>NW_027211694.1:3720000-5071500 GCF_022749685.1 Semicossyphus pulcher
CTGTAATGCTCTTCATGTTGGCGTTAACCAGGCCTTACTCGCACGCCGCTTACAGTCGGTCCTGTAAGCGTGAACACATTACCCCCATCCTGGCCTCCCTCCGCTGGCTCCCTGTTCGTTTTAGGATTAATTTTAAGGTTTAATTGTTAAATCTTTAAATGAGTCAGCAGCTCGGTACATCTGACCGCCTGCATGTTTATAGGCCTTTGAGGTCCGCTGATCAGCTGCTTCTTACCGTCCCTAAGACGCGGCTGAAAACAAGCTGCGCCCCAACATTACAGACTTTTAAATCACGTCTTAAAAGTTACTTTAATTCTTTGGCTTTTAACCCAGCATGAGAGTTGTGTGGTCTTTGTCTTTCTGCGTCATTTTTATTGTCTGATTACTGTATGTGTTTTACAGTTCTTCTTTTTATTTCATTGTGCAGCACTTTGGTAAACTTTGATGCTTTGTAAAATGTGCTCTATAAATAAAGTGGATTGGATGTGGAAGGGACAGTTCGGATTTATTTGCACGGTCCCTGTTAGGAGAAGCCGGTTGGATTTCCTGCACGGAAGCTAAGCGAAGCACCGCCGCAGACGGGGCCACGTACTTTAGCCAGAGTCCTACATATAAACAAACATTTCAGTTTAAGTGTACGCTGTATTTTAGTTGTTTGTCACTCCCTCACGTTGGTGTCAGACATCCCTTTCCCTCGGCACTATGACTCCGCGCTACAGCCCTGTATACCCACGCATGCAGCGCACCAGATCAGCTGTTCTAGTCAGCAGGTAGTAGAAACTAACCAAGAACAGGCTTGTATATTTATGTTCACAGCTTATGTGAAACAACAAAGTGGTATTTCAGTAAAACAAGTTGCTGCTGTGATACAATGGACACAATGCGGACGTGAAAGGCAGGTGTGTCTGTGCGGGGCCTGATAATGGAAACAAGGGAAACAATACCTGTGAGATAGACTGCTCTGAGTGTGTGTGTGTGGGTGTGTGTGTGTGAGTGTGATGATGATCAGTCCTTCACCTTTGCAACAGCGGAAAATCCCTTTAAAGAGCCTGATCACTCCCACACACACACAGACACACACACATCTTCCCACATCAAGCTCGCCAAAACACAGACGGAGTGATTTCAAACCGCGTGAGCCGAATCTTAAAGATCAAAACCGCCGCACACATCGACTTAACGAGCGGCGGGCACGTCCAGAACCCACAGAAGCTTGAAGGCTTCGAATTGAGAGCTGTGCGTTTGTGTGTGTGTGTGTTGCTCCATTTTAAGCGTCACATGAATCAACTAATGACACACAGGAGGACGGTGGTGTGTTTGGCACGCAGGTCTGCGAGTCTATGCTCCATCATTATGTGTTAACCTAACATTAGGTGTGTTACGGTGTGATGAGTGGGGCGTGTGGAATGCAATTTGGTGCTTTGACAGACCAATAACAATGTTTCATGTTATTTTTGAACACATTACACTGAAGTCTGCTGTGCTTATTTAGACCTGAGTGTGTGACTGTTCTGCGCGGTATGTCTGAGGCCTTGTTAAAATGTGCTGCTTGTGGTTGCAACAATGGGGATCACTCGGTACAGTTTTATTTTAAAGGCCTTAAAGTTGCATCATTAAAGTTTTGCATATGAAATTTAAATAAGAATCTTCTCTAAAGGTTAAGGCACTGACATGACCTTTACTGATACTCATTTTGTTAAAGCAGATATTAATATTTAAGACTTCAAGACTTCGATTTGCTCTGCTTGTGCTTGCACCAAGGTTGAGTGCAGATACAGTAAGATATAGGCTTGGGCGCTATCACGGTATTACGGTACACCAGGGTTAGAAATCTGGACGATATGAATTTCAATACCGTCAAAAATCCAGACGCTACTTTTTCCATTAAACTGATGCAGATAATTTTTTCATCAAACTTATTACACACCTGTTCGCCTCCAGAGAATGTTCCCTAACACCTCCAACCTTTGTTATAAATGTAAAATACACAAAGGTACATTTATTCACTTGTTTTGGTCATGTGACCGCATCCAGACTTTCTGGAAGGGGGTTCACTCTGTAATCCAGGAGGTCACGGGTAAACAGTTTTTGTTGACTCCTTCTTTCTGTCTACTTAACCATGCTCCAGACAATTTCTCGGACACGGACACCAAATCTCTGTTGACCATTCTTTTGTTTTTGGCTAAAAAAAATGTAACTTGCTACGGTGGTCAACTCCTCAGATCCCTACAGTCGACATGTGGATATCACAGATTTCTGCTCTTATTCCTCTCGAGAAGTCGACTCATGACCTAAATCACAAATCGGAGGAGGATCTGGGAACCATTGCATTCCTTTTTACAGAAGCTATAACTCATCATCCGTCCTTGGAAGATGAGGTCTGTCTGCCTTTTCATTTATTTCATGTATATGCTCTTCATTTACCTGTCTCCTGTCGTCTTTTTATTTACTTATTTATTTTATGCATATGTAGAAATATATAGCGCAGCGCTCACTGTTAGTTTGGGGTGGGACTTTTTGGTTTTGTTACGTGTTTTGTTGTCTGGTTTGTTTCTTTTCTAATGTTTGTGATTATAAAAATGAAAAACCAATAAAAAGAGTATAAAAAAAAAAAACTGATGCAGATATAATGCAGAGGTGATGTGTTCTGTTGTAAACATACAATACAGGTTTTCGCAACACCTATTATGGCCTGCATGTCGTGTATTATGCCGTACAGGCTACTTTGCAATCAGAGGATGGCTCCGGAGAGTGACGCCCTGGGAACTTGAAACGGGCACGCACAGGAACCCGGAGAGCAGAGAGATAGAGATAAGTGACCAATTATTTTTGTGTGTGTGAGCATTGTATAATTTATGTTAGCATTTCATATAATCCTTTGTTGTGTAGCAAGACGTGTCCATGTAATTGCACAACAATGTCATGTGTGACAGCGACTTCCCCCTCCAACCAGCCGCTCCGCAGTTTTTCCAGCATTTCAAATACCTTCAAATACCTCATACCCCGGTATTATAACAAGAAGGTTACAAATGGATACCACCCAAGCCTAGTAAGATGCCCAGAGGCCTGGTTAAAGTTTCTAGTTTTGTACCATCAACAGTCCAAAACACAAAGATATTCAGCTAGATAGAAAACTACCATCGCGTTTTGCTGCCTCATGACTGAAAAGAAATTAGCTCTGTTTCTTGAACGTTTTTGCATAATTTCTTGACATCAAATCATTTTGTTTTCTTAAGAAACTTTCTTGTTATAAGAACACATCATTTATATTGTTGTACCATACATTGTTGTTTTTTTAGAAGGTCGTCCTGAACACAAAATGATGTTTCACACTTTGGTTTCTGGAAATGTTTCATTATGAATCAGGCTGCACGGTGGTGCCGTGGTTAGCGCTGTCGCCTCACAGCTAGAAGGTTCCGAGTTCGAACCTCGGTTTGGAGTTTGCATGTTCTCCCCGTGCATGTGTAGGTTCCCTCCGGGTACTCCGGCTTCCTCCCACTGTCCAAAGACAGATAATCTAAAGGTCTCCTTCTAATTAACACCATGTTGAATTCAGAAGGAAACGTTGCTCATGCACAGAAAACATTCCTCACGTATTACATTCACAACTTAACCTTCAGCATTTCCGAAAAGCAGCCACATCTGGCCCAGACTGACCTCCACTTAACCACAACACTGTCACATTAAAAACAGCCCTCAAACCTCCAGATGAGGTGGTCTCCACACGTCAACACACACGTCCTGTAAACCTGCCTCTCCATTTATCATCATTACACTCTCACTCTCTGCCTCGCACATCAAAGAGGGCATCAAACCGCCTCAAAGCGCGCTGCGGTTTGGTGATAATGGCGACCCCGGAGATCGCAGCCGGTCTAAACTGCTCCCAGATGAGCTCCTAACTGAACGATGGTATGTGACAGAGGGGCTTACGGAGAGCAGGGTGGCAGCAGCAGAGATCAGCCAACGCACGCTTCATTACTGAGCATATAAACACAGGAGGAGGCAGGGCAGGAAGGCTGGCACATTTTCAACCACAACTCTGAGGCAGATGAGAGAGATGCTTTTAATAAGCTAGGATGAAATACCTCAGAAAAATCAAACTGCATTCTGTGGAATAAATATTTCTTCTACATCCTATTTTTACTTTTGGTTACATGTGGGTCACACACTTTAGCCCCTCTCACACATGCACTCCTGACAATTTCCAGAACAGTCTGCCTCTGACATTTTTCACAGCTGGAGATGTTCCCTGTCAGACGGGGTGAAGCAGGATGTGACATAGACAGTACGCTGCGGAAGTCCTCACCACTAGATATACTTGAACAATTTTGGCACAGCCACAAACTCCTGAATCACTTCATCGCTCCAGTCTGCAGACATCTTTTCCGTCGTCTTGAGCCTTGGATGTTTTTAATCATCCTGTTACGTGCCATCACCAAACGTCACCCTGCCTAGCTGCTCGCAGTGAATGTTCCTGACTATTACCTGCTGCGTTCACATGTCGGCTCACCCCGACTTCTTGGGGACATTTTAAGAAGCGGCTGGCAGGAAGAAGTGCATAAAGTTAGGGGGAACAATTCGGCCGTTTGCGTTCTCACATGCAGCCCACGTGGGCGATGTCGGGACATTAACAGGAGTGTCTGAAGAAGAACCTAGATACCTGTCCTTGATGTTTGTGTTTATCTGATCCAAAGCAGAATTTTCAACCAAATGCACGCTAATAAAAATTTACTGCAGCAAAAAAATAGCTCAAGAAATGTCTTTAAAAAGTGGGTTCTCATCTGGTGCCTCTTGACTTTGTAACACGATGCTACAGGTGGTCAGTTTCTCCACAGAGAGGTAAACCGAAGTGGGGGCAGGAGAGGGAAACCACTCGACCACCTGTTCCTGCAGTTTGCACGAGAGCCGTACAGTGGAGAGTCTGTTTAAAGCAGCTGTTTGGATGATTCATCACTGTCGACAAGAAGGAGCGGATGAATATAAACCGTTATTACAGTGCTGAGAGTGATGTTTATTTCCATTGTTAATGAGTCTCTCTTAATGTGTCGTTTGGTGCGTAAAATGGAAGAAAAGGGGGAAATATATCGACCAAGAGTTGCAGATCAAAAAAGCGAAGAGCAGCAGATCTTCACATTTTAGGGGCTGCCAGAAGGGAATGTGCTGTGTTTGTGTCGTGCACTTAAATTATTATCTTGGGTTTAAAGTTCAAATTTGAGCTTGAACAGTTGTTGAAACTATCTCACCACATTAAGTCCATTAAGAAGCTGTTCTGAAGCTTTTTCTGAGCTCTTAAAAGGACTTTTTTTGGGCCCATATTTGCATAAAAGTCAAGATAAAAGATGTTCAAATGTATGAAATGTCCTTGAAAATAATAAAAATGCTCAGAAAAAGCTCATTTTATATATCAGTTATATTTTATATATCATTGTAGACATATTTCAGGACATAAATCAAGTAAGTATTTCCAATGAAAATACGCCCATATTAAGGCTATGAAGAATAGTTTGTAATAACTTAAACTACAGAGCAGAAGGAAGATGAGAAAAAATATGCAAATATTCCTGTTTTTGAAAGCAAAGTTTATCATGAGCCACATATTAAACATACATCTTTACGACTTTTCCTCTCCTCTCTTGCACACGCAGGCCTCGCTAACACCTCATATTCTCCATGACGCAGGTGGGAGCTTTCAAAGGCAGATTTATCTTATTATACAACACAGTCCGCTGCTGAGTTAGTGGATGTCTGGTGTGTGTATGCGTGTGTGTGTGTGTGTGTGTGTGTTTCCAGGCATAAAAGCACTCGGGCTCTGTTTGAAGAGATAGCGCGGGCCGCACAGTTAAGAACAATTCACTAATGTTTCCTTTGGAAAAGCAGGAGGCAGAAAGAGTCTCATAAAAAGCTTTATGTAACCTGCAGACGGTCCGCAGAGACTCCAGAACACCAAACTGCACTCACACACGCAAACACACCTGCGTTGGCTCAGACGTTAAGATAAACTGATTTCATGTGTGCAAAGAGATGACCTCATCTTCATATTTTTGTTGGACATTAAAAAAGGTAAAAAAAGAAGGCTGGTAGTGTCATTAGTTTTGCAGGTATTTGGCCAATAACAGAAGTAATACATAAAGTAAAAACTACCGTCAGTGGCTGACCGCTTACTCTCCATTCTTCTACATTTTTGCTGCAGTTTTCTCGGCCCTCGCCATGTTTTGATTAGCAGTGAACATAATGTGGCAGACGCAGTGGTTACTCAACGAGGAAGTATTTCAATACTGCCTGTAAAGCCGCTTTCCAACTGGTCAAAAACTAACTCACTTTTTTGCTTAACGGGAAAGGCTACAATCGGCATTTTTGACCCAGGTCAAATGACTCTGCAGTAGCCCCGGCCTCGGCTCCGATCTGCATTGATGGGAACACAAAACCCGTGTCGACACGCTTCTGTGACTCCTCGTTATCTCAGCTACAAATTCTGCCCGTCTCCGTCCAAGTAGCGCATTTGTGACGTCAGATGGTGACCCAGCAGAAAAGAGACTGACAGGAGGATACTCCACTGACTCCCCACGTCAACACGCTAATTTAGGTGGGAAAGGGGTATAACATAGCAAAAAACATCACTTCCTGTCCAATCAGTTCAAATCCCAGATCACACTGATGAAGAGGAACAGCTTAAATGCAACTTATGCCAACAACATGGCTTGGTCACAATCAAAAGGAGTGATATCAAACAACCTCTGCAGAAGAATTAGTGACAACATACCTTCTGCAAAAAAAAATAAAGGCAACTTTTCATCAGCGTGCAAGGACATTAATTATTAACAAGCTGCACCAAAGCAAAATAAAGAGGGTGACCGAATCGTGCTGGTGCAACCAGCTGAGGCAGCTAGAAGAACACTCCCTGCAGAAGATAAGTTAGCGTGCAGCCTTTGCATACCATAAAAATCCTCTGACGCAGCATTTAGAGACACACAAACTCAAAACGAAAGTCAGGCTGATGGCATTCCCCTCGGCGAGTTGAGGCAAAGTCCCCCCTCAGCTACTGTACATATAAACTGACACCGTTGTTGCCGAGTGAAATGTCTCCAAACAACACGGCAGTTTTCTTTATTAAAATAAGAATAACAAAGGAAACACTTTTGCCAAATGTGTTCTCGGTGGTGGAAGCTGCAAAGTTATTGTTCTGTTACAATAAAACATAATCAAAATCAAACCACACTTCTCCGTCGAGGACAAACGTTGAGCAACTGTTTGATCAAGCTTCAGTCCACACGGCCCTCATGGACGCGATACACAAACATACAAGCGGGGGAGATCTGACACTAACTCCTGTGTGTTTATGGTTGGCATGGCAGTGTTGTGAGTCCAAACACTGCGAAGGTTGACTGCACGAAGTTTAAACACCAACGTAGTTCACATAACACACAAACGCACACTTACACACGACTTGATATGTGAGACGACCAACCTGAGGTAAACGAGGAAGCTATAATCAGACGGACTGTTGTGAAATCCCTGTTTCCTCACAAGTATTGTTTAAGGGGAAAAAAAGGACAAATGTGAGGCGTCATTCCAGCTTTTAAAGGAGGTAAAATGCTTGATAGGTGTAACTAGTTTAGTGGACGTGGCCTGTTTAGTGAGGGTTAAAGAAGGCCAAAGACGGCTCATCTTGCGACTCAAGCTTGAACCTAAAGGTCTTTGTTTACAGTGTCAGACAGAAGGCTATAGGGCAAAAAATCTGGCACCGAATGTTTGCTAAATTATAACTCAAGAGGTCGTGCAACAGGAGGAGAAAAAAGGCACATTTACAGGGATCAGGTTTCAGAAACAGAAGAGGCTGCAGCTAAAGAAAGATCAAGACTCCACAAAGAAAGATGTCTAACGGTGCATAACATCAAATCACGTCAAAGGTGAACAGATTAGCTTGCTTTCGATTCCTTACTTAAAGTAGTCAAAATGCAGACGTTCTTTGGTTTTAGCCTCCAGTCTGCATATTTCTGGTTTACTGTAAGGTGAATATTTTGGCGTTTTTTAAACTGTTTTCAAAGATAAAAAGACATTTGAAGACGACATCTTGGACGAAACTAAACGAGGACAACCTTTTTTTGACACTTCCTGCTCTTTCTGGACCAAGTATTGGTTTAATACTTCTTACAGATTAGTCGATAATGGGATTGAATGTTAGTTACAGCCAGGGAAACGCAGAGAAACAATGACTTTTCAGCTGACGTATAATGGAAGTAATTGGTTTTGGTTGGCGCTCTAAAAAGAATCCAGTGGTGGGATGACCCCGATGGAGACTCTGAGGTCAAAGTTCATCCATGATTCAATAATTTTCTTTTTAGTCTAATACCAAGATGTTGGACAAAACATTTGTCATAAGTGGAACTAAAGCCTCAAATCAGCGTAAAGTGTGCTATTATGGATCAGTATGGCCAAAGTTACCAAACAACAACCAGACTTGGGTGGCCACGTTGGTGCTGAGGGAACCAGATGGAGAGCTGACAAGAGACAGGAAGTGACATACAATGGAGGAGGAACCAGGATGAAGCGAGGAGAGAGAGACTGTAGGGGTGAGGAGGAAGGAAATCTAGAGAGGGAAAATGTGAGAGAGGTCGGATTTGGATTCACGTGTCTGAGAGGACAACACAGGATTCAACAAAGCTGGCCTTTGCTGCGATGAATAGATTGTTTGGTTTTATGTCACGGACAAAAATATAAATGTAACATGTTTGTTTTTGCTTGTATAAAATAAAGACTTTTTCTAAGCATACTAAGTTTTTTGTCTCTCAAATTTTGCCCCCAAATTGGTTTAAATCCATGTTAGCGAAAATGTCTTCTTTGCAAAAACCGTATATTCAACTTACATGTTTGGCGTATCAATATGTCAATCAAACAACATGATTATTAAAGAGCTTTGCCATGGACTGTTCAGAATATAATGCCACTCTAAAATGTGCAATTTTAACCCACCATTGAGGTTAGCTGAGTTTTATTCGCTTATTTACTCCTGAATATGAAGTGTTGTAAAGAAATTCTTTAGATTTGAGATGCCATATTTTGTCGCTCTGAATGCTGGTGTGACCAAGCATTTTCATACTGTTTTTGTGGATTATAACACTTGTTATTTCTGGCATGAAAATGATCTAAACATATAAAATGATCAACAAGTTCAACAAGTATTTTAACTTTGGTTAAACCTATCAAACTGTTTGAGTTACTTAGAAATAATGCATGCAATAGGTGGTTTGCAACCTGGAGTTCACGAACAACAAACGGATGAAAGCATAAATAATATAATTTATTTATAACTAAATTAATATCGTAACTCTTTGGTTGACCTCGTCATTACCTGAGGAAAAACGCCAATTGTTTCTTTTTAAACCAAAACCATCTTAGGGACAAATCTGCGACACGAGTGTGTACAAAGTCTGCAATAAACAATAACCTGGTCGAGGATGATGGTGAGAGAAAACAGAAAGAAAGAGAGGTGGAGATAAAGCCTGTATCTGTCTAACACTGGCAGTGCGTCTATCAGTCGCCCTTGCAGATAAGAACCCTGCGATACTTTTCCCAAAGCGACAGATAAGGAAGCTGAGCAGAAGAATGAGCTCACTTTAATGTGCTGTGTTTCCCATGAACAGACTTTATCGACATGCCAAAAAACTGGTCGAACTGGACGCAGGACGTTTGTGTCAATGGGTCTAAAAACAAACAGATATGACAGAAATGGAAAACACACCTGGCGAGGGCTGCAGGGCGCGGCCAGGTGAGAACACTACGACATAAATCTACCAGATATGAGAGCTAAAGGTCAGCAGCGAGGGAGGAGAAAACAAACAGCCCCACATCACTACAGCACACCATGATGTCATGTTCATTTGAAAGGTAAACACCGGCTGCGCTTTGTTACTTTAAATGAGAACACTGTGATCGGTTTGCTGTACAGTATGTGAGGAAACACCACTTCCTGTCACAGATTGACACACACCGAGTTCCTCTCATGAATCTGTGACACACTGGTGATGGGCCAACACTAATGCGGTCATGTAAAACTGAAGCTGGAGTCAGAAGCTGATTTGAAGGTTAGGAATGCTGCTTTTATGAGTGGTGTGAGTGATGCACTGTGTATGGAAAACACCAGGAGAGTGAAGGGGTTAATGCTGCATGATACGGCTCATCTCAGATATAGGTACGGTGCATGTAAAAGCTGGATACTGTTTAGTCTGAGGTTCTTACAAATCAGGATTATGTTATGTTGAGGAGGGCCTGAGTAATACTCTTTTGATACCTTACTTGAAGAAATATGAACATATTTTACAAGAAGCTGAAAACAAACTTGAATGCTTGAATAAAATAGCAGAAATCGGCTTTTAATCACAAACTATCTTTAAAATAAATCTGATATCAGGACTAGGATTAAGCCCATTCGATGTCAACTTTATGTACACATTTCAAGTGTTTTTCAAGAAACATTTTTGTGGTCATCTTAAACGGTTTAAAGTTTTATAACCGGCACTATATTTTAGTGAGAAAGGAAACCAAACCACTGTGTGTGGACCCGTAAGAAAAACCTTAAGGCTGCCAAAACAATCACCTGTCTCGGGCTGCAACTAAGGATTATTTGGTCGATATCCGATATGCCGATATTTC
Source organism: Semicossyphus pulcher (assembly GCF_022749685.1). Classification (NCBI taxonomy): domain Eukaryota; kingdom Metazoa; phylum Chordata; class Actinopteri; order Labriformes; family Labridae; genus Semicossyphus; species Semicossyphus pulcher. Next base: position 3,730,651 of record NW_027211694.1, read on the forward strand.
ACAACTCATTTAGCCGATTACCGATACCGATATTTTTTTCCCGCACACCTAATTGCAGAGATCATCAACTCTCTTCTGTATTGGAATTAGCGTACAGTATAATGGTGATACTCTTATCACATTTGTCACAACGGTCGGGGTGACGGGTCTTGAGATGGTTCATCAAGTTTGTAGTGTTGAAAGACTTTGCCTTGGCTCCTCCTCGCGTCACCGAAGCTGAGCAGTCATTGCAAATAGCAGTTTTTCTTTCTATTTCAGACACTTTGAAAAACTTCCACACCACGGACATTTTGGCTTCTAACTCTCTCATGCTGCAGGTAGACACACGTGACGTCATCACGCTGCGCCGCGCAGGTCTTCTTCGCGCCGGGGACATTGCGCCGAGGTCGGGCATTTAATCAAGTATGCAGCAGCCCATTATTTTATTGGTTAATTATATTGGCGGATATCGGCGTGTTGGCCGATATCAATAACGTGCCGATAATATCGTGCCTCCCTAGTTGATATTTTCGATTAATGATTTATGGTGTGGACTATAATACGTCACTAGATTCTGTTTACGTACATACAGGAGGAAAGAAACCAGGAAATACTCATATTTAAGACGCTGTAGTCAGAGGATTTTTACCTCTTTTTACTAAAAGATAACTCAAACCAAAATAATCGAGTATCAAAAAATAGTTTGCAATGACTTTAATAGCTGATATCTCATTGTTTAATCGATTTATCGTTGCAGCTCTACATTGAATGTCGTCTTACGTACTAATCACAAGTGTTTTTCTTAACTAAAAGAACTCGGGTTTGATAACGAGCCCTGTGTTTGAGTAAACATGGAAATCAAAATGCAGTAAGTGGCACGTAAAGAGAAAGTTTCCAAAACATGAAAACATGTTTCGCTTTGGTAAAGAAGGTCAAACAGATAAAAACAGATATGTGTCCAAGTTTCCATGCTGTTGAAAGTTTCCGTGTTTTTACTTGTGTTGGACACGTGACAAATCTGAAACAATTCCTGCAACAGGCTGCAGGAAACTCTGGACAGATAAACTTCCTGCCCGCTTCAGACTATTTTAGCACGGTGATTTCATTTAACTGCAACAGTCGATGCTGTGCAGGCACATGCATGCAGAGAGACGGTCCACGCTTCACTTCCAGGAATCAATAAGTAAACGCTTGATGCTCCTCTGAAAGCCACATGAACCAGTTAGCATTAAGGACAGCTTCCCTGCACCGTATATTAACTTATTCATGGTCAGCTGACACTGTTAAGTGAAGAACCAACAGCTGACCTGCTGAACTCCATCCATTATACACACACAACACCAGCACTGTCAGAGCAAACTACATTAGATGTTCTGTACCATGCTGATGGAACAGCAGCTGGACACACTAGAGTATTAAACAGGGGGCTGACTATTTCAATCATGTGGACTCTAATCTGTGTTGAGTGCAGAGTTTCGGCCATTTTGGGTCATTTATTGAATATTTCTTCTGGAGAACTTTCTGAATAAAACACCCTACATCTTATGTAACTTTTCATTTCATGTGGGGCTAATTTTTTGCATTTATTTTCTTTATTTTGCAGACTATTTTCACAGTTCATTTATTAACTTTTTAGTCTGTAATATCCATCCATTCATACATCCATTATCTATACTACTTATCCTGTTCAGGGTCGCGGGGGGCTGGAGCCTATCCCTGCTGTCATTGGGCAAAGGGCGGGGTACACCCTGGACTGGTCGCCAGTCAATCACAGGGCCGACACATAGAAACAGACAACCTTTCGCACTCACACACACACCTACGGGCAATTTAGAGTCACCAAGGAACCTTCACAAGCATGTCTTTGGACTGTGGGAGAAAGCCAGAGAACCCAAGCATGCACGAGGAGAACATGCAAAATCCGCAAAAAAAGGCCCACCTTGCCCAAGCCGGGGTTTGAACCGGTGACCTTCTAGCTGTGAGGCAACAGCGCTTAGTCTGTAAAATGTCAAACAAAATAAAAAATGCTCATCGCAGTTTCCTGGAGCCAAAAGTGACGTTTTTATGTAGCTTTTTATGTCCATTACTTTTTGCCTGAAAAAGGACTGAAACGATGAATCAATTATCAAAATATAAAGCAAATATTTATCTTTTGATCTACTAATAAACAATTAGATTAATCGTGGAACCATTGCAGCTTTAACCAAGTGTGTGTGTGTTTGTTTCTCACTGCGTTAGCCCTAAAATAACCCTGCAGACTTGTCAGCTGTATATTCCCTTCTGGGACAGACACCCTGAATATAACCTCAAATTGGTGCACTAAAGAAGTGATATTTGGCTAATTCTGAGGGGCACTTTGTAACGCCTGTTAATTCTTATGAATACATGTAATTATTGGTGTTGTTAAAAATAAGCCTGAAATAGTTTAAGTGGAAGTGTAGAGCTCCAACATCACGTCTGACGGATGATAAACACCCCACAGCGAGCCTCCAGTCTGAGAGGATGATGTGAAATGATGAGCTTTAGCTGTCTAGTGTGCGTGTGTGTGCATGTGTGTGTAAATGTGTGTGTGTCTGAGGGGGTTGGGTGGGATTACCCTCAAGCTTTTTTTTTTCTTCATGAGACAGACAGACCGACTGGTCAGCGTGACATTTCCTGACAGAAACTCCATTCACACACAGAGAAGGTGGAGCAGTGGGCGAGCGGGGGCGACAATGTCTATGTGTGTGTGTATGTGCGTGTGTGCGTGTAGGGGATAGACTGCTACATCTCCTTTCCCAGTTTGACCATCCGGATCAGTTTATTACCCATCATTCTCTCTGTTTGTCCACCGTCCTTCCTGTTTGCACTAAACCTCATTAAACGTCACTTTCCCATAAAAACCGCAGCCCGGCTCCTTAATGAGAAACCTCTCCTGTCTCCTGGGAACTCACTGTGATTAAAGTCCAACTAAATCACAATTAGTCCTCCTGTTTTTGTGGGAAAACTAATCGCAAAATGTTTGTTAAAAGTTTAACACCGTACGGAAATGAAAGAAAAAGTAAACAAACACGTGCAGACAGCGTGTTGTTGTGTTGCCGCCGTCGGGCAGGTTTTGGTCACATTTATCCCTCCGGACAATCAGGTGTTTTCCTGATTCGAGTCTCAGATTACAGATTATCTGCCCACTTCATTCTTTTGTTTGCGAGGTTTACAGAGCTTATCTTAAGGGGACTTTCTGTCACGTTTTATGTTCATGTCTAATCAGTGGTGTTGGTAATTAAACATTACCACAGAGGCAGCAAAATATCCCCAAATTCATGCACGACGCTTTGTGTTTGTCGCAGGATTTTAGCCTCTGCAACATTTGATTTGCTGAACTGAAATGGCGTCTCTGTCGAGACAAGTGCAATTTAATTTAAGTTGGACTTATTAAATATGAATGGACTCGCTGTGCAGTGATACTACTGCTACTGTGAGTACTACTTTGCACTATATCCCTCGGTTCAAAAGTTCATTTTCAAAGGTCGATCCAGATTGGTGGAGCACTTCCGTATTTTCTTATCCATGCAAACACATGAATGCACTTTTATATTCGGCATATTCGCTATTTAAATGACTTTTCTGTGCAGACTTTTAAAGGAAAGGCGATCTAGGAGTGGACATTTCTTATTTTTCTGTTACTAAACAGACTAAAGGATTGATTGAAATCTAACAGATAATGTAAATCAGCATTTTTTACAGCCCTAATCTCAACGTGGTGTTGCCTCCAGTTAGCTAGCAATGCCTCAGCATAGTTTCAGTATAACTAAATGTTAACTTCTTGTTTAAAAGTTGTGTAAGTTGATGTAAAATGAACACTGGTCATAGTGGGTATGCTGATGTGAGCAGACTAAACGGTTTCAGTGTCATGCAGAGTATACTTCCTCTTTTTCTATACAGTATCCAGCTCCAGTATTTTAGATTACTCTCTTCTTACAAGCACCACTCAGTCGTACACATGTACACACCGACTCACACAACAACCTTCTATTTTCCGATACAGAACCACTAATTTCATACAGCAGTGCCACACATTTTTCCCAAAGGACACGTCCCTTCTATAGTTGTAATTACTGTTAGCATGTGGGAAACCACCACAGGACAGCCAGGGTCCCATTTCAGGTCGACAGTTTAAGACACCACAGGTCACAACCTCTGCAGCACTGTATGGGCCGCACTGTTCATCACACACTGACATGAGGAATGAGGACCTGTCTGTTATGGGAAAGTAAAGGGGCATGCCTTGCTCCAGAATCTGCAAGGAAGCTGCGTAACACACACACATGAAGTGGGCAGAGAAGAAGAAAAGCTCAATTCTGTTACAGTGCATGGAAAGGGTGGAACAAACCAGCTGTGTTCGCAAGAGCGTCTGAGATACTGCGAGCATTTAAATTCATGCATGTGAGCATGTGGACAAGTGGATCAGTGTGTGTGAGAGCCACTTGAAGTCTGTAGCCGGCCGGTGTTTATTCCAGGACCTGAAATGTGACCTAATTTTTCAGTCCCAGACATGATAAAGCTGAATGTCTTTGGTTTTAACTCAATGACCAGTCTAGACATAATTCTCTCGGTCTGCAGGCGAGGGAAACCTTCACAAACGCGTTTTAAATCTGTCTTGGAATGTGACTTTTTCATTCAGGGTTGTTTAAAGTCTGAGTATGGGCCAAAATGGGTCACAAGGTTCGGTGTGGTGGTCTCATGTGAGTCCCTGGGGTGATAACCACTGGCTGGCTGATCACTGCCTCCCACTTCTGTATTTGAAGACTGTTTTTGTTGTTTATTCAGCGCTAAGTTTAGTACCCCCAAAGTGCAACAACTTCAACTTAAAATGGCTGTTCTTTCTTCCTCTATTTAATTTTTTTTTTTACTTGTAAAGACCCTAAACTGATACCACTACACATATGGAACAGGGGGGAAACTCTTCACTCATTGTCATATGAAATATAGGCTAAACCTGTCAAAACTGTCAAAACAGGATTAAGCCACAGACTGGTTGTTGTTATGCAAATCTTCCTGTAAGTAGCTCTAAAAATTGCAAAACAATTATGTTGATTTAATGTGTACTAGCTCCTGTTATGCCAAAGCAAAACATATATATATGACTTTAAAAATGTTTGGCACAAACATTAATGTACAAAATCATAAGCTTTTCAGCTGGCTCTCCTTCCAGAGTTGACTATGGACATTAGCAAGCCAAAGCCAAAGATCAACCTTAAGAAATTAAAACTTTTTATACCTATACGGCTCTCTGCTAAATAAGATATCAATGTAAAAAATCACAAGCTTTTCAGCTCGCTCAACTTTATCCAGGGTGGATGTTATTCAACGAAAGCAACAGGAAACAGGTGAACCAACTCTAAAAGTCATAATTTCATTTAAAAAGGTGTGTGTTTTTTGTACAGGATGTATGCCGAACTCAAGATTGACGTCTGAATAGTTGCAAATTGACTTCAATTCATTCATATTCAAAATGTCCTTTTGTTAGTACACTAAGAAATATTAAATTTACACATTTTTCAATGAAGTTCTGAGCGACGCCCCTTTTTAAATGAAAAAACCTGACTTAAAGATTTAGTCTACCATTCTACAAAACACATACAGCATACAGAAGATGGTAATCTTGAAAGAAGCTGCTGATATTTCATGTTTACCTTGCACACTGTGACTTTTCCAGAAGGTTTTTTGAAGAAAGAGGTCCTGGCCGTGAAAAAGTACTCTTCGGAGTCCTCCTCCAAGCTACTGTAGCCACTGCTCATCGTGCTATTCCACGTCATTTGAGGGGAAAACCTCTGAACTCAAACTCGGCTGCATTAAAACCCCCAAAACTGAACAGCTGTTAGCTTGCAACGTGCTCCAAACAAGTTATGGAGCGTGAACCACGTCTGTTTGCTCAGTATGGGATGAGTTCCTCTTTGAAATCCTCTCAACGGTGTCCCGTCAAACACACCCGCTTTACTCCACCGGCATGACCAAAAAACTCAGTTAAATGATTCCATTTTTGGACAGAAAACCTTACTGTCAGTTGTTACAAAGAAGTAAGGTCCACCGACATTTAATACTCGCCAATTTCGACAGAGATAAGTAAGGAAATTCCACACTGAACGCCACTGTCACGACGTCAAACTGCTATCCCGTTACACTGTTGAATGTATGCTCCCAACTTATCCCTGTGACAGCCAGCCTACAGTAGGGCCCCGCCCACTACGAGCAGCAACTGCAGCCAACCAATCACATGTATGACAGTTAGTGACGCCCAATACACTTCGACAGCCAATCAGCGCTTTGATAGCCAGTTTGAGTGAAAAGAAGATGGTTTATGACGCTAATTATCAAAGATTTGTGGAATAATGGCGATGTACACAGAGAAAAAGTATATTGACATGTCACTTTTTATGTTTTTCACCCAAAATACATTTTTATTTTGGTGATTTTTCTTCTGATTAGGACTAATCAAGAATATTGCATTATTTGATCTATTGAGACACACAACAGAAAATCTGAAGTGGGACCTTTTCCAGCCTGTTAATATGGGTAGCTCCTTTATTAATGCTCCTTTTACTCCTGTTTTTATCTTTAATAAAATGTTTTATTGGTCAAAAGTATTCTAAAAAACTATTTCATATAAAAGCACAACTTTTAACTTTAATATCATAAAATATAGATGTGAATTTATCCAGAGGGAAAGTTATGCAGCAGTTGCAGAAGGAAAAAGTGCACAAATTTGACCTAAAAATAAACAATAAGGTGAAAAAACAAATGTACATAATGTCAGAAATGTGGGCTGGTATAACTGTAAGTGCAATAAATATAAACTGATATGATAATACCTAATTTATTCTAAAACAATCTGCAAAAGAGTGCTGTGTAATGTTAGAACACAGAGATCAAATTGCAGTTTTTTACCCTCTGTATATCCTGCTGTCGTTCAAAATGCCCCGAGGCAAAACTTTCTTTCTCTGCGTGAAGTCACCCTCAAACCTTAGTAAATTGAAAACAATGCCTGAAAAACACACCACTGACAAGAATAAAGTCACCCACATTCCTAAAGCTCAAGGTCAAAGGTCAGCTCAGCCCCAAAAAGATTGAACCAAGCTCTAATTACACCCTGAAACAGACACACATAGATAAGTAAAATGTAGTTTCTTACCTCGATCAAGAGACAGCAAACTAACGCTAGCTTTCTTATTTTCCTCTGCCACATGCTTTCACTTCTTCTGCTTCCATCAAGTAAACTAAAAATACAGACACCAAAGGCATTTAACAGCCACTGCCGGACTGACGCATTTTGTGCGTGTGTGTTTAATTGCTAAGTGCCTTGAACGCACCCTTCTCATTGGGTGGATCAGGACTCACGTACATCTAACTTTTTAGACACTCTAACGCTGCAGGTTGGTGGGAGGTAAAGTTTGAGTGCATGCATCTTTATTCAATTTTAACTGATTATCAACCAAGGTGCCAATAACTACACCAGCAATTCTTTAATGAGGACTTTTTTCATTCTTTACCTGCAGAGAGTGTTTTAATGAGCACAGAGGTAAAGCGCTGCAGCTTAAAAGAGGGTAATTATAGTTTTCTTCTACTGTGTGAGAACTAGCAAGAGCCCCCGAGCTGTTTGTTAATAGTCAGTTTGTTTTGTCTGCAGTTCCTACAAATGTCCGCTCTGCCTCTCATTCACTAGATGACACTGAAAAAAGGCCTCAGGCAAAAAGAAGACAACTTTTATGGCTATTTTACCATCAGTCCAATTTTCTTCTGCATGTAATTCTGCAAAAAGCATCAAGGCATTAACACATATCCAAATGAATCCATATTAATAACTATAAAACTGAATACCAAGGCTATAAATCTCTTTATTTGTGATGTTTGTTTCATGAAAAATGTGCTCAGGACAATGGCAGGCCCGGTTTAATATCAGCCAAACCTAAATGAGAAGCCTGAATGTGGTGTGGTTTGGTTTTACCATACCAGCATGGTTTTTGGTGCAGTTAACCTTTGAGAAAAAAAGAAGAGTGGAATTTTGTAGCAAAAAATACTGAGCAATAAAATCTATTATGGAGTTCCACCAGTGATGGTTTTAAAGGTCAACAACAATATATTTGGATTGAAGCTAAAGTGTTAGCAAATCAAACATTCAACATATTTAATTTTGACTGCTTTCATGGGGAAACTTTTATTGTGAAATGTAGTTTAAGTAAAATGCGTGCTACCACCCTGTGACACACTCTGGCTCTCTGAACGGCAGGGGTGGAAAAAATAAAAAGAGTGGCATTTTCTCCATTAAAAGACCAGCAAACAGGGTAATTGCTTGGTTTTCTCCACTTTGAGGGCACCTTATGGGCACTGCATTAAGTTTTCTTCACTACAAAGGCACCCCAAGAACACTGCCAGTTGCAACCGAGGAGACCAATTTATCATATTTTATTTATAGGGGCTTAGCTAGCTAAGGTTAGGCAATTAGCATGCTAATTACCTAACATTAGCATGCTAAACTAGGAGGTTGAACATGCTAAACATCAGGTGTATGAGCATTGTAATTTCTTGCATGTTAGCATGTTAAAATCAGCTGAGGCCTCACGGTGTGGACCCACTGCACGCGACCAATACACTGGCTTCCGCCCAGCCTCGCTGGTCACTTATTGGCGTGAATTGAGGAGTCGTTTAAATCAAACCAACACCCCGCAAGGTTTATTTACCAAAGAGTATATAACAGTTTTCTCTAAATGCATGATTATGACATAATGAGAGAGAAAAGCTGTTAAAATGTTGCACCGCTAGGTATCCCAGCATGCACTGAGCAGCGAATCAGCCGCCTGCAGCACACAATGAATGGGGGAAATTTTCAGCCATGTCAGTTCGCTTTCAGAGGGTCCACGCCGTCACAGGGTTAGCTGTCGACTCTTATTATGTAACTACCATGTATATATTTATGTTAATATCATACAATTTTAAAAAATCAGGGGCTCATTCCTTGACCTGCAGTATTAAAGCATAAAGCATGCATTTAACTGTTCATTGATACACAGGAGCCAGTCTTCAATGTGTTTTTAATAAGGTTTAATATAACTGTCTCCAAGAGCTTCCAGAAATACTCCTACAGCGCCTGCATGCTGTCGTCATACAACATACGTACATAAGAACAACATGCAGAAACCCTCTAATTCAGTGTGTTCTGTAGAGCTGAAACCAGGCACACTGCTGCGTTTATGTGGCTGTAAAATGGATTAGAGTTTTACTCGTGTTTTCAGTGGCTGGTTTCAAGTCTTTCATATCGCCCCTTCATGGCCCGACAACTGTAAGCTATTACCGAACACGGGGACAATAAAAAGTGTAAGTAATGCAGCCTACTTACCAGGACCGCGTTTCCTACGACACGCAGGGTTGAAGATTTTTAATACGATATGTTCAGATAATAGTGGCCCACCCAGCTGCATGAAAAGGCCAAAAACCATTAGCAGGTTCAGCTGCAGGGTGAAATCTACAGTACATCTGCGCTAAATCAAGCCTTACCCACACACACACACACACACACAGACAGAGAACTAGTGGACAATCTGGGAGATTTTCAGATAGACAGGCTCTAATTTAAAACTAGCGAGGTTAGAAGAGGAACCAAAAATAAACATAGCACATCTGGGGCAGCCAAACCACCATCATGTACTTTAAAATACTGCAGAGACCCGTCCAAAACACACACAGATAAGCAGCCAGGACAGCAAACTGTCCCTAACTGTCCATTGTGCTTACGGAGTGCAAACACAAAATAGCTTTATGTGATGTATTATGAGTTTTTAATGATTGCTGTTTCACTAAAACAGAGATTATTTGTATTCTTTTTACCTCCTCTGCCTTTTTATGTCTCATTTTTGGCCACTATCAGACAAATATTGGTATTTTGTCCTTATAATCAGCTCATTTTGACACAGCATTTAGGATGGAAAAGAAGGAACAAATATATGAAAGTTTTCATTCACAACTGGTATGAAGATAAAGAGCTGCTGGTGGGCCTAATTTTCCAGTCTGCCATTGCTATTAAATCACTGTAAAAAAGAGCATGCAACAAGTTATTCAATGATTAAAACTTTTATCTTACAACAAAAACAGTGACTAACTATGAAAAACAGTAAAGAAAAAACTGATGAAAATGTTGCATTTGTGTTCATGTTTCATGTATTAAAGTGAAGACGGTTACAGTTTTTTGTTCTTAATTATAAAGACAAAACTTATTAATAATAATTCAAATTATTTAGCATTTCCACCCAGTTTTTTTTACATTAAAAATGTGCATAAAAACATTTTTTTCACCAACAGTTCCTGCAGATTACGCACCTGCTGTATGAATAATCTCTCATCTTTTGTGTCCTAGTTTTCGTTACATAAACATATGATGTATGTTCACACACACAGGAACACACACAGTGCCTCCTGTCCACTCCAGAGGTGACGGAGTGAGGGTCTGAAATTAACCCCGACAAGGTTTCTCACACTTGTGGTATTTCACTCTCGGTGGCAGAATTCAGAGGCTCTGAGAGCTGAGTGTGTGTGTGTGTGTGTGTGTGTGTGTGTGTGTATGGTCACTGGTGTTAATCTGCTGTCCAGTCACTTTGGCCCGGAGCCAGTCTGGTTAAACATTACTGACATTCCACTGAGGGCAGCTCCTAACTCACATGAACACTGTACTGTAAGGCCGTGGGGGCGAGCACGATGGCACATAGCGGACACCAAGAAGGTTATTAGATTACAACTTTCCCATGTCACCAACATGCATATTCAATTCTTTATGTTGGTAGTAGTTCATCAGAAACATTTTATACTACCACACAGTCTATCTTAATAAAAGAAGTAAGTTCAGTTAACTCAATCCTCAAAAAAATCTGACGTAGCTCAGTGATTACAGTTAGTTACATCAACTTATTTAGTCTAAGAAGTGCGGTAGCTGGCAGCCTACAGTAACGTTGATTGTTGTAAGGGGGGCAGCTGCAAAGGCAATCATGGCGGTGCATGTCCATTAAAAAAATTTGAAAAAAAAAATTAAAATTTAACATAAAAATATTAACATAAAATATTAGCAGCAATTAGATTCATTGTAATGAGGTGTGTCTTGTTTGTCCAAGTGAGTGTTAACATCTGACATTGATTTGAGGACACTGGGTCACATGACATGAAAAAAAACTATATATTTTTCTATAAATAGAGGGGGAAAAAAAGTATTAAAAGTGCGTCTTATACACCAAATTATTATAATTATATAATCAAGGTATTTGTTTTGTGTTAATGCAACTTAAAAGGTTGAAGGTAATCGGTTTCCTCAGTTGAAACGAGTCGACACAGGAGAGTTTGAAGTTGAGTTAAACTACTTCACTAAGTTCATCTCACTTCATTGATAAGTTCAATAGACTGAATGGAATGGGTATTGTTTACTCAATTAAATAAATAATAATATAATATACAGTATAATAAATAAAAGAGTTGGTTTCCTCAAATGGTTTGAGTTGAACTAACTTCTTCTTTATAGTGTACTTGGAGACATTAAGTGCTCACATCTTTAATAAAGTACAGCTTACTCAAATAACGCATGTTCATTGTAAACACAGAATCATTTCACATGACTCGATAAAGTTAAGTTATTTTACTTACTTTTCCAAAGGTAATCGTTTCCTAATTTTTTAAAGTAAACTTAACTTAACTTAGAATTTACAGTGTAGATGTATAAAAAATAACACTAATAATTGATATTGGAGATTTGAAATGCTGTGTGGTAAAAGGCAAACATGTCAAGATTAAGATTATCCAGCATGTCTTGCCTCTAAAACCATAATAATGTTCTTCCAGTGAACATTAGGCAATCACAGAATTCTCAGAAAGGCTTAATGTTCAAGAAACACATTATTCAAAGAAACATAAACCTTTATCATATAATCTCAGAGACAGATGTCTTCAAACCTCTGCAGTTTGAAAGTCATTTGGGCAAAATGAACTATACGTTATTGTTAAATTAATTGTAATATTCCTATAACAGATGTATGATTATGACCTCATGTAGACATCATCTGGTGGCATAAAATTTATAAAAGGATAAAAAGAGGGAGAAAAGCAAATAAGAAAGAAAAAAGCCCCCCCAAAAATATATATATATATTTAAATGAATTACTACTCCTTAAAACTAAAGATATTTTCTTATATATTTTTTTTAATTAATGTCACTTATACTTGCTTACAGGCACGGAAATTATTATCATTCATAATTGGACCCAGTTTTATGTAAAATATTGACCCTGGCTGTGAAATCGGAAAGAAGCGGTCTGAGTTTAAGCTTATTGGAGATCGATTGTTTTTACTGGACAGCAACACAATTAAAACAAAGAATTTCAAAGTAAGGAGTCATACAGCATGAATGACAGGAGCTAAAGCCTTTTAATAATAAGGCCCATAGATGTAAAGAGGGTAAGAGTTAGTGGTCGGTGGTTTTGCTGAGATGATCTGCAGCTCTGCACTCGTAGTTATCCATTACAAACATTCCACAGAGAGGGCAGGTCCGCGTGTTTCATACATAAAGCCTCAAGCAAATGGTCACCTCTGAGTTATTTTAGGAATTCTCCATAGATTACACCAAAATGTTCTTCTTCACACTCTAAAAACAGACAATATGATGCTTTTTTGAACTGTACAGACACTAATTCTTTCAGTATATTATTTTTGAAAGTTAGCTAATTAATTGGTTGAGTACAAAATGTCAACAAAGTTGTATTTCCCACTGTGTAGAAGCCGATGCTGGATGCTACTACAAGCGCTAGCTAACATTAGCGCCTCTACCCTGCTCATTAGTGGATTTGGGAAAGTTTAGGCTAACCCTAACCAGACTTATATTAGCACTAAGCCAAATACACTGTTTGAAAATACAACCAATACGCATAAATATATTTACATAACAGTATGGTCTAATTTTTCCCCTATCATACGTGGGCTAACTAGCTCAACACTGTAGATATTTCCCTTGGATCTGTTAGCATTAGCCTCAGTCCTGTAGTACAATATCATGTATGTAGCCATCAAGTAGACATTTAAACAGTCTTATATTAAAACATTGAACTTGTAACATTAAAAATTCATCATAAAATACAACTTTTTACAACCAAAAAAGCAAACATTACTTTAGCTTACTGAGCTAGTTAGCAATAACTAGCTAGCCCACATTCTAGCCTGCTTAAACAGTTACCAGCTTAAAATGAGAAGCCTTTTGTCTTTTTGTGTTTTTAGCTGAAGTAAAGGAGCCATCTTTGAACAATTAAAAAAAAAATAAAGTTAATGTGTTATAAACAGAATAAAAATAATTTTACGTACAATGTAAGCTTCATGTTAAAGTGACTGTGGCTAAGTTTGGCTTTAGAGGCTTGGGCACATTTCTTGGGGGTAGTTTGGAGGCTGGGTGGATTAGTGTGGAGGGTGAAAAGTCACGCTATGTGAAAGGTTAGGGCGGTTAGTGTAGAAGGGTTAGCAAAGGTCAAAGCTCAAAGTTTGAGGAATGTGTCATATTTAGAAAACCAAGAACGACAGAGACAGGGAGGGAGGGCGAGAGAGACTACGTCCCCTCAGGCTCCCATGATCTCACTCAGTAAAGATGCTGTTACCTTGTGCAGGTAGCTGAGAGAGTTTATTGATGTGGGTTGTTCCTGCACGTGAACAGGTATTTGTGCAGGTGGGCGTGAGTGTGTTCTCTAATTTAAAGGCAGTAGAGCTGTTGATAGTGGAGGGTGTGTGGGTTCAACTACTTTAAACGTGAGAACCAACAGTGAGTGTGTTTCAGTTTCACAGCACTTCAACTAGCTTGACTTGTTGTGGTACTCTACTAAAATTATAGGTAAGTGCTTTACACGAAGCACCTATATAAAACGTTTAAACTTTGTGCACAGAATAGAAAAATAATTAGGGATTATACTACGGTTAAGATGTTTTTATTATAAACACATTAGCCCTGCCACAATGGAAGAGAAACTATGAGGGAGCTCTGTATCTCTACTACCTTTAATTTGTAATTCTCTACTGCTTTGTTGTTCCTGCGGCTCAAATCACAAGAGCGGTGTCCAGAAACTACAAGTTATCGTCTGCTACAGATGCTCAATGACTGCTGAAAAGCGCCATGTAGCTTCAGGGTCCCTTTTAAGCAACGTGAGATTTATCAGCTGTCTGACTGCGGTCTGGAAACGTTCAGACTAATAACACACAGGAGAGAATAAAGCCAAGCCTGAAGGTATAAACACTACACACAAGCCTTGAGATGCTAAGCAGAAACAAATTAAGGATACTGTTTGTAGGCAAATAGTCCTATAACACCTGTGAGGACGAGTGTGCCTCCTTTGTTTTGGTGTTACAGGTGTTAAATTTCCAACCTGAGCTCTCTGTTGCCAAAGGGATTGTGTAACTGATCCTCAAATTGCCTGAGACCAGCTGTGTGAGGTGTATTTTTGCACATAATCTACAAAGATTTTCCCATGTGCAGGTACTTTCTTGATTTCAGATACTGCTATGCATTATTTAGTGAGTGTTTAAGAGAGTCCCCATCATCCTGTGTGTCCCCCCCGGAGGCCCACTATTTCATCCTGACAGACAAAACAGAGAGTGCCTCGTGATCAAAGAGCAGAGGAATGCTGTCGCAGGATCACACGCAGCCTCGGTGTATCACATAATCACAGACAGACAGCGAGAGCAGGGATGCAGCCCTGAAGGTTACAGTGCAGCTGGCGGTGGCAGAATTACACGGCTATTGATGGTTAATGTGGGAGTGGCAGGGAGCATGAAAGGAGATATAAAGATCTGAAGTTTAAGTTCACTTTTCACTTAAAGTTTAAAAGCAGCCAGTGGTGGAAAAAGTACTCAGATACGCTAATGGGTATTAGCAAATAGTGCCAAAGTATCCACCTCAAAATATAATAAAAATACCAAACGCATTTTGCAGAATAACACATTTGAGACTCATTGTATTCTAACTATTGAGGAGTTAAATTTTAATAATGCAGCTGCTAAATCAGGGACCTACTGTTCTCCATCTTTCAAGATTAAGAGAGGATTAGTCGGAGGGAATTTTGCCCAGAGTGGCTTTGCAAACAAAAACATACCAATGTCTCAGTCGGCATAAAGCGGGCCGATTCACTTTTCGATATAAAATAAAAATGTGAATTGGCTTTCAAAAGGGACACTGAGAGGGAAACTGCGCCTGTGTGGGCCTGTAAACTGTAACTGTAAGATAAGCTAGCTTAAACAAACAATAAAGAAATCAAGTCTGTGCTCATGTCAAGCTCCAACATGCACATCACAGTCTCAGTCTGGAGGAAGGGATGGATGTAGAGACGTGAAGGATATGATTCAGGGCATCCCTCTTTGATCAAATTCACACAGAGGCCATTGTTCTCTGACGTCAAGCTCATGGTCGGAAGCTAAAAGCTAGGAAGTGGTTGAAGGCTAACATGACCTTTTAAAAGTGTTGTAAAATGAAAGAAAAGGTCTTAACTTGCTGAACTTACTGGCTGAATGCTAAAGTTATTTTAAGCTAATATTACAGATAGCTAAGTAGGACATGGCTGAGTGCTAACATAAGCTTTTGAAGGAGTTAAAAGACACAAAAGGAAAGGAAAAGACTTAACTTAAAAACAACATATTTCATAACCCATTACCTCCCATCATACAACAGCTAACGCTAGCACTTAACCACTTCCTAGCTAACATTACTGTTACCAAATTAAACCTATGGTTATCCTTGGATTTTGTGGTAAGATATGATAGGCGTGATTCGCTAACAGTAATGCTAGCTCGGAAGTGGTTAGCTGTTTGCTGATGGTAGCTAATGGGTTATCAGATATGCTCTTATTATTAAGTTAAGTCTGTTTACGCCTTCACTTTTGTAACACTTCCTGAAGGTAACGTTAGCATTAGACCACTTCCAAGCAATATTAGCTAGGAAGTGGTTGAATGCTAACATTAGCTGTTGTCCTAAAGTAGCCAATTGGTTATCAAATATGTTATTTAACCTTGAAATTTGGTCCAAAGTCCCTCAGGATTTTATTTTATTGTCTTATCAGTCTTTTATCAATCTTGAAATGGTGACATGGTAATTATTTTTCTTACGCTCTGCATTTCTACCACTCAAATCCAACTCACCCAAGTAAATCCACATTCAAGGCTGCAGATAAATGTTTTTATCCAGCTCAAAGTGCACACTAAATCAAGTATTTATCAGACTTAGTCGGGGTCATTTGGGGGAAATTGCCCTTTCATGAAAGAATAATATTTTTTCTGCTGAATGCTGAATTGAATTACTTGAGATCTAACAGGATAAGGAGGAAGCAGCAGCTGGCCTGAACTCACACAGTAGAAAGGGACTGTTTCTGCAGCAGCAGCACAATAACAGAGCTGTGAGGGATATAGAGTCACCAGCCAAACACACACACACACACACACACACACACACACTTTAATTTAATTCATAGAGATTTATTGGCATGATAAGATTTTCCTTTCCTGCCAACAGTCTCTCCCTTGCTCTCGCAGTCTCTCCTTCTTATAAAGATAACATATAACAACGACATATAAAGTTGAGTATTTTGTGAATTGTATTATCAACACCAGGTTTTTTTGTGTATCTGCTCTATCTTTTAATCTGCAGTCAGTCAACGTGCATTCAGCCGACGGCATATTTGTTATTTCAACGTGTCTCTGACGGTTAAAGTCAGTGTGTCTGCTCTGTGAAGGCTGCATGAATGGTGAATGTGTGTCATTTACAGTGAACTTTTATCCTGCTGGGTCTGTATCTGTGTGCGCCTGGATAAGGACAGGACCCAAGATAAGAGCAAACAAACACGCTAGAGGAGACGGTTAAAGCATCCCACCCTGATACGGATCTGTGCTTTGCTTTGAAACTCCCTCAAACTAGGCACAAAAATTGCTTTCATGGAGTTCAGTTTACCTCTTGATATACTATCCCTGACTCCTGCACATGTGCTCAACATTAAACTATTCTGTCTCGACAAGTACACGACTCTTTTATTAGTATTTTTGCAGACTTTTGCAGCCAAACTAAAATGCAGATGTTCAGCAACAAAAACATGTTTCAATCACAGTTTGGTGTGTTAAAATAAATTGATGCTTCAAAGAGAAACATGGAGGATGTGTCTGCTGCCAAATTGCAATTTTCTGGCACTTAAATGTGGATGGCAAATTTTAAAAAAGCAACCTCCAAGTGATGAACGGCCTCTTTGTTGCCTGAAAGTAGTTTCTGTTCATGCTTTGTCACTGAATTCTGCAGGATATGTCAGGAAGGAAAAAAACAGAAAGCTCCGGCACTCACAGGATCAAGTAGAACTGACTTTAATGTGGGTCACAGACGAACGCGTTTCGGCTCCTATGCCGTCTTCAGCATACTAAGGAGAACAAAGGAATTGATATATATGCCCAGGTGAGATTAAATGAGTGATCCACCCCGCAGGAAGGAAGGAGGGAACGCGGGAAGTGTGTCCATACCAAGACAACATTCCACTTACTACAAATAACATGGACAAATCCCTTTCTAAGCCAAATACATAGCAGAAAATATAAACAAAAATTTATTTGCCGCTACAGACAGTCAGTTAGAAAATAGCCACTATACTTTATGTAAAAGAACAAAGCAGAATAATTGTTACACATGACTGTACCACCTCTAAAAAACTTCCACCTAGAGTCCCAAAAAACCTCCTCAGAGATGTAGGGCTCAGCTGGCGTCCGCTACTCAGCTATAAAACGTGTTGACCATGCTGGGACATGTTAGGAGCCAAAAATGAAGGAAATCAATGGGACTCGTCTGCTGTCGGGTCTCTAATCCGTCTGCTGGTGTCCCGTTTCTGCAACAGGCAGCTGATGATGGGGGAGCTTTGTCTGTCAGACCTGCATCTGACCGAGGAGTTAATCCTCCACAATCCACAAAGATTACACTGATATTCTGCTTTAGATAATTCATCGTTCTGCCTCTGATGTCTTTGAGTCTGTTTGTCTCTCAGTCTGTTTGCACATTGTAGGGGATGGATTACATTATAAAAAAAACCCTGATAGTGTATCAAATGGTACAAATGTTCTTTGACAGGTCCTGAACTGTGAGTGCTTTTGGTAGCTGCAGTTGTAGTGCGTCTTTGAGGCCTTGAAAAGAAGGCCTTAAATGTATTATAATATGACGCTGTTGAGGTTTTTCGGGTGGTTATCCTTCTGGCACCTCTTTGAAAGCTGTCTGTGTTTGACGTGTGTTATTACGATTCTAACTGTTGTTTTTCCTGCCACATTTGTTTCTAATTTTCACGGCGAATTCAGATGCAGTTCAGGAGGAAGCTGTTGGTGCTTTGGGAATATTTTTCATCTTCAAACTGTTTGCTGTCGCGATGGTTTTAAGGTTTTTGCACATTGGACATGACATATGTAATACTTTATGGTCTCGGTTGTTGTTTCACTTCATTAAAATGCTACAGTTCTTATATTGAGTGGTTAATTCAAACAATGGACCCCCTGTTTTTATGGGTAATACATACTTTATGGCTAAAACTGTTGTCAAAACTGTAAGCACATTTGAGTCTGGCATATGCGTGTCTTTTGGAATTGCCTGTGTAATTTAAAGGAGCATTGATTGATTGTTTCTGCACATCCACAAGGCACAAAGCAATGTTCATTTAGAGTTTTTGGACGACGGTTTAAAAGTCTAATAATCTCTCGTTTTAGCTCTGTTTTGGTCTCCACCAACTCCTGAAGAAAGTGTCTGTCTCTTCAGTTGCTAAATGCTCCGCTATGTTCAACAGCTAGTTGCTAACTGTGTCTGTTTGTGCTTTTTAGAGAGTTTGTGAGAGTTTTTGTTAACTTAAGACAGATGGAAAATTGCAGAGAGCGCAAACAAAAACAAATAAGTTACTAAAATTGCTTAAGCTGTGTGGAAAACTGCAGGAATGGTAAAATGTATCTGTGCATTTGTGGCTGCAAGCAAACCTCTGTCCAATCCACATAATCGTTCGTCCATTATTAATATAAAAATATTGATGTGTGCAGCTTTAAAACAGTTTGTTAGATGGACCAAAGTTTGTTTTACCTTATTAGTGTTTGCACTGAAGCTGCAAATGTGACTTTAAATGGAACAGAAATTAAATGTACTGTATACAGTGTATAAAAATGTGTCTCTTGGATGCACTTCGAGTACATTTCTAATGTTATCCAACACTTATTTCTGTGGAGGTTTACTGCAAAGAGCAAGACTCGCAGCTAAATATTTCTACCAACAATAAAACCTGTGATTGTTATTCAGTTACTTTGTCCGTCCTGTGTGCGTGCATCTCCCTGTCCGCCTCTTTCTTTCTGCAACATTTGCCTTTTAAGTAAACATGTTTTTATCTCGAGTTAGATTTTCTCTCCGTCTCTCCCTCCATTTCCTCCTCTGTGTGGCAGGTAGGCCTCCACCCTGCTTCTATTTTCCTTAACACAATAGTGGGCTGATTAGAGGCCTGCAGGAAAAGGGAAGATTTAGAGCGATGCACGAAGAGGAAGAGAGAGGTTTTATAAGTGGATGGTGATGATGTTTGTTTACAGGAAGGACACTATGAAGCAGATTCACGATAGTGAGGAGAGAGGACAGTTCAGGGAAATCTAGAGATTCAGATCCACGATTATTCAGGATGCAACGGCAGCAAAATGGAAGACATTTGGGGTTTAGTGTCTTTCACGAAACGAGCACAAAAGTTGGGACTGTCCTAAACAAGAATATGAGAATACACAATAATTGTGCAACAGTTTATTATGACCAGTGGCGGCTGGTGAAAAATATTCTAGGTGGGGCTGTGCTGTGCCATACTCAGTTTTTAACTAGTCCATGCTGTATCCGTGCCAGCAGTTTTAAAAAGTAAACACAGGAAGCAAAATAGTGCATTTACACGGCTACATCCAGCTAGCAAAGCCTTTCTGGTACACCAGTTGCGAGAAAATCCTCTGGTGTAGGTTCTACCTTTTTCACTCGCTTGTTGGTTGATTTTAATATCTGGCTGATCCGGTCCAGTTTCTTTTATCCGCTATTTTTCACTTAAACTTCTCCTCTCGAACGGATTTTGAAGAAGAGAGCGTACAGAGTTGTTTTCGGTGTCAGTGTCCATCATTGTCATTTCCGCCACTCATAGACTGATCAGACTTCAACCACCGAGACTATTATTTTCTAAGATGCTGATTGGCCAAATTCACGTTGATATGCGCGTATCTTGCCCCTGCAACAGTCCCTGATTGGCTACTCGTCTCTGCTTTATGGGCGCTTTTTCCAGCGCCCATAAAGCAGAGATGAGTAGCCTAACGCTTGTTTCCCACATTTCCAATGAACATTTATTAATGTATATATCTTTTTGTATATATACATATATATATTACATATTTAAATACGTAATTTTGTTAATAAAAATAAAAACACACTCTCTCTATTGGCCAGCCGCCACTGATTATGACCCATATTTAACCACTAACAGTGGATGATTTAGGGGTCCTGGTCGGGTCATCGATGTTTCCAAGGAGGTCTGTGTTAAACCAAAAATCTACGTTGACTCCTTTTAAGTTTCATCATTAATGTCAAATATGAATGTTGTGCTTATTTAACTTACGTAACTCGTTTAAATCCATATCATTATCTTTTTTCATTTTACCTAACCAAGTAGTTTTGGTGCTAAAACCAAATCAAACTGCGACACGGTCTGTCATACTTAAAACCAACAGATTATGTGGTCATGTTTGTTGGAGGACAAATCTGACATTAACTCATACTGTTGGCAAAACCCCAAATAAGCCCTCCTTCTGGTTTGTAAAACGTCTTTAAATAGCCCCAAAACGAGCCTTCAAACAGTCCAACTGCTCCTAATAACAGGTGACATCACAGAGCTGAGTCATTAACACACAAGGGGTCAACAGTGCAAAGACGTTGTTCAAAGTGAAACCATTAAGACTTCAGAGGGCAGCCATGCTATAGTGAAGACTGGTAATACTGCGAGAGACATAAGAGGGAAGACAAAATGTTCCCACCCTGAATATGTTTTCTCAGCTTTTACAACAGTTTTCCTTCCTGCTGCGTTTGTGTGTGTTTGTGAGTTACTGTTGTGTTACCCCACCCTGGCTCGAACCTTCCCTCTGCTAAAGCTGTTAATGAGTAACCATAAAACCTCAGAGGGAAAACACATTAACATTCCTCCTTCTCTTTAAATGTACTCTTCTAACTTTTAAACCTCATTTCTGCTCTCGAGACGACTCTCAGTAAGATTAAAGTTATTTGTCACCATAAATCGTGACGTGTGCGACTTTCTTTCAGAGGTAAAACTTGAGTGTTAATGAGTCTCCATTAGCGCCACAGAGAAAACACATTAAACATTCCTCCATCCATCTTTACTCTCCACTCGGTTCTCCTTCTTTGTTTTCTCTCCGCCCGTGTTTGTCTTTCCCAGCAGACAGGAAGTGAACCTTCTGACGAGTCTCTCTTTCTCTCCGTCAATCACTGACTGCCTCTCCCTTTAGACAAACCAATCACAGAGCAGGAGAGGAGGATGAGCTCATACTGTACACATAATCAGATGGTTGTATCGTCCAGGTTAAGATGAATGACTCATAAACCCTTACTCATTCCAAAAGTCTTGTTTTTAATTGTTGTTTATTAAAGAAGCATCTCTTCTCTTTAGATGAAAATTCAGCATTCGTCTGATTGATCGTTTTGTTTTGAGAAGGTCAGAAAACTCGGCGGAGATAAAGAGTAAAGAGCTCGGACATCCCGAGGGAGCTCGGAGTAGAGCCACGGCTCCTTCGCATCGAAAGCAGCCAGTTGAGGTGGTTCGGGCATCTGGTGAGGACGCCTCCTGGGCGCCTGCCTTTGGAGGTTTTTCGGGCACGTCCAACTAGGAGGGGACCCAGGGGCAGAACCAGAGCTTGGGCTGGGAACGCCTCCAGATCCTCCCGAAAGAGCTAGAAAACGTTAGTGGGGAGAGGGACACCTGGGTCACCTTGTTTAGCCTGCTGCCAGCGTGTCGGACCTCGGATAAGCGGAAGATGATGGATGGATGGGTGAAATTAAAAATACCTAAACATTTAGATCATTTTGTGCACCCCTTTAAAACTTAATCCAAAGAAATAAAAGTCAAATTCTTTGAGTTCTTATATTGAAATCTGATCATGTTTCTCCCTGTAAAGCACCACGAGCAGAAATATCACGGCATCCATCAATCAAATTTTCTCTTTTTTCTGCAACATAGAACTGATTGATCAGTTAATTATACAGTGACAGATACTCTAATCACTAAATCTCCATGTGTTTATGACACGCCCACTTTTCAACATCCAACTAAAATTTGTTCCAAAGTTTGTGTCCGATCTCTTTGCACGATACGGATGCTGTAAAGGTTTCCTCTCAAATTTGATATTTATGTTGTTAGAAATAAAACATTATTTATGTGACCGACGATATTCGATCAGTGATGTTTAAATTTAACTGAAAATTTCAGTTGATAAGTGTAATAAATGACCCCAAAAAGAGTCCCAGAGTAAGTTTGCGGGGGTTACAGGACCGTTAAAGGGACAAAGAAAGAAAAAAGAGCGTTCTTGTTTCATATAATCAGGCTTATTGTGCTGCTTTAATGTGTAATATTGAGCACGGGATGATTCAAATACAAGCACAACAGTCTGAGAGGGCCTGATCACCTCTTACATCCACGACCTGTGACGAACAGTTGGAAACTCAGCGGTCTAAATCAAGACTTCGACTGATTCAATAAAACATTTAGGTTAATAAAATTGGGTCAGACGGATTCCTGGAAAATAAAGATGGTGTGAGGAAGAATTATCTCATTAACTGTGAAGTTTGAGAGTTGTTGTGTGCGTGTTTCATGACCTGCAGATTCAGGCCGGCGGATTGACTCTGATTTCATTAGTCTGTTTGTACTCCAGTTAAATAAAGAGTCTGACGTGTGTCCGTGCGGACTCTAACAAGGTTAGACGGCTCAGATTGATGTCAAATTTATTTCTTCACACTCGTTTGTTGTTGTAAGTTAAATAAAGCCTGATTTAATACGTTTGTCCTAAATGAAAAGGTAAGTACTCCTATTTTGTTGCCTACTAACCGACTTCTTCTTCTGGCAGCGCTAACAGGAAGACTTCCCCGGCGCTAGTGTTACACTCAGAGTAAATGCCTCCGTGCTTTGGCTGGCTGCCCCCTGAGATCACTGTCACTATGAAAACTGACACAGGTGCGAGTGTGTGAATGAGTCAGCACCTTCATACCGAAGAGACTAATATCTTAATACTGCACAGACTCAGATGAACACGGTTATCTCTTTGGCAGAAGTTATCAGTTGAGGTATTAAAGTTGTAATCAATAAAGAAACACGTGTCAGATAAAGGTTACACTTTATGTCTGACCTTTACACAAGGTAACAAACTAAAACGTACACGCGGTTTTGCAGCACATGCGAGCTTATGAGCGTCTCACGGCTGCATATCATGTTATTATCTCTGACATTCAGTTTCTAAGACAGCTCCTCCACCACAAACCACAGGCAGACAGAAACACAGACAGCGTTCAGATGTTTCAGCGATTTGTACATGAGGGGAGACTCCGAGGCAGGAACGGTGTCAAAGTCTGTTTTGTCCTCAAAGTTGATGCGTTGGAAGCAGGAAAAATGGACAAGCGTAAGGACGTGAGCGATTTTGACAAGAGCCAAATTGTGATAGCTAGACGACTAGGTCAGAGCATCTCCAAAATTGCAGCTCTTGTGGGGTGTTCCCGGTCTGCAGGGGTCAGGACCGACCAGAAGTGGTCCAAGGAAGGAAAACAGGTGAACCGCAGATCGGTCAGGGTGCTCATTCCGGCCGCCTGTCCACCAATGAAAGCGCCTACAATGGGCACGTGAGCATCAGAACTGGACCACAGAGCGATGGAAGATGAATCCCGTTTTCTTTTACATCGTGTGGATGGCCAGGTCGCTTACCTGGTGAACACATGGCACCAGGATGCACTGTGGGAAGAAGGCGAGCCGGCGGAGGCAGTGTGATGCTTTGGGCGATGTTCTGCTGGGAAACCTCGGGTCCTGCCGTTCATGTGGATGCTACTTTACGTACCACCTACCTAAACATTGCTGCAGACCAAGCGCACCCCTTCATGGAAACATTATTCCCTAATGGCCTCTCTCAGCAGGATGATTCGCCCTGCCACACTGCAAACACGGTTCAGGAATGGTTTGAGGAACACGATGAGTTCAAGGTGTTGACTCGGTCTCCAGATCTCAATCCAGTGGAGTGTCTGTGGGATGTGCTGGACAAACAAGTCCGATGCACGGAGGCCCCACCTCGCAACTTACAGGACTTAAAGGATCTGCTGCTGACGTCCTGGTGCCAGATACCTCAGCACACCTTCAGAGGTCAGGGCTGTTTTGGCGGCAAAATGGGGACCTACACAATATTAGGCAGGTGGTCATAATGTTATGGCCT
The DNA here is from genome assembly GCF_022749685.1 of Semicossyphus pulcher. Classification (NCBI taxonomy): domain Eukaryota; kingdom Metazoa; phylum Chordata; class Actinopteri; order Labriformes; family Labridae; genus Semicossyphus; species Semicossyphus pulcher. The sequence continues at coordinate 3,755,143 of NW_027211694.1, forward strand.
AGTGTCACCATCTTCAGCATCTTTTGATTAAGTTTTAATGCCAATTTCTCAGGGAATTCTTACACTTTTTATGCAATATATTTATCTAACAGCTGTAGTTAGACGACACTTTGTTAAATGTATTCTAGGAAAATGTGACCTGTGCACTTCTAAGTATATAATACATACCTACAGTATCTATCCAGCCCATGTAAACAGACATATGTACTGAACTGTCTCTGCGACGACTCAGCAGCTCTCTGCCCACATACACTGTTACACATCTGTAACCACACACACACCATGACCCCGCTGTAACCACACCAAAAATGTACTTTTATGAAATAACTGACACAAATCAAAAAGCCACAGCTCTACACTCAGCACTACTCAGCAGTATCAGTGTGTGTGTGAGTGTGTGTGTGAGCAGCAACAGTTTGAAATGTGCTGAGCTAATCCTCCTCATGCCATGTGAAAAAACAACATGAGTGTTGATGAGTGGAGGAGCCAAACCCAGCCTGCGCACAGTGACTGGAAATATTAACACTGGTGTTACTGGTGAACATTGTAAGGTTGTTCACGACCACAGAGGTAAGATTTTAGTTTCAGTCGACAAGACGGTAAAACAGCCAGAAAAATATCCTTTAAAGAAACACCCGCTGAAGCAAGTTATTTTATAGGGGCTGTGCTTGTTGACCTTTGACCTCACAAGTGTCATGATTCAAATGTGAAGGAGAGAGTGGTTGTGTTAGCAGCTTACTGAAACACTAGAGATACAGTTAAATAACATCATTACACAACCTGGTGTCTGAATAAACCCTCCAACATAAACCAGACCTGCAACACACCCAGCTGTCTTCTAGGAACCACACACACGGAAACTGGTTTTTATATCAATATGGGGACTGCTACCCAATAACTGCCATTTAAATTTTTGTGGGGACTTTTACTGACACGTGTTTTTTTCTTTAGTGTCACTGTAGAAACGTTATCAACACACACTTCCAGGTTTTCCAAGTGTTATGGGGACATTTACAGACACACTCTTTCATGTTTTCTTATCGTTGTAAGGACTTTTGCTGACACACTCTTTCAGGTTTTCTTCTTTTTGTGGGGACCTATACTGATTTAGGGCTTTCCCGCCGTTGTGAGGACTTTTACTTACACATGTTTTCTGGTTTAAATTACTTTTGGGGACTATTATTGACACACATTGTCTTGTTTAAAAATCTGTCTGGGAATTTTCACTAACACATATCTTCTGGTTTAAATAATGCTTTGGGGTCTTAATGTTGTCATCAGGACTTTTATAACATACTTCTGGTTTTCCAATTTAGTCGGGACTTTTTTGACAAAGCACACTTACATGAATCCCTCTGACACTTAAGCCATTCTTGTTGAGTGATGCATTGTGGGTGTGTGCACTGTCTTGGGGTCTCATGTTTAATCAAAACAGAATAAAATTTGATGAACTGAATCACTTTGTTGGTAAAATGTCAGAAAAAAAGGGTAAAAAATGTCTCATCTGTTTTATTCAGATATCTTGTTTTGGTCATTCAACCCCAAAGGAAACACTGCAAGACGGTACAGGCTGGTAAATTGTTAGACTACAGTGCGCTCTTGTGGCGGCGCTCTGTACTACACTGAGTTTCTCAAAGTTTTCCAAAATAAAGAGTAAGACTGAAATTTAAAGCTAAACTAACCCAAAAATCTAAGTACTTCTTAAAGAGCACGCCTGTAGTCTAATTTTTTTATGAATTTTATTTTAAATATGGTATCAAAAGTCTTATTAAGAGCAAACAGCAATTACTGGACAAACTGTATTTAAATAAAGGAAGATATGTAACCTGGTGATTTATACAATAGAGGAAATAAAGAAGGAGGAAGTAATGACGAGGACACACACTGCTTTGTGTACTCACATGGGGCGGTGTGTTGTTGTTGAGCTGGTCCTGACTGACAGGCGACGCTGCAGGATGACAGTCCAGTGACACTCTGTCCCGACACGCAGCGTGACACGCGTACTTACAACCTGCAGACACATCAAAAGATTCATTCAATGATTCACTGAAAGTAATAATAAGTAAAAGTCAAACAAGGGGTACGTGCAGGTGTGCATGAATGTAACGTAAATGCAAATAATCCTCTGATATCGCCAGTCGAGGTCCAACGTCCCTCTTTGAATCATGTAAATTCGGATGTGAACAACAATGGAGGAGGAAATGTTTCTAAACAGGATTTGACCTACATTAGTTTTTCTTCTTCATTATAAAACATCCTTCCAACACGCCTGTATAGAGACCAAAGTATATCACATAAAGGCTCCTGGATACTGCCAACCCCTCATGGGAAATGTATCAAATAACAACACATGAACAAAGATATCGTTCTTCAAAAGTATTTCTGGGAAATTTCGGTGAATTCACTGGACAGGAAATAAAGACAGAGAGACAGGAAGTAGCTATTATCATATGTTAAGCACTTTTGGCTTCAGTAAATCAGCTATTTATTTATTATTTTAAGTAAAAATATGAATATAAAAATCATTTTAAAGCTGTCAAAATGAGTGTGTTTGACAGAATATTGAATATACTTTAGTATTACACAATTTACTACTGTATTTAAGTACAAGTTAAACTTTAGACTTCTATTATAATTTCTTAAAGGAGAGTTTTGTACAACTTACTCTAATAACTTTAGTTTAGTTTAGTGCGAGCTTTAATTACTTTGCAGATTTACAACGTTTATTTATTTATTATTACAAGTTCAGCCACTCAGCAGTATTTGCTCCACTTTTACCATAAGCAACTAAAGATGAACACGTGAATGCATGGCTAATTATTATAATTGTTTTGTACTTTTTTGATGCTAATTTATTTGTACTTTCTGATTTAATACAAGACTTTTACATGTATCAGATTATTTTTACACTGTTCTTCTGCTACTTTTACTTTTAACAAAACATCTTAAAAGACCTCATTCACCATTTTTAGACATTATATATACTAAAAGTGTAATTGAAAAAGTAAACAACATCCTCGATATATTGATAATATTAATTTTGTCCCTGTTGCCCACCCTTACTTCTTTACAGACCAGCAAACACACTCAGCGAACCGTGAAGCCTGGCAACAATCCAGCTGCACGATTAAGCACTAAAATAACTCACTCCTGTCAAGACACACAACTTCTACACTCCGACACACACTCTAACAAGCCACAAAAACATGCTACCATCACACACACATAATGAATGTGTGTGTGCCCCATGATCCTCCTACCTGGTGACCTCTTTTTCACGTGCTGTCCGACTTTATCCGACAGTTTGCACATGGCTGCTCCCATCTCCCATCTTCATCTTCACGCACACACACACCCCACACACACACACAGAGGAGTAAATCCCACAAACAGTGCAGTGCTAACACACTCTCTGCTCTCTCTCTGCAGTGTTTCTCGGTGTCTCTCGCCCCGTGTTTGGCCGCTGTCAGACTTTAGATGCTGATTTGCGTGGCCACCTCTCTCTCTGTCTCTGTGCTTCTGTGTTGTTGTGCTGAGTGGGTGATTTAACAGTCAAATGGAGGCCGCAGAGTGACGGACGCACAGACAGGAGAGGAGGGGGGGGGGGGGGGGGGGTGGAGGTGGTGGTGGATTCAGGACTGCTGACTCAATGACTCTCTTTTCTCCTCTCTGTTTCTCTTTGCTCTCTTACGTAGCGTGTTATGACTAGTGTCCTCTCTCTCCATCCGCCCGTTCACTCCGTCATCCGTCTAAAACCCTTTCGACAATGAACTTGATCCACAGGGGAAGAGAGGGAGAGCCTTTTACATCGCTCTGTCAGTTTATCTAACAATCCAAACATCCATCCGTCTCTTTACTCAGGCTGCAGGGGTGGTTAGTTTCAGACGTGAAAAAGATAAAGTCACATATTCAAAGTGCAGAATATCACGACTACTATTTTATGCATTATCGTGATGTTTTTGAAAGACAGGGCCGAGCTGTTCAAAAGTTATCTCATCGGATTACGGCTATCAGATTGGATCAGATCTTGGGATCCGGTTCTTCAAAAGAAAAAAAAGGTTGGATTCGATCAGGCAATCCAGTTGAAGTTTTATTCGGCTCAAAGCTCCAGTTTGAGTTCAAAACCTTTGAGAAGGATTGGGATCCAAAATATCAGGAATATTCCAGGAACAAAATGTTTCATAGGACAGGTGCATAGGAGAAGAGGTGCAAACTCTTTACCTTATGAATTTTGACGGAGGTCGAGAGAGGTTGTGTAACGAAACATTGCAAGCAAATAAATGTATTTTCTGCAAGTTGGACGGTGTGTGCGGGACAAAATGTAGGCCTAATAAAACTTTTGTTTTTGGTCAAAAAATGGCACTTTTTACAGTGTAGTTTATACTGTAGACACTCATATATTTTGCACTTAAAATGCTGTATCGCTACAGTGACACAGCAGATAAAATTGGACATTAGGGTTATTAAAATAATCCACCAAACAGCATCAATAACAAACATTAAATCTATCATTTAAAGCGGCTGTGATGTGCTTTGATTTTGGCGCCCCCTGTGGACAAAGTATGTAGTCCCATTTAGAGCACTGGTAATCCAGATTTGTTCGACTTTAAAAGTCTTCATTGGGATCAGTTTGATCCAATCCAATTTTACTTAGAAAACCAGGATGGACCAGCTGATCCTGGACTGGAAAAACTGGGATTTACACATCAGATCCAGATTAGATGTTTTAAACTCCTGGGCGCGATGAATCCCTCTCAGTTTGGTTTGGTTAAGAAAAGCAATATTACATCCGACCCCTCCCATATTTTATTTGAAGAAAATCCGCTTCTGCCACCAAACAGACATTTTAGAGTCCCACAGGCTCGACTGAACAGACTGAGGAACTCTTTTGTCCCTCAGTCTGTCACGTTACTAAATCAGCGTTTGGGCTCTAAGAAGGACGCAGGGTTCGTGTACAGACTGAGCACAGGGTGTTGAACGTGACGCACTACAGCCACTTTGTAATGTCTGATGTAATATATGTTGTCGTATTTGCCTTTGTTATGTTTTGTTATTCATGTTTGTTATCTACGTGTAACTCTGGATGTCATGAGACTAACTGAATCGTGTACAATGAAGCTTTGCTGCATCGTCTCCAGATGTCTCGTACGTGTTCTGTATCTAAAATAAAAAAGATGATAAAGATCCTTCTTGTTCAGTTTCTCCTCTCTGTCTCCCTGTGCTTCTCTCTCTCTCTCTCTGCTGCCTCGGTGATAAAAGCTTTTCCCAGACGCCAACGATCGATCACAGTCAATCAGTCGGGTAGAGGAGAGTCACACACACACACACACACACACACTCATGCTTTTAGAGTAGAAGCAAGTATTATGACACAGCAGAAGAAGTAACAAGTACATACCAACTATTTACTTGAAAAAGAACCAATTTATTAGCATTAAAAATAAACTTAAAGCATATAATATTAAATAATAATCGTCAATCAATAACTCCAGTCTTGTTTAAATTGTTATGTAACTACAGTTCGTATATTACGCTGACTTTAACAAGCAGCCGCTCCCTGAATCACCAAACAATGGGCTCTTATTGTGAAGCTCGGCAGGATGTCAGCTCGGGGGTCAAAGGTCAGACAGCGCAAAACTGGACAGACTCAACAGTTTCTCTCCCGCGTGCCAAACAATTTTAGCACCGGCGCTCTAATCGGGTCTGTGTGTGCAGAGGGACGCACAATGAGCCGTCAGCTGCTCTGACACTCACCTGCTGAAACACACACACACACACACACACACACACACACACACACACGGACCCACGAATAGACACGCCATTGTCCCTCAGTAATTGATCCTCTAAAATGTGCAGTTTTTGACACATTATCCCAGCATGTGCTCATTTTTAAAGAGCAAAAAAGAGAGAGAGGTCAAAGGTCAAAGTTAGCTTAACGAGGCTAAAGCTTCCAAATGTCTGTATCAATGATTTATCAAAATATTGATGCAGAGCAGAGAAGTGCTGAGGCATGAGAAGCTGCAAATGCTTGTACAGTAGAAGACAAAGACAGGTGTGTGTGTGTGTGTGTGTGTGTGTGCGCGTGCGAGGACAGGTGTTATACGTGCAGCAGCCATCTGTTCTCTGTTTCTTTATAATCCTCTTTCTGTCCCTTTTTCTTTCTCTCTTTCATCATGTGTGGACACGCTCTCTCTGTTTCATCATGTGATCAAAACTGAGCTGCTCGGGATAAAAAGAGTTATCACATTACAACACACACACACACACACACACACACACACACACACACACACACACACACACAGTGCAGTCTACACTAGCAATATGGCACTCTTCCTCAGTAGCTGCAGGCAACATGCATGTGTCTGACACTGGAGCTCCTGCACTGACATGCAGGTTTTGTGTCTTGTTTCCATGAATTTATACCAAAATCTAATAAAGGAGCATTTCAGTTTCATCTTGTATTATACATCTGGTTCTTGTGCACGATATTTTTCTGCTTTCTGCAGCCGGAAAAACACGTTTAGCTCAGTTTGCAGTAAAAAGAAGACACTGAAACAGGAAGAGAAGCTCGCTATCGGGAAGATCTGCCAACATCTTTGAAGAAATACAAAAAATCTACCGTACTAGATATTTAGATCCAATTCATAGAAAAAATCAGAGATGTTAAGTGACTTCCGGGTTAAATAAAGGTTAATTTAATAGATAAATAAAGTTTAAAACACACTCAACACTCACCAGAGTTCCTCAGAAGCAGACTGACCTCCAGTCGTCCCGAGCGACGCATCACTTTCGGAAAACGATAGAAAAATCCCGACACTCGCCTCAAAGTTTTGCCAAAGTTTCTTGCAAAGCCCATTTCTCTCTCTCACACACACTCAACCTCACACACACACACACACACACACACACCAAATAATGTGTTTTAACCTCCTAAACAATCGAGTCGTTGATTTAAATCCAGAGATATCCTGATGAAGATCAAAACTTTGGACAGAATCATCCTTCTCTTCCTCCCATGTCTCTCTCTCTCTCTCTCTCTCTCTCTCTCTCTCTCTCTCTCTCTCTCTGGTGTGTCCCGGTCCCTCCCCTCACTCACACACACACACACACACACACACACACACACACACACACACACACACACACACACACACACACACACACCTCCCCTGACCCCCATTTGTGTTTGAATGTGTCAGCTCCCGTCTCTTGTTTGTTCAGTCGCTGTGACAGTTTGGCTCCACAAGAGACAAGATACACTCATCCTGTGGCAGCTGCCGACACACGCGCGCGCATACACACACACACACACACACACACACTGTAGGCAGCTTCAGTATTTTGCACACTGGTTCAAAATGAGACTCAATCCTCTGTAATAAACTGCGCTACGATGTGAAACTCGACCCGCAGTGACTCTCTGGTTTTATTTCAGACTCTTATTTTGAAGGAATGTGATCCGCTCTCGCTTTGTGACATTTACCTGATCAATACTTCAAACGACTTCTGTGATTTTTCATTCATTTAATCAAGCATGCATTTATTTATTCAGAGATCGTACTGTGACGGGATGACGTGTTTAGATCTTTCTCTAACGCAAAAGCAAAACTGCAGCGTTAATTTACTCGACTGTTCTGCAAATGTCCTGCATGGAAATGTTTATTAGGAACAAATATGAAAAGGATTATAGCATTAAAATAAGATAAAATAAAATAAAAGTAAATTTTAAAAAAGGTACCTGTTAGGTAGAAATATACATCATACATTACTAGACTAAAATAATTGATGCATTAATGTTTTTATTCATTTAAATGTTCTTTTGAAAAAGAAACTGGAAGTATTTTATTGACTTAACTGCTGTGTAGCTTAACCTGTAATCTATAATAATTTAACAGTTATATTACTAATAAGTAAAATATTATGTTGTATTTGTTTTATAATCTAAATAAAAATTTAATTAAAAGTTTATAATTTGCCTCCAAAATGAAGTGAAAAAGAAACGTAGAGTACAATAAAATGATCAAATAGAAGTCCTTTGTGTCTTTAACAATTTAGCCAACAATAAAAACATTTCAAAATAAAACTAACTGTTGAGGGTGACGGCAGTCTTTCTTACATTGGGGATGTGAAAATTATGTTATTTTCTGTTCAATACGTTTGAAATAACAGTGTCTGCCCACCACTGATGGAGTCACACAGAGGATCTGATACTGAACCTGAGCACACAGAGACGCTCTGATACCTGCTGCAGGTGTGTGTTACTTCATCCTGCAAGCAGACAAAGAGAAAGAGAGACCTACAGGAAGAGAGAGAGAGAGAGAGATGGAGAGAGTAAGGATGAGAGATCTACAGGAAGAGAGAGAGAGAGAGAGTAAAGATGAGAGACCCACAGGAAGAGAGACAGAGAGAGATGGAGAGAGAGAGTAAGGACGAGAGATCTACAGGAAGAGAGAGAGAGAGAGACAGAGAGAGAGAGAGAGTAAGGACCAGAGACCCACAGGAAGAGAGAGAGAGAGAGGATGAGAAAGAGAGAGACAGAGAGACAAAAGAAAAGATAGAGAGAAAGAGAAAAAAGAGGGAGAAAAAGAGAGAGAGAGCGATGGAGAGGGAAAGAGAGAGAGAAAGGACAAGAGACCCACTGGAAGAGAGAGAGAGAAGGAGAAGGAAAGAAGGGAAAGACAGAAAAGAAAAGACAGCGAGAGGAAGAGAGAGAGTGAGAGAGAACAGGAGAAAATTAGAGAGAGAGAGAGAAAAGAAAAGAGAGAGAAGAAGACGTAGAGAGAGAAAACCAGAGAGAGAGAGAGGGAGAAAGAAAGAAGGGAAAGACAGAAGAGAGAGCGAGAGGAAGAGGAATAGAGAGAGAACAGGAGAAAAGAAGAGAGAGAGAGAGAGTGTGTGTACAGGATCTGTTCTTATCGAGTCTCATCTGACCCACTTGGAGGAGCCTGAATGCATCAATCTCCTGTGATGAACTACAGTCTCTCCTCCACTGCTCTCTAAGACCATCAACTAAAACATGTAGAGCAGCAGCGTGTTTTCATCATATATGTTTAGTGATCACAAGAAGATGATCTATGACATACAGTTATTAGCATGTGTGTCAGCAGGATGTGTTGGAGGTCATCTACAAACACTGACAGAGTTTGTCCACCAGAGACCGCCGACAACATCAACGTTTTGACAACACGAGCGCAGCAGAGTTACAATAAAACAACTCAAATACTGAAGCAGGAAGTAGCACAATTAACTGTTTCCAGGGGGACACATAAAAGCGATGCGCACGGCTGGGACACTCATGCAGTTATGATGGTTATTAGATATCTATTTGTTGACAATGTTTAAAACTTACCAAAAGCTACAGATGAGCTTTTACCCAACAAAATTAATATACTACATTATTTTATAAATCTGTAATTCCGTTACAGCTTTTCTTTTGATTTTCCTTTTGAGTTTATTTATTTGCACTGAAAACGTAAAATAAGTTTAGCTTAAGTGAATCTTTATTCCTTATTGTCGCCTGGGTTAGCTCAGCATTTAAACTCCTGCGTTAGTGGAACCTGTTTGCTGCCTGAGAAATTAATCTTTAAAAGGAATAGCTGAACAAAGCTGCGTGTTAATCAGTGAACTAGTGACCGACAGCACTCCTCTGCAGAGATCTGAAGGGCGTTAGCCACCATGTGTTTCACTTCTAGAAAAATGTTTGTCCTCTTGAAAGGTTGTTGACATTCACATCGAGAAATGGTCTTTTAACGAGCTTCCTGTGAGCCAATTAACTACGGAAATGCATTTACATTGAGCTCACTTATTATCCACACACACATAAAGTGCTTAAACACCGCTGGTAAAAGTGACGGGAACACAGAGCTCACTGTGCGGGCCTCTAAACAGAACGAGGTTAAAAGGCTGAATGGATGTAGATAGTGTTTGCTTTTAGACACATTATAGATTTTAACTGTTGCAATATGTTGTGGTTTGTTTCAGCCTGAAATATTACAGCAACCAAAGGTCATATCTGTCTTACAGAGATCTGGTTAAGGAAGTTTTTATTTGCAAAAATTCCTCAATGAGGAAGAAGAACCTCCGTCAGTTTCCTGTTTCTATTGTTGGACAGACAGAAGTGGACGCAGAGGGAGGTCCGCACACTCGAGGAGACTTGTTTCCTTTTAGACCTGAACCGGTCCGTCTGCATACCGACTGCATTCCAGCTGCCGGGCTGTGTTTCAGAGCCCGGCCTCTTTATGTCATTAAAGTCAAGGTGAAATGAAAAATGTCATTTTAATCCTTTTAGATCACATCCGCGGTAATATTGTGCATCTATTTGACGATATAGGCCAAAAACAATACAGAAAATCCATTTCTTCGTATTCTTATATTAAAATCTGATCATTTTTTCTTCTGGTAAAATTAAATGTCACACGTGCTTACATTAGTTAGCACCAAACAATTTCAACCAATCAATCTGCAACATTTAGCCGCAGAGCGCCAAGAACGCTCGGTAAGTTAGCTAGCTACTGCGCTGTGGAGAACGTCTGTCTACGCCCACTTCTCAACGATCAAATCAAATCCCTCTAATGATATGTCCCGCCTGCACGTCCTGTTTCACTCGGAAAGACGTCACGATACGGAAGCTAGATACTCTCGAAATGCCGTTTCAACTGTTGATGACACTTTGATGTTCGTTCAAATGATTTAAGAGTTTCCTGAAAAGTCAGTCAAAGCATTCAGCAAATCAAAGTGGCTCAACTGTGACCCCTTAAACTACAAAACCTCCCATCATACTTTCCTTTATACAGAAAACTGTCACTTATACTGTTGTAATGTTAGTGCCTTTGATAGACATATGTTTAGGGCTAAAACTAAGAGTTATTTAGAATCTAGTATAATTTGTAGCTATTTAGTGTTGATGCATTTAGTGTGTAAAATGTCACAGTGTAAAAATACCTATCGCAATTTCCTGAAACCAAAGAGAACCCAAAGATATTAACTTTACAGTGGTAAAAAAGCAGGAAGAGTTCTTGTTTAACCGTTTATTCTCTAAATAAGATGTTTCTAAGATAAGACGTTAAGTAGGTAAAGAGGCCCTGAGGTCACCTCAAACCCTGCAATTTTATGACTATTTAAACAAAATCACTCAAATTCAAAGTTATAAATCTGCCGAGCTTTGTCAAAAATTAGTATCAATATTTCCCCTACCACCCCCACCATCATCTGCAGACTCACCTGCACAGGTGAGACCATGCTGGAAGATGTAATTGCAGCACACATCACACCAGGTGCTCTCGCCTCCGGGCTCGAAGGTGTGTCCCTCCCCGGACTCCTCCCTCACCCTGGGGTCCCTCTCTTCGGGGGAGAAGATGGTCCTCACATCGGGGGGTCTGAAGCCCTTCTTCCTGTTCCTCGGTGGCTCCATCCCGGCTCCTTCTTCTTCACCACCGTTTCTCCTCTCATGATTCGGTGAACTCTCCGGTGTTTTACCCTCCGGGCGTCCTCTCTCACTCCACGCCGCCTCAAGGCTCTCCAGGCTTGCCGGCTGAGGAGACGGATGCCGCCGGACAGCTCTCACCACCACCGCGCCCTTGTTGGCCTTGGATATCCGCATCTTGGCACCCGGTGGCGGCCACGTAGCCTCCGGTGCCTCCCTGAGTGTACCGCGGGCTCTGCTGATATGTACAGCCTGCACGGAGAGTGTAGAGTCATCCGTGACCGACGAGCGCGTGGGGACGTATTTCCGACCCTGGTGCACGACGTTAAACATTACGCACACTCCTCAAACACTCATGCGTAATAAGTTGGTAGAGGTGTATTAAACAGGGAAACACAGGTGAGACGTCACTGATGACACCGTCATGCTCCTGGCGCGCGTGTTTGTTGTCGGCAAGCAGGTTAAGGCAGTCCGAGGTGTGCAGGGGAACAGGTTGGATCTCATTTCACTGGGACACATCAGAATGCAGAGCAGTCCGCCGGATACGTTCTAGACGTGAGAACACGCCAAACTCCGTTTACAAAACTACGAATTTAAGGATTATTCTTTGTCAGAAGGCGTCATCACATTCAAAACTCGACTTAAAAGTCTCATTGGATTAATTTGATTGTCCTTTTTAATTCGGCACAGCTCTCATCATTAAAAGCTCACATATAATATGGTAATAACTTATATTTTGGTGGACGCAAGCCAAATAACCCAAGAAATGTCTTCATCAGCGCCAGATCAGCGCACTAAAGCAAATCACGATGATCGGATTTGAATAAAGCTTAGTACAGTTAGGGTTCAATATTTATTTGCCGAACTTCTCGAAAATGCAAATAACACATTGTCAATTAATGAAGCATTGGTTTGGTAATCTATACATTCATAAAACGGGGAAATAATGCGAAATTATAAAAACTTGTAGAGGTTCTCAACGACTTCTCGGTTGTAGCTCAAGACGCCACAGTTCCAACTCTGCCCACACGGCGGTGCTGTTTCCAATTAAGTTTATTAATAAAAGTCGGGTCTTCTCAATTAAAATAAGACAAGTGATGTACTGTACAAATAATAGTTTTTATGTAATTAAAAATGCAGACTACACACTGAGGTAATTCTAATTTTGTAAATTATTTTACCGGGCATTAGAGGTATAGTTCTTGGCTAGTCTTACAGGCAGTTTCCCCATATACTGTTAATATGGAAAATACCCATGCAGCCTTTAGCATTTTTTTTAACATAAATATGGCCTTAATTTACACATTTTCATGAATAAATTAATCTGTGCTATTTCTAACAGTGTTTTTCTTCTTCTGCTGCTCTGACAGAATCCTTCATAACCAGTAAACATTCAGAAAAACTGAAGGAGCAGGAGACAGTAAATGGCAGTAGATGCACTTTATTTATAGTCATGTACTTTTTTTTTTGACGTGTAGCAAAATGAACAAATTCAGCAAGTGTCCATTTCATTCTGACATATTTTTGTCAGAAGTAAAACAAAAAATAGAAAGGCAGTCAACACCCAAAAATTACAAACTCACTTCAACTTTCATCCCTTCAAAAAAAAAGCAAAATACTTAATTCCATTGATCAGAATAAAAAAGTGCAGGTACGAAATGTGCAAAATAGTTCATTTGTGGTAAGAAAATAAATTTGCTTTGTTCTATAAACTACAGGAAAATTACATCTTCTCTGCATCTCCCAGAGAAACAAAAACAATTATTATAGTTTTGACAAAATAACACAAACAAGGTTCAGTGAGTTAGACGTGGAAGAATCTGAGTTGTATGTGTTTAGTGAGTTTAAAGGCCACCGTGGTTCTCCTTCAGTCACCACTAGATGGCACTAAATCGGACGCACTGCTCCTTTAATTCAACGTATCAGTGGTATAAAAATAGTTTTGTGTTAATCTTTGTAAGACTTCTGGAAACATTGGCACTAAAGAAAGACATCACAAATCTAGTTTCCCGTTTGCACACAGCTACAGAAGTGTTAATGCTTGTCCAGTCAGGGTTCATGTGCGCGTGATCTGATCTTTTTTACCTCTTGCAACACTTAAAGCGTCCGTCAGCGCTCAAAACACCTCAGTAAGAGCGACTTTTACAACGAGAGTTATTGGCTGAGGTGTGGAGGCGGTGGGAAACTAAAGCTCTCCGCTTCAAGTCTTCAGGATGTTTGAATGTGTGCTGGCAGCCGTTTAAGGCGCAGTGCGGCAGTTTTTGCTCGCCTGCAGGGGAGCTGCCGAGCAGGGAAACCACTTCCCTTTGTTCATTGGATGTCGTCCTCGTCCTCGCTGTAAAAGGCTTCCTCCTGCGAACAAAATGCAAATGTAAACATACATTTTTTAAAAGTAATTTCAAGATGTGTTATTAGGGAGATTTGTTTGTGTGTTTTCCGTACATATCCGCCCTGCTGCTGAACCCAGGACGAGTAATGCTCGTGCAGATATTTGGCTCCGAATCCGAGCTGGCGGCTCATTGGCAGCGTGTCCGCCGCTGACAGACGCCTGGTGACCTGTCAGGGAAAAGAAACATGTTCTGTGTTAAGAAAAAGAAATTTAGAGGAAATGTATTCACATAAGCTGTGGATTTATGCTGAGCTGAAAACTTAAGTCATTGATCAGACGACAGGAATTTGTCTTAAATAGAGCACAAACAAAATGTAATATACAACACGCGTGTTAAGTGAAACATATCAACTTGCACTACCACTTTACACTCCAGTTCTCACCTCACAGGCGACGGCGATCTGAGTTGTCTGCGATGCCCGAGGCCCTGAAACGTCGCGGCTGGAGGGCAGGAGGCTCATCCTGGTGAGGAACGTCGTCATCAGATTGTCAAAGAAACTGTAGTTCCACAAAATCCTGGAAACGACTTTTTTCAGCTCCTCCTGGAGAGAAGAAACATTGTGTGTTTAGAGTTTCGTAACAGAATCTTGAGGAGATAACTGGAACCATTTCACACATTAAACTGCATGTTTAAAATCAAAACAATATTATAATCATGTTTAAGAGCAGAAATGTTGCAAAATTTGGTTTAAATTGACAACTAAAGGTCGCTAACATCCTGAACTCTTGACCTGCCAGTTGTTGGAGTCGGTACCGTAAAACTCGGTGTTTAAGATGCACTTTTAATACATTTTTTTCATCTAAAAGTGGGCTGCGTCCAACCAGTGCAACCAATACCCCCTCCCCACCTAAATTTAGCGTGTTGACGCTGGTCAGACCCGGGAAGACCCGCTTATAGATGCCGATTGTCTGTCAGTCTCTTTTCTGCTGCGTCACCGACTGACGTCACAAACGCGCCCGAAACAGGGTTAGTAAACAGTGAAGATGTTACGGTGGTTAGGTCTTTATTGTATCTATTACTCATTCAGTCTGTGTATCAAACTCGGTGCCGACAAATTTGGAACGATGTTCGAGCGCTGCTCGGACGGAGACGGGTGGAATTTGTAGCCGAGATAACGAGGAGTCGCAGAATTTACCGACGGAGCATAGCATCGCGCCGGAAAGGGGGCGGAGATTAGCGTGTCGACATCGTGTGCTCCCATCAATGCCGATCGGAGACGAGGGGATAATTAACCGGGTCTACTGCAGAGTGATTTGACCCGGGTCTGAATGGCGGTTGTAACCTTTGCCACTAAGCAGAAAAAAGACTGATATGATGTGTGAGCAGGTTTTCATGCGAGAGGAAAAGTTGTGTCTCACCGACTCGTTCAGTTGGTCTCCAGCCTCCCTCAGCAGCAGGCCGATGACGGCTTCCAAATCTACGCAACAAAAACAAGATAAAGATTAACATCCACACCGCAGGAACTGAAGGGATGATGAAGTAACATTAAGTCCCTAATGTACCATAAACAGTAAAAGTACAATGACATTTAGTTACATCTTATATTAAAATATGGCGCAGCGGTCTCCGGCTTTTTCAGCTTTAACGGCATCAACATTATTTTTTAAGCAGATTTTAACTGATCCACTCAGCCAACAAGTTTGTGCTGTTAAAAGTCTGCCTCACATAAAACATTAGAGAGCTTCTGAGGAGGAATATAAAATCATTCTTGCATAACCTATCGTGTATTTCCCGTTTGGAGGAATCTGAACTCACCGTCTGGCGAGTCCGTCTCGACTTCTGGAGGGACGAACGGGATGTCATCGATGATCTTTGTCAGTCTACTCGCTGCCTCTTTCAACTTCTCGTCCTCTTCCACCCAGTCTGAAAGAAATAATATAAAGAAACAGATGTTACAGAAGTTTCAGCGTGATCGCACACTTTTTTGGGAAAGCTGGATAAAACAACAAAGTCATTTGTCAGTAGGACGGAGACTTTCCATAGAGGGACCTGAAAATTCCCACACAAAGACAATCTGTTCACGTCAAAGTGACTCACGGCCTGAAGGTAAATAATAAAGTAGAAAAGTCAAGGAAAAATAAAAACCTCTGCACGCACGTATGTTACCACACTCTGACTGTCGGGTTCAAAGGTACAAAGAGTGGACGCCGTTTATGACTCAGTGGAAGACGACGAAAATGTGTCATGAGAGAGAGCACAGGAACACTACATATTATAACATCTCAGATTACATTATCGCTGTACAAATAGTTGATTAATCTGCTGATTGTAATCTACTGATGTCCCAGAGTCCAAATGTTATCAACCAACAGTCTAAGTCATGAAATATCACCAGTTTAATATCTTATGGCAGCGAAAGAAATGCCTCAAATTTATTAAAACAGTTGCTGATTAAATTTGCCAATTGCTGGTGTTATACGCAGGGTTATAATACATTTTTAAATGGAACATTTTACGCCTAAAAATACAGATGTAAAATATCATTATCATTGCAGTTTTATTAATTAAACTTATTATTATAGCACTAACATTATTTGTTATTTATTTATTATTATTTATTTATTTGCTCAATTTTACTCCTGGATATCTTTTACACTTATATTAATAATAATAATAATTTTGAATTATCAATAAATCTCCTGATTATTTGGATGTTTTGTCTAAAATAAAATGTGAGGAAATGTTTATTTAAAAAGCAACTCTTACGGATAAATGTATTAAAAATGGCAGAAAATTACTGCTTTAACTTTAGAAACAAGTTTTAACCCTTTACAGCTTTTTAACGCTTTTCTTTTAAATCTGTTATTTCTGTTTTTCTTATATAAATCGTTCTCTGCTCTTGCCTCTCTGAATGCTCTGAATACGCAACAAATATCTTGTTTTGATTCCTCTATGCTCACAGCTGTTTCACATGGTCGGATTCTTCTATCCGAGTCTGCATCTCCAACTCACCGTTTCTAAAAGTACAACTGCGACCGGTGACATCGGGTTCCTCAACAGTCCGAGACAGTTCTTCAGGTTTCTCCAGAGTTTTCGGAGGACTGATGCAGCTAAGAATCTTCAACTTCCATCCCTTCTTCTTCTTCTTCTGTGCCTTCTTTGTAGCCGCTTCCGGCACCTGAGGTGATCCATCTGCCGGTAAGCCAATTTGGCCCACTAGTTTAATTGGGCTATCCTGTGCAGGTGACACAGTGTCTTTTTTGGGCCGCCTCCTCTGTGCGTACGCCATGAGGAGTCTGAACTCCTGCGTGTCCTCCATGCTGTCTGTGTCTGAGGTAGATGTATGTTCACAGTCTTTGTGGTTGGAGATGAGGTCGTGGATTTCCACATGACCGTTTGCCATGTTGGTTTACTGTGAATTAAAAACAAAAATGCAGAATGTAAGGAAACATTTCTTTTAATTGCTAACTTGTTTCATTGAGAATTTAGATGCATCTTTATTATGTTGTGTTTTAAAAATATATATATATATTACCACCTTTTTAAATCTTTGTAAACTGAATACAAGCAATATTATTTTACTTTTAATCTATTTTAGTTAATATAGCACTTCTACATACTTTTAAAAAAAATTTTGTTCAATCAATAAGAAATTTAGTCAATAAAATGCAAGAAAATAAAAGTGAGAAAAGTCCATTATGTTTTTCAAAAGGTGACTTGGTGGAAAAACAAAAGTAATATTTTATGATTATTTAAAGAAAAGATGAAATTTGGATTTCTTACATGATAAATAAATTAAACAATTACTCTAATTTTTTTAGATGATTACTCAATTAATTCAGTTTACTTTTTTCTTTACTACCCTCAACTCTACTTAGTGTTCAAACAGGTCTAACAGATGTGTTCATTTTTGTTGTTGTTATGTGTCATACTTCCTGTATTCTTCACAGCCTACTCATTATGAAATAAACATTGTATTTCTCTAAGTTATTGTTCGATCTTATCGTTCAATATTCATATACGAATCGTCAATTTCAGTGATTAATTTAAGTTTTCTTTTGTCTCCCACCGTTTTACGGCACTGTGGCGCCCTCTGGTGGTTCTAAGTGGGAATAACACTACCATATATCTGGGTTATGTCAAGACATGTCATCATATCCTTGTAGTCACCTGCCGAACCAAACAAGAAATCACAGCTAGGAATTCAAAATATGACATTACACGATTACATCTATTTTAATTTAATAAAACACAAACTTAGAAGTTGCTGAAAGCTACTTTTCTGCTCCGTAAAGCTCCAAAAGTTTGTGTTTTGACGTGTTTTAAGTGGATCAGATCACCGTATGTGAAGGACATTTTACAAATAGGCCTACATCAATAACTTTAAAAATATACACTGAAGAAGCTGTGACCCTCAGGAACAGCTAATAAGTGCTACCTGTTAGCCTCCTTAACCAGAAAGATTTATCTAAGCCGAACGAAAAGTACAGAAAGTAAGTCTTAATTTAACTCTATTATTTATTGATTTATGTGGCCTTCCGGCAAACATTACTTTATTTAAACATGTCGTTTAGACATAAAGTCATTAAATAGCTGGTTAAATTGAACTTTAACAGTTAAAACGTCACTTCCTTGACTGCCAAAATATACTTTACTCCAAAACTTCATGAAGGTACAAAAGTTTACGATGTAAAACCACGAGTACTTACGATCGAACCGATCCGAAAAACCGGTTAACAACAAAGAAGACAAAATATCCACTCCCAAGTGATTTCTCTTACGTCAACTAACGTTAGCGTTATATGCTTATACCTAAACTGCTTGCCTGCTGCTTTTATGAGTTTTTGATTTCCTGTGTGCACGTCACCACATACGTAATACGCATCAACGGATGCTGACGTAGAAGAATGCTAATGTTAAAACCGCGAATCACATGACTGTGTTCTTAAATTTCTTTCGTCCAAAATCAGTTGATAAATCAAGATATTAGGGTGGAGTGTGATCAAAGCAAGAGCAGGGAAACTTTCGCTTTAATTACTTCTAAAATATAATACTTTGTTTTTACTGTAGAGTGTTTTTAATTTCCAAAAAACTGAAAGTGAAACTGAAAAAAGTGACACAGCAAAAAATCCTTTCCCCCCCAACTGGGATGACCGCTTGTACTTTCTCAAAGTACACAATATATATTATTTTTTAAAATGTTTTTGTTTCGACAACAACTTCCAGTATCTCTTTGTATTGTTTTTTTTTTTTACACACCTTGCACCTGTTTTGACAACAACCTTTTTACCAGAGGTGACGTTTATTTCCAAAGAAATCTATCTGCTGAAAGTAAATGCTGCTTTGCATTCAACTGAACCATAATAACAACATGACTCATTTGCACAGGACTCAGCAGCTGTGTTGAACCTAACTCTTGCATAACAACAAAAAACCATACAGTAACACACTAAACGTTTTCGTTGCACATGAGTACACTTCAGAGTTTGATAGTTATAAACATGACCCAACAAGGGTGTGTTGTGTGATCAAATTCCCCTTTTGTAAAGGGATCTTTGGAAGCTCATATCCAAAAGTGAAAAGGAAACTAAAGATTGTTAGTCTTAAAGTCGAGGTGAAAGAAAAATGTCATTTTAATTCTTTCAGATCACATCCCCGGTAATATTGTGCATCTATCTGACAATATGGGCCAAAAAACCCCACAGAAAATCAATTTATTCGTATTCTTATTCTTATCTAAATTTCACGCGTGCTTACATAACTTAGCACCAAACAATTTCAACCAATCAATCTGCAACATTTAGCCGCAGAGCGCCAAGAACGCTCGGTCAGTTAGCTAGCTACTGCGCTGTGGAGAACGTCTGTCTACGCCCACTTCTCGACGATCCACCGCCTGCACGTCCTGTTTCACTCGGAGATACGTCACAATACGGACTTTGATAAGAAGAAAACCTTGTGCAGTTGATCTTTGCGGGTCAGAACTTTGACTCAAAGTCAAAATTTCTTCCAAATTTCCACTAATTAGGCAGAGCTATAACACACAAAGTCAAAACTATCACATATAAAGGCAGAGTATTGAAATAAAAAGCCCAAACTTAGTACTTAATTAGTCCAATCTATGAGAGAATAGTTAAAGTAATGAGAACCGCAGGTATACTTGACCTTACAAGCAGTATTTGATTGGAATCTGTGAGCCGTGTCGTCCTTTAATGAGGGTCGTAAAAGCTTTAAGGAAATTCCCAGCTATGACTCAGAGGGTTTTCGTTTGTCTTTGACAGCATCCTCAGAAACCTCTCGGACTCACGTTACATTCAGGGTGTTTTTAACAGATATGAGAGAGTTCATTTCCTGTTTAGGCTGAATGCTAAAGCGCGAGAACTTCAGAAGAACCAGCAGCATACAGGCAGATACAAGCTGGTCTAAGTGGCTTTAAATCAGGTCAAGTATTTAAAAATGATTTTGTAGTTTGATAAAGTCCAAAAATGTCAGACATTCATGATGAGCGTAGCAAATGATTAACTGGAAACTTTCTTGATCAACTTCCTCTTTAGCCGTCTAGACGCACCTAGCTCCACCAGTCTGCTGCTCCACACTGAGTAATGACGAAATATTTTAAACACTGAAGCAGATTTCTCTGTGTGAAGATTCAGAGCGTAACAAAGACGGCTGAATGGACTAATTTACTGCTAATTCAGAAATATTGTTGGTTAAGCTTCCTCTTTATAGCTCTCTGCAGTATCAGTGATTCAATGATAAGTCAAAATCTTAGGTACTTGTGGGTTTTTCCAAGTGAGTTTTAAATGCTTTTGGACATTGTTAGCCGTGCTAGCTTGTCCTCTATCAGTGCAGAACTTTGGTACTGACTAAAATATGTTATTTATTTCTGTACTTTCTTTGTACAGAAATTCTCGCCCCCCTGATCATACATCCTACTAAAATTCGTTGACCTTTCCTGTAGCACCACCATGAGGTTAAATCAGTGGTTTTGAGTGCAATATGTCGCACTTATAATAAAAATGTTGTTTCAAATATTACCGTCCTCTTTTTGATGAAAGACTTTTCATCTAGAGCCACCATCAGGTCAAACATTTCAATACAAAACACTAAATACATTTAAAGCTAATAGCTGAGGCCCTGGTTTAGCTCAGCTGTTAAATCAGCGGCCGGAGGCTACAGTCCCTGATGCGCGACCCCTGGTTCGGCTCCCACCAATGGTCCTTTGCTGTGTGTCATCCCCACTCTTTCTTCCTCTGTTTCCAACACTATCCACTGTCCTCTCTCACATACAAAGGCACAAAAGGCCAAAACAAAACAACTTGGGATGTGGGAATTAGTAGTTAGCAAAAGTTAGCATGCTAAATCCATCAACCCCAACTGTTGTTTGTGCTAACTGCTTAGTAGCAAAGGTAAGAATGCTAAACTAACATCGTAATCATTATACCTTTAAGATGTTAGCATTGTCACAGTTAGCATGTTGAAAATTAGCATGTAGCTAATGTATAGCCCTACAGAAGTGCTAGCATAGCTGTTGACTCTTTTTCTTGTTGATGTTTTGAATTAGTTTTGATGTTTTTTTAATCTTTGTTCTTTTACTTTTTAGGATTGATGCTCTTTTGATTATATTTTTAAAAGTATAACTCCATTTTTTTTTGGGTCATGTTTAATCATGCTAATCATCAGGTGGTATGGTGGACATTTTCAAACCTGATGGCAAGCCTACTGGGACAAAAAGTTGTGTATTTAAGTGCATGTGGGAATTGGAGTTAGTGTGCTGATGTTACTATGTTCATTAAAGGTTAAAAAAAAATGTTTTTTTTGGCACTTTATCTTTGCATGTGAATCTTTAGATTAGCATGAAGTCTGTAAGAAAAAGTGACACATTGATTTTAGGTTTAGATAAAAGTTTTGTGGATTAAAAACTAAGTGGTTAAGTGACTTTCGTTCCCAACAATCATTCAAACAGGAAATAAGGCCAGAGGCAAAACTTACTGCATCACAACTTCTTTTAACAAATTAATAAAATAAAACAACAAACTTCAAGTAATCCCAACATCATCATCATCATCATCATCATCATTGTCGTCATCGTCGTCAGCAGATAAATAAGAAATACAAAAGAAAACAAAAACATACACATGTCCAACCTAAGAGGAAACTCAGGTAGAAATCCTTTAAAACTATAATAATTTAATAGTTTAAACAACAATAATGCCATTTTTTTTATGCCATTACCAGAAAATAATCCCAAGGAGGTAAGAAACTGCCATGCATAACCGATAATGAGACACAGTTTAATACAAAGTCAATAGAAAGAGTGATAAGAAGCGTGTGTGTGTGTGTGTCATTCAGAGTGGGCCCGGCGTATTACCAGTCATTTCATAGAAAAAGTCACAGAGTTCACTTCCTGTCTCTCTGTTACACACTCAGGAGGGTGTCACTGTCGGCGGCCTTCTTTAAAGTCCTGCATCAAACATTTGTGGGGGGAAAGAAAAATACTGACAGGTCTGAGAGGCGTCCCTTTAAGTGTAGACAAAGAGCCGTAAGCAAAGATTGATGTGTGAGTTTGTAATGAAATGAATAAAAAATCGTTGTTCCACTTCTTATATTTAAAAGCAACTTTAGAGAGTTTATGATAGTCACCCCGAGGCCTTAGGAAAGACAGATGGTTTCAAATCTGCCGTTGAGCTTCTGTAATTATGCAGGGACTCTTGGGAGAGTAACATAATAACCCAGGAATGTTGTTCCTCAAAGAAGTTCCTCGTTTGAAGCGGTCGTTCCAAACCCACAGCTTACAGTAAAACAATCCTCTAAGCACGACTGTACATGAAAAACAAACTGACCTTCATTGGAAAAACTCACTTGAGTGCTAGACCACGCCAATGAGGGGAATTTCGTTGTAACAATTAGGTAGCAAATGGGCTGTTTTTGTGGACTGCTGTGTCTACAGGAAACTGAAAATAAAGCTCGCTGCCACATGTCACGGTCCCGTACACACATTTTTATGTGCATTTTGTCTGATTGGAAATGTTAAGTTCCTGCGATGCTTTGTTCTGTCGGTAACTTCTGCATCATCTCAGCTACAAATTCCGCTGGTCTCAGTCCAAGCAGCACTCGAACATCGTTCCAAATTAGTCAGCGCCGAGTTTTATAACAGACCAGGGCTTCCACAGGTATCACAGAGTTTAATACCCCCCCTTTTAGGAAACTTTTAAGGGGATCTTGAATAAGCAGGCACATCTGGAAGTCTATATAATTGTGGTCGATTTACAGGTTAGGTTTTACTTGTTTTTTCAGGTCTCTCATTGTATTACAGTCATGTATCGTGTATTATGTTCGTTGTTCGTCTAAAACTTTGTTAAATGTGCTGCTGTCTGTGTTACCCAGGACACTCTTAATAAAAAGGGTTTTTCCCTGGTTAAATGACTATATTAAACTTCCTCAATTGTGCAAGAACATTTCTATTCTCATATGAGGTGTTTTTTCCCGCCATAATCAAAAAATGTGATTTGGAAACACTTCAGCCGATTTAGTTCTGGTGTCATCAGCGTCACATGACTGATCAGCTGTTTTTTACTAAAATGTTCTGATTCACAATTCGTCGGTTGTTATGCACCCACAAGCTGTTATTCAAGTCTTAACCATTTGATTTTTTTTGCTACTTTTTTTTTGGGACAACTTTATTAAAATGTGCGCGTGCAGAAGCTTTATTTTCAGATTTCCCTGTGCAGGTTTTAATGGTTTAAAAAGCTGTGATGGAAACATAAAATGTAAGAAAACGACCCTTTAAAAAAGTCCAAGAGTAATACTGTGACACTAAATTTACATGTTGTGTTTTAAATCACTGCAGTTTAGAAGTCAGACGTCTACGACAGCTACATCTGAGTCTTCAGAATCTCTCCGCAAATACTTGGAGAAAGCCGTTCTTACTTTATACTGAAATTTAGTTTACAACAGGTTATATCAAAAGACACCTCACAGGGCTGTTTAAAAGTCCAATGCATTGACACACATGCACACAAAAGAAAAACAACAAGACAATCATGAACCAGCACTGAAGTAAAACTGCACATTCGATACTCCTCGGTGCTCAGTGGTCGACTATGTTAAAAACATTAATGTAATGTAAACAGAGAAATGCAAAAAGACGTCATGTATTCATATTGCATTGAATATGGCTCAGATTCTTCTTCTCTTCTTGGATAAATGCTGCAAACACACACGCACAAATGAGACACACGCTGTTATAACACCACACAGTCATGAACACGCCGCACAGAGAGCAGAGTCTCTTTCTGTAGCAGGTGTTCCTCTGTTTTCATGTTTGATATGAAATGGGCCTTATAACACACACACGCGCACACACACACACATTGAATGTGAGAAGCTTTGTCGGGTCAGGAGTACCAGAAACACACTACCCCTCTGTAAAAGTTGGAAAAGTTACAATATTAGTTTGTGACGGCAACTGAAGAGCCGGAAAATGAACAGTTTTGAAAACGTCCCATTTTTTAAACAGACTTTGGTGTGAACTCAACAATAACCTGTGTGCACTTCCTGAATGTTCAGTAACACCTGTACAAGGATTTATAGAGCTGGTTGTTCCTCTCATGTGCTTCAGTCAGAGATAGATATGACTGATTCCACACCAAGAAATTTGGATGCAATTAAATGCATCCGTTTTCTTCCGCGTGTCCGGGATCGTGGTGGCAGCAGGCTAGGCAAGGTGACCCAGGTGTCCCTCTCCTCAGTAACGTTTTCCAAATCCTCCTGGGGGAGTCCATGGCGTTCCCAGGCCAGACGGGATATAAAATCCCTCCTGGGAGCACTGTGTCTACCCCGGGGTGTCCTCCCAGTTGCCCAGAGAACCTCCAAAGGGAGGCATCGAGGAGGCATCCTAATCAGATGCCCGAACCGTCACAACTGACTCCTTTTGATGCGAAGGAGCAGCGGCTCTACTCAGAGCTCCCTCTGGATGTCTCTAAGGCTGAGCCCAGCAATCCTTTGTCTTTGTTTGATTGAATTAAGTGTTGTAAGGAAAGTTTTAGAATTCTCGTCTTGATTACCTTTAAAGCTCCACGTGGTTCAGTTTCAGCGTATGTTTCTGAATTCTTAAAACCACATTTTGCACCAGATTTTGTTAAATATCGGCGTTCTGTGCTGAAGGTTAGTGACTGTTTTAACTCCAACACAAATATTTTTTTTGGCTTGAAACACTTAAAAACAAATAAATATGCACTGGAAAAAGAATGATGTTTAACTTGCAGGATTTTAAGAGGCCTGTAAAGGTGAAAGAAGGGAATGATGTCTCCATAAAAAGCTCTTTGTGCAGAGTAGACTTTGTATAACTCAGTACTAGGGATGCACGATATAATCGGCACGTTATCGGTATCGTCCAATATCGGCTTCAAGACCTGCGCGGTGCAGCGTGATGACGTCACGTGTGTCTACCTGCAGCATGAGAGAGTTAGAAGCCAAAATGTCCGTGGTGTGGAAGTTTTTCAAAGTGTCCGAAATAGACAGCAAAGCTGCTGTTTGCAATGACTGCTCAGCTTCGGTGATGCGAGGAGGAGCCAAGGCAAAGTCTTTCAACACTACAAACTGGATTAACCATCTCAAGACCCGTCACCCCGACCGCTGTAACAAATGTGATAAGAGTATCACCATTATACTGTACGCTAATTCCAATACAGAAGAGAGTTGATGATCTCTGCTATTAGGTGTGCGGGAAAAAAATATCGGTATCGGTAATCGGCTAAATGCGTTGTAAAATATCGGCATAACGGATATTGGCAAAAAATCTCATATCGTGCATCCCTACTCAGTACATAATTATTTCACTTCTGTGCGTTCCTTTTGTCTAATTTCTCTAACTTTGGACCGTTGCTGTCGATGTTTTGTTGCAGTTTCTTATTTCCTGTTAAAGGTTCTGTGACGATAAAGTTTCCTCGTTCCTTCTTTGACTGCTGAAATATCATGAAAGCCCTTCGTGATATGGAATGTGATGTGGACGCTGAATGAATGAACATAGTTAATCATTTGGTGTTACAATGATCAGTTTGGGGGGTGTATGAGATATATCTCCGAGATCATCTCTGACACAGATGTGACACTACGTCAGTGTCTTTGGCACAAACGTTTTAAGGGATAAACATAGATAAGTGTAATATTTTCATCTGTTCTGAAATAAAACTTGAAGTTATTTTGATATTTTTCCACAGAACTCACTAATAACTGTTTTATCAACACGACTGTGTGCGTCTAACTGAATGAACGTCTTCTTTAAAACCGAAATAAAAACAAGTTTTCAAGTGAACTCACGACCTGTGACGCTGCTCAAAGTGCACTTACATCCTGAACCGGTAATAGTCCTACAATCAATCAATCACTCAGTCAATCAATCAGCACGACCAATAAATAGAATATGAATAAATAAATACAAATAAATAGTTGACCGTTAAAATCTCCTCTGCAGAGCTGCTCTGAGCTGAGTTCAGTCCTCTGGTGATTCAGAGTTAACAGAGTCTGTTCACACTTTCCTCTCACAGCCGTCTCCACGAGCGTGTGCAGAGTCCAGAGACACAGTGAGTGTTTGTGTGAGCGTGTGTGTGTGTGTGTGTGTGTGTGCGCCTCAGACAGCCGTCTCCAAGTCCTCGTGCGGGACAGATGATATGTTTTGTTGGGTGCTGAGGTAGGTGGTGAGCTCAGAGTCTCCCACCGCTTCGTCTGCAGGTGTCTTCCCCTGAATGATGACACACACAGTCACTAAAATAGAAAAGGACTGTCAGGCTGCGACTAACAGGTATTCTCATTTTACAGTAAATTAACAACTTCTTAATGAATATAATTGTCTATAAAATCTAATAAAAGAGAGAACGATGTAAATGATCATTTCCCAGAACTCGAAAGATGACATTTAAATTTCTTCAGCAGTCCAAAAAACCCAAACCACACAGATAAAACCCTCAGCTTTGAGTGACTTACGGGAAGTGTGTGTCCACAGTGAGTGTGCAGGTTTGTGGTCGTGTGTGTGAACTGTGTGCGTGTGAACTGTGTGTGTGTGAACTGTGTGTGTGTGTGTGTGTGTGTGTGTGTCTATGTTTTACCTGGAAGTTGGTCTTTTGGAGCGACGCGCCGGCCTCCACCAGCAGTCGACACACGGCGTGCTGCTTCTCTGAGGCGGCTTTGTGCAACGCAGTTTCCCCTCTACACACACACGCAAACACACACAAACACACAGATGTATCGGCGATCAGATGAGCTGTGCGAATATGCAAAGTGTGTTGACTGACAGGTAAACTGACTACAGGTAAGAGGATAAACATAAAGGAAGCTTCATGTGATGAAATATAAAGAAGGGAAAATGTGCAGCAAGCAGACTGTTACAGCGGAAATAAACCCCGACAGGATGATGAGGCTTATTAAACTCAATTCTAGCCAGATGCTGATGCTGTAACAACAAACTTTATGTATTAGCCTTTAACCTTTGAACCCTCTGGAAACGACCTTTGCAGGCTCCAGACAAACTATCCACATAAGCCGCAACAATTTGCGTCCAAAACATGTTTTTTGGGCCTCTTCTAAAACATGTTTGAGCAATCGTCAGCAGATTTGGACACGAACGTCTCCAGGCCAGGCAGACCTGCTGTAGCTGACTGTCAAAGCTCGCTTAAACGCTTTGGGCAGAGTTTATAATGCAGAAATTGTCACGATATCCTGAACGCTTTGGCAACCACATTTGGTGGACGTGTTTAGATACGATTAAAAATCTGGTGCCGTTCGGCGCATACTTCACAACACACACAGAAAAAACCGTAAGAAGGAACAAAATGTCTTGTGCCAGCGGGCATTACAAGTCTGGACTGATAATGACGGGCTGCGTTGTTGCAGCTAGGCTAATCCTGTTCAACTGGAAGAGCCAACAGAGACTTAAGACTGCTACCTTTGAAATATGGTCTATACTAGAGGTGTAGCACATTAAAGAGGGTATAGAGTACGTGCAAGAAGGTGCAGTATACGTGTACATACGGGAAAAGTAAGTGCATAGATGCATATACTGATGTGTGACCTATCGAGGTGGCAGGGTGTTGTTTTGTTCGTTAGTCCCTCTTATTTTCTTTCCTTGTGAAACCTTCCGTATCATTTCCGTCCCATTCGTATTTTTGGTTTTGTATGTAGTGTAGTGTATAAAAATTTGAATGACAAATAACAAAGAACAAAATGAAAAGTACCCAACGCACTTCTCTCTGTCCGTCAAATCCAGAAGAACTTTTGAGCCTGAAAAAAAAGAAAGAAAACAGCTTTTCAGTTGTGATAAAGCACAATCATACTTTGAGAAAAAACAATTTAACTCTTATAGAAGACTTATATATTTAAAAATGCACGCCATGCATGAGCTCCTCCTCACCCTGCTGCAGGATGTAGCTGACCACCTCTGTGTGTCCGTTCTGGGCGGCTATGTGCAACGCTGAACAACCTCCAGAGTCTCTGACCAGCAAGCTGACGCCTCGACGCACGCACTCAGACAGCTGCAGACGTTCACAAAGACAAGAGGTAAAGAAAGGTGAGGAAAATACAGATCCCTCATGTGTAGCTTCAGGGATATGAAGGGTGAGTGGAAGCAGGGATGCAGACGTGTTTTGTCACAACTTCAATGTGGGATTTTCTGCAGATGAGGTTTGAATATTTCTTTTCTCTGTCATGCAAACATACTCTAAAAATCTTGTCGATAAGGAGCTGATTCCCATAAAGAAAGAAAGAAAGGAAATATGCTGTTAGAGATGATTGTGACTCTATAAGGAGCTTTAAGCCTCGCTGTAGGCTCGTAAGAGAATCAATTAGCTGGCTTTATGCTGAGTCATTATTTTGAATCAGCTGGTGGAAAAAGCGAAGCTGAGCTGATTTGCATTTTGTTTTGAAGAAGTGACAGTTCGTCTTTTGGAAATCCCAGTGCAGTGCAGCAGACACAGATGGGTAAAACTGGTTCTGATAACAGATTCTTCCACAATCTGTGCATCTGTGTTTGTCTGTGTGTGATTGTTCTTTACCGTGGACAGATCCCCCGTACTGGCAGCTTTCAGAAGAGCTGTGAACATAAGAACAGATCCTCATGTGAGATCAGAAGTTTCCATAGTCGCACCTGTTTGTCTGTGAGCAACAACATCTTCCTCTTTTTCTAGAAGAATCTGCGGCTGGGGTGCAGAAATGATGATGAATATATTAAGGGGTTTTTTATGCTCATGTTTTCCCCTCATGCATGTGCCAAATTCAAAGTCTGGTTAGTTTTCAAGATAAGGAAGAGAAAATAGTTACAGTTTGCACGGAAGCTTTGCCTGCCTGAACTTTCTGTTTCATTTCCCCGCACAGCCTGCCCACTCTTTGTCTGCTCATGCGACGGTTGAGCTTCTTTTCTTGTAGCAGAATAATTTCATTGTCTCTGGAGCCATCTTACTCTTCTCTATTGCATATCTAGGGACAACAATGACGTCAAAGTAACTGCCTGCGTGTACCTGCGGCGTAAGAAGCTTTTACAGAGCAGGATTTCAGTAAAAGTCATTTGTAGGCAGTTAAAAATCTTTACTCATTCAAAGTGCAAAAACAACAGCAGTGGAGCCGCTTAGGGCCCTATCTCACAACCAGTGCAAAGCCGTACACACTGAGCGCCTATCTGTGCGCCCATGGGTTCGTCGGTCTTAACCTGAGGTGTGTTCAGGGGCATCAGAAGGCAGCAGAAAGCCATTGCAGCACTGACCAACAAAACCTGGTCTAAAGTCGGTGGCGCAGGATTTTCCAGCTCTTTAAACAGTGCATTTTCCAGTTCATTAAACGCAACCACAAGGGCAAGTTCACATCGGCATACACACTGCTTGCTACACACACAGGGCGGCACCTCTTGCCAAATTCCTCCGCAGAAATCTGTTTCAACAACAATAGCAATGCACCAAATTAATGTCTCTTAAAGTGAATCTGAGAGGACATTCTGATCGCCTGCATACCTGTTGCGTCCAACTCAGATAGATTAAATAAAGAGACAACAAACATTAAACTATATACAACCTTTGCTACTTATTTTGCACCCAGATTGTGTGTCTTTAAACATGCAGCAGAAGTGGAGTTGGAAACACCCTAAACGCACCACGCACTTTAGACCATGTGCCATGTACTGTTTGAACAGGGCATGAGTCATGTTAGAGGTATTTTGTAATTACATGCAAATTCCTGCAAACACTTTTGCTTCCAAACAAAGATGCAAACTTGACAAAGGAATTCCTTAAAATGAAATCTCACACACACAGTATATAGGCCGTTTTCAAGTGTGGTTTTTTTTGCAGCATAACCATGAAACTGAAAGTAAACAAACACAAAGCATGTCACGACATGTCTCCAGAGGAGGAACAACAGGTTCACTCAGCTGGAGAGTCCCAGGATCAAAAGGGACTTATTACTAACACCAGACCAGAGTCAACAAGGGCCGCAGAGACATCCGTAAACTTCTCCAACTTACCAGAACAAGTCTATGAGGAACTAAAACGACAACCCTAACCCTGAAACCACGTAGAGAATGTTTGCTGATGAAAGGATTTTAAAGGTCAGGAGTCCAAGACACAAAAACACACCCAGCTTAGAGTGAGAAGTTAGGGATGTGTGTGTGTGTGTGTGTGTGTGTGTGTGTGTGTGTGTGTGTGTTCTACCTTGCTCCTCAGACGTCAAGGGAGTACTGTAAAAAGAAGTTAAAGAAGTAATTAAACATGTTATTAACTAACATACAAAGCTATTTTTGTGCTGCTAGTTGAGACACTTTTCAATCTTTTGACATTTTTAATAAACTAAATTTAGATGCACCTGTGAAATGAGCACAGGTAAGCAAACAAGTATATTAAACGTCTGCCTTTCAGTGAGACTTTCAATGTTAAATAAAGGTCTCGCATGCTGACGTACCCAGCGGTGGGTTCCACCACCAGGTCAGGCATCCCCGTGGACGATCCCTGGTTCACCGTCGGGGCCTCGTGGTCTAGGATGAACACCTCCTCCTGACAGATCTCTGTCACAAAGTGGAGGTGCTCCTGCAGACACGGAAACACGTGCACACAGAGCATGTGAAGAAATCAGACATAAATACATCACTTCAGCGATTGTTATTCTATCGGTGTGGGTTTACCTGAGCTTTGTCGATGCGATAGAAGCGGTCAGCTGATGTAGCTGTAGAGCAGAGAGACACACGTCAACAGGAAGCACTTAAAAATATAAACAAACTTTATGTAGCAACTTTTAAAAGAGAGTTACAAAGCAAATGATAGACGAGCAAAAATAAAACACTTGAGAGTAATAAGACACGGAGCGAAATGAGCCACATGTGATAAAAGAATTAAACATTTGAATAATTAGTTATCAATTAAAAATAGCTAAGAGGGTTCTTTTGCATTAAAATAGGCTTTAAGATGTGATTTAACAGATAAAAGTCGATCCATCAAGTATTTTATTAATATTAGTTTTACTTTCCTTTTGTTGTTGTTTGAATAAACTTTATTTAAACAGCTGAAAACACAAGTTTTCTTAATGGCTTTTGTTTGTTTTTATATCGCCTGCTCAAGCATATATTATCTATTATTTTATGTAAAGTTTTGCTGAACTCTTGTCTCTTATGTCCTTTGTTAAAGCACTTTGTTATAATGTCAAGAAAAGAGCTTTACAAATAAAGTTAGAACCAATAACAAAAAAATACCACGCACCAATGAGCAGGAGGTGTAAGGGTGCATATACAAGACATTTAGCATCTATAAATATGTCCGCTTGATGGTGATATGAGTTGTAAATTAAAGCTTGCATTGATGAAGTACGATAAACAAAGCAAAGACATTTCTGTTTCTCTTTGAGTCACTTACAATCCAAGAAGCTCCAGTTAGGAGAGAGTCTGCTGCTCGAACTGGTCCTGGGGACGCCTCGGCACTCATCCTGAAGATAACAATACACTCTGTGATCTTTAACATCCTGTTACTGAGCAGTAAACCAAGAAAGAAAACTTTACGTAAGGGATTATTTGAAGAGAGAGAAAGCAAAAGAGAGAAATCCAGACGGAGAAAAGATAATAAGTGTTTGTTTTTGAGCAGCTGAACGATCAATAACAAGAAGCAGACGATCAGGACAATGAGGCAGAGTAGCTTTAACTTAACAAAATCTGAGAGAACTTTACTCAACATGGGTGCCTTTCTTTTACTGTATTTGGCTTATTTTTTCTGGGTTAATTCCTGATTTCAGAGGGTGTAGAGATCTGTTTTAATGCTTTAAAATATCAGAACTTAAAACATTTTCTAGATAAAACAACATTAGAAGAAAAAATCTGGGAAAAAGTCCTTAAAAATTAGAAACAGAGATATAAGGTATCAAAAAAAGGCAGATTTAAGAATCTAAAATAAATAGCTTGTGAAACCTGTTAAATAAATAATAACCAAACTTCCTCAACAGACACCCAAAAGTTGTATATACCTGATAGTGCACTCTGTGGCCAGTAGATGGCGCCTGGTGTAAGTCCTAGCAAGCACAGCAGACAGGTTTCAAGGTTAACAAACAGCCAAAGCATTTACAGCAGAAACTTCCACAGATGTTAGCTGGGTTAGCCCCCCACATGAGACACAAAGAACGGCTCTGCATTCCCCCCTCGTGCTGGTTACTTATCCGTCTATAAATAGAGAACTAAGAGAGGAGGGTGACACTGCAGCAAGCAGCATGAAATAATGATGATGACGAGGAAGAGGGGAGGAAGAAAGAGGAAGGAATGATGAGCATAGTGATGACGGTGAAGGGGGGAACTTGCCTCTTGTAATCGGTCTATGTAGAGTCTGCATGTCTCCAGGTCACAGTCGCCCCTCACCACCACGATGCCCACTGGGATAGCTGCAATACACAAACACACTTTAGAGCATTAAAATAGCACAATTACTGCATTTAACTTGTGGGAAGCAGAGACGAACTACAGACATTTTTTAGCATTCATTAGGAGTCGTTTGTGGCCACCTGGTGAACTTAAAGAGGGGGTATTATGCTGTTTCACATATTAAGACATATATATAATGTTACAATGTTGGACGTCCAGACTAAACGTGGGTGAAGTTTCACATCTGTAGGTAGAAGTATGTCGGAGTAATCCCTAGACTTCTCGGCTCAGTCTGCAGGCTGCTTTGTGACGTCACAAAGTGCAGGCTTCGCAGAGCTTGCTAATCAGAAGAAACTGGGCTTGTAGGGGCGGGGTTTCTTAAAGGGACAGAGCTGACTGAGTCGTGACAGGCAGAGGCTGGATGCTAAGCCACTCCACAGGTATGACATAGTGAAATATGAAGCTTTAAATTAGCATAATACCCCCCTTTAAGTAAAATATTAACCCTTTTGGCTCTGTTTTTGGTCTCCTCCATCTTCTGAGTGAAATATCTGGTTCTTTAGCTTCTAAATGCTCCACTATGTTCATAAGCTAGCTGCTTGTTTTGTCTGTCAGCTGTTTGCTGCTGGATCAGAAGTCTTCAGTGGGTTTGTTGCTGAAAACATACCGTCTGGAAACAACACTAAGGTGAACTTCGGTAAAGAAAGGGAAACAGCTAGTGTGTCATTTCTGCTGCTAGAGGTCTCGCACTCAAAACAATAACAAAAGAAGTAGTTTGATGATGTCGTGAAGTAGCATGGCATCATGGGAGGTGTTGTCTTGATTGTTAAACAACCAACAGTTTGCAGACTTCCTTTCTGACTCTGACGTATCATCTGGTGTTTCCTGTGTTTATCTGGGTACTGAATATTGTTGGAGCCATACGGGATGATGTCAGTACACATCTCAACAAGATACATAACATAGGTCTAGTTTTTTATTACATTTAAAAGCAGAAATGTTACTTATTAAAAGTTCTGGCTGGAAAACCAAAACATCGAGCTGAAGATGCTAAAATGCTCCACAGAACTGAGAGGATGTTATGAAGTGGGAGTACACACACACACACACACACACACACACACACACACACACACACACACAGAGCCTCACAGATATCCCGTAGCCGCTCTTTGTCGTACTGCAGACGGTCGTACTCCTGCAGGCTGATGCGGTTCACTCGAAGACGCAGACGATCCGGGACAGCGTGAGGACTGGAAAAACACACACAAAGTTCATGTATGTGCACGGACGCATTCCAGACACGCCCAAACATATACGGATGAGGACACATGCATACATGCACTCACAGACGCACACAGACAATGACACATACATCAAAATGACTAAAAAATGTTCTTCACACTTCCAGTTACAAACTTTTATCTGAGGTCAAGTTTATAAAGTTTAGCTGACATCTGACGGTTTGTTGAAAATAGCGTTAAAAGAATTAAACTCTCCACGCACGGCAGAGCTTTAAGATAAACGGCTCTGCTGTCCTGCTGAGTTTATTTTAAAGTCTGTTTGTGGGCAACAATGCCTTCAGCGAGGATGGAGGCTGATGAAGGCAGAATATTGACGTCAGAAATGTGGTGGGCGATAAGCAAAACTATGACAAACTTTCAGCTGTTGGTAAATATTACCCAACAACCCGGCCTTAAATAACTAAAGAATAACCTAAACTGCAAAAGAACACAAAGGGTGTCAAACTAAAACACATTACGTAAACATCAAGATAGTTCTTTTACGTTCAAGCAAATTCATGCAACAGCTTTCCAGGGGAAGGGCGAGGACACGACGTGAGTGCAGACGACAGGTGCAGGTATGTTACAGTCAGGGATTACAGAGGCAGAGACATCAAGACAAGAAGCACATTAAAAGGTGGAGAGGCGACAGCATGCTGCCTAACAGACTCTCTCTCTCTCACAGCCCATATACAGTATAACAAAACATGAAGTGACCTTAAACACACAATAACAGTCGAACTTGAGACATGAAACAGCAGCGACTCATCCGGCTACACACACACACAGTGACACACACACACACACACACAGTGACACACACACACACACACAGTGACACACACACACAGTGACAGAGGGCTCAGGTACTTACACAGAGAAGGAGTCTGGGGGAGCAGAGAGGCGGCGCAGATCAGCTGCACACACCTTCTGAATACTAGCGCCGCACACACACACACACACAAACAGAGAAGAGAGGAGAGGAGTGATGATGGCAGAGAGGAGGAGGAGCAGAGACAAGAAAAAGAGAGGAGAAAAGGAGACGAGATGAGGGGAAGGAGAGGAGAGGAGGAGGGAAAGCAGTGAAAGGATAGGTGATAAGGAAACAAGAGGAGAGGAGGGAAGATTAGGGAGAAATGAGAGAGAGAGGGGAAAAATGAAGAAAGGAGACAAGAATAGGAAAGAGGATGAGGGGAGGAGATAAGGGGAAAGATAGAGGAAGACGGGAGGAAAGGAAATATATGGCAGTAGCGGAGAGGTAGAGTAAAAAACAGGATGGAAGAGGAGAAGAAAATGGGGGGAAACGAGGACGAGTGAGGGCATGAGACAAGGAGAGGAGATAAGGGAAGGGGAGGAGATTTGAGGAAAGGATGACATGAGGAGAAGAGAAGGGGATGAAAGGAGTAGACAAGGAGAGGAAAGAGGAGAGGAGAAGGAAGGAGGAAGAGAGGAGACGAGAAGAGAAGAATGGAAACAAGCAAGTAAATGGGGAAAAAGGTGATGAGGAGAAAGGAGAGGAGGAAGGAGAAAAACAAGTGAAACAAAAGAGGAGAGACAGACATGAAGGAAGGAGAGGAGAGAAGGTAAATAAATGAAAACAATAAATAATCGATGTTTTGGTAAAAAAGAGGAGGAGGAGGAGGAGGGACAGGAGGAGAGAAGCCCAGAGGTAAGTGGACAAACACTGATAGCACAGAGAACAGCAGCAGTACATGAAGCAGAGACACTACTGTGGTTATTAACCTCTACTGTATCTGCCTGTCTCTGA
The DNA here is from genome assembly GCF_022749685.1 of Semicossyphus pulcher. Lineage (NCBI taxonomy): Eukaryota > Metazoa > Chordata > Actinopteri > Labriformes > Labridae > Semicossyphus > Semicossyphus pulcher. The sequence goes on from NW_027211694.1 coordinate 3,790,820, forward strand.
CAATCACATGTTAACTACAGCCTGTAAATAGACCCACATGTAAACACAGATATATACATGAGGAGTTAATAGAGCTACAGGGACGGAGGAGGATTAGTAGCCAGACGATCTCACATAGTAACATTGTTTAACACGGCGGTTTGATCCTGGACACAGATCAATAAACGTCTCCTTTGACTCTCCTCCTCAGCTGACATATAATAGCAGAGGCGAAACCACAGAGTATAACATGTCAGTGTGTCAGTGGAGAAACCCCCGGTGCTTTTATTTTGAAAAATCTGAGTGGACAACAAACAGATCGCTCCTCTGATTGTGGTATTATTTGGCGAGCTGAGCAGAGATGTGGGACATTGAGAGGAGTGAATGTCAGCTCCCACTGAACAGATTGTATGACTCACTCAGTGCAAGCCGGGCTTTTACAACACTGCTGGCCTAGTTCCTCTGTCTCTACGTGAGTGTGTGTGTACCAGTGGGTGTGTGTGTGTGTGTGTAAGTGACTCACTCGTTGAGCAGGGGAACAGAGGTGCGTCTCTTGCTCTTCTGGACCATGTTGGCCTGATTTCGAAGGGAGATGCGGAGAGTGGAGGGAGACAGGCGGCACGGCTCTCCGTCCACCTACACGCACACACACAATCACACAGAGGGATCAATGTTGAAAGCAAATGATTAAACAGAGGCGGAGCGAGGAGAAGGTCAGTTGGATATTTTTAATATCCAGGACTCCACAGCTTTTTCTGTGATCGTTGCAGCGTACAATGCCTGATTTTGAAGATGATTTTTTAGGCTCTTTTGTATCTGACATGTTACACACGTGCTGTGAGCTACACACGCTCCAATAGAGCCATCTATTGGCTGTCTTCTGACGTCACTTCCCGTCAATTTCCATGTCAATATGTCGGATAAAATGTGTAATACTTGAATGAAACTACAGGAAATTACCAAAGAATAGTAATTTCGCACTGCGCGTGCCTATTTTAAGGCTAACCATGTGCCCAAAGAAGAATTTTAAACATTATTTATTTGTTATTTCAGGCGCTACACTTGTCTTTGAGATAAACATTGACTCACATTTGTAACAGAGCCTCTGGTTGGTGGAAAGTTAAAGGCTTCAGGACGTGGCGAACATTTTTCAACATAGATAAATAATCCTTAAAGACTGCTGGATCAGGAAGCTCATGTACGGTCTCAGGCGCCTAAAGAAGTTGGCCCCAAATCCTCAGGGACTTCTACCAAGGCACCACAGAGAGCCTCCTGAAGGCTGCTTCACCACCAGGTACGGCAGCTGCACCAGCATGGACCAGCAAGGCGCTGGAGAGGGTGGTGCGCGGGTGTGAACTGCCCTGCCTAAAGGAACTGTACGCCCAGCGGTGCCTCGGGAAGTCCCTGAGGGTCATCAAGGACTCAACACACCCTCACAACAGCCAGTTCTCCCTGCTGCCCTCAGGTCGGAGGTACAGGTCCCTGAAGGCACCACACCAGCAGACTGAGGGACAGCTTCTTCCACCAGGCCATCAGACTTTTATTGTTATTATTTTATGTTACTGCTTTCTTCTTCTTCTTCTTATTTTCTTATTCTATTGTTAATATTTACCCTTTCTCATCAAAGCGTCCCAGCATAAGAATTTAACACGATTGTACTTGTGTAACCGGCGTGACAATGAACATCTTGAATCTTGAATGAAAGAGAAACAATCAGTGGAGCCTCGTCAGACGGATCAGCTGTCTGCTTCACAGCAAAAAAAACTCCCTCGCATGCAGTGTTCTGGAGATATCAAGGGCACAGTAAATGATACTTTCCGATGTTTATACGACCTATGGCGATCAATGTATGGTGCTGCACACGTCAACGCTTCTGGGGGGAAAGAGGTTAACTGTTCAAATTTCAGGAAAGGTTTGCAACTTCCTGGAGGGACTGCAGCACAGTGCCTCTATGATACAATGTGTTGTAGCTTATGTGGGGAAATAAACATGTTTTAACTTAAGAGAAAGAGAGGGATAAAACGTGATCAAAAAATAGCACAAGTTAAAAGACAAAGATCTCCAGCTGCAGAGCTACAGAGGTTTAATGCTTTCCTTAAAGAAATGTTATTTAAATCTATAGGTGTGATCAAGCGTATCGTCTTATTGCTTAGTTATATGAATATTTAAAGGTCCCTTGTGGACCTCTAGAAGCACTTCAGAGCTGTTTATCATTCGCTTGAGATGCAATAGTAAGAATTAAATACGTATGCATGTAGTAAATGGTGGCTAGTCGAGAGAGTGTTATTTTTAGCCCTGAATGTATCACAGGAGAAATTGTACCAGACAGTACACGAAATTAGCTTTTCCCAGCATAAAATATGTATTAATTTAACTCATTATATATTAATACAGGCTTAAATTGTGGCTCATGACAGGGTGGAGTCAAAGTTTTAAGGGTGACAGCATGAAATATTCATAAATGTATTTAGTCAAAGTGGATGTTTTATGTTGCAGGCTCTGTGGAGAGGGCTCGATGAATCCTGCGCACAAAACAAGAGATTTTCTGTCTGTTGTTCTTGTGTGAAATTTCAATTAGTGTCTCAGTCATCGGGCCAAACAGTCTGAATTGCTACAGTTCAAATAAGCTACAGGTGTTGCTGTGCACACACTTTACACCTGTGTTAACATACTGTATAATATGACCTTTATTCTTATTTATAACCTACATAAAATAATAGAGTAAATGTACTCAATAGAATATCTTTGCAGTGCTGGTGAGTTTGTGCACTCACCTGGACAGGAACGGTCTTGAAGGTAGTGAGGACGACTTCTCTGCACTGGTGCAATCTCTCTCCATGACCTCCGACCTGTAGCGCCGCCTGGTGGACAAAAGACAGAGAGGGACACTCTTGGTTCAGTCCATAGACTGTATAAAAAGATGGATGACATGACAGCTCCCTAAAAGTGAAGCCAAAACATTTCGGGCGCCCCCTGCTGATTGGCTGCAGTATAGGTCACAAAGGACATATAGGTCCTCCATGTTAACAGATGGGACATGAGTCAAACTATAAAGTCAAAATACACGGCCGATAAATTTTTCTCAAACATGGTTTCTGTCATTATAGTTAGTTCTTATCATGCTGATTTACGTCCAAGTGTTCATTTTTCTGACAGGTTTATTTTTAATTAGTTATTTGATGCTGTCAAAATGATGATTGACAGCTCTGTTGACAAATTAGGCTCCTGCAGCCAATCAGTTCCGGGTGAGCAGAGCGGAGGACGATCCGCGAGTAGAAACGTAACATAAACAATCACTACAGTCTTTGAAGTTTCCACACCTGTGAACTTTAACCCCAGACCAACACAGAGAAGTTGTTCTGCTGTTAAACACGCCGGTGAAAGAGATCCTTGCTGTTTTTTCTGTAAGTTAAGTGTGTGTTTGGGTTAGCGGAAGTGGCTACGGCCGCTTCACTCGCCGATCTCTACTGCGCAGACTCTGGCTCCATATGACGTCACCATCGCAAGATGGTAGCGCCTATCGCAGGGGCTATTCTGGCATCAATTACGTACAATGGGAGCAGATGGAGACGCGTTGTCCATCTATATATACATCATTGTCATTGGTTCAGTCATGTAGTTTTCCTTATCACCTCTGCTTTTATTCAGTCTTTAGTTTGTATTCATTATCTCTCTTTGTCTCTCACCAGGGAGGCCATGGTGAAGCCGATGACCTCGATGCAGCCGTCGTCATGCCGCTGCGGCTCAAAGTCCCGGTGGTCGCCTGTGTTTCCCCACGGCATGGTGCCAGCACAGTACCTACACAAACACACACACACACCATCATTTACTTTCTCTGAAGCTTTCTGACAGCAGATTGAAAGACTGAATAATTACAGTTGTCAGGAAAATGTTTATATGTTGTGTAATGCCATCAGTCCAACCTTGATGTTAATTAAAACCTATGGAGGGTTTTATGACACATTATAATTGATGCATGAAGTGAAATGAGTCACCTACTGAGCTGTTCAACTAGTGCCTTGATAATAACATTAATTTGTATCCTGTAAAACCTCCTCTTAACTTATTCTGATGCTCGCTTCCTGATCTTTTCTGTCTTAACTTCAGTTTTAACTCTTTAGTAATAAAAAGCAGCAGAAATCCACCTACCTGGGAATGTTTAGAAACACGATGCACTGAAACTTCAGCTCCTGGATCTTCTGAGTTAAGTCGGTACCATCACACTGAGAAAGACACAGAGAAAATTATGACTCCGACATTCTGAATTTACTGCACAAAACAAACTGTTTGTCCTCTTTGTTCCTTAATTTGCTTTAAGCATGAAGTTTCGCTCTCAGTCGACAGTTTTCACTCCCTGATTCAATATCTTTTTGTAAACTCTGGAAGATACAGGTCAAAGGTCGTGTCAGACCTGCCCACTCAGCTCTCCAGAGGCCCTTGAGGGTTTGTAGCAGCAACAAGGAATGTGAAGAATTACAGTCATGAGGTATTTGTTGAGCGCATATTAGGTTTCACAGACAATCTATTTAATATGGAAGCAGCAAGAATGCAACAGTTGTTGTTTCAAATCAGCAGAACGTGTAATCGTATGTTCAGAGAAATAACATTTTTACTGAAATGACAAATCCAGTGAAAACAACAGAACCAGGACGACTGTCTTCCTCATAACATGAGCTGTCAGTGTGTCCAGAGCGTGATACGTCTTTGTCTTGGTTTCCTTCATTAGAATGGACAAAGGCCTTGACTTTAAGGGGTTAAGACCACAGAAATCATTCTATTGATATGTATTACAGATATGTATTATCATCAAAACATCAAAAGATTTTAGCAGATCCACCAGGGCGGCTTTAAGGTGCCATTCTGCAGAACATCTTTTGCTCAGACCGCTTTTTCGGTGAAAGGAACAAAGTCTTGGAACTTGCTACCTGCAAACGTCACCACTTTTAAGAGAGCAACCAAATCCTGGTTTATTCAGCAACAAACCGGCACTCATGTCTAGCTTTCAAATGTAATGTTTTTGTTTTTTTCAATTATTTATTTATTTATTTTTATCATTTAACAAACATACCCGAACAGGTACACAAATAGTAAACATGAAATAAAATTAAAATATCTAAAGGGAAAAACAAAGACAAAACAATAGAATAGAATAGAGAGATAAAGAGAAAAAAATAAAGAATAAAAAAAACAATAATAGTAAATAATAATAATAATGATAATAGTAATAGTTTCAGTATGGTCATCACAGTAGAAATGTCTGAGAGCACATCTAATCAGGCGAGGTGAATGGTCAGAGGTCCATAATAGGTTCCCATGTTCTCAGGAAGATTTCCCCCTTATTTTTTAAGGTGTAGGTGCGTTTAAATGTAATGTTTTTAATGTGTGCTTAATTGTATCTTGTTGTATTTAATGTATTTTCTTTCTTACTTTTCTGTTACTAACCTCTCGGTTTCTTAAAAGCCCCTCTAGGGACGGGTGTTGCAAACTAGCAGATGCTATAAACACTAAGATACTTGTAATAAAAATAAATAAATTAGTCTGCAGATGAAAATTATGTCAACAAATGCACTATTTTCTCCTGTCTCAGTAACACTTGTTAAGCTACAGCAACCAGCTTGTATAAGAAGCTCCTGAGCTATTTTTAAAAGTGAATTACTTATTCATGACCTGTTTTTCTAGATTTACATCCGATTGCAACAGACAGGATGAGGAGTGAGAAAGTACTGAGAAATAGACTCGGATTGTTTGTTGGTAAAAATAAAGAATATCGGGGCGCTGGTTTAGCTCAGGTGGTAGAGCAGGCAGCCCATATACAGAGGCTATAGGCCGTGACGCAGCGGCTGCAGGCTCGACTCCCGCCCTCGGCCCTTTGCTGCATGTCATCCCCCTCTCTCTCCTCCAAATATTTCCTGTCCCTTCTCAGCTTAAAAATAATCTTAAAAATGAAGAATATTTTCTGATTTATCTTTTCACATTATCAAGAAAAATTACTACACTGTCCTAATTTTAGTGCTGGATTAAAATTTTAACAGGTGCAGTCTGTGGTTCTTAAAGGATGTACGACATAAAATTTTACAATCTAATCTGCCTTATAATAAAATACAACATTTAATTTTAAGCCAAGACGTAAATATTATAAGTCAATGTCAACTAATAAAAAAATGTTAACAAATCTGTTTCCAGTTCCACAAATTCCACGAATATTTTGTGGTTTTGCTCGACGTCTACGATGATAAAAAGAACGTTTTAGGTTTTAAGATCGGGGCGGCTGTGACTCAGTGGTAGAGTCGGTTGTCTTTCAATCAAAAGGTTGGCGGTTTGACAGTCAACATGTCGAAGTGTCCTTGGACAAGGCACTGAACCCCACTGAACCCACTCCTGAAGGTATAGCTAACGGTGTGTGTCTGCGTGTGAACGGTTACAATCGGCCTCTTAGCAGCCTCGTCCATCAGTGTGTGAATGTGAGTGTTAAAGGGCTTTGAGTTAGTGCAGTCCATTTACCATTTTATCCCCCAAAATAGGTTATTTAACAATCTTTTCTTTGGGTTTCCTGAGGACGTTTTCAATACAAACAGCAGAAACAATCATCTAAATGGTCGTTGTTTTTATCCTTGAGCAGAGGTCAGCGGTCAGCAGCAGCGCAGCAGCCGCTGTTAAGTACTCAGTGTCTCGCTGAAGGACACTCCAGCATGGCGGGTGTCACAAGAGCAGCTGAAGGACGGCCTCTTGTAATCACCGGCCGACCTGCTGCCCAGACATGTCGACATGGAAAAACGATACGGGCCGCGAGTGTGTTAACACTCACCACCACTCTGACGTGCTTCGACAAATCCCTGGAGCTTCTCTGGAGGAAATCTGAGAACGCGGCCTGCGAACACACACACACACACACACACACACACACACACACACACACACGAACAGAGAAAGTACATAATTAAACAGAATCATGACATTTCCCTCATTAAAAAAAGATAAATCCCCTACATGCTTCCTTTCCATCTATCCACCCATCTTTTTTATGTCTCTCATCCTTTACTGAACGTCCTAACTGTTAAAAAAAACTTGTTCCAACTAAAGTCATACGAATGCAGAATTAAACGTCAAAATTTGTTATTTTAAACCATGTTATGCAAAGGTTTTTTTATAGCTCACAAGTTGCAGATTTCACCACTGACTCTGTTTATTATTGATCTAAAATAACTAGAAAGTTAGATGATATTTGGCATTGCACGGTGGCAAAATAACACCACTGAAAACTGGATTTAGGCCTAAAAAAATAACTTTTCAAGGATCCCTCAAACATATCAAAACCTCCTCCTTTAGCGGTTAGTAGTTAATATCTTCGCTTGATCCGTCTTCCAGCTCCTCCATCTCCTAAATCTTTGCTTCCTCTCAGACTTCAGTAAAATACTCTACATGTCTCTTATTGGAAGAGACTCCTCTTGCATGTCTTTTCATGTGTGTGTGTGTAAAATGTGAATATGCATAAGTAAGGGGGAAACTCACTCCTGCATAGAACATCTTGTTGCGGAAGCGACTGTTGAACTTCTCCGGGTTTGCCTCTGGAAACACACGATCGCAGAATACATTAAATAAGTTGAAAAGTTTAAGTCGAGTGAGACGGTGAGAAAATCTGACTCCTTCGGCGCATGCATGGATGCGCGTGTGTATCTGAATGAGTCCCTTTTTAATATTTCATTATATTGCGCTCGTCTTTCAGCGGAGTAGGATGCACTAAGAGGAAAAAGGAGGACTTAATGGAATATAAATAGAGCTAATGCAGAGTGAAATGTAAAAAAAAAAGGACATTGAAATAGATTTCACCGACCTCTCGACTCGTGGAACTCCAGGGTGACGTGAGCGTCGAAGCCCAGGCTGAAGTAGTTGTTGAACACATTCAGAGGCAGCTGAGGACGCAGGATAAAAACACTGAAGTGAGTGTTTCTGCATAAATATTACACAATTTATTCACACGGATCACAGTTCACATCTCAACTCTGTTTAACACAGTGCAGCACGGAAGCTTCCAGTTTATTTCATAACATATCTAGTGTCCAAATTTGCACTTTCTGTACACACATAACAACTCTGTAAAACACACACAATCTGTACACCTGATGGACGAATACCGGCTCAGCCACAACCGGAGATACTTCTAATAACAAGTGATCACTTCCTGTTGCTTTAGTTTCATATTAAAAGGTTTCCATTGAATTTTACAATATTCTATATTTGATACACGTCATGTAAACGGCATGTTCCTTTTGGATATCCCGAATAAGGCTTCAGTCTGACTGTAGCATTTTAGCGCTATCACACAAGAGGGAGGGATGTACTTAATATCAGCACGGCTGCAGATGATCACAGCCGTGATGATATTCATTATAACAGCATGACCTCGAGTGTGGTTTTGTTTTATACAACATTTATACAAGCAGCAAGTAGTAGTAAAAAGTAACAGATTACTTTTTGTTCCACCAACTGAACTAGTTCCACAACTTTACTGAAACTGGACTTCTGTTGCCAAGCAACCCAAACATTCTCCTGCACTCTGTGTCGACAGGTGATCACAGATCAGCTGTTTTTTATCATGTACATTTATCTGTTTGTTTTAATTTATTATCAACCAGAGAAGTAAGAGTCTGCTGTGTGATTCAGAGGAACCAGCTTGATTAATGTGCTGTGATGTTGATTAACAGTATTCAGAACACCTGGCTGAGGCGGAGTGATACACAGAGTGAAAAGTCCCAGCGATGTTGTTCTCTATATCAGCACTCATGGGATGCCTCTCGTCCAATCAGATCACTTGGTCGGAACTAACTGTTGTATAATTTCGATAAAGACACGAGAGATATATTTACTGATAATATTTATACTTTAAGACGTTCTTTGGACGCGTCTGTGAGCTGTAAACAAACCAGCCAGCCAACAGTTTGCAAAGCTGGGGCTGTTTAGAGTATGAAAGGCTGCATGCAAATGGGAACATTAATAAAACATTCACTTTCATTGGCAATCTGCAGAGCTTGGTAGGATTATTAGGACTTTCTATTTGAAAGAGGGCAAAAAACTGAATATTTTGTGGCTGTAAATCGAGTCAATGAGGCTTTTATAGAGAGGAAACTACAGGAAGAAGAGTACGTGTCACTGAAGTTAGCAGTGTCAGAGTTAATCACTGCCACTGTTTGAGAACAAGACGGTTTTTTAGAGTTTATTTCTGAGTTTAACAGTTTTAAAATAAGCAGGAAAGAAAAGGAAACAAGAATCTGCTGGTTAGATGAGCTGCAGGAAGTAACTTTTTGAACAAATAAGAGTGTCCAGCTTTTTGTGACTGTGTGAACAGCTTGTCGTCCTTACAAACACACACACATAACCTCTAACAGCAAACTCCAGACTTCGACAGTCCTCTGACCTTCTGTGTGCCCTCCTCCGGCTGCACTGTACTCTTCTCTACGAGAAGGTTCCACCTGTCGAGCTGCACCACGGAGCCGTCCTCCACATGACACAAGACCTTGGACACCGGCTCGTCTGTGTAACCCTGCAGAGGAAGAGAAGACAGATTTAAAGATGATATAATATTTATGTTCATGCAACCACAAGGTCATCTTGTTCTGGATCTTTCACATCAGCACTTGAGTTTCACAGTTATCAGCCTCCGAGTAAGACGGAGTGATACGATCGAAGGATCCAGAACAGCTGCTGCAGTGAGCGGACCTTCAGGTGAGACTGTTTCGTCGACGCACATTTGAAAAATTAAAGCAGTTGTTATAAAAGACGGCAAAACCCCCAAGGTTAAAAAACCAAGTGAAGTAGTTTAATGAAATTTAATCTATAGAGATGACTCTCGCCCAATGACAGCCGGGATTGGCTAGAGCCCCCCAGCGAGCCGGAAGAGGATAAGCGGTATAGATAAGGGATGGATGGAGATGCCTAACTATTCAGGATATTGGATTTTTGCTGATATCAGAAAGGCATATATTTGCACAAAACTATATCTTAGCATAACGATTACAAATGAAGGCTAAGAAGAGAAAGAAAACACGATTGTTGGGACTGTACGGCAGGAAATAAAGACGGGAAAGCAGAGTGACGCTGATAGATGGAGGAACATTTATGTGGAGAGAAGAGATGAAGTCCTCTCGAGCTAAATTATGTCCTCTGTCTGTCTGTCGGCCTCTCTCTCTCCCTCATATACCTGTTTGCCCAACAAACACACAGGTACACACAGAGAGCATGTCATGATTTGCTCTCAATAAGTGGTTATTGTGGCTACTTCACTGACACGATGATCACCTGAAGAACAAAGAGCCTAACACACAAACACACACAGACTCATGCATGTATGAGTGGCTTTTACAGACACTTTACTCCTCCCATCTCATCCAATCATTAATCCACGTCTCCCTCTCCTCCTGTATTCTTCCCTCCATCACATTAGTCATTCCAGCCAGGTCTCACTAATGGACAGTATTTTGTCTTTCATTCATTCTCTCCATCCTCCGTCTCTCTGTCGTCTGCTTTTTATTTTCTGACTCCCCTCCGGACGCGGTCAGGAAATCAGTGCATCAAGGACTACACACACACACACACACACACACACACTCACAAGGACACAGCAATCTGATGATAGTAGCGCTCATCAGCAGGGCCTCCTCTGAGGGGCTAACACACACACACACACACACAGCAGAGCTCACACTCGGACACACAGGACGTCACAGGGACATTCACACTCACACAGAGAGAGAGGAAGGACAGATGAACCGGTGAGTAACACGACTGAGTGTCAGCAAGAGAAGAGAGGGGCGGAAAAGGAAAGACAAGAGAGGGAAGGAAGGAAGGAAGTTTAAGAGGTGGGAAAACAGTGGAAAGGAAGGGAAAAGGAAGAGGAAAAGGTGGGAATTGTGGGAAGGAAAAGAAAGGAAAGAAAAGCAGAACGAAGGAAAGGAAAAGATGAGAGAGCGGAAAAGAATAAGGAAAGGTCATTAAGGACAATAAGTAAGGAAAGAAATGAAAGGGAAGAGGAAAAGGAGAAAAGAGGGGAAAGGAAGGAAATGAGAAGAAGGAAGGAAATGTAAGAGGTAGCAAAGAAGATGAAAGAAAGGGAAAGGAAGAGGAAGGAGGGGAAAGGGTTGTAAGAGTGGGAAGGAAAGGAAACCAGAGAAACCAGATGGTTAAAGGCAAGGAAAGGAAAGGAAGGGAAAGAGAAGGACATTACGCCACTCTCTAATGCAGAAGAGACCGAAGAAAACGAATCAGAATGAAGGGAGGGAAGGAATTGAAAGAAGAGGGAAGAAGAGTAAAGCAAATAAGTACAGATGGAAAAGAAGGAAGAAAAAAGAAACAAGAAAAGAGAGGGCGGAAAAGAAAGGAAAGAAAGTTTAAAGTTAAGGAAGGAGGGAAGTGAAAGGAATGTAGGAAAGAAAAATGAACAGACAAGGAAAGGAGAAGAAGGAGAGGCAAAGTAAAAAAGAAAAAGAGAGACAGAGTGTATATAAACCCTGCAGTCAGAAACAGAGGACAAAAAGGACGCACTAATTACACTAATCACACACGGTAGATATGAATGTTCACAGCATCTCTCTCTCTCTGTATCAGGACGTTATCAGCTCTGTGCTCCTCCAATCCTGCAGAGTCATCCGCGTGTCCTTGCTCCATCATTCAGCACAGAGCATGCAAACACTGCAGCACACATTACAGTAAGAGACGCTGGAATCATTCCCCCTACATTCAATGGGATCTGGTCCCATCAGCGACTCCACATAACATCTCTTCATATAGATTTTAAAGGATTATTTTAATACTGAATGTGTAAAAAAAAGTGTCAAAAAGAGAAAAAGATGAGATCATACGAAGTTCGACTTTGACTCATGCAGCGAGTATTTGCTGTATAATCCTCCCTACAAGCCCACATAACTGCTCTGAAGAAGCCTAATGGAAGAATGTGGGGGCTTGTTAAGGTCTCTTCTTCTATGTTGCAGTTACGCAACGTGTATCTGCGTGTGTGTATCTGTGCGTGTGTGTGTCAAGGGGCAGATTCTTTGTGCTTCAACACTTCACCTGCAAGCGATCTGAAGAGCCTAAAGTGCCTTCCTACAGAGGAACGATGCTTTAGATTTCACTTTTAAAAGGTTCAGCAACCTTCTTCAGACACCTCATGCTTTATAAAGAGAGAAAATAGACTTTCATACTAGTTTGTGATTGTGTCAGCCACGTAGAGTCGATTAGAACCCCTACAACTATCGTATCAGGGTGATCCTAATCTCTACTTTCAGGAGGGTGACAATTTAAAGTGTCATCGTGGACCCTAATCTGTATTTACAGATTCTACATAGAAATGTAGAATTAAAGGCAGGGGCGTGGATTTTAGTGACGGCAAATGTTCTGATTTCTATTTGTACGAGGCTTGTAGTCCAAGTAGTATCAGCAGGCTGCAGCGTAGGCAGGAAAAACAGTCCATTTGAGCAACGTAATCCGCCGTAATGACATCCCGGCTCCCATCAGCAGCTATCTGACGATGATTTAGCTTCTTATTAATCTCTATAAACGGACATCTGCATGCTAACAGCTAACAATCTGTTCTAGATCAAAAATTTCAACTTGAGACAAATCTGCTTGACGCTGTGTCATGAAAGCCGTTCAGCGTTTAGATATCCCGACTTCCTCGAATGCATCAGAAATGATCGATCGGACCTCCGTTCAACAAACGATCATTTTAAAAGCAGTTTTTTTTCTCCTCTTGAGGACGGACCTGACAAAGCTTTACTTTTTACTAATCTGCATCATGATGTTATTTCAGCAAAGGTAAGACCCGTTAATTAAAGTCAATCACAAGAAAAACAGGTTCTTTTTCTGGGAACAATGCAGCACGCCGAAAAGGAAGCCTTGACTGGAGGTCGCCAAGCGTTGGCTACACGCCCGGCATGTTCACCATCATCATCAGACTATAGCCGATGGGATCTCAGGGTTCCCACTCTTTTTATGAAATTATTTTCCAGGACATTTTCCAGGAGTTTTTCCTGACAATACGGGACAACACTTGCTCTCAAATATATCAATTACCGGTAGGCCTAGTACTGACACTTTTAACCCCAGTTTTATTCCTCCTTTTTTTGATGATGCAGGGTTCATGATGAAGTGTCTCAAGCCCCTTTTACACTGCCAGTTCAAGGCGGGATTATTACACCTGTCATGTTCTGTCTGCTGTGTAAAACGCACGGAGGCGCAATGATGGAGCGAAGTCGTTCATTAAGCCTACATCTATCCAAGTTACACCTGAAAGGACATAGCAATGTATTGAAAAAAAAAAAAGATTATAAAATTCAAGTGTCATACTTTTCTATCGTCTTTCAATTGGTTAGAAAGCGTCTAAAGGCGGCGATCTTACACCCCTCGCAGGACTCGATTGTGAATGTGACAGCTCTGGGATCCCTGACCGGAGTTGAGGCGGCAAACTTGTGCTGAGCATGGGGCTGAATTAAATTTAAATTTTCAAGGACAACATAAATTATTTCCAGGATATTTGGTCATTTTAATCAATTTCCAGGTGTTTCCAGGACTGGAAAACTAGTCTCTAAATTTCCAGATTTTCCAGGTTTTCCAGGACGCGTGGGAACTCTGGATCTGAGATTGGATCGATCCAAATGTAAATGAAAGTGTTTCATACCAGCAAAAGTTACATTTTTTGGCTACTAAGATTTAAAGCTGACACATTATCAACATTTAAATTGGGAACATGTTATTATGGTGTCGCTTACTTACACATCCAGGTATTAAGGAAGAAAATTTTAACTCATTTAGTCATGTTTTTGCCTGTATTTTAGTTCTGTTTTTGGTTTCCACCAGCTCCTAAGGAAAACATCTCCCTCCTCAGCTTCTAAGAGCCGTACTTTGTTTACCCTCTTGTCGCTAACTTTGTCAATCTGTTCAACACAACGGCTGTGTCATCTTTACTTGACGTGCTGTGCATTAGAGAGTGGCGTATTGTCAGGGTTTGCCGGATGAGTAATGCAGGAAGGAGAGCACGGCTGTAGACTTCCTGGAATGTGGGAGAGATTTTCTGAAGCTCTCAGGGGTGTCTGAGCGGGATTTCTTTTAACTAGGCATAAATATTCATCCATCTTTGACATAATGCATAAACATATAAGACATTTATTTACATATAAGTTTGTTTAATATTCTTCTCAGCCATAGCCTTGCTTTTTTAGATACTGGATGTGTTATTGCACATATATAAAAGAGTATTAATATTATCTCTATTTTTGTTGGAAGAGCTGTTGTTACTACAATTTTCCAGCTACAATATCCTTCCAGACTTTTGTCGTGTTGTGGATAAATGACCTGAACTGAAAGCCGTTAAACACGACAAAAACAGACACTTGTGAATGAATGAATACAGGGAGGGGAATACGCTACGTCCTGTCGCTCTCAGAAGTCAAGGCCGGTAACTCACCCCGCCCCAGTTGAGCGTCCTGGCGAGGTCATTTCCTGTTCCCAGAGGAAGAACAGCGACCGGAGGCTGGGGGCTCATCTGCAGCTCGTCTAGAGTGGACAGGATCCACCCCACCTACACGGAGACGCACACACACAAAGCATAAGCTGCAGTAATGTTTAGAATATAAGGAATCACCTGTAGCAGAATAGTCTCTTACTGTGCCGTCCCCTCCGCAGGCAAGGATCCTCAGATTTGGCACTTTACGATACAACTCCAACCTGATATTTAACAAAGTGCACAAAGCAGAAAGAGGCCTGGTTGTAGAATTAAAGAGGCTTTCACAGCAGTAAGCTGAGCTGATTGGTGTTGAGTGGGCATAATTGGTGCAAGTTTCATGAAAATTGCTGAAATCATGAGCAGAGTATTTGAATAAAGGAGGATAATGGACGAAATTGAAGTGAGAACATGCAGTATTTTCCCTGCAGCTGTTCATTCTGATAACAATGATGTGATATGAAGATTTAAGTATCATCAGATTGTCGGTGAAAAAATGGTGTTACAATATTTTTTCTAGTTAAAAAAAGCAGAGTAAAGTGTTAGCCAAAGTGAGATGTCACGTTGACTTGTGTGAAGGAGGGTGAAGACCCGACACTGAAGGGTACTCACGCCTCTCGCAGCCCCCCCTGCGACAGGTCAAAGACTTGTCGAGGGTTCAAGATCCACATGAACATCTGTAACACCTTGGCACCCTGCAGAGAGAGGATAGTAGGATAAGAGTTTTACACACCGGAAATTTCAACTCATCAAAAACTACATAACAGCTTAAAATACTCTCATGCGGGGACATTTCTTTTTATTGTGATTACAACAAAGAGATCTCTGTGATTTAAATCCAGCAGCTGCAACTCATGTTATCTGATCAAACTAATCCTGTATGAGCTCACATCTTCCTAATTACACTTTCTGTCCTTGGCAGATTGCAATAACTCCTGCAGTGAGTTGCTGCTGAAAACAGCTCACGGATTTGAATTCAATTAAATCAGCCGCTGACATCCTGCAGAGTCTCCAACAGCCCAGATTTGGATTTATAAAAGACATTTTTTTATTAAAATCTGATCGTGTCATGTCAGAAGATTATGTTGATACCTCTTTAGGAGGATGGTTATTAACATTTTTTGGCAGCACACGTAAAGTGAACATTACTTTACCTGGAATGAAAATTATTTATAGACACACAGAAAGTAGAACTGAATGACTCTCTACATAGAAATGTAAAATCTGTAGGCAGTGACGTGGATTTTTAGTACGGAAAGTGATCGTTTGTAGTCCAAGTAATATTAACCAATCACGTATCAGCAGGCTGCGGTGTAGGCAGGAAAAACAGTCTGTGAGGAGAGCAACAT
Source organism: Semicossyphus pulcher (assembly GCF_022749685.1). Classification (NCBI taxonomy): domain Eukaryota; kingdom Metazoa; phylum Chordata; class Actinopteri; order Labriformes; family Labridae; genus Semicossyphus; species Semicossyphus pulcher. The sequence goes on from NW_027211694.1 coordinate 3,806,636, forward strand.
CAGGCGGAACATAATCCACTGTAATGACATCCCAGCTCCCGTCAGCGTCATCTGACGATGACTTAGCTTCTTATTATCTCTATAAAAAGACAACTGCATGCTAACAGCTAACAATCCGTTCTAGATCAAAAATTTGAACTTGAGACCAATTCGCTTAACGCTGTGTCAGAGTTTAGGTTTCCCGACTTCCTCGAATGCAGCAGAAGTCATCGATCCGACCTCCATTCAACAAAGGAGCATTTTAAAAGTAGTTTTTTTTCTCCTCTTGACGACAGACCTCACAAAGCTTCATTTTGACTTGTTACTAATCTGCATCATGATGTTATTCCAGCAAACTTCAGACCCATTAATTAAAGTCAATCACAAGAAACAGGTCATCAACAGATGAACAAGCAGACATATCTGGAGGGGCCAAATTTACTTCACTTTTGATCTGAACACACGGTCGCTTCTCAACTGGACTGTAAACAATGCAGCGCACAGAAAAGGAAGTCTCTCCTGGAAGTCGTTTATCACTACCGCTGGCTAAACCAGACGTCCCTAACATGTTCACCGCTGGTCCCAGTCGTCTGAGATTGTAGTGGACCCTAATAATGTGAGCATACAGAGCCACCAGATCCCTTCACTGTAGAGGTAAGCTTTCAGGGTTTTCCTATAACTTGCTACCCCTCTGTAAGTAAATTCTATGAAGAGTGAAATTACAGCTCACACTGAGTATAAATAATGTTACAGAAACGTTTCTGAGGCTAGCTTAAAGGCATCTCAAACAGACTTGAATGAAACGTTTGCTGACCTGGTTGCCGCCACTCTTTGGATTGACAAAAACCAAGATGGGCTTCATGAGAGGCGAGGGGAGAGGCTTCAACATGAACGGGCGCCATTTAGACTCCTAAAAGCACAACATTTGGAAGCATCAGTATATAAATGAGAATTAGAACAACCTTAAACATCTACAGCATCAGATTTTTACTTGTAGTGGAGTATAAGTACTTATATCTTAAATACTTCCTTCTGTAAACAGCGTGTACTGTCTGTTTCTGTCAGGGTGTTACTTACATCCAGTCCCTTCTTGCTTGTCCTTCGCTTGAAAGATGTCCGCTTTTTTCTCCTCGCAGAGTTCTTAAGTGAGCTCTAGGGTGATGACACACACACACACACACACACACACACACACACACAGAAACATCCACAGAGTTCAACGGTTAGTTCACTGTCACAGTGTCCCTTGTGATGGTAATTAAAAGTGCAATAAAGCATGTGATGTGACTAGGGGATATGGGTGAGCTTGTTTGTATTTGTGTGTGTGTGTGTGTGTGTGTGTGTGTGGGATGACGTCGACACAGACTCAGAGTTCCCTCAGACAGATCAGACATATGTCAGCTCATATCACATCAAAGCGAAACACACACACAGCTTTTGACACACGCCTTCTTTTAGAGTTTAAATTTGGATCCAACAAAGTCTTTCCTCATTACTGTCACAAAACGACAGCGAGAGAACCTCATAAACCAGCAGACTGACTGGTGTGTGTAGGCTGTGATCTGTGTGTGTGCATATATGTGTGTGTACACCTGTGGTTTCCTGACTTTGATGATCCAGGAGGGTGGTACTATGACTCCAGCGTGGGCCCCCAGTGAACACGGCTCTTCAATCTGGTGCAGCATGAAACACGTCACCTTATTGTGGAACTGCAGCGGAGGAAAAAAACACTCATATTTATCAAAGGGACATTTTTACCTGAGCCACAGCTGTCCAAAAGTTTGCCTCTTTAAAAGGTAATTTCACCCCAACTGTATGTTTACTTTTCAGAGTCAGGGTCCTCAGATGATGTCCTATAAGTTTAGCTACACGTATATAAACTATTAGGTAGCTTCAGTTATCAGAAAACCTCATATTTTACGAGGAATTTTGTGTTTTTTTGTGGAAAATTTGAATCTTTAATAATAAAAACTGTCAAATATGTGTAGGGTTAGAAAAAGGACAACATTTCCCTCTGCCTACCTAAAGTACAATAGTTTAGTACGTGTACTAAAGCCACTGCCGCTGTGTATACAGCTCCGGAAAACATCAAGAGACCACTGCAAATAGATCTGCGAGCTTGCCCATTGATTGCCATATTTGGGATTCCTGATGCCTCACTTGCACTAACTTCTATACAAAAGGATGTTATAGAGTACACATCCTTGCTAGCAAGACGTTCTTTATTGCTGCATTGGAAATCTGCTAAATATCCTTTCATCTCCCGGCGGCTTAAACACACCATGTTTTTTCTAAAACTTGAGAAAATTAAATACACGTTGAGAGGATGTACTGACAAGTTTTTTCACAAATGGCAACCCTTTATTTCTTATTTCACAAACTTAGAGGTACTGCCCAATTGAATGTGTGCCTGTTGTTGTTGTACTTTATAATACATAAGTAACCAATATTATGTGTTGGTCAGGATGATTAATTTAATTATTTCCTGCCACACTCTATTCAGAGTGCTCTTTTATTAGACATTTTCATATTTATGTATATACTATGTATATGTATGAATAGGTATGCTGTATGTATGTATGCATATATGTATATATTTAACAAAATGACAACGAAAGATGCAAAAAAAGATGTTTTTCAGAAGAGTTCAGAGATTTGGTATTTGGTGGAATAACCTGGTTTTTAATTTAGCTTTCATGCATCATGGCACGCTCTCCACCAGTCTGTCACAGTGCTGCTGGGTAACGTTACGCTACTCTTGAGCCAAAATATTTGAGCAGCTCGGCTTTGTCTGATGGCTTGTGACATTCACATTCAGGAGGTTTTTAACGGGGTTCACATCAGGATTGACATGTGGAGAGAATTTTGAGCGGCCTCTTAATTTGTCCCGGAGCTGTATATAAATATATGTACATGGCACTGAGCTTAATTTCTTTAGTGAGGTTTGCATGAGACTAAGACTGTTTTCACTCTTAGTGATTTAATGCAGCAGATGAATGACTTACAGCCTGTTTACACCAGGAACAACTGATGGCGATGATTTCTTTACTGTGGAAGAACTTCTGTTGAAAACTCTGCAGAGACAAACGGAGATACGCTGAGGTCAGTCTGCGTGAACTGCGGTCAGCTTTTGTGTGTGCGTGTTTGTGTGTGCACATACCTTTCCACATTGTCTACATTTCCCCTCCTGTCTTCGTCTGTGCACCCAGTGATGTCTTAGTATGTTCTGCTGTCGGAGAGAGAAACACCCGACATGTTCACTCTTCACACACAGAGAATACATGAAATCATTCTTCTTCTCTCACATGTATAAAGTCACACACACGCACACACACTTACATCTCTGAGGCAGCGGGATCCTCCCTCTCTGTACGTCGGCTTGCATCTGAAATTAATCTAGAGAGAGACAAACAGTCCTGTTATTACCAGGATTGCATATATTCAGTATAACCACATGCATTTGGCTCTAGGTGTTGAGTAGATCAGCATAGCTTTAAAGAACTACAAGTGTACAAGTTACCCACAATGCATCTGTGCAATGTATGCTGCCTGCACTTATTTTAGGCCTAAATGTGGTTCAGTAAAATTCGACGCAAACTCAATCCTCAAAAAGGACATATAATATGTTTTAGATATTAAATGCATCTCAGCAATGGTAGTAGATTAAAATGAGAGATTAACCGTGTGTGTTTGTGTGTGTGCGTGTGTGTGTCATACCTTTTCTAGTTGCTCTATGCAGCCGGTGTGAACAACGATCTTACAGGCAGCACATTTCCTCCTGGGGGCCGACTTCTTAAAGGAGGAAACAGACACACAGCACAGAGAGAGAGAGGTTAGATACACAACAAACACAAGCAGCGCAAGACTACACACGTAAAATATGATGTTACACACAGATAAAAGCACACAGATACTTTCACTTAAAGCTTTATCCTCAGCGTTAACAGTACATCAACTCTGCAGGCTTTGAAAGAGGCACCTTGACATTTTAGTTTCAGATGCATTTCTTCAGCAGGCATGAGTCAAATTGAAAAAAGGAACTGTGCTGCCATTTAATTAACAGGTTGTTAACAGTGTCAGTGCTCCTGAAGTAATAGAGCTAACCTGCAGCACCATTAAACAGCACTGCTGCCCACAGACACTGATCTAAGTCTTCTCAAAGAGCACAGATGAATTAAAAACATCCAAGAAGCCTGTTTAAAAGATTAATGACATCCATCCGTTTATCCTGCTCAGGGTCGCAGGGGGGCGGGAGCCAATCCCAGCTGTCATTGGGCGAGAGGCGGGGTTACACCTGGACTGATCTCCAGTCAATCACAGGGCTGACACATCGAGACAGACAACCTTCCACACTCACACCTACAGGGAATTTTAGAGTCACCAGTGAACAAGCATGTGTTTGGACTGTGGGAGGAAGTACCCGGAGGGAACCCACATATGCACAGGGAGAACATGCAGACTCCACACAGAAAAGCCCACTACGTCTGAACCGGGATGTGAACTTAAAATAAATATTTTCTGACATTTTGGTGAAATATATGCAGTCTTTGACTTGTTGAAATTAGTTAGATGAGAAATAATTGATGGCACTCTCATGTCTGTCCCTTAAATATCAAGCTACGCAGGAGACAGCTTAGCTTAGCTTAGCATAAGGACTGGACACAGGGCTAAAACAGCTAGCCTAGCTTTATTCCATCCATCCATCCATCCATTATCTATACCGCTTATCCTGTTCAGGGTCGCAGGGGGCTGGAGCCTATCCCAGCTGTCATTGGGCAAAGGGCGGGGTACACCCTGGACTGGTCGCCAGGCAATCACAGAGCCGACACATAGAGACAGACAACCTTTCCCACCCACACCTATGGGCAATTTAGAGTCACCAATTAACCTTCACAAGGACTGTGGGAGGAAGCCAGAGACGCCGGAGGGAACCCACACATGCACGAGGAGAGCATGCAAACTCTGCATGAAGCAGAGAGGCCCACCTTTCCCAAATCGGGATTTGAACTGGTGACCTTTTAGCTCTGAGGCAACAGCGCTAACCACTGCACCACTGTGCAGCCCAGCTTTGCTCCAAAGGGAACAAAATCCTCCAACCAGCATCTCTAAAGCTCAATATTTATTACTGTTAATATCCAAATAAAAAACAACAAACTGTTAAACAGGAAATACTGTGATGTTTGAACTGGCGAGCTTTGTACACACTGTTAGGTTGATAGTTTAAACAGTGGACTGAGCCAGGCTACCTTTTTACCTCTGTTTACATTCGTTATGCTTCAGTTATTCATCTCACAGTGTGACTGGCAATAAAAATAATAGGCCAGCATTCAGACGCCAAAGTGCTGTTTGCCTTTAATAAATAATTTAGCTCCGCTGCCCAAACAAACTACTTGTGATGTGTAACTATAACATGAGAGCTGATAATGCATGCAGCGGGTTCACTAATGAGTGTCAGTGCTACTCTCACTTAAAAACAAACTGATTCTACTCCTTTAAAGGCGCGACTCTCTGGAGGAGCCCTGCACACTACTGTGAGAATCTATTCAAAGAAGCGACTGAGGTTCTGAAGCCTGAATCTCACATGATTTTCAGTGTTGAGTTTAAATCCTCTGCTGCATCCTTCAGACTGATGACTAAGACTTCATCCGTCATATCTCTGAGAGCGCAGGTAGGAATGTGCTTATTCATGTCGACCCTGACTTGTCAAAGTAATCTCAGATTCCAGCGAGGTCGTTTTGTCCTTTTAAGCAGCCAACAGCGCTGATGGAATATTTATCTAATTAAACATACGACAGGAGGAGATTAAAGTGAATATAAATTCTCTGCAGCTCCGACAGTCTCACCGTGTTCTTATGCACTCGCTGTAATAACATACCGTCAGTGAAAATGTTCAGATGTCTCATTATATCATTGTTAAAGGTTATTTCGCAGCGCTCCGTTCATTTGTGAAGGTGTGTGAATGGAGGGACGTTCGCAACAATACCTGTAATTTAAACACCTTCTGCACAGCTCTGAATAACTGTCCTCACTTCCTGTTTCCTGTACAACTTCTTCTGTTGCTTTAAAGACATGATTCATATGAGAGGGATAGAGAGGCATTCTGGTACCCGACTACATATCGGACTAGAGCAGGACAGTACGTTCCCTTTGTATTACACTTAGACCATCTACGCTGTGCATGAAACATGACTGATCATGTCATTTCTGAACATTTATCTTGTTATTAAATCTCACATATAACCAACCTTTAAAGAGTAAAGCTTCCAGTAAAGAAATATTGAAGAAATTCCAGTTCAGTTTGTTCTTTTCTGTCCGTATTTTGATTAATAAAGACTCGTGAATCAACTGTTGTTAATCTGTTGCTGTACTTAATCTTCTCTATGTAACGCCTGGCCTGCTTCCAGAGTCAGCCTGGTGTTTACGTTGGCCGAACCTGGCTGACCACAGATCAGCTTCATAAGCTATTTAAAAAGCTGGAGACATTAAGCACTACCTGCTGCTGATTCCAAAGTACTTGTTTCTTTTTACGTGAATAGGAATTAAAGTGAAGTCTGCTTTAATCATATTGCTTTCAAATTAAATTCTTGCATTGCAGTAACTTTAGGGAAGAAGCAGCTCTTAAATATTAGATATCTTCCAGTAAATGTCAACAACTTTATAAGCAATGGACAGCTGAAGAGAGACAGGAAATGTGGGGAGGAGAGAGGAGGGATGGGGGATGACATGCAGGAAAGGGCAGAGGACGTGAGTCGAACCTGCAGCCCCTACATGGGGCGCCTGCTCTACCACCTGAGCTAAACCAGCGCCCCTTACCAAAGGATATTTGTGCAACGGTTTGTGTCTTGACCTCTTGTGTCTGTCTCACATTGTTGCTATGGATACAAAATAACATAATAAAACTTAAATCAAATATTAGTAATTGGGTCTAAATCTAATATTTTACAAAATGCACTTCTTTTAATTCTTAAATCCGACACGTTCATCTTTGCTTTTCTCTGTTTGAAGAAGAAAGAAGATATTCTTTGTTAATCCTCAAGGGGAAATTCAATGTTTTCACTCTGCCATTATTATTATTAGAAACATGCTACACACACAAAGGCCCGGAGTACACACATGCACAAAGAGGACTCCACTGACATGCATTAATGGAGAGAGTGACGGGGGCTGCGCATGGACATGCGCCCCGAGCAGTGGGGGACTCGGTGCCTTGCTCAAGCTACCAGTCCCAATTTCCACACTTGAACCGGATACCATCCGAATCCCAAGCCAAGTCCCTCCAGACTGAGCTACTGTCCACCCCAAATGTTCATTCATTGTATTGTTTTTATACCCACATTTGAATTTGCCTCTGCTATAAGTGCACTGCTAACCACCAGCTAGCTGTAACTTAGCTATGCAGCATGGCTCTAGTGTTGGTTCCTTTATATGTTAGCAATTTAGCAGCCAGTGCTTGAAGTAGTTAAAGGTGCTACTCCCTCTCTCTCTCACACGCACACACAGAGTCGTGGTCAGTGTGTACACTACTCACTGCGGTCTTCAGCAGGCAGGTGTCCTCTCCGAGATAACAGAGCTCTCCTGAACAGCTCGTCTCCATCCACAGGTGATCCCCGTTCACCGCGTTCTCCTGCAGAGACACACACCGAGTAATAATGATATAACAACTCACATTATCTCTCATTCAAGATTATTATCGGTCGCATTAAAATGCAACCATATGCGCATAAACACTCGGTGGTGAGAGCGGTCAACGAGTGTGTCAAGCACATAATTGCTGCTGCTGAGTAGGTTGGTAATTTCACAGTGTATGTTAATTCAAGGTGCTAATCAAAACACTACGATTCATGAGCGAACTCACACCTATGTGCACATATTCGTGTGTATGATTACATGCATGTGTGCGTGTGTGTCACCGGGTTCACAGAGCAGCTGTCAGACTGTGACCATGTTTTTTTTATTCAAGGACATCAAACAATCTTCTTGTTGTGTACGCTCTAACACACCTGGGTGTGATGCTTCATGTTCAGAGTTATTTGATTTAACATGTGTGTTGCTATGTCAACAGTGCTCTCTCAAATGAAATAAAAGCACATCTAATCTCATCTTTTTTATTGGGCTAATGCAGTTCAGATGATTTCTGACACAAATGTTATCCTGTAAGTTGCTTCAATTTCGCGACAAGTACAGCATCAAGACTGTCGTCCGTTCAAGTCTTTGCAGGGCCGTGCAGAGGCCTCCTCCTTCTTCCTCTGCTCTGTCAGAGTGGAAAACAGCAAGTCACTCTGGTTGTGTTTCAGTCCATTATTCCAGGATTTAGCCAGTTTCATATTCCGAACATTTCTGCTTGTTGCACCTCAGCCGGTGCCTGGATACCAGCTGCAGGGTCTTCAGCTGGGAGCCATCATTCACTGATCTTTCGCCCCATTATTCCCAGAACATCTCAGGATGGTGGGGCAGCGGTCAGGGACGTCTCCCTGCTGCTCCCTGCAGCTGGATTTAGATGGTGGAGAAGTGGCTTCTCGAATCGCCCAGGCCTCGTCTTTTCTCCGAAGCCAGAACCAGGAAGTTCTCTTTTCTGCTTCTTTGGAGAGATCTTGTGTGACTGTTTTTACAAATACTGGGCAGGTTACTGATCTCCTGCCTCTCTCTTTGCAGTCAGTCACAAGGTCAGTGCACCAGCATTTTTCTTTCGTATGCTTCTTGGGTGCCCTCTTCCCGTGGAACTGTCAGCTCGACTATCATGACATGCTTCTCGGTTGCCGACCACAGGACGATGTCAGGTCGATGTCAGGTCCTTGGTACACAAATGGCATCACAGTTTTTTATCAAAATTAAAAGCAGAAATCATCCATATGTCCGGGACCCAAGATGGTGTTTAATCCCACCATGTGAGGCTCAGTGTTTCCACAAATGCAGAGAAGCAGAGAAGCAAAGTCTTGCTCGGGGGCTGATGATCGTCCTCTCCACTTTTTCCAAAAAGTTCACTTTGATGTTAAAATTAAATAACCACTGCCACAGCAGCGTCTGCAGGTGGAGAAGTTACACAAGTGTTGAGCTGCTCACTTCCTCATTTTGATGAGTGACATATCATCACGCGTCGTTATCGTCTGACTTAAATCACAAAAGCAGAACCGGAATATACAAAAAATTAGCAGTTAGAGCACAAATCTAGTCCAGTGTATATTGCTCTTGTTAAACTGATGATAATTAATCACTGAAACAGAGCTGGACAGCGATAAGAAGAGCCTAATCTCTCTTTAATCTTACTCTGTCTCTCGCTTCTCTCTGCAGGATGTCATTGCCAGCGATGCCTCTCCCACGGCGGTCAGTCAGCCACTGTAAATCCCTTTAAACAGCCATTTGCAAACATAATTTCCTCCTCCTTTCCGGGGATCATACTTTCAGAAATCCACGAAAATACATGAAAAGTATGATGCGCTAATTTGTCTGTTTGATAAAACCTCGGAGCGGCTCCATAGTGACTGTGGACAAACACTATCTGACTCATCCTGGTCTGAAAGGAGGCCATAAGCACCAGTAAATCAACCCTTGAGCGTATATTAATGAGTGATTATGTACAATGATTATATATCAGTGTGTGTGTGCGTGTGTGTGTCACACAGAGAGCTAAAGGCCAGCGGTGACGTGGTGGAAGTGTCCCTGCAGACAGAGCCAGGAGGGACTCTCAGATGTGGGCCGGCAGCAGTTTGTCTTCTTACATCTTACGATCAATAATACAGAACATTTTTATTTACAAATCATTACGGACGTCTGAGTCACGCTGTGCCTCATCATGCAGTCAAATAAACGCCTTCAAAAGTGATGGAAGCAGAGAGAATCATCAGTTGATGTTCTCTTTTTCGCCGCTGTTACTGAACCTGATTACACAGGGAGCATTTTTAGCCGTTAACCTGATTCTTTTCAGCGACTCTGAAGGATTCTGGATGCTGTTTTTGTGCCTTTTGTTTGTTTTGCTTCCCGAGCCTCGTGGGCTCCAGATTGAAAATGTACCTACACTGATGAATCGGAGGAAAAGCCTCCGTCTGTCGCAGCCGATCTCCTCTTATTGAATCAGATAAAAATAGCAGAATGTCTTTCTTCTGTCTGCTCCTTTGCAGAGCAGGTAAAAGATGGCAGCAGTTATTTCTGCCTGTGTTGACAGTTACAAAAGCAGCTCTGACAGGAAGGGAGATTGAAATTACTTCATTTTAGGAAAGCATCGGTGCAATACTGACATTAGATGTTGTCTGATACTGACTCAAATAGCTAAATCAGAAGACAGTGAGGCCTATCTTTCCAAATCTAGTATGAACTAAAAGAAACAACTTTCCTTTGTTATTATTTTTTCCGCATCTTTTTCTTTTCGATCTCAAAACTGGATTACAATATCGACCAACCTGGACCTCCTAGAGGAATATATCAACGCGGGTTTATTCTGCACCATGCATCATCCAGCTTAACCCCATACAGCAAGAGACCCCATCCAGACTCAACCCCAAGCACAGGTACAACACCATTTAAAGAAGTAATGTTTGGATCAAGGCTCATTTTTATGAGGGATGGGAGAAAATATTGTCGTCCTGACTCGTGCAATACAATAATCGATAGGCTGGCAACAAATATTGATATTTAAATTTACAAATATAAAGCGCTCTAAACAGATTTTCACGACATGACTGAGGGTAACATGAACTGAAATTAATTGGCTGAAGAATATTGATTGTTTTGCAATATATCAATTAGCGCAGAATAGCTGTATCGTGACATTATCGTTATCGTGGGCCACGTATCGTGTATCATGAGTTACCCTTTGATTCCCACCTCTAAGTTTTATACATGTGTGATCTGTGTTGCTGCAACACATTGAAGCAGTAGTGGCACAAAGCCCATGTATGAGCATGAGAAATCGGCTGGTGAATCCATACTGAATGTGCAGAGCTAATTAGATTGTTTCTGGGCAGTTGGTTCTAGTATGTTGTTTTTAGTTGATCTTCAAGTCCTCAAAAAGAAAAGAAGACGGTTCAGTGAACAGTTCGAGGGAAGATTTCATTGTTGGGAAGTTAATTAGTTCAAACTCGGGGAAAGAATTTAGATTATTAAAAGGAAAAGGTGACTGATTTAAGAACATTTCTAACCTCTCTTTTGATTTGACCAAGTGTCGGCCTCGTGACTAACGCAGGTATTCAGTTCTTATCATCACGAGATTGAAAATTACTTGCTGGTTCTGAGTGACCCAGCTGACCTGGATTTTTCTGCACGAGCTTTACAAATACTTTGTTGACATGGATTTCAATGGACGAGAAATACTCTGATGCACTTATTGACTACTCCTTTCTTCTTTGCAGAGACGTTTCCTGACATTTATCGGAGCTATTTCTGTATCAACTTGCCATTTCTTTAACCGCTGGACCTTTGCTGCATCTCAAAGCAGGAAGCATTAAGAAAGTTTCTTCAGCTTTTTGAAGCGTTATGAAGAAGAAATCCATTAAGTTCTGCAAAATAAACCCAGAGTAAGTCCTGACCCTTCAAAACTTTCTTTCCCGTGTTCTTTTTTTAGTTGTGATTAAAAAACGAAACGAGAAAATTGCTGCTTTTCATTTCAACGCGAACATACGGCTGCTGAAACAAGTCTGCTAACAAATCTGTCACTGGCATCTGAATCCAAATGTCATTCAGTGACTCATCCAGACAGAAGAAGGACGACGCAGACCGGGACAACTGTCTTTTTGTGCAGAATTTTAACCCGTTTTTACCGTGTATGACGTAGATTTAGCTTTAAAGTTCGTAAGTGTGTAAAAAATAGAATTAAGACACATGGAGAAAAAGCAAATATAAAGTGAGTGTATGTGGATGTCTGACCGTCCAGTCCACGCAGGTCCGTAGCTCCTTGTTGGGCCCGTTGGACGCAGGAGGCAGTGATGGCTGTGGAGGACCGAGGTGCTGGAGGCCTGAACGGGAGATCGCTTTCCTAAAAACCAACACAAAAAGAAAAACACGTGTTAACAATCAAAGCCAGAAATGTCTCTAACAAGAGATCTCTGATGCAAAAATCAACACTGTCATCCTTCTGTGTGACACAGCTCTCAGCAGAAACACAGGGAGAACTAGATCCCAGTATAATTTAGCATGAAAATTAATTATTCAGAGCACATTTGAGCGGGTTCAGCTGCAGATATTCGGTGGAGAAGTGGGAACAGCTTGGACGAGAGACTGCCAGCAGCACTTTGGGGTGACGAGAAAGAGACAGAGACAGATCCGTTCTGTCGGAGGATGAGTCAGCAGTCATCTCTCTCTCTCTCTCTCTCTCTCTCTCGTCCTGTTATACTTCTTCCTCTTTCTATTTTCTGTCATATATATGTTTATGCATTTCTCTCTTATCTATGTATTCTTCTGTCCATGTAGCATCTCTCAGTCACAACTGAGTGTTGACTGAGACAGTAAAAGTCACCTTTACTTGCACACTGTGTCAGCTCTCTCAGTTTGATGATGTCACAAAGCAGCATTGACTCATGGGAAATATAGTCTATTGTTATTGTAAAACAATCATCTGATATGACTCATCATAATGAACAAGGTAATTGACATGTAACATTTAGACACATTATGTTAGTCAATGCTAAAGAGATAGCCGCAAGTAACGTCAGCTAACATGAGCAGTGTGCAGAGTTCCTTCCTGATTCTCTGACATTCATCTGCTGCTTCCTGTTTCTCCAGAAGACAAGCGACTAGGGCTGGGTTTAAAAAATAGTCCCTCGTTTACTACACCTACGACCTATCGTGTGTGCGTCCATGAATATGTAAGTTAGTTTTGTGTAACTCTCTGCTCTTGGCTTTGGTCGCAAGTGCATTTTCGGCACGTTGTTACAAAATACCTTTCCCCATATCTTCTTCTTCTGGTGTTTTATGGCGGTTGGCAAACAACATTATGATGCATTACCGCCACCAACTGGTATGGACCACTCGTGAAGATGAAGCCCAGTTTGTTTAATCAAAACCACGAGCCAGATGTTCAGACTAAAATCTGAAACTTGGAAAAAAGTTCATATGCGGTCTAATTCATTAAATTGTTAATATTGTGTTGACTGCTGTGTGTTGGTCATGCTAAATAAAAAGTACATGATGTTACTTCTTTGGGGTCAATTCCTATTGTAGACATTATTGATAATGCACCAGGTTAGAGGTGCACTGATATTGTAACTGAAAGACCCCTGACAAAAATCGTTATCAAATCGAAAACGGTTAGTTTGACTCATGTTACGTTTAGTCATGTCTACTTTCTTTATGTCATTTTACTGTAATAAAATAGCCACAAGTTATTTAGCTACCTTATGCCTCGTGTCCTTTTTCTGAGCACCAGCGTCTATTTTCAGTTGCTCCCAACGAGGACAGAGCGTACGCGGCCGCCTACAGAAAAAAAGCTGCACCCAGTGTCCCACTTTTTTGTGCGGCCGCTCCGAGCGATTCGAGTTGAAAATCTCTGAACTTTTCAGAAAGGCACTGGTGTCACCACCGCTGCTTTTTTCAGGCAACCAATCAGATGGGGTGCCACTCGTTACCCTGGTTACCACCAAACAAACACTAACAAAGCGCAATCATCCTTTCACTTCACATTCACACACTGATGGCAAAGGCTTCTATACAAAGCGCCAATTTCTAACCAGGAAGTAACTACATTCACCAGTTTCGGGTTCAGTGTCTTGCCTAAGCACACTTTAGCAGTCAGGGATCGAATCTCCAACCTTCTGACTGAGAGACGACCGACTCTACCACCGAGCTGCAGCCGCCCCGACGGCTTCACGTGTGTCAGTCAGTCTGTCTGTCTGTCAGTGGAAAAGGTTGCACGCAGCATCCGACCCTCCTGTTGAAAGTTTCAGTGGCCGTCTGTCTAAAATTATCAACCGGGACAAAGAGGAGTCCACTTACACACACTGTAACCTGACGACACACCCTGACACACAAACACGAACGCACACGCGCGTGTATGCTTGTACGCGCCCTCTCGACTCCTGGGCTAAAAATAGATTTGCGTGGGCGACAAAAGCACAAATGCAAGGACGTATGGTGACTGGACATATGCCACAAAGGGCAGGGGACCACACACACACACACACACACACGCACACACACACACACAAACAAACTTCATGTCGTAACAGTTCTGATTAATAAATACGTTTCTGATGTTATAGCCTTATTTGTGTATTTGTTACATGACTTGTTGTCACTGAGCTCACGGTGTTATTTGAGGACATGGTAAAATGCTAGAAGTGAGTACATTAAGGGAAGTAACACCGGCGGTCACACAGTTTTTTGGAAGTGAAACCAAAGGCAGAAAATGAATGTGCCCCATCTTCTGTAAACGACGCAAAATGTTTAAGTCCGACTGAGCTTGTTTGTGTGATGCGATGTCGGTTTTTGTTTCTTTTCACTATGCTTGAGTTTTGTTGGAGGATGTATGCATGTGATGTTTTGAAGTTTACATTAAAACAGGAAGTGAAAATGAGGAAAAAACTTTAAAGCTTTTAAAGAAAAGGGCACAAGAGGGGGCAGACCTCCACCAAGGGCAAGAGTCAAGTCTTCTATGGTTCGATCATCATCTCGGCTGTGCATTTATTATGTTCCTCTTAATGGAAGTACAGACAGAACATATATTTATAAAAAGGAGAACACATTGTATCATCATGTGTTTAAGTTTCAAGTGCTCTAACTAAAATGAACATGGCAGTTATGAATAACTCCGGGACAGACAAAACTGACATCAAAGCTCTAGTGGCTAAGGAGGCCTACAGCTGCATATGTCTGCGTAGAAGAGATGGTAAATGGACTGTACTCATATAGCGCTTTTCTCGTCATCTGAACACTCAAAGTGCTTTTACGGCTCTACCACCGAGCCACAGCCGCCCCCAAGAAGAAATAACTCTTTCAGCAGGCTGCAGTAGTCTGCACTTGACATTAAAAAAAGTGCCAGAAGAACTAGGAGTGTGAAATATATAAAATAAACGTGATGTAAAGCAGCTGTTGTCTGCCATTTTTCCACCACTCTTCCTTCTAATTCACAATATGTCAGATAAAAATGTGCAAACCTTCCTGGCATTGTAAGCCCTTGGGGTTTGCTTGTGTACAAAGAAAGGACGAGTTGTTTGCTTTACTTGACTTATACTCCTTTCCCACCAAAATTAGCGCATTTACTAAAGTTTTTAAGACCCGGGAAGACCCGCTGTAGATGCTGATTGTCTCTTTTCCCATTGCCAGTGGAGTATCCTGCTTTCAGTCTCTTTTCTGCTGCGTCACCGTCTGACGTCACAAACGTGCCCGAAACAGGGTTAGCAAACAGTTACGGTGGTAAGGTCTTTATTGTATCTATTACTCATGTAGTCTGTGTATCAAACTCGCCGCAGACAAATTTGGAACGATGTTCGAGTGCCGCTCGGACGGAGACGGACTGAATTTGTGGAATGACAAGGAGTCGCAGAAGTTACCGACGGAGCATAGCATCGCGCCAGAAAGGGGGCGGAGATTAGCGTGTTGATGCGGGTTTTGTGCTCCCATCAATGCCGATCGGAGGCGATAATTACCCAGGTCTACTGCCGAGTGATTTGACCCGGGTCTGAATGCGATTGTAGCCTTTCTGCCGGGTGTTAGCGGGTTTTTTGAGCAGTGGGAAAACAGCTTTAGATTGCTCTTACCAGCCACCGACAGAGAAGAAGGAGAGATGCTAATAGGGCTACAGACTCTCATCAAGGGCCCAACATTGGCCGATGCCTGACAGTCTGCCAGGTGTTTGAGGGCCCTCAGACACCGGTGTTGCAATTTGTCAATACTATTGCTTGTTGGTGAGCCAGATCCGGATGTGGTCCAAAATCCCTTGGCCCATGCTCCAACCTTTCAGCAAGGTTTCCTGAAAATCAAGCCACTAGTTTGTCCGTAATCCTGCCGACAACCGGCACCAAAAACTTCTCTGGTGAAGAATCAGCTGGAAAACTATGAAAGCAAGATTGTTACAGCGAGACCTTTAAACATTTAACACACACACTTATGAGTGCTGAGGATTGTTTTATCATATTGGTTGATCAGATATGAATGAATAGGATGCGTGTGTGTTTATAATGAACTGATCCTTGCATGAAAGCGTGTATCAGAGTGTGTTTGGTTCCAACAGGCAGAGAGGAAAAGTCAGAGCTCGGCAGCATCACTGTACTCGACGCACTCATCACGGAACAAGGTAAATGGATACACACTTATATATGCAAACACACACACACACACACACACACACACACACACACTCATTCAGAGGTCATGGGCACCATTACATTTGAGTGAGTCCTAATCTACTAAAAGCAGACAGGATCACAGGCATTAAGGCTCACTTCTAAAATACAAACACACACACACACACTTTGCCTCTGAGTTTGGCTATTTTAAGTAGATTTGTCCACAGAAGAGGACGTACAAATGCTGCAAACTAAAAATAAATCTTTTTTAAAAGCATTAAAATAAACAGGAATCACAGCCAAATAAAGGAAAAGAACACAAATCACATCAGCAGCAAAGAGGAGAGGATTTGGTTTTGTTCTTTTGCAGAATCCCTTAAAAAGATATAATAAAGCATATATAAATAAAAAATGTATTACGTTTGAATGGATGAGGTGCAGAAGAAGAATAAAGCTGCATTAAATATAATTATTAATGAAGTACAGGTTCATAAACACTGTACTTAAGTAGGACCCAGTTTACTATTGGATTTAAATGTATCTTGGTGATCGTATCATAAGTCTACAGACCTAAATGCATGTGCATACGACAACCAAGGTGCAGTGTTATCCTATCACTAGCATCTTTTACACTGCCAGTTCAGGGCGGGATTATTACGCCTCTCTTACAGTCCGTCTTCTATGTAGAGGCGGAATGGTGGGGCGAAGTCGTTCCGTCTCTGGCACTTGTTGTCATTGAGCACATGGTGGTATTTGAGGACATGGTAAAATGCTAGACGTAACCAGCGCTCACACAGTTTTATGGAAGTGAATGTGCCCATCTTCTGACGGCATTGGAGGAAGTAACAGAGCCGGCAGGGCAGAACAGCGCTGTGTGTGTGTGTGTCTATTTGAAGCACACGCTGTTTGTTTACACCTCACACACGTTTCACTGCCGCAATGCTGGAACGCTATTTAAAAACACACACTGGGGCGGCTTTACAGCAGCATTGCTTGGTCCAATGTAAAATGACGGCGCTGAGACCGAAGCGCAGAGTAAAAAGGGCTTCTAAGACCACTAGTCAAGGTGGTTTGGGAACACTTGATCACACATCTTTTATAGTGTAAACATTAATGAATCCTGATGCGACGCGGGCAAGGATGTAACAGGAAAATAGTCATAGTCATCGGTGTAGGAGGTTGTGGTTGTTTCGCAGACAGCGTGCCAATGCTTTTTGTTTTCTTAGCTAGCTGGTGACACATAGCTGGTACTGGTGAAAACTGTGTGCAGGATCCTCCGGGGTCGTCAGACGGACACCTCGGAAACTTTTAGAAGACAGAGAAGGTTTGAAAGGTGAGGTACTTTAGTGACCACCTGAGTCAAAAAACAAACCAACACAAGATCTAAATGCACTAAGTTACCGTTTCCGACTGGTTAGAGCCATTTGTATTTGGTCAGGGAGGAACAAGCTAATAATAGCATCTGGACACGTTACAGTTCCAAGTATAACAAATCAAACCTTCACAGTAACTGTGGACGTCAAGACACTGCAACATTAAAGTGATTAGAGTCCGTTCTAATAATGAATGCACTCATCAATCATCTGTACGACCAACACAAACATATTGGTAGAGATCTTGACATAAGTGGTGTCTCACTAACGGCTCACATTAAACGCGCCAGGTACGAGAGGCAGTCAGTGTGTTACAACCTCCGCTCAAGAGATTCAATTGAAACCTGAATAGAGGAGTCGAATGCAGCTGCTCTAACACCACCTACTCCCTCTCTTTATCACTCTGCCTCCCTCTTCCTCTCTTCATCTGGCCCCTTCCTCTTTACTATCTCTGGAACTAATCTTCCTCCTCCTCCTCCTCCTCTTCCTCCGCTCTCCTTTTTGTCCTCTTCTTCCTGCCGTCACCACATTCAGCTCTGTCAGATCTTCCCCCTCCTGTCGCCTCCACCTCCTCTAATCTCCCTCTTTTTTTTTTTTTTTTCTCCTCCTCTTCCACCATTCCTCCTCTCTTTGTCGTCCTCTTCTTTTGCATCCTCTCCTTATTTTGCCTCCTCCTCCTCCTCTTCCAGCAGAGGTGGGTTGTCAGCGTTGCTATGCGATCGGCACAGCGGGAGCATCGGCAGCTCATCCAGTAATTATAGAGAATCTGTTCGGAGTGTGTGTGTGTGTGTGTGTGTGTGTGTGTGTGCGTGTGTGTGTGTTTCAGCAACTTTAAGGTAAACTGTACATGCAGTTACTTAGAAGCATAATCAGCTCATGTTGGAAACTATTCACTTACACTGTCTTCATTTCACAGCCTACACACTGAGGAAGATGTCATCTCTGTAATCCTTCGATGTTTTTAAACACAAATCCTCTGTAACCACAGAGGAGTCATCAGTTACTCAGTAGGAAGTGTTTGTTCAGTTAAAAACTGCATTAAAATATGCTTCTTTCCACAGTGGTGTGATTCTCTCCCACCGTAGCTGCAGTTATTTAACCAGTTTCAGCATGACGAGGCATCGCCGTTTCTGATTAACGATAAAGTGAGAACAAAAAGTAAGAGCCACGAAAATAAAAAAAGGCAGCTGCAAGTGGGAGGAATCGAATTTAACATCCTCTGCCTCACCGAGCAGAAGATGTTGTGATTATGTGGGAGAAGTTGTTTGACAAAAGAGGCACAACTGCACCAGTGTGGGTTTAGTGTGAAGACGGTTTCTCTGCACTGGAAAATGTTTGTTCAACACTTTTTACATAAAAGATTATCTGCTTCAAGAGAACTGCGTACCACAGGTTTTGTAATCAGCATCCAAGAGTGGTCACTTCTGCTTTCATAATCACTTTTCTTATTTGGTTAAAGGCACTATGTGTAAAATGTGTCTGTTCCAGTGAGTCATTTCCAACATTATATCAGAGGTGTTTTCTGCAGATAAACTTGTCTTCTCCAGATGTGGATATTTCAGCCTGTTCTCACTCACATCAGGTTAAATACGGCAGCTTCGTCCATGATTTCTGCAGACCCCCGTCCAGTCTTAAGTTTGATATAACATCAAAATCACATGACGTTGTATAAAGATCAAACCGTCTGCATGTGGATGAGGTTGCCGTGGTTTGACAGCTTAAACACAGCACCTTCACCCTTCCTGTGTGAATTGTCCAAGTTGACTTCTGGTAAATTTAAGTTACAGAATTCATGTCCGTATTTTAATTCTAACCTATCCAGGTAGCTTTGATGCCTAACCCTGACAAAGCTGCAACATCTTAACCACAGGTTTATTATTGTAACCAAAAATCACCTCATTATTTCGACAAAGGTCGCCTGACTTGCTCCCTTTCTGCAGGTCTTTATTTGTCAAATCTTTCTCAGCAACCTTTTAAAAATCTGTCTGGCTGTTGCATGTTAATAAGTGCTAGCTTGACCTCGGAGCGCATGTGCACATGCAAAATTGAGGAATAAGGGGTAAGTATGGCATCAAGGTTTGAAGCACAGGGCTACTGACTGCCACTGTTGGGAGTGAGATGTTGCTTATTTTGGGGCAATTAAAAGAAGGTGAAGCAGCACTAAGTGAGAGAAGTGTTGACACACGAATGCAAAGGAAAATTACTTTGTTATGGGGTAACATTTGGGCTGTCGCCCCACAGCTAGAAGGTTACTGATTCATATCCTGGTTCGGACGTCGGGGGTCTATCTGTGTGGAGCTTGCATGTTCTTCCCCTGCATGCGTGCGTTCCCTCCAGGTACTCCGGCTTCCTCCCACAGTCCAAAGACATGCTCGTTAGCTTCATTGGTGACTCTAAACTGCCCGTAGGTGTGAGTGTGCCTTTAAGTTAAGAGTGACATCCAAATCTAAAACATGACCTCACCAACAGAGACAGAACACCTGCACAAAGTTCTGACAGCTCCCCTCCAAAATAAAGTCACTTATTAGCCTAAAACTGCCCCAGAAGCCGGAGCCGATCGGCTCCAGCCTGACATTTAGGCTGCTTTATGTCAAGAATTGATTTGTTTCACTACCATCAACAGAAAAAAAGCCATAGTATGACGTGTCACGCTGGCACGATTTCAAAGGTTAACATGACAGCTCACCTGTAGCCAAGCAGCCGGTGAAACCAACGCACCTTCCTCACCCTCCCTCTCCTTCCTCTCCGTCCGCCCGCTCCGACATTTATCATTGTTATTCTGAAAGCTTCTCTCACTTATTCTGCCGCTAATATCTTGTTATGTTCTCCGGAGCAGCGTGAATCAGCCAGCAGTTATTTCCCCACACACGCGCAGCACGCTCAGGTAATTGTGCCAATCATCGTGACGGGCAACGGAGACCCGACACCAGACATCTGAGCTCCGTACTGAGTCACAGTGTGTGTGTAAGAGTGTGCATCTCTTTTGATTCAGGTGAACTTACAGTAGGCGGGGCGGAGACATGATTTAGAGATCAGGTCTGGTGATAGATCAGACTTAATGAAGGCCAAAGAATAAGTGAGATTAAGGTTATAATTAAAGGAAATTAATGGACTCCTTTAGACACAGTAGTGAGTGAGTGTGAGAGCAGTGGTGTCCGATGAACTATGACACTGGATCCACTACAGCTCACCTGTGTCCTCAACTCTACCTCTGACTCTTTAGATTAAAGGTAACGAGCACATTCATCAAGCGCAGACAATACACACAAGAAACAATCCAATTAAAGAGAGTAATGTCACGTATACTGTTAAGATACTATAGATTAGGGATAGACCGATTAACGGCCGGGCCGATTATCGGCGCCGATAATTTCCAACATTTTAACTTTTACTGCAAATGAATATCGGCTTCAAATATCGATTATCGGCCTCCTTGACTACTAATAATCGGTATCGAAATCGGCCCTGAAAAAACCATATCGGTCTATCAACGATAGCTGTGCAACAAGATGATGTAACCGAAATAGCACCATTCAAAGATCAAATGTTGGAGTGCAGACGGTAACAGTCTCTTCGTAGCTCCACACACATCGGATGTTTTTGTCCCCAGCGGCGTACAACCCCCTCGCTCCTCTCTAGCAACACCCTCTCATCCAAATATGGTCACTTCCGCCTCCAGAAATCCAACATGGCGGCGGCCTGAACTCAAGGCTTCATTTACTCAGTCGAGAAACCAATGGGTGACATCACGTTGGCTGCATCCATTATTTATACAGTCTGCGGTTCGGATACTCCAACTTTTCCTCCTCAGAGAGCGCAGACACTTTTTTGTGATATTTTTGGCATTTCTACTGCAACTGAAAAAGCTCATAAAAACAGATTCTGATGATAAAGTACATTTATATTGCAATAATAACCCATAAAGTGAAGGTACATCTCCTGAAGTCCTACCCTGATAAAACCAGAGACATCAAAGTGACAGCTAACCTGGCATAACCTATAAAGCACCCCATGTGCCGTCACACTATCAATATCATGATTCATAAAAATGGCTGCACTAAAATCCATCCTTCTATCTCTCCTCCTCTCTGTCTCCTTTCATCCTTCGCTCCCTAACAGGTGAATCTGTTCTATTTTTGGAGCATGACGTAAGAGAGATAACCTGGCAAAGGCAACCTGAGATACACGAGGACACACGAGCACAGGGGCTCACCATTACACACACACATTTATCAGGGGTATTAAAGGAGGCATTTAGCCGACTGATATGAGGATTTAAAGGCCAAAAAGAGCAACACTTTGCTTTTTTTCTGCCTTTTTATGCTGATGGAGAATTAACATTTTTGACTACGTCCTAGTAGATTTTAATTTCCCTTTGTGACCAAAAATAGAATAATAGTAGTCCTGACAAAATTGTAACACGTTCTCCAACAATAAATGCTTTTTAACACAAGGAGAGAGTGTGAATCCTCAGTTGTCGGCTGAGTAACAGATTGCCTGTTTCTGTTTTATAGCTTCACATACACATTAAATTAAACGATTATTCCCTGTTAGGAAGAGGACAGTCAATTTAAATTATCTGGTATGTGGTTGGCTCGGGGACCTGGTGCCATTTTCCCGAAACATTTTCAGGCCTCAAACTCGTCTAACTTTAAGACTAATTCAGAAAGTTATTCAAGTTATGAAAGTAGGTTTAAAGTCTGAGAGGAGTCAGAGGCAGTGCACATTAAATAATCACCAACTGCAATAAGTACATACCTAAAGGTGGTTTCACTGCCAGTGGATTATCCAATAATGTCTGTGCTATAGAATTACCACCAATCAAAGTATGCTGATCTGCTATTAGAGGAAAAATGTTGACAGCATTTGATGCCAGACAGAATCTACTCAACATGCCAAAGATAATTTCTCAATAAAGGATCTAATCTATTATAATTAAGGGTAGGGATGCACGATATTATCGGCACGTTATCAGTATCGGCCGATATTGGCTTAAAAATGAACTATCGCCAACACGCTGATATCCGCCGATATAATTAACCGATAAAATAATGGGCTGCTGCATACTTGATTAAATGCCCGACCTCGGCGCAATGTCCCCGGCGCGAAGAAGACCTGCGCGGTGCAGCGTGATGACGTCACGTGTGTCTACCTGCAGCATGAGAGAGTTAGAAGCCAAAATGTCCGTGGTGTGGACGTTTTTCAAAGTGTCCGAAATAGATAGCAAAGCTGCTATTTGCAATGACTGCTCAGCTTCGGTGATGCGAGGAGGAGCCAAGGCAAAGTCTTTCAACACTACAAACTTGATTAACCATCTCAAGACCCGTCACCCCGACCGTTGTAACAAATGTGATGAGAGTATCACCATGATACTGTACGCTAATTCCAATACAGAAGAGAGTTGATGATCTCTGCAATTAGGTGTGCGGGAAAAAAATATCGGTATCGGTAATCGGCTAAATGAGTTGTAAAATATCGGCATAGCGGATATCAACAAAAAATCCAATATCGTGCATTCCTAATTAAGGGGAATATACAGGTGTTTTTTTTTTTGTTTTTTTTTTAAAATAGACACAACAATGGATATAAGAATTGAATTCTGGCTCTTGTGTTCCCTTCCCAGCAGTGTGACCTCCATATTTGACCTCTCAGCCACCGTAACTTGCAGTGTTCGCAGGTGAGGGATCGTGTCATTCACACACACACACACACCTCTCCCGGAGACAATGCCTGTGACATCTTACTTCATCACTACCAGCGTTCACGTTACAGTAAGTGACCGAGGTGGAAACAGGACACTTGAGGACTGTCAGCTGTAGAAAGTAACAGCTTAAATCTTAATGATGACACGAGCGCGCGGACACAGAGGTAAACGCGGCATTTAGACGGAGCTCAGACATCACAGGTGACAGTTACACAAGACTCTGTTAGCATGTTCTTCACTCGGCAGCATCTTTACGCACTCCTTTTCTTCTGTTGCTCCACTTCTGCTTCTTTCAATCTTCCCCTTTCTTTACATCTCACCCCAGTTTCTCTACCTCCTTTTATCCTCTCCTCTCTCTCTCTCTCTATCCCTCTATGTGGGTCAGTGTGAAAGGCTCACTCGTTGCCTCTGGTGACACAGCATGCCCAGAGTGTGTACTACATGTGTGTCTATGTGTGTGTGTGTGTTCAGGCCTCCTCTCGGTGCCTCAGGTAATGGGCTGTGATGGATAAAGGTTCATCAACGTATGCAAACACACACAAAAACACTTTAGAAGACAGGTTTCAGCATCTTGTGACATTGGCTGTCCTTGTTAAGGTACCATGAGCAGGAGCAACGACCTTCACATGCCAATACAAGAGTTTATTTAGCCTGTTATGATCAAAACAATGAGTGTCTAACGTGTTCTCAAGTCTTGTATTGTTCTTCCCCATGAATTTTTACATGGTAGCCGGCCGGAGACGTCGCTCTAACATTGCCAGGGACGGTCCAAATTATCGGACCAGTGAATGAATAGTGACACTGTTTCCAAAGCGCCTGCATTTCTTGCGACACAGTCAACAAATGCACCAGTATCTCCTCAATTAGCTCGTACTGGCCGGTACAACGGGACTCTGAGTGCTGCCGGAATGTGAGTAACCTACACTCGATATTGTGCCTGAATGCACCACCATGTGTACACGTTGCTGCTACCATCTACGAATTCTGCCTTTCCTGTGTGTTTACATGTTAGAAGATAATTTCAGTGACCCTTCAAGGTCACCAAATGGAAGGATATGTTTATGAGGTGTTACGCAGCATTATTACGCAGAGTTGTTCACGAGCATTAAAGCAACAGGAACTTCCTGTTCGAGTACGTTGTCATGTGGATGGTGTAACAGTTTATCTTGCAATCGTCAAAGTGGAGGATAACATACATAATGCTGCGTTAGAGCTGTTAAAATCTTCACCTATGGCTTTTTAATCTGCTGCTGGACTTTTAGGATTACCTCTCATCTTCTCAATGGTAATAAGTCAATAAATGGATTGTTCTGGAAGGATTATTTTACTACAGAAAGCACAGACTTTTCAGATTATTGTTCTACTTGGAAATAAACAATGCAGGAGGAAGAAATTCAAGTATTATCCTGCAGCCGAATCATACTAAACTGTGCGGATTCAGCCTCAGTCTAGAGGAACATGACTGCACACATGCCACAATAGCAGGAAGAAATCAACACACACACACATATACACACAATGACATGCAGAGTCTCCATAGTGAGCTACAGATAGCGCCTCTTGTGTGGTAATTTATTATCAATCGGCACAAAACAACTTCTTATCTGTACACACTCGACAATAATCACACACGCACAAACGTTTCCCATCTCACCCCGCCGCTTTGGACTGTGTTGATGTGTGTGTGTGTACATGTGTGTAGGGGGCAGGGTGTTAAGGGAGCGCTTCCTTCCCTGTTTTATCTGAGCGCGCAGCAGCATTCCTCCCTGTGTCTGTCTGTCTGTCGGTCTTCCTCCCTCTCTGTTTGTCTGCGTCCTTAAAGGCAAATGTCTGCTGCTAAAGGACAACCAGAAGCAGTGTGAGTGTTTTTAACCCAGCTGTTGTCCTCCCCGGCTAAGTCACAGTGATTATCTACCCAATAAAACACCTGATGCGCCTGCAGGACATGAAAACAGTCACTGCTGGCACACTTATGTCAATGGGCACACTTGTGTCTCTTCACTCAGATGTGGTCCTGCAGTGACCTGGATCAGACATGTGGGGGAACACGTTAAAGCTCGACCCAGAGCTGCATGCTGCGTGAAGGTGATGGTGCAGAGGGGCAGGAGACACATTTCTTTGGGATCAGGAGCCTGACCCGGCACGTTAACAAACTAGATGAGATCAGTTCTGACACGGTCTTTGTGTCCCAGGACTTCTGAACTGTCCTAGATTCAGAATTGGTTTTCTCATACTGTCATGAAACGTCTTATCAGAATAATAGCAGTTGAGCATGTAGTACATCTCTACTTGTGATGATATGTTTTTCCCCCCGATGTTGGAACCAGCTTCACTGGTCAATTACTGCAGCGAAAGTAAAATGTGATCAATCGATCAGCTGCTGAGCTGGTGTAATTAGTTGCACCGCTCATTAAATACATGCACTTTGCTGTGTGTTGCAGCAGCATTGCTTTAATAGGCTTATTATTATTTTATCTGATAAAAATGTAATGGCCATTTTTGGGCTGATGTCATGCTGTCTGATTCTAGCATCCTTGTGTTTAGCTGTAATGTGCATTTTAAGTCCTACGATTACTTTTATATATACACATGCTTGGCAAATAAAGTTTACTCTCAGTCTGAAAAGAAAAATAACATATTTGCATTTGTGGCGCATGGATATTGTCCATATAACATCCAGTTATAAAGGAGATTTTTTGCTCTTGGGTATGCAGATGTCTTCAGATATCATCATGTTTTCCTGCAGCATTTTGTAGTAGGGATGCACGATATTGGATTTTTTGCCGATATCCGTTATGCCGATATTTTACAACTCATTTAGCCGATTACCGATACCGATATTTTTTTCCCGCACACCTAATTGCAGAGATCATCAACTCTCTTCTGTATTGGAATTAGCGTACAGTATAATGGTGATACTCTTATCACATTTGTTACAGCGGTCGGGG
Source organism: Semicossyphus pulcher (assembly GCF_022749685.1). Classification (NCBI taxonomy): domain Eukaryota; kingdom Metazoa; phylum Chordata; class Actinopteri; order Labriformes; family Labridae; genus Semicossyphus; species Semicossyphus pulcher. The sequence goes on from NW_027211694.1 coordinate 3,832,851, forward strand.
TGACGGGTCTTGAGATGGTTAATCAAGTTTGTAGTGTTGAAAGACTTTGCCTTGGCTCCTCCTCGCATCACCGAAGCTGAGCAGTCATTGCAAATAGCAGTTTTGCTTTCTATTTTGGACACTTTGAAAAACTTCCACACCACGGACATTTTGGCTTCTAACTCTCTCATGCTGCAGGTAGACACACGTGACGTTATCACGCTGCGCCGCGCAGGTCTTCTTCGCACCGGGGACATTGCGCCGAGGTCGGGCATTTAATCAAGTATGCAGCAGCCCATTATTTTATCGGTTAATTATATCGGCGGATATCGGTGTGTTGGCCGATATCCGATAGTTCATTTTTAAGCCAATATCGGCCTTCTGCTAATTTCACAAGAGCATTGTTAGAGGGATAAAAATGCTATATTTCTGGCCCGTATGTATGCCGATGTCTTGAGGTAACACCAGGCTTTCTTGCAGAATTTTGGAGTGAGATAAAGAGCGCCTCCGCTGATGTCACAAGACATTATGACACTGTTAAGCAGCCGGTGCAACTTCTGCAAAACAATTCTTGAAGCAACTTCCTCAGGAAGAGGCTGCAGTTTCAAGGTGATTTATCCAAAACAACAAGATATTTTGGTGAAAATTAAACTTAAACGAATAAGTAACAATAGCTTATTGCCTGATTTGAGACACTGCTTAATAATCAATGGTTCATCTATGAATAAATAGCATGTTAGCAATGTGAATGCATACTAAATTAGACAAATAATTTCTGATTATAGATGTGCAAGTTATCTATTATTATGAAGAATAATTGTTAAGTATTTATATATTTATTATTGTTGAATTGATGCATTAGTGCTGTTTATAGTCGCCTCGTTCTCGAGTGCGATTCTGACTGAGCTTTTTCTCCACTTTAAGTATATTATATTTAATTACAGGCTACTCGTCTCCTCTCTGTGTGTCTGACAGTGTGTGGGTGTGTGAGAGCAGCTGCAGCCGGGTACACTATCAACTCTTATTAGATCAATGTCTTCACTCACACACATATAGACACACACACAAAGTTAACATGCATGCACTTCTGGACAACACGCTGTTCTTATGACCGCGTTCGCTGACCAGCAACACAGACACAGCAACAAACACACAGAAAGAGAGGCAACGGAAATATACAGACACACACACAGTTTCACAGACGGGCAGATGCTGAAATAGCTCAAGTGAGAAGATGAAACATTAACAGATCTATTAATTGATCGACTGAGAATAATTAAAAACATTCTTTTGAGGTATTTATCAAGAAAAAATGTGAAAGCGTTTGCTTCTTTCTCTGTTTTGCATCGCAGCAGATTGAATTTATTTGGGTTCAGGACTGTGGGTGGAACAAAAAGCAATTTGAAGGCTTAATATTTCCCTCTGGGAAATTGTGATTGGCATATTTAACTATTTTCTGCCATTTTATATGCGAATCAAGGATGAAATTAGTCATTATTTAAACAGAAGAGAAGAAAACAGAGAGGAAACAGTGGAGCAGAAAAGGACACGAGTAAAACAAAACATAAAACAATATCATCTTTTAGCTCTATAACTTTGCAACTGTCAAACATTATAGTTATATTTTTGTTTATTGTGTTGTGTATGAGCGTGTGTGTGTGTGTGTGCGTGTGTGTGTATCCGGTTGTGAGGCTGGATACAGGAAGCCTGACTCTTTCCCTCTGACCTTCCTCCCTCTATTTATAAGCATTCTCTCTCTCTCTCCCTTTGTCTCTCTATCTCTCTCTCTCTCTCTCAACATGCATGTCATTTCAGCCTCTCCACTTTGGTTGTCCTTATTCTCTGAATGTAATCTTTACGATTGTGTCCCAGTTCCATACTCCAGACATCACTGAGTAATTATTTTATACTACTTTTCCATTTTGGATGCAGCGCCGCCTGTCAATCAAACTGAAACTGTGGAAAACAATGGCAAATTAAATTCAGAGTTAGAGAGCTGCAGACTTAATATCCACATTTTTCCTCGGGTGTTTACTGACTCTTTTCAGCCACACGGCAGCATGCCTGTAGGGAACGCACTGCCAGAGTGTCGTCATTCATTATTCCCTGCAGGTGAATCTAAATGACTTCGCTGATCCTCCTCTTGGGCTCGTGTTTGTTTATAGGCTAAATGTCTCGACAGCCATTGGATGGATTCCCATGAAATTTGGTACACACGCTCCTGGCACCTTCAGGGTAAATAGTAATAACTTTGATGACCTTATATCTTGCAGCATTCTCACCAGCCTTAGCTGTAGCCGCCTCCGCAGCAACTTTCATGTCATTGTTTAGCTGTCTTGTCTGAAACTTTTTACTGCTGTGGTTCACTCTCACTGCTCTCATGGTAGGGCTGGGCGATATGACCAAAATCCGATATCACGATGATGGATTTATCATATCTTGATAACGATATATATCATGCATGTTTTCTGGTAATTTAACAAGCAAGTAGTCTAGTCTTTCCATTTCCGCATGGGCTGAGCCCGAGTCCTTTTCTGCACTCTCCATGTTAATAAACAGCGCCTCCCTCTATGGTTCGCTCCAGGTTCGCTCCCAAGGATTAGAACATCAAGCGTTGTCAAAATGTCGTAAACATTGCTGAAAAGCAGTTAGGCCGCTGGTTTTGCAACATCATGATAGAGACGATAAAGAAAAACACATACGACAGACATTTTCATATCATTTTGACGATCTATATCATATGTCATATTGTGCAGCCCTATCTCAGGGCATCATTTTTAACTGCAAATAAGCTTAGCACCAAACATAAGTTATGAAAGTTATCCAGGTATTTTCTTCAGGAGTTGGTGGAGACCAAAACAAGGCTAAAAGAGCGTAAGTATTGGACCTAACCACAACTTTAAAGTACTAGTCATGTTGCTGGATATGTAAATAAACTGTTTGCAAAGAAGTTCACTATATCAGCTTTGAAGGGTATGATATGTCAGTGATGAAGCATCCTTGTTTACGCCCCAAATATATCAAAAAAAATCTGTTATTACAGGTTTACCACTGACATGGTGAGCATGTTAGCATGTTGACTAAATACTGTGCTTAAACAGCTGCTAACATGGCTGTAGACTGTTTAAGTATACATTATTTTGTGGCTTCAGTAATGTGAACACACGACAGACAGAAAACCTGCTCGGTTTCATTTATACTGTGAAATTGGGACACAGATCACGTCTCTGAATTTCTCTCACTTCTGCTCATCTGCCTCTCTGCCATGACGGGACAAAATACGAATCCATATCTCAACGTGTCTACGTCTCAGAAGGATTTCACACCACATGTGCACATCTGATGTTGTCCTTCTCTGGAGAAGGTGAAGGTCTGTGTGTGTGTGTGTTTGCTGCCCCTTACTTCACTCCTCCGGTGCCCTACATTTTTCTCCTCTGAGGGTGGAGGAGGAGGAGGAGGAGGAGAAAGAAAGACAAAGTAGGGAAAGTTAGATTAGACTGGGTAATGGAGGAGAAAGTTAAACAGAGAGAGATTGGAGATGAAAGAGAGGACAAGAGGGCATGTGAATAAAGAGAAGAGGAGAGAAAGAAAAAGGGAGAGCTGTGAAGAGAGAGAAAGAGAGAGAGAGGGGGAGGGAGTGAAGGAGAGAGCATCTGTAGGCGGTCTTGGCTTTGCCCAAAGGCCTTGGCTTCTCCGCTCATCCTCCTCCTCATCCTCCTCATCATCATCTTCGCTCTTTCACACTTTCACTCTCTCCTTCCCCTCCTCGACCTCATCCACCTCTACGCTCAATAATCTTTATCCCTCCATCCACCCACTGTTTTCTCTCTCACAGCTTCGGTTCAAACTAAGATCAGATTAAAATGAATCAGTTCAATTAATGCTGCAGTTCTGTAAGGGGGAAGTGATTCTCTAGAGCAAAGACGTGCTGGATGGTAAAACAATCCAGAAATAAAGATTGTGATGATTTTTGAGTTAACGATGATGATGAACTGTGTGTGTTTGCAGTAAGAATGCTTCTTGCAATATTCATAGTCAGGGAAATAATGTTATAGTGTGAACTTTAGTGCCGTTTATCCCACTGCAACTGGTGGCAAGAAAGGAGACAAAGTTAAAGATCCTGTGAGGAGTTTTTATCTGGTTATAAAACTTTATGATTTACAAAAGCAAAGGAGACCATCAGCGAGAACATTGATAAACCAAGTAGGGATGCACGATTTTTGCCGATATCCGATATGCCGATATTTTCCAACCCTTTTTGCTGATTTCGATACCGATATATTAGGCACGTTTTCTTCCACCTAATGGAAGACAACATCAAGTCTCCTCTGTAGTGGAATTTAAATGATGCCTCCTCTTATTGTAGTGGCCACAAACTGTCGTACCGCAGACATCTTGCCCCCTTCTTCACGCTTGACAGAAGAGGCGTTGTACAAAAGATCACTCACGTTTCTGAGCGCACCTGACTGCAACATGCCCGGACTTGATTACTGCACCTACTACGGAGACATCAGCGATCACCAACAGACTCTATTTAATCGTGTGTGCGTCAAATAATATGCAAATTAGTTTTGCACTGATGTTTATGTTACACCCTGTTAGCATCGGCTTCGGGCACGAGTGTATTTTTGGAGCGCTTGATGTTGTTATGTCGGTAAAATGATGAGAATGTGAGCTAACTAGGTAAGAGTTGTGAAAGTTGTTTAACTTTTATCAACTGGCTCGAGTTTCTGTGACTTTTTAGTCTTTATCTGTGTTGTGTTGATAACTTTGTGGAGGCAGTGCACATGCACACTCGTGCTGAGTCAATGTCGCAGCATTACGTCCAGCTTTTTTAAGGGAATCATCGAGCATTTAGGCAGAATTAAAGTATTGTTTTATCGGCGGAAAATATCAGCAGAAAAATGATGTCATTTTCAAACCATTATCTGCAGATACCGATAACATGCCGATAATCCCTAAGCAGCCATGTTTTATGCCTGTAACGAAAGGTTTCATAACCCTGTACAGACCCTGTAGTCAATACAAGCAGATACTGTGATGCACGATTGGACCACATAAACATGTTTGTAGACCCCAGATACATTATCATAACAAAATATTTCCTCATTATCTTTATAGAAAACATAATCAGGCCTGCATTATGTCTCTGTTATAACTTATTAGCTGCTGCAAATTGGTTGTGTTTGAACATTAATTCGAGGAGAACAGTTTTAAAAGAGAAATATATAACTTCAGACTCCATTAATAGCATTGAAATAGTATAATTTGACTCGCAATTAAGACCCCCAATCAACCCGTATTGATTATACTGTTTATATGCAAATATTCCTTAATACAGATCTAAATATGACTGGATTTTTCTAATGCAGTAATATGTTTTTTGCTATATTTTACATCCTTACTAGCTGATTTCTTTGTAATTACAATGTCCAACTCTATAAAGTCCTGCTGGTTTTATTGAACAGTATTTTAATTGTAATAAATTAAGAGAAATACTGAAGCATGCACAAATATCTCCCCTTCGAGATTTAAAAATCGACTGTATTAGCTCATATTTGCGAGGTGAACACTGCCTCTTCAGTCTCTCTTTCTTCTCGTCCAGCAGAGTCAGCAGAGTATCTTTTCCAACACTCCCACTCAGTGAACCCACTCTGTTTCTATAAGTAGGAAAGAGAGAGTGAAGAGTGAGGAGAGAGCTGCTTATTGTCTGTGATCTGACTAACAGTCATAGTGGTGGAGTATCAACTCGACATAATGCTGGAACACACTCTCGCACACTCACGTCCACACACAGATACACAGAGTTTTGAGGAGTGCCAGTAAAACAAATTAATTTCAAACAAGGAACTACTAACTATGCAAAGACAGAGAAAATGTTCAGGTGTGTTCTGACCACAGATGAATGCTGATATGCAAGTTTGCAAGCAATCATATTCAGCTTTAGCGAGACATCGCATCAGGAGAAGTTGATTTGACCTCGAAAAAACAAGCAATTCCATGTTTGTTTGTTGCCCTGAGGACAAACAAAGAATCAATGTCAACCTTTTTACAAATCTGCATCATCAATGTAGCTATTCCAACATCCTTTTGGACATGTTTATTGCAATAAAACCGCAGAAAAATCTGTTTATTTAGGGTCCATTCCACCTACGTAAGCCAGATTGCAGCCAGCATGTGAAAATTAAAGTGAAACTGCCACTCAATAGAAACAGATGGACGGGCTGCTGTCACAGCTGAAACTTCACGCTGGTAGTTAACTCATCCATAACATCATCCTGGTGCTGAACCGTTTAGTTTAGTTAGTTTCTAGTTTATCAAACTAGGCAGTGGTCGGCCTCGAGCTGGAAGTGGCGGTACAGTTAATCTAGACACAGTACCTGGAGAGAGAAGACAGGGTTTGGTTTTCCCGCTCTGAGAGGAGAGCATTTGCGTGTTGTTTTTGACCAACTTGAATAAACACTAATGATCCCATTTAAAAGTCACAAGGTAGAAATTTACTCAGTCTGAACAGACGGTTAAAGCTTTACGGACATTCACGCCGCAGAGACGGCCCACAAATAAGCTGAAATGTCACATCCTCCCAGAGAGGCAGGTGGTCGGAAAAACCAGAGCTGAGGCTGATTTGAAACATGTCTTGTGATGTAAATATAAACTTGATATGTTTAGCAAGCTGTATGTTGTAGTTCACTACATCATCAACAACACAGGGTGTAATCTACAGGTAATGTTCCAGTTGTAGAAGTCACCCCACAGGAGACATCAAAGCCTGAAGAAAACATTCCGCACTCTAAATGACACACACACACACACACACAAGCAGAGAGAGAGAGAGCCTCCGGGTGATTTACCGCACACTTGTGAGGAACAAGCTAAAAGTAAGAAGAAAATGAGATATTGATTTCACACAGAACAAAATGAACATTTTATCTCTAACACATCGCTCAGTGATCGCACCTCTTCAGACACACTGACAGGACTCTGACTGGATTTCACACTTGTGATTCATTTTACATATTCATGCCAACACTTCTGACGCCGTCTACCATGACTGAGGAGTTTTTGCTTTATGCCTGCATGTCCGGACAGGAGGAAACATTCGGCCAAGCTTTGAGGACTCCAGGTGAGGTTTAACACTAACTCTTCTTAAAGGTGTGTTCAGATTGGATGCAAAACTTCATGAAGCACAAATGCAAAAAAAGTCAATGTAGAGATTGAGAATGATGCAAATGGGTGTTTACAGATGCAAATTGAGGCTAAGAGGAGAGAGGGTTAGAAAGATCAGGGCCTGGAGAAAGTTAAGACACTCTTCCAGAGGAGCCACACCTTAAGAAAAGAGACCAAGACCAGACACGCCGCATACAGCAAGTATTTCAACCAACATGCACTGATTTTCAAAAAGTAGCACATGGACCAGCTACCAAGAAGATAAATGGTGGATAATACGAATCAAATATGTTGAAAATAATGTTGATCAGAAGAAAAACAAGCAGCTGGATCAGAAAACAAAAAGCCAGAGCCATAAAGCGCCTTATTTTATTACTCACAAGAGCAGAGGAACTAATCAGGATGATAAACGGTAAATGGACTGCACCTGCAATAGATAGCACTCCTCAATTCTACTGACCTTTTCGAGTGCTTTACACTATATCATTTAGCCTATTCACACACACTTTCACAAACTGATGGGGGAAGCTTTTGCGCAAGGTGCCAATCTGATCTTATCGAATAACAAGGAGGAGCCGGGGATCTAACAGCCGATCTTCCAACTCAACAATCTTGACATGTTTGCCAACCTTTTGCAAACTTCTGTATGAGTACTGTACACTGGGAACTTGTCATTTAGCTGTTGTTGTTCCTCAGTGTGTTGAGAAAGTTCCCCTTCTTCTTATGCTAAATTAAGTTCCTCCAAAAGATTAGCTTAAAAATACATCGACTAAGCTGAAGAAGAAACTGTTCTTCTGAGCTCATTAAAGTGGAAAATGTAGACATAAGCCCTGTTTACACTGCGGTTCTGCCTCAGCACCGTAATGAAGCTCCACTGTCATGCAGCCTTTGCCATTTTACATTGGGCCGAGCAACGCTGGCGTAAAGCCGCCCCAGTGCGGAAGCAAAACATGTGTGAGGTGTAAACAAACAGCGTGTGCTTCAAATACACACACACAGTGCTGTTCCACCTGTTTACACAGACGACGTTCCGCCTCTGTTACTACCTCGATCTCGGCTCAGAGGCCGAACTACTTTGCCTCACCATTCCGCCTCCAGAACATAACAGAGGCGTAATTATCCCGCCTTGAACTTGCAGTGTAAAAGGGGCTCTACATAGTTTTCACAAGTGGGCAACTCTGCATATGATGGCCTTATTTATATACCTGTCCTGTCTGCCACCACTGCTTCTCTGTTCATCAGATGGCACAGTGTGATTTACAGATTTTACCTTAAGGCATCAAAAAGAGCATTTCATCTCTATAAAGGTTGTCCAACATTGTGACTTATCTTATTGATTGACACATCAGATATATAATACAGTTCTGCAGCAGTGTGCCACAGTGATAATACTGCATGTACAGCCTATTACTCTACTCTACAATCAGTCATTACATGTCGTGAACCACAGCCAGAACATGGGAGTGATACTACCCTGTCCTCCTCACCCGTGCTCTCCCTCGCTCTCACATCTTCCTCTGACACCTACATAATTACACAGTCTGTCAGTGTGTGTGTGTGTGTGTGTGTGTGTGTGTGTGCGTGAGAGAGAGTGAGAACTAGCATGTAATGTGGGGGAGGCTTCAGATTCGAGCTGTGCATCTGTATGTGACCTTTACTGCTCAGAATAGACGCACAGAGAAAGAAGACAGCAGAGATCATGAGAGACTGATGAAGACGGAGAGGAAAAAGATTAAAGGAGAAGATGATAAAAGCACAGCGGGGTTTGGTGCATTATGGGTAAAAATTAAGAGTGATTAGACGTAAAACAACGAGAGAAAAAGACAGCAAAACACTAATTGTCAATAAATCTGTAGAGTCAGAGAGCTATAAAGCAAGGTAAGTGTGGTGTCTCTCTAACCTCAGGCTACAGCTGCCTAATAAAATTAATTATTTACTAATGGCTCTCATCTGACCTGAGCAATTAGTGCACGCGCACACACACACACACACACACACACACACACACACACACATTAAAGCACACACAGAAAAAGAGAGAGGGAGCGACATGAAGATGCTGTCTCACTAATTATAGCGTGTCTCTGCAGCTGAGGTCTGCGAGGTTGTGTGTGTGTTGGTGTGTGTGGGCGAGCTTTTTGTGTGTGTGTGTGTGTGTGTGTGTGTGTGTGTGTGTCCGAGTACGTGTGTGTAACAGTTTGAGCCAGGGACTAAATGGAAAAAAAGCAAAAAAAATTGGAAGAGACAAAAAGGAAAAACCTTCAAGCAAAGATAGTATTTAAGTATACAGCCACCTTATAATGTGAGTGTGTGCGTCTCTGTGTGTGTGTGTGCGTGTGTGTGTATAAATACCTACAGGTTCTGCCTACTTGCGGGGACTCGTGTCAGGCTAAAGACCAGTTAACTGAGGCAGGCTTGTCTAATTGCAACCCGGTCTTGCGGTAGTTGGTTAAATACTCACGAATGTATCATACATAGAATCACATACATGGGACACAAACTTCCCTTGCCTATGACACGACAGGCTTTATAAAGTCAGGTGATGTAGTATACAGAGTAGGGGGCGATGTACGGGTCAGTCAAACACAGGACCCTATCGAGCGGACCAGAGTTCAAATCCTGTGAAAGACCGAAAGTCGAAAGTTGATTTATTTTTCAACTGGCACGTCTGTAACACGTTCTATTTTCTTCTTTCATACCTCTTTGATGTAGCATATTTTTAAAGGAGCAGTTCGCCCCTGGAAAAAGCCGCTGTCAGTCAAAGCTGGTGTTCTCTGTAATCAATATAAGCAATAATATTTGAAATTGGTGCCATAGCTGTGGAGAAAGTCGTACAAACAGCTCGTGGTTTCGCCCATTCTACATTCCTACAACACCCAGCATGCAGGCAATGAGAGTGGTACAGAATCTGAAATACGAGGAGAATATACCGGTGGATCGTCTAAAAAATCTTCAGGTCTGCAGTCTACATTTCAAACCTGAAGATTTTGAACGAGACGTGACATCAGAGGCGGGCAGCCTACATTGACGAAGTGTAGTCTAGCAATCTCCCTGGCCTCCGCTAGGTGACATGTTTTACATAGTCTGGCGGAGGTTTTCCAGGGCCCATTGGAGAAGCGGATAGCGTCCTCCAAAGGCCCAGAGCGACATTGCTTTTTTTCCTACTATAATGGCATTAGCTCATGCTAGCCCATGATAGCATGACAGGACTTTCACGCCTAAACATGAGCAAACTGTTGCCACCTTTAGTCAGGTTTAGGCACTACACGTGCTTGGTAAGGTTCAGGAATAGATACAGAAGAGACAGAAAGACTTGAGAGCTAGCAGGTATGTGATTCATGTAATGCGGACGTGCTTACTGACAGGAGAAGGTGTCGAGTCAACAGCATAAAAAATGCTTCCAATTGCAAACTCGTGCTGAGAGACACAGAAAAAGGGGAAATAAGTGTCCAACTACGATCCTATATACGACAAACACTGGGTCAGATATCAAGGTCAGGGTTATGTTTAGGGTTATGGTAGGTCACTAGGGAATGATGCAAGTCTATGTAATGTTCCCAGAAGTGACCTAACTGAACATGAGTGCTCGTGTGTGTTTGAGTTTGAGAGGGGACTCATCAATCTGAGCGCTGAGAGATGATCAGTGTAGCACTAATCCGACCTGAACACACACACACACACACACACACACACACACACACACACACACACACACACAAGAGACACTTCTAAAGGCCGGGGTTAATCTGTGCAGCACATACATGTTTATGTGAGCATATTAATAGAAAGCTATAAATAGTGAGGGATGCAGATGAACAGTAAATGGTAGAGAAACAGAAACAGAGGTGTGAGAATAAGTAAAAGCCGGAGTTTAGTATTTCCCTGTGAATTTCCACACAAAAACACCAAAAAGAAAACATCTAAAACAGACTGAACAGACCCGGATCTCCTCCTGAACAAACAGTCGTCTCTGGATGCGGAGCTGACGGAGCAGCTGGCTGTCTGAGCTTCTCCAAATTAGTCAGCGTACACCATTTGGCATCAAAGCCGCAGATCTCTCTCATCCATTAAAACCTTTGATATGCATTTAAAAGATGATTACACCGGACAATAAACAAACGAGAATAAATCAAAAAAGCATAATACGCCCTTTTGAAGGTCCCTGAGCTGAAAAATCCATCTGGCAGAAAAGCTGAGAGTAAAATAAATGAAAGGAAAAGAGGTAAAACAAATGTATATGCAACTGTTTCCTGTACATGCTGGTACATTGTTGTCTTTATAACTGCCCATTTAACAGTCTGATTGCAGTCGTCCCGTTAAATCAAGCTAACAGCAATGATACGAGCTGGGAGGAGAGAGAAGGGAGTTATAGTTGCAGTGATGGAGTCAGTGTCACCTCAGCAGTCGTCTCCACAGGTTCATTATCGACTCAAACCAGACAGATGGGCTCGTTGGAAGTGAGAGAGGAGGTGCAACTGTAGAAGGACTGATGCACGGCAGGAGAACAGGACTGCAGATCTTTACGGAGGATAGAGTTCTCACAGCATCTGAAGAAGGCTTTACTTTCTACGTTTTCCACCTGTCAGCTTTTGTTTATGCAAAAACAAAAGGCATGCACCGATGGACACACTGGTGCATTCGTTAGCTTACTTCCTGATTGTGTTTTTAACCCATTTTTGGAGAGCTTTTGATCTCACTACATCCCTAGAAAGCCACATTGCTTTTAAACAACCTTCACCCAACGATTAACACTGCAGTTTACCTGTCATCCACACTGAACGCAGTCTGCAAGCATACTAACCAGAGCGTGAGACGACCAGTGAGCAAACCCTCCACCATAGCTTTCTTCACTGCACAGGTTGGGGTTAAGTAAAAGTTGCATTAGCAGGTTGGTCTTCAAAGGCATCAAATCAGGCTCCAGCTTTGAGACTCGTCTCGCTTACAGCTTCTTTCACTCAGTCCGTCAATCAATCATTCAGCTCGCTCTCCGTCCAGCCTGTTTACACGCAGTCATGGTGTGTACATGTGTCCACTTCCATTCTGCCTAGCTTAGCTTTGAGAGGAATGTTATCTAATGAGAACAACCTTTTAAAACAACTTGGATGAAGGCAAGGCCGTGGTTGTTACTGGCAGCTTTTCTTAAGTCATGTTTTACAAAGCAGCGAGTCAGTGTCCATCAATGTCAACAGACACAAAGATAAAACAGCAGGTACAGCAGTTCTGAGCTGTTTAAGTGTTGTATTAAGTATATAAGGGCTCTTTGAAATCCACTTAAACTTGTGTTTTCTGCATCACATAAATCATAATGCCTAGAATAACAATATCTTTATCCTAAAAGATGATTGTAAACTATAAAATAAAGCATTTAAAGCACCTTTTTGTTTCTCTTTATGTGTCTGTTTCCATTAGAAACCCTCTAACATAAGTGTCTCCACAAAATGAGCAACATCTCCCCGTCTTGTGCCTTTTTCCTTTTTCCTTTACATCAGAGGAATGTAAGCAGACCCGTAAAGAGGCAGGGGATGAGGTCGGGGAGGGTGTCCTGTCTTCTGTCCTGAAGCATTACAGGCTTTAACTGCATTACAGCACATTCACGGCGACCCCAGTGGAGCTCTGATGTTTGTATGAACATGGCTGACTTTCCATACTCTCATTGCACTGTATCATCACAGCATTTTCTCTAGTTCAAAAGGAGCTGGTTTGTTCTATTGTAGTGATTCTTGCCAGACAGATCAGAGAAGAGAAAGTCCAGTCAGACTTTGGGCAATAGCACTCCTTTGATGAACAATATGTCGAGAGTCTGATGCAGGAGGAAGTAACTGACTAATCTTCAACACGTCAAGGTTTCTCTTCTTCTCTTTTACAGCCGGAAGACCCACTTCTCCTTTCTTTCTTCTTTCTTTTTTCACCTCCATTTCTAAGCAGGAAAAGCCTCTTTGAGCCAACCAGACGACTAATAAGGAGCGGTTCCTGCCAGCCAATCCCCCCTATAATGCCTCAGCACACGTGCATTATGGGCAAAATAAGCACACACACACTCGCACTCTTAAACACTCCTGAAAAGGCTCGGAAAGAAGAGAGGGCTCAGAAATCTCACTACGGCTCCGAAAACAGAGCTCATCGTGCCTCGTCTTCTTCGCGGAAAATGATTGATATGCATAAGCATACACAAACACAGCAGCAGCCAACTGGAGCAGTGTTACTCAGAGAGGGGAGAGGAGGGATGTACTAACGCCTCTCCGTCTATAATATGTGCGTATAGAAAGATAGAGAAGAGAGAGAGAGAGAGTTAGTGAGTCAGAGGAGGAGAGAAACACACCAAATCATCGTGATTAACACAGGCTTACGCTCACACCAACATACACACACACATTATTCAGCAGCCTGGAAGAGACAAAACGACTCCCCTCAGTATCACAGCATCCATCCTGTACAGACTACTGCTACTCAGTTTGACCTCCCCTTCACCCTACATGGTCAGTTAGTAAACCATGTGAAGAACATCTTTAAAAGAAGCAATTTGTTGGGCAAACATTCGGGATCAATGCGTTTTAGTTAGGGATGCACGATATTAGATTTTTTGCCGATATCCAATATGCCGATATTTTACAACTCATTTAGCCGATTACCGATACCGATACCGATATATATGAGATCATCAACTCTCTTCTGTATTGGAATTAGCGTACAGTATCATGGTGATACTCTTATCACATTTGTCACAACGGTCGGGGTGACGGGTCTTGAGATGGTTAATCAAGTTTGTAGTGTTGAAAGACTTTGCCTTGACTCCTCCTCGCATCACCGAAGCTGAGCAGTCATTGCAAATAGCAGCTTTGCTATCTATTTCGGACACTTTGAAAAACTCCCACACCACGGACATTTTGGCTTCTAACTCTCTCATGCTGCAGGTAGACACACGTGACGTCATCACGCTGCGCCGCGCAGGTCTTCTTCGCACCGGGGACATTGCGCCGAGGTCGGGCATTTAATCAAGTATGCAGCAGCCCATTATTTTATCGGTTAATTATATCGGCGGATATCGGTGTGTTGGCTGATATCCGATAGTTCGTTTTTAAGCCAAAATCGGCCGATACCGATAACGTGCCAATAATATCGTACATCCCTACTTAAAATGCAGGAAGTGTTGCACGTTTTTCTGTCAAGATGTTGCTAACTTTATTTATCACTTTCAACTAACTCCTCTGACAATGTCAAAATGGCTCCATTTGGGGATCATTTATGGAAACACTACATTGACATTGTATGGACATGAAAATGACCGACTAATCTAGAGTTATTTCACAGCTTTGGGGGATAATTTAAGTTCAAATGTCACATTTTCTCAGCTGCAGCTTCTCAATTGTAACTGTAAGGTAAGGTATTGTAAGGTATTTATAAGACAACTTTATGACAATTTCTCTTGTACAAGTAAAACTGTGGCAGTCTTTAGCTAAGTCAACTGAGGAAAACTAAACGTCAGTCTGAAACTCCAGAAAGTCCTGCTTGATTTTAAGCTGTGCTGACAACCATGAAAAAAAACAAGGCACTCTTCAGGTGAAATATTACGATAAATGTATTCTTCCAGCATGTAGGCAGCCAAACAGGCCGACGCGTATCGACTTTCTGTCTTCTTCAGGGACAGCAGTCCAATGAGATGGACAGCTAACGCTGGAGTTAACAAGCTGATGAAAAGACTTCAGTTTTAAACGGCAGCAGTTGACCTGCTCTGCCTTTTGCATTATCCATACATCCATACAGCTTCCTCTCCTCCTCCTCCTACTCCTCCTCCTCGGTATCATAAATATGCATGCATACGTGTTCATCCGTTCTGAGGATAAGAGGGGAAATCGTGTCAGTGAGCCTTGTATTTCATCAACAATTGGTGCTCTGATCGTCTGCTTAAAAATTCATGAGTGTCTTTAAGCTGCTCAGACTCGGAGCCAAGCGTTCCACTGAATTTAACATAGAGTGTGCTACAAAACCGACTCATACACTGCTTGTATAAAACATAAGGGAGCAGCTCTATCTGCAGGTGAATTCAGGTGAAAGCTCTCATTCCTTATTGATTTCATCGGCTAAATCCACTTTAGCTGTGACGGGACGGGAGAGAGAGGGGAGCGGGCAGGTAACAAACACAGGCTGAAGAGTCCTTTGTGCTTATTACTAAAATATATTTAAGCTCTTAGTCGTTACAGAAGGTTTAATTATTCACTCAGCCACAGACAAAGTTATTATAATTCATCCTAGGGGGGACATGAATGGGTGCACCAAATTTAAGGTCGGTCCATTCAGTAGCTGTTGAGATATTAAATAAAAACTGTTGGCGAGGATTCATCCTCTGTGCACCATGAATATCTGAGGGATACTTCTTGGATATCCATGTAACACATGTTGAGATGTATCACTAAAAAACAAACATGTCAACCTCATGGTGGCTTTGAGAAAAAATGGAGGAATAGGGATATATATTATGGAAACCATGAATATAAATTGTTGCAAAAAATCTAGTCCTGTTGATGTCGGGGATGTTTGTTTTTATGGATAAATAAAAACGTTGCCATGCTTTTGGCCCTTCACAACAAAGCCAGGAATCCTCAAAGTCACAGGGATTCAACCTCTGGGCACCATGAGCGTATGAGTAAAATTTCTTCAAAATCCATCCAACATTTGTTGAGATATTTCACATGAAACACCAACATAAACCTTATGGTGGTGTTTGACAAAAAGCTGGGGGTTCACCAAAGTCTTTGTATATCGGGGTATATATTCTGGAAACAATGAACACCTAAAATGCTGTGCTGACCTGGTGGACTAGATGTTGTGATTCATTACTCAAAAAAACAAAACTTTGACGTGCTGGTGGCGCAAGATGAAAAGTTAGGATGTCACCAAAGTCAGCGGGATTAAACCTCTGGGTACCATGATATCTGTGTGACATGTCTTGGTGAGGCATCATCGTCAAGGTCATTGGAAACCACAATGGTAAAATGTGCAAATCTTACAGTAAATGTTCGGATTTTTCACTGTATAAACTAAAACTTTGACCAGCTGGTGCGATAAGATAAATAGTGAGGGGACCGCCAAAGTCATAAAGATTCAACCACTGAGCACCATGAATGTTTCTGAGAAATTACTTTGACATCTATCCAAACCTGTAGATTGAACTTGAGAGAGAACTGGAGATATTTCACATATACACAAAAATGTAAACTATATGTTGTGCCAAAAATGATGTGCCATCATTTGATTAATAATAGGGCAAAGGATGAAAATCAGGAGATTAACAATGTTACTAGAATTCATCCTCTGAGGACCATGAATGCATGTACCATAAGTCATGGCAATTTAGCCATCATGTTAAGATTTCAGGTAAGACCAATGAGGGTGACCGCCTGAGCATGAGAGCTGCACTGCCATATCTAGAGCCGAACCACAAGAGCAGCTAAAAATATAAAAGCTGAGTAATTTAACTAACTTGCTAACTTGCGCACCAAATTTGGTAACATTTTGAACATGTGGTGTTACCGATTTGTCTGTGACATTTTAATTTTAGCCCCTGAGACGAGTGCAACCTCGTCTGTTAATCTTCTCTATCAGCGACTTCTTGTTTTAGAACATACAATAATTCTCCCTTGGCACACTACCTGATTCATTCCAAACACTTAGAACAGAAGCTGATTGCTTTGAACCAAGACATTAAAGAGATGTATGAGGAGTCAATGCGACGACTGTTAAAACAACTGTGGCAGTTCAGAACAAGTAAATATGTCGAATGTTGTCCCCTGTTGTGTGTAATGATTTTTTTCTTTCTGTTAAGGCATTTCAAAGTTAATTTCCCTGGGGAGAGCCAATGCTGTTGTTCTGCACTGTGATGCATTGCTTGGTAAGACTATTACTGTAAGCAGCGTGGTGTCACAGAGGTTACTAAATCTTACGTCTGTCCTTTAGGCTGTGACTCGTGTACATTGTTAATATAAAGTGACAGAATACTGCTGATGATGCTGCTTAAAAACACATTTAAGAATGTGGCATGAAGGAAGAACACTTGCTAGATGAGCAAACTTTACATCACCAAGTTTGGCATCCAAATTAGGGCTGGGTGATCAAAGAACAAGGCTTGTGGATCCTATCAAAGCGCTAAAAGCCAGTCACACTGAAGGTTTAAGATTGCATGCCGGATACTTAAAAATGTCCACGCAATGAGGGTCACTGTCTGAAAAAATTAGCATATGTTTTTGGGAAATTGACCAGTCTGATTTTGACGCCAGATTGTCGATCATCTCCGAGGTCATACAAGTTATCCGGCTTCTATTTTTAGAACAAGTCAACTTGTATTGCTCCATCTAATGTATCACATCTCCTTTCACTATTACATTAGTGTGTCTTTAAATGCGTCACTGCCGATCTGCCATTACAGTCCGGTCATCATTTCTACTTCCACTTCATTTGTGCTTCCCCCTTTTCATATAATTCATCGAGTCGTGACTCACCTTTGACTTTGTCTCAACGTTTGTCCTTCTATCCCTTTCTCCCCCATCTTTTTATCTCTCCCTCTCCCCTGTATTTTGTCCTAATTGAAGGCAGTAAAGGGAGTTTTATATTCTGGCAGCATCAAATGATGAAAGGCCTTTGATCAGTGTTTACCCCTGCAGGTGGTACGCGGCAGCAGCAACATGAGATACATCGAAATCTTTTTATGCTTGTTTTTTTCATGTGTCGCTTCCAGTATTTCCTCCCCGTCCCTTATGTACATTGAAGACATGAATTATATTGGACTGTGGTATGACAAGCACTTATTGTGATCCGCTGCTTGTGAAGTGGGCTGTAAATAGTGGAGGGATAATGTTACAACATCCTGTCCGCTGGCAGTTTGTTTCTGCACCATTTCCCACGAAGGCGGTGGTGAAATCTCACCACATGATAAGCCGGGTGATGAAATCTTTGTATTTTTTTCTCTCTTGGAGAAAGAGGTCATGTTAGCATTTTTACTAGTAGAGTCAGGGTGAAGATCAGCTGTTTAGTTTGCCAGGTCGAGGCTTAGGCGGTCATCCAGCTGTCTAATGATGTGATTCTGGGTATCTGAATCTTGACATGTCTGGAGCTCAGAGAAGGAGACAGGGTGACTGTTTGACAGCAGGACAAATAAATCTACGTGCAGACAAACAAACAAGCAAACAGAGGAAAGTACAGCTCAACAGGCCTTAAAGTGGATCCAGGCTCTGCTAGACTGGTTTAGGAAATCACAGCAGCCAAATAAGGGATTATTAGTGTTTGTATTTGTTATTCAGCAGTAATGAGCCGTCCTACAATAACAACCAGAGGCCGAGCTCAGCTGAGGGTTTGTTTTTACTATTCAAATATAAAACTGTGTAATTGGTCATGACCGAGCTTCATTGTTCCTCTTTTAAATCCTGCTTTGACGATTATATTTTCATGCAATATTGTTACTATGCGCTGACAAATTAACCTATTGAGTCATTTAGTTTTACCTGTCAAAAGTATGTTTGTCTCATGTTGCCATTCTAATCAATATCATGATTATGATTCAGACTACAGGTGGGTGATATGGTTACAATCTTATATTTATCATTATGACATTAACACACATCATGATGTACCACATTCACTATTTTTATTTGCCACTGTCCGTAAAGCACTTTGGTCGGCTCACGGTGTTTTTAAGTGCTATGCATAGGGCTGCATGATATTATCGGCACGTTATCGGTATCGGCCGATATTTGCTTAAAAATGAACTATCGGATTTCGGCCAACACGCCGATATCCGCCCATATAATTAACCGATAAAATAATGAGCTGCTGCATACTTGATTAAATGGACCTCGGCGCAATGTCCCCGGTGCGAAGAAGACCTGCGCGGCGCAGCGTGATGACGTCACGTGTGTCTACCTGCAGCATGAGAGAGTTAGAAGCCAAAATGTCCGTGGTGTGGAAGTTTTTCAAAGTGTCCGAAATAGAAAGCAAAACTGGTATTTGCAATGACTGCTCAGCTTCGGTGATGTGAGGAGGAGCCAAGGCAAAGTCTTTCAACACTACAAACTTGATTAACCATCTCAAGACCCGTCACCCCGACCGTTGTAACACATGTATCACCGTTATACTGTACGCTAATTCCAATACAGAAGAGAGTTGATGATCTCTGCCTTTAGGTGTGCGGGAAAAAAATATCGGCATATCGGATATCGGCAAAAAATCCAATATCGTGCATCCCTAGCTATGCAAATAAATGCCTTGAAAAACTTCCCTTCACAACTGTAGAGACAAAAGATGAAATAAGCAGCGTGTTTTTGTGTTTTCCAGAATAATGAAGACTTAAAAACGGATCATCACGTTAATGGAAAATTGTCGTTAATAAGCTCCAATCAATCCTGCAAACTGATTTGCATCTATAAATGAACTGATTAGTCAATAAATCAATTATCCAATCCACTGATTACTAAAGTGTATAATCTAATTATCTATTCATTCCATTTTCAAGCAGAAATAATTACAGCATTCTCTACATACAGCGGGGGAGCCTGTGCTGTTGAGTTCCATATAAAGATAACTGAACATTTGGGAGGTTTGGATGTTTATTGGTCAAAACGAGCTCTCTGACGGCTTCACACTGGGCTCTCCTTTTCTCTCACAAGACAATAAATCCATTAGGAAATATTCCCTAAGGAAAGCAGTCCATTAGCTGCAGCCCTATTTACAACCACTAACTGCCCAATACAAACAGAAGAGCTAAAGGGTAGTTACCACAGCACACACCACACGGCGGAAATCTCTGCATGTATCATCTCTCACCACTTATTCCAGCCGAGTTTGCAGCCCTAAATTGCGTTGAATATTTTATATGTTTGTCTTAGTACAGCCGTCACTCAATTATGGCATTAGTAATCGTGGATTCCAGTAAGGTTTTAAATATTGACGACGCCTTAGTTCTGTCTTTGGGCACATTAGGACTTCGAAAAGAGTGTTTAGGGATGATAGATTGTTGGATGTAGAGGTCTGTAGTACCTTATGAGCTCCTGTGCTGCAGATGAGTATCTATCCTGACATGTAGATAATCCAAGAAATGCACAAATGAGCTGCTGACCAACTGAGTGTCACAGATAAACAGGAAGTGCCCGCGAAAACAACTTAGTGACTCACTTACAGATTGAGTGTCCGGCCGGTTGACTGACTGGCTAATTGAAGTGATGTCTTACAGACTATCTGGCTTGCTGACTAACTGGTTGGCATGAAACACACATACACAAAGCAACTGTGTTTCTGAGGAAGGGCTGTCATGCAGGCAGATGGGTGAGACGTCTAAGAATAGATAAAAAGAAGGACAGTATTCTGGGAACACACACACACAAAGTGTGACGAGTGTCTGCCAGATAAGTTACACGTGCCTTACGCTGCCGTAAACACATCATACCACGCACAAAAAGCACACACACACACGTGAGGCCTTTGATGTTGGACGGCATCATTTCTCCGCTCTTTCATATTGCCACATATGGTAATTCACTTCTTGGCACCGGCCACTTCAAAGCTATGTAAACTACCTTTCCTACAAGCCATCTCTCCTGACCGGCTAATGCCATTTCCTCCACATGGCTGAGTCTGTGAAGGGGAAAATTCACAGATTATCCACAGCTTTATCCATTAAGGTCAGAGGTCAAAATGAGACAAAGACATGTAACTGACACTTCTGTGTGTCTCTATGATTGTTATGTACAGCAAAGTGGAAAAATGTAACAAAAAGAATCCATCCAGTGCTAACATGTAATTAACATACTGTGGAGGATTAACAAGACAAAAGCATACTCTCATTGTAGTCCAGAATATTCTCTGGAATGATGAGAACCAAAAAGTGCAAAATATGCAGTAAACAAAGTCTTTTTTTCAGCTAAATAAAGTGATAATAGAAAACAATGGCTGCCCTTACATGAGCCAAACATTCTCTCTCTAAATGAAATTAATCCAACTGGGGTTTTCCACTGAAGCTGTTTACAGTACATGATGAGTGCTGAGTAAAATGACTGCAAAGCGGTGGGCGACAGGGGCGGAAAATATTCCTCCAATCATGCCCGCTCACTTTGTTTTTCTTTTTATCTAAAGCACAGATTTCCTCCCACAGTCATCCTTTCACTTTAACACTGCATACCATTTAAGCAGATATATATACACTGTCATATATATAATGTAAACATATTATTATCATTTATCTAGCAGCCAGCCAAGACTCCTCAAGTTCACTGCAATATATAATGTATATGAACTGCCATTCAATGTGTTCATGTGGCGGCCATTTTTCTCTAACATCACTCTCAGGATGGGGAGCTCAAAAACAGTTATCAGAAGGATGTTACACGCTACGAGCTACAAGCTAATAGTAAAGTAAGATTAAATGCTGCTGTGTATATGTAAGTAAGCATGCTGTTATTTTCTTTAAACCTGATGTGTATATTTCCCACCTGTATATGTACAAATTCCAGTTTACGATTATGGTCCAACAGCTTTTACAAGAGCGGCCTGACAAACGTAGCTCTTTATGATGCTCATGATGACTACGACAAATTGTTTTGCAGAAGTCTAAAGCATTGACTGTTGACTCACACAGAAAGAACTATGTCAAGATGTCCGCACAGGGTCTTAACATGTTAAATATTTATCTTTGGCAAACATTAACTTGGGAGTAGGTTTGAATGTAGTCAGTGTTTTGCCACAAGATGGTACATTTGAGTGCATCTGCAGCTACAGATGATTGGCATCCTATGTAGGCTAGTCCAGATTACATAAATTAGACATGCACAATCTACCAGTTTACTGCTGAGGCAACAAATCAGAAGAAACGTCTCCTAGAGCTTTAAAATTGGAGATTGCAAACTCGCTGAAGCACTTCCTATGATGAACAATCTCCCGGAAACCTCACTTAACCAGAGATGGTTTCCCCTCAGGGAAAACACCAAGAGGAAGAGAGAGGGACTCTGTAAATGATGATACGATAAAGGTGACAGAGAGTAGGGTCTTCCCCGGGTTATGTTTCTGCCTTACAGCGCATGTAACCTTTGAAACAAAGGATCTTAGTAAATATGGAAAATAATCAAATTGATAATTATCATCTGTCAAATGGATTTTAATAGGATTACACTGTACCATCCCATTTCCAAATTAGATGATTTTTCTTCCCAAAGGACCGAGTTGTTCTGTTTTTATGTGTTCATGTGATGCAAATATATAATCTGATCGGGAAGCTCTTACTGGGGAAATAAAAGGCTCAATGTAGGGCTAATATTTCACATTAAATTGAAATAAATTTAGAGAACATGGCCTTGATTTATAATTTAGAGAATAAATAATACAATTTGCCAGATGTTCTTCAAATTAAGGTAAAGATAGAGAGTGAAATATAAACACAGATTGTGAATTTATCACTAAATGACTCTTAAAATTAGAGAAAAATCAACAAATATTGACCTCTAGGTTATCTCAATGACTCTTTGACGCTACATTTTGATTTTGGCGATTTAGATGCACAAACTGTTGCTTAACTCTGCGACGATGCCAAAAACAATCGGACACAAACAAGTCGATCAGACCAAAACAAGTCAAAACGATTGATTTGACCTCAATATGTCGATCATTTCCTGCACGAGGGTTGACGCGTAAACACAGACAGAGCAATAGATAGATAGATAGAAAGATGCCGTACATTCCTGACAGTGACATTTGACAATAAAAACTGCTGTGTGTGAGTGTGTGTTTGGTCCCTGGCCAGTTTTCACTATCAACAGCAGCTGCCAGTCGCACCAGGGTGTCAAGCTGCTGCTGGCATTCACACACCCTCATTCACACACTCACACAAACACACACACACTACCCAAAAATCAATACTGTTTCTCCCCCTAACCCCCTTCCCATGCTCCAACAAAACAAGGCAACAACACTACAGGGAAATGCACACCCACATACACATTGTTGTATATGCACAATTGTTTTGATCCATCCCTGACATGCCCTGTGTGTGTGTATTTGTGAGTGTGTATCTATGCCATTGTGAGGCAGCATGATAGTTAACACAATTTGGCTAGCCAGGGCAAGCCGGAACATGTGTAGCCTATGTGTGAATTTTCAAATTAGCAAAATAACCTCAAAATGTAACCCCCTCCCTTTTTATTTCATGTCCGGTTTGTGTTCATAAGCTTTAGCTTACATGTCATTCTAACTGTAGCATTAAGCTAAAATAGCAAAATTCTTAACATTCTACGAATTTTAACTAAGCTGACTGTGAGTGAAACATACGCACAAACAGACAAACACGAACACATCCTCCTCTGACCAATATCCTGTCCCAGCATCCTCCCAGATCCCCACTCACCGATAAGAGGTCTGTTTTCTGAACGCCAGTCCCCTTAATTTCTCCTCCAGAGTCTCCTGCTCCATGTCGGGCAGACTGGTAAACGTATCGCTGCAGCAACCCACCGCAGCCTCCTCCGAGCCGGCTCCGGACTCCGAGTCACCCCCGTCGGCTCCGAGAGAGGCCAGGCGCCCGCTGAAACCCCCCGCAGCCGGGCTCGGTCGGTCCTTCGCTTGGGGGTCCATGCTGGTCGGTCCTCGGTGTATCACCCCGCGCTGGACCCCCCTCTCTCCCGGCTTGTGAGGGGACACAGATGCCGGTGGCGGAGAGGAGGACTGAACGGTTTTCTGAGGGGGGAAATAACCGTTGACGTTTAGGGGCCGTTGTGACCGTTGTGATTTCTGACCGTTGACCGCCTGTACGTACTGCAGCCAGGTACGGCAGCACGCGCAGCCGCCTGGACAACAGAACGAACTGCACTCACGAGCCCGATAACCAACTTGAAGGGAGCATACGTAAAGCAACCGACGTCCGCCAGGAAATTGTAGCGTCTTGGCCTTCAAAGTAAAAGCTTAACGTTTCCTAAAGCCCCACCATTTAGTGACATACTATTTTAAAAAGGTCCGAAATAAATACAATTGAAATAAACATTGTTTAAAAGGGCTATTTCAATTACATAAAGCAGTTATCTTTACATACAGTATATAATCTACGCATTGAAAACGTAATCACTCTATGGTAGAAACTTAGGCCTTTCCCAGTAAGGCTCCACTTTGTGGTAGGAAATGAAAGCGAAACATACTCAATCTTACATAATGTAGTCTCCCATTTACATAGAAAGTTTTTACACAGATTGAGGCTAAAAGGCATTATTTACAACTACAGTCGTTTGCTTTCTTTATGGACATAATATCACAATGTGAACAAATATGTATCCCATAAAAGATTTGCATTATAGATCATAAATTATTTGTCATAACATCATAACAGAATAGAATACAATACAATTTCAATATATGAAATAAAATATACTGTATAAAAGCGGTAGACAAAGTGGTACACTAGTTGATTAGGCTGGGAGCACTGTAATTTCCATGTTTACGTGGATGAACAAACTGAACCATGCAATGAGAAGTCCCAACTGTTTTCCAATTATCAAAAGTGATATTATAATCAAAACGTATGAATGCAATAACGTAATCAAAAAAGCCCAAAGAGGCTTTTATTTTCAAATGTATGACCGGAAGTCCAGTGTTCGATTCTATGTGGGATGACACAGGTTTTAAAAACTGCGAAAGCGCGAGCTGCTGTGAGGGCGGCGACAATAAACAGTACAACTAACAGCAGCATCCATCCATTTATCCATCCATCCATCCATCCATCCGGGTCTGTCCATCTGGCCCATGGGACGAGCAGCGTGGCATTGTGGGATATTCCCTCTCCTCCTCCTTTTTGCAGCATCATCAGTCAGAAAGTAGGGCAGAGGGTGAGCGTACATGCACGAACACACGCACCCTCTATCACTAATCACACACACATATACACACAGTCCATATGCTGTGTTCATGGCTCTGTGTTTGTGTGTCAAATCCACTAGTATGATTATAATATTGCCACACTTCCTGTTATCATTTTTACTAATTCTCTACTTCCATGTGCAGCGGGTCTTCCTGTCAAACATCAGAACATGTGTGAGCCTCTTTTTGCTTCACTCCAAGCCACCACTGACCTGAGCTGAACCCTTTGTCCTCCTCTCTTTCTTTTATTTCTGCGGGGGAGCATCTGTCTTCAAAGCTTGCAATAAGTAACCGTAAATAATTGTATTAAACATACCACATGTACACAGTGGTGGGAGAACAATTCAGAAGTATAAAACAATGCAAAAATACTGCGATAAATAAGCAGAAATATAATAAAATAGTAAAAGTTCTCCTTTTGCTGGAAATTGAAGCCTGATTTTATAATGAAATACATTCAGATGCTTGAATGTTTCAGTGTGTACGCATTATTCTAATATTGTAGCTATTGGAGGAAGCAACTACTTTACAAGTCTAGAGGTTCCCAAACTAGTCAACAAAAACCCAACTTTAAGCAAACAAAAAGGTTAAAAAAATGTCTTTAAATCCAATGAGACAAGGCTGATATCAGGACACAAAGGCAGAAGACAGTTCAGAAGCTCTCTCTGTAGGCCGTGATGAAAGGCTATTTTATGTATAATTAACAAGCTGTGCCTGAAAACTGATTCAATCCTGAATCAAAGAGTGATCGGCTCCTTGATCTATTTACAGACTCTGTATTACCCATGCTTGATCACATGTTATAAACCATGTGTTCTGGTATTCACATTGATTTTATGACAAACACAATGCACAGTAACTGTAATGGGAGTCATTGTTGCTGCTTGACAACGAGACTGTACTGTTGGGAAGCTGTGGGACTGTGTATTGTCTTGGGACTGTCAGAGTGATTCGCAGTACTTATTACGAGGCGCTGCAGCTGATCTATTTTAGGATCCTCGTCATGACGGAGGACATAGAAGCTCCTCTGTAGGCCAGTGTGTTAAACATGAGGCGCCTTTGTACTCTAATGAAGTTTAGCCTTAACTTAATTTAATGTTGCACAGAAAAAGCTTTGAAGCTGAGCTTGGGTATGTTCAGTTGTTGGACAACGATTTAACCTTTAATCTCTAAAATAATTGAAACATGTAGAATATTTATGTGATCTTTGAAAAGAAACAAAAAGAGCCATGTTAGCAGCTAGCATTAAGTATTTGCTGTGACAGAGTTATACAATAAATGTACTTAAAGTATTAACAGTTAAAGTAAAAGAGGGACATTTAACTCTTCAGTTTATCAAAAGAAAATCAAAATAAACCAATCTGGAGATTCATGCATTTAAACTGAAAAGCAATTTAAGCTTTTAATTACCTTCAATCACTGGCTAAATGCTAACATCCTCATGCTAACATGCTCACAATCACAAAGCTAACAGTGTGATATGTGATGTTCAGCAGGTATAATGTTTCACTATCTTAGATCTAGAATTTCCTTCAGGATTATTAAAGTTATCTTATCTTTTTTTAGCGTGTTAGCATGCTAACATTCGCTAATTGGCACAAAGTACAGCTAAGGCTCCTTGAATGTTGTTACTTTAGCAGCTATTTGCTCATAAACAGAAGTGTTGAACATATTAAAATTCTGACCGGATGATGGCGTTTGAGGTTACAGTAACTTACAATTCACCCTGAACAGTTAGACTACTTCACCGAAGTTTAGTGCGACAATGTGCCGTGAAACAATGACCAAAACTGTGTGCATATTGATCACCATTGTCTTACCATTACCTTTCCATGTGCGAGCTAAGTACTTTTTATGGGAAAAATAAAAAGTCGATTTTTTTATTTATCCTTTATCCTTCGTCAATTTAGCATGAACAAACCCCACACATGCACAGATAGTATGCTTTTACTAAGGAAAATACTTTATTCATTACAAAGCAAAGAGACAGGATGCCTAAGTCAAGCAGGCTTTATACAGAAGCAACATGGAAATGAAGTTTGATTTGAAAAAACGCAACTAGTTTCGGTCACAACAAGAGGAAAAGAACTAAAAAAAAAATTCTTATGTTTCCTATGTAAAGACTCAACAGAAAGGAATGCAGTTATAGCTACCTTGAAGCAAAGACTATGATCAATGCATCAACATAAAAAAATCTTTGATGATCTAGCACTGATGGAAAAAGCTTAAAATATTTCCTCGTCTCTAAACATGATTGGCATCTTTGATTCATCCTAAATCACAATTTCTTATACGTCCCAGTTTAATAAACTTCCATTTTGATGGTGGATACAAAAATCTGAAACCAGTGGAATAAATGGCATATTTCTATTTACATGTACAAAAAGTGAACTGGCCTCATGTCTGTAACACACATGAACGAACATGTTTCAATAGATCGCAGACTGCCTGTGACACACTGAAATGAACAAATAAGACTGTTAAAGCCATGATGTGTGATTGAAAAATTAACAGCAACAGAAACCGAGGAAAAACTGTGAAGTGAAGTCATCTCTTGTTCATAATTCATCAACAACACAGCACCCAAAATAGACTGGTAATGAATTATGGATTATGGTTTACAAACCGCATATCCCAGACACATTTAGACTTCCTTATTTATTAACAACTTATATTTACAAAAATAGATACTTTTTTTTTATCTCTGGGAAAAGAAATCTTTTTGGCAAATGCTGAGAGAAAGCAGATAAAGGCTCATTTAGCTGAAAAGTAGCTAGAAAGTAAAAATGTGTTTAAGGCAAAAGCATCCTGGATAAAGTAAAGTCAGTGCAGCGAGTTAATATTTAACAATTTATAAAGACAGTTTGACTTTTGGTTATTAAATAAAGTTGCTTTCTTGCCAAGAGCTAGATGAGAAGATTGATACCACTTTCATGTCTGAACGCTAAATATAAAGCTGCTGCTAGCAAGCTGTTAGCTTAGCTAGCTTAACTAAGCTTGATTTAAACAGTGGAATCAGGGAAAACAAGCTAGGCTCACGTTATAAAGTTATAAGTTATTGCCTCAGAAGCTCACTTTTTAAAAAGAATATCTTTTTCGTTGATTAGTGAGTTTTTGAGATGCTGAAATCTGGTGTTTACTTTTAGAGAGAGCCAAGCTAGCTTGTTTGTCCACGATGCTAGCTGTAGCTTGAACGTACAGCTATAGGAGGGAGGTATCACTCTCTTGTCTCATTTTCTAAAAGCAAACAAGCATATTTCTTAAACTTATTCAAAGAAAGACAACATTATGGGATAAATAAAAGGTGTAGTTTGAGCAACCTGACAAATGTAGCCCATTAAGATGCTTTTAAGACCAAACCAAAACTTTACACAGCGGCCACAGTGACCATCAGACAGACGGAATAAGGAGATTTGTCTGAAGCATAGCTAGCAGGGTCCCAAAATGTCAAATAAAAACATTTGTGGAAAATAGTAGAATTTTGGCTGTTGGGAAACATAAATATTTAACATTTCAGTCAGTATTCATCATGAGAAAATTGCATATAGGAGTATAAACATCCCAAATACGATGTTTATGTCATAGCTACATAAGTTTTACAAAATCAATTTGGTGACGATGTCTGAACTTTTACACAACAACAAATAAAAATGTTGAATCTTGTCAGAAATTAGCGCAGGAACCCCAAGCTAAGCCCTCAGATGAAGAAAAAAAATGTACAATATATAAAAGAGTACAATAAAATAAAAATACAATATGAACATAAATCGACATCAAAATGGCGTGTATGCCTCACTGGAATGGAATAAAAACATTAAAAGAAAAAACAACTAAAAAGAGCAATATTAAAAAAAAGAAAGAGGTTTCTATAAATACAAAGGTTCTCTGTCAGTGTCCTGTAAAAAGCCTCACATGTCATACTTTAATATACTTTCCACTGGAATAAATGCCGCGCTACATTATTCGCTTGATCTTCTTGAATTTATCTGATTTTTTAACAGTGTTTCAAGCCAATTAGGACAACAGATACAACTGGGAAGTTGACTCACGTAAAAGCAATTCAGTGCAACTTTACTTCAGAAATTAAGGCAACCAGTGCCTCTTTGTTACTATTATTAATATTATTAATATTACAGTGTATCTGATCAAGCATAGATTGTAGAAAAAATGACCTTAAACATTCAGCAGTGGGAACTACTGTATGAGGTTTTGCTCCAGGACACTGAACCATGCTCTAGAGAGGAGGTGGGAGGTCAAAGGTCATTGTGGGGTTAAGGGGAGGTGGGTGGCGGTGTTGACATGAACCTCAGGAGGTCTCGTTGACCGTTCGCTCCAGCTCTATCACTTTACTACTGCTCTCATTCGCCCGCTGCTCCAGAGACCTGAAAGACAGATCAGAGGCGGTTTAGACAACAACAAACAACCTTTAAATCTCTATTATGTCATTTTATTACTCTCAGTCGTGTGTTCATGTAAAAGCAGGATTTTACTGTTTAAGTTGCAGGAGATTGAACTCATTTTTAACTATTTTCTACAGGACTGTAGCTGATCATTATTATTTTTGTTGTATTTACTCCATCATTCGATTGTTTGTACTAAGTGATAATGTCTGTGATCAGTTTGAGTTTCTCTAGATGGCACTATTTTCTGTGTTAAGCTACTGTTGCTGGCACTGCTCGTGCTAACCTCCCAAAGTCAGAGTGTGCCTGTATCATCATTACCTGTGCATGTCCAGCAGCAGGTTATTTGATGTCTGCGTATCATTGTTTTTACTCCTGTAAGGCGGATGTGTCTCCACCCTGTCAGCCTCCAACGCTAGTTTCTGTTGCTCTGATCGACGCCACGCTGCCATCACGACGGCGGGCGTGTCCTCCCATTGGTCGGGATATTCTCCGCCCAGGCCGAGGAGGTGTGGCTGCTCGTCTTCGAAGGTTGATAACAGACTCCTCGACTTAACTGAAAGACAAAAAAGAATTTAATTTATTTAATAAATTTTAAAATAGAACTACTCTAATGTTAAACAGGACGATAAGGTTTTATAAACCTGTCAGTATCTGTGTGTGTGTGTGTGTGTGTGTGTGTGTGTGTGTGGCAGGAAACTAAATCTGATCGTTAAGGAAATAATATCTTGCCTCTATTCCTAAATTGCGTGTCAGTGTGTGTGTGGGAGGTAGTTGTGAGGTGGTACTGAAAGGTCAACTCTTATAATCAGCCTCTGTAGCTGTTATTGTAGGTGGAATATGATTACTGGCTGTTTTATAATGGACCTCCACAGTTTTATAGCAGGGAGCTAATTATTTATAATTACAGTGGAAACGGCAGGACGGGTCATTTGAGCTAAAACTGTATGAAATGACCTTCTCTTCCCTGCATATATTGCTGTAGCTATTATACTACTATTATTATACTGCTATTATTACGAATGTTTATGCATTTGTTTTAATTTAAAACAAAAGTATGTCTGTATGCTTTAAACTTAATTACTCATCAAAGCAAAATAAGAAGCATTTGTTTAATTTAATTTGTTTCTTGAACTTAAGATTGCAGTTAAAACAGATGTGCGTTTTTCTCTACTTTGAACTGAAGATGGCATTTTGCCTTAAATTTGTCTCCTCCCGTGCTAAGGATGAGGCTGTTTTCTTACCTCTGTCGGTTATGGCAGAGCATGTCAACAAACATCATTACAAAAATACAGCATTTAAACATTGAGAGTTAGCAAGAATGCTAACTTACACCTGGGGTCCATTTCAGAAAGGTGGTCCAACAAACCCTCAGTCTAACACCGCACTATGGTTGACTTACCCTGAGCTGAAAGTCGCTGGCTTTTGGTTTCAGAACAGCTGATCTGAGTTAGTTCAATCAACCCTGAGTAGGTTCAGCCGGAGTTAACTGGTGTACGCTGACTATAAAATATACCACAATTCACCATGGCAACGCTACACAAAAACACACTTTTGCAAAGGGGTCAGGGGCACCATAGAGACACTTTTTTTAAAATTCGGTAACCGCTCGAACACGCGTGTGATACAGGCTGAATGAATGAGGAAGTCGAATGAGGGTTTTATAGCCTAGAGGGAGGAGACGGAGCGAAACTCTGAGTTTCCTGAAGAAAGCCTGCTCCCGACCAGGTTAGGTTCACAGACACAGTTACCATGGTAACCAACTCAGAGTTGAAGTTACCTCTCTTTCTGAAACAACAAACCCGAGGTTGCCCTCATTTCATGGTTAACAAACCCCGGGGTTTTCACCGAACCCCGCTTTCTGAAACGGACCCCTGTAGTCGCTCAGCAGGCAACATAAACATAAACATTACAAAACGCTATACAGGCAGAAATACAGATGATTAAAGTAGCAAAAACTAAAATAATGCTGCAATATTTCAGGCCACAGTTCTGCTTTGAGGCGGCTAAACAAATTTTAAGCAGTCAGACACGTCACCTTAAATAGTTTATGATAGCAAACGTCCAGCAGCACACAGCAAAATTAGCATTTATTTATTTTGTTTATAGCCACTTGATCAATGCAGGCCTAAAATTTGTCCTATTTTACCTCAGGTTTGGTCTCCACCATTAAAGGAAATATCTGGCTCTTTAGCTCCTATATGCTCCACTATGTACAAAAGCGACTTGCTAACTGTGTCTGTCTGTTATTTGGAGCTTCTCCGTTAGCATAGAGTTATTGTTGCTGCGTCTGAAAATGCTGCTGCCCCATCCAACCGAGAAAAAGAAATAGCTAATGAGCTCAGATTTTTACTGCATAACTTTATTAAAGTCTTTTGTGAACTTTGTGTAAAGAAAAGTTTGTCCAACGTGTGATTGTATAGAGAGTGTTTGTTAGAGTGTAACTACCTGTGGCTGTGTATGACTCTTTGACTCCCAGCTGTTTGGAAGCGAAGCCGGTTTCAGTGACGGTGGCGCCCGGAGTCAGACTGCTGGGGTAGAAACTCCCCAAGAACAGAGCAAAACACAACACGACCACCTGCAGGGAGAGAGAGAGAGAGAGAGAGAGAGAGAGAGAGAGAGAGAGAGACAGAGAGAGAGAGAGAGAGAGGGTAAATAAATTATGAATCATTGCTAAGCTGCTAACGAATGATGGAAGCAGATGTTTCCAATTCAATATTTAAATCAATGTTTCTCATACAAACACACACACACACACACACACACACACACAGTTAAGTACCATTAGGCATGAGGAGGTCTGGGTACCAGCCACCCTGCAGGACTTGGGGACTTTGCCAGCCACCATCGCCTGCAGAGACTGCAGCTGCTGTAGGAGAGACCTAGGAAGGAGCACACACACACGGGTAAGACACATGCAACATAACACACACATTACAGGGCAACACAAGCAGGATTGACAAACTCTACGGATGCGAATGAGAAGGGAATACGGTCAACTCAAAATGTATAGAGCTGTTTGCATCTGTGCACTTGAAATTACTAAGATTTGAAAGACTGGAGGAAGTCATTTTCAATTCAAGTCTTGGAGTGATTTTCCACCATCGACCTCCATCTTTCCTACAGTATGCACAACAATAATAAGTACATAAGCAACAAGAACAAATGTATAAGTGTTTGTAAAGTGTTAATGTCTCTTATTCAACATTAATCTGCTGTTTGTTCCACTAATAAGGCAGCTGAAGGCTCCGAACAACATATGCACCCTATCAAGGTGCACCAGCATCTACACACACAGGCGAACACACAGAGAGACACACACTTTAATGCAACTGGTTCATTTAACTTTCAGACAGTAATGATGAAGCCCACTTTAACCACTGAGAGGAAAACAGGACCCCAAACAGCTGTGCTCTAGTCAGCTACACTTAACACAGTGCACTCACAGGCTGCACCGCACACACACACACACACACACACATGCACAGTCCATCCATGCATAATGAGAGCAAACAACGCAGTCTAGTTGAAACATTTTACATGAAAATAGCCTCGTGATTATGCACGGCTGCAAAACAGCATCTGAACACGTCTACAGGGAGCTTTTGATTCAGCGTTTTTTAATTTGATGATAAAATTCAGTGTGTGTTTCCCGACACGTCCTCCGTGTTCCTCTCAGCCGCACTGTGAGTCAGAAAAACAAACACCTTTAGAGGATTGTATAAATAACAAGAATTAGCGCCTGGTGGTTGTAAGCCTCCGCAAAGCAGGAAAGTTGGCAGAGGAAGTGAGCCAAAGGGGTTTTGTGAAGTTGTGAGTTGGCCTTTGACCTGTAGGTTAACAAATGTAATCTTGTTTTTTTGCTGCATAACATCTACAGTTGAGAAAATGTGAATTTCAGCGACGGCAGTGAGGATTAATCGAGGCGGAGATCCAAGGAGGGACGTTATATTTAGGTCTGAATCATCTCCTGCTTCATTTCCTGCTGTTTTGATTAACCCTGTTCTTCAATCACTGTGACTGACAGGCCGTCAAACCTGTCACCAGCTCTGAGAGAAGTTGACTCATCCGCTCGTTCTTGTCTTTGCCTAAAAAAAGCTTTTGATCAAATTAAGGCGTCCAGTTAAAAATAATAAAGGAAACCATAATCATATTTGAAAGACTTTGTGGAGGATGTTTCCTGCGCAAAGAAAAGAAACATGGACCCAGTTTTATCAGGAAATACGCACTTGTTGCTGAAATGATTATGGTTGGATATTAAGTTTTAAATAAGCTTTTCTTTTGCTCCTCTGTCTTTAATTTAAAAGGTGCCAGCAATAAATGTGTCTGGGAATTAAAGGACAATCACTTTATAACTGTTTGCATGTGCTGTGTTGTTCTTACTTGTTGTTGCACTCCAGATTTTCCACTTTCCTGCGCAGCTCGTGGTTTTCATTTGAGCAGTTCTCCACCCTGTGGTCAGAGAGAGGTACTGCAGGGTCAGTCACTGGATGTTAACTGTTCTGTTTATGTTGCCTTGTAGCAGACAGATTCTACAGATGGTATGTTAATTTGCTTCTAAAACAGGAGCTAATTTCAAATGTAAATAAGAGCGTTATTGTATCTTTGTTTTGTGTGTTTTCAATGCAGAGTCTCTCTGATATAAGGAGGACTTACTTCTTCTCCAGAGTGTCCATGTACTCTTTCTTCTTCCTGCGACTCTCCTGAGCTGAAATCTAACAGTGCCAGAGAGAAGATGAAGGATTACATTTACAGAAATAATCATAAAAATCTGTGTTTTCTCCAGATTGAAAGAAAACACCTGTTGAAGCTGCAGCTTGACATAAAATTGAAGATTTTATCTAGCAACGTGTTGTTGTCAGGGTTAATGAGACCTCTGCAGACCTGATGCATCTTTCTGACAGCGATTTCTCTCACCTTGTTTTTGATCTTCCTGCGGATCTTCTTCAGCGCCTTCTCCTCGGCTTTGGTGAGCGGCAGTTTGGTGGGAACGGGGTAGCCTTCAGCCACCAGTGTGCGGCGCTCCTCTTCAGTCAGCATCAACGGGCCCGACCCCTGCAGCTTCTACACACGAGAAAAGAGACACGAAACATTGGTTAGACCCAGTTATTGAAGGGGCAGGAAGATGGGTTACAATACTGAAAAAAGATCATTATTAGCAGTGTCTCTCTGGGCGTCAATTATGTTGGAACAGGAATTAAAGTTACAGAAATATAGTCCTGAGAGGAGACTGTCGTATATGCAAACAGTTTATTGGTCGTTACTCACATGGGGAGCGGTGAGCAGAGGGGAGTTGGAGAGGCAGGAAGCAGCGCGGGGCGACACCTTCAGGCTGGCCTGTGATGGGGCAGGGCTGGTGGGGGAGGTGGGGCAGGAGAGGCCCGGCGGGGCGTGGACGGGGCTCTGGCTGCCCTCTGAGTCGCTGCCGTGAGAACTGGGAGGAGTGGGAGGCATCTGCAGAGGCTCCAGACCTGAAACACAGCAATTAACTGGTTAGCTTTAATTATTTCCAGTGTCTCATCCAGAGAAAAAACAGGAGACATTTATTACAAGAAGCAAAAGTACTCTTATAATTATTGGATTTAAAAAGGTGTGAAACCTGAAAAATAACTAAAGCAGGGCAGTAAAAAGTCAGATATTTAGACCTAAAAGGGAACAGAGTAGAAGTATAACGTTACATAAGAAGGAAATACTTCAGTAAAGTTCTAAATTAGCCATAAATAAACCCAGTTTTTATGTATTTAAATGTCTCCGCTAATAAACTCCAGTCTGAGGACACTGTGCGGTATTAGAACAAACGGCCTGCAGGGGTCCTCGCTGCATCAGATAACCGACATGCATCAACAAGTGTCAGGAGGACGAGAGTTTACATTCTGACCTTTGGGTGAAAGATTGAGAAACTGGTCCACTTCATGAGGCTCCAGTTTAATCTGGGGGATGATATTCTCCTCTTTAATCTGTAAACAGAGAGAGAGAAAGAGGACGAGGTTACAAACAGAGAAAAAAATCACTACAAATGTCTGTTTTCATCACAAGTGCCTGAGCTCTCACCTTGATGCCCTTGCCCTGGTTGCTGCTGTTCACTGTGGGCTGAGTTTGGGTGACGGTGGGTGCATCAGCAGGGGCCACAGCGGGGCTCTCTGGTGCTGGAGGCCCCGCTGTGGCCAGAGAGAGGGAGAGGGCGGGGAGGAGGGAGGGCGTCTCACACAAGAGGCTGTCGATGGACTCGTCCTGCTCCATCGGCCACTCGGCTGAGTCCCCGTCAGACTCTGCAGCACGGGAGGAAATGTGTCAGCGTGTTTGTGACTTTATGATGACTCCTCTTTTTACATCTGAGATGCATCTTTGTTATTTACACTATGAATTTAGTCCCTAACAACGTAAAATGTGGTGCTTTATTGTTGCATAAAAACCCTTTTCCACTGATGGCATAACATTTTAACTGTGTCATGAAATTACAGGTGACTCAATAAGTCCGTGTTATGCTGGAGGTTACAGTTTGGTCGATCTCCGGTTTTGCAGGTCCGGTCCGATGTGGCTGATTAAACTGGTTTCATTTTATGCAAACTGGCTCGACCAGGATTTGTCTTTATGACACATTCCAGCAGATTTAAAACAAGCCAAGGTCACCGACGTAAGCGGACGGTGTTACGGTGCAAAATGTATCACGTCGGTATGAAGTGATATGACGTGTGCTTAGTGCAATATATAAGGTTTGTATATAAATAGACTAGATTATATAACTAACTGACTTAACACTAAACATTTATATGTGTTTCTAGTGCCTTATTATTCTTATATAGTATTGCTCATACATCCATACAGGTCTTGATGTGTATATTTACGTATATATAGTTATATTTATGCTACTTTATTCTTCCCATAGTCGCCCTGAGACCCTGTCTGCACCCTGCCGTTCTTGCTGTAGTTTTTTAACTGTGTATATTGAGCCCTTGTTTGTGTCTTATTCTTTCATGTGTATAAAGCTGCTACTACAAGGCAAGGACAGACAGGACTGCAGAGCCAAGAGACGACATGAAGGAGAATATATTTTACTATAGGTTGGGGGAAGTTTCCAATTAGTGCGTGCATTGTTAGTTTACTAGAAAGTTCATGTGTTACAGCTTAAACTTCGACACTTGCAGGCAGATAAAATCAGAGTACACATATTTTGCACTCAGACTTGAGCGTTCAGACAGCAGAGTAGGCCTCGAAGGAATCAATATGGAAACACATTTCCTCCTTCTTTAGACGTGCATTTCAAATATCAAACCAGTACAGATATTTTGACCACAGCCCAACCTTCCTGGAGGAGGATGAGTGTGCACAAAGACACGAGTCCATGTAAGTGTTTTTGAACATATCCCAAAATGTTGCAACAAGACTAATAGCCCCCATAAGCGAGCTGTCACAACAGACAAACTGAGGCTGTAGCGACAAAACCCCGGAGTGTATTGGTGCTTGAACTTGTTGTGCACTGAACGTTACTAATGTAGGAATAAGACTTTGTTACATTTCCCTCTAAAAGCCTCCGTTTACAGGGTTAATCTGTGTCTGACCTGCTTCGCTGCCGTGCTCTCCGGTCAGGTGCGACAGCGGCGACTGGGGCCGGCTGTCCCCGCAGAGCGAGTAGCTGTGCTCGGCTGTGATGTGCGGCGGGAGAGGGGACGACGGGGACAGGTCTCCCCCGTCCTCCCCCTCCATGGCCTCCACGCCGCCTCTCACTCCGGACAGGAAGGGGTCGCTGAGCAGCTGGCCCAGCAGAGCATCCTGGGAGAGGTCGTCGAGGAGCTCGGAGAAGTGCTGCAACGAGGAGAGAAAATACCATCAATTCATTTTTAATTGAAGCATAAAATATCAATTTGATACAACAGAGAGGAGACAGACAGATAATTATAGAAGTCGACGACAGCCTGCCTGTGATTAGAGGCTGCTGCTTTTTTTATTGCCACCTTCCCTTGAAGTTTCCCTCTGCACTCTCTCCCCCGGGGAACACTAAAGAAACCAATTAAAAACCTGTAAAATTGTCTGTCAGTGAGGACAAATCAGGCTGAATCTCCCCTCCAATCACTGCTTCTCCTTCTGTGTGTGTGTGACTGTCACTGTGGTGTTACATCTACCAAACAAAGCTGACAGACGAGCCCACCTCCTCCCCATCAACCTTTAATCTCCTCTATCATCCCCCTCCTCCTCCTTCCCCACATTCCTCCTCCTGCATTCTTCTTCTCCGCTCTCTATCTTTTTCTTACATCTCTCAACAAGGTGAATGTGTTGCACTCAGATCTGCCCACCATGTTCAGGTGTTGTGACTGACATAAACAAAAGGCAGCCAAAGCAAAGCCCGGCTGGTGATGTGATGATAGCACACTGACATACATCTCCTGTGTGCGTGTGCGTGTTGAACATGCAGATGTCTTTTCAAACACACGCTGACAGAGACCTCTAATTACTGTTTGGTGATTTTGCAAATAACCACCACAAAAAAAAAAAAAAAGAGTAAAACTAAAGCTGCAATTTACGGGTATTTTAAGTTAATCTGCAGAAGGATGGTCTCCAAAATGTGTCTTGAATTGTCTTGCTTTGTGCAACCAGACGTCCAAACGTCCAAAATTCAGTTTATTGTGTTCAAAAATAACTAAACTAGCAGTTTATCTACGGTGTTTAGTTGTTGAGCAAAACTTAATCCTAACAATTATTTCAAAAAATGGCTTTTATTAGAAATAGTTTTAGTCGTACAATATATCAAAAAGTACAATAAAGTAAGAGGTTGATGATCATTTAAACAAAACAAAGAACTTACATTTTGAAAGGGAATTCAACACACCTCTATCAGTGCGGCATAAAAGTTTTAATTAAAATCAGTGAATATTTCAATCAAATTTCATTTGTATAGCGCCAAATCATAACCAAAGTTATCTCAAGACACTTTACAAAGCAGGTCTAGACCGACTCTTTGTTATGTTATTTAAAGAGAGGCCCAACATGAATAACCATGAGTAGCACTTAGCAATATATTCGGCACATTGGCAGAAAAACTTCCTTTTAACAGGCAGAAACCTCGAGCAGAACCAGACTCATGTTGAACATCTGCCTCGGCTGGATGGGCCGAAAATGTTATAGAAGGAGATGCAGGATAGAGACAGGCAAAGAGAGCAACAACAACATATGTCCTTGTTACATGAACAACAACAGGTAACACATACTTATGGTTACAATGCCAATAATAGTTGTACACTAGTGTGAAAATTAGCAAAAAATAAATTAGCGCGAGAAGCAGAGTAATGATAAAGGCTGTAGTAATCGTAATTGTAACAGTTGAAGTCAGCAGGTCTACTAATATTTGGCTCTTCTTTTATTGTGTACATGGTATAACACAGAAAGGGGTTATTATCTCACACACAGTATTAAATAAAGTATAAAGAAGAACTTAAGTGAGTGTAACTTAAATAAAAAAGTGTTCATTACACTTGTGTCTGTATCTTTCCCTTTCTCTACAGCAACAGTGTATTCTTCAACAGAAACATAAAATATTAACTTCATAATGCCAGCGTGTGACATTCACATAAAAACCACAGAATTCCATCCAGTCATGTCCTCACTTCAACTCTACACCCCTCAGAGAACATCAAAATATTTCTGATGTAACTTTAACTGTGGAAATTCTGTTGCCGGGCAGAGTACTCCGAATGTATCCAATGGAACATAAGCGTTGTCGGAACACTCTGTGCTCAGCCAATCAGAAGGAAATAAACAATTTAAATGAAGCACAGATGAAACTGTGACATTCTTAACTGCTGACTTGGAAAACGAGTGAGAAAAGAGAGAGAAAATTTAAAGGTCTGATACATTTCGTTAAGTTACGTCAGAAAGAAAGAAGAAATGGTTAAAGGGAGAGTGAAATCAAGATGGAGGAAACAGGAGGAGGGTGGACGGCTGACCGCCAAGCATGTGGCTTCAATTACAGAGCGAGAGAAAGAACGAAGACTTGACTTCTTGAGTTCATACAGTGGAATGACCTCCTCACACCATAAACACACAGCACACTCCTGCCGCCGTATGCTGCCCTAAAAGGCCCAGTTTCTGGCCTCTGTGTGTGTGTGTGTGTGTGTGTGTGTGTGTAATGCAAACACCGACAGCCACCCGTGAATGTATTCAAGGGGGGAAGACAAATATTTACACATTTATCCATCAATGGGTCCATTTCCATCTTTCCGGCGTGAACAAGGCATGATATCAATGTATGTGTAATGTGTGTGTGTATGTGTGTGCGAATGCCTTTTGAGTGTGTGCATGCGCCAAAGGCAGACATTTACAGCTGCTGGTATTATTATACTCCTTCAGATCTTAAAAGCACACACATGCTGACAGTAAAGAGTGTTGCTGTAATGATGATAGCAATTATAACGTCAGCCCAAATGAATAAAGTACCAGGTTGCTGAACGGAATGTCTCAAGGAAAATGTTTGAAACTTAAAGTTAACTATTAAAAGTGAGCTAGAAGTTTGAAGAAATATCTTCTTTAGAATAAATTTAAGGACCTTTAAGCATAATTAACTTCCTATAAATATTATAATAGCAAAATAAAGTAGCTTGAAATAATCCTAGGTCTTCAAACAACACTGGGATAACTAGCTGTTAGCTAGTTAGCCAGATAGCTAGAACATTAGCAGGTCGCAGAAATGGCTTATAGAAACGTTCTGGTAAAGCCTACAGAAAAATTGTTTGACAAAGGTTGTTGAGTGTAAACTTCCCTGAATAATTATAATAAAATGATTAGTCTTGTAGGTAACGTGAGGTAAATACTGCAGTTAGTAAGCTAGTTAGCCATACGTTAGCATAACATTAGCAAGTTACATGAAACTGCTAACAGAGAGATATTCTGGATTGTCTACGGTTGTTAAATTTAAACTTCTTCAAAAACAATATTTATAAAATAATGTGGATTTAAATGCTACTTGGGCTTGAAGGTAACACAGGGATACTACTATATGTAAGCTAGTCCGCCAACAAGCTAACATTAGCTGCTTTCATGAAATGCCTAACAGATTTTTTTCTCGGCTAGGGTTGTGAAGTATAAATGTCGGTTTAGTCAGTAAAACAGGATTACTAATGTAGGTTGTAAGATAGATAGCTAGATATGTTAACATAAGCAATGGCTAACTGAAACACGTACTATCATCAAAAACTGTAACGGCTGTTCATCTTTGGTGTGTGAAGGCTGCTAAATTTGTCCCAAAAGCCAAGGTAAGAAGGCCAAGTGTGTTGTTTTAACTATTTAGAATGATTTCCACAGTATTAAAATTAAACAATCCGTGTTTTTGAAGGTCTGAAAATCTGATTCGACTCGAACTGGTTTTCTTTACTTTAAGACATGTTGAGTTATTTGAGAATGCATACCCAACGTTATCCAAACGGAAGTAGTTTTTTAAAGAATTTGTGATGTCTTTGAGAATGGATGTTTTGTTCATTCTGACCTTTTAAACGATGAAGCCTAAGAAGAAGCAAGACATTTTGTTTGATTCAGATCAGCTTTCTGCAAATAAAAAAACCCAAAGAAAACCATCATGCTGGTCACAGAGGCTCAAGTGGGTGTAGTTTTCAGGAAGGAGTAATTACATACAAACCCATCTTTCAAAAAAAACTAAAGCATATTTTATGGGTTCAAGCGTGGTTTATACAACCTTTGACATCGCCCCTTTCTCCCCAGGGCTCACTTGTACGTCTCTGTAGAGCGGAAACGCTCTGAATTATCTTAAATTTGAACGCAAACAAATAATCCACCCAACATGAGAATGCAGAAAGGAAATAAAGCCTCATTTTGTTTAAAAAAAGGAGGTGGGAGGGGTCCAGCTCCTGCATGAAAACAGAACCACACCAAAGACCCATAGTAAGGGTTTATATGCTCCCTGTCATTTCTGCTGTGGGTGTGTGTGGTTGTGGTTGTGTGTGAGTGTGTGTGGAAGAAAGAAATGCGATGCAGGGCAGTGGACCAGGCTGCAGGAGCGGTCACAGGCCTGGTGTAACTCATCACACACAACAGAAACCTCTTTGTCTTTGCAAGCCCAACAGAGAGGTGTTATTTCGGGCCAACTGTAACTCGACACTCTCCAGCTGGGACACACAACCTGGAGAGTTGAAGCCTAAATGGGAAAACTGGGAGTTCAAACAGGAACTAGGGCGAGAATCTGAGGGTCAGTCGGTTCTCTGAAGGAGCAGTGGTGATAACAAAGAAGCTATTCTCACATTTTTCTGTCTATAGTTTCATCCGTAACACATCGAAACACGCTCAGAACAGCGCTGAAATGCAGATCCTAATCTTTTAATGAAGCAACGATAAAAGTCTGTAAAGTCTGTCTGATGAAGGAGGAAATCCTGTGTGATTACATCTCGGGTTCAGTTGAAACATCTTTGTTGCACAAAGAAAACCTGTGTCGTCCGAACAGAGACAAATCTTTCAGGCCTTTTAGCTTAGCTATACTTTTAATATATCTGATCTTAATAAATCAGAGGAATGCTGATGAAACGAAAGACTCTTAACTAGGTCAGAAAAGTGCTTTGAACAATCACAGGCAGAGTTTAAGAAAATTAAATGAAACAAGACAAATCGGCTACAGCTATGTTACCAGGACTTTGAAGTTGTACTTCAACACATCACTTTGAGCTATATGCTAATGCAAGCATGCTAACATGCTCTCAATAACAATGCTAACATGCTGATACTTTGCATGAATAATACTTACCTTGCTGACATTTTTGACTTGCACGTTAGCATGCTAATAGTTGCTAATTAGCACTAGATGCAAAGTAAAGCTGACGCGAATGTAAATGCTATTTGTTTTGAAGGTTTTTGGTCATTAATCAAATACCCCTTTCCCGCCGAAATTAGCACGTTGATGCAGGTTTTTCAGAGTCGGGAAGACCCGCTTGTAGATTCCAATTGTCTCTTTTCCCATTGCCAGAGAAGTATACGCCTTTCGGTCTCTTTTCTGCTGCGTCACCATCTGACGTCACAAACGTGCCAGAGACAG
Source organism: Semicossyphus pulcher (assembly GCF_022749685.1). NCBI lineage: Eukaryota > Metazoa > Chordata > Actinopteri > Labriformes > Labridae > Semicossyphus > Semicossyphus pulcher. The sequence goes on from NW_027211694.1 coordinate 3,875,295, forward strand.
GGTTAGTAAACAGTGAAGATTCAGTCTGTTTATCAAACTCGGCGGCGACAAATTTGGAACGATGTTCGAGCGCTGCTTGGACGGAGACGGGCAGAAGTTGTCGCTGAGATGACGAGGAGTCGCAGAAGTTACTGACTGAGCATAGCATCACACCGGAAAGGGGGCAGAGAATAGCGTGTCGACACGGGTTTTGTGTTCCCATCAGTGCCGATCGGAGCCGGGGAGATTATTACCCGGGTCTTAACTGTTGACCCGGGTCTGAATGCCGATTGTAACATTTCCCACTCAGCAAAAAAGCTGGGTGTTTGTGGGTGTTAGTGTTTTTTTGACCAGTGGGAAGCGGCTAAAGTGTTGGACACATTCAAACTTTGATATGATTATGTTGTGAAGTGGAAACGATAAGGGATCACCAGAGTTTTTAAAATATATCCTGAAGGAGACATGAAATTTAGCACAATGATAATTTGCCAACCTATAAAATACTGGGACATTTCACACAAAACAAAAGACATTAGCCTTATGACAGTGCTAAAAGAAAAATCTGAGAATCCTTAAAGTCAGTAAGATTCATCCTCTGGGAACTATTAATACCTGTACTAAATGTCAGTGGGATCCATTGATTAATTCTTGAGATATTTCAGTCTGAACTAAAGCAGTGGAGCGAAATATTAAATCATGTCATCAGCATAGTGTGACTAGTGAATGCCTAAATGAAGACATGGAGCACCACTAGAGAACTTTAAATATATAAAAATCCATCAACTTATCGACTGGTAAGTAAACTGATCAATAGTCCTGTTCCCTTAAAAATCAGCGGCAGTGTGTCAAGTGATAAGGCCTGCCTGTAAAATCCTCGACAGCTGTGTTGGTCACTAGTTAGCAGCTAAATTAGTGGGAGTGGGAGAGGGGAGGAAGGAATGTCCTCTCCGGCCTGTAATTGTCCCGTCGTGTAGGATGTGTGTGTGTCTGTTTTAACCCTTAATGACCAGAGGCTTCATCTTCGCGGGGTAGGAGGAGGAGGAGAGGAAAGTTTGATGATGTAACACCTTCCTCCCCTGAAAAGCAAAACCAGATGTGAAAGAGGACACCGGAAAAAAGGCCTGACAGCCACACACACAGGCCCAAGGGTCATCTCCCTCGAGTGTGTGTACCTTGACCTGGACTCGTCCGTGTGGACTTGAGTCACATCCCAGGTGATCACGCTTTGCAAACACACACACATTTACACATGAGTTTATGTCAAGATAAACTGTATGACTCTGTTCTATTTGATTTGGAGTAGCTTTCGTTTATTTTGTCTTATTTTTAACTGTTCACTGACTTTTATTGATCTATTTCTCACATTTCATCTTTACCTATTTTTGCCTGTTTGTTCCATGTAAAGCACTTTGGGCTGCATGTATGAAAAGTGTTTTTAAAATAGAGTTTAGACTATCACAAATCACCCACACGTGTCCCATCATTACCTGATAAGTAGTTCAAAGAGATATCTGCCAGTTAATTGCAGTACATGAACTCTTTGGCTGCTACACAAGAAATGTTGTTCATTCATTTCTATGTGAAAGTAAGAGATCTTTATTTCATTCATTTAGTCTAGTGTCAGTCTAAAATATAAGAAAAAAGACTTCAACAACTTACGTATCAAAGTAATCCAGTCATATTTGTCTGTAAATTAAACGGTACACAATCAGGGGCTGCTAAATTGTGCTAATTCTGCACTTTTACAAAAAAGGCTAATGGCTAACTCGCTGACTCCATGACAACATTAAAGGAAAGGAAATTCCTTCTTCCTTTGTTTTTCTGCTTGGTTAACAGATTTGTTTTGTTATTTTGCCCAGAGGAAGAAAATTTGACTCATTCTTCTTCCCTAACCCCCCCCTCCTTTCCCACTTAGTCAAAAGTTCCTCTAGCTTCTAAGCTAATTCCCCCCTGGCCCTCTGCTGAAATTCCCAAAACACTCGAAGATAAAAAGGGCAAAACATTTGCATATCAAAACCTCAGTTGCTGTAGTTACAGTGTTGTACGGTTAGCATTCATGTGTCCTTCTCCTGCAGCTGTAAGCCAGACGGCAACAAGTATTTGCTGGAATGCTAACAATGTGTGCAAGCTGTTTTAACGCTTAGCTGAAGTACATGTGTAGAAAGTTTTCCCGCAGAGCTGCAGGGATTCCTCCTCTGCATCTGAATGCAATCCTTAATACTGGTCAATAACTTCAAGTGCAATAAGTTGAGTCAAAAAGAGCCTGGAAAAGAGGGTTTGAGCAGCAAACATGGCTAACAACAACACTAATATGTTTGGCGTCAAACATGTCAGCAGACTAATAGCATCAAGTAGATTTCAGGTTCAGCTTTTCATTGGTCTAATCTCTTCTGTTTTAACCTCGAGTGTAGGCCCAGCTGTGTTTTGAACTGAATGCTAACATTAATGTGTTAGCGTAGCCTGCTTAAGTTGATCCTCTTAGCATGCTATGTAGCATTAATTTTGAAGTGTAGCATGCTTCTGTCTAACACATTAGCATGCTATTTTAGCATCAAGCTCAAGTATAGCAGTTAGATTTAACATATTAGCATGCTATGTCGGCTTTTAACTTCAAGTGTAGCCAGCTTGAGTTTAACAAATTGAAATGGTATGTAAGCGTTAAAATTAAAGTGTAGCATGCTTAAATTTAACATATTAGCATGCTATGTTAGCATCAAACTCAAGTGTAGCAGTTAAATTTAACATATTAGCATGCTATGTTAGCATCAAACTCAAGTGTAGCAGTTAAATTTAACATATTAGCATGCTATGTTAGCATCAAACTCAAGTGTAGCAGTTAGATTTAACACATTAGCATGCTACGTCGCTTTGAACTTAGTGTAGCTAGTTTGAGTTTAACATATTGAAATGTTAGCAGGCTTAAATTTAACATACTAGCATGCTACATTAGCATTAAACTCCATGTAAAGCTAAGGATGATTAAAATGTGACTCTTTGTTGTATTTTTTACTTCTATTTATAACTTTTACCGCAACTTTGTGACGTTGCCCTGATAAAAACTTTGGCCAGGGCAAAAAAGTGTCTGATTATCAGGCTAATTTATTTGTGTTTGACCAACAAATCAAATGGCATTGCTTTCCAACAGCTACAAGTATTCAGGCCTATTAAAACAACAGTGAAATGCTCTTACTGTACATGAAGGCATGTTTGTTCGAAGCCAACACAAATCTCTTTAAAGCAACTCAAACTCAGAGATATCAGCTGAGCCAAACCATGTACCGGATAACCACAACAACAGGACTACACACCTCCCTCTGGACCACTTATCATGTACGTTGTCTTTGCTGTGACATTGATATTGTGTATCAGCATAACAAGACAAATCACAGGCCTTGGAGGGCTTTTGCTATCTGGGTCTTATCTTCAGGGGGGGCAGACTACAGGAGGCGAGCCCGGCACCAAGGCCTCATGTCTGGACTGTGTTAGCTCTATGCGTCACACTCTTCCTAACACACTGCTTACAGTCTCCTGCCTGTTTCCACACGCAGACACACAACACATCTGTCTTCTTGACATCATTCGTTCCATAATGTCTGATTTCCCTTTAAGAGCTGAAACTCGGCCAGAGTGACCTCGCTGCACAGAAATGTCCTCAGAGCGAGGGAAGACTCTGAGTGGTTCTCACACACTCCCTGACCCAGATTCTGGACGTCGATTTCAGACTCATTCACCAAACATTTCTACTAATCGAGGAGGCGATTAAAGCAGCAGGAAAAGCTGATCAATCATGAAATTGAGAAAAGCAGCAAAGAATCCCCTGCAAGTTTCTAGGCTAGAGGGAAATCCTGTCATGATTAGCTTGTTTTTTCTGCTCAAAAACAGGCTGCCAGCTCCTGCTAGCTGCCGCACCGCTAACATTACATTGATTTCTAAATACCACATTTTACAGCCGTTTCAAGTGATGCCTAAACATAACAAAGACATGCTCGTTAGGTTCATCGGTGACTGTAAAGTTGCCCATAGGTGTGAATGTGTGCATGCAAGGTTGACTCTCTCTATGTGTCAGCCCTGTGGTTGGCTGGCGACCAGTCCAGGGTGTAACCCCGCCCCTCTCGCCCAGTTGCAGCTGGGATGGGCTCCGGCCTCCCCACGACCCTGAATGGGACGAGTGGTGTAGATGGTGGACGGATGAAAATGAGGACAATATACCTGCAATTACTCCTTCTGAAGTGGTGACTTCACACACCTAACCCTCGAGGCAGACTTACTTCTCTGAGCGGGGTCAAAGGTCAAAGTGACTGATCAGACACTTTAGTCCAACTGAGGAGGGAATTTGTTACAGAAAAAGGCCAATTTAACATGTGTTACCAGCCAATTGTGTCCAGAGTTACGAACACAAAGAGGGCACATTTTGAGGCTCCTGAATCTACAACCAACAGGATCTTCCATCATATGATGATATATTTGAGTCCCGTCTTTAATCAGCGATGTGGCGGGGGTGGAGTGATGCTTAACGGATGTAAACAACAGGATGTGAGAGAAATAACAGCAGGCGTGACATCCAGCAGAGGAGCCAGTGTTTACTCCCCACCCACCGTCGAGGACAGGAATACACACGCATAAAGACACACGCGACATCTGAATGTGAAAACAATCACAGCAGATCCATTAAGAACCAGTTTCCATGAACTCAAATGTCCTTTTCCTGTTTGCCACCGCGGCTGTAGACCTCTTTTCAGTCTCATTAATGCTTCACGCTTGATTAAAAGAGGCCGGGATTTATGCAGAGCCACGACAGGAAACGTGTTAAAAATAGGAAGTGTCACAGAGAGATGTCGACTGCTCAAGAGTGGAAAACATCCCGAGTCAAAGTTCAAACTGTGAGTCAGTTGTTATCTAAAGGGCCACACGCTGATATTAGTGTGCACGTGTGAGTGTGCGTGTGAAAGTAATTCAGACGAAGATACGAGGCTTCAAACTGAAAACCAGATGCCGAAGACGACAAATGGAAAAGGTCTCCTCTAAGGTCCCCTCTGCGTGTAAAATCCACCCATTTAGCCCCCCGTCTGTCTGCAGGAGCTTCCCAAAAGCTCTCACACAAACGCACACACACACACACACACCCACAAAGGCTAACACAAACTTTCCAGCCTTGCTCTGTCATACTGCCCGATCACTGAGTCCAAACCCCCACTCTTCCCACACACACAAACACAAACTGACCCTCCAGATGTTGCACAATGGCTTCCCCTGGGTTACACTGGTATGAACCTTTAAATATGTGTATTACAGGCTGATAATGTACTTTTTAAATCTTAAATACTTGTAGGAATAAAACTTACAGTATAACCAATGTTTGTCTTGTCAATACATTCAGATAAGTCAAGTTGTATGTCTGCAAATCTTCTTCTTTGTGCTCTATTCTTTCTTAAAAGCAGACACATCAATGAGTCACACGGCTGCACTGGGAGACGAGACTGTTGTTTATAAAATGACTCAGTCCCAAAAAGAACACCCTGCTGCCCCAAATACTCAATAGGGCACCAAATGTGGATTAATTCGCCGCTGAAAGTAGTCCCCCCAAAAACGCACGATTTCCTCCTGTTTGAGTGACTTTTACGAAAAACTACAACGCCCAGCTTTTAGAGGAAAACACTGAGAATGTTTAAAAATTAAGTTAAATTTTTTTGCTTTTACAAGAGTGTTTTTTTACAGCTTTAACAGAAGATGGATGATTAAAGTTAAGAGATTCTAATAAGCTTTGTTTTTTAACTTTCCAACAGAGCCAGGCTAACTGTTTCCCCCTGTTTCCAGTGTTTAAGCTAAGCTATGCTAACTTGCTGCTCCCTGTAGCTTTATATCAACTGTACCGGCAAGAGAGTGGCACAATATTCTTCACTAACTTTTGACAAGAAAGTGGATATATGTGTCTCCAAAAATTATGATTTTTTATTTCACAGTTTTGCATCTTTAGCTGGAACCAATGGGCTCGGTGCTACGTGATAGAAATCAGGGAAAAGTTTAAGAGCATCAAATAACGGACGATTTCTTTCTGGGATTTCCTGACAATAAGACAAAACAAAAGTTAGACTTAACTCATCCTTTAACTTGACTATGCTAGTTAGTTATAGATAGATAGTTAAGTTATTATAATGTGTCATTTTGATCAGTTGCAAGTAAAGCAGGGAAAGAATAATGTGTTATAATATTCTTAAAGAAAACATGGAGGAGAAATGCTCAGGAAACATGGATATTTAGAGCTCTACCTCCCGTGTGAAAGCTCCACAGCAGCCTGTGATCGGACAATATGGTGCAATTGTTTTTGTTGGTATCTAAAGCCCCTTTTACACTGCCAGTTCAAGGCGAGACTAGTACATCCAAGTTATGTTAAGTCTTCTATGTAAAGCGCACAGAGGCAGAAGAGTGGTGCGGTGAAGTCGGCGTGGCTTGGTCCGATGTAAAATGGCAAAGGCGACACGGTGGCGGAGCTTCGTTGCGGCGCTGTCGCGGAAAAAGGCTTATAGTTGTTTTATAATTATGTAGAATTCACTATGTTATGATACAGGACTAAATATTTGGTAGAAATCCTTTAATCAATGTTTGGTCCGACACTTCCTGTCTTCAAACACAGCTGACAGATGCAGGTGGACTGTTTGTGTCAAACACAAGCACAGCTGTCTTCTGATCCCTCTCTCTCTCTCTCTCTCCCCCTATCTCTCTCATCCTGCTTTTTTATACTCGTTATAAAGTGGGTCAACACACACACACACACACACACACACACACACACACACACACACACGGCTAACTTTTTCCATCTCTCCCTTGTAACACTGACCGGTCATCTTGAACCAGCACACACAAACACCTCCGGCCGCTGCTTGAGCGTGAACTCCCTCAACCTTCTCTGTCTGCCAGTTCTCATTTTGTGCTTTTGTGCAACAGAAACTTCTTATCTCTTCTTCTGTGGTTTAACACAAATCAACCAAAGCTATCTGTAGAAACACGTCCAGGCACTCATGTTTGAAGTGAGAGGAATTAGTGGACGCTTAGCTCACTTTAACCAAACTTATCAGGCTCACTTTTGTGCGTTTATTTGGTTCTTTTCTGCAGGATTATCCCCCTAAAGATCTCAGGCCTCTAATTTCCCCTGCTTCGCCTCCTGGAAGGATGGATGCTGGGTAAGAACTGGGTCAGCGCCGGTCTTTGGGAGCACCTCACAGTGAGGATTTTAATCCCTGGAAAAGGCAAACACGCCGGGAAACTTGTTTGGGCGCGCCGCTAATCTCGAGTCCTCGGTTATAAACGGAGCTCTCTGAGGCGGATGCTTGCCAAGTAGACGCTTGAATGTCAAGTTGTACACACACACACACACGCGGTGAACTTTGCATGGATGAATGGGCTTGTTCATGTCTTATTGAATGGACAGGTTCATGTTGAAGAAAGGAATGATGGAGAAGAATGCAAAGACATGAGACAGGTGGGATTTCGGGGGTTAAAATGCTGATAACAGGCAACAGCTTATGTGTAAATGTGAAACAGGAAATCAAGACTTACAGCAAAGGGGCAGAGAAAGAGGGGGACAGTGTGAGAACAAAAGAAAGATTGATTACCCATCAGTCACAGGGAAGAGTCACAAAGAGAAACAAGCAGTTTAACAGGAGAAAAGGGAGCACTGGAGAAGTGTCTGGTATTTGGACAGGAGCCGACTCGCCCTCACTCTCAGCTGAGCCTGGAGGAACGACAGAGGAGGAGGAGGGCTGGAGAAGTCCGGGGTCAAGGGTTAAACAGACAGCGGATGGAGAGGCTACTGCTTTGATTGCACACTTGGAAACACAGGTCAGGATGTAAGCTGCAAGATCCATAAAAAAACATCAAAGTGGAGCTGCTCTCACAGCTCGTGCACCTCGCTGTTTAATAAGAAGTTTACAGGCTTTAAACACTTTGATGTTTCCAGCTGAAGCTCGTGCAGAAAGCTTCAAGTCGACGTACAAAGAAATTCTGTTGAACCTTAAAGTCTCATTACATGCATATTCTTTTGTTTTCTTCTCTATAAAAAGCCCCACAAGAATAAAATGCAGCTCAAAATTCAACTTTCTTATCGCTCAGCGTCCGGAAAAAAAACAGGCTGCAACTTAAAAACTGCTTCCAGGCTCATTTTAGGGCTGGGTGTATAAACCACTCACTGGGATATTAAACCCACACCCTGCTAACCACACACACAAGCTAATGCACGACCATTTAAAACCCTTTTATGGTGCCTGAAGCAAAGCGAGAGAGGGGGCCGATGGGAGGGGATGAAGAATCCAAAGGAGTGAGTAAGGAAGGAGACAGACAGAAATACAGACAGACAGGAGATAAATTTAGCTTTGCCTCAAAGAATGGAGGCTCCTGTGGATTTTCCATAATGATCCCTCACACACTGATTACTACCTTCGCTTTGCTCTCAAATGGCCCTTCAGCCGTTCTGCAGCAAAACTGAGTCCACTTGCAAAGTCGGGAGAAGAAGTTGCATCAGATATGGAAAAAAAGAAGAAAAAACTTGCCCTTCACGTTCATGTGCACACCATCTGTAGACACTGTCACCCTCCAAAGCAGAGCGAGTCTAAGTCAGCAAGGATGGCTCCAATTAAAGTAATGTTGAAGGGATGAGGTACATGAGAAACAGATATCGTTAAATCTGCCAAAATATTATCCTGACAGGGAAGGAAAAACTGCAGGAGATGCCTTCAGGCCCCAGGACACCAAAGCTCTGAAAATACAAAACTTAAAAGTACATTTTGTTAAAGTTTTTCTCGTTTTTGATCAATGCTGTAAAGATAACTTCTGCTTAAACTTTAAGTAATGTCCATGCCCATTTACATCTGGTATTAACATGTGATCTGCCAGGATTCACAAAACCATTATGGATAAGCTTTAAAACGTTTTTTGTGTGTGGAAAGACTAGCTAGCTAATGCTACTACTTGTAGCCTTTAGCAGGCTTTTAAGCTAGCATTAGGAGGTTGAGCAAGTTGGTTTAATTTGCTGGGTGGATTTCAAAATAAAGATCATGTGTTAACGCCAGGTGTTAAATGAGGTCTTAGTTTAGTAACACAATGTAGCCCCCTGGATTAATTAGTTTAGTTAACGGCGGAGGGATCTACTTCCATGGCAACCTCTTGGCTAACCAGCTAGCCAACTAGCTAAATATCAGACATATTCCACTTTATTGAATTTTTCTTCTAATGAACAAATTAAACTAAATTAAGTTCTAAAGTAAACTAAATCAGTGCGTCCAGTTTTCCAAAGAGTCTACATTCATGCTAGCAACTCTTTGAGGCTGTGGTAAAGTGGTACTTTAAGCTAAATGCTAACAGCCTCAAAATTACAATGCTAACATTCTAGTGCTAAGCAGGCGTAACGTTTGCCATGCGCATCATTTTAGTTTAGTGTGTTTGCATGCTAACATTTGCTCAACAAAAAGTAGCTTAAAGATGAGGCTAATGGGAATAGCGTTAGCAGTGCAGGTATGTTTTTCATAAAATCAAAGTGTTGGATAAATTAAAATGTTGCCTGAACCACATTTTATAACTTTCTGTACAAACTTTGACATCTTTAAAACATCTATTTGATGGTTGTTGAGATATTTTTCCTTTACACCAAAGTGTAAGAGCAACAGACGCTACCAGCAGTGCTGCTAGCATAGCTTAAATATCTTTTGTCCCTTTTAATTCAAACAGCAGCAGGTTAAACTCTCAAGCTAATGTGCATTGTACTGTTCGAGCTCCTCTTGCCTTAATCTTGTTCCTTTTGCATATCTTGACTCCACATTTAACTGATGATTTGACTATTTGTGAATTATTTGTTTCATTTTTCTATCTTAAAACTACCAGAGCCTAAAATTAGCAGCTGTCTGTTTCACACAGTCAGCTCTTGCACCGACCTGAAGATCCGGCACCACACCTGTTCTAATAACACCGTGTGCTTCATTATTACACACAGGTGTGTTCCTGTGACGCGCACACTGAATAATAAACACAGAAGATATTCAAACCAGAACGTACGCCGACACTGAAGAGACACTTGAACTTTTATTGGCAATAAAACGTGACTGGTTGTTAAATTATCTCGTCATTAATTCATGATCTGTATAAATAGGTCTGCAGGGTGTGTGAGCGTGGATATGAATGACCCTCTCTGCCTGCAGACTGACCATTCAGAGAGAGACAGAGCGAGGCCACCGGTGAGCAGGATGCCCTGCCCCTACGGAGAACAGGCTCTGCACTGTGGACACATGGAGCCTGCTGTTTACCCTCGACTCCATGTGTGTGTTCGTCTGCTCTTATTGACTTAAAAAACTCAGCATGTACTAAGTTCTTAAACCCTTCATATCTCTTAATAAAAGTTCTCGAGTTACATGAACAGACAGAGGAGGCTCTTTATCGGCAGGTATGTTATGTAAGCGCACATAGTTGGAGAGCCCTGGAGCATGTGCAGAGCAAACATACTCTTTTCCTCTGCCTGTCTTCCTCCCTCTGCGAGTACACCATGTGCTGGAAACCACGCCAACATTTCTGGAAGAAAAAACGTGCATGTGCATGAAACAGCCTCTAAGTTTAGGGCCGCTCTCTCTCCGTCTCCGCCTGTTTCCTGAACGTGATCTTCGTAGTATCTTTCCCGTCTCTTTTTATGCTGCTGACCTTTATCTTTTATTGAAAAACAACATGTCCTCATGACAAATCGAGTCGATTGTAACCGGAAAAACAAGAGGAACATGTGGTTAATGTTGTGAAACGATGCAATTTGGTTAAAGGTTTGGGCACAAAACTACTTGGTATGGTTTCAGAGAAGATTACAGTTCGAGTGTGTTCACTTCTTAATCCATATACGCTAAACTCTTCCCTCAACAGACGTTATTCTACATCACCCGACCTCCTCCATCGCTGCCATCATTAACACTCTCATTGCCTAACAATATATAAATAGGTGTTGCAATAAGACAAGCTATCTGGTCTCCAGTCCACCTCATATATAATGCAGTCTTAACTACTACTGTACATTCACATTCATTGAAAAACTGCTGCTCTAGTTTACGACGAAGTATTAGGGCCACGTTAAAGAAAGAAAAATAGAGAATACAAGGAAAAATACGTAATATTATGAGAATAAAGTCGTAATATCAGACTATTGTCAGCCTACATGTTATAAATGTCAGAAGAGCAGCCAGCCGCCTGCACTAAAATGACATGTGAAGTGTAACATCACAGTGAACATCTTGTGAAGTTATGCTTGTAAATGATTGCACCGGAGGCTTAATACAACTTTAGTCGTTTTAACACAGGTGACTGGCTGCTCTTCTGATATTACCCTTCAAAATAAAATACAGGCTAACCATAGCCTAAAATAACGACTTTATACTCGTGATATTACAACTTTCTTTCTCGTTAAATTACAACTTTATTCTCGTAAAATTACGACTTTATTCTCGTAATATTTCAACTTTTTTTCTCGTAAAATTACGACTTTATACTCGTAATTTAAGAGATTTTTTCCCCCTCAATGTGGCCCTAATACTCCGTCGTACTAGTTGTCTATGGTGGTCCACAACAACCCCCTTCCATCCTTCCAAGCAAAACTACATCTTTTTGACTTACGACTACAAAAACTAGCGTCACGTCAAACAACTTTTAAGAGGATCGTACAAAAATGACAAGATAGAAAATTCTCACAACATGTTCTAAATAGAGTAACATTGTTATAATGTTTCCGGCCCAGGTTGTTATCTCCAAATTATACATAGTGCACAAAGTGGAGCATTTGACATCTAAAAAGCCAGATTTTACCAATACCAAAAACAAAGGTAATTCAGGACTTCTTTCCACACAGGACACATCTCTCAGTGGACGTAGGTGGATTAATCGGATCTACAGTAGATGCTGCTGAGAAAAATGGGGATCAGACATTTGATCAAGACAAAATGTACCAAACAAGCAGTAACATGTCGCAGCCAGCTGTGCATTAATGCATGCATAAACTCACTTCTCAGAGTGGAGATTCATAGTTTGAAAGATTAAATCTTCAATCAAAGTCACTGAACAAAAACAGCAATCATCCTTCATTATACGAACTGGACTGACAAGACATTCAAGTGTAATAATGGACGTTATTTTAATCCCTGCCACTTATATTTAGTATTTAAACTATGTAAAAGACTGATTGAGCCAAACAGGATTTGGTCTTAAAGGAAAGTGTAAACGACACAAAGATATTATTGATTTTAACGTGACGTATTGATTGATTTCACCTCCTGCTTCAGTGTTTGTTTCCCTCCCTGAAATAGATCCGTGCACGTCACACAAACACGTCACAGCGATGTCAGATATGATTGTCACGGTCGTAGGTGAATGGACATGACAGACGTCTCCACCTTCACACCAATGCAATGTGATTATTCTAAAACCGGAGGAACTTGATTATGATTGAGGCAGAGACAGAGAGGATGATGGGAGAAGCAGGCGTGAAGGTGGAGGTTCCCGCACGCGCTCAGACTGAGAGGCTTTACATTGTTGTGAGGAATCCTGCGTCAACAAACCCCCGAGAGAAAGTGAGAGTGAGACCCAACAAAGACCCCAGTCTGCTCCTCAGGCTGCCTCACACTCACACAGTGCAGGCCTGTTACATTCATGCATCCCCCACCCTCTCACACACACACACACACACATACTATTCATGCTTTACTAAATATAGAATATCCACCTCGCTAACAGCAGCATCTTACTCCGGCTTCGTAAGACAACCTGGCTTTTGTTCAGAGTGAAAGTTTAAGGTATTATGTTTGTGACCTTCTGCACGTGTTGTCAGATGCTTTAACAATACAAACGCACAAAAAACACACATGCATTTACACCGCTCACACCTTCATTTGTGCTATAAATAAAAGAAGAAAGAGCAGAGGAATGCGCTGTTTGGATTGTACATTGTTTGTAAAGGTGTGCAAAGATGGTGTTGTCATTTCTGCAGGCTGCATGGTTTTTAATCGTCCTTATTAGTTAAGATCTCTGTTTTGTTCTCTTTGGCGACACCTGTGGTGATAAGTGGTAACTGCAGGTAGCTCGGTTTTGTCTTGTAGATGTTTGGTGTTTTGCCACTGGTCAAAAAACACGCCAACACCCGACTTTTGTGCTTAATGGGAGGCCACAATCGGCATTCAGACCCGGGTCAAATGACTCTGCAGTAGGCCCCGGTTATTAGCGCCTTTCCTCCAATCGGCATTGATGGGAACACAAAGCCCGTGTCGACGCGCTAATCTCCGCCCCTTTTCCGGCGCAATGCTATGCTCCATCGGTAACTTCTGCCTTCTGCGACTCCTTGTCATCTCAGCTACAAATTCTGCCCGTCTCCGTCCGAGCAGCGCTCAAACATCGTTCCAAATTTGTCTGCGCCGAGTTTGATGAACAGACTGAATGAGTAATAGATACAATAAAGACCTAACCACCGTAACATCTTCACTGTTTACTACGTGACGGGGACGCAACAGAAAAGAGACCGACAGGAGTATACTTCACTGGCAATGGGAAATGAGACAATTGCTATTTATAAGCGGGTCTTCCCGGGCAGAAATTTCTGGTTCGTTTTATTTACATTTGAGGAATTTATTCCTACATAATGATGTTTTCATTGCATCCTGATTTGTGGGGAACTGTGTAAAGTCAACATATTGTATGCATACTATAAAAACACACAGGTGAGGCTGCAAAGATGTAAAGCTCATTAACTATCAACTAGTTTATCAATAGCTATATATAGAATTGTTTTCAGGTTATTCTAAAAATCCTGCAGCTTTTCTTGTTTCCCAAAATCTCTCCTATAAGAGACACAAACAGCAGATCAGCAGTCTGATTCTGTCTGCAGGAATCTGACAGGAATTATAGCCTGAGGACTCTTTAAAAGGTCGTTCATTCACAGCCTGAACACTTTAACAGCACAAGTCTTTACCTGTCTGTAGGTTAAGTCTGTGTGTGTGTGTGTGTGTGTGTGAGTGTGTCTCGGGCTCAGTAGGCCTCTGTGGTGTCTGATTCCCATCCTGCAGCCAGCTGGATTTTTCCCTGTAAACCCAAACGCTCCTCCCATCATCTGCACACACACACACACACACACACACACACACACACACACACACACACACTCTGTCTCCTCTTGGACCCACAGAGGCACATATGGCTGGAAACTCATATTTTAAGTTACATAACTGAAGGCGGAGGGCCATTTTAAAGCAGGGTTCATTGTGTTGAGGGGATGCTGTGCATGTGTGTGTGTGTGTAAAGTATTTCCACTGTGTTTTAAGTTGCAGAGGTAAACCACTGTAACCAGTAAGGCTTCAATTATCTGCCAGTGTGTCCTTCTGCAGAAAGCTCGAGCTGCTGGTGAGCTAAAGGAAAGCTTCCAGTCGATTTTGTGTGTCTGCACGTGTTGATTTATGTCATTACAACTCTCCTGCCTTAAACTAATCGACATGCACGGGGCATAAAGGAGGCTAAGAGATGTTATTTTGTATCATGTTTAATTTATTGAATGAAAGCTCTGAAATGTACTATATTAATTGTAAAGGAAAGTGTGTAGTTTTGAAGTTCCTAAGTCAAGGGCCACCCTTTAACACCTCGGATCCTGCTGGGTGTTTTATTTTGAAGGAGGTTGCTATAAAGGCTCATTAGCCACTGCTATGAGAGAGGATGGCATCTCAGATGTCACTATTAACTGTTTATACACCGCTCCAAATGCTTTTTGGTGCATCCTGATCTTTAAAAGAAATACTGAATATTTGCATTACATCTCTATTTGTATCTGCTGCTAATATTAAACTTCTCTTTTGGCTTCCTGTGCAAACTCTGTAGATATTTACTGTTCCAGGGCAAAATACACTTTAGTTAGGGACCAGAATATCTAGCGCTAGAGACGCTCTTAATGTACAAAAGCTTAAAAACAATACATTTCCACTAACACAGTTAGCTTATGTGTAACCACATCCATACTTTGGTACAACAATTTTGGTCATTAATCAAGCAAAAATATTTAAAACATCCAATTTCCAGCTTTCTAAAATATAAATATGTGCTTCTTTTTTATGCTTAAATGAACAGGAAATTGCAATCCTAAGGAAACTTTGTATTGTATTTTTTGAAGACACTAGTGATGAAAAGGCAAAATATTATCGAATCCCTATCTCAAAAATGTGAGCACTTTTCTTTTTCTCTGTTTATCTTGATAAAAAATGTGATAAAATCTATGTTTTATACTGTTTGACAGGCATGACAATCAATTTAAAATGTGTGGTTTTTCCACTTTTTTCTGACTTTTTATTGATTTAATGGAAAGAAGTATCAGCCCTAGACCACAGAGTATCTAGACTTGTATAGAGGCAATGCCCTTGACTGGTTATACCTCTCATATGTTCTTCCCCAGTGCTCATATCTGCAAATTATTGCTCATGTTAAGAGTGTATGTGTCTTTTATTTTGAAGTCGTGGCCAGCATCTTGTTAAAAATGTGTTTTAAAGAAAAGAAATGACAGAAAAAGGAAACTAAAGAAGTTAAGAAACAGCTGAGAAACTTGCATCCTGGACCCCAAGGCTCAAGTTGTGAATGGAGAGCAGGGTACCACACACACACACACACACACACACACACACACACACACTGAACACATTACACACATTACCCTCCCCCTCCTGTCAAATACAATCCTCAAAAAGTGAGATAAGTGTGATTATTTCCACTCTCACTCACACACTTCCCTCACTTTGATCGATTACTCACATTTGTGTAGAGCACACAGTCGATCTCTCCGGCCTCAGACAGCTCGCTCAGGTTCCTGTCCCAGTGTAGAAACGGTTCACTACTGTCCAGGATTTCCATGATTTCACACAAATTGTCCTTTTCTTTGTAAGTTTTGTTGGTGTTTTACTTTCTCCTCCAAGCAGAGAGGCGTTTTGTTGCAGCCTGCAGACCAAAAATTCCAGTCCAAACTCCGCCAGAAAAAGTTCCCAGCAACTTTAAAAAGACAATAAACGCGACAGAAAAAGACACGACGTCCTGTTTTGTACAGATTCAAAGGATAGATGTTATGTAAGAACGCTGCAGCAGTCAGATTGAAGCTGAGTCTCGTTGTTGTTGTTGTTGTTTATCATCTCCTCTCTAGTTCAGGGGTCCACAGGCAACTCCCAGCAGCCTCTCTTTCCTTTTCTTTCCTCCTGCTGCTCCTCCTCACAGCCCAGACACACAGGAATGCAGGGGCGGAGTCACCGGCAAACACAGAAAAAAGGACGAAAAATTAAAACAAAATCATTTTAAACAAGAAATTAACACAAGCTAGTGAGGCTGTGCTTATAAATACTATTAAATACATCGTAGATTACATGTAGCATATAAAATGTGTCGTGATTAATTTGTTCCAGCTGTTTATCACAGTTGTCACATATTTATATTAACAAAGTAGAGGTTCCGGTTCTGACTTTCAGAATAAATCCCTCGCGTCTAATTTCAGGTAAATTCGACACAAGACTAAGTTAATAAATCAAGAAAAAACAACTGATTTTCTAAAATTACCCTCAAATAACTAAATTCCTATAATAAAAATAATTAAAACGTTAAGATCAAAACGTTAAAAGGTAATTTAATTTGACGTAACAGATTTTTTTAAAACAAAAATGTAAAATGTACAGTTAATAGTTAAAGATCTGTCTTCCCTACATTTTACGTGTATTTGTTATCCTGTTTTTCATGTTTTATCCTTTTGTTTTTAAACCAGATTTAACTATTTCCGGTCTGTATCTGCTAACTTCCGTACAATTTACAAAGGAACTCTGAACTTAATCCACAGGTTTTCCCACAACTCTCAGCCCCGCCCAGATCCGACGGATTGACCAATCAGATCGTTCCTTTGTTTAAAGCCCGTTCGACCGTGCAGCTCTGCCCCCCCGAGTGTTTAACTGACAAGGAACGCAGCCAATCAGGAAAGACTTTGAGGAATCTTTCGACCAATTACTTTTGGCCAAGAATACCTTCGACTTAAGCCCGCCCCCGCTGTCATAGGGACAGCCAATCAACGTCCAGTACCGAAAAACATTTAAAACTGTTAAAAAGAGTCAAATAACGTAAAAATAAAAGTTTGTATTTAAAATGTACTTTATTAAAATAGTCGTTAAATTCGTTTGTATGCAGATGTATCTCTATAATTTACTTTTTAGTCATTTAATGATGAATTTTATACATTTTAAGCTTGATCTTAATAGAGTACTTGTCACTTTTCTTTTCTTTTCCTCTATGAAGTGCTTTTAAAGTGAATTTAGGAGACGGTTATTAACAAGGGGGAGTTAAAAATATGCATGTTCTGACTGTAAAAGATGTACACAAACAAAATGTGTGGTTAAGGCTTTAATAGAGAAACCGTTACAGAGAAAAGAACCAGCAGAAGTGAGCTGATGCAACCAGTCACTGACAAGGAAGGAAATGAAGAACAGATCAGAGTGATAACAACTGACAAGAAGGTGAGAAAGCAGAAAACAAGGTGTAAATTAAGATAGAAAAAAACACCAAATAAATAAACTAATGCCCGGTTGTTACTGTCCATTATTCAGGGATATAAACAGAAGAAAGAATGCAGGATAAACAGGTCAAATGACGAATTGAAATGAAGCGGATTGCTGTGTATTGAAGGGTTTTTACATGTACATGTTAACATAAAGTATCAGGTGACAGAGAAAGCTTGTTTGCTTATTTGTCCACTTCTGAAACTGAGGTTAAAAAAAAATAAGTAACACGAGAGCAACATCTGTGGTATGAACACTCTGGTGCACTTCATTTATCAGTTTTCATTTCCTGCAGCGGCCTCACACTAACCAAGCATCCACATATTCA
Source organism: Semicossyphus pulcher (assembly GCF_022749685.1). Lineage (NCBI taxonomy): Eukaryota > Metazoa > Chordata > Actinopteri > Labriformes > Labridae > Semicossyphus > Semicossyphus pulcher. The sequence continues at coordinate 3,893,166 of NW_027211694.1, forward strand.
GTCGCATAAAATCTCTTGAGATTACGTTACGGAGAAACTGAAATGCTAATTTTATCTCATTTAAATTTCCACAAAAGTAATAACCAGATGTTCACCACAATTAAAACTTTCTGTGCTTCAGGTCAAACTTTCTTCAAGGTTATAAATCAGAATAGCTAAGGCAAACAGCCCCCTTAATGTTTGTATCTATTTTAAGAAGTAGGAGATATTTTCAACACTTAATCTTTGGTTTACCTAAAATAAAATCATAACTAAGTTTGGAGATGCAGGTTTTTATTGGACGCAATGATGTACAATAAAATGCTTGTTTTTCTTTGATTTTGCCAAACTGCAGGAAAATTGAACTCTGAAAATGCTGGAAACAAGTCATGATACTCAGACTGAATTAAACTACAAGTTTTAAACATACGGCAGGAACTGAATCTGGCCACAGGCTGGTGGTTTGAGAGCCATAAATTACAGTTTTACTCTCTTAGAAACAATATCCTGATTTGGAGTTGAAAGAGAAGATGTCTTTACCAGCAAAATGAAAAAAAAAACTACCATAACCTGTGTTATGATCCTCAACAGGAGTAGGAGTTGCTCCTAACAGAGCTACAACTTCTGCAACATCATTCAAAGAGAAACAGTTTTCACTGTATTTTCACCTCTTTGTTCCAAATGTCCTCACACCTTAACCCTTTAGTACAAACTGGATATCTTAACGGTTATATACAAGTAACACAATCAAAACATAAGAAGTATGTGTATTTATACTACACAGGTTGGCTCGTTCTGCTTCCACTGACGCCTAACAGTCTGCAGCAGTCTCTTCAGAGTGTCACAGCAAACTCTGTCCCCCTTCTCTTGGGTAAGTCAGTTCCTTTACATGGTGGCGTTCAGGTCCTCAGTGTGGTTTATTTCTGTACAAACATGAAAATACAAAAAGAAGTAGCTAGTTGTTGGGTTGAGATGAAGAGGGAACAGTTCTTCAGGTTCTGTCTCGGATGTTGTCGCTCAGAAAAACGATGTTGTCTAGAGACGGAGAGAAAGAAGGGGGAACAAATTATTTAACAAAACTACCGTCATATTCCCGATAAAGAGGCTGATGTGTGTTTGTTCTCTGACCTGCGATGATGGTGGTGGCCTGTCGTCTGACTTGGTTCTTGTCCACATACTCTCCATAGTCGAGCTTCCCCTCAACGAGAATCCTAGACCTAAAAGCGAAGAGAGAGAGAGAGAGAGAGAGAGAGAGAGAGAGAGAGAGAGAGAGAGAGAGAGAGAGAGAGAGACTCGGGTTCAGTTACACACAAAGATTTCAAAGGTTCGGAGTCTTTTGTTGGCTCACGAGGATCGTGATGGGTTGTAGTTTTATATTTGATCTGAAGGCAGGGCACACAAATTAAGGGCCTCAAGCTTTGAAGGGAGTTTTGTCTGCAGTCCTCATTGAACAATCCTCGAGCCTCAAGCAGAAAGGATTGAGGCTCGAGGACGTATCACAAGTATATCAATTCACATGTTTCTGCCCCTTTCTGTTTAATTATGGTGCCTTCAGGGTCCTTAATGATGACCTGTTTATTTTTGTTTGTTTTAGTCGTATGCACACATAAGTTAATAATTTATACACAAGTTATTAGATTGTGCATCAAGATAGAAGATGTTTATATTTGTCGCTTAGGGGATTTACTATTAATTATTGCAGCTAACTATATTAAGCAAAAAGTACAGTAGGTACAAAATTGTACCTAGGAGCAGTATCTGAGTAAATGTAAACAAATGTAAGCGAGAGCATTCGAGGTCGTACCCTTTCTTGACGTACTGGTACGCCACGTCTCTCAAACCAGGTTTGAACACCGACACCCGATGCCACGTTGTCTTCTGACTGATGTCACCTGCAGTCACAAGAAATACAGCACAACATGAATCAGCCTCATTCACAAAAACACTCATTAGTGTCAACAGTAGTTTGAAGACACTCTAAGAAAGAATATAGTAAAGGCTGAAATATAAAGGAGCAAACAGAAGTCTTTAACTGCTAACCTAACATGCTTATCGATATATTTTAAAGAACGTCTGAAATAAATGACTTTATTTGCCATTGATTATTGGAAATGCAAAATCCATAAAATCACATGGACCTTCTTTAATTTTGTCTCGCCTGCAGCTGGTGCAGAATTCTGCAGCGAGACTTCTAACTGCTTTAAGAAAAAGAGACAGCATTAAACTGACACTAGCATCCCTGCATTGGCTGCCTGTTAAATACAGGATTGATTTTAAGGTTCTTTTAATTGTTTTTAAGGCCACACATGGGCTGGCACCCCCGTATATCTCAAAACTCCTTTGCCCCTACTCTACCACTAGGCCCCTCAGATCCTCAGAGCAACTGTTTTTAGCTGTTCCAAGATCAAGGCTAGTGGGTAAGGGAGACCGTGCCTTTGCAGTGGCAGCTCCAAAGCTTTGGAATAGCCTACCATTTCCCATCAAATGCTGCCCCTCCACTGACTCTTTTAAGTTAAAACTCAAAACGTACATGTTTTCTATGGCCTTTGGTTGCTCTTAGTGTTTTAGACGCATATTATTGCTTTGTATTTTTTCTGTTGTTATATATTGTTGCTTTTGTTGTTTTGGTGTGCCGTTTATTTTTAACTTGTACAGCACTTTGGTCAATCTCTGGTTGTTTTAAAGTGTGCTATATAATAAATAAACTTGACTTGACTTGAACACGATTTCTTGATTTTTAACTTTAGATCTTACTGAAGGTCTGTTATTTAGTAAACTTTAAATTTGTTCGTGGTCAGTGCTTTTGATGGCTCCTTTTAGAAGCATGCACTTTGAATGAGGTTGGTAAATAATACAACAGGGTTGGAAATGAATACTTCAGGCGCAGACGTAGTATCACCGTGCTTATGCTGTTTTAATTCACTCTCACATGTCGCGTGTGGTCATTCAAAACCTTGAGATCCATCAACAATAATCTGTCATGTGTTGAGAAGTGAAACAGTGACCTCTAGTGGCAAAATGTGATAACTGCAACCAATGTGGAGCTTAAGTACAATTTACAGGTAATGACACGGTATTTACAAAAATGTATATCTCTTTAGCTCAATATATAAATAAGTTAAATATTTCCTTCAAGTTTATTTGTAAAAAAGAATTATTTTCCCCACATGGTTACCTCTCAAACAAACACTATTCTTCCCATTAACGAACTAGGAATTACTAAAGCAACTACCAAATTTCCCCTCTGGCGATCAATAAATTACTAACTTAACATCACCACAGCTGTTATTTGGCAGCAGGCAGGCACAAGGCCGCAGAAAGTGTGAAGACCATTGCACAACCAAAATGGTCAGCCCTTTTACTTTTCAAAGTTAGCTTTCGACCCATCGGTTTACTTTCCAAACAAACTGACATTTTTGCTGTCTTGTAAATAAAATATGCTTTCTATAATTCCAATGTACCTGTTGAAGTCGTCTCTCCTTCTCCAGACCGCCACATTTCATTGGTTGCTACTGAAAAGATGGTGACAGGGTTACGGCCCTCCACTTGTCTCATCACCGGGTCCTGACCCACTCGGCCTAACAGCTGCACCCGGTTTATCGCTGGAATAAAGACACAGAAATATTAGAGCAATTTAATGGTTAACAACGGAAGGGTTTGCTAAACCGAAGATCTAAGAATGTACAAATCTTTCTGTTACAGTAGACACAGAAAGTTTACTCACATCTCTCCAGGATGAGGCTGGCGTCTGTGCTCCTGTATCTCACCACCTGTCTGAACATCTGTGGACAGATGAGATCAAATATTTACTCCATAAAGTATGAAGAGATTACGTGCATTTTGCTGCACACACTTTTTTTATCCCCTTCTTGTTACATCCATGGTTCAGTATGAATCATCTCTCGCTCACCTGCGCGGAGGCACTTCTGAACATCTTCTCTGTGTTGCACAGACAGCTCTGAGGGAAGCAGTGGGCAGCAGCTGGGGGGGGTTGCAGGCTGATCTGAACAATGCAGAGAATGTGTGTTATTTGTGGAATGTAAACATTTCATCCATAAGGCAGTAGAAACATATACAAGCAGCTAACTTCACAACACTGACACAAGCGTCAAGTTGACTAAAATAGACAACATAACGAGGAAAAACTTTATCAAGAAGCGTCGACTTCTTAACATACCGTAATTATGTTTAAACATGGTAAAAAAAACTATGACTATAATGCACAACAGTTAAACACCAACACAAACTACAACAACAAAAATCACCATAAAGTTTAAGCAACGTGTCAAAGTTTTAATGAATACGTTATTAATATAACCTTAATAAGATGTAGGATTTGTTTCTGTACTCTTGAATACGACATTGGTTAAAGCTAGGTGTACCTAATGAACTGACAACTGACTGTATAACTTATTAAATATATAACTTCAGTAATATATGGAATGAAATACTTGAGTACGTTAGTAGTTGGTTCAATATGAAACCTTAGCAAAAGAGAGTTGACAGAGACATTTCGTTGATATATTATTTGATTCAAATGGCCTCCGATTTATATTTTTATTAGCCGAGCATTCCTTGATAGCCTCTGCCCAGCTCTAAGTAGTGTTATGAGAGGTCATTATGATGAAGGCATAAAACTAGCAGATTTTAGGAGTTAGGAGCTTAGGATGCTAACAGGCTGTCTGCGCGGATTTCGGGGTCTGCAGTAAACATTATTAAAGAATCTAAGATGTTAACACGCACTCAAAGTCATAGCAGCGCTTTTCACAGCAATGAGGCTTCTAGTCCCTCCCGCCATCGGATGTGGACACGAAATAAATCTCCAAAATTGACGTTTTTCGTTATTTATTTAGATTTACAGATTGCATTTGCTAAAACAGCAGAGGAGCGGTATCGTGTTTGTAGAAAACGGTGTCTAAGTATACAAGAAAGGAGAAAAACAGCTTGATAAAAACTTACCAGGTGCAAGACTTCTTAAGAGACTTCGGTAACCTCACGCTGTTTCCGGTCCGTCTCCAACACAGGTCCGACAATGTACCGGAAGTTTTTTACGTTCCGTTTCCAAAAGTTGAATTTAAATGTTCTTTTTTACAGATTTGAATTTAATATTAATATTAATAATGGTCCCTATCATACCATTTTATAATTCTCAATATTGCGAATAAGTATTCTCTCTAACGGCGCCCATTTCAATGTTTCTAAAGTGAATTAAAGTTTAATAACATTTGCCATTTTTAAGAAAATTTAGTGTAAATATATTTTTGAAGTTGAACACACATAAACTTAGACTAGAACCTTTTTTGTAGTCTGCTGCTTTTGGGGTTTTTCGTTTAACATTTCATACACCCAGATTTACGTTATTTTCAAACTGATGTTTAATACATTTTCTCCAGCTACTTGAATTTGTAGTTCTCCAGCTACTTAAAGTTCTCCAGCTACTTAAATTCGCTGTCTTGACTATTTTGGTTTAATTTTCTGAATAGGTGAAGCACTTACTATATTATTATTATTATTTAAGCCAAATTATTACCGTCAAACACCCCTTTCATGAGTGCTATATCTGTATTGATGACTTTTTAAGGTGTAATAATATTGATTATAGGGATATATCTGCAATGTGGAGATAATTGTGTGTGTGTGTGTGTGTGTGTACATTAGGGGGGGTATGTCTTGCATAAGGATGACTGCTGTAAACGTGTTGGAGGACTTTGCCCATCATGCACCTTTTACCTAGTTCAGATCCCAACCTTGAGGGGTTTCTTCTATTGTACTTTATTTACAAAATATACAAAATATGTAACTACAACAACAGATACTAGAAACAAGACATGAGTGCCTCTGCCACACTGTCTGCTGACTTTTACTGCCACACTACTATACAAGCTACTATACTACATTCAATACAGTAGCCTATATGAACTATATCATGTTCATATTTATACTACTGTTTATACTTATACTTTAAACCACACTTATTATTTTAGAAACAGATTTACATGCTCTAAATGTGTGTATCTTTTTTTATATCTACCCCTAACCACTCTACTTATTCTATACATAAAAGGCAAGACATATATTATGTAATGTGCATGCTGCATAATCAGCCTGCAATGCCGACAAAGTTGGGGGGGATGTCAACCTGAACTTTGTCAAACATAAACTCAACTCACCTGCTGAAGTGCACAATGTGAAGTCTAAGGTTAATATGCACCTCACGTGCATTGCAGGTGTCTCTGAGAGCTAGTGAACTTATGAGGAACGTGCATCAAACTCCGTGAGTCTTTTGGTTAACTATTTTCAGGTTTCTTTTCGTTGACAGGTACACAGGAAAAATGTGTGGTGGTGAAGTTACTATTCATTAAGTTTTCATTATATTATATTAATTAAAGTGTGTAAATTATGTTGCAGCTGGTAAAAGAGGAGCAAAAGATATCCAAATTAATTACCCTAGTTAAAAATACATAATTACGAAGTGTACAAGTACTTCATAATTGTACTTACGAAGCCCAAAATGGTTTTATACATGTACTCAGTACCATTTACTGAGCCTGGTAGGTTTATAGTTTATATTTTATAAAGACAATATTTTTAAATTAACGTCTCAACACCGCCGTAAACTCATTCACCTCGCACGCCCCCGACACTGCCGTTTCCTTTAGGACACAAACACATCATTGCCGCTTAAGGTGACTGAGACCTAAACAAACAGCAACCTGTAACTTCTTGAAAGTGTGTATTTTAGTGTTCATTTATCTTAATTAACGTTTGAAAGGGCTTTCAGTGTTAGTTTTTAACAATCTTACCTCTGAAAGTAAAAGTAGAAAGTGGATAAATATATTTTACATGTAGGACCTGAACACAACGCGACCTCACTTGGAAGCAACGTCATCACGTTCTGTTATTGCTCGACTGTGGTGATGTATAGTTATAAGCTAACTATATGGTGAGATTTAGCAATACTAAACTGCATTGTGCAGATAGCTAACCAGGGTTAAACGACGAGCTGCTCAATCGGTATACTTCGGCCTTAGGCTAAGCTAGCAGGCATCAACCGTTGGTGTGTCCCCCTCGAGGGTAAATGTAGAATCGGAAGTAAACTTTGATTTAAAAGTTTCTGTCAGCAGCGCGTCGAGAGCAAGTACAACGATCTGGTCATGCATTCCTCAGGTAGGTTCTGCACTGTGACAGAAAAACAAAGGTAAAGTGATAGCAGCGTACAACAGTGGCGTATTTACAATCATTTACCTTACTAAAGCAGCAATACCACACTTTAAGATTGCTTAAATACTGGAACCCTCAAAAGTCCTGTATTCAGTAAAAGCAACACAAGTAAATGAGTATTAAAAAATGTAAACTATTATTGTTAAAATGGTAATCTGTAATGACACATGATATTTTATGAAATTATAAGGTGTTTTGTATGTGTAATAAATATCTAATAAGAAGCAAGAAACTATAGTTATGACATCAACGTAATGGAGTAATATTTCCTTTTAAAATGGAGTTAGTATAAATAGCACAAAACTGAAATACCTAAGAAGAGTACAAGTTCCTCAAAGTTGTGATAAGAAAAGTTGATATACTGTTTTTGTAAATACAATAAGAGTGGAAACTTTAAAGGTTTTGTGTGTTGCTTTATTATTTGAATGCCAGTGAAAGTCCTGCACCAAAGAGGAAGAAAAATGTGGTTTGGCTTGTGACATTCCTATTCTTGTTAACAGATGCACTTTGATTGCATTTCCCTACAGACCATAACGCGATCATGTCCCAGACCATTGCTCCGATTCTCTCTGTTCACCCCACCCGGGCTCTGGTTGATGAGGCGTTCAAGGTGGTGGTGGAGAATCTACCACCAGGATGTCCAGTAACGCTTCACTCTCTCCATTACTCCGAGGACAAGGACTACTGGGAGGCCTACGGACACTACGTCAGTGATCACAGAGGGATAGTGTCTGGTGGGTTTTGATGTGTGTGAGAAGAAGTGGCAGATTTGCTTGTTTGATGTTTTCTTGTTTTTTGACATTTTAATGCTTTTGTAGTTGCAGATGATTTGAGTGTAGGGGGCACGTACACAGGAAAAGAACAGATGGGATTGTTATGGAGCATGTGTCCTGAGCCCGGCAGCCGCACAGGTCTCAGGTAATATGATAAACTGTTTCTTTTAAAGCCGGAGTCTTCAAATAACTTGGTTTTTGTTTGACCAACTATCTTCACCTGCCAGGTTGAGAAAGAGGAACGTCACCAGCCCCCTGCTGGTGCACATCTCAGTCTACAGTGGACACGTCACTGAGGGCTTCAGGAAGCAACCTCCTCTTGCCTCTGTGCTCACAGAGAGATGGTACATGGCTCCAGGGGTCAAGAGGATCGATATCAGAGAGAAAGGAGTACGAGGGACCCTCTTTATACCACCAGGTATATAGAAATAAATGTCCTCCTTCTAGCTCCCTTTTGTTTACGTTTTGGAGTCTAGGTTTTGTTCTGTTTTGGCAGGATTAGTGATCTTTAATGTTTCTTAGACTGAGCTCATGATCAGTTTCTCCTTGCCTCAGGTACTGGACCCTTCCCTGGGTTGTTGGACATGTGGGGCGGTGGTGGAGGACTGTTGGAGTATCGTTCGGCCTTGCTGGCGTCCCACGGTTATGTTTCTTTGGCCCTGGAGTATTTCTCCCCCGGTGAGCTGGAGACAACAGATCTACAGAAACAATATTTTGAGGTTTGTGTTTTTAAGAGTTTCTACATTCTATGTGAAGATTATCAGATGTGTTAAAGTTATTGTATAAAACTTTCGGTACTCTTTTTACTTTTGGTTCACAGCTTTATGTTGGTTACTACATTCCTCCTGCATATCCCTACATTCCTCCAAAGTTTTGTTTTCTTTGTTGGACTATTTTAAACGGGATCATTTAGTCACATGATCATACTTTGCCCTCCTGATCTCCTGATTTGAACCCTCCCTCGGGTACGAAGTTAAAACTTTCCTTACTCTTTATTGAGAATGGATACACTGCGATAATATTCATCCATCATCCATTTACCTTCGTCGCAACAAATCACCATGCACCTCTGCAAGGGCTGCTGCCGCTGACCTTTGTGGCACTGCTGCTTGTCATAGTTTATGCAGCAGCAGCCTCTTAGCCAGGCATCGCAAGAACAGTTGACACATGCAAATTAGTAATTAATTACTTGTTCTGGAAACACTCATTATACATTCTAGAAAACCACAGACCAAAAGGCTTCTGAATGGCACAACCAGTCAGGGCAACAAAGCAAATTGCGTAGCTGTAGGCTGCTTGGCTAAGTAGCTAGTTCCAACATGTTTTTCACAGGGCGTCTAGTTTAATAATACTCAGACGTTTGGCATGACATGAGTTTACAATTTTTGTGTGCAATATGAACTTCCATCTTTAATACCGACATGAAAGCACATTAGAAATATCTGAGCAGGAGAGAGACCTGAGAGAACAGCCTGCTCTCTCAAAGTGTGTCCTTAAATTAAACAGTTTCAAACTTTCTAGTTCCTGTCTCAAAAAGATTGATATTTGGTACTTTGTTTTCTGAACACGTCTCTTATCTTCCTGTTGTCTTCTTCTGCACAGTCTGCATTTGATATTGTCAAGGACCATCCTCAAGTGATCCCAGACAAAGTCGGAATTTTTGGTCTTTCCCTCGGCACGATTTTGGCCATTTTTTTGGCCGCTGAAAGCAAAAACATCAAGGCAAGTAACAAATGTTGGAGTTGCTTTTTTATCCTTGGTTATGTGTCTGTTAACAAAGTGCCACCTGCCTCCTTTTGCAAACATCTTAAACCTTCTTTGAGTGACTGAAAACCTGCATTAGGACATTGTGCAGAACCAGATCCAGAGTCTGAGGGTCATTTTCTTTTGTTCCAGCCTCGCTGCTGCGTTTGTATAAGTGGCCACCACATATATCCAGTGGGAAAGACACTTGGTGAAGACCAGACAAAGATTAAAAAGTAGGAACTTTTAGCAATCTGATCTTTAAGCAACAGAAATACAGAACAGTTGGAGCGATGTAAAACAATAACGTGTGATTGCAGGAATATTCACAAGATACGCGTGGACGAGAACAACTACCAGATATGGCGAGATTTGCATCTACCGATTCCCAGTGACGTCTCAGCGAAAGTGGATGTAAGTACATGTTACTCCAAAAACAAAGTTTGTCTTCCACGTTTGCTATCAGGGTTATAATGCACATGTAATCTAAACTGGGTTATTATTGATTGATTAGTAAGTATAAGAACAACTGGACCGTAGACCCGCTACCTGGAGATTTCTCTGTTTACTAAACAAACCGAAAACTTCAAGATTAGTTATCTAACATTATTAATATATCCACTCAGGTTTTAAGGAAAATTCTGCCATCTTTAGAGGTCAGTTAATCCAACTAGGGCTGGGAAATATGGCAAAAAAGATCATTTTCACAACATATTATTGGTATTTGTGTGTGTTGATGTTGTGGCAGCTGTTTTAGAGCTATGAAACCAGTGATGCGACTGTCTGAGAGTGTATTTATAAATCCATCATTTTATCTATGTTCCACTTCTCCCATATCGGCTTGTTCGATTAAAGTTGTCCCTGATGTAATTCCTCTTTCAGGTGCGGAAAATAAAGTGTCCAGTGCTGTTGGTGAACGGCGATGATGATCAGAACTGTCCGGCAGCGGAGGCTGCTGAGGATGTGAGTAGACACACACACACACACACACATGCACGCACTCCTTATCTGTTCTGTCAGTTGGAAGCTAAAATGATCGATTAATTACCCAATTACAGCTGTTGTTATTGATATTTTAAACTCCAGAGAGAATTTTTCCGCTTTTCAAATTTGAATGTGATAGAAACAAAATGTTGTTAACCATTGGTTTGCAACAATAATCTATTGATCGATGCCACCTTGGGGCTAAAGAAATTGAAATGAAAAACGGAATAATCAATTATATAAGCAAGAAATTGGTAGCTTCATTTACAGAAATGATGAAAGGTTTCGGCCCTTTACAACACAGCTCTAGAAGTGCATTCATTCATAAACTAAAAGCAGTTATCAGTGAATCCACTTGGTCTTGATCCAACTTAGACAATTAGCATTTAAAGGGCCAGTTCGCCGATTTTCAACCTCATGTCTCGTTCAGAATCGTCAGGTTTGAAATGTAGACTGCAGACCTGAAGAGTTTTTTAGACGATCCACCGGTATATTCTCCTCATATTTCAGATTCTGTAGCGCTCTGAGCCGTTGCCTGCAGCCTAAACGGTCGTATTTCACTCCAGCGTCTCTCGCTGGGCCGTTCCTTTCAGAGGGAGGGGCGCAATGCATGCTGGGTGTTGTAGGAATGTAGAATGGGCGAAACCACGAGCTGTTTGGACAACTTTCCCGGGGCGAATTGCTCCTTTAAGCATTTCGAAGATATGGAAATTGTTATTTGAAAACGGGGCCCCCGATTTCACCATTTCCTGTAACACTACAGATCAGAATGTAGTTTGTGTTATTTTGATTTGACCTTTGACCCTCAGATCGCCCAGATGATGCACGAAGGAGGGAACAGGCACCTGCTGACCATGCTGAATTACCCCGACACCGGACACCTCATCGAGCCGCCCTACTCACCTCACTTTAGAGCCACTAACTTTATATTATCTTCTACGAAAGAGAAAGGTGAGCTCTACTCTCACACGGACACAACACGGGTCGGACATCGTTCTCGAGTTGGACTGGGGGGAAAATAACGGGAATGTGCAGATCTGTCTGACTGCCACAGTCTGGAAGGGAAAGAGACAATTGTCAGACAAATTAATTCTGCTTTTGCAGGTATCCATGAAAATGATCCTACCGTGTTTATTTTTGGTTTTAATTCTTGGTAGTTACTGTCTGACTGTGTAATAGAATCTTATAACATTGTGTGTTTCAGTAATATTGATGTGGGGAGGAAAAACCAAACCCCACTCAGAGGCTCAGGAAGACTCCTGGAGGAAGATCTTAGCTTATCTACAGCATCACCTGTACTCCAGCAAGATTCCCAGTGCCAGGATGTGAACGATTATCGAACAAGGAAACACAGCTACCTACCGACTACCAAGTTGAATTTTTTAGGAAATATTATTCTATGTTTTTATTAATCTTTGCATTATGACAAATTTTCATACTTCTGTGTCCACAGAGTGTCTTTCCTGTAGAACAAATCTTTGCTTTCTATAATCCATATTTGACGATGGAGTCACAAATGTTAGAAAATAACTGATTGTAATTTAACAGACCAATTTAAGTTTAAATTGAAGTACATTTACTTTACTTGAGTATTTTTTTTATCCCTGCCACTTCCTGTCATTTAGCCCATCATAACCCATCACTTAGATCAGGGGTTCTCAAACTGTTTTCGGGCCAGGGACCCCTCACAGAGGAGAGAATTTTCCAAGGACCCCCTCATAATCGTAACACTGATTAAGCATATGCTAACTAGATGCCATTGGAGCTATTTGTATTGTAAAACTTATCAACCTAAATACCTCAGAGCTGTTTCATAGTGATAAATCATAATTTGACAGGATTAATACTTTTCAAGTGATTGATCTTAACAGCTTTCAGAAGATTAACAGGAGCAGGACAGCCGCAGGAACGGTTCGCTGCGACCTGAGTGAGCTGAGTGACTCATGACAGATTGACGTGATGTGTCACAGTCAGTTTCTATTGGTCCAAAGCTAACGTGGGAGTCATGGACACAATATGCTTGTTTTATTGGCGCAAATGGTCCTCATCTGACGACGTGCAGTTTTTAATGATACAGCACCGTTTTTATAAGTTATTATAAATTATAAATTATTTTACAGACCCTCAGGCTCTGGTTAGCGGACCCCCAGGGGTCCTGGGACCCCACTTTGAGAACCACTGATTTAGATGTTTGGACTGTTGTCATTAGCTGCAGTCCTAAACGAAATAGACAAATCGATTGACCAAAATATTACCTTGTTTCATGTACTGAATAATAATGGTACTTATGTTTTAGGTATCCTGACCTTCATTGTGTTTTCACTGATTGCTTAAATTAGGTTTCTGGTGGCAGCTGTTGTAATGAAAGTAATGGTTAGCTAATGAGCTCTGATTGTTCTCATGTTGTTGGCTTCCAAAAATGTGTCACTAAGGTGCTTTTTCGCAACAGATGATCACAGTGAGCAGTCTTTTAAACATGGCAGGTGAAATAAAACACTGCGAGTACTCGACCAATCAGAAACAATCAGCACTGCAGGCCCCGCCCTGAAAGGTCCTGGACCTTCGGAAAGTACTACCCCCTGAGCAGGGGCTTTTCAGGGGGTAAATCAGTTGCCCCAGAACTACATTTAGACCCTGGTTCCTGCAATTGAAACGCACAAAGTTCCTCAAAAGGTTCCTAGTTCCTGTCGAAAAGCACCTATTAATGACGATGAATGTACTTAATGCTACTCCAATCAAATGTAACATAGGCTCTGTTAATAGCTTGTTAATACTGATTTCACTTCTGAAAACATTGTTTTCTAATGAATGAAAGGCTTTTATTTGAGTTGCTGTAATCTAATGTGTCTTTTCAGTTTATGAAATTAAATGGTGACATGGATGTAAGGAGGTAATTGTTGACCAGCCTCTCTCTCTCTGATGACCATCCACGAGCTGGTTGGTTCTTTAATAGGCAGTGAAAATGACACCTGCAGCATGCTCGAGGTGTCGTCTACTCCTCCCTAATAGAAGAAAATAAAAACAATCCTTGTATTCCTATAGCCCTCAGCAGTAATGATTTCATGAGCTTCTCTAATGACAAAAATGTTTTTTGAATATATTTGGTCACAATTTTTATTCAGCCCGTGAGGAGCACTCCAACTTACCTTAAGAGTACCCAAAGACCCTCACGATTACACACTGGCCCCTCAACACAAGCTGTTGGATAAAGGTACGTTCCTGCTAATCCATCCCCAGTTAGCATGCAATGATGAGACATTCATTTATAGTATGTCCCACTGTTAACAGCTTGATATAATTTATAGAAGACGCCATACAATGTTTGTAGTGCAGTTTAATTCAGCTAACAGGTCCATTTAAAATGAGATCCTTCTTTCTTGGTCATCGTATTGTTCTATTGTAATGTGTTTTTAAGGCTGCGGTGTTTATACTTTAATGTGTCATGTAGTTTTTATGTTTTTCCACCAGGTGGTGCCATTTGAGTAAGTCTGAGTACAGGATGACAGGAAGGCGGCTTTAACACGGGCAGAGTTGAACATTCTTCTCCGCCCAGGACGGACACCAGCTCTCTAGCGAGTGGTACGCGCAAACACCAGGCGCCAGTGCTTTAATTGAACCAAGAAAGGTACAAGTGCTTTAACTCAGGTGCTGCATGACATAATTATTGCATCTTCCCTTGGATATATCAGTTCGCCCACTTTAAAGTCATTTTTGTATGCATTTTAGTTCCATGCTTTATACCGAGGTAGGCGTCGTTGTGGATGTTTATAATATTTATCCTTGATATACCAACTTCAAGTGACCCCTGGCTGTACTGTAGCCTACGTATTTACTATTATATAGCGCAGAAATTATGATTTAAATTAATGACTGTATAATCACTGTAATATTTGTACAGACTGATACTCAATAAGGTGGCCATACCTAGATTGACAGTGCAACATAGTCCCTCATGGTCTGTTTACCATATTAGCCTTTGAGAAATCACTTTTACACAACATTCAGATACAAGGTTTTCTTATAATTAGCTCATTTTTCTGAGTGTTATTTCAACATTTTGCAGAGCTAATACCTGACGGAGGAAGAAAAAAGTGTCCCGACCAACTCACGTTCAAGTTATTTTTTTTAATGCCACTAATTCAAGATGACAATTTAAATTATGCTTTAATTTGTCCTCGCAAAATGAGTGTCACAAGATAACAGAATAATAATGGTGCATTTATAATTAAAAATGAGTGCCTCAAAGATCCCTGTCAAAGAGGGTTTATATCTGAACAGTGACTGAAGTACAGTCTGATGCGTTGATCAATAATACTCCTTGTTACCGCTGTTGGCACGGCACTCCTAATATACTAATTAAGAGGACACAATGCTCTTAATAATAATAGATTGATTATCTGGTTACCTCAGAACAATAACGCTTCTCAAGATAATTAAGTATGTCACTTATGGTCACGAGATAAATGCATTAAAACACATGTAAGCTAATGCTAATCCTTAGCTGAACAGTATCACGGGGAAGTACAACATAGAACCAAATACAATTTCTAACAGGATAGAATTACTTTTGTTTGTCAAGAGGTTTAAAAAAAACACTGTTTTATCATTTTATATTTTTCATGCATCTCTTGCATCTGTTGTAATTAGTTCAGTCTGGGCTCATTGATCATGAAACAAGACCTTCAGATATTATCAAAACCAATTAATTGCCAATTTTTTATTGTCAATTATTGAACTTTGGTCATTTCAACCAAACTTACATGTTTTAAAAATCCTTATCTGCAAAGTATCTAGTAACTAAGATGTCATATAATTATAATAATAATAATAAACAGTTTAATACAAAAAACAATATTTTCCTCTAAAATGAAGTTATTAGTACTCATTTCTCTCATATGTCACTGTCACATGTAGAAAAAAACCTCCAAGTTTGAATCTTAAAGATGATTTAAAAAAGCAAACTGAATGAATGTTTACATGGGCACATAATTAGGAAACTAGAGGCACAGTTTGATCCCAGCAAACTACCTGATCTGATCCTAAAGAGAATGACAGTAACATAAAATATTTTACAATACTGCTATGTGGTCTTGTTCAACATGGCATCGTCACATAACACTGTATTTTCCAGCTTCCATGATCTTTCATATTCTGGACTTCTGAATTCCCCTGGAGTACAGATGATGCTGTAGATAAACTAAGATCTTCCTCCAGGAGTCTTCCTGAGCGTCTGAGTGGGGTTTGGTTTTTCCTCCCCACAGGATCAAGGCTGAAACACACACAGCTGGATGATTTCATGCTGTATCGTGTGTCTTTAATTTTGATAATATAATGATGCTTTACAATGTGGGGAAAGAGCCTCTAGTTCCAGCTTGGTTTTATTAGTTCATGTTACTCAGCACATCTCTTCCACACACAGAGGAACTCACCTTTGTCTTTACCGGTCAGAAACACAGTCGTTCTGAAGTGAGGCGAGTACGGCGGCTCGATCAGATGTCCAGCGCCGGGGTAATTCAGTGTGGTCAGCAGGTGGCCGTTCCCTGCAGCACGCATCATCTCGGCGATCTGAGGGTCAAAGGTCAACTCAGAGTAGCAAGAACATTTATGTTGCTGGAAGAACATGTGAAGCAAGACTCCCTGTTTTTGTACGTAGGTGACTGAGCTACTAGATTAATTCATACGCTAATTTTCATGACTCTGAACATCCCTTTAAAGGACCAGTTTGCTGATTTTCAACCTCAGTCCTATCATGCTGTTATGGGGAGCTAAAAAATGGGCCCTGGAAAACCTCCACCAGACTACATAAAACGCGCCATCTGGAGGAGGCCAGGGAGCTCGCTAAACTACACTTCCTCAATCTAGGACGCCCGCCTCTGATTTCATGTCTCGTTCAAAATCGTCAGGTTTGAAATGTAGACTGCAGACCTGAAGATTTTTTAGGTGATCCACCGGTACGTTCTTGTCGTATTTCGGATCCTGTACCGCTCTGAGCCATTGCCTGCAGCGATCAATGTCCTTGACTGGAAAAAGGTAGGATTTCCCTCCAGCGTCTCTCGTTAGGCCGTTCCTTTCAGAGGGAGGGGTGCAATGCATGCTGGGTGTTGTAGGAATGTATAATGGGCGAAACCACGAGCTGTTTGTACAACTTTCTCCACAGCTATGGCGCCAATTTCAAATATTATTGCTTCTATTGATTACAGAGAACAGCAGCTTTGACTGACAGCGGCTTTTTACAGGGGAGATGTGTTCCTTTAACTTATACATGTTGTCATGACAACAATTCAACCAGTTCAAATCGGCTAGTTGGCAAGATCATAACCAATTGGATTCATTCCAATCCGTAAAAATATATGAATGCATTAAAGTATAATACTAAGACTAAGAAATGCAACTGAAGGTTTTACTAGAGCAGAAACATGAGAAGCAAATTAATCCACATCTATCTGATCATCTATTTATTTCCATTTTGCAAGCAAAAAAGCTCCACACGTTAGTGACAGTGTAATCTGATTAAAGATATGTTGTTTGTTTTAGTGGCAGCCAACCAAAAGAAAACAAAATATGCTAATTAGGCAGATTTTGCCTAATTGAGACAGTAGACTGTCCTTCACTGTCAGGTGTGTGGGTGGACTCACATCTCCAACAGACTCCACCGTTGGCCAGTTCTGATCATCAGTGCCTTGGACCATCAACATGGGACACTTTATTTTCCCCACCTAAAAGAGAATTTACCACAAGCATTTACCACACGATTTTTCCCAAATGACAGTCATTGATTGCTTGGTCTGCAAGTTACTTAAAGCTCCTGTAAGGAACTTTTGGTTTGTGTTGATTTTGGCGCCCCCTGTGGACAAAGCCGTACCTCTCGTCTCTTTGCTGATTTTGTCCTCTACATGATTAAGTTATGATTGACAAAAAATCTCATCCTGTTTTCTTTTACAGTCATTTGTATCAATCACTTTACATTTTTGCCCTGACCCTTCGATTTCACAGGATCCGTCTCCGGCGCGTTCCGTGTGCAGCGCGACCTCTGGAGTCGATCGCACCCATTCAAGTCAATGATAGTGATTCCACAGCACGCGCCACGGTCCGTCTCCGGCGTGTTCCGTGTGCAGCGCGACCTCCGGAGTCGATCGTGCCCATTCAAGTCAATGATAGTGATTCCACAGCACGCGCCGCAGTCTGTCTCCAGCGCGTCCCAGAAGCGTGTCTCCGCTCTGCTCTGCTAAAGATACGCGCCGGGTCTATTTTTGACGGAGGCCGCTTCAAACACGCGCCAAGCTGAACAGAGCAGATCGTTCCAAACAGGAAGTCACACTGAAAGCAGCATACAGCATCCGGACATTTCAAAATAAAACACCATGTTCAGACTGGTACAGACTCAAGTTTTTTTCCGTTTATTTTAAGATCTCGCGAATCCAGCTGCTTGGGCCAGCGCTCCGCTGCGCTGTGGACCAGACGCGCTTCCTGTGGGCGAGGGCTCACGCCGTTGACGGACCAGAAACGCGCCGCAGACGGATCCTGTGGGATCGAGGGCTGACACCTACCCCCCGCCAGCAGTCTCAGACATTAAAAATAACTATATAGAAATAATCAATCTTGTCGCTGATGGTCTGGTTTGCTTTTGTAGATCATATAGAAAAATCAGTCTCAGTCTGTTTCATGACCAGCGGAAAACTCTGCACAGGAGCTTTAATGCTGCAATTCTTAACTAGAAGCTGTGACACTCTGTACAGCCAAATGTTAAATAATAACTAAAGGTGAATGTGTCTTCTGACCAAATAGGCTTACTTTTTTATGTCAAATTACAAAACTTCACTTTGTTTGACAAACCAGGACAAAACTAGAGATAAGAGGGAACAGAGCGTACGGTAAAATAAAACAAGCTCAGCACGATCACGTTCCTGTTACTGCATTGATCGTAAAAGAGCTGAAAAGACAGCTGTTATGCTTTCGGCTTGTTTAATGACAACAAAAAACACAACAACAATATTGTAATTTAACTTTCTGATACAGACTCTGCTCAAAAACCTCAGACTTGAAGCCTCCTTCAGACCGGCAGTGGGCGGAGAGATGTGCTGTCATAGCAGTTAGAGAGGAGGAGGAGTTTAGAGATGGTGAGATTATAAAAGGGCCTGATGTGTTGAGTTGTAATAACTTGACCATGCTGCACTCCAGTAAGATTGACATGACTCCACTTATTTAGATAGAAGCTATGATAATCTAAAAAGTGACATTTTTAATTAATAAATAACTTAAAGTGAATGTGTCTCTCGTCTGAATGACTGAAGCCTGTTTATTTTGGCTAAAACAAACTGTCCCTAAGATAAGAAGGAACACTGCGTACGGTGTTTAAAAAGTTAGGTACAGCAGGAGTGTGTGACCACATCGTCGGAAAAGGGTTCAAAAGAAAGATTGGTTCTTTATGCTTGTTCTACCAACATCATTGTTTAACAACTCAAACAAACTTGTAACGGAGTGTCTATTTGCACGAGGTGTCACGGCAGCTATTCGGCTATTTACATCCACTGGCTCCACACACAAAAACAGTAAGAGACATGTTCATGCTACGTGCCTCCCTCCCGTGACTAAAGGCACCAAAGTAGGACACAAAAGTAAAGGAAGGGTGACGGTTACATGAAACACCAAATATACCGGAGAATATAGTGCTCCTTTGCCCAGTTCATGCACACTGACTGACTTATAATAGGTACAACTAATAGTAGTATAGTATTCTGTGTGTCTTTAGTGTTAGTGACACACATACATCCTTTTGGGGTGGCCCAACTGGGGCACCGACTTATGCAGGGGTGGCATGAAGCATGTGTCCACACATACACGCAAATGAATAGCATTCAATTGACCCTTCCTTCTAAGCTTTAAGGACTCAAGCAGAAGACGTGTGGTCAGAGTAACAATTTTAAGTACCAAAAGCCACATTGAAATGGAAAGAAAGCTACTCGCAGCCTGTCGCAACACAGCCCGATAATTTTAACACAAGTCCCGCCTCCGACAAGAAAAATAGCCAATCATAGTTTAGGATTTTGGGATGGCACTTGGGGTGGCTAATCAAATTTCTAGGGGGGGCCCAGGACACCTTGGTGCTTGTTTCTGCCATTCTATATAGTAGTGTTGTGACCAAGTCATCTTTGCTCAAGTCCCAAGTAAGTCTCAAGTCATTTGGTCCAAGTCTCAAGCAAGTCTCGAGTCATTTTTTCTTGGGCAAGTCAAGTCAAGTCAAGTCAAGTCGAGTCCTTAGTTAAGGCAAGTCAAGTCCTGAGTCAAGTCACTTTTTTCTACCCAAGTGCTCTTACCTGTAGTATCCAGTCTTTATAAAGAGAAAAGACAAGGTGTTAGTAACTCGTCTAATAATTATATTATTGGCCAATTTATATAACCTGTTCAATAAGTATGACAGTGAATTGTATCTGTATTATCTTGGCACAGACGCAGCCATGATGATGGTCTGCTCTGAGACCGTATTGAGGAGTAACGAGTACGACTGATGAGGATTCTATTTGGGGGCTTTGATGTTGCGTGTTGCCATAGCGATGAGACAGCCAGCCATCCAATCATGACAATCACATACCGGGAGCTTTTTGAGTCGACCAATCATGATTCCCAGTTTGCTCTGCGTACATACTTGATAGTTAGAAACTTGACAGTTTTATCATTTTATATTTAACAGCTGACATTCAAACTTATGAACACATTCAAGTCATCCGAGTCATCATGCCTCATGTCAAGTCTCAAGTCATTAGTTTGCAAGTCCAAGTTTTTTGTCAACTCAAGTTGCAAGTCATTAAAACAGTGACTGGAGTCGACTCGAGTCCAAGTCACCGTATAGCCTACACCCTGGTGCTTTATGTTCTGTTGAATACAGAGGACCTCTGTGGTTTCCATCTGATTTGATCCTTTTGTGAAG
Organism: Semicossyphus pulcher; assembly: GCF_022749685.1. NCBI lineage: Eukaryota > Metazoa > Chordata > Actinopteri > Labriformes > Labridae > Semicossyphus > Semicossyphus pulcher. The sequence continues at coordinate 3,913,791 of NW_027211694.1, forward strand.
TCAGAACCTTCTTATATTTGTTAATAAATGTAGATGACATTTAATAATTCCACCCTAAATAAGAAACCGCCCAAAGTGCATTATATCCCTAATATAAGAGATTGATGACAAACTTTCCTGAAATATGCTCATCTGTATGTAATTTGTACATCATGTACTTACATCCACTTTCTCTAACAGGCCGTCAGTATCTGGAAGACGCTTATACTTCCATATGCTGTTGTTCTCATCCACACCTGCTTCAACATGCCTGCAAACACAAGTAATGATTATTAACATCTTTCCAAATGTTTCCAGATGTATTTATGTCGCCAGAGGAACAGAATACCTACTTGGCAAGGAGTTGATAGAATTTTGCGAGGGTCTTTGGATAAAAGTGGTTTCCACTGACGTAAACACAACAGCAAGGCTAGAAAACAACACAATTATACAACCTCAGAATCTGCATCTGGTTCTGCCTTGTGAGCTATAAGAGACGCAATTTCTTCAGGTTATCGTTCTTTCAAATATCAAGAAGTTCTGGTCAGCAAAATCCAATCCAAATGTACTTACAAAAGGACATTTAACAACAACAATAGTTGATCAAAGTGCTGTACAATCAAACATAAAAGCCCTAAAAACAACACAATAAAAACACAAGACCAATTTAAAGACAACAGGAAAATAAAATAGTAAAAAGCGGAGCCAAAAGCTGAGGAATAAAGGTGAGCTTTGAGGTTTGTTTGAGGAGTGGAGGACGGCCAGACATGATGAAATCTTAAAATCAATCCTAAAATGCACGGGGAGCCAGTGAAGGGAAACCAGAATAGGGGAGATGTGCTCACATTTGCGTGTACGAGCTGCAGCGTTCTGAACAAGCTTTAAGTGCATTGCAGTAAGGAAGGAAGATCACAGACCTGCCTACCCTGAGCTCTCGATGGCTCACGTAGCACAGCATAGCATTCAAGGGTAAAGAAAAAGGAACTAAACCTAGTTAATATTCGTTACTTGCCTTGATAATGGTGCTTTCAGCGGTCAAATAAATGGACACGATTGAGCCAAGGGAAAGACCAAAAATTCCAACTTTGTCTGGGATCACTTGAGGATGGTCCTTGAGAATATTAAATGCAGTCTGTATAAAAACAAAAAAGGGGAAATAAGGAAAAATGAACCTAGATTTTCCAAACTAATGCACAATAGGGAATTGTTCTGAGAACATGAAAAAAATCAGATAAAAATAACACAAACCTCAAAGTATTCTAACTCTACACCTGCTGAGTCCAGCTCACCGGCGGCAAAATACTCCAAAGCAAAAGAAACATAACTGTGGGAAGCAAGCAGGGCCGAACGGTACTCCACAAGCCCTCCACCACCGCCCCACATGTCCAACACCCCGGGGAAGGGTCCAGGACCTGAGGCAAGGAGAAACTGATTTTGGACTTTTCTGAACAAACAAAAATACCAAATCATTAATGCCACAAACTTATACTGCAACTCTTGTTTTTCAGGTCATGCAGGTATACCTGGAGGTATAAAGATGGTGCCTCGTACTCCTTTCTCTTTGACATCGATCCTCTGGACCCCTGGAGCCATGTACCATCTCTCTGTGGGCACAGAGGCCAGAGGAGGCCGCTTCCTGAAGCCCTCAGTGACATGTCCACTGTAGACTGAGATGTTGACCAGCATGGGGCTGCAAGCGTTCATCTTTCTCAACCTGATAAATAAAAGGAAAGCATATAACAGTCATGGTGTGCTAGTTCATGATAATCATGCCATCAGGGCTTCCAGTAGCGTTGTGACGTTCGCGAACGATCCGATTCTTTTGAACGACAGGAAGTCGTAGGTGAGAGCCGTTCTTTTATTAGTTGTGCCCAAATTTCACTGCCTGCCTGAGATCCACTCAATTTATGCCAAATTACCACAGGCAGGTTTTTCCAACTGCAGCTCCGCTATACGAGGTCACGTGCAGCGGAATCATGTCACCACAACATAGTGCCGACGATGAGCGACATTATAACCCTCCGCCAAGTTTGTTGTTTTTTTGTGTAGTCATAAATTATTGGCAAATCAATGACGTTGATTAATTGTTTTTACTTTATTCTGCTGTTTCCCTTACAATTTTAAAAGCGCAGAATTTTACAATTTAATTTTTTTGTCCAAAGCGACGTACATCGGAGAGTTAATACAACACAAGCAACGATCAAGACAGGAGGGAACGAAGTCGGTAAGAGCCAACAAACAGCTTCAAGTGCGGTCAGACACTGGTGCCAACAGGAAGTGTATAGGGCGTTTTTTTGTTTGTTTTTATAATAATCATCATCGTCATGAATATCCTAATCAACATAAACCACATCCTCAATGTCATCATCGTAAATAGCCTCACAGTATCATTAAGGTCGGAGGTGTTCATAAAGAGCTGGGTCTTTAGCTTCTTCTTGAAGGTGAAAGGGACTCTGCGGACCGAGTGGAGTTTGGTAGCTTGTTCCACCACCGGGGGGCGACAGAGGAGAAGAGTCTAGTTAGAGACTTAGGGCCCTGTTGTGATGGGAGTACCAGGCGCCTTTCATTGGCAGAGCATCATTTTGCAATTTCAATTTGATGCGAGCAACAACTGATTTTAAATATGTGTGTGTTAAGACAGGAGAATATACTGCAGGCACATTCAAGTCTGACCACGCTCTACCTCGTAGTGTTGTGACCATAGACTGTATAAAAAGATGGACGACATGACAGCTCCCTAAAAGTGAAGCCAAAACATTCCGGGCGCCCCCTGCAGAGTGGCTGTAGTATAGCTCATAAAGCCCGCCTCCTCCATGTTAACAGATGGGACATGGGTCAAACTATAAAATCAAAATACACGCCCGATAAATTTTTCTCAAACATGGTTTCTGTCATTATAGTTAGTTCTTATCATGCTGATTTACGTCCAATTGTTCAAGTTTATTTTTAATTAGTTATTTGATGCTGTCAAAATGATGATTGACAGCTCTGTTGACAAATTCGGCTCCTGCAGCCGATCAGTTCCGGGTGAACAGAGCGGAGGACGATCGGCGAGTGAAAACGTAACTAAAACGATCACTACAGTCATTGAAGTTTCCACACCTGTGAACGTTAACCTCAGACCAACACAGAGAAGCTGTTCTGGGATCCTTGCTGTTTATTTGGTAAGTTAAGTGTGTGTTTGGGTTAGCGGAAGTGGCTACGGCCGCTTCACTCGCCGATCTCTACTGCGCAGACTCTGGCTCCGTATGACGTCGCCATCGCAAGATGGCAGCGCCTATCACAGGGGCTATTTCGGCATCAATTTCGTACAATGGGAGCAGATGGAGACGCGTTGTCCATCTATATATACAGTCAGTGGTTGTCAACTAACGATGAGCCGTTCTCTTAAACGGCTCTCGGAAAGGAGCAGAGCCATAAGCTCCAGCTCCCTTCAAAGAGCCGTAATCCCCAACACTAGCTTCCAGCATTTCTCTACATAGAAGCAGAATATGTATTAAAATGCTGGGAAATAGGAAACTAATCATCCAGCAAGCCCTTTTGACTGGTCACCGTCCTGCAACAAAATGCTATCCATGATCTTTGGACGTATCAAAGCAGATAACCTTACCTGGGACCCTTGCGACTGCCTGGCTCAGGGTGCATGCTCCACAACAAACCCATTGGTTCTTTTCCAGTGTAGGTGCCCCCAAAACTGATGTCCTCTGCAACTACAAAATCATTGAAATGTCAACAACATCAAAACAAAACATCCAACAAACGTGATTGTCCAGCTCCCCACTAAATGTAAACAAATGTTTGTACATTGAAGTAGTTCAATAAAGTTTGACCAAAAAATACTAATAATAAATGTAAATCATTCGAGCATGGACGGTGACGGGAACCGCAAATACGTTTATCTGTAAGTGACAATTAAATATTCGCAAATGATTAACATCAATGCCTTTCTGACTGTTGATAGTTTGTTAAATAAAGCTTATCTTATCTTAAAACAACAACATCCAACAAGCAAATGATCTGTAAAGTCAAGGACTGACAACCTCACTGCACGTGGAAATGGAAGAAAACCCACCAGACACTATTCCTCTGTAATCACTGACGTAGTGTCCATAAGCCTCCCAGTAGTCCTCGTCCTCAGAGTGGTGGAGGGAGTGAAGTGTTACTGGAGATCCTGGAGGCAGATACTCAACGAGCACCTTGAAAGTCTCGTCAACCAGAGCCCGGACGGGTACAACTGAGAGAACCGGACTGATAGTCTGGGACATGGCTGATTAATCATCTGTAGGGAAATGTTAACGTGCATAAACGCCCTACATTTTATCAATTAACTTAGAAACAACAAAACAAACTGTATAAAAGAAGATCAAAACCAGGGGGGCTCCATCAATGCAGCAGCAGAAAGCTGCACCTACTTGCAGGTATCAACATGACAGCAGGTTAAGGAGCAAAAAACAGACATCTGAGGCAGAGCTGCAGTAGATCAATGATTTAATCACAAAAGTAAGGTTCCAGGCTTACATGAGGCTGGCAGGCAGGTACAGGTAATAGAGATTCCAAGAAACAGGTACAGCACAGGTATCCGACGTGAAGCAAAGACAGAAGCAGCGGGGCATCATAGACAAACTGGCAAGGAACAAATGACGTGAATATATTTAAGTAGTCACTGGTAGTGGTTGGTGAAAAAAAAAAAGGTGGAAAAGTGGGCGTGGAAAGTCCAAGGAGGCGCAGGGTTGATATGATGTGCGATAGGATGTGTGGATGGGGAAAGAAGAGACAGTCTGAGGGCCTCTGGTGGAGAGTTGGAGAGCAGCAAGGAGAAGACTAAAGAAAACTGGAACGTGGCTTAAGATTACTGACAGAGAGTGTGACAGTTTGGTTTGTGAAAAATATCGATAAAAAACAAACTAATATTTTATAAGGAAACATGACACATCACCTCACGTGACAAGCTGGGAACTTTAATGATTTGTACATGAGAGTTGCCAATTAATTTTCTGTAAAAGTATAATGGACTCATGGTTTCAGCCACACTTTGACAGTTCTATTATTTTATTTGTTTGTCATTTAATTGAAGTGGCGAAAAATGTACAATATTTACCTCCGAATTGTAGTGGAGTAAGAGCATGACGTGGCACGAGAAGGAAAACACATTAACCCCCACTTTGAGTAAATATTCTTAGTTATATTCTATCTTTATCAACAAATTGCATTAATTTGGCTGTCACGTGTAGATTCGTGCTGAAGCTTTCTTAAACCAATGAAACATGAAACATGAAACATACGATACTATTACAGTAATTATTCCCGGTAATAAACTGAAGGTATCACGAAGGTATCCTTCCGGATTTCAAAGTAAAAGACGACGTGAGAAAAAAACCAAAAAACATTGTTTCCATAAGTAGCTCAAGATACATATACTGCTGAACTAAGTACTTCATAGACTACTTGTAAAACTACTATGAAGTACTTTTACTGAGTACTTTTCGAGTAATCCTGTGTCAACATCCTTTACAGAAAGCAAGAATAAGGATGCTTCACCCAACTTTGATGTGGAATAAAAACCTTATTTTCCATAATTTGTCGAAGATTAATACACTTGTGAACTTAGTACTTCCTACACTACTTGTATAACAACTATGAAGTACTTTTACTGAGTACTTTTCGAGTAATACTTTGTCAACATCCTTAACAGAAAGCAAGAATAAGGATGCTTCACCCAACTTTGATGTGGAATAAAAACCTTATTTTCCGTAAGTAGTCAAAGATACATATACTGCTGAACTTAGTACTTCCTAGAGTACTTGCATAACAACTATGAAGTACTTTTACTGAGTACTTTTCAAGTAATCCTGTGTCAAAATCCTTAACAGAGAACAAGATTAAAGATATTTCGCCCAACTTTGATGTGGAATAAAAAACGTATTTTCCATAAGTAGTCAAAGATACATATACTGCTGAACTTAGTACTTCCTAGAGTACATGCCTGAATAATATGGAGTACTTTTACTGAGTACTTTTCGAGTAATCCTGTGTCAAAATCCTTAACAGTTAAGGATTTGTTGCCACAAAAAAAACTAAGAAGACATTCCTATCACCCACAGATGCACGTGGTGTTTAGCGATACTAAGCAAACATTAATGCATGATGGCATTGTGGGTTTTGTTGAATTTGCTCAAAGCACCGGTGTGTTTTAAGTACAGCCTTTTAGAGCAGCTAGCATCGATCTGGTTTCTACTCTCTTCCCCCAAAACAAATATAAAGTTCATTAAGCAAAATGATTGTTCAGACATGAGAACTGTTTTTAGATTTATGCAGAATTCTCTTTATTTTCAGAATCATTACATAAGTATAACCTAGAAGGCTTAACCTTAGGAAACATTAAAAAGTTTGTGCTTTAGTCCCTTATACCCACATCCCACTGTCTCAGTATTATAGGTACATTTTTCAAGTGCTTTTATTCCTGCTGGGACAATTTGTTTCGCATCTATAAGCTGCAGTTTACTGCTAAGTACATTCATGGCAGCAGTGGAACAGATATCAATGCACAAAACAAGTCAGACTTCAGTAAAGGCACACACTGTCACAGTCCTTTTCCTCAGGTGTAAGTGCACATGTGTTTGTGTCTGATTATTTGTGCAGAGTCCGGATCAGCTCAACCAGGCGTAGAGTTGGCTGGCTGATTGGGTAGTGAGGTGGAAGCTTCTCGTCTGCACCCGACAGCTTCACAGAGTACCTGCAGGTAAACGATGATCCTTCAGAACAAATATGCCACACGGATCTTAAAAGCAACACCTCAGTTGGATCAACCACGTGTGATTCCTGTTGTATGAGTGATTGTACATAAAATACCGCCATAAACACTGGGCTGATTTTGGTCACCAGGCTTTTGTACTTGGCAAACTTTGGTTTTTATTTTTGGCTGACCGCCTGGGTACATATGGGTCTGTATGTGACTGACTGACTGAGTGAGTGACGGTACTTTCACAGCCGTAGAGAGAGAGAGTTGCGACATCGCAATGGCGGATCATGGAGCATACTGGACCTCCACTGACGCGACTCTCTGTCTATACGGCTCTGGATACTTTGTTCGGGGAGTAGGCGGGCCTGCTTTCAAACAGGTTGTCATCAGCCTCATAAGGACAGTCCTTGTAACACATTGACCTAATGCGGTCAGCCACACACTAGGTTTTGACCTAGTCTTGTTTAGGGATTACCGTCTGACAAACTGCTATTCTGAATCTTGAGCAGAAAAGAGAGCAGCACCGACCTGAACTCCTCTCTGAAGTTGGATCGGAGGTGCTGTGCCAGCTGGCTGTTGTACTGCAGGCAGGCCAGCAGGAGGCGACAGCGCTGGAACAGCAGAACGGACTGAACAGGACTCAGAAAGGACTCCTGCAGGTCTGACAGAACCAGAACCACATGCTGGGCCTGGTAGTCGATGAAGGGCAACTGCAGAGAGAGAAGGAGACCAGTTATGAAGTAAGATTTTAATCAGAGTCCTTCTAAATTGGGTTTCTTCACACTTTAATTTTGAGATGCTACTTGTTAGATACCGTCCTCGCTTGGACAGCTCAACTGAACTGAGTGAGATTGAGGAAGGTTACCAGGTGAGGGTGAGGCTGCAGGACTCTGAGGATCCAGCCAACAGACAGGAAGCTGTCGGCAGGGGAACATCTGCTGGCCTGAAAACACAGAACATTTAAATACAGTGTGAAGTCACATCCTAAATCCAAGGGTTTAGCCTTTGGCACATTCCCGTGCTGGAGCCTGTCTACATCAACAGTTCATGTAGTCTGCCCAAGGGCATCGAACATACTTTCAAGAGATATTAACATGTATCTATGCATGTAAACCAGCAGGCCCCCCTCAATGACAATACTGTTAACAATATTTGGATATGGCCCTAAACTCACCTCCTGTCCTAAAAGCAGCATTTCAAAGAGCAGAGAGCAGGCAGCGTCCAGATACTCAGCTAGTAAGACCTGAAGCTGCCAGGGACAGAGAAGGAGGACTTTAATATTGAATACAGACTGAAGAGAATAGTTGAAATATCATGAATGTGAGTAGAGAGAGCAGCTCACCTCACAGTCAGTCAGAGATACCTGGTTCTCTGTTTGCAACTCTGGATCACATATCAAGGCAAGCAGCATCCTGGAGGCGAGGGCACCTCTGCAGGGAGAAGAAACGTCCTCTTTAAAAGGGCATGTACAGCAGGAAAGAGATTTATCTGTTAAAGTACTGAAATAGACAGAAGACAGGCGAGATGTTTACTTCTTGGCAGAGAGCAGGATTTGTCGGGCCGGTTCGATCTCCGTCTCTCTGAACATGACGGCCAGCGTCTGGACGATCAGAGTGCTCAGCCTAAACAGAAGGATTCAACTGTTATTCTTCTTGAGCCAAAAAATACTGCACATGATACGACTCCCTGGAGCAACACATTTTGTTTTTAAATCCTGTAATGTAAAACGTATTGAAGTGGTGACGCTTAGATGAAGTTAAATCACAATCATTGTTAAAGCAGACATGGAAATATATTCGGTTTTATAGGTAATATGTGCTTTGCATTGACAAATGTATATTCCCTTTGTCTGCTTAAGGAAACAAAGAAATGTAACGTCCTTTTAGACCTCTTATGAACACTAATAACAGAAATCATTAAAAGGATATTGCTGCATAAATAGTTCTGCCAACACAGAGTCTAAAAACCTGACACAGATAAAACATTACGACAACACACACTAAAAGTTTGTGGTGTAAAAACAAAGCAGCTTACAGCCTCAATCAGGGGTAAGATCTGACACACTTTTCTCTCAGACACACTGACACACAAACGCTGAAGCTTACAGTAGTTGATCTGCCGTGTAGACTCCACTGAGGCTCTGACAGCCGTGCAGAGATTCCTCCAGAGTCTCAACCAGGAAGACGCACACCTCGCTGGACTGAAACACAGAACAACAGAGGAAGTCTTCACCAACTGCAACCAGAAAAAGACTATTTTCACTCTAACAATGGTTGCAGATTCATTATCTGTCCATCCATTTATAATTAATCGACTAATCCTTGCAGCTACAAGGATGTGTGTCTCTTTATCCAGCTTAAAGTGAATACACCAGGAGAGTCATCTGTCTTCTTTAAGTTCCCTTCTTTGTGCAACACTAAAGCTTAAATTAAAAATGCATGTCATGAGCTACATATTGTTGCTCATCCATGTTTGACATCTCACCCTCCAGAAGAGTCTGCGCAGTGCGACGTTACGGTGAGCAGCCGTTCTCAGCTCCTGCAGCAGCAGGTAGAGACTCTCCACACTGATCTCCTCCTGCAGGAGCTCTGCGCTCAGCTGACCGAACAGGTGAGCTGTCCGCTCCAAGCTGCACACACACACACAAACACAGGGTAGGTCATTAATAATAATTCAGCCTCTGTTTCGAGCTGTACTCTGTTTCAGTAGAGTTTTGTTACCTGATGGAAGGAAGCAGCTTATCAGGAGAGGAGTGAGGCGAGATACTGCATCTCCTTCTGTAGAGTGGGTCTAACAGCAGAGTGGACCTCTGAACACACACACAGAAACACACACCCCACACAGACTCTTAATATGTGACATTTTTGCATTTAATAGCAGGAAAAGAACAGGTAAATTATATAGAATTAAATGTTACTAGTTTCCATTTAAGTGAGCCAGATTCAGGATCCTGGTACCGAACATGCTGGCTGACTGGCATGGCGTACTGGGACGAGTAATGGGACCTTAAAAGTAAAAATGTCTGCCATGAAAAGGCAACATGTTCATCGAGCTCTGCAGATATTGCACAAAGTCTGTTTACAGGTGTGTGTAGCAGTACTAAAGCATGTGTGGAGTCTAGTCGCTGTAGAGGAAGCGACACCGTCTCGCTGACCCAAATACTCACTAGGGCACCGAATGTGGATTAATCCACCGCTGAAAATAGTCCCCAACAAATGCACTGGTAACCCATGCGTGTGTAACGCTTGCTCAGCTGTTTAAAGAAATAACCTAATCATTCAATTTTAAATAAGATAATATACTTATGAAGTGTTTTGGAAACTTTCCATCATAGATTTTTTGGCAATGGCGAAAACTACAGACATATTTTCCATGTGAGTCTCTGTCATCACTCACAATAATGTAGCTGTTCCATGAGCTCTGTAGATGGAGGTAAAGTCTGGACGTATGTGACACGGCGTAAAGATGCAGCTCGGCCTCCCTCGTCTCTCTGTTGTTCACACCGTTTCTTCTCAATAGGCGAGAAAGGACCGACCCAATCCTCCTCGGCACCTGAAACATTACAACGACACACAACAGGTTGATGTCTTTTTTGGTGAGTCATGCCAAGCTCAGACACCTAAGTAGAGCTACATTCTCTGCTGCTTTACACATACATTAAACATTTTTATTTACATATTCACAAATTTAATCAGCCATGTTGTCTTAAATTTAAATCTGTAAGTAAACATGGATGAGAGAGAGAGAGGCTCTCGTCACTTTAAAGCAAAGTCCAGCTTTGTAGATTTTCTTGAAGCTTTGAGCTTCGTGCATTTGAAAAGATATCAGAGTTTGTTTGAAGCACATTTTTGAATGTTAATGAGCCTTTTTTGTCTTATGAGCAGGTAATTTAGATCACACTGAAAAACAGCCTTGATGACGCCTATCCATTCATTCATCCGTCTGTCTGTACCTGGCCGGTCTCTGTGATGTTCAGCCTGTGATCTGACGGTGATGAGGGAGAGGTGGGGGAACTGGGGGAGCTGGAGCCTGAGTAGACGGAGGATGCTGTGGAGGAAGGCCTGCTCGGAGGGTGTGGGACCCTCAGGAGGCCCAGAGACTCCTGGTCTGGCCAGGAGGCGGAGCGTGTGGGCGGTAAAAGGTGGACCTCCTCTGTCGCATTTTCACTTTGGTTCCTGGGAAAATAGTTACGTGAAAGGGGGAAGGAAATTAATGGAAACAGGCTCATGATGTTCACATACAGTATGTCTTGCATTTACTGTCACCTATATACCAATTTCTAGTCCATAATTAACAAAAAATGATTTTGTACAACCGTCTTTGAGTTGTAAACTGCTTTCAAGTCCCCAAAGATGGATCATAACTTCTTTGAATCTGTGTGTGTTTTATGCGTGTGTGTTTAATGACCTCCCAAGGGTGGTACACTTGAGCATGAGACAGTTTTATAGCAGTGTGGCCTTCGTCGTCACCAGGCAACAATTCAGTGTTCAGTGACAGTAAATCTGTTCACGCGTCCCCTCGCCGCCTCACAGTCAACAAACTGCTTCCTGACTGATGCACAGGAGACGCTCTTGAACACACACACACACAGAGGAATTACAAGGAGGAATAACAATCCCGCTAGAGACATACAAACCAAAAACAGGACGCAAAGATCGACATGTTTCCAGACAGTAACAAAAATTAATTTATTAAGTCTGTGCAAAGGTGAAATAAGCAGCAACATTCCCTAAAAAAATCCCAACTGTTGCCCAATTCATTACACAATTTCTATCCTCTAGAAGTTTGTGGTCCACCAGAGAGGATGCACAGGGCCAATGCATGAACCTCACTCTTCAGCTCAACATGTCCCTCTTTATTAATAAGTCACGAGCTACCTGAGAAGCTGCAGAGGCTCATTATAGAGCCGTCAGAGTGAGGCAGCTTTCACTTTACGCATCATTAAGAAGTTTCACAACTGAAAGTGGAAGATGATATTTGACTTTGTGTCAAATGTTCTTGCATTTCAGGACACTGGCCTGAGAGGCACACATATATAAATGCAGGTATGTACACTCAAAGTTTAACCCTCCAGCTTCTGTCTTTCTCTCGCTTGTAGATCTGCAGACAAAAACAGCTGTAAAGGTTTTATAGCTCAGAGAGTTTGTCTGTCTCCGTGACTCCCAGACAGAACAGCACACTTTGGACAGACAGGTAAAAGAAAGACGCGCAAGGTCACACCACAGAGGGCAGCTAAGACTCAAAAGTCAAATAATGCTAAATGAATGCTGATAAAACGTAATCAAACCACATTATGACGCCTGCAGGAGGTGACTGTTTGAGAGTGTTCATTTCAGGTGGTTAAAAAGTAAAAGCAAGCGGGCCAGTCTCAGCTTCCAGACATGGATATCACTTGACAAACCAGAGACCTGTCTGAATGTGCGAGTGTGTGTAATGCTCACCTGTGTGCAGGATATCCTGTGGGGTGGAAATAAAAGACACAGGATGGTTAAAGTTACATTTAAAAGGTATCAAGTGATAAGGAAAACATTACAGATTTTTATTTTGCATCCATATTTATCAACATTTTATCTGCTTTTTTAACCTCCCCTTTTCCTTCTTTTAAGCAGGTAAACACTCTTTACCTTCGAAGGTGTGCGTTATCCTCGGGCAGTGGCTGTTTCTACGGGAGGGCGGGGCTGCAGGAGGAAGTCCCACCCTCTTGTCTCTCCTCAGCCAATCACGGCTCTTCGGAGCAGGCTTGTCAGTGAGGTAGGTGATACGAATGTGCTGACAGAGTTCTCGGTCCTTCCCATGGAGGAAATCAGGTAAGTCATTGACCTGTGAACAAACAAAATGTGTTCAACGTGTTTAGTGTAATGTATATATATATATTTTATTAAAATATTAATAATAGGCATGCCTGTGTGCTGAAGAAGAAAAACAAATCAAATGTAGCTTAAAAATAATAAAAAGGAGATATTTAATATATGAAATATTTATTTATTTTTCTATAATTTAAATTTGTGTTATTTATTGGTTTCAATATTTATTTATCTATTTCCTCTATTTATTTCCACATTAATTTACGGAGATTTCTACATTTATACCTTTTCTATTTTTATTGACATAATTTTTATTGTATTTATTTTTTCTTTATTTGATTTTTTTTAACATATATTCATTTTCATTTCTCTTTTTATTGTTTGTATTTTATTTTCAACTCATTATCTATTATTCCATATACCTTTTTGAATTTTTTATTTTTTTATTTATTTAATTATTTTTCTGTTTGATAATGAGGGATGATGTCATGCAACAATGCCTGGCTGTCATTGGCTGATCAGTCTGGGTTAGGGGCACTGACAATACATAAATTCACATTAGTGATTCCCTGCAACTTAAAAATAGTTGCAAGCAATTGAGTTTGTCTTTAACCTCCATTTCAAGTTCAAGAGCTCTGCTTGTGCCAGTGTGTTTGACACCTGTACGGTTAGAGGAGGTGTATTAGTCCAGGATTAGTCTAATTCTTTTTGTGGAGTGTTTCCAACCACAGTAGAGGAAAAATCAAGGGGAAAGACAAACGACTCGTCTTAAGATAAAAACTTAACACCTGCGAAGGGCGCAGTGAGGGCAGCCCTGTGCAGCCAACACAGGCAGTAATCTGAAGGTTTAATGTGAACGAGATTAACTCGGCATGGACGAAGTTAAACCTTTAACCTCTCACCGACATGACATAACAAGTGGATAGGCAGTATTTAGAGGCTTATTCAGCTACACACAGCTACTGTTTCAGAAGCATCACCTGAACATGCTGCCAGATATTTAGACTTCATGTCACTGTAGGTATTTAACAGGCAAAATACAACATTACTGAAAGGAAGGTCAACTCATAACTGCAACAGAACATATATTAAAAGACAGGAAATCATATAAGAATGTTATATCTTATAGAGATAGAGATATATCGTATGATGAATGAATGAACAATTTGTCTCTAGTTTTCCGATTTATATTGTTGATGTTGTCAGACAAACAGATAATTTGATGTCACCCCCGCGGTGAGCATTTTTTCACTTTCTTTTTCTACTGTATAAGCAAATAATTGAGTTGAAGTCTTTAACATACATCATCAATATGTTTTTTCAGCATTTTAAGAAACTACTGCCATGATGTCTCAGGTTTCAGGGAAGTAGATAAAGCTTGATATATCTCTTAGTGAGAATAAAGCAGAGGATGCCCCATGTACCACTGACATCTGGAACAGAGGGAGGATTACTAACATGTGGTAACCAGTGGTATAAATATTGAGGGTCAATTGGCTATTAAACACAGAGAATGACATGAGGTAATATAACGATTAATAAAGAGACAGCACAGTTATAGATTAGCTAAACGATGTTGTGTACGTTTGGTACTTTGCTTGGGAAATGTGTGAAACAATTTAACAACAGTCAAAATAGATAAAAAGTATTGATGGTTTAGTTGAACGACATAAAATACATCATCTCATAAAATATTAATCTCATATTAATCTTCTAGGTTATTTTTAAGGTAAGTTTTTGACTTGGGAATGTCTTATTTGACAAAACATTCTCGTCTTTCTATCTCCTTGACAATGGGGACACTGCTTTGGAAGAACAACCCTGGACATGTTTTGAAATGGACTCTTTCACTAGCCTACTTTATTTATAGATTGATTCATCAGTTATCCAAGAACACAATTAGCAAATCATTCAAAAACAAGAATTCTCAGTTGCTCTCAAACGGCTCATCGATTAGTTAAAGCTGTTGTCACAATTTTCAAGCAACTTACTGCTTTCTACCGTTAACTCACCAGCTCGATGTCCCGCACGCGCCTGAAGCTAAAGGCTGCAGTGAGCGTGCGTGGTGGGTACTCGGTTAGGTACACGCACTCATCGCTCAGCACCACGTGCATGTACACCTTATTGATGGTCTCCGATATGACCACGCACGGTTCGTAGGCTCGGATCCGCTCGTACACTGCCCGCTCCGTGTTCCGCTTCAGGAAGGAGTCCAACTTGATGTTCCGGCGGCAGAGGAGGGTGCCGGTGCCGGTCCGAGCCATGCCGGTACCGGCGGAGCCGTTTGTAAACAGTTTGGGACGTTAACCTCCACTTTGGCGCGAGGAAGAGGATCCGCTGTGGCTTTCCATCAGTAAAATTTGTACTTCACGAAGTTTTAAACCAAAAAGCAGGTGATGGTGCTCGTCCAGTCCTGTCTCTGAACACTAAGCAGGTGAACTGCCGCTGTCTAGGTCCATCTCCGCACGGACCTCTCTGATTGGTTGAAGAGGAACGCTGCTGATTGGCTGGAAGATAGACGGATATTTTATAACGTAAACATCGTTCCCAGACTTTTCATAATAAGGTCATGACCCAAGTCCACTACTTGTATATTATTTAAAGCTCTAGATGCTGTTTCATAGCCTTCTTCAAACCACCAGGTAGAAAATGATGGGGAAATAGGTTACATTTCTTGCCGTATCAACCCAAAATTCAATATAATAATAATAATCACTGAAACAAAAATGTTAATTTATTTCGTTTTAAAGACATAAAAGAAGAAATTCGGAGGATAAAGTAAGGATAAGTGACCTCAATGCTAAAACATAAAGTCTGCACTTGATTAAACATAATTTAATTAAGGAATTTGTTATGTAATATAGGTTATGACACAGGGTGTCTCTTTGAAAGACAGACCCTTGTGGAATGTAATAGGATCAACATGAAAGCCCTTTTTTATCATCTCAGTGCCGCTGTGGCGTGTGGAGAAGATAACAGCGTAAACATCACCACTTAGTGGTGAATTAAGGAACTGCACTCAAGTAATGAACTACACAGCTATCCCACTTTTCTCATTTCTAATTTTATCAATTTCTGTTAAATACCTAAAAATCTAAATTCCTACCTATGTGATTTTATTTTATAGATAATTATTCTACCTGGAAAATAAATTGAATTCAATTTGTATGCTTTAAAACTCCTCATGGCTATCAAGTAAAACTACATCCATACAATAACCAGTTCTGTTAACATATTAAATTATAGGCTAATGTTCATATATAATGCTCAGTCCATGAATAACATGGAAATGTTGGCTAATGTTGGCTGTTGGTTAGGGATTGTTTTTTTACATAAATATCCCTCAAATACAGTCGGATTGGTTTTATTAGGGGCTGCACGGTGGTGCAGTGGTAAGCCTCACAGCTAGAAGGTCACCAGTTCAAACCCCGGTTTGGGCAAGGTGGGCCTTTCTGTGCAGAGTTTGCATGTTCTCCTCGTGCATGCGTGGGTTCCCTCCGGGGTCTCCGGCTTCCTCCCACAGTCCAAAGACATGCTTGTAAGGTTAATTGGTGACTCTAAATTGCCCATAGGTGTGAGTGTGAGTGCGAAAGGTTGTCTGTCTCTATGTGTCGGCCCTGTGATTGACTGGCGACCAGTCCAGGGTGTAACCCCGCCCTTCACCCAATGGCAGCTGGGATAGGATCCAGCCCCCCGCGACCCTGAACTGGATAATGGGTATAGATAATGGATGGATGGATGGTTTTATTAGTGTTTTTGTAGTTACTGTTGATTACCACTAGAGGGCAGTTGCTTCAAGATTTACTTGAAGTGGAAGAAATGAATTAATTTACTCATGTAATGTACTTTACTTGAGTATTTATAATGTATGCTTCTACTTTGCTACATTTCTGAGGGAAATATTTATCTTTTTACTTTACTATTGATTGATGCTATTTTCTGTTAATTATTGCTGAATTATTAAATGAACAACTTGTGATACAGTAAGACACCAAGTTCATTTAAACCTGGAAAACATTTAAAAAATGTGATTCTTCATCCTCCTTCTCTGCTTCATCTCCCTCTCAGTGACCCTTTCTGGCACACACACACACACACACACACGGGCGCGCACACACACAGGCAGCGGCTGCAGCTTTGAAGGGAAGCTTTGTAAATGGGTGAGGAGCTGAACGCCAAATTGTTTTGGAGACCAACACACACACACACACACACACACACACACACACACACACACACACACACACCATGGTGGAGATGAAGGCAATGTTGTTTTACAGAGCAGCACACTCAGTCTTTTATCCAGCTCTGTAAGAGGACTGAGACACTATAGACACACAAACTAGACTCCAACTAATCTGGGCTTGAGGGCTGAGGCTGCTGGTATTGTTAATAAAAAATCCCGGTTAAACCCCCTAATTCTTACTTTAGCATCCTCATAATAGGTCTTTTTTATTAAGCCAATAAAATTACCTTTCAACCGAATCAGTACAATGTAAGATATGACAGAAGATAAGTGTTGGATGAAAAAGAAAACAAGAAAAAACTAAGGAAATTTGCACTCATTTGATTTGCTGGAAACTAACATAAAAGCCTCATTTTAATAAATGCATGTCGTACACCGAGATGTTTCGTATTTGCATAAAAGAGTACAGCTCACATATCCTCTCTCTGTACCCCTTCTTCATCATCACCAGTGTGTGTTTGTGGTCAGCTGCAAACTGAAAGTCGTGGGTTCCTGTCACACTGTCGTCTTTGTTCTGCGATGAAGAAACAAACAGTCACATTTCCACCAGTGAGAGAGAGAGAGAGAGAGAGAGAGAGAGAGAGCGAGGGAGAAAATAGCTCTATACCACACACACACACACACACACACACACACACTGGTCTGGTTATGTTTGGTGTTGACCTTTATGGCGTTTTGAAGGCTGGTAATGAGGGTTAAAGGTCAAACTCTGTAAATGTGACCATACTTTTACTGCCAAAATTCATGAGTTGTTCTTGTTTTTCTAATAGTAAGCTTTTTGTCTTACTCTTTTTACTCCTTTCATTATCCTTGTTTGTCTGTTAGGAGAAGATTCAGGAGGTTTTAGTGTGTCCCACATTAAATTACACTGCTTATGAAGCATTAAATAATATATACATGCATCCTCCAGTAACATATATTTATTTATTTTGTGACCAGCTGTGTTAAATTCCAAAGTTTTTATGATCTATATTATACAGCAATGGGAGGTATTGGGCACATTTAATTGAATATTGAAGCAATATTTGACTTTTAATTAAGTACATTAACTGCTTACTTTGAAATACAGCTCAAATACAGGCTTATTGAAGTACTTTTTATAGCACATTAATTCAATTTTTAGTCATCTGAAAAGTCTATGCGAAAGACAAGAGCTCACTTGTGCAGTATTTTTAATTTTAAAATTTTAAAAAGTTAAACTTTCTTTCAGCCTTTTGTCTCTAAATGAAGTGTCTTTAGCTGTGAGAAGTACCGAAAGAAAGACCTTTCTCTATTGCTGTCTCTTCTGTGGGTGTCGAGCAGTTGATCGTCTCTGTTTCCTCCCATCACATCAGGCGCGCGGACACACAGAACAGCATCTGTTGCGCGTGCGCGCTCTGTCTGTTTTGCTCCAGCCAACCAAACGACCGCTGACGGAAGTTCTCGAACGGGACCGAGCCCAGCCACCCGAACACCTAAAAACGGACCAGCGGCGAGAGATATCCAGATATTCGACGGTGAAACTTCCAGCTAACACCGTTACAAAGACACAGCAGGGATGACGGCGCTGAGCAGCTGGGAACTGTGCGTCAAGTACGCCCTCTTCATCTTTAATTTCGTCTTCTGGGTAAGTTAGAAAATTCAGATTAATTGATAAATAACTGTTTTAAAAAGTTATCCCGTGAGACGTTAGCTTACCACTTCCTTTCTTTCTTAAACACGCTTTTTAATTTTGTGTAGCCTATAATTTTATAAATCTTTAGAGTTTAATCATTATGATAATGATATTTAAAACGGATTAATCTTCACACGTTGTTACTGCGCATGTGCAGTAAGTGAACTGACTGCAGTGTGGTTTTCTAAAAAAAAAACGTGATCCAGAATAAGAAGCGAACCTAGAAGTGAAACAAAATAGAGTTTTGACCACATGCATTTAAAAACAGAACCAAAGGCTGTAAAGAGACCGGTTGAATATCTTAAAATGTTAACGTGCTCAAAATTTGCCTTGTGCATGGAAATTATAAACTTGAATAGGATGTTAAAGCTTTCAAAGCACACGATCAGATCTGTTTGGAATTGCCTTGCATTCCCCTGATCCATAGGAACGATTAGTGTGTTTGATGGTGTCCAATACAGTTAGATGATAGATGATGTGACCCTATACATGATGCATTTATTATATTCAAAATAGTGACTGCCATTTTTGAAGTTAAATAGCACTAATGTTTTGGATTTATGACAGAGCATGTTGGTAGATTTTGGACATTGAAAAAGGCTTCATCAGCCTTCAGGGATTTCATCCTTCTCTCTGTGATTTTAGCACCACCTTTACATTTTTTGTCTTATTGTTTGTCCATTTTCGTTCTCTCCCCTGGTTGTCTAAAAGTTGTCAACTAACAGTCATGGGAAGGGGGCGTGACCTGAAATGAAAATGGATCGGACTGAGAGTAACTGTCTGGATGAAAAGTTTATTTGTTAACTAAACTAAACATACGATTCAGTTGAGTTAACTCAGAGATTCGCTGGTTTATCTTCAGTAATTCTGTGAACATGGAGAGAGAAAGTCTTGTTGACCTTTTTGACCTCTTTTTATTCCTGTGCGCCAGCAACAGCCGTAGCTGAAGGTGTTTTCATCCCATTCTTGTGAGATATCTCAAGAAAACCTGGAATGTCTGTTTTGACTCAAAAATGTAGCTGCTGATTAGACGTTGGTGGTCAGAGGTCAGGGTCACTGTGACCTCGGGTCCGCCCTGACACCTGCCATAAATGGGGCGACGCCTGCGAGCTAGTTCAGGCTGACAACTCGAGCTGCACCGATTTCATAATTGATATGAGTCACTTCCACAGTCACCTGACAACACTTCCTCCCAGTCGGCGCTCTATTTAAGCTGCAAGATTTCTCCCTCTGCGCTGTCATTGCCATCGCTGCCCTGCACCAGTACTGCGCTCTTACTTTCAGTCCCACCACCACCCCAGCATCCACCTGCAGGCTCCGAATTGGGGTTTAAGATCTCATCACTCCCCAATTTCTGCATGTAAAATAAATCTGCGAGGAGTGATGACGTCGGAGCCTAGACGCCAAACACAAGCTGTGTTCTGCTGCTGCAATAAACATTTCAAACTACAACCTGAGTTGTCTGACTGAATTGATAATGTTTCGATTTAAGGGTAGAATGTTCTTTCAAATATTTCCAACAAACAAATATATCCCTCGTCTTTGCAATAGTTTCACCGTCATTCTGGGCAAAAAGACGCTAGACTCTGGTAACTCTAGTTTAACCTTAGATTTCAAAACCACAGAGGAACAAGCCTGAGCTTTCCACGGTCACAGAACTGCTTGTGATCACCTAACTTTAGGAGAAAGAGGAGACTCAGCTTTCCCAATAATGAAAGTTAAACAGTATGTGGTGCTGGTCTGGCTCGGCCGGTGGAGCGGGCGCCCCATGTGTAGAGGCTACAGTCCTCGACGCACTGATCGCAGGTTCGACTCCCCGCCCTGCCGATCATTTGGTGCATGTCATCGCCCACTCTCTCTCCTCCACACATTTTCTTTCTCTTCAGCTGTCCTTTAAAGAAAAGGCAAAAAAGTATGTACCGTTATGTTTATCATTTTCATCTCCCTGCCTTCGAATCAAAACAGTACGCTCTTGCCTCTTTCCTTTCTGTACACCTGTGGTGCTCAGTTACAGTGAGGTGCAAAGTTTCACGTTCATATTGTTAAGAATTTGGGCCTTTTGATTACATTGTTATCGGCTTTGTTTGACATGTGGGTGAACCTTCTGAACCTTTTTGGGATTGCTCATAATGTCCAACAGGGGGCGTGATTGAGACTGCTTCACTCTTTCTTCCTTTACGTTCTCCTCTCATTTTCTCTTCATCTCCTAACTTTGAAAATAATTCCTGACACTAGAATCGGTCTAGAGACGGTAGAATAATTGACAAACTAAATAGTTTGTTACTCGTGGCGAAGGGAGAGAAAGAAGGAGGCAGTACAGAGAGAGAGAGAGACGGGGGAGGCTTTGGCAGCTTGGAAACAAAGCTGGTGTTGTTGGTTTCACTGGGTCTGCTGGGAGAGGAGAGCAGCTCCAGTTACCTCAGCAAACAACACTGAGCCCCAGTCCCAGTAGGTGTGTGTTCTTGTATGTGTGAATACACCTGTGAAGCTTTTATTTGTCTTCAGTTCTGCTTCTTATTGGAGATAAATCACTAAAAACAAGAAGGGACATTCTTTCCACTGAAGCCAGTGTGTGTGTCTCTTCCTCTGTTGTTATTCCCGTCAGTGTGTCCGGCTCTCGGGATCTTTTTCTCAGACTTCCCAGACACTTTGTCATCGTCATCAGTTTAGATAATCCAGTTACTGTTAATGTTGTTTATCACAGAAACATTCCCAGGATTCACTGCTTCCTGATTCTTGAATTATCTGGCTTTCATAACTTTAGCTCGACTATTTTAAGCATTATTTAGACTAGACGAGTTAATTGATTTATCATATAATAAGAATTCCAGCAGTAAACAATAAGTAAAACACATGACTTCCAGATTTAAAATATTATAGTTTTTATTAAAGCTTTTGCATTTGCAGTATTACAGACTGGGTGTCCGTGGCGACTCAAGCTGCGCCCAGTTAGTGACGCGTTTTCCATCAGCCAGCAGTGGTTGGTCTGCCAGAGAGGGTAGGCGGAGCTAAGCAGCTGCTTTTCCAGTCTCTACTATGGCTGAACAAACAAAGAAAAGATGGATGACTACAGATACAACTTCAACAAGAAGTGAAAATCCAAAGAAAAAGAAACAAACTCGACGCTCAGATGAAGCAAACAGTCTGAAAAGGAAAGCGACCGTCAGCCAGGAAAATCAAGAGTTACAACCGTAACATGTTAAGACACAAGAAACATAAAATATACTTATGTCAATTAAAGATTATTATACAGAAAAATACCACCTTTAATGACAGCCCCGTAGTTCATAAAGATAAAGATATTAGAATTTTTATGTGTGGTGAAAATCGTCCAAGAAATTAGACTGTAACTGCTTGATTAGGCATCTGAAATGTATAAATGTGGCCAGTAGTTCGATCAAACCAATGGATTTATCTATACATGTGTTATTTCCCTTCTTGGCGATAAACCCAGCTCTGCTTCTGATCATATAAACCAGGTGTCTTTAAGACTTATATCCTTGGTCCTGATGACCTGCTGGTTCATTGCTTTCAGCTGCTCTGATCGTGTGTTTGAGCAGATATTACTCCCTCTCTCTCCCTTCCTCCTCCTCTTTGCACTCAGTCCCTCCCCCTAAGTGCACCAAGGTGAGCAACACAAGGGTGTGGCTCAAACAAAAATCCTCCAGCTACACCTCTGGTCTTTTCACTCGTCTTCCCACGGAGTCAAAGAGACAGTTTCACTCTTGAGCAGAGAGCGCTTACATTCGGATTACTCCTCTGAAAAACATCTGAATCTCGAGCCATGGGGGGACTTCAGTGCATCAAGTACCTCGTGTTTGTGTTCAACTTTCTCTTCTGGGTATGTAGTGTCACTTACACAATGCCGGCTGTGGTTGATACACGACACTCTGGTTGGAGTTTGAGGGATTTAGTTGCGCTCTTTTTTTTTAGGGGGAAACAGGTTTCAGTGATTGCGGAAGAGAAGAGCTCGGCGAAGCTGTAAAAGTTTGAGGAGAGTTTTACTGCTTTTAGAAGGCTGAATGAATTAAAGCATTTTCAGTCAAACTCAAAACTACTTTGAGCAGGTTTTTGGGCTCATTTTGAGGTGTGTTAGAGAAGCCAGTGTTCAAAAATTACAGCTGAATCAATGACAAACTTTGTGGTCTTAAAGCCCGAAAATGTTTCCTCAAACTTAAAACTAGAGACTGATTAGCTGAGTTAATTCACCTGGTGTGTGTGTGTGTGTGTGTGTGTGTGTGTGGCCACTTTGTGAAATGATGAAACTGGAAAAGTTGGTGCATGCTCAAACAAAACGATGCCTGGCATGAAATGAAAGGACATGTGGTGTTCATCATGGAGATGAAACACATTTTTCAACAAAGTTATATTTATATTGAATCACTGATAACGTTGCATGCGTCAGAGCTGAAGCAGTCTATCGAGCTGCGGTGCCAAATATGCTCCAGTTTCTGATGGCGAGACCAATAAAAAGGATGAGTATAAGCGGTTCATAATTCGAGCTGGGTCAGACCAGAATCAAGGTTCACAGTATACACTACAGAAAGAACTCACAGAGACAGAGCAAGGTGTTCTTGTTATGACTTTAGCTGAGACGCCTGACTATCTACCCCTTGCCACAGAGGTCTTCGCCCCGGACAAGGCCACTAACTATCTCTCTCAGAAAGAGGGAGCAACAGTAAATCATGCACAAGACTGGAGAGGAACAAACACCATGTCTAAAATAATCACATGCATAAGAAATATATGAAATGTAAACATATGATCAAACAAGTTAGCATAAAAATTTAAATTAAATATCTTACAGTTTTTGGACTTTTTGTTGAGCATAACAAAGCACCTGAAAGACGTCAGTTTTGGCTCTGGAACACCTGACGTGAACCTTAATTGATTAAGGAATCTTAGAGATTGTTGATTTGGTCAATGATGGAAATAATTCTTAGTTTAAACCCTAATTTTTATTTGTGACCAGACTCTGAATTTTCAGCTCATCTCCTTGCTTTTAACTAAACTCCCCTGGGCCTCTCAACCACATTTTAGGAGCACATCAAAGTACAATCATATCATATTTTATATTGTAACCTTGACTTTTTGTTCGTACAGTTTGATGTGAGTTAAGCAGAATCATGTAAGATTGTGTAACTGCAGCAGTCACCAGCTGCTTCATTCGCCATCGCTGGTTCATTCATGAAATGTTTGGCTCCCAGCTGACGAGTATCGTCCAATCAAATTTGAATACAGGTCAGCCACACGTGGCCATGTTGGATTAATCAACATCTGGTGTGAAAAAAACTATATATCAAAGGGGGAAATTCCTCTGAATAAAACAGAAGACTACTGCTACATAAGTGCAGCCCGTTACCTTAATGCTTATCTTGTCTCTTATTAAAAAGGTGAAATGTTTCTAAGACGAACCTTGCTAGCTTAACTTTAAACTCACACACGATTAACTCGCATGTTTGGTGTTTTCTGGTCTTTGTCGTCTGTATGTGACATTTCTTCAGCTGAAGTCTGAGCTGAGAATAAAAACTAGGCCCCTAAAATAAGGCGACATTGTCTGTTTACCACTTTATTAAGCAATTGTGTGTGGTTAGTATAAAATGAAAGTTATTCAGCTGTTAATATGTCCATCCAAATGTCCACGCTGCCTGCCGTGTTATTACTGTGATGACCTGCTTACAGTGTTGGATGAACACGCTCACTGTTATCCCATATTTAATGACTGTTTTGACCACTTGAGTCTGCAGTGTCGGTGTGTAATGATGGCGTAGACGGCTATATGTAGACAAATGAGATGAAAACAGTACAAATGACTGGTCAGTGATTTAGAGGAAAGCCCCACCTCCAAAAACGTAAACATCAGATTAGATTAGACGGGTTTATTTACTCCAGGATTGACTGACAGAGCTGCTGGTAGAGTCATGACTTTAAACACGTGTGCCTGTGTGTTGAAATAAACTCATTCTTCAACACCGCGTCCTGTCTTAGAGGATGTTGAGCCAGTTGTTGTTTGTGAGGTAGTAAAACTCGATATTTTCAGAGTGTGTAAAAGGTGTTAATGCTGTAAAAGCTGCCAAACCCCTCAGCAATAATTCATTTCTTTGTTGTAGTTGCTTTGCACCGCTAATGGTATCGCGGTGTGTTTTCATGGCTAATGAGGGCTAATGGGATCCTCAAGGAAATGATGCAGCTTCCTCCAGGATGCTGCTGCACAAACACCACAAGTCTCCCGAGTGCGTTTAATGTAAATGAACACCAACGTGCATTTATCTTTCAGGACACTCAAGTTTCCTGTTTCTCACGTCATTTATAAAGAGCGCACAGTGAATTCAATATCAACTGCTTAATACAATACCTGCAGAAAGCTAGAACAACCTTTGTGCTAAGCTAGGCTAAAACATCAAAGTAGATTGCGATGTTTACATTTAACTTGGAAAGAAGCAAATTTCCCTAAACGTGCGTTTAAACGTTTATCACCAGCTGTGTGTAATTTTCAAAGCAGCTTAGTGTGAGTGTTACGCTAAATCTTGCTAACAAACAAGTTAGCTAGCTTAAATTTTACACCTGCCCGAAGCTATCACTTCCTGTTAACTGTTGTTGTTGGTGTGGTAATGGCTTGAAAGATGAGAGATCAATATTTGAAGACCCTGCGGACGTTTTTGCTCGATGTTTACCGATGGACAACAAAACACCATTCACCTTTGAAATGCTTCTGACAACACAAAACAAACTGACTGAAGTAAAAACATATTTCATAACAGCTAATGTTAGCTTGTAGCCACGTCCTAGCTAACATGTTAGCTTGACTTTGGTCATTTTAACCAAGGATTGGTTGAATGTTATCATTAGCCATCGTGTTGTTTTCTACTGTTCTGACTTTTAACCTGGAACACCTTCCCACCCTAAACGTGATGTCACAGGAAAATGGCCACCGTGTGAATGTGATGAATTCTAGGTTCTGCAAAAGACGAATTATCATCCTCTTCAATGTTTTGATACAAGTGACTTTGTAAGGTTCAAACCTTTTTATTTAACCCTTGAAAATCATTGAGGTTTCCCTCATTTACAATGATGATGACCAAAAACACAATACTCAGTAAGAACAATTGAGGTGAAGTGGTTTGAGATCATCACCTTCCTTTGTCTGAGAGAATTAGTGTTGATCCTGAGAGCGTGTTTAAGTAATTCCACGCTCGGAGCACAAAAACTAAAGGCAGATTTTCCGAGTTCAGAGTAAACGTGAGGGACTTGAAGCAACAGTCAGTAGAGTAGGTTTGTAGGTTCCAGTTCAGCATGGATGTTATGTCGGGCGGTGAATGTCCAATAAGGGATTTAAAGCTAGCTAACAAGCTAACAAGTCAAAACACAGCAGTGAAGAATTTATGCTTTACACTTTTCAATCTTTGTAAAGTTGGTATTTAAAGACATCATTCTCTATGTGGGTGTTTGTCTCAAATGCTCTTGAATGTAAAGAAAGGAAATATAGCTTATATTCAACGTAAAAGTCACATTAAGTCCCTCCACGTGGCCTGAGTTCAGCTGCCGTTAAAGCTTAAGGCTACATTTGAATGTTATGATAGATGATCAGGCGTGTCTGTGTAATCACGCTGACTACACTAGCACACTCAACACTGACAAATCAGTGCTTAGTCATCGTTAGTCAAGGTGTTTGTGATGACAGATGTTTGGGTGTGGTGGTTAAATACTTTTCTTTAGAAGATTATGTTCAGTCTACTTTCTGTGACTTACTTATCTCTTTATTAAGTCTAAGCACAGCCAGAGGTTGTGTTTTGTTGTCATCACACTAAGGTCAAATACAGCTGTAAAATGTTTCTTTAACATATTCTTTATTTACTATTTCATGTTTGACTCCCCTTGCTAACAGATATGGGTAAAGGTATTTCTATGACTACAAGTTGTAGATTATTTAAGGTTATATTCTGAGCAATCACCGGTCATTTTGGTGCGGCAGACAGATCTAGATATGGATCTGAATACTACATTACCCATGAGTCTTAGCCACTGTTGCTACAGAGAAGCTAGTCAGAAGAGGACTAATAAATTAGAGCATTAGATCTGATGAATACATCCAAACTTGCTGTTCACTTTCAGCAGCGCACATAACAGAGTTTAAGCTCTGTGATTGGATACGTCTTGCCAAAACACAGTTACCTTTTCCTACCTGATACCTTTTCTGATACTTAGAGTTAGTTATTGGCCCATCTGTTTTTCCACCAATCATTTGTGGTTATTTTTCAATCTAGTATCAGTGATTGCTGACGTTTTGTTTGCTTTGATTAACATTACACTCAACCACTAGCACGCGTTGTTGTTTGTCGTCATCGCATGATAATTACCTGAAACCAACTGATTTTTGTTTAAGGTAGGGCTTATAAATGATAGTATAGGATCAGGGGCACGGGCATCTGATTAGCATGCCTCCTGGGCGCCTCCCTGTGGAGGTTGTCTGGGCACGTCCAACTGGGAGGAGACCCCGAGGCAGACTCAGAGCTCTCTGGAGGGATTATATATCCTGCCTGGCCTGGGAACGCCTCGGGATCCCCCAGGAGGAGCTGGAAAATGTTGCTAAGGAGTGGGACGTCTGGATTGACTTGCTTGGTCTGCTGCCACCACGACCCGACCCCGGATAAGCAAGAAGGATGGATGGATGCATCAGGGCATTAACTGGCATACTCGCTGATACCTGAAACCACATTTTAGTAAGAATCAGAGGAAAATAGTGGTATCAGTTTGCCAAAAGTGGTCTAGGATCTAGGGTCAACCAGGAAACGAATCCACTGAATATTTGATATTTTATGGCATTTGTTTGTTTTGAATGGACTTGGTTAAATCAAACTGTAAAGCAGAATATATTAAATGTATTTATCGGTGAGTCTGGCTGTTTTATATGTAGCAAACAATGACTTTTCTCTGAGGTATTGCAGACACCAGGGCCGGGACGGTGCCAGATACAAACACAGTTTAGTAACAATGATTCAGCCGCTGGTTCATCCCTAAGTTTCCCAGATTTCCCCCCGTAGTCTGAGGTGAGCTCGCACTGTTTTGCTCTTGTTTTCGTCCCCTGATTCAGGATCAGCAGACCGTAGCAGGACGGTGACGGTGAAGACATGTTGGGGCATAATGCTGCCAGTTATCTCGGATGCTTCATGTATCAGTTATCTCCTGTTGCACAACAACACTGACGTGGTTACGACATTACGCGGTGGGACATGATGGAAGTTATTTGGGCGGCAACAATGAGTTGATGCACACTCATGTTTTGTGGTTGCTGAGGAGATATTGAGTCACTCAAGATTATTATTTTCTGTTGCGACGCCCTAGGAGACGTTAAAGCACAACAGGATGGCTGTCCTTTGTCTCTTCTCGTGCTCATTTTGCTAAATATAACTCAAAATGCAGCATTAACGACAGTGTAAAAGTCCATCATTGAGTGTATCTTTGTATGCTAGAAGAGCTGGTTGTCGTTCAGGTTGTTCTGGGTGGGTTGGGAGTTCAGGGGAATGCGTGGGGGAGAGTTAGCAGCATGCTTGGCCTCATTTTTCAACTGTTAGCTCTCTGTCCTACTTCACCATCCTAGTGTTTACACCTTAACCTACCTGTCCTTAAACCACACAGGTTCTGCAGCTCGTAAGGGCTGTAAAATATGTCATATCACATGTCTCACAGCTATAAGTTTATACAGAGGATAGATCCTAATGATGTTTGTGTTCAGCTTATTAGTTTGTCCAATAATGAGGTTAATACTCTCCCACTTCCGCTGTTTAAAGTGTGTATATATAAAGATCTTTATTGGTTCTGGAGGTTAGAAAAACATGATCAACATATTTGAGTGTTTTATACCAACAGGAAATTATGCAACACATTCAGTATGAAATGTAACTGCAGGAAAATGTTTCATTTTTGTTTTGTGATGTGGTCCTTGAGCTGTTTCAACATCAAATTCTTTCAGCAGTGAGCAGCTGTCACATGTCCTGTGTGCAATGCATTATGGGAAAAAAATTGCACATGCACCCAACTTATCACAAGTTTACTTACTAACTGTCTCACACTGAATTTATTCCCAAAACCAGCACAGAATTATTGTAGCATTCTCTTATGTCCAAGGAGTATCCCAATGAACCTCTCAGTGTTCACAGCTCTTGGTATGATTTAAAGGAGACAATGAGGAGTTTATTTTTTGGAGTGTGACTCTTCATGCATGCTTTCTCTCTCTTGCAGCTGGCAGGTACTGCGGTGCTGGCTGTGGGCCTCTGGCTGCGTTTTGACACCAGGACAGCAGGACTGTTTGAAGGAGAGGACGCGCCTACGGTCTTCTTCACTGGTGAGGCCTTTGACTTTACAGAATACTGTCCTGTTTGTTACAGCTGAACATAAATGGTCTTTAAACACAGACCGGACGTTCCCCAGAAGGTTCATTAAAGTTTAATCTCACTGTAAGGTTCAGGTGGAGCGCAGGTCATGTCTATAAGATGGATGTATTTCATAGAGTTCCTGCTGAGCGGGACGGCTGCTCCTCACTTGAGTCAGATTTCCTCGTAGCTCACACTTCAAACAGTTTGTCGGTTAATCGATTAATTGATTAATTCATTACTAAAATAGTTGCAAAGATATTTAACATTTGATAGTTCAAGCTTCTCCAGTGTGCAGCCTTAGAGACTTAATATAACTCTTTATACAGATGGAGTAGTACTCCCTGACACTTGGAGCACTTCCCCTGGCACACCTTATTTTTAGGAATTTCTCCTCCCTTCAGAGACATCCCAGCCCTCGCCGTCTCCTCATTTAGTGCACTTTTGACCTTTTCAAATGTTGGGAGGCACATACGCTCCTCCATAAAGCTTGTTCTGCAAGATCACATCCTTCAAGCCCACCACCTCCAACTCGCATCTATCAGGTTTGACAGGGTGGATGTTGCTTCACCATGAGGGAAGGTAGTGCTCCAACCAGGCAGCAGGGCGTTCAGAGGGCAGCTGAGGCCAGAGTCGGTCCGCAGCGAGGCGGCTCCTCGGCCTGGCAGAGCCGTCCGAACATAGCGCTCATTCTTCGCCGCTTCACAGGGACGCCTTTGTCTCTACACTTTGTGTTCTCTGGAGAAAAACAGACAGGCTCCCTCCCTTCTTCTCTTTGTGTTTGGCCTCCATCAGACTGATAAGTGGAGTGGGCAGAGGGGCGACAGAGGATTGTTCTGAAATGACAAACATGTTAATAACAGCTTGTGATGAAGAAGCTGGAGGAGGAATATCTGTGAGGCTGTTTGACTGCACCGTGACATCAGTGCTGCGGTTATTGTTTTCCTACATTCACATGTTTATGATTCAGAGTTATGAAAGATACATCAAAGAAGTAAGCATCATTATTGTCCTCTAATTTTATTGTTGTTTGGACATCCACATAGCAGCGCTTCAGTTTGATTTACTAGATATGATTCATAACCACATGAAGAGGGGGGAAAGGGAAACACATCAGGACTCTTGAATTGTTATTAAGAGGAGTGAAGAAGACTCGACTCCTGACATGAAGAAGCTCTAAAGCTACATGTAAATTTCCAATGCAAATCAACATGTAGAAGAGAAGCAGATGAAGACGAGTTCAAACCTGAGTCTCTGTGCTGAGGGTTTAATGTTGTTCATGAACGTACCGGTAACTTTTAATGTGTAGGAGTCGTACAAATAGTCTTAAAAGTTTAATAGGGGTGTTCTCAAGGTTGGAAATATGCTTTATTTCAGTAGATTGACTGACACAGGTGTTGTTATTTTTTTAAATCTTCTTTTATTGCCACCTACTTTTTGTCTTTGTTATTACTTACGTACTTTATTTAATTTGCCTTTTTTATGAGCTGCTGTAACGAGTAAATTTCCCCTTTGGGGGATCAATAAAGCTCCTCTCTATCTCTCTCTAAGAACACTAAAAGTGATTGCTTAGACATCACGATGTCTCTGATTGAATTTAAGAGACCACAGCTGACTGATCGGAGGTTTGTTTCATGGTAGCAGCGCAGCATCACACACATTTTTAGGGGCAGAAGAAGAAGAAACAAACATTTTACCTAATACAGTCTACATCACGTTAAAGTTAGTTAAACGTTGCATCGTGACCTGCTAGACTCACATTCACACTCGCGTTCCTTTCAGAGGGAGGGGCGCAATGCATGCTGGGTGTTGTAGGAATGTAGAATGGGCGAAACCACGAGCTGTCTTTCTCCTCAGCTATGGCGCCAATTTCAAATATTATTGCTTCTGTCGATTACAGAGAACACCAGCTTTGATATAGACATATTTCTGTACATTCCGCAGGTGTGTACATCCTGATAGCAGCGGGGGCTCTGATGATGGTCGTTGGTTTCCTGGGATGCTGCGGAGCCATTAAAGAGTCGCCGTGCATGCTGGGATTGGTGAGTGATTGTTGTTAAAAACAAGCACATCACATAACTGAAGCTCTGACGTAAATTCTGCTTTAATCAGTGTAAACATGTTTGTGACTGATTTTGTTTTCATGTTTAGTTCTTCCTCTTCCTGCTCCTCATCTTCGCCGTGGAAGTGGCTGCTGGGATCTGGGGACTCTCCAACAAAGACAGGGTACACAACAAACACACTAAGATGCGCACATTGTGGTTCTGTTGTTGGCTGGCAGGGTCAGCGTTCAGCCAGTGATTTAAATGGAGTTTCTGTTTTTCTTGTTGCGTCTTCAGGTGGTGGAGGACGTTACAGAGTTCTACAAGCAGACCTACACCAACTACAAAGACACCAAACAGGAAGCCCTGAAGGAGACCCTGCGGCTCATCCACTTTGGAGTAAGAACGCACACATCTGAACGCGTCTTTATTTGCTCTTTTTGCAGCAACCACCTTCATGTTTCTCACCCTGAATCTTCACGTGAGGCGAGGGGCTGCTCAGAAGCTATTTTGAGTAGAGGCTTTAATAACATGTATCAACCCTTTTCCTCTCCACAGCTGGACTGCTGCGGTCCAACAGGGACGGTCATCGATGCTGCCAAAGACATCTGCCCCAAGAAGGAGGGCCTGGAGGTCCTCATCACCACGGTAACTACATGCAGACAGACTCTCTATAAGTCAGTTGGAAACCCTAAGGTCACATGAAGACAACATTAACAGTCTATATTTGCTGTAATTCAATGAAAGTTTAGGTATTTTATTTTTTTATTAATACCTCATCCTGCTTCATGGATGCAGGATTCTTAAAATGTATTCATTCTGATATCTGTACACACACATTTGAAAATAACTGTTGATGAACTCTTGTTTTTTCAGAGCTGTCCAGCCGCCATCGACGAGATGTTCAATAACAAACTGCACATCATCGGCGGGGTCGGCATCGGTATCGGCGTCATCATGGTGAGTGTGTGGACGACATTACAACTCTGCACAAACACAAAAGGACACCTACACTTCCTTAAACCGACTTTGTTTAATTAACTTCCTTAATTTGTATTTAAAATGTACGATTATACAAATCAGGTCTCAGTGGATGTATTAAAGGCTTCATTGTCTGACTTTTATCCTTAGTCATGCAACTACTAATACATACAAGTGTAAAGTCAAGTCAGCTTCACGGCAGAGGAATCAGATCATATAATAAAATAAAAAGTGTTTCCCAGTAAGAAGGAAGAAAAAAGTTGTAGGTTAATAAACTGTAAAGTGAAGCATGAATGAGTTCCTGTAGTGTTGTGTTTTCACTTCTGTTTTCTTTGAGTTTGTTTTCCGTCACCTTTTAGCTCGAGTGTTAGTTCAGACCTATTTTTAACTACAACAACAGAAAGGTGTGAGGTGTACCGAGAGTAATTCTTTTTTGCTTTCAAGAGGAGTAACCTGGCCCTGCCGCCTCCTCCTCCTACGTCATCTTCTTCTCCCTCCTACTTCTTCTTCTACTCCTCCTACGACTTCTTCTTCTACTCCTCCTACAACTTCTTCTCCCTCCTACTTCTTCTCCTACTCCTCCTATGTCTTCTTCTCCTCCTCCTCTTCCTCCTAAGTCTTATTCTTCTCCTACTACTTCTCCTCCTTCTCCAATGTCTCCAACGTCTCCTTCTTCTCCTCCTCCTACGTCTCCTCCTTCTTCTTCTCCTCCTACGTCTCCTCCTCCTTCTTCTCCTCCTCGTTCTTCTACTTGCTCTTCTTCTCCTCCTCGTTCTTCCACTTGCTCTTCTTCTTCTCCTCGTTCTTCCATTTGCTCTTCTTCTCCTCCTCCTCGTTCTTCTTCTTGTTCTTCTCCTCCTCATTTTTCTACTTGCTCTTCTTGTCCTCCTCCTCGTTCTTCTTGCTCTTCTCCTCCTCCTCGTTCTTCCACTTGCTCTTCTTCTCCTCCTCCTCGTTCTTCTTCTTGTTCTTCTCCTCCTCATTTTTCTACTTGCTCTTCTTGTCCTCCTCCTCGTTCTTCTTGCTCTTCTCCTCCTCCTCGTTCTTCTACTTGCTCTTCTCCTCCTTCTTGTTCTTCTCCTTCTCCTCCTCCTCCTCTTTTTTTATCACTATAATTGAAGCATAAATATTTGGCCATAAAGGTCGGGGTCCACTCCTAAAACCAAACTAACATGAAGCTCTTATGTGCTCTCTCCTCTTCCTCTCCGCAGATCTTCGGGATGATCTTCAGCATGATGCTCTGCTGTGCCATTAAGAGGTCCCGGGACTATGTCTAAACCACACGGAGCCCCTCCCCTCCTCCATCTTTAACTTATGTGTCCCTGTGTTCCCGACCTCTGCTTCAGAGTTTAGATCAGTTTAGTTTTCTTAGTTTGGATCCATACAGGATGGTCACGTCGACCTGTGAGAGTATGGGTCTCTCTACAGACAGAACAAAGAGGTGATTTTAGCCTGGTGCCCAACAGAATGAATTTACAGCCTCAAATCATCAGCAGGAAAAAGAGACTCTGCTGCCCTCTGGAGGACTCTGCAGATCACTGCTATTAACCCCGTTAAGTTCAGATTATGTGTAATGTGTTTGCCTGTGTTGAAACCTAACAGGCTTTCTGCAGCTAATTTTTATCATGTGACTTTTTGTTTTTTAATTTAGCTCGTTCCTGATGTTGCACGTTTAGAAGCTTTTGATTTTTATAAAAGCAGAACTGTGGAGTTTTATGCAAATATTTTGATGGATGCAGTTCAAATATATCTTTAAAAATAAATGCCAAATACATGAACTAATAAACTGATTTTGTGTTTATTTTGGGCTTTGTTGTAAATCTTTTGATGTGACTTCTTTTGGACTGTAGGGACTTTCCGGGCAATTGATGTCTTCTCTCAGTGACAGATCGTTTTAACCAAATGTATTAATGTTGACGTAAATTATAGGTGATGACAGAGACTTAACAGACATTTATTTAAATGAAAATCTTCTAGGTACTTCCTCTGCACATATATCTATCTATCTATCTATAATGAGGTAACGCATGGTGATTGAGCCTGTGGCCCACTGATGAAAACCGTATTACAGACTGGGTGTCTGATGCGACTTTTGCAGATAGCTAGTGACGTGTTTTCTATCAGCCAGCAGTGGTTGGTCTGCCAGAGAGGGTAGGCGGAGCTAAGCAGCTGCTTTTCCGCTCTCTGCAAGTGTTGCGAGTAAACAGTAATCTACTATG
Source organism: Semicossyphus pulcher (assembly GCF_022749685.1). Classification (NCBI taxonomy): domain Eukaryota; kingdom Metazoa; phylum Chordata; class Actinopteri; order Labriformes; family Labridae; genus Semicossyphus; species Semicossyphus pulcher. The sequence goes on from NW_027211694.1 coordinate 3,947,825, forward strand.
GCTGAACAAACAAAGAAAAGATGGATGACTACAGATACAACTTCAACAAGAAGTGAAAATCCAAAGAAGAAGAAACAAACTCGACGCTCAGATGAAGCAAACAGTCTGAAAAGGAAAGCGACCGTCAGCCAGGAAAATCAAGAGTTACAACCAGAGCCAACCGTGGACGTCACACATGCAGCACTGTCTGGATATCTGGGAAGTGTGCTCCTGCAATTACCGTTTATCGCCATAGGTGGCGCCAAATAGAACGAAACTGAGATCTTTGAGATTACAGCTTTAACTTGTATGAATTGTAACATTTAATGCACATGACTATTTCCCTAAGTGTTAATCTAAATTACTTTTCATCCAGGGCCATTACAAGATAAAATACTTCACTACTACATGTAACTTGAGCTGTCAAAAAATTTAATAAAGTACAATATTTACCTCAGAAATAATAGTGGAGTATAAATAAAAACAGGCCTGAAAAGATGACTCAAGTTCAAGTACCTCAAATATGTAAATAACAGCACTTAAAGTACTTTTTTATGAAAAAGTATGACATGGTTATTAGATACTACATGGTTATTTAAAGAGTACTTCCTCATATATGAGGAAAAAAACACTGTACAATATTTAGACGGCTTATGGTCGAGAAATGAACATTCAATTCCCGGGCAACAGCTCCGGTGGACATTCCTGCAGTCAGCATGCCAATTGCACGCTCCCTAAAAACTTGCAACATCTGTGGCATCGTGCTGTGTGATAAAACTGCACGTTTAGAGTGGCCTTTTATTGTGGCCAGCCTAAGGCACACCTGTGCACTAATCATGCTGTCTAATCAGCATCTTGATATGCCACACCTGTGAGGTGGATGGATTATCTCGGCAAAGGAGAAACGCTCACTAACACAGATTTAGACAAATTTGTGAACAATGTTTGAGAGAAATCGGCCTTTTGTGTACATAGACAAAGTCTTAGATCTTTGAGTTCAGCTCATGAAAAATGGGAGAAAAAACAAAAGTGTTGCGTTTACATTTTTGTTCAGTGTAATAAAGTGCAAACTAAGCCTTTGAATTTGGATAAGTCTTTGTTTCTTCTTCTGTGTCTATAAACCTGGGATAGAAAAAAAGGCAGAGAAGCAGTCAGGTTACACAATTATTTATTCCATAAAACCAATGAAATAAATAAAAACAGAAACTCATGGCTTTGACAATCCTAAAGTCGCGGTGAGGTTCGACTCCTCTGGTGGAAGGCGGGGGGCTCGTCTCCCCCTCGGTCTCTTTAGCACTTCAGCTCTTTGTCGCTGCTTGTTGTCAGTTATTCTGTGTTTACTCAAAGTTTGACTGCAGATCATCTGTAAACAAAGCTAAAAAACATGGAACAAAATACTGCAGGAGAATTTAACTAAAACACGTGGCCTCTGCAGACGAGTTCAGTTTGAGTTTATCCATCAACACCCAGAGATCATGTCAGCTGATAGACTGATGTACGCTGTATAAAAGCAGTGGATCTGAAAAATAAAGCCAGTGTGGAGGTGCCTTAAACATGAATTCCTTCAAATGGCCAGCAGGGGGAGACTCCACTGAAATGTGAGAATCCTGTTTTCACTTGATTTATGACCTCTGTAAACAATATCAACACATGATCTTTTCAATGCATCATCTTCAACACATGATAATGTTCATCTTGTACATCATTGTCCCCCCAGTAAAACACAGTAAAACAAGATATGCTTGTGGGTGTGGCTCCTTTGTGATCGACAAGAAGAAGAAAAATGCCTCGTTCAGCGTTGAGCTAAACACTCTGAGCACTCAGCTGGGATTTTTTTCAGCAAGTACATTTTGTTTGAAGCCCGATTTTTAAATTAGCATCCCTGACAGTTAACAAGCTAACCAAGCTAGTGCTAACGTTAGCTGTGTTTGTCTTAGTGTTTGCTAACCCCTTGCTCCTCTGCAGCTCTACCCTCGTATCCAAATGTGGTCGCATCTGGATCAAAAGAATTAAAATAAGCTTTGAGGTTCCTAATTTATCTTTTAACAGCTTGAAATTTCACTTCCTGTTACTTGACCTGACACCTGTGTGGAGGAATGTTTCGTTTAGCATCCACGGCCATAAAGCTGAAAGAATTAGCTGCCAGATTTACAGGTTACAAATTTCGTTTTTGTTGTTTTTTATTTGTCAGTTATGGAAGAAAATTCTGGTTTGTTGGAAGGAACAAATACGCAAATTGAAGATGAACTTTGGGAAATGGTGATGACCAATTTGTCACAATATTTTTACATTTTATAGACCTAACCATAAATAGAATAATCAAAGATAAAATATATAAGTTTTAGCCGCCCTAATAAACTGACAGAAGATCAGATGATTAAACGTTAAAGCCACTTTTAAAGCTAAAATGCCAAAAATCCTCTGGTTCAAGTCTTTTTCTTTTTACAGTAAACTGAAAGCTTTTGGATTTTGGACGACAAACAAACGATTTGAAAGCTTTGGGAGCATTTCCTTACAGTTTGAAACACAAAGGGTAATCTTCTGACTTTAACTTTTCTTGATTCCAGCTTAAAGACGCCAAAAGTTCAACCCAACTTTGGTGCATTTTCGTTTTCATTGCAGGACGAGGGCCACTAAAGCAGCTACACAGAGTGTTTGCTTCAACACCCAAACTATGATTCTCATCTTTCAAGTGGAAACAAACATAAAGCTACTTTGTGCTTCAGATGCCGGAAAAGTCGACTACACATCTGGCAAAATTATACGTGCAAAATTCCGATGGCAGAGACGCTGATGTGATATAGAAACGTGTCGATAGAAACATGTAAAGATCTGCTGTGCTGTGCAGCTTCAGTGTAAAGCCACGTGAATTGTTCCCATTCATTTTCATTGCTGCAGCTGGCCTGAGCGTGTGTGGCTTGCACAAAAGTCGACAAATGCTTAGTGAAAGAGTTGGCAGCCAGTCTGTGAGTTTCTAAGAAAAAAATCCTCTTAGTGAGACTTGATTTGGAAACTTCATTAAATCCGATAAGCTGAAAAAAGCAGAAAAGAAGCAAAGAAAACGTACAAACTGTTGCATATATGTTTCTCCACAGAGCCCGAAGCTGCCTGTGCTATTGCTGTGTTAGCTAGCTTGTGCTACAGTCTACAGTACAGAGAGGAAGGGGAGGGTCCGACATCAAACCCCCCGCACCATCGCTCAGCGTGTTTGTGTGCTCATAATCTCCACACTGGTTAAAGGAAAAATCCGCCCTTTTAAAATCTCGACAGTTTAAAAAGAACATTTGGCTTCAGTTTGATATCAGGAGAGTTTTTTTGTTTTTTATAGAAAAGTTTCTGCAGAAATATAAGAAAGCTGTCAGTTTGAAAAGTTAAAGTTCATCGTGGTCCCAAAAGTTTGCACCTCTAGATGTTGTTTAAAGAGGATCAGAGAGAGTTGCATCTAACGGTGCATTCAGGAGCTCTTTGTCAACTCATAAAGTCAAAACATATCAGGGTCGATCACCAAGCAAGTCCACTTTTTTTGTAAAACTTATTTCAACAAATTCATTTTACTTTTTTTAGGGGTCAGAATTAGTTGTAGATTTGGAATATTGGTTGATTAATAAATAATTCACCTTACTCGGCACATTAATCAGTAACAATTTTGATAATAAAATCATATTTCAGGTCATTTATGTAGCAAAAAAAACGTTGTTTTCCTTTTTTACATTGAATTTGAGTTGTGCACATTTAAAGAGGCCACCCTGGTCATGGACATTTTATAGACTTGGATATATTTGGATTGAAGTAGAAAATCCACATCCACTCGTGTTATGTTCATTTCAGGAGGTTTTTCATTAAGATGAGCAGTAGGTGGCACTAATTCTCCAGTCAGGCGTATTAATACTTTTGAGGAAGAAAAGTGTGTAATAAGACGACGGTGAAGAAGAAAACATTTTTGAAAAACTTAAATTAAAACATGAAATTAATGTTTGTTTCATGTATTTTTGTGTTGAAGGTTACAATCCCAAAATTTCCTATTTTATATTCTGACCCTGAATGCACCGTTAAAGAAGCAGGCAGCAGAGTTTCTGGAGGAATGATTGTGAAGTCGTGAACACAGATTTGGTCTGAAAAAGAACAAACTTTGAAGAAGGTGTTGCTTGAGATGAGACACAGCTTGTGTCTTAATTACTTGGCATGTTTTAGTATTTTAAATAATGTGACAATGACCCCCTGTGATGAGTGAAAGCAACGATTTGGCCCCCGTTTCGTGGCAGCTGTTTAAACACAAACATGTAAATTCCTAACAGTATTACACAGAAAGGATGAGACCAACATGATCACGATTAAAGGGCAGATTTTTCCTCTCAGTGTTGCATCATCATTAGACCCATTATGTTCAGTTTAAGTGCTTGTTTTGTGTGTAAAGGATATGACTGTAAATGTTGATGTGCTTGTAAACACACCTGTAGAGTTCATCCTTCAGCATTGAGGCCTCTCACAGCACATCATCATCATGTGGGCGTGTGTGTGTGTGTGTGTGTGTGTGTGTGTGTGTGTGTGTGTGTTTGCAGTGCATCAAGTCTGACACCATCACTGGTTCTGGTCCGAGAACCTCCTACAGTTTGCTTCATTTTTCTCCTTCACGTTATTCTGCGATGAGTCTCTCCACGCGGTCCTTCCACGCGTGTGTTTCTGTCTGTCAAGGCCATGTCTTCCCTTCTTCCTCCTCCTCCTCCTCTTCCTGGTCCCCGTCTTTACCTGACGTCGTGGAAGTAGAGGTTGGCACATAGACACAGCAGCACGATGGAAGCCAGCATGAAGTAGATCAGATTCCTGAATTTGGGCTCCAGGTCGCCCTGCCGGTACCAGAAGATCTGAGGAGGAGAAACGAACAGAGCATACAGGTATGGTTTGTGCTTTTTACACAAATTTCACAGGCAAATAAATGAATATTTATAACGAGCAGTTTGGCTCAAATTGGTGATATAAAGTAATTGTGGGAAGACACCACAGACCCAATTTAACCAGACATCTAGAGCCTTTTTAGACTGTTTGCTTCATCTGAGCGTCGATTTGTTTCTTTTTCTTTGAATTTTCACTTATTTTTGAAGTTGTATCTGTAGTCATCCATCTTTTCTTTGTTTGTTCAGCCATAGTAGATTACTGTTTACTCGCAACACTTGCTGAGAACGTAAAAGCAGCCGCTTAGCTCCGCCTACCCTCTCTGGCATGGATGGAAAACGCGCCACTAACTGGGCGCGCCATCAGTTGGCCATAGGCTCAATCACCATTGTGTTAACGGCGAAAGAGTTAACAGACATTTATTTAAATAAAAATCTCAGAGATTATTACTTTAAAGAAGCAAAAGCACTTAAATATTGATAAGTTGTTTACCAGCATTAAAGTGGATCCACAGTACAACAGGATGCAGATGGCGAAGAAGACATTTAGCGGTCGTGGAGGCAACGAGGGGAACAAAAAGGAACAGATTACAGTCACCTGGAAGACAGAACAGAGCAAACATTAAAGACATGAAATACATCCAATTATCAGAACGAGGTAACTGTCTCTAAAACCAAACAGCTTCTCTGTACTGCTTCCATTCATCGTCCCCTCAAAGTCTCTCTTCAAACATAACCTGGATTAAAGTAAAACAAACATTCAAGTGATTCTTTCAAACTGTGAAACCGCACCAGTGTAACACGGTTAAAGCTGAGAGGAGCTCCTCTTAACATTAGCAGATGATTTAAAATCAGGAAACAGACAAAAAGCATGAGTGTAGTAAGAATTTCACTTTGCAGAAGGAGAAGTAAAAACAGTTGAGTCATTGTTTAAACTGCAGACACACTTTTTCTCTTCATTTTTATAGACTAGAAAAGTGATTTTCAACATGACAACATGACGGTCTCATGGAGTCACAGCTAAGCCTTTTAAGGCCCTTTCATGTCGAGTAATCGATGTTCTGAAGCTATGAATGATCAGAAAATTAATTATTAAAGGGCTTTTGATGTGTGTAAAGACCTCTTGCATTGCTCTGCGCTAAAATAAGATGCATAATATGGGCGTGTGAGACTTCTCATCGCTTTGAAGGTCAAACATCAGATAAATGACGTTCGTTAGAGACTCGAGACCAGACACTGAGACTTAAAAGAAACCCTGCTCACTCTGTCTAATAGTGGAAATGCATTCCAAATGAATTAATGCTTTCACACAGCTGCATTTTTATGAGTATAGTGTAGTTCAGAACTAGTTGTACAAGTATAGAAGTGTTGTTTTTGGATTATTTTAACTGCTGAGATTTGTACTTACTAAAACAACCACAGACGTAAATCCCCCCACTGCCAGGTTGATGATTCGATCCTGCGGGAAAGACAGTTTCAGTTTATACAAACACAACATGTCTCCAGAACCAACAATGAATCTCTCCCACTGATAAATCTGATATCTCTTATTCCTCTGTGTCACACAGCTCTCATGTTGTCCTAAATCTGAGACAGGGGAGGGATTTTTGTTGGAGTAAAGCTTGACCCTTTCACACAAAAATAATAACACATTTGATAATAGATGTTAGTTCGATGTGAGTCCTCCTTTAGAAAGCAGTAGCACCAAAAGTAACCCCCTTTCATTCTTTATCTTCATATTTAACGTATCTTAGTTTCATTTAAACTGAATAAGGGTAAAAAACTAAGTGCATTATCATCAGTTGAGTCCTGGCACAAAGCACACTTCCTCCAGGCTCCTACCCGTGCCGAGGTCTCCCCGAACAGAGGTCTGTTGTCCAGGCCGCTGGTGCCGTACGTCCTGGTGGTGAAGTCATCCATGGCCCGGCTCTGCAGCTACACACTCAGCTCCACTCGCCTCTCAGCAGCGCCGCCTCCTGGAAACAACGGGCCACTGCTGCATGCTAGCTGGCTAGCTAGCCGGCTAGCCTCCAGCTGCTTCCCTCTGTCTGCAGAGCGTCAGGGAAGCTGCCAGTGTCAACAGGCCGACGGGGACATGGTGGAGGGTGACTGGTCCGGGGGGTTAGTTAGTTTACCTGAAATAGAGAAACAAGTTGTAAGACAGGAAATGCGACAAAAAGGTGAACAAATAACTCCTGCACAACAACACTTCAATGTTGATTGTTAAACAATTAGAAATCAGCCGTTAAAAAGCGACATTTCTACGTAATATCTAAGAGATTAATCGTGAAACTCATCAGTAGATTAACTAATAATAGTTACTAGCAGTTACTTTGTCAAAGTTAATGTGGATCCAAAAACAACAAACACTTTTGTTATCTATAGTACATGTTTAAGATAAAAGCTTTAGACTTTATCTCTTTGTTTTCAAATATATTTCTGAGAGTTGAGAACAAGGAAGGTGAAGGAGGGAGGGTGGTGGTTTTCTCTGTGTGTAGGTCCAAACACCACAGATGTATATCGTTGCTCGTTTGGCTTTACTTCCTCTTTTTTCAGGTGTGAAGACAACCACACGAGTCAGTTTTATCTTTCAAAAAAGAGCAGCAGTGATGATTATGATCGGGGCTGCAGGAAACAGGAAGTCGAAATCAAAACTACATCTCACTTCTTTCTCTTTCAGCAACAATGTAGAAGTCAGTCTCTTGTCTGATTGAACGTGTAATATCCAAATAAAGACTTTCAAGGCCGGCATCACAGCTGAAACACCAAGTCAATTAATTGATTTAGTCGATGGAAGGGAAATAAATTCATCAATTATTTAAGTCACTTTTGAGCTAAGCCTCGTCTCTTAACATCTTTGGGACAGTTGGTAACAAACAAGACATCACCCCGGGCTCTTTGAGCTTGTGATGACTGTTCTTCAGACAAAAGAAGACAGTGGAGGGGAGAGAGGAAATGCAGTCAGAGGTTTTTCAACCAAAGGGGTAAAAGATATGACTCATGCTTCCAAGAAATACAATATAAGCAAATGTGTTGTTGATGTTGTAAGCCTGCTTATGTAAGAATGTCACCACAAGCCCAAGACCAGCTGAAACGTGGACGTTGTGGTGGGTATTTTCCCCCCAACATGAAGACTGAACTTCTAACTTCTACTGCAAATCATGTTAAGTTCCCTTGATGCAACAGAAGCCTTATATTGTATAGATAACGGCCAACACACTGAAGCGTAAAAGCACTTTTCCAGCCCTGAGCTTTGCCTTCAGTCTTCCCCTCATGCTGCTAACAACCTCGACTAAAAAGACTCTATGTTGTCTGACAGACAAAACCAAGGGCAAAAAAGTTATAATACTTTCTGCAGCACTTCACGTTGTATATATGAGACAATGGGTTTATTTATTTTAAAAAAAGACTTGAAGCCAAGAGTCGAAGAGGCCCGGCGCCTGGGACAAAGCAGAGCTCTGATCTAATGCAGTAAATGTGTGAAACAAGCTGTGAAACACATTCTGCTTTGCATTTTGGGGTTTTTAATATCCCCAAATCTTCCTGGAGACATTTCAAATCCACTCATAAATGCTTGATATTCCAGAGTTGACACAACCAGACCGCATACAGCGTCACTTGCTCGAACCAGAAAAGGCAGGGGAGAGTTCAGGCTCAGTTTGACGTTACCAGCCGGCACATTTTAGTTTGACGCAAGTTCGAGCAAAACAGAAACAACCAAACAGTTAATCTGATTCTTTTCAGGGAGGATTATGAGTGTAGTGGCAACTTTACAGAGGACATGGGGATGAAAACACTTCTAGAAAGGTTAAACTTCTAAAGTTTCACACCCTGTCTTCGAGGTTAAACAAGGTTTTTCACAGTGATGACAGCTGCGGACGGTTGCTGCTTCCTTTCTGGGTCAGAAGGCAGCAGGACGGGAAATAAAACCCCTCACAGAGCTTTCTCAGCAGAAAACACACACAGTGGAAAACAAGAGCTTCATTATAAACCAGCATAAAACTGGCCTAAAGCTACATTCCTCCACAGCCTTGTGATTCACTAGGCTTCTTAAAGAAAAGAGACCCCTCGACTTAACTGAGCTGAGAAGATAAATGTTGTGTTCATATGTGAGCCGACCGTGCAACCCACACAGTTTAATTACACTGTGATAAAACCTAGAGAGTGTAGCTAAACAAATCAAGGAGACAAAGCTATACATTCAGACATTTTCCAACAGGTAGGTGCAGCAGGTCAATACAATGGTTTGCATGTTCATTTAAGCATATGGGTAATCTTTATGTTGGCCATATGTTACAACAAAACCATCAAAATATGAAGAAGTCTGAATCTGTCGCACAAGAAATCAACGAAGTCAGACTAAGGCTGCACTACTGATTACTTTCTTTATCGATTAAAGTGGTTTTTGGTTAATTAATTACATTTAGACTAGAAATTTTCAGGAAGGTGGAGCAAAATTGCCATTACAAGTTGTGAAAAACCGTCAGACAAACAGCCCACAGATATTTAGTTTACTATCATAGAAGAATTATAAAGACAAATACAGTATTAATTCAATTTATCATCATATTAGAGCAGGCAAATCATCAAGTAGTCACATTCAAGACGCTTTAATCATTGATTTCTTGGAATCGTTACGTACAAATATAACTCCATAATGAACTTAAGTAATTATCCTAATAGTTTCCTGTCCACCAACTTATTTAGAAATCAGCTAGCCTATTTGTTTCAGCTCTGCAGGTAAATCTGACAACTGTAATGAATTAACCGTGTTAAAGACCTGCACACACCCTAGCTCAGTAAGATTTAGGGTGTATTTCCTCCACCTGGGTGCAGCGAAATTGCTACAGATCACTGTAAATACATTACCGGCAAGACAACGCATCCGTGCATTTTATAGGGGCAAATATCGATCAGTAAATTACCAACAACCTTAAGAAATCTTTTTTCAAAGAACATATTGTACTGCTCCAGACAAAGCACTACTAGCATGCTGCACCTGAATGTCAACAGGACAATAAACCAACTGAAGCAAACACATGCCATCTCTGTGACAGCTTGACAATACTTCACATCTCCCTACAACCTTACCAATTATCTTGATTAGTAAGTATATAGCTTACCTTGCTAGCAATAGCTTAAGCAAATACCTTTAACTTTACCCAAACAGCTTGTTAGCCGTTATTGGCAGTTATTGCCAGAGGCTAAACGGTAACTAACCGACCATATGTTAACGTTAAGTGAATAATTCACCGAAAACATACCTTATATTTTCTTCTGAATGCCTCTGACCAGGTTTAAATTGACGACAATAATTTATAAATTTATGCTACCTTTAGTACTGTTAGCTAACCTGAGATTTACCCGTTACAAGGCCAACTCTAAAGCAGGTTGCTAACAAAGCTAAGCTAACCCTCCTGACAGCTCATGAACTGTAGACAGGAATCAATACATTCACGTAAACAAGCAGATAAGGCAATGTTTCTTCCATCCCAACCCCACCATATTTACTGACTCACTTGCCTCAGAGCCTCCGTGTTGCCTCCACTGGAAACATAACTTCAGAAAAGCCGAGCAGTAGGGTCGACTACGAGTTAAAGGGAATAAGCCCGGTAGCCTCAGTTCAAGCTGTTAAAGGCGAGTTCAATTACTGTTGAGCCGACCGCGTACCAGCTTGACAAGCTGGTTTACTGACGCACACGCGGCTCGCCAAACCTCGTTCAAAAATGAAACAATTTAACAGGAAGTGCTAAAAGGAAGACATTCTGGGTATCCCATTATGAGTTAGATTGAGTTAATTGAAAGATATATCATTTGCTTAGTTGTGTAACATCCCCAATCTAACAACTGCATAAGTCAAACATTTCATACGTTTCTAAACGCCCTTTTCTTTACTGAAAATGTAGTACATTAAATTGTGAAAACATTTGAAGGTTTGGCACACTCTAGACTAAGGTCGCGTGTACAATCCACCATTTTACTAACTTGTAGTTTTTTGAATGAATAAGAGAAATAACTCACCTTAAAGCAGACAAGACAAGGTCAGGTTTCAGTTAGTTTTAGTATCTTTTTTCTGGGACAAATGCTGTAGGCTAGCTTTACAAAGATGAGTCCATTAAATTACCAAAATTATGAATGGAGTTTGGTGTGAGGATCTCTGGCTGCATAGTTAACAGACTTTACCTATGTATTTTGGAAATTAAAAAGTGTCCTGACAAACATTTAAAGAGTACAGTCTTGTTATGATTATTGTCTTATTGGCTATAAATAAAAAGTAAAATAATTGTAATGTAATTTTGCATTACTCACCTGCCTTTAGGTCCCTGGTCTGCGACAGCTTATTTCTCTGTCCACTGAGGTCAACTTTCTTTCTAATTAAAGTTTAATAAAGCATAAATCTCTCATTCACAGGCAGCTAAGTAAGGAAATATGTCCTTGATGTGGGAAAAAAACTCAGATCTGAGAGGCAGTGGGGTGCATATGTAATCTCACCCCTCATGTTACCATCACATGAGTGGAGTGTGACGGAGCAAATAACCCCAGCAAAAAATACTTCAGTCACATTATCTGAAGGTCATGAATGTTACAGTGAATGAGCATGAAATCTGTCCTCATTAAAGCCAGTAGTAGTCGTAAAAGTGTTTAGTCATACCATTAAGGATTTGTTCCAACTTATTTGTCCATCTCAAATGAAAATATATAATTCAATATATAAATATTAAAAAAAAATATTTGTTTGGGAAAGTTTAAACCGAGAATTAAGCATAAATGGTCAAAAAGCAGATTTAAAAAACTGTTAAAATGCTCCATCCTAAATTCAACCAGATTTGAACACGTTTGATAAATACATGTTTGGTATGTTACCTTTCTCTCTTTCTATGTGAAGTCACATTATTTCACTCTGGCTCCAAATGTTTCACATTTTGTTCTTCTTGTCACATATTTTTCATATACACATCTTACTCAAGCAGGCAGTCTTCCATTCTGAGCTTTATTGTAGCAAAAAAACAGGGGCAACCTTGCTATTTTTAGCTCTACAACAAAGACACCATCTTCATCTTCTCCTTCAAAGTGGGTGTATCTGTGCTTATGGATGTCCAGCATTAATATGCATACACTTTGACTTTGTTGACATCACGGTCCTCACATTCCCTTTTCCTGCTGTAATAATAAAATGTGTCGTCTCGACGTTGGAGCTTCCTCACAAAGCCGGTCTCTGGCCATTTGTCAACCTGAGACAGAAAAGACACAAAAAAGAGACATTGATGATATTCATAAATGACTGTACCTCTTGCATCCTGGTAACACAGCAATTCTTTGGAGCGCCATGTTGTGCTATACTTTTTCTTTATTTACAATATATCTGAAACAAAAGGGCTTTTACAACTGGTGCAGTGGAGTACCAGTCGATCAATACACTGCCAAGCACTTTGTCTTTTCATGCCAGTGCAATCAATAGAAAAAAGACAGATAGATTCATGATGACCGAAACAATTGTAGAGGGTTTTTTGCCCAGTGGTAAATTCAAATTTCCTGAGTCTAATTCTCAGATGTAAGTTTTAAATGTTGTAGGCATTAAACTTCAAAGAATTGTACCAATGTAGTACTCAAAAACCAGGGCAGACTGCTCAATTCCTCTCTTATCTATTGCAAGTCTTTCTGTAATTACTTTTCTGAGACCAAAACATATACCTTTTGTTCATTTCTTGCATACACACAGTCACAAATACCACCATGTAATTAACAATTTCGTTTAAAAAAAACTTTGTTAGATAAAGAAAGTTGGAGACAAGTCTAACTCTTTGACACAAAAACCAAAATATTTACCAAGGCTCCATGTTTGACTTGTATGTACTCCAGCTCATCCCTGTAACCCGCCTGCTGGAATCTGAACAGGTTTTCCACCTCTGCCGTCCATTCTTTGGCTCTGCATTTGGACTTTGGCTTGGATTTGTTATCAGTAGCACAGGACATAATGGTGATGCTGAAAGAAGGTACAGGCTGGTATCAACAAATCCTAAAGACGTCCTGTTATATTCGGCAGATAAATAATTAACCAAGCAGCACTTTGTTAAAATTAAATGTCAAATATTTACTGGTGGACCTGATGTATTCTGGCAGAAGAGGGCTATGTGTTACAGGCTTGCTAGTCATAAAACGTTATATTTTGCCAAGTACGCCCTGCTATGTATTACAATGTATGCCGATATAAAGAATCGCAACTGAAAATAAGTAGTGTATACAAAAGAACATTTTATTATCATATCACATTTAAATAAAACTAGTTATACTTTAAAATACACTATTCTTGAATCGAGTTGCGCGCGTCACGGTCGCGTAACGTCCTACAAAGACAAAAATAAACCTGCTATTTAGATTAACGTCAATTGAAAACAATACACCTTATAGTATACTCAGTGATCTACACATTGCTCCGTTAATTTCTAAAAAGACTGGCGAAAGCATACTTACATTCGTTTTTAAAACTAGCTTATTTCCAGGCGTTATTTAGCAAGCGATGATAGTTTTACAGCTTCTCTTTGGTTGCCTGGTTACCGTGAACTTTCTTCTTCTGTGTTGGAGGACAGAAGTCAAAAGCTTCCGCAAGATGGCGCCAAAGGACAAGGCGGACAATAAGAATATTCTGAGTCAGTAATTAGGGCATTGCCTCTCGGTAGTTAAAGTAAGGAGAGGAAGCATCCGAGATTAATTATTTTGCGTAAAGACTGTAAAGTGTGTAAAGTATAAAAAAAATTAAATGTTTTACTAACGTATCGGGATTTCGTTTAAGAAAATAAAATGGTGACATAGTATGACAGCAGGTGGCGGTAGAAACCACGGAATGCTCCTGGAACGCCATTAAAACAAATGAAGAAGAAGAGTAACTGAAAGTGGTGGGCGGGACAAATAAATACCGGCGATGTAAATACAATATACTCTTTCAGCTGGAAACAACAGAAAATAAATTTTAAACGGATTCCTTAATAGGTCCAGCGTAAAGATGAGTTCATTTGCAGGTCGAATGAAGGAATATCCCACAATTTCTCTGGACCGGTTCGACCGGGAGAACTTACATGCCCGGGCATATTTCCTCTCCCACTGTCACAAAGGTGAGCTTGGACGTTAGCTAGCATCACTTACCTCTCTATCTTAAATCGACCTAGTATGGCAATATTGTATAGAATTGATAACATTCATCACTCAAAGAGCTTTGTGACAACAGAAAACTACACATTTAACCGCTCTTTGTGTGTTTTTCCTCATGTCATTGCTTTCAACAGATCACATGAAAGGACTGAAAGGACCAAAACTGAGGAGAAAACTGCAGTCCAGGTAAAGACCGATTTGGTCTTAGAGCAGAGGATTGTTGAAATATTGAGAAGTGAAAGCTACTACATAGGAGGATACTATTGGTACAGGTTTTAGTGAAAAACAACACAACATTATCCACTTCAACTTTAGAACAGAGATCAGTTACAGTACAAATCTCTTAAATTATCATTTCAGAATTAAAAATACGTTATTAATCCCCAGGGAGGAAATTCAGGCGTTACAGTTGCTCTGACACAAAGAAAGCATAGAGAAATATATGGCATAAAATAGAAGTAAGCAAAATGTCAAATATGTGCATTATATATACACAATGAAATAAGTGCATGTGAATGACATAATTCTTCTCAAATGAACTATTTACACTTTGCTTCTCTTCTGTTTTCAGTCGTACAGTCAGGCTGTACTGCTCCTTTGTGACCAAAGAGCTTCTGCTGAGCAGCCCCAGATATGCTTTCTGGGAGGATTACATGGTAAGTATGCAGGAGAGGAGAGGGCATTGAATGGAAGTGGAAGTGGAGTTACACGGTGACACGTCATGACTTTCAGTGTTTTGTGAATTCCAGGGGTAAATCAGCTGTAAATCACCAATGAAGTTATTTATTGGTTTCTTTGCATTCTGGTATTTTGAGGCCAGTGAAGCGTGGATGTTCTGTCTCTTCTTCATTTAGTTCTTTCTTTCTGTCCTGATCAATGATCTGCTTTAGTTTCCTTTAGAGCTGGAGAGCCCAACTCAGATTTCTCTGGTTGACGAGGCATCTGGAGAGGTAAAAAACTGAGGATTTCCTCATTTTCCCTGAGTACAGAACTCAGTCCAGCCAGTCAGACATGATGATCCAGGTTGTTTGTTCCATAATTGTAACTGTCTGTAATTTTTTAAGCATCTCGTCATCTTGTTTGACAGAAAGAAGATCTTGTGGTGACATTGCTTCCAGCAGGACACTGTCCTGGCTCTGTAATGTAAGTCAAACCATTGTTAAACACAACATGCAAGAAAAATAACCACTCACAAAGTTTACTGCATTTTTTCTACATCCAAATAACACTTTGATGATTTGATTCAAAGAAGCCTGTTAACATTTTCTGTTACCTGTTAATTAAACTCTGATAAGGTGTGTTGTCTCCGTGAAGGTTCCTGTTTGAGGGTTCTCAGGGAAACGTGTTGTATACGGGAGACTTCAGGCTGGCAGCTGGACACATCTCAAGAATGGAACATCTGCACTCAGGCAGCAGGTTAGTCAGCCAGACGTCCTGGGGAATCAGAAATTACAGATTTTATTGAGTTAACATGCCACAATTTCCATTATAAGTGAATCCAATTAGTTGGTGCAGAGAAATTGCAAAGTGAACCCAAATTAAGAGATGAACAGAGACTGTAAATATTGGGAGAAGAGAGTGAGGAACTACAGCCTCTTTCAGCTGAGCTAACCGGCGCCCTGTGATTCATATATCTGATATTTTTTTAATCTTGTTCCACATACAGAGTGAAGGATATTCAGAGTGTTTATCTGGACTCCACTTTCTATGACCCACGTTTCTACCAGATTCCTACTCGGGTAAGTTTTTAGGGGAAAGGAACAGGAGAGTTTGGGATACTTAATCAGTCAAGGAATAATGAAGAGTAGTTTATAAGTAGAGTAGAAGAAGGACTGTTTATTGATGGTTGTGTGTGTGTGTGTGTGTGTGTGTGTGTGTGTGCGTGTGTGTGTGTGTGTGTGTGCGCGCAGGAGGTGTGTCTAAACGGTATCATGGAACTCATTGGAAACTGGATCAATCAGAGTCCATATCACGTTGTGTGGCTGAACTGTAAAGCTGCGTATGGGTATGAATACCTGTTTACCAACCTGGGAGAAGAGTTCAACACTCAGGTAACACACACACACACACACACACACACACACAGACTAATTCCCTTTACTCATTTATACATTAACCCAACAGTATTTTTAAACTTTTCCTGAAACACAATTAAATAACTTTTGTGCTGTCAGATCCATGTCAGGAGTCTGGAGATGTTCAAGAAGATGCCGGAGATCCTGAGCTACGTGACGACTGACCGAAGGACGCAGATCCACGCCTGTCGACACCCAACGGTCACACTCTATGACACGCACATGCTCACTCTCTATCTCGATTTTGACATGATAGAAATATAACTAAACTCTCACTCTGCTCTGATTTTTCTTCTTTGGTTAGCACAGTATTAAAAAAGAAACAATAGGCAGAAAAAGGCCAATGGAGTAGAAGTTTTTCAGTTCAGTTTAAATGTCTCTGACAGAGTGTGTTACATTTTCATCATCACCCAAAGTATAGTTATCAGTTAAAACTCTCGTACCTTTTATTGACGCTTTTACTTCATAGCACGGGAGTTAATTGTCCCGGTCCTTGTCTTTCCTTCTGCGTGTGCAGGATGAGGAGTTTTTCCAAGGCAACAGGCTGCCTTGCGGCTGCACAGCCTCTGACGGGACTCCTCTTCGCATCATTAGCATCAAACCGTCCACCATGTGGTTCGGAGAGAGGATGAGAAAAACCAACGTCATAATAAAGTAAGAGAAAATGGAAACACTAACCCTACTCGTGGCCTCTTGTGTTTTTTATATGCTTGTTTTAAAAAAGACACGATGTGACTTTTTGTTGTTCTTCCAGAACAGGAGGCAGCTCCTTCAGAGCCTGCTTCAGCTTCCACTCCTCATACTCAGAGGTACGACTACAGAGAAATACTGCAAAATCATTTTGAATAAGCACATTTAATTTGTTCATTCTTTGTTTATCTAACCGTACAAATGTACAGCACATTGATGCTCATGTTGCGTCCTTATTATTTCAGCTTAAAGACTTCCTCTCCTACCTGAAACCAGTCAACATCCACCCCAGTGTGATCCCTATGGGCCGGACACTGGCGGAGGTTACACTGCTGTGAGTTTAATTTTCTTTATTTTGATCAATTTTACCTGCAAATGAACATTTTCAGTGATGGATGTTAAACTTTACACTCTCTGCACTTCAGTCGATCAACAGAAAATGAGTCTCAGTTATCGTTCCTGCCATCTTTAAACAAATATGTGAAACATTTTCTTGTTGTTGAAGTTTTTCTGTGTCTGCTGTGAAAGCAAAGCGAAGTTTGGACTGTTGGTTGGACAAAACAAGAAAACTGAGGACATAAAAAAAAGTTGTCAGGACTTTATAATCTGTATTTTTTTGTTTCTAATATTAATAAACTAAGAGAGAATTTAAACAGCAGATTAATCAATAACTACAATTATAGTTAGGTCCACCCCTACACTTACTTATTTTTTAACCGAGCAGATGTTTAATATCATCCCTAAAGGAAGATGATACCCGGTCTTAAAGCTGTAATGTTAGAGACTTGTATACTTGACACTGTGTGTTTGAACAGGTTGAATCAGATGTGTCGGAACCAGTCTCAAGTAGCACCAGTATACAAACCTCTGGGAGTCCTCAAACGCAGCATGGTGGAGCGACCTACAT
This sequence comes from Semicossyphus pulcher, assembly GCF_022749685.1. Classification (NCBI taxonomy): domain Eukaryota; kingdom Metazoa; phylum Chordata; class Actinopteri; order Labriformes; family Labridae; genus Semicossyphus; species Semicossyphus pulcher. Next base: position 3,965,512 of record NW_027211694.1, read on the forward strand.
GCGGTGAGACTTACGCACACACACACAGGTGTTCTGCAACACGTCTGTAACTCCCTCTGTAGCTGTGATGCTGGTGTACAGGTCAGCATGTGGAAATATAAAACGTGTGCCTCATAGAAACATTTTACTGTTTGTATATTGTTTGTTTAAGATTCATTTTCTGTGCAAAACAACCAGAGTTTCTCAAACAGTTTGGAGAAGAAGCATCACAAAGATGGGGACTTTTCTGCACAGTTGGTCTGACAGCCACCCATTTGAAAGATGGATGAATTCATAAAACTAAGACAAGATAGTGTGATTAAATTATTAGTGTACAAGCAAAAAAAGTCAGCTTACTCCTTATGTATACGAGGAAAAACTGGGCTTTTAAAGCCATCCAAACTAACATAGCGGGCCACACAGCTGACAATTCCTCTCCTACTTCCTAAGCCCTTGAAGCCTCTGAGACAGGATCTGGCCCTGGAGCCGCTGACTGTACAGTAGGTCCATAGCTGTTGTATGGCTGTCATTTGTGAAAGAAGCCTCTGCACGTGCGTTAACCCGGCTGAAGAGCAGAGATGCAGTTTGGTTTTTACTCACATTCTTCGTTTGTGACACGCTTTGATTCAGACTAACTTTGCTCGCTACACAGTGTTAAAATATCAGAATGTTTTCTGACTTGTTTTAAAAGATAATTCTCTGAAGGATTCTGCCAAATGTTTACTTGTATCCCTCGGTGTGTTGTTTGTGTGTGTGCTCTCAAATTAGCCTTGATGTAACTGCATTTGACCTGTTTCTTTAAGGGGTTATGTTATTAAGATTCAATTGGATGTTGAAATAAGCCTGGACGAGGAAAACGTGTAGCTGTTGGCTGTTCTTGTGTTATCCATTAAGTGCATGACTTAATCATCTCAGTGTTTCTGGCTAGTAGCTATGAGCTAGTTTTGCATGTTCAGGAGTAACGACTGAATGAGCAACAGGTTACAACCTACTAAAAAAATCTTGATTACATTTCAACATGTTGGTTTTTTTGTTTCAACCTGAGCTGTTCAGCTGTTCAGATTAGTTAAACTGTGCTTGTTGTCTTTTGTGCCGATATTAAATACACTTAAACAAAAAGATGAATCTGTAACATGAAATGTCAAATAAGTCAAATAAGAAATATTTAATATTTCAGATGAATGGAAAAGCTTTCTAAACGTAAAATTAACGTTTATTTGTTGTAGATTCAGACAGTGCCGACGAGCTGTTTGACGGCCTCGACCTCGCACCAGTGAGGAAGAAAATGGGGCTGAACCAAGACGTAGAGCAAGGTGAGTACATCTTCAAACTTCTTTTTAAGCATCATTATTTTTCAGATATTGATCATTGTCTGCTTTGAATTTCCTGCAGTGAAAGCTCAGAGTCCTCAGAAAACAGCGCCCCCTGTTTCTGTGGACGAGTCTTTGCCTCTGACAGTCACACAGCCTGTTTCAGGCAACTATGTGGACTGCACCGAGTCCAACGATGAAGAGGAGGACGATGAGAATCAGCAGGAGGAGGAGGAGAATGCGGGGACGGGGGATACAACAGTGACGCTGCAGAAGGTGAACGGGAAAATAAAGGAGAATGAGGGGAATAAAGAAACTAAGGGAACGGTGATTGAGGTAGAAGAACAAAATTCGACTGATCCTCCGAAATGGGAGGATTTCTTCACCACGGAGACGCTGCCTGACAGCCAGAGCAGCCTCAACAGCCAATTACAATCCTGCTGTTCAGTCCCAAGCCCCGCCCCCTCCAGAATGACGGGCTCACAGACCCCAGAACTGTTCAGCGAGGAAGACGAAACGCCGAACAACGATGCAAACTTCAGTCTGACCCTGTCCGCCTCTCTGTCGAATCATTCCTCTCAGAACCAGGACTCGTATATACCCGACACCTTGATCCTCCGTCCAGAGCAGGAGAGGCAGGAACAAGGAGACTTGCGGACCAAAACTCGGGAGGCTCAGGAGAACGATGACCTGATCGTTCAATCAGAGACGGAGGAGCTCTCAGGGTCTCAAGTGTCGTCGGACTTTGATATTCCGTGCACACCTGAGTCGAAGACGCCACGACCTGATGAGCTGTCCCAGCTGTACAGGAAGCTGGCGTCAGGAGAGGAAGTGGGCGTCAGAAAGCGGGACTGAAAGATGAAATGTTGCTCACCAGAAACTTTAACATTCCTGTTTGTCCATAGTAGAGTTTTGACTGTGGTCACCTTCCAAAAGGGTAAGAATGTGTTAGCAATGCAAATAGGCTCAAAAAGATTATAAGAAGTTAATAACGATTCTCTGGTTGATATGTCTCCGTCCTCACAGAGCGTCAGGATCGATCTGTGCAGCTAAAAGGCTTTGAACGGGCAGATTATCAACAGCTTCCCTTTTGTACAAGGATTTGTTTTTTTTATGTCAGTCAGCAAGTGCTTATAAGGTAGTATTACCTTAAATCTTTATTTACTAATTTTTTTGGGGCATTATTTTGATTATTTTATAGCTCATTTTACATATTTGATGAGCATTCTCATTTAACTTCCCAACCAGGCTCCTTTAAAGAGCTTTGCCTTCACATTTGGTCGTCTTGTTACTTTTTGGATAAGCTAGCAAAACCGTAATTGTTTATTTATCTAATCTTTGCCTTAACTTCAAATTTAAAGTCTGAAGAACTCGCCCCAAATTGTGACTTAAATAAGTTAATTAATTGATTGACAGTTGGATGACGATTGGCACTCTTCTAACTGTGACTAAACTGTCCCAAAGATTTTTAATTCACTTTTACTTGACGGTTGACACATTCCCAAATCGCCCACTGTTACGCTATACTACAAACTATGCACATCTAAATGCACGTGCTCGAATACGCTGACATTCAGATGGACAGAATTCTGATGTAAACTGCACACTGATGTACATGTAGTAAGCCTATTGATTATTATTTAAGCATACAAACATGAAGTTTCCTAACATAACCGCGTGGTTCTGGTGCCTAAATCTACCTGAACTGTGACCGTTTGTTTTTGTTTGTTCAGCTCTAGGCACCAAAACTTTACCTCACCTGTATGATGCACTAATGTTACTGAATTATATGTGTGATAAACACATGCTGTAATGAGCTTCCATAACACCTCGCGTGCCTGACAAGTCACACCATTCCTGTTACGCTTCAGTCCAACGTCTAAACCACAAAAACCTCAGGATGTAAAGCAACACACACACACACACACACACACTGTCAGTTCATTTCAATGCACTTTAAGTTCATCATGCCCTATATGCGTTAATGCACCTGCATCCTTCAAACGTGAATTCTCATTTCTGTTGACAGTTTGTGGTCTGTTCTCCCTAACTACTTTTTCTTTGGATCAAATGTTGTGAAGATTGTTTTCAAAATAAAAGTATTTAATTGCTGCTAAATATGTTTTTTTTTTTTCAAGCATGAAACGTTTGTTGATTTGAACAATTTGTCGTTTAAACCAAATTACATCAACTATTTTTTGAGAGGCGTATTTATTATAAAGGATGAGTTTGTGTTTGAGGATCAGCCTTAAAAACGACTCTTTTTAAATCATCCTTATAAACTCTGTTGTTCCTTTGTGAAGAACACGAGCAAAGAGCAGGACTCCAGCATCACTCGTGGGCTCCCGTTGAGCACAAAAGGTTAACAAGGACAAACTCTCTCTTCGGTTACAGCCTTTATTTCTTCAGCGGGTAAACTCCCAGAGGAGACGGTCACTGGCGTCATCTCACAGCAGGAGTCCTGGAGGGCCTCAGAGTCTGCAGGTCTTCATTACAAACAAACCAAACTACAGGTGAGTGAAATCTGTAACCTGCTTTTATTACTTTTAAACTTTAAAACACTTTGTAAACTGCAGAAATATAAATACAGATTCTTCTTATTCTTCTTCAGCTTCCGACGTCTTGCTGCTGTTTTGCTTGAGTCATTGTCACATTTTACCCAATGGAGAGATTTCAAGGATGCCTGCCAACAAATCTATCAAAATGAAAAGACCAAAACATCAGCAGGTATTTTAAGACTTTCTGACTCTCCACCTTCTTTGCTGTACTCAGCAACAAGCCCATTGGTTCCTCCTCAAGATGTACATCTTTAAAAACCTGAGATTAAAGTCTCTCAGTAGTTTCCTTTAACAACTTAAAATGCTTCTGATTCAAAAACAATGCATGCTAGTTTTGGTCTTCTTCTGCGATTCATTGGCTGAATACCACCAGACTTACCCTGCGATGTGTTTTACATGTCGTCTTGCTTGATAGTAATCTTTTCAAGACCTTAAATAAGCACTTCTTAACCTCAGTGAGAGCCTGCTCGGACAGTTTGTCTTTAAGATCTGGCTTGAAAACCTTTCCTGACGTCCGAACAGGCCGAGGAGACCTCCAGCACGGCTCTCGCCTCTCTGTCAGCTGTCGGAGATTCAATGTAACACCTGCTGCTGCAGCTTCATTAAGCAGCTTCCCAACACGCCAGTAATGAAGTGCACCCAGTGGAGGCTTCACTTTTTATAAAGCAGACTGTCACTGTTTTTATAAGGCCATGAGTCCAGGCTGACATCTGCTCCCTTAAAGTCCAAAACCAGTTCAGCAGTCCCTTTAAAAGTCCTTCCAGACGAACGCTGAGAGAAGATTGTTTCCCATTTTGGACTTGGCAGGTTCCTGATGTCGATGCCGAGGACCTGACGAACACCTGGAGGGTTTCTTCTTCTTTTTGTTCCACAAACTCCCTCCTGTCAATCATTTTCCCGTCGCACCTTCCATTTCTAAAAGAGGCAAAAAAACAAGACGACAGTATGATTAAAAAATAGATTTTTATAGGTCCTAAAAGTGTTGGAACAATGCCTCAATTTAGAGACAGATGCACAATCTCATGTATCTTAAATGATGGCCAAAACTATGGAAAACAAAGCCAACCAAGTGGACTAAAACCAATGACTGTGTATAAAGATGGACGACACCCCTCCAGTTCCTCCAGTTGTACCAGAGTAAAGCCGAAATACCCCCGGAGCCAAAGCCTGTGCAGCAGAGATTGTCTGGTGGCGCTGCAGATATTCACGCTTATGGAAAGTTCAATGACTGTAGTGTTAGTGTTAGTTACGTCTCCTCTCGCCGTTCCTCCTCTACTCTGCTACTCGGGAACAGAACGCTGCAGGAGCCCGATTTGAGGCGGGCTTTATGACCTATACTGCAGCCAGTCAGCAGGGGGCGATAGAGAGGGTTCGGCTTCACTTTTAGGGAGCTGTCATGTCGTTTAAGTTTAGTTCAGGTTATAAAGGTGTTTAAGGAGTGAGCTTCAATGAGCAAAAACATGGTGGGGTTCTTTAAGTGCTGACATGACATCACAGTGCTCATTAATGAGAAGGCAAGGAGCAACTGGAGGAGGTCTTCCCACACACTCACACACACACACACACACACACACACCAAAGCATGCACAGACCTGGCTCTTCATTAAAATTAGAGTCCGTTCCCCCACAGCGGCTTCCTGAGGGACGACGAGTCTCTCTCATTCTCTGTGGACGACAGCGTCATTAATTAACACAAACACACAAATATCGTTAAAGTAAATGCACTTAAAGCACCAACAAAATGTACACACACAGCTCTTACATGCATACATACATAAACAAACACACATGTTAGGGTCACATAGATTATAACAACACACACATGCAGTGACAGTCAGTGTTTTCTCTCTCCCATGCTCTCGTGACCCTGGAGACTCAACAGGAAATTGACTGTGTGTGTGTGTGTGTGTGTGTGTGTGTGTGTGTGTGTGTGTAGGGAGGTTATTAGGAGTTGGATTAGTAGTTGTACACTCTCACGTACGCATGCTGCTTCACAGTGTAGAAATTTAGCTGCATTTGTTAACAAAAGAGGGGAAAAAATGATGTTTTTTTATCCACAGATTTAGATGAGAAACGAATAAAAACAGTTGCTCCGGTCTAAATCGGTGGATGCATTTGTGAACTTGTAGTGTTTCCCCCTTTGTTTACTTAATTTTTTTAAATGTATAAATAAAAAACAATAGACAGTCATCACTAAAAGATCTGATCAGATGTTTTCTGGGGCAGGAGTGACGAGTTCAGGTCAGATCTCATTCATGCTGCCAAATATCCCGGTGGCCACTTTCGGTACTGCAAGCAAAAAATCGTCTGTGGCCCATAAAGCCCCTTTTTCCCCATTACAAAAGATGTCTGTAAAAGTGTCTACCTGAAACTATAAAACAATATCATTTATACCCTTTGTAGTATGAACTTAAATAATTTATGTTTATTTTTACAGGTGTGTTGCACACTGACCCAATGTAAAGTCTGAGGCCAAGTGGAGCATGGAAGCGAACCTGGAATCTAGAAAACGAACTCACTCGCAGTGGGCGCCATCTTTGAATCCGGTATCCACTTATTATACAACATCTATAACCTCGATATGTTCTCAACTAGCTGCTAACATCTGTTGATTGTGCTGTGTAGTCCAGTTAGCGAAGCACATCTGGGTACAGGAGATGTTTAGCACCTTGTAGTCGGGTTAGACGGAGGGTGTAATACACTCCTAATTAAGACACATGTTTTTAAGATTGTTTTGTTCTGAGCCAAATACTGTTGCTGTGTTCAGATCTGCTTTAAAGAGGCTGTATTATGCTGTTTCACATTTTAAGACATATATATATATGATGTTACAATGTCGGATGTCCAGACTAAACGTGGGTGAAGTTTCAGATCGGTAGGTGAAAGTATGTCGGTGTAATGCCCAGGCTGTACAGCTCAGTCTGCAGGCTGCTGTGAACGCCAGGTTTCACACAGTTTGTTCTACACGCTGCACGTTGTGACGTCACAAAGTGCAGCATCAGCAGGCTTCTGAGAGCTGGCCGATCAGAAGAAAGCGGGCTTGTAGGGGCGGGGTTTCTTAAAGGGACAGCGCTGACAGAGGCAGAGGCTGTATGAGGGCCTGCACAGAGCACCAGTATGAGGAAAACTTTTTTAACTGTAAATTATGCTAAGCTACTCCACAGGTATCACAGAGTGAAATATGAAGCTTGAAATTTTGGGCCTTTTATGCCTTTCTTGAGTGAGAGAGAGAGAGAGTGGATAGTGTCTGAAACAGGGGAAAAGAGTGGGGATGACACGGCAGGGGGCCGAGGTCGAACTCGGGACCGCCGCATCGAGGACTCTGTATTTGGGGCGCTCAATTTAACCACTGAGCTGAACCAGCGCCCCTATATTCCATCTTTATCTTTTTTATTATAAATCATCTCTTAAAACTGCATTGAACAAGATTAGCTTTATGCACAATCCTCGAGAGCATCCTGTATTGTACTCCTGGCCTGAATCCTCTCAACAGATGCCATGTAGATAACATTATTCTGCCTCTCTGGTACTAAACTGATGCACATGTAGTGTTAACTTGTTTTGGAGAAAGACTTTTTTGTTCTGTTTCCTGGAAACAATTTGCTTCAGACTGCGTCAGAATCTTCCAGAGAAATTCTGTTCCTGAGAATTTTGGGCGACTTCTCTGATTCAGCAAAGATGATTCTGGCAAAAAAGTAAGAAGCATTTTGTCTCCTCTGCAGCTCTAAGTTGGAAATATAGCATTTTAAAATGTTGCTTCTTCTGTCAATTTGTGTTCTTAAATAATTAAGTGTGTGCAAAAGTGTGTGTGTGTGTGTGAAGATAGCACCTTTAAAACAACGAGAGCTGACCGAGTGCATCACAGACAGCGGCAGATAAAACGGTGTTAAAAGACGTAACCAATGATGTTGATCCAGACAGACATATAAAAGAGTCTATTTGAAGGCCACAGTAAAGAGGTGAGCTCTGAGCGTGTGTGCGTGTGTGTTACCTCTGAGTGATCCGATCTGTACGTGAGGGATGTTGCTCATGTCTGCAGGAAAACCCACGTACACACCTCCATAGTTCCTGAGTACACAAACACACATTAAAACACTGAGCACGTTTATATCAGACACATCCGGTAAATGTTACTCTTACGTATAAATATATTAAATATGAGACATAAATGATTATTTCAACAGATGTGTGCAGCGACAATCTGAATGTAATGACTCACTTCCATTTGTCGTCCTCAGGTACAGACTCCTCTGATCTGTCAACACACACACACACACACACACACACACACACACGCTAAATTAAAGTCAGGAGATCTACATTAACTTCAGAGAAAGGTCAAACAACACAAACATGTTTTAACTTCAGGATATGTGTGTAAATGCTCTTTTATGTTTGTGTGTGTGTTTGAGCTCAGATTAACTTACGCCTTTGATGACGACTCAGCGGGACCTGAAGTCGCAAACAGAGCAAATACGATCTTTAGTGCTTACTCTGCCGGTTAGTCTCATCCTATGTGGGTTATTTTAAGTACAAGTTATTGATTTCACGCTCATATTTTTTCACGCACACATTAAAAACTCAAACAGTCCCTGCTCGCACTTTAATGTCCTCTGCTCGTACTCAGATATGTTGTTGCTCTCACAGCTTTGATGTTTTGCGCACAAACCCTGTCACAATTCTCCAACCAATAGGATCCCACATGTAGTGTTGACCAATGAAATCATCCCTTTCTTGTTGCGTTCAAGTGCACCGCTACCCTTTAACAGGGTCGATTCTCATCTGGAATAAGTGTTCTTTGCATGCTTTCTTTACACGCTCGGGTCGTGTTTGTGTACAAAACTCAATCTAGAAAATGTCCTAATCTCACTGTGAACCAAACACGGACAAACACAGCAGTCTGCAAGTGCAATGAAAAGTAACATCAACATGGACTTTGTTGTATATTCATCAGTCCAGCCTATTTTGAAGGGCGTTCATGCAAACAATCCAGGTACAATGCATGACAGAGAAGACGACTAAAACCTTAGAAAATGTTGCTTTCTTGATATTAAAGCTCTCAGTTTGGTTCTCTTTGGCGCCACCTATGGCGATAAATGGTAACTGCGTGAGCACACTTCCCAGATATCCAGACAGTGCTGCATGTGTGACGTCCACGGTTGGCTCCGGTTGTAACTCTTGATTTTCCTGGCTGACGGTCGCTTTCCTTTTCAGACTGTTTGCTTCATCTGAGCGTCGAGTTTGTTTCTTCTTCTTTGGATTTTCACTTCTTGTTGAAGTTGTATCTGTAGTCATCCATCTTTTCTTTGTTTGTTCAGCCATAGTAGATTACTGTTTACTCACAACACTTGCTGAGAGCAGAAAAGCAGCCGCTTAGCTCCGCCCACCCTCTCTGGCAGACCAACCACTGCTGGCTGATGGAAAACGCGTCAGTAACTGGGCGCCGCTTGTGACTTAACTTCATTTATTTAAATGAAGATCTTAGAGATTATTACTGTAAGCACTGTCAAAAGTAGCATCAACGTAGACTTGTTGCACATTTACAAGAGTTTATGCTCTTATTTTGAAGGTCGTTCTTTCTTGCAAACAATTCAGGTACAACATACGAGAGTTTAGACAACTTAAACTTAAAGAAAAATGTTGCATTCTTGATCTTAAATCCGTCCAACAGTCCTGCAATATAATGATCCTTTAAATATATAATGTGGAAAATGTATTACAGTCAGAAACTGTCCATTCTGTTTTAACTTGAGGTAGACTATCCCTTTAACGGTGGAGAGTGTTAGTAAATAGAGACTAAATGCAACATGACACAGGTGAGAGTGTTGAGTAAAACGAGAATAATGAAGATTATGTAATTTATAAAGTCAGACAAACGACTCTGAAAGCTTCACATGACAGAAAAAGTTCTTTAAATGAATCAAACAGCCTTAAATCTGCAGGATGCTCTCTATTACATGCTAATAGACGACTCGTAAAAATGTTGTTTCTTTGCACAAACATCCTCTCAGTGTTTCTCACCTGCAGTGCCGCCGCCGCCGCTGCTGCTGCTGGTGTTGGTGGTTGGAGAAGAATTTCCACATCCCATCTCTCATCTGACTGAAACCTCAGAGGAAGAGGAAGGAGAGAGGAAACGGCTCAGAAGAAGAAGGAATAAAGAGTGAGGTAGGTGGAAACGAGGAGGGAGGAGTGACCGAAAGCGTCTTTCCTTTTTCTGTGTTTCCCTTTTTCTCTGCGTCTTTCTCTGCAGCTCTCAGCGTGGAGGAAGGATTAAAATGACGGCAAGAGGAGAAGGAAGGGAGGGAGGAGAGAGGGAGAGAGGGGAAAGTGTGTTCACCCCTGCTGTGGAGGGAGCAGAGCCTCTCTCCAGTGTGTGTGTGTGTGTGCGTGCACGCAGGAAGTAGATCAAAGTGAGCTCGAATCGATTTAATTGCATCGTTTTTTGTTCAAATTCAGAACAAGGAAACGTGAGGGCGATTAGAGGAGAGCAGGGGGAGCGTGCAGATGGTATCACACCTGAAGGACACTAAAATTCAGATTTATTGACTCATTTTGTTTTAACATGCAGGAAATTACACTTCAGTTTTTAAATGCTCACAGTGATAGAAACATTTATTGTAAGAGAGGCTGAAAACGAGGAGAACAAAGCTAAACAAGGAGAGCAAAACTAACATTTAACCCAAATGCAAATAAAAAGAAACAATAGACAACAACAAACATAGTCTAAATCAAATGCAAGGAGTGCTGGAGTCAATATTAAATGATAAATTTAATATATTACTTTATCTAGATGTGCTTCTCAAACTATTTCCCGTCACACAATGACCCCAAAACTGACGTAAAGTAGACCCACATTTTATCCGATTTTGTCCCCAATATGTTGGACTTTTTTAAGCTTCCAGATGTTAACACATAAAGAGTCTGAAGCCCCTGAAATAACCACATCCTAACACGGCTATAGGTGGACTATAGTTAGAGTCGTGTCTCCAGGCAACTCCACAACTCCCATGAGGACACAGACAAACTCCTGTGTGAGCAGAGAAAGATGGAGGATATCCACCAAGGAACAATGAGCTCATTAGAGCTGCAGGTAGCGCATAAATGACGGATGAATCTAAGACAATCTCCAGGTTGAACTCCTTCTCATTGTTCTGTATTGATGAGAAATCCACTGATGCTGGATTGATTCAGCTTCCTCCTCAAATGTCAGGAAGAGGAAAACTGTATTTTTAGCCGACTTTAGCTGCTGTTAAAGGTTTTTTCTCTTAAAGATTTTTCGCACCTTTCCATGATGCCTCTTCTGCGTCTAGGTGTTAATTGCTTCGCTGCTCTTATTAGAAGCACAAAAGGTGAAGGTTAAAAGTAAACAGCATGGAAAAAGGAGCACCTGCAGTATCTCTAAAATCTGTTTGTGTGGAAAGAGCTGAAAAAATTGGTTATTTTAAAAATTCAAACTGTAGAACTAAAGAATAAAGTAGCTGCTCGTATAAGCAATCTGACGCCATACAAGGTGCGCTGACATGAAAAACAATCAACATAAAAGTGCCAGGATCATCTGTGCGTTATAGTTATGATCTCGGGGGGCCGGTTTAGTTCAGCGGTTAAATTGGTGACCATATACAGAGGCTATACTCCTCAATGCGGCGGCCCTGGGTTCAACTCCCGCCCTTGGCCCTTTGCCACACTCTTCCCCATTTCCGCCACGATCCACTGTCCTCTCTCTAAAATAAAGGCATAAAAAAACAAAAAAAGTTGTAATCTCGAAGTTCTCAGTTTGGTTCTCTTTGGCGGCACCTGTGGTGATAAACAGTAACTGCAGGAGCACACTTCCCAGATATCCAGACAGTGCTGCATGTGTGACGTCCACGGTTGGCTCCGGTTGTAACTCTTGATTTTCCTGGCTGACGGGCGCTTTCCTTTTCAGACTGTTTGCTTCATCTAAGCGTCGAGTTTGTTTCTTTTTCTTTGGATTTTCACTTCTTGTTGAAGTTGTATCTGTAGTCATCCATCTTTTCTTTGTTTGTTCAGCCATAGTAGATTACTGTTTACTCGCAACACTTGCAGAGAGCGGAAAAGCAGCCGCTTAGCTCCGCCTACCCTCTCTGGCAGACCAACCGCTGCTGGCTGATGGAAAACGCATCACTAACTGGGCGCTGCTTGTGATTATTTCTGTGAATCTCACCACAGACACCCAGTATTTAAATGAAAAATAACTGTTAAAAGTGATATAATACTTTATATCGAGCAAATAAAAAGCTGATATTGGACCGTTTTCATCATCAAACACACAGCAGCAGAGATGCTGCAGATACTGTGTGATGCAGAAACTGATGCATGTGAGGAAACAGAGGATTCACTAGCTTTACAAGCAATCATCACCAGTTCTTCTGATTTTAATTTAAACTTGACCTGCACAGACTATATTTAGACTCCGTCCTTCACTTCTGCACAAACATCGTTGGTGTGATTGACGCTGTCGTCCTGCATGAGCAGACGTGGGAAGTCACGTCGTGGGAAACGCATCATTACTGAGCTCTGTGCAAGGAGGAAAATAACGCCTCCTCCTCCTCCTCCTCCTAATTGTGCATATTTAGTTGGCTGACATTATTGTACTGGTGTGATGGTTTATAAATAAACATGTTAAAAATGTCTTACAAAAGGGTAAAAAAAAATCACATGATCACCTGTGAAAGGTCTCAAATGATGTGTTTTCATCAGGAGGTCGGTGATATTTCTGACGCCTTTGTGCTTAATTGGTTTAAACACGTCGTCATGACATCCTTGTTTGTGATTGGTTGATAGTAAAATACTTTTTCCGCTGTCGTAACAGAAAAGAAAAGTCTTTGTTCCTCTGTTACGTCTCAGGAGGTACCTATTGTTTTCACTGTTGTGCTTCCTTTCTGCCTGACACTTAAAATGACGCATGCCACCTACACACACACACACACACACACACACACACGCGCACACACACTCCCCTCAATTACAGGGTACAGCAAAGTGACTTTCTGAATATAATTGATTGTTCTCAGCGTCTCCAGCAGGAAGTGAAAATGACTTCTGCTCACACGCTGGCAGAGTTTAAATGATACACCTTCTGTTTGTTCAGTGGCTTTAATTAGAGAGATTTAAGGATCCTGGGGGACAAATTTAAACATTGACTACACGTCTGTAACTCTCTGTAATCTAGAGGACATAAACACGACTTTGGAAGCACAGGTTAGGACCTGTAGGAGCTTAAAACTAAACAGACGCTCAGGTTTCACGTGTAAGCAGCTCTTACATAAATATCTTTAACTGTGTTTAAATAAAGTTACTAGTATTTAACTTGTAGGATCATACATGTTGCTTTTAGTTTCAGCCACATTCATGACTTCTTATTTTCAAAATGTCTCTAAATCTTCTTCAGACTCTTGTTTCATTCGTCTGCAGTGTTTGGCTTGTGTTTTTGGGGCTACAGCTATTTAATTTGTGCCATCACATATGCAACTGTTTTTTACTTAAAGCCTTAGTATTGAGTTATTTCTATGACATGAATATATGGGCCAAAATAGAGGTTGCTCTTGAAGGCTGATCTGATTGCACCTCGAAACGATGCTCCTAAAAGACAGTAGCATACAATACATTCTACACAATATAATAAAATAAATAAATACAAATATATCTACAAAATAAGATTCAATTGTCAAGCTTCAAGTTCTTTGTCTGACGCACACAAACAGCAGGAGCTCACAACCAACACTCTGTGCTTGGAGCGAAGACGACAGTTCTGTATTTTGTCCACTAGAGGGAGCCATACACTGTGTGACTTTAATGGTGTATGATGCTACAGTCTGGATTCATGGTGGTGATTTAAGTGGTGATGTAAACAGAAAAATGTCAGCATTCAAGATTAAATACAAATAGAGGGAAAGTGTTGGTTCATAAAATACAAACTGTGGAATATCATCATATTAAAAACACATCGAAGAAGTTAGGCGAGGAAATCAGCTGCCATTGATGAGCTTTATTTGCTCGCCTAATCTGCTGTCTTTTACGTGTACCTAGATTGGATAGTTTCTTAGGTTGTATAACTTTATTACTTGTGTATCTATTTATCTGACCTTAATTATTCATATATTTATTTTACCTGTTGCCAATGCACAGCACTTTCTTTAACATGACAGTGTACGTATCTGTACTGCTTTCAAACTGCTTCAGTCTCTGGTTCAGTGTGGTAGGAGTATGTTTGTTTTTACGTCCTTTATGTAAACACTGTAAAGGCTGAAGTACTGTCTTATCAAAGCGCTCCACACTTATTTTCAGGTTCATCATAATATATATAATAAACATAATAAAAAAAATTGATTTGAATCTTAACATTGTTGCCTTTTGTAAATGAAATATATTTCAATAATGTGGAACTTAGATTACATATAAGAACATTTACATTTTTACCAAATATTTCTTAAACTATGTATAAATCATATTTTTTCAATGTGTATTGAATAAATCCCTGCATTTCAATAATTCCACACTTTTGGCACTTTTCACCCTCCATACAGCCAGCACACTCACACTGGCACTGTCCGCCCTCCGTACATGCGCACTCGTACTAGTAAACTCCCTCTGCCTCTCACTGTACTCTTCATACACACAGACTCTGAGCTGCAGGATCCATCAACACCGAGGACCAGACGAGCTGTCAATGATCCACGCTCGGATATGTCGCTCTTAATCCACTTTTTAACTATTTTTGGTAAGTTTGTGCTTTTATTTTGAAGGTTTTCTGTGTGAAAACAGCTGAGCTAACGATACTGTCTGTTATTTAGCTGGTAGTATAACTTCTGTTGCTGCTTAAATGTTCGCTCTAACTCATCTACAACAACAGCACATGTAATGAAAACCATATGCAAACTGTTATTCATTTTAGAGGACGAGAAAAAGTAAGGCAGCTGCAGGGAAGTTTGAAGGATAAATACAACCTTAAACTTTTACACACGGAGATATTTAAATGAACTGACCTCAAGCTTTCTCTAATTCTGGACTTTGTAGCCTTGTTTACATCAATTTAAGACAGCTAAAAAAAAGATAAAATAGATTTTAAAAAAAGAAAACATAAAGAAAAAATCTTAGACTTCTTCTTCGTCTGTTTTGGTGTCACTCACGGTAGTCTTCCTCCTTGCAGCCCTCTGGTCTCCTGTCAGGGCTCAGTTCCCAGAGTTTGCAGATGTCTGCACGGAGGGCAGCTGTTACCCCGCCACAGGTGACCTCCTGATCGGCCGCGCGCACAAACTCGCCGCCTCCTCCACGTGCGGACTGGACCATCCAGAGCGCTTCTGCATCGTTGGACATCTGGAGGTAAGAAAAGAGCTGATGGAGAGACAAGCACAGAATACACTCTCTTACAGCTCACACCTTATGCCTATTTTATTGATTTATCTTCATGAGGAGAATGAGCGCTATAGTGGCCTTGACCTTGGAGGGATAATCTTTTAAGTTAAAGTTTGAAATCACACAGGGTGAGAAAGTTTCTTCTACGTGTTTGTTTTTATGCTTTTATCTCTTTAGCGTTTTAAAAACAGAAGTTACAAAGGAGCTGTATCTAAAGATAAAAGAGGGAAAGAGGGAGGAGGATAAATGTAAAACTAAAAGTGCATTTATCACAGTGCTGCATGCATTCCTTCACACATTCTGTATAAAATGCATCACATGCCATTGCATGATTCGAAAAGGGTAGCGAACAAGACAACATGACAAATCTCGACGATTTGACAGGGAAGAAATGTCAGTAAGAACAACAGAGGAGGGGTCTCTGTCTCCCAGGACTAACAGACAGGAAACAGAAGTAATGTGAACAGAAACGACCAACATGCTGGTTAATGGTGCTTGCATGCTTAATAGTTGTCTGGTACATTTGTCCTGTGTGTACTGAGAGACGCCAAGAACTGGAGTCAGAT
Source organism: Semicossyphus pulcher (assembly GCF_022749685.1). Lineage (NCBI taxonomy): Eukaryota > Metazoa > Chordata > Actinopteri > Labriformes > Labridae > Semicossyphus > Semicossyphus pulcher. The sequence continues at coordinate 3,981,298 of NW_027211694.1, forward strand.
TCCTCGAATCTAAAATGTGATCTTACTTGGACAATAAAGTTTTCAATTCAATCTGATTTATGTCAGTAATATCAGCCAGACTGGAATCAAAACACAGCATGATGAACAGCCTTGTGCCAAGTTCTCTTGTGTCCAAACTTCCATTGAAAAACGAGCTAATAAGAAATTAATTGAGAAATGTATTTTCCCTTATTAAGAATAATAAACAAAACCAGGTCTTTTCTTTACACAAGTTCAATAAAACATATCCGTGTTTTAGGCCTTGTACTTGGCATTTTAATGACTTTAACTTATTGCTTATGAATTCTTGCAAAAGAAAGCACCAGTGGATGCGGCCCTCGTTATATTTAAGGGTTTAAATGAATGATTATTCTCATCATTGGTTAATGATTGTGAATTATATTCTCAAAATTGCTCTCAGGGAGATCATAAAACAAATAAAAAGGCCAACCCTAAACCCAAACCCTCACATGATGTCTTTAAATAGTTTGTTTTTCACAATAAAAGCTCAAAACTCAAAAGATATTCAGTCAAATGTCCAGTAAAAGAAGCTGGAAGCATCACATTCTTTTGGCATATCAGCTTAAAAACACTCAAAGGATTAACTGATAATCAATCAACTGATGGTTTGAGCTCTACATTTAAACTCTTCAAACTGTGTGAGCGTGCACATGTACAGTATCTGCTCCCTGTCTTGAGTGGGAGTTCAGACATTCCTCTCCACAATAAAAGCGCTGTGTGTTCCTCACAATCCCTCCCTCTGTGTGCAAGAGCTCCGGGGGCGAGGACGGGCAGATTCTCTCTTTATCTTAAAACCGTTCGGCGAGTTTTGCGAAGTGAATGCTGTCCTTGAAAATGAAATCACAGACACAGTGCGGTGCCTATCTGAGCTTCCTGAGGATGAGCACAGCCCTCAAGTATGAGCCGAGGATGAGGAGGAGGGGGAGGCGGGTGGGAGGAGGAAGTCTAATGTGGAGCCACTTAGTGAGACTCTGCTCACATTTCAACACAGACGTAGCTGGCAGGGGCTCGGGGAAATTGAGAAACTGGTCTTGTTTCTTCACACGCTGCAATACTGAGATTTAATAGCGTGTGTGTCTGTGTGTGAACAAGAGTTTAGCTTGCGTACATGCCAAACATCTGGCGCGCAGTAAAAGCTCCTGCTGCTGATAAATGAAGTGAAAACAAAATGAAACGGACACAACAGAAACTTAATTTGAACTCACTGCCCATGGATCATTACAATCTCTTACTCAATCCAAATCTATCACCGTTAACCTGCTGCTGCAACGGCCTCGACTCTTTTATTTTCAGGCGTATTATAACATTTTACAGCCTGGCTGCAGGGATCTGCTCCCATTCGGCCACATTAGTGAAGCTGATACTGATACTGGGTGATGGTTAAGGCCTGGATCCCAGTTAGCAAAGTGTTAGGTGTGGTTGAGGTCAAGTTCAACCTAATCGAATAGCTAGTGATACAAATATTAAAGATACAAAGTTATGTGCAATAGTTGGCTAGGTAGCCCGCTAGCTGCCTGTTGCTAGGCGACAGGAGGGCGGGAATAGCTGGTGACACAAACAGGAAATCTTCCGTAGACCAGGCCGTCTTATTTCAGTTCGGCCTTAGCGTCTACACAGGCTACGGATGACACATCCTTCGTCGACCTTCAAAGGATGCAGGCCCTGAACCGAGACACAGCTGTTGTATTAGATTTAAATGTACACTGTGGCTTTAAATATTCAATTCGGAACATTGTTGCATTAAAATTCCTAAAATGACCGGACCATAGTTTAAATTTAGTCCCACGCGTAAGTGTGTTTTTTTGAATGTTTTTGAGGACGCCAACTTTGGACTATGACGGGCATATTCACTTATTTTTCAACCTTCAATAAACAAAATAATCAATTAGACGATAAAGAAAACAATCTGCAGATCAATAAGCCAGGTTCAACCAAGAGAGTTTTTTGTGTGAACTGACCCTTTAATACTCTCTGTGCTCTCTGTTCATCAGGAGGAGAAGAAATGTTTCATGTGCGACTCCAGCCAAATGTACGACGAGGACAGCAACCAAGTCAGCCACACCATCGAGAACGTGGTCACCACCTTCGCCCACAACCGCCTGAAGACCTGGTGGCAGTCAGAGAACGGTGAGAACCAGAAAAAAAACACACAAAGAAAGTTTGTTTTTAAAATGAAAGAGAGAAGCTTCCTGTTCACTCCCGATTTAGAAGAGCCGCATAGCGTGTGAGCTCTCCCTGAGCCTCTTCTCATGGGAACACAGCTCAGTAATGACTAGACGGGAGATCACAGAGCCTCCCACTGCAGCCAATCACAGCAGGCAGAGGGGGGCGGGGCTTACAGGTGTGCTTAGCGGGAACAGGTGTGAGGATCAGAAACAGATGTGTGTCATCACTGGATCACACACAGGCCTTTAAAGTGGGACCAGGGGGAAGTGTGTAATGAGAAAGCAGCAGTTCAGAGACTCCACGGTGAGAATGAGACACTGTTTTTACTCTCACAGGTTTAATTCACCGTAAAGACAGATGCTTAAGTGTAAACATAAAACTCTGCAGTTGGGCTGTAAAGGAACAAATTCTTTCCATGTAGGAGTCACTGCCTCATTAAGTAGGTGTGTGTTGCTAAATAGATGCTAATTTACTCATCCTAGTTTAACTTCGGATTTAATTTGCCGTTTTGTGCCACCTTAGTTTGTACAATTTTCTTTCATTTCCCAGAGCCACAAGGAAATGTTTTGCCTGTTAAAAAGCTCAAATGAACCCTCATTAAAGCTCATTTGCCTGATTAATAACACACACTTCAGTTACATGTCTTAACAGAACAACAATCACCATCACATCATCCTTAATTTGAGCCCTGAGAGAAATCCCATTATAATTCCTACACGGAGTAGAGTAACAACCCCTGCCCTCTTTGCTCCCACATCCATGCTACACATGCACATACTGTTCCCTGACAGTGGTGGGAATCTGTCAGAGGTATGAGTCATGGAGGGAGCGGCGGCCAGCAGTGCAGATGGCTTCAATACAGCAGGAAGCTGCGGACATACAACGGCTTTGCTTGGGATTTCCTAATTCCCTCGCAGTAGTCCTCCTCTTGGCGTCCGAGCCGGCTGCAGCAGCTGTTGTTAGGTTAAAATTAAGCCCATTTATAAGTGGAGATAACTGAATGAAAGAGTTTCATCACACAAACATTGTTTTTTTAGTAGATATAGTAAAAAAATATCTTCACGCGGGCACTAGCCTACACCATTAGCTTACCGACAGAACAACCTATCTTGCTTGTACAACTTGTTTAGATCAAAATTAGCATTGATCAAATAATCAGAAAGCTGTACATAAGAAGACTTTTAATAAGCCTTAATATTAAAAAAGGAAGTAACCTTAATGACCAAATAACATCGATTAATTTGCAACCACAGTCTGTGTTACCTCAGTGTAGCTAACCAAACTAGCTAACTTACATGTTAGCTAATGTATGACCTGTTAAAGAGCTGTGTTTAAAGATGTATCGGGTCTACAAAAATGTTCGGACACTTCATCAGATGCTTTTAAATATCTGGAGAACGTTAAATTACTAAACGTAATGCCTCAATAACCACATACTTTTGTTTAGGTTGCACTTACAGTCTACAGAATGTTGCCACAACCAAGCTAACTTAACTAAGTGACATGTTAGCTTGCTAATGTTTGAAGCTAAACCATTGACGCTAACTTACAGGACTTAGCTTATGTTAGCTTGCTAATGCCTTAAGAGTACTGGAGGTAATGAAAAGTTGACATTACTGTTGTTTACTTGGAAGACTTAACCTTGTGTTTCATAAAAAATAATATAACCTTACACATGAGAACATTTATGACCAAACAATGCCGGTTAAGTGGCATGCTAGCAGCTGGATAAGGATGAACTAAATGCTACACCTTGGTTTTCTAACATGCGCTCTATGATTATGCTAACATGCTACTTTATAAGTATAATCTTTACCATTTCCATCTTGGTGTACTGTGTTAGCATGCTAGTTTTAGCGGATTAACTCTTAAAACAATGTTAATGGCTGACATGAATGCTGTTATTTGACATTTTGGACTGAACTGTAGTTTTCTATGAGCGAAGCTGCTAGCATGGCTAACAAAGCTGAGTCATTCCACATTTACAAGGCTAGCAATACATTTTAATAAATTGTTGAGGCTCTGAAAAATGTTATTTACTAGCTATACATGCTACAGTTACTTCCTATTTACATTATTAAGTGCCTTTGCTTGGGCAGAGTTATACATGTTTCCTATCAACCAATTAACATATTCTGAAGTTTTGATGATGCAAGAAAGTTAGTGGGTAGGATATTACGCAAACCGAAGATTTCGGGACTAGCTGGTACAAAACAATCAAAATGCGGAGCTTGGATTAATCCGTATGTGGGAATGACAGCTGCATACACAAGTGCAGATGTAAATATCTAAGATAGTTTAAGTGTGTGAGAAAGTCCATCTCAAGTGTGCTGACGGTTTAATGGGGAATTTTTATGAACGGAAATCCTAAGAAAACTTAGTTGCTCTAATTGTTAATTTCCTGTATGTGTCCTTTTACCTGCAGGTGTGGAGAACGTAACCATCCAGCTGGACCTGGAGGCCGAGTTTCATTTCACACACCTTATCATGACCTTCAAGGTGCCTGTTCTCCCTCTGCTGTTCTCACACAAACACACATTTATCACACTCCCGTACCCACGGCACGGAGATAAACACAGCGCCCGTACAGCTGTGGTGGAGGAATGTGGAAAATTGTTCTGGTCTCTGGAGAACGATGGGAAGAAAAGAGGGAGGGGGAGAGGATGATGAGTTTGGAGCTGTGCAGTAAAAATCATCTCGAACACATGGACGGCCATGATAGTGGCCAGCTGGATTCGTGTCTGTAACTCTACATAGAACTTTCCAGGTGTATCCTGTTTTAGGACGTGATGGCAGGAAAGATCAACGCCTCTATCAGCCTCCATCCTCTTTATGATCTTATATCAAAGCCATGTTTATTATTGTTGTATCCAAATAGTTCTAGATGAAAAGAATCAGGAAATTGCAGAAACATGTGCCTCCTGAAACATGAAACTCCAATTTGAACAAAATGCTAGAATTTGACACAATAGTTTGATGTTTCCTGATTTTTAAAATTGCATGTAAAATGATTATTCAAAGTAACATGCAGAGGATTTTAAAGACATGAAAAAGTCTGAACTATGTTTGGTTTCCAGGATGAATGAGAGGGAATAAAACTGACATATCAGAGTAAGAGATGATAAAGTTTAGCTATCCTGTCTGTCACAAATTAAAAAGGGGGAAAAAGTGATTATTTTAAAGAAGCTAGAGGGAAAACAAAGAAACATCAAAAGTAAAACCTTTAATTGAGACCTTTATTGCCAGTGATTTAGTGATTTTTATGTCCATCTCTGTTGACAGACGTTTCGGCCGGGTGCAATGGTAATCGAGCGGTCGATGGACTTTGGGAAGACGTGGCAGGTTTATCGTTACTTTGCGTACGACTGCGAGATGTCATTCCCCGGCGTGTCCTCCGGGCCGATGGTCAAAGTGGACGAAATCATCTGCGACTCCCGTTACTCAGACATCGAACCGTCATCAGAGGGAGAGGTGAGTCTGCCTTTTCTTAAAATGTTATATTCTAACTTAAAATATGTTTTATTTTATATCTTATAGGCACATAAAAGTTACTTACAATACAAAATTTCACCTGGTTTTTCCATTTCAGGTGATTTTTCGAGTGCTGGACCCTGCTTTCAACATTGAGGACCCGTACAGCCTGAGGATACAGAGTAAATGAAGCTTTTCTTTGGCACCCTGAAAATGAATTATTGTTATGTATTATTATAAAGGAAACTTGAAAATCGTATGAAAATTAAGGAGCTTAAGGATAAGGTTTTACTAGAACAAATCACACATGGGTACACAAAAGACAGAACATCCTGTATGAATTTAATTTTACCAGAGCCTGACCTCTGACCTCCCTGGTCTGGCACCAAAGGAGACAAAGAAAATCTATATGGTGATAATTTTAGGTCATTTTTAGTCATATATAGTCCAGGTTACAGCTACCTGGAGTGCAACTGCAGCAGGTCAGAGGTCAGGCTGGATGAGCGCTGCATGGAATTTCACATGTGGAAGCGACTCGGCCTTCGCACACTCACCTACATCCAGACTGGACACACTCACACACACATGCAGAGGCCTCATGATAAGTATGTGGTGAATGCTGTGGGTGTGTGAGGAACAGAAGCAGCGTCTTTGACGACTGACACTCGAAGACAAACTTAGACAAAAAAGAAGGAATAGTTTTACAGAAGAGAAAAGAATATTATATTAATATTGTGATATTTAATAGTATAATCTCATGTGTCTGTGTGTGCAGACATGCTGAAGATCACTAATCTGCGAGTGAAGTTCATCAAGCTCCACACGTTGGGCGACAACCTGCTCGACTCGCGCGACGAGGTGACGGAGAAGTACTACTACTCCCTGTACGACATGGTGGTCCGAGGCAACTGCTTCTGCTACGGCCACGCCTCCGAGTGTGCCCCGATCGATGGAGCCCCCACCGGAGCTGAGGGCATGGTACATCACAAACACACAGTCACATGATGAAAGAGAGAAATATGGAGAATGCATTATTCAGCTTTTTGTTAATATTACTTAAATTCACTATCGATTTGTTTCCTGTGTTTGATGTTGATTTCATATAACTTAAAGCCGAAATAATAGGTTTGTATGTTGCTTATTGTTACTAAAAACTGGAGATTTTCCTTCATCAGATCTTCATAAAGTTTGGAACAGAATCCAGGATTGGCATAAATGTATATTGTTTGCGTGTAGGTCCATGGCCGCTGTGTATGTAACCACCACACTGAGGGACTGAACTGTGAGCGCTGTCAAGACTTCTACCATGATTTGCCTTGGAGACCTGCAGAGGGACGAAACACTCACGCCTGCAAGAGTAAGAACACAAACATTCAAGCAGGACTAGTTCCCAAACTAGTCTGCCTTTTGACATATTGTGTAAGGAGAAGATTTATACCACTCTTGTGTCTTTAAGCTAAGTGCAAAATGAAGCTTAAGCTAGCAGGCGATTAGCTTAGCCTAGCATACAGCCTAAAAAGCAGTAAACAGTTACTAAAAATCCACTTACCACTACCTCCAAAGCTTCTTAATCAACACATTATGTCCCATTTATTAAATCCCTACAAAAACTGAAGTGAAAAGTGAAGTGAAAACAACAATTTGTGGAAAATCTCTGTTAAGCTTAGCTAGCATTAGCCAATTAGCATACTGACAAACAAGTGGCATCAATCTCAAAATCTCAGCGAGAAAGCGGATAAACGTATTTCCAAAAATGTAAAACTATTATTTTAATAATCTTGATTAATTTAACACTTTAACAAAGCCCTATTATTATTAATTAATATTATTAATTTATGGTTTTACTTATTTACTAAGTAAAAATACCAAAAAATTACTGTTGCAGCTTCTTAACTACGATCATTTGCTAGTTTTCATACATCGTATTAAATTAGATATCAAAGGTTTCTGTCAATCAATTAAAACAGGACATCAAGGATACTTTGATTGGCATATTTAAAACTCAAAACTATTAAATAAAGACATAGTTAGCTGAGTAATATATAATTACACTGTACATAGTTACAACCATATCCAACGAGAATGAAAATAGTTAGACGATAAATTCAAAATCACAAGAATACGCAAAATACGTGATAAATATATATATATATATATATATGTATATATAATTTACAAGAGTAAAGTCTAAACACTACACCTTAAAATTGAGTATACATTTAAAAGGAAAACCACAAGTGTATCTAACTGTTTCTCCTTCTTTCTCAGAGTGCGAGTGTAACCATCACTCCACGTCGTGTCACTTCGACATGGCCGTGTACAAGACGACCGGCAACATGAGCGGAGGCGTGTGCGACGACTGTCAACACAACACGGTGGGCCGACTGTGCGAGCAGTGCGCTCCCTTCTACTACCAGCACCCAAACAGGGACCTGAGGGACCCCAACGTCTGTGAGCGTAAGTCACCTCCACATGACCCCTGACCTCTGAGTGTCTGCCGCTGCATCTCTCCTCTTTATGGTCGTCGGTGTCCTCCTCCAGGACATGTTTCTCCCTCAGACATCTGGAGCTGTAGTCACTAACTGTGTTAAAGTCTTTGAAGTGAAAAGCAGAAAGTAGCTGTTGTAACATCATGATTGTAGTTAAGTGGAGGGTACGTGTGTAAATAGAGCTGTAAAATTAAACACCTCCTTTGTTTTCCCAACTTTTAAACTCCACGCACGCTTCTGCAGGTCTTTGCTCTTTATTATCTTCTGTTCATTAATCTTTTGCGAAGAGTTTGTTTTCAATCTGACTCTGACACTTCATCAGTCACATTGTTGCAGAGCAAGATAAACATTTATTGATCAGACACCCCTGAAATATATTGTTGCTGCTGCTGCCTTTTGTGTTGCAAAGGTACATGACCCTACTGTTCTTGACCTGAAATCAGGTTTAACATAAAGTGTATTCTCCCAACATGTGTGAAACATCAGATGTGGGAACGATAAGCATCTTTATGTCAACACAATCTCCCAAATGTAATTTTTTATGTGTCCACAGCGTGTAACTGTGACCCGGACGGGTCTCTGCAGGGCGGTATGTGTGACCCGCGGACTGATGTGGCCGCCGGGCTGATCTCGGGCCAGTGTCGGTGCAAAGCCAACGTGGAGGGCGAGCGTTGCGACTACTGCAGGCAGGGACACCACGGGCTAGGACAGGGGCCTCACGGCTGCCTGCGTAAGTCACAATCACTATTACTCCCCATGTTTTTTAAACTATATTGTCAGTGAGAAAGATCAAATCAAACTTCATAAGACACAAACATACAAAGCGTTGAAAAGTCAGTCACACCGACGCAGTTCAATCTTGTGCCTCATTGTTGCGTTGTGTGTTTTGGCAGCTTGTACCTGTAACCTGCTGGGAACTCTGCCGGGAGGAAACTCCTGCGACTCAGGCACAGGAAACTGCTTCTGCAAACGCCTGGTTGACGGACCAAACTGCGATCAGTGTACTGTAAGAATACAGACATAACTTTAACCTCAATTAGAAAATATTCACCTCATCATATACAGGGATTGTGTATGTGCAGTGTTTATTAATGGACTCCATTCTTTACTTGTAGCCGCAGCACTGGGGTCTGTCCAATGACATGGACGGCTGCAGACCATGTGACTGCGACCAGGGCGGGGCTGTCAACAATAAGTATGATTAATGGACACTTTTTATTAATATATTTGCTTTACAAGGCTCAGAAAATGGTAAAAAATATTGAGCAGTGTTTCCCAAAGACCAAGACGAGGTCCTGAAATGTCCACAAGCTAAACATTTTCATTTTACATCATAGAACTGGAAAAAAACATATCTTCATCTGTCCCTCCACAGCTGTGACCCTCACTCAGGACAGTGCGTCTGCAGGGAGCACATGTTCGGTCGACGCTGCGATCAGGTTGAGTCCGGCTTCTACTTCATCGCTCTGGATCACTACACCTACGAGGCAGAGGACGCCGAGCACGGTCCTGTGAGTGGATTTACTTTATTACCATTCCCATTAGTGATGCTTTCACCCATGTATGTAAATGACGGTCTCTTCCGCTCTCTGTCAGGGTGTGACGGTGGTACCGAGGCCTTATCCTCTGGATCGCAGTCCTACCTGGACCGGTATGGGCTTTGTTAACGTGCCAGAAGGAGCCTACCTCGAGTTCAACATCAACAACATCCCAGAGTCCATGGACTATGACATCCTTGTTCGCTATGAGCCGCAGGTAACAGACCCACACAAACAGACCTCAGTGTTATTCATATATTTAGTCAATTTTATTTTTTAAGAGTCAAGAGTTTTTAGGCCTCAAAAAGAACTTAGAATTGACAAAGTTAAATGTGTATTAAAGTGCTACAAACATAGCGAGAACGCTATTTTTCTTAGCATCCAACAGCTACAGTTCTCACCAGCTGAATAAGAGGTAAAAAAAAACAAAAAACATGAAACTTCACAAATAATATTAATATAAATTTAGCAGCAATTAAATCGAATGTAATGATTTGAGGACACTGGGTCACATGACATGGAAGCTATTGAAAAAAACCTACAATTTTCTATAAAAATAATAATATAAGAGGTCAAGCTAATGCTAGCTAGATGCTAATGGCTCAAATACTCAATACTTAATAGTAATTTTTTGTTGTTGTTGTTGTTGTTTTGAATTTGGAGGGTTTTTTTTATTTTATTTTCCAGTACAGGAGAGACTAAGAATGTGGCAAGAACAACAAAAGAACATTTTCAGAAATACAGCTTGTTAGCTAGCTGAGTACCACTAATTGAACAGAAGCTAGCTAACAAAAGTAGTTAAAAACTTTCTTTTTCATAGATGTTTTTTATAGTTTTCTCTTTTAAAAGCAGCAACTATATTGTACATAATATTGTAAGTTAAAGGTGTATGTGTTACAAAGCTACAAACATAGCAAGATCGCTATTTTTCTTAGCATTCAACAACTACAGCCGAATAAGAGGTCAAGCTAATGCTATCTAGATGCTAATGGTGTAATGCCGAATAATTGTTGTTATCTTGTTTAAGAAAATGCAGGGTTGTTTTTTATTTTTCAGTACAGTAGTATCTTAGAATATGGACAGAACACCTAAAGGACATGTTTTAGCTTTTTAGAAAGACAGCTTGTTAGCTAGCTGAGAACCAGCTACTAGAACAAAAGCTAGCTAACAGAAGAGTATACATGCTACTAATTTAAGCTAGGTAGTGTCGATATTTGCACTTTCAGTAAGTTTTAAGGATAGATAAAACATATCTGAGTGTTTATGTTTTTCGGCAGCTGCCAGAGCAGTGGGAGAAGGTGAACGTCCAAGTGCAGCGTCCCGTCTTCAACCCTCCAAACTACTCCAGTCACTGCGGCAACTCCATCCAGAGTGGAGACGAGCAGTCCATCTCTCTGCCACCTGGATCCAGGTAAAACATTAGTTTACTTCAGCTTGTCTCCTAAGAAACACATTCATTACACACTGTGGCTGACCTTCTGTTGTGTTTCAGACATGTGCTGCTGGTGAGGTCGGTGTGTTTTGAGAAAGGGCTGAACTACACGATCCGTCTCAGTCTGCCGCTCTACTCGTCAGTCAGCCAGATCCAGAGCCCGTACACACTCATCGACTCTGTACGTTGAATTTTAACTTTTCTTTCATTCTTTCAAAGGACGTGTTCAATGTAAAGATCTTAATGGCTTGGCTGAATGCTTTAAATCAAGTTAAACTATTATTGAACAACATGTATGAAGCTACAGCCAACAGGGGAAAAAAAGCTAGGCGACAATTTGAATGCATCACAACTTTGTTTCTGAATCCCATCTGAAATATCTCCCTCTACACTGCTACTCTATCCCTTTAAACCTGTGTTTTTATTGTGTTTTCCATTACTCCTCCTCCTCCTCTTCTTATAGCTGGTGCTGATTCCCCGGGTCAGAGAGATGAACATGTTCCATGGGAGCGACAATGAGGGAGCGTGGGATACGTTCCAGCGTTACCGGTGTCTGGAGACCAGCCAGAGCGTCATCAAAAGCCCCTTGACTGACATCTGCAACGACTACATCTTCAGCGTCTCTGCCCTGCTGCACAAAGGAGCCATGGGTACGTATTTACATGTGTGTTTATGTGCTTTTATAAGTCCAAACCTAACACACTGTCAAGTCAAAATAGAGCAAGAGAGGAGGGAATAATTCACTGTTAAGGAAATATTACCTGCCCTGTAGACCTTTCTTTTATTTATAAAATATCACTTTATATGTGATTTTAGACCCAAAAAAATCCCTCAATAAGCCAACTCGTTCTGTAGCCTGTTAATTTGTTATTACTGTACAAAAATATATCTCACATTAATCTCTTTTCTCCACCTTTTTCACCTCCCAGCATGCCAGTGTGACCCTCAGGGCTCTCTCAGCGCTGTGTGTGAACCCAGTGGAGGTCAGTGTCAGTGTAAACCGAACATTGTGGGCAGGAACTGTGACCACTGCGCCCCCGCTACGTTCCTGTTCAGCCCCTCCGGCTGCAGACGTGAGTGTTAAGAGTGATTGTGTTGTTTAATTATTCTGTGTTCCAATAACAAGAAGCGTACTAATTACAATTACACCCTCAGCTTGTGAGTGTGACCTCGGAGGCTCGGTCAGCGCCTTCTGCCACGAGGCGACAGGCCAGTGTCAGTGCGTCCAGGGGGCCACGGGGCGCCAGTGTTCCCACTGCCTGCAGGGCTTCTGGGGCTTCCCTCAGTGCAGATCGTGCCAGTGTAACGGACACAGCGAGTACTGCCACCCTCAGACCGGAGAGTGTCAGGGCTGCAGGGACTTCACCACCGGACATCACTGTGAGAGGTACGGCCCTGATCAGTGGATAAAGACACAACTTCAAACCTAGTTTGGATTGGGCTTTATTTCTGGATGCGTGCTGGATGTCTTGTAGCAGATGTAGAGCTGAGAGTTTGTGCTTTAAGTTAGAGGAAGAATATAAAATGTATTTCAGGCTTTGCAAAGGGCCACTTAGGATTAGGAAAATGCAGGGTCATGTGAGCACACCCTGACATTCTTGGCAGACACTCCTATCATTGGGAAATCACCTTAATCAACTTTTGATTAACTTCCCGCTCAAGGCAGCACAAGAGACTAGAATTTCACACAAAAAAAGTAAAAAACAAAAGTTAAAACTTAATAACTTGCGTTTCTATTCACAGTTACTATGGTTGTAATCCATATTATTTTAGGATGTTTATTTTATAGAGATTGACAACAGCCAGTTTTCAAGATTTCATCCAATCCGATAACTTCTCCACACCTGGGTCCAGAAAGCTAAATCAAAAGGTATCAGAGTGAAGGGATCTGAGATGTTCTCTTCTTCACTTTTACCTGTACTTCCAGGTGTCTGGACGGTTACCATGGAGACCCAGAGTTGGGATCAGGCGGTCACTGCCGTCCCTGCATGTGCCCCGATGGACCTCGCAGCGGGCGGCAGTTTTCTGACAGCTGTTACCTCCTGTCTCACACCAACCAGCTGGTGTGTGTGTGCAGCCCCGGCTACAAAGGTATACACACACACACACACACACACACACACACACATACACACATCAAACACACAAATTAGTGCTAACAGATTTGTTTTTACATAAGCAGCGTTGTGTCATCATATCTTCACCTCCCTGTCACAAACCAAAACACACTTCAGGTTCCCTCTAATTATTCTGTTGAACCCGAAAACATTCCTTTACTTCCTGTTTCCTGTCCTCACACAGGTGCCAGGTGTGATGAGTGTGCTCCCGGGTACTTCGGGAACCCCTTGGTGCCCGGCGGGCGCTGCCTGCCCTGCCAGTGTAACAACAACATCGACATGCACGACCCCTCGTCATGTGACGCTCGCACCGGCGCCTGTCTCAAGTGCCTGTATCACACCGAGGGCTACGCGTGTCAGCACTGCAAACTGGGTTACTACGGCAACGCTGGCACTCAGAGCTGCAGGAGTGAGTGCAGATTTGAATGTGACTCAATATGTATGTATGCACTTATTGAACCCTGATTTACACCTGTCCTCCTGTGTGCAGAGTGTATGTGTTACTCGATGGGCACGGCTCCTCAGGCCTGTTCGTCCCCCGAGGAGTGTCAGTGTAATCAGATCAGCGGTCAGTGTCCCTGCCAGCCCAACGTGGTCGGTCAGAACTGCGACCGCTGCGCTCCCGATACGTGGAACATCGCCAGCGGGACGGGCTGCCAGCGCTGCGACTGCGACCCGGTCCACTCCTCTGGATCCTCCTGCGATGTGGTGAGTCAGACTCTGTGATGAGAACCTGGAGCCAAAACCACTCACCGAGTCTGTCTGTGTAATTTCCTGCTTCATTATTGAAGCAGCTGCTTCAATTCGCTCTCCTCTATTATGAACTGAATCCCACCGCTGCTCCACAAAATCTTGTCCCTCAGTGAGCTGTTGTTTCCAGAGTTTTTCTTACACAATTCCCGGACATTTTCCAACAATTCTCTCTGAGAGCAAAGCAGCAGGGAGGCGGTAAGTCGCTGTGACCAACCCATCTAGTCACACAGGCTTGTGTTTGTGTAATCTTTTGATATATAGACTCCAGCTGTTTGGGAACTTCTCCTCTCCAGGTTTTTCTGCAGCTCTGTTTTTCTCAGGCGCACAGAATCAGCGTGTGTATACACAGAGGCAGTCACGTAAGGAGAGGAATAATGCGCACACACTCAGACACAAACATTGGGGTTTCTGTGTTTACTGGCTGCTCTCCATCAGAGGAAGGAAGTCTCAGAATACACTGTGGAATAACTGAATACACATTTCTCAGAGAGGAGTGAATTAAACTACAAAGATCTATTGTGTCAGCATGGGAAAGAAAAGACATACTTCAATAGGCCCAAAGTTTACCTGTTTGACACAACAACAACCATCTCAGGTTTTATCTTTTCGCCCCTACGTCGACTGTCTGAAGGTCTCATGTTGACATCATGTTTTTCCCTGTAGTTCACAGGACAGTGCTTGTGCAAACCTGGGTTTGGTGGCAAGACGTGTCGGGAGTGCAGAGAGCTCTTCTGGGGGGATCCAGAGGTCAAATGTCACGGTAAATCATCATCAACATACATTAATGTAAGAAACAAACAAAACATTCCCCAACAGAGCAGAGAGGATGTTTAAACATAAAGCAAGTATCACATTTTATCGCTCAACAAAAAAAGACACAATGGCAGGCAGTGAGTCATGTTGATAATGTTCGTATCGGATTGAAGTGTAGAAACTTTAACCTATTTAAGGCACAGTCCAAAAGGCAGACAGACAGTAATGAAACCTGCTTTAATAGCAGACAGACAAAGTTAGTGATTTAGCTAGTGGAGTTGCTAACGAGAGATATTTTCCTCAGGAGCTAGAGAAGATTAAGATCTTTAGTTTTGGCTTTATGTTGGAAACAACATGGATGCTGTAAAGCAGGGGTGGCCAACACTGCTCCTGGAGGGCTACCTTCCTGCATGTGTTAGGTTTCTCTGACTCCAACACACCTGATTTGAATTATCTGCTCGTTATCAACCAACTGAAGCGTCTCAGGGGAACGAGCGGAACATTCAAATCAGGTGTGTTAGAGTACGGAGAAACCTAAAACATGCAGGAAGGTAGCTCTCCAGGAGCAGGGTCGGCCACCCCTGCTGTAAAGTGTTGTAATATATTCATGAGAGCAAATCTAGTTCACGCCTGTTGACACATTTACTTTTGTCCCATTTGTTTCTGCATAATATGACGTCAACTCTTTCAACTCGCAACTCATGCAGCAAATCTTACTTCATGTGGATTGTAAAATTTCTAATGAATGCAGGTTGAATATTGGTTTTCAACAAGCAGAAACAAACAATAATCAGTATAAATGTTGCTCCAAAACCTCCTGTTTTTAAATGGTCAACTGTGTTTACAGCCTGTTTTTGCTGCCCCTAAGTCCCCAAATATGACGGCAGATTAGGACCATTATATAAAAAGAGGAAAAAAACAGAGCTGGAGGAGAAAAAACAAAAAAATTCACAGATTAAGGTCGAAAATATGCCAGAAAGAAAACCTATGAAAATAGTGTTTATAGGAGCCTTTTAGAGCCGTGTGTTCACGGCCCCCTCCCTCTCGATTCACCTGTTTCTCCTCTCTGCCCTGTTGGCTCTGCTGCTCACACAGGCGTGCATGGCACGGAGCTCATCACATATTTAGCCTGTTTTCTCTGCACAAAAGAAGCTGACTTCATGGAGGAGAAAGACTGAGCGACCCTCTGCTGCAAAAACACACTTTAAACAACCTTAAACACTCCTTGATACATTATTTTCCTAGTTTTTGTTTCTCGCAGATTTATTTTATTCTGATTAATTTACGGCTTTTTCTCCATATATGACTCTTCTCCTCCGGCTCCGTTTTTCTTCTCTTTTTTTCTTTTAACAATTACCCTAATAGGCTTGTACAAAAGAGTCAGTTATGGTGATGTGCTTTATTTTCAGTAATAACACTCTGTCAGGCCTGGACTGCAGCCGCGGTCACTTCCTGCTTTTTCAGGAGCTGTGTTGTTCATTCTGTTCCTCAGTATGTCAAACGGTGAGAGTGAGGTCACTTAAAAGCACGCTACATACGCCGTAAAAAAATCCCTCCTACATTTTTAACCCTAATATGGATGTAAACACACTTTAACAGCCTTAAATCTTACAGTCAGTGTTTCATTTCAAACCCATGCGCTGGAATTTAGAGCCAAAACAATGGAGAACATCACTGTCACAACACTTCCTGTACTGTATATCTGTGTTTATTTTCCTGTTAAACTCGGCCGTCCTTCTTTCTTCCTGTGGGATCTGATTCCCATGAGTCACCATGTAGGCGAACTTGAGCTTGAAACTGTTTTTCCATCATATTTGTGTTTTAGCTCGTAATGAACAGGGAAGCATACCTGTGGTTGCAGTGAAAGGGCTTTGGAATGAGCTGGTCCTGTTAGCTTACATGTCAGCTGGTGCTCTGAAGCCATTTCTGATCCCAAAACACTTTTATTGTCCTCTGAACAAACTGCTGTAGAGTCCATCTGCACTAACGTTCGCCTCACGGGAGCCGGCTCAAACCTCAGAGAGAGAGAGAGAGAAAGTAGGAAGGAGAAACAGGGCGAGGAGAGAGGGAGAGGATCTGGGAATGACCTCTGGTTCCCGACTCATGAGAACCAGATGTTCTCCAAAACTCCCAGGCATCCCGTTTTCATCATGCACCGACGCCCAGAGGGCAGAGGAATCTTGAATTATTCCCGCTGTATTCCCTGAAGGGGCCCTCAGGCTCTTAAACCAGCTGGACTTTGCTCTCTATCTGCACAGATGATCCGCCAATGTGCAAATTCATGGGAAATCTGACCATCTGTGGGCACCTCACTGACGGATGTGTGGGAGTGATGTGAAGTTATGTGTTGATGAAGAAGAGGCCGCCACAGCTGAGAGGTTGTTTTTATGTCCAGATTTAGATGTCAGAGGTTAAATGTTTGTCTTTAAGGCATCTTTATGTGCATGCAGTGATTTAAGGAGACTAAACAGAGCGACTGTTTTAGTGTGTGGCTGCAGTCGCCTTAAATGGCCCATAATCACCATGTATGTTCTGACCTGAAGGTGAAATATTTACCACAACACAAACTTCAAACCCAACCTTCACCTTCTGCCCCATAAATATATATGCAGCAACACTGATGACGTGAAACTCTGCAGCAGTGAATTCCTTCTTTCTGCTTTAGACTAAACCTCCTCTTCTCTGGGAGGGAGGACGCCGTGTGGAGCGCCTCGACACTCAGGGGGTCAGTTTGACCTTTAAGGTCTCGTTCATGTCAGTGTTTATTTACTGAAGACGCTGGAGGTTGGATAAAGTCTGTCTTCAGATGTGTCATATCCTCAGGGGGAGTTAAAGCTCCTTTTCACTGGTTATGAAACAGGCTGAAATTAATTCTGATTCCTCTCTATGAGCTACAAAAGCAAAGCAGACCATCAGCGACTATTATTATTGATTATTTCGATAACGTCATTTTTAATGCCTGAAACCGCTTCATCACACAAAGAGATTAACTGCACGCTGCCTTTGTTTACATTTAAAGTGAGTGATACATATGACTGTTAAAGAAAGCAGGATGAGATTGTGTGTTAAAAACCACCACTTAAACATGTGCAGCAAAGGGCCGAGGGTCGGAGTCAAACCCAGGACTGCTGCATCAAGGACTGTGCCTCTACACATGGGTTAACTGCTGAGCTAAACTGGTGCCCCTGCAATATGTTTTAAATGCAGTATCATAAGATTTGACCATTTTTAGGCCGAGAATATTAAGAAATACTTAAAAGTAATAATCTTGAAGATTTTCATTTAAATAAATGTCTGTCTGGTGTGACTTTCACAGAAAAAATCACAAGCGACACCAAGTTAGCGACGCGTTTTCCATCAGCCAGCAGTGGTTGGTCTGCCAGAGAGGGTAGGCGGAGCTAAGCGGCTGCTTTTCCGCTCTCTGCAAGTGTTGCGAGTAAACAGTAATCTACTATGGCTGAACAAACAAAGAAAAGATGGATGACTACAGATACAACTTCAACAAGAAGTGAAAATCCAAAGAAGAAGAAACAAACTCGACGCTCAGATGAAGCAAACAGTCTGAAAAGGAAAGCGACCGTCAGCCAGGAAAATCAAGAGTTACAACCGGAGTGAACCGTGCTCCCGCAATTACCGTTTATCGCCATTGGTGCAGCAAAAGAGATCAAAACTGAGATCTTCGAGATTACAACTTTAATAAGTTTGCCTATTTTCCAATGAGATTCTATTACTGACAGAGAAAACACTCTTGTGATCACTTCACAGCAGAGAAACTTTGGGATGTTAACGTCGTCCAAAGGAATAAATTGAATAAATTTAACATGAAAAATTCTTTAAATTAACAAAACTTTAACATTTTTTTTAGGTCACATTAAAACTATCTTGTGCTGGAGGAGCTACTTAAACCTATATAGTTTATTATAATTCTTCCATACCGCGAAAATTTCTATTCCCGCATCTATCTGGCTTCCTGGAAATTCCTGTAATAACTTCTCCCTGACATTCCTCTCTGTGTGTTTCCAGCTTGTGACTGCAACCGTCAGGGAATCTCCAGCGAGCAGTGCCATCGTGCGACCGGTCAGTGCACCTGTGTGGAGGGTGTCTCCGGCCTCAGGTGTGACGAGTGTGCCCGTGGCTACCAGGGTGAGTTCCCCAACTGTGAACCCTGCGACCCCTGCTTCGCTGTCTGGGACACCGTCGTCAGAGAGCTGACCAATCAAACTCAACGTCTGGAGGCCCAAGTAACAGAGCTCAAGAGCACCGGAGTGACGGTGCCGTATAAAGAACTGATCAGCAGCCTGGAGAGAAACATCAAGGCTGTCAGAGACATCTTAGAGAGCAACCCTGCAGGAGTGAAGCTGGAGCAGATTCAGGAGCTGATGAATCACGTAACGTAAGACAGAAACAAAAACAGAACTACAAACAGATCATACGGGCTGCTTTATGTTTGAATTGATGAATGTTTTGTTGATTTTTCAGTGGTGTGATGTCCTACGTCACCATCAAGCTGAACACAACAGAGGAGGGCTTGAACCTTCTCCACTCTGACGCCAACGCCACCGACGCAAACTTGGACGCTCTGACTGAAGAGGCCAACCAGCTGGAGCAGACAGTGAAGGACCTGAGACAGGAAGTGTATAACGCTAAGAACGCCAACATCCGGGGTGAGAAACCAGAGCTCAGAAAAGAAACAGTGTGTGTTTTAAACCTTTAACTTAAAGGTAAACAAGCATATCATCGGCGTATGGCTTCACATCGATCCTGTTATACTTGTTTTATTTGATGGTTGCTCGTTTCCATCCCTAGAGCTATAAATATGATTGTGTAGCCTTAGCAGGGGAATACATAGTTATGTTTTAAGTACAGTAACTAAGCAGCATAGTCATCACGGGGCTCCTGACATAACGCTTTAGTGAAGCTCTGTGATTTTTACGCTAATCTGTAACGTCCAGAAAAGTGGAAATTTGTCTTTAGCTTCTCAGATTTGTTGATGCACATCATTAACACAAATTTCTCTCGCTGTATAAAACCTCTAAACAGCAGTTTTCATTCATTTAAAAAAACATTCTTGTTGTTTTTAACCCTTAAAAACAGCTGAGTCTTGCTGAACCCGTCTTAAAAAGCACTTATGATTTAAAAGCAATGACATGCTCAAAAACGTGACTATCATTCATAAACAACCAAATTTCCTAACTCCTCTGTAGCTCATGTCTGACAGTTTTATAACAGACCGATAAGAATCCTCTGATCTGCATACTTGTGTGCTCTCAGGTGCCATGGACACCATTTCAGCTGCACACATGCAGTCTACGATGGCGGAGATCAGCGCCAACGCCTCCACCAGCATCCCTGGAAACACAGTGGAGCAGTCTGCAAAAGTACGGAAAGCAACAGAGGACAAACTGAGCGGCGGTCAGAAGGAGTTTAACCGCAAGCTGCAAAGAAACTCCCAGAAGCTGGACAAACTGTCCGAGGAGCTGGATACATTTGACCTGACGCCACTGAGCGAGAAGGTGAGAAACGGTCACAACCTCATTAACAAAATGTTTCCAGATGAGGAAAATCTAACCTCTGTAGATTAAATATTCACTTGCCCTTTGTGTTTATTCTCTCTCTGAAGACCTGCGGTGGTGCAGCTGAAGGTGACGCCTGCTCTGGCTCCCCCTGTGGTGGTTTGGGTTGTGTCGGCGAGGACGGAGCGCCTCAGTGTGGCGGAGAGGGCTGCAAAGGTCTTGCCACGACCTCCCAGACTGCTCTCAAATCAGCCAAAGACCTGGACAAGGAGATCCTCACCGCGATGCAGGAGGTGGACAAGCTCTCCAGGATGGTGAGTGAACAAGGAATTGAAGAATGACCCATAATGAACGTCAGCAAATAGCTAATTTGGTGTTTGTTGCAAGGTGTGGGAAGCCAATACCAGAGCAAACAAGGCCAAAGTGGACGCTCAGCAGGTGCTGATCAAATCCAACCAGAGCAAAGAGAGAGTGGAGCAGAGCAACGAGCAGCTCCGCAACCTCATCAAGGAGATACGAGACCTGCTGACCAGTGAGTGCACCACAAACACAGACTCAAAATCATGAATGCATGAGATACTTTTAACTGATTAACTGTGTCTTCACTCTGATGATCCAGATGAAAAGGCAGATGTTTCGGTGATCGAGGCGGTGGCCAACGAGGTGCTGGCTCTGGAGATGCCGACGTCGTCAGAGAAGCTGAAGGAGCTGACGAAGGAGATCAGGGAGAAGGTCGGCACTCTGACCAGCGTGGAGGACATCCTCAGTCAGAGCGCAGAGGACATCCAGGCTGCGGAGGAGCTGCTGAAACAGGCCAAGGCTGTGAGGTATCCACACGAGTTGATGAGTTGGTTTGAGTGATATTCATGTAAAATATTATTGTGAATATGTTAACAAATATTTTGTATACAAATCAGCACCTTCTACTGTATTTGTCAGCTTGTCTCTGATTTGTTAATAAAGTTTTATCACTGTAAAAAAAGTTGTTTATTCATAAATTAACAGCTGGACTTCAAACTGTAACATGTCTACTTTCTGTCCCTCAGTGAGAAGGCGAATAACATGAAGGAGACCGCAGATGTAGTGAAAGCAGCCCTGGAGGAGACTGAGCGTGCTCAGACCATCGCCATGGACGCCATCCAACTGGCCCAAAACAACACTAAGGGCACGCTGGACCTGCTGGTCTCTGTGAGTGAGCGACTGTAACCTTCCTCATATTAATACATGATTCAACAAACATAAACACATCATTTCATCATGATTTCCTCAGTGCTGTTCGAGAATCGGCTCTTTTAATAGCATCATTTTGTTCCCTCTTCTTCTCCTGACTGGAGAAATAGCGCCTCCTAGTGCTTACTCGATGAACTGACTCCTGATAGTTGCATGGGAGTAGTTCAATCTCAAAATGCTACACCGTATAACTCCAGTATTTTTCTCTCGTTTAAAACTTCGAGAACATTTTTCTAACTCTGGAGAGACCCGGCTCGTGAACTCACGTCCTTATCGGGTAGTTTAGTTTAGTTTTAGAGGCATTAAAAGAAACCTCAGTTGTGTTTTTATGTAACATCTGGCCACAGTTCACATATTCGTCAATATCCTATCATTTTTATCTCTTTTTTTAAATCCCTCATCTCTCAGGCTGATTAAAGTTTCTATCCTATAATCTAATGTGTGTGTGTGTGTGTCAGGTGGAGTCTGAGACGGCCGTTTCGGAGCTGAAGCTCAGTAACACGACGGGTCGTCTGGTGCAGCTGGAGAGGGAGGTCGGCCTGATGAGACAGAACAACCTGGAGGTGAACCGGCTCGCTGAGACGGCCGACTGGGTCACCGACCAGGCCCGACTGAACGCAGAGGAGGCCCAGAAGGTCTTACCTACACACTCTCACACACACACACACTGTTCACTCATCCTAACCTGAGATAGCTGATATTAACCCTTGTTTGTGTGTGAAGGAGTTTGACGTGGAGGTGAAAGATAGATTCGAGGAGGTGGAGGACCTGGTGGGGGATAAAGGGGAGTCGGTGCTGCAGGCGAGGAGGAAAGCGGACGAGCTGCAGCAGGAGGCCAAAGAGCTGCTCGCTCAGAGCAGCAGCAAACTGCAGAGACTCGGAGGTAACACACGTCACATTTTTGGTTTATTTCTTAGAGCACGTTTTGACTTTTTCCAGCATTTATTAACTAAATATACAACAAATAGCCTAAAAGTTACATGTTTCTTCCTTATTACATTTTTCGTTTTTTTGTATTTTTCAGTGCAGACTTTTATTTTTCTTTTATATTCTGTTTTTGTTTCCTGAGCCAAAGATTGAGAGTGCAAACTGCAGAGAAAATATTCATAATTTAATCAATCAATTATAAAAAATCACTGCTGATTAATGTCATGCAATTATTTCATCTCAAGCAGAGTTTTAACCAATCAACTAATCTCAAGTCAAGTCACATTAGAACAGAATCATACTTTCTGGTCTCGTGTGTTTTCAGAGTTAGAAAGCTCCTACGAGACCAACCAGCAAATCATTGAGTCCCGAGTTGCAGAGCTGGCGGAGCTGGAGCAAACCGTCCGCAAGATCCTGGAGGAGATCAGCTACAAAGTCACGCTGTACAGCACCTGTCTGTGAGGATCACCCGTACACTCTCCTCAGCTCCTCAGACTCTTGACTGTTCTCAAGTGTACCAGCTGGGACTTTAATGGTGCCAAAAACCAAGAGGATCCCAGACAGCTATTAGGACCAAACACTGTAATATGTTCGACACTGTCAGTGCCAAATGTTTCATTTGATTGTGTCAGCCAACAACTTAACACCCGAGTATCTGCCCGAGACAGCTGTGCCAAAAAGTGTTTTAACAATCGAGACGAGTTTTCAAGCTGCCAAAGACCATTAAAGTATTAAATGAACCACTAAAAGCCAAAGTGACCTCAAACCAAGAATGTGTAGAGAATATACAAACAAGCTGTTTAAGGTAATACGATCTGTGTATTTAAATGTCTGTTTGATACAAATATTAAAGTTTTATACGGACTAAAAAAGCCCAAAGATATGAAACATTACGAGGACCAAAATGCCTTTTTCAATGGTTCTGTGACCAAAGACAAACATTAACGTTAGATTTGACAATAAAGTTCCTGAAACATCAAAGTTGGTGTATTTTATTCTGTTTTTGATGAAAGGAAAGGACGCCAAGTGAATCCCCACGAAGATGAAGAGTTTGTGTTTAGGGACGTGCAGAAAACAACAGTTCCTGTGTGTGCGTGACTCTACAGAGATAAGAAACAGCTTGTGTGAAGATATATAAACCGGTTGCGTGACCCCACAGAGATGCTAAAAACAATGGTTTGTGTGTGGGAGCAAAACACTTGGTGTCAGTAAATATGTGTCATTTGTTACCCTTATTCAGATTTTCCTTTTTTATAAAGGTCAAGTTTTTAAAAAGTAAATACTCACCACCGATTTTGAAACTCGTGATCAACTCTCTCATCCCTTTTTGAAAGTACAAGAGTCCTCACTGTCCAATATATACGTTAAAGTTTGGACAAAGATGAGACAAACCCTGTTTACAAGAACAGAAAAACATCTTTTATTTGCACTTTGGCATTCAGAATATTTGTTCTTGTTAAAATAAAGCATCCTCCGGGAAATAAAATGTATTCAATATCCTTAGAAAGGACACGACACAGAAAAACAGAAGGACTGTGAAGTTTGTCTCATCAGCTCTCAATACAGTCCAGAGGAACATTTACAAACCATCACCTCACTCTGAAACAGAATGATGATGTTGTGTCTGTTATGATGCAGCACAGCACTAACAGCAGCATTTGTGGTTCTTTAGTTTAAAATTCTTGCACAAATGTTGGCATTTAACGAGCAAAGCTAAAACGGAGATTTTTTTTTATATTAACACCTCAAGAGTTGTTGAAATTTTTTAAGTTGTATTCTTGAAAGCAAAACCTGAATCAAACTAAAATGTTCACCATCCTGTTACAGCTGAAAGGCATTTTAATCCGATTGTTTGATGGACATTAGCAGCTCAATAAGGCAGGGTGATTGATGTTTACACTGAAGCTGGTGAGGAAGAAGCCCTCCAACAACACACTGGAATGATCTCTGTTTTTTTAGACATCTGGTGTAAAAATATATCACATTTGAATCTTAAATCCAAGTGTTGATCCCATTTAGTCCAACTCGTACACCCCTCTCCATCTACAGCAATTAAACTCCAAAACAGAAAATCTACATCTTCTTCCTCCTCCTGTAACTCACGGGGGCAAAGAGCCTCAGTTTGTGTTTCTACTCCCTGCTGCGGGGGCCGTGTGGTGGAGGAGCTCCCTCCACAGGAGCGGAGCTGGGGACGGAGAGCAGCTGGCCGGCGTGGATGCGTTCGTTGACGCGCAGCTGACAGCCGTCCTGCAGCATGCGTAGAGCTATCCTGGCGATGTTGCGTGAATCGTCGAGGCCGGAGTGAGGGCGACCTTCATACTTCAGACCCAGCTTCTCCAACATGGTGCTCAGCTTCGTCTGTGTGCGGGGGACCTGCAGGGCCAACACAGACGTTTAGAAGGGGTTGTAACAATCCAATTTTGGTGGTTATTGTAACATATGACATTTAAATCCTGTCCCCGGTCTTTTGACAATAAACACAAACCTTGTAGAAGTTTCCATACAACTTCCTGATGTTAATCCACTTCTTCGCAAAGTGAGGATATCTGATGCGGCTGATTCTGCATTGGATGTTGAGGAACTTGCTCATATCCCAGGCTCTAAAGGAGATGGAGAACAAAAGCAGCCTTTGGTTAAGATTTCAATAAACACACAAGAGGAGACATGGGTTCAGTTAGAAATCTGCAGCAGTGCTGAATTCAAACATACCCGTCAGTAAGAATGGCGTATTTGTACTTTGTCCCGAGCTCTCTCTCCTGAAGCCAGTCCACGACCCTCTGCAGGACGGCTGGAAATGTGTCTGCTTCATCCACCATTTTCTGCAACAACATCAAATTTTAAATCACAAAAAAGCTGATCATAAAATTACAACACTGATTGCAAATCAACTGGGACCAACTAACCTGTGTTATGCCTGTTAACTTCACACAGAAGTCTGAAAGCTGTGGATTCAACTCCGGTTTGACGTATTCCTGAAAGGAGTCCACCTTCAAAATAAAAGACATATAAACATAATCATTAATCTTAAACTCGCCCTGCGGATTAGAAATTGAACATTACAACCGTAACTTACAATTTCTAGCGTGTGCGTGTTGATGAGCACCATGGGGAACTCGATGATTTCATGATGAAAGTCTGCAGGATTGTCCTCCTCACACGTCGCCTCAAAGTCCACCACGCAGATGTAGTCATAGTAGGTGTCAGTGGGTCCCCCCTCTGCAGCAGTCTGCATCAGCTTCTGCTTCTTGTAGTGGCTCTTCAACCTCTTCTTCATCACATCCTTTACACCCCTACACACAAAATGAAAACGGTTTATGAAACACTTCTTCTAGGCTTTGAAGTTCAGTCACTAATTCATTTCTGGAATATGATGATTAAAATATGAAGTGCATTTTAAACCAATCAGGAATCTAGTATTACCTTGTGTCGAGCTGCAGCTCTGCTAACTTCTTTCTCAGTTCGTCCTTTGACATGCGGTTGATGTGTCCATTAGCCAGAGCGATCTCTTTGTACACAGGATGACTGAAATCACTGTTTGACTGAGACGGAGACACCTGAGCAGCAGATTCTTCGGCAGGACAAATCCTGCTGCAAGGCTTTGCCTGATGAGAAATTATGTCAGTCATTAGTTCACAGAAGAAGGGTAATACAATGGGGCATTAAGCCAGTTATGGATTCTGGTTTGTTTACAGAAAGAGATAATGGGAGATCAAAGTCCAATAAATGTGTCAGATGTGATGATCTGTAAAGGTGCACACTGCACAGGTCACAGTTGTCAGTTTCAGGTCACAAATTAAAGTTACAAACATGTTAAGTGACTGGCCACTGTGAGCTTTGACTCTCCTCCTAAGTGACAACATGAAGTTAGCTAGCTGCTGATACCAACCTTTTCCTCCTCTCTTGTATTAGACATCTTCACATAGACGTCCTTGGCGTTAATGTTCTCCTTGTGCTCATCCATTTAAAGTGCAAATAAATCCTGAAAACAATCAGCTATTTGAAACAACTACTCAAGCGTAAAATGTATAAAAATAATCCACTATAAAACGCTAGTGGTCTCGATAGCTAACACTTGCTAACATGAGCTAACAGGACAGCAGACATTCCTGTGCGACTTCGCTAATGTCAACTTTAACAACACTAACTGCAACGCTAAAACGTGAAGTTGTTATTATAAAATTAAAAATGAAAAGCTAACAACGCATTTGATCGACAATGTTACTGTTTCTGTTCCAGTAGCACCCATTGATGTGTTAGCTCTCCGCAGCAACATGAAACTTTTTTTAAGGTGGACAGTTATGATGACTTCCGGTTTGCGCCAAAACAACATGAGTCATTTCCGCCACCTTGTGTTGTGGATGACGCTCCATGTTTTTTAAGACGTAATATATATATATTTAATTTATATTTGTTTTTGGTAATTGTTTTTTGTTCTGCATTATTAGCTTACATGTTTTGCCTTATTTGTCATTATTAAATAGCACTATTATAGTATTGAATAGCAAATACTGTATACGGCCCTAGCAGTAGGGAATACAGCCAGGATTCCATCTTCCTTCTTCCATTCAGTTTTCTTCAGCGAAATTTGGTATAGGAATAATTAAATTAGTTACATATTGATCCCAAAAGTTGCTGTTTCAGCCCTTAGACTATCTTACAAATATCAAAAATATTTAAATAGTGGCTACTGTTTTTTTTTTTTTTAAACATATACATAAAAAACTTTAAAATGTATCTTATATGTTTAAAACGTTCACAGACGGTAATTTGTTATGTAATAAGGGTGTATTAAAATCACAATTCTTTTCTTCTAGTATCTTCCTTTAAAAGTATATAAAAGATTTCCTTAAAATCTTTAAAAATATGTAAATGTATCAAACATTGGCTGCAGTTGATGATTTGTTGGCACTGCTCGTATCTGACAGCTAGGTGGCAGTCTCCTCTATGATTTATTCTGTGCCATGAACTCATACTTACACTGTACTGTATTTGTGCTCTAGGTGCCTAATAAAAATGTTAATGTACTGGACTCAGTGCTGCAGTTTGAACCAAACTAGTCCCTGTGTGGTTTGAGGAAAATGAACTGGGAAAGAAAAAGAGCAGTGTGCAGGACAAAGAGCAGGAGGAACGAAGCAGGGCAAAACATGGTCTGAATAATGAATCTGAGGCCGGCAAGAGTGGATAAAAGATTAATGATGGACAAAACAGCTGCTACTCGTTCTATAGCCAATCATATACCCATCAGTGTAGCTGAAATGCTCCTAGGATAATTAGTTTTTAGCTTTTTTAATTAAGATGAGTCAAATCATCATGACATTTGTTACAAGATGCGTCTGTTAATCCTTCGGGACTTAATTAAAATGTCTGCACTGAGATAAGTTACTTAAACACTTTGGTTTGCACTGTGCAGCTTGTGTTTGTTAAATAATTTTCGCACATTTTATGTATGAATTCTTTATAGTGCTTGCAGCGTCGTTTGATCCCTGCCCTTACATCTCGCAGCCTGTCTGATGGATAATGTTTAATGGATGAGATGGCAGGAATTTTAAAACAGGGGAATAATAAGAAGCAGAAAGTCTTAGAAAAACAAAGATTTATTCTCTCTTTTGAAAAAAATAATGTTATGGAAACCCATAACCAGCAACTAATGCACATAGAAGAGACAGAAATGTGAAAATATACATTATGGACTTAAAATAGAGCTTTGGAGAGGTTCACGTCTCTCCTGAACGGCAGACAGAAATAGTGTTTTAGCCAATTTTGAAATCAAGGAAACAAAACACAATAAAAAGAGTAATTTCAGTGTTCTTTAGAGAGGCTAAGGTGCCTTAAAAATGTCCATATTTGGCTTTTGAAGGGACGCAAACAGAAGTGAAACAGTAAGAAGAAATAAGCTGCATTTAAAAGGCAACAGTCCCCTCATCATCACAGTGATACAGGGCTAGGGAGCGTGGAGCTACATTGTTCAGCTTCCTCTGTCTGTTCTGTGCTGCATTCATGTCACAATGGAAAAACAGCTGCTAAAGGATAAGCAGTTTTAATTGTTAAATGCTGCTTGGGAAGATGGACATGGACCTGATATTTACAAGTATTATTGTGCAAGAACAGACTTACTTACTTCAAGTATTAAACAAAAAGTCATTACAATTCATAAGTCTTAAAATATGACGGCAGGGCAGGACTGTCTCTGCCAGTTTCATCTCAAATGAGTCACTTCCGAGCTGTTAGAGAGAGTCAGGTGTGAAAATGCTGAAAGGAATTATTGTGAGCAAATCAAACATAGCAGCAGTAATAATCACCCTCGGCGTCTTACACAGGTTTCAACAGGTGGGAATCTTTTCAAGTCAGCACTTTGAACAGTAAGAGAATAGCTATTCGTATTCCCATCGGACATGAACGCAGCACAACATCAAAGGCTTCACACAAAAGTTAATTTGTTCTGTTCACCTCGTAAAAAAGGCAATTCAATAAAAATCAAGACTTTTCTCTGACAGCTTTCCTCACCGTTTACATGCTAGCTGGTCGATGCTAAAGCTGCAGTCTTTGGAACTGAGTAAAGCACATCGACTCACACACCAAGTTATTTTCTCAAGTAGCTTCGAGAAGCAAAAACAGATATTTCAGGGACAAAAACCTTGAAGGATCAAACTAACAATACAGGAGGCAGTTGAAAGCTTTCCTTTTAAGTAGTTGTTCGACATTTTGGGCAAAATACTTCCAAGCTTTGTTGTTGAGAGTTAGCTGAGAAGACTGATACTCATGTCTGTATGCTAAATAAAAAGCTAGAGCTGGTTAGCTTAGCTTAGCACAAAGACTGGAAATAGGGGGAGACAGTTAGCGTGGCTCATCCCAAAGTGGGATTTGGGACAGCGAAGGCTTTTTAATTAACACATTATTTTGTGTTTGTGGCAGGAAGTTAAAGTAACTCCATTGAAAGCAACATTAACACTTCATTTTAAAGATTTAACGATGTATATCACATTTTAATTGTTGAGTTTTACAGGTTCTGTTCAATGGTTTGTTACCGATTGAATCGGGCTAGCAGTTTCCCTTTGTTTCCATTCATTATGCTAAGCTAGGCTATTCGTCTCCTGGCTCTAGCTTGATATAAGGCATACAGGAAATCACCTGAACTCTCAGCAAGAAAGCAAATACTTCACAAAATGTGAGACAGTTTCTTTAACAAACATTGTAGACACACAAGCAGGCGCACAGCACATGAACACACACTCACACAGACAAACACGCAAACAGTTTAAAACTTTAAAATTGTCCTTTTGAATGAGACACTGACAGGAACACATAAATACACAACAGCACACACAGTACAAATCAACCTTCAGGTGGATGTGTCTTTGTGTCGTCACAGCTGGCTGGTGTTCGATGAGGCATACTGTGCAGGTTCAAGACTGATCGACCGGCTTCATGCAGCCAGCGAGTGTTTGTTTGTTCAGAGGTGCTGCTATAACAGATACACTTCCCTTTAAGGACAGGAAATAATCCGTGTATTTTCATGCCCACTCCTCTATATTTAGTTTAGCGTCTGTTGTTGTGTGCAGCCAGTATCCTCTAATGAATCCAGAAGCCAATAACATGGCTGCCATGTGATCAATCCCAGCTGCTTTATCTCCTAATGGTCCAATACTTTGGACTGTAGTGGTACTCTGTTACGGCAGCGCTGTGCCCTGTTTTTATGTGTCCTCCTTGTAGACAGCTCGCTGCAGAGGTTTGTTCAGTTGTGATAAATTATATCAGCTTACGTGTATGTGTTGGAATCACTGCGGCGGTGCATTCTTGGAAAAGGCTTTGTGGATTTGTGTGGACCCTTTTTAGACATGCAGAGCCATAAATCAGTCACCGCGGGGCCTAGAATCACCAGGGGACTGGGGCAGGTGTAAGGCTACATGTAAACTCCTCCCCAGGTTTTGCGCTGCCATGACGACAAACATCACGGACACCTAGGTCGGCCAAAGTTATCAGGTCTCACTAGCGCAGCTCTTGGATCAGTGTGGGAGGACAAGTCGTTCCAAAGCGCACTGTAAATGTTCCCAGTTCTTCCACAGCAGCGCCAACACCGACACGCCCACGCAGGTGAGTGCCAGGTGGAGGCGGCTACGCAGCAGCGGGGCGGTGAACTTGGCGGCCGTGGAAACACACACGAGGATCACCGTTACGATGGCCAGCATGATGTTGATGCATTTTCCCAGCAGCACTTTGGCGTCGGTGTTTTCCACCTGAACCGTCTGTTGCTGCTGCTGCTGGAGCTCCAGCTTAGACACACGAGTCTGACACGACTCCAGGACCTCCTAAACACACACACACACACACACACACACACAAAAAAAACTCAGTTAAGATCAGGATATTACAGGTGAGCTATGACTAATAAGGGGAGGGCAGTGACACCAGATTAGATATGAATTTGCATTTACTGCATTAGAGATAAACAGCAGTGTAATATATTAAAATTAAACGGGAGATGCACCTAGGCAAAACGGCCCAAAGATAGTGTTTTGCATGTCTTCCTCTATAACACAGAACACTTTAAAACGATAATTGGTGACCAACAGACTTAAACCCAAAGTTTAGAGATGGAGATGGAGAGGAGCTGCTGGTTCTGGAAGATTTTTTTTCTCACTCTTAATTCCGGTTAAAATGTTTTCTTTTAGTCATATCCAAAATATTATTTAATACAAGAGGTTCCCTGATAATGCAACAAACTAAAGAGTTAAGCATCTGATTATATGTTTTACTTCTTTCAACTTGTTTTCTCAAAAAGCATCATCTTTTTTATAAGTTTAGCTGTGGGCCTTAAATACTGCAATACCCATGAGCCGAAAATGAAAAAGCTTTTTTAGGGTAATTCATTCACATTTTCTCCTATTGATTTTTGGACAATTACAATTGGTTACAATTTGCTCTACATTTGGATTGAAAAACGGATACCGTAACGCTTTATATAAAGGTCCTTGTAATAAGCGTTAGTTAATAGGTAATAAGTACTTGTAAGATGCTTATTAACATTAAATATATGTTAATAAGGCTATATAAGTGCATAATAAAGGGTTAATTAACCTAAATAAGGCACTGTTCTCGCTTTAGCTGCAAAAAAGCACAATTAACTGGTAATAAGTGCATAATGAATTGCTAATCACTGCATAGTAAAGTATGTATTAATATTAATAAAGCAACTCTAAAGCTTAGTAAAGGCATAACAATGGCATAATAAAGTGAGTAAAACCCAATGAATGCATTTGTAATGCTATTGTAAACACTTCTATTAAAGCTCTTAGACTGTCTATAAATTAAGTTTCTATTAATATAATATCAAGTTTCTTATAAGTGCTTATAAATGTCTTATTAATGTTAATAAGTATCTTATAAGACTTATAAGAGTCTTATCACCGATTAACTAACGCTTATTACGAGGACCTTAATATAAAGCGTTACCATGGATACTATCTACAGAGGAAACATGCTTAACTGGGACGCCTGAAACAGTTCCTCCAATCAAGCAGTTCTATTCAAATTAACGATGAAACAAAATAGAGAATAAACAAATAATCACGTTTATGAAACTGCAGATTTAGAAATTTTGGCAAATGTTTTGCTTGATAAATGACTTAATCACTACATAGATGTTTAAAAATGTCCAAGTAGAATTCTCTCTTCATTGTTTAATCAGATTATTATTTCAGTTTTCAGAGTCAAGTGTGTGTCAAAGGCAAGTGTGGTTTGGTGGTACATTATATAACAGCTACTTATAGGCTAACTGTGTGTATGAGTGTGTACACAACAACACTTTACCTGTATGTCCCTGGCCCTCTCGTAGGCCTGGTACGCCACCTTCTCCTCTATACTGGCCAGTTCCTGCTTCAGGTTACTGGTCTCATGCTGGTGGAGCTCCGTCAGGTCGTTCAGCTGGTCCTCCAACCGCTCATACCTGACACACACAAGCAAACACACACACACACAGAAAGATGAAGAGTAGGTGGAGGCCCAGCACAGAGGGAGAAACAATGCATAATTGAGAGTGTGTGTGGGCGAGTTACAGTACAGCCGTTTATGTACTACTGCTGAAAACATTTGCCCTTGGTTGACTTAGCAACAGTCTGCGGGTTTGTGTGTAAGCTCTGCTATCTATTTTTAGTTTACGAATGCTTTTTATAATGGTCCTTTAAAACTGTCAAAAGCTCTTCAAGGTTCAACAGCACCTGTACAAACAGAATCTGCAAAGGTTAGGGCGACTGGATTCCTGCAGGAGAAGTTAAAACATTTGTCGTCATCAATATTTTATTCAGACTGCAACAAAAAGCAAATTAATTTATAGCCCTAAATTAGGCAGTATTTACTTGTGATCCTTCAGGTCATCCCGAAGTGTAATCATGCATTATGAGCAGTCCAACCAAAAGTAATGTTTCCTTCTGGGATGGTTCATTTGAAGGACTTTTAGAGGAAAGTGCGACTGTAATTTTGAAGAAAAAAGCCAGAGAAATTATACAAAATATTTAGATTTTACTTGTTTTTTTCTTAATTTTTGTTTATAGTCTATTCATCTGTCATCTGTGTAGCTTTAAATATTAAATTTCTTTAACACTTGTTTTACTCATCTTTTTCTAATCACAGTAATGCTTAGGATAACCTGGCTGAGAGTGGATGGTGGATAAATGTTTCATAAGTCGAGTTCAGTCTATATTTAATAAAACACGCTATACACTATGGCTGCACAATTAATGGAATATTAATCCCGATCATGATTTTGGGTTCCTCACAATTAAATAATTGATTGACGGCGATATTGACATTTAAAATGCTCCGCCCGTAGAAAACTCTGCTGCACGCCAAGTAGAGCAGTTTAGAGTGGAAGAGTAAACAACAGACAGCGGTGTTTCGGTTCAACAAGTGACTGATAACTGGCGACTCTCTGCGGAATGCGTCTGTGGTTGTCATAGTTACAGCAGCTGTTGAAAACGGGAGGAAAATACGCAGCTGTCCTCTTGATGCCTCTGTTATTTTTCACTACGATCTCAAAATAAACTCATCTGTTACGTCTTTGAGGTGTTGTTTGTGTTGTTTGTGCAAACGATTTAATGAAGGCTGCTAACGCTCAGCTGCTTGTTGTTACACTTAAAACAGGAAGAGAGCGAGTCACTCGTTAAACCGAAACAACGGTCCCCCGACACGGCTCGTCAGTGGTTGTTTGGAAGTATTTCGAGTGATGTTAAGCAAGAAAAAATAATCAGCCAAGAGTGCATGAAACCTGAGTCTGCACCACAAAGCAACACGACTAACTTATTCAAGCAGTTGCAAAAACAGCACAAAGTGCAGCCCTAGTTTTTTCTATAAAGACTTCAGGTCATTGCACATTGAAGAGGCTGAAAAATCTCATTTTATATAGTTTTTAAGCTGGAGTAGTTTTTTATGGGGTCATTAAGGAAAATAACCTTTCAGCATATTGTGATTCAAGAGGTCGGGGACAAAAGCAGATTTTTAAACCTCCTTTTAAGGCTTTACACAATCTTTTTCGTGACGGGAGACTTTGTTCAATCAGCTTCAGAGAGACGGTGTTCACAAACACAGATCTGTGTGCACAACACATGCCTGCAGGTAATGAAAGTGAAAGCCTGATCAATGGAGTAAAGTCCTGCCTACATGCTAAAGCGGCCCAAAAAAAGAAAGACCGACTTATCATCCGGAGAGGCTTTAAGGGAATCGACGATTAATCCACAAATCATGTGTCAATATCGGCAAAGTGTTTCAGAGGCGGAGATTATAGATGGATTCTGAGCTGCTTCTCCTGCGCGGCTGCCTGCTGACTTTATCTTCCTGTAATATCTTAATGTGTTGCCGTAGAGATTTACCTTGAAAGCAGAATCTGACGTGTGCAGGTTGGTGAATGTGCTGGTGGTTTACAGAGAGGGGAGAGCTGCTGCAGGAGGACGACTGTGTCTTTAAAAGTCTGCTTTTCCCAGAAAGCTCAATACTCCACCTCCAATCTAAAAGAGTGCTGCTTGACCTACTTACTTACGAATTCTACTTTGGATTGTACTCTAACACACCATCAGTGGGCGTGTGTGTGTGCTCCGTGTGGTGAAACACATGTTCTCTGATGCTGCACCCACCTGTATCTCTCCTCCTGGATCACCTGCGTGAAGTAGCTGTAATCCCGTTTGAACTGCGTGCTCAGAGTCTCCATGTCCTCCGCCAGCTGTGCCTGAGACTCCCTGATGTCCCGCACCATGTCCAGCACCTCCCCCAGCCTCCCGTTGGAGTCCGACCTCCCCGGACCTCCAGACCCCGCCCCCGAGCCCCCGGCCATGTTCCCGTTTGAGTCAGCTGATGCAGACGTCCCCGTGGAGCACTCGTCGTCGCTCTGATACTTGCTCGCCTTGGCTACGGTGGTGGCGCTCCCGCTCAGACCCCTCGCCCCGCCCTCCGCCTGCAGCCCCGACCCCGACTCCATGGAGCTCTTGAGGTGGGCGATGTTATCTGCACTGCCAAACTTGTTCCTGATGAGGTTTGCGAACTCCCGCGACTTGTTGAAGAAGAACGGCGGCGAGAGCGACACGCCGGGCCCGATCGTCTTCACTTTGTCCAGAGCCGGGTGTCGCCCGGTGGTGCTGACGTCCTTCAGGCTGCCCTCCTTGCTGTGAGTCCCGGACTCCTTGCTGCTGCCGTCCTTGTGGCTCTGCTTCCCGTTGGTCTCGCTGTCCTTCATGCGGCGGTGGTACTGCTCCAGCTTCCTCTGCAGCCCGGCGATGGTGTGCGCTGACTTCTGGTTCTTCTTCTCAAACACCTGACGTATTCGTGACACCTGCTGCTTGTCGGCGTTGTTCACTAGCTTCAGGTACTCAGCGACATTCTTGTCCCGAGCCGTCTGCTCCACCTTGATCTTCTCGGTCACCTAAAACAAGAAATAAAGGAGAAAAGTTTTAAATGAAAGATATACCTGAGCTGCTTTTACCAAACTGTATAATCTGTAAACCTCTGCATGAAACTGATTAAGGTCTGCGTCACAACAGTGGATACAACAACATGCTTGTAGGCTTTAATATTTTACTCGATCACAGATCTCCTCTGAGCTGCTCTTTAGCTGTAACATTAGCCCACAGTCTTTCTTCTCAACTATTTCTAATAAGAAATATGTATTAGAAGATGGGTGCAATTTCTTCTTAATTAAATTCATAGCCTCTTTGGTGTCTGCAGATTCACAGCGGAAATCTAAAAGACATTATCTCATTATTGGAAAAAGAAACACGTCTTTAACTGCCCTACAAACCGAGCGGAGGAGATATTTAACCATGTCTTATGTTCAGAGAGTCCACGTGTCACATGTGTACACACTGTCCTGAAGGTCAAGCACAGTAAGTCTACAAGGAGGTGACTAATTGTCGTCCCCGCTGACCTTGAGGATCTTCTGCTGCAGGCTGTCGATACCCAGCGCTCCCTTGTTGAAGTCCAGGCCGACTCCGTCGTCTCCCACGCTGTCCACCACGTCCAGGTTGGACTCGGAGCCGCCGCGACGGATGGGCACCGGGATGCTGAGGATGTTGACATCGCAGGCGCTGCGCTCAGCCTATTGAAACATACAGGAACAAATAAAGAGGATTTAATTATTATTATTCCTAATAGTGTCCTTTTTTTGTTTCCCTAACCCAATCATAAACAGTTGACAGTGAAATATAGGAAAGAAAAGCAGCCAAGCCTTTCATTTGACAGCCTGGAACGAGAAAATAAGCCATAATAAAACATTTATTCTTCAAAAACAAATAGAACAGTCGAGTCTTTTGATGTGACCTGACTAATAGAGTCAGCGCTAATTTATATTGTTTGAAAAACAAGCTAAACAAAGCTAAACAATTCCAGCTGAATCCAGAGCCAGACAACATCCGACACCCTCATCATTATTTCAGGCCTTTGAGAGGTTTTACCTTTCACTGACAGCTCTAACTCGGATAATAACTGTTGTTGAGACTTGAGAGGTGCACAATTATATAATGCCTCTTCAGCCCCTCCAGAGAGAAAATCACAGCTCTCTGAAGTAGTATGCTTGTTATAGAAACAGAACTATTTACATATTTGTCAAACTTCAGGCTCTGACAGACTAAACTATGTGCAAACAAGACTGAGAGCAGAGCCAAGCTAGCTGCTCTGTGAGGCGTTACCTTTGAGCTAAATGCCAGCATGCTAACAAGCTCGCAGGAAGAAGAAAGAAGGAGACACACAGTCATTTATTTATCCCCAAGAGGAAAGTCAATGTTTTCACTCTGTTATTACAAACATAGGCTCGGAATACACACATGCACAAACAGGACCCCATGAACGTGCATTAAAGGACCAGTCAGCCGATTTTCAACCTCAGTCCTATCATGCTATCATGGGGAGCTAACGCCGTTATGGTAGGGAAACAATGCAATTTCTCTCTGTGCCTTTGGAGGACGCTCTTCAACGGGCCCTGGAAAACAAGGCGTCATCTGCTAAACTACACTTCCTCAATCTAGGCCGCCCGCCTCTGATGTCACGTCTCGTTCAAAATCGTCAGGTTTGAAATGTAGACCAGCGCTGGGCTGTTCCTCTTTTTGGAGGGGTGCAATGCATGCTGGGTGTTGTAGGAATGTAGAATGGACGAAACCACGAGCTGTTTGTACAACTTCCTCCACAGCTATGGCGCCAATTTCAAATATTATTGCTTCTATCGATTACAGAGAACACCAGCTTTGACTGACAGCGGCTTTTTCCAGGGGCGAACTGCTCCTTTAACGGAGAGATGGGCTGCACCACAAGCAGTTGGGGATTGGGTGCCTTGCTCAGGGACACCTTGACAGTGCCCAGGAATGGAGCCGGGCACATCTGCAGCTACCAGCCTCAATTCCTAACTTGGTTCGTACCGGGACGTGAACCGGCCACCCTCCCAAGCCAAATCCCTACAGACTGAACGACCATCTAACCCAATGAGATGCTAATATGTTGATGTTCAGCAGGTGCAATAATTACTATGAATGTCAAAGTTTAGAGTGTTGGCGTGCAAAGGTCAACCTCATGGTTCACTAGAGGAAAAGTCAGGGGAGCATGGAAGTAAGTGTGATTCAGCCTCTGGAGATCACGGCAATCCATAACAGAGTGGTTGAGATGTTTTGACCTTGAAAGTTAATTTAAAAGGAACTCAGAGAGAAAACTAAAGCTCCACAGAAGCCTCATACGTACAGGGAAAACACAGTAAAAAAAAGAGGAGGCATGAAATATATATTGCAGATGAAAGCACAGGCTGAACTGTGTGCCAAAAACCAGCAGCACAGTCAGTTACATTGATTTAAAATATCACATGTTTATGGCTTCTTTCATCTTCTGCCTTCACTGTTTTCTCTCCATCTACGTCTACCTGTCTTACGTCTTAGTAAAGCACACACACAGGATCAAAGAGTCCTGAGTCTGTAGTCCTGGGAGGATTCTTGTGTTTAGACTGGAGGGACAGAGCCGCTGATGAAACAGTAAATTTGTCCTGAGATGCACAACGGTCAGTTAGAGAAGCGGCGTGGAGCCCAGGGCTGCAGACAAACCGCGTCTAGAGCCTCTTCTGCAGAAAATCCACTCACTGTATTGACAATAGCAGACTATTATGTAATGCAAACTAAAATATTAGTGTGTGGAAGCTCTAGTTGCCAAGGCAGCGGAGCACACACAAACAGGCTACGCTCTGACACACACACATGAGGAAACCGCTGTGCTGACAGACCCTGAAGGCACGTTTTTGGCTCTCTTCTCTTTGTCTTTGTCTCACACACAGACAAGCAGACTTCATGACACTTTAATTGTGTTCTGGGGCTTTTAGCTGCTCGACCCTGCAGAGCCATCAACCCAAACAGAGAACAAAAAGTCCTACATTATCAAACTGCAACTTTTAAGGCTTTGTTCTGAATCAAACTGGACTTCTTGCTACTCCTGAGTACAGATGGCTCACACCCTCAGAACATCACACATCCATCGCTCCGACCAGACGGGCCGAGACGCGGCCAGAACAAACCTGTGGTATAAATATCGCTGCTATAATCAACGTTAAATAAAAGGAGTGTTTGCTGCTTGTTGCTTCAAACGTCGTTTATTTTGCTTGATAGAAGAATAAATAATCTCGAGTTGTTTTCACTGCAAAGAGGCGGCTTTTACACTCTGCCAGGCTGTGATGAGATTTTAAGAATTTATAGCCGTACGGAGAAGCCTAGAAACCCTAAATTTTCAGCCACCTGGAGACTAAATATTCTGAAGGTTTTATTTGTGCACTCTGCAGTGAATGTACCTGAATTATATACCAACACAATTCTGAGTTTATGAGTGGAAATTGTCTGAGGAACTTTTTAGCCGGGCTTTTACTTAAGGTGCATTGTCATTTCTTAATCATTGGCTTTATTCAATAGACTTCTACATTCTTAAAATTACATGAATAAACCAGCAGACAAAAAGTGCCGAGTCTTGCCAATGCTGTTGTCCATTTTTACTTTTTCTCTTTGCTGTTTTAATCTCCCTCCGAGTTTTAATCTTGCTCTAAGCTGAGTGAAGTCAATCCCCTCCAAAATAATGCAGGCTACTGGCAGCCAAGATTAAAGAGGGGGTATTATGCCATTTCATATTTTAAGATATATATATAATTTTACAATGTTGGATTTCCAAACTGAACGTGGGTGAAGTTTCAGATCTGTAGGTAAAAGTATGTTGGAGTAATCCCCAGGCTTCTCAGCTCAGTCTGCAGGCTGCTGTGAACGCCAGGTTTCACACAGCTGCTCAGCAGGCTTCAGAGAGCTGGCCAATCAGAAGAAAGCGGGCTTGTAGGGGCGGGGTTTCTTTAAGGGACACAGCTGACTGAGTCGTAGGAGGTATCACAGAGTGAATTATGAAGCTTGAAATTAGCATAATGTTAGAGTAATTTACATTTTATCTACATTTAACCTTCTTATTTTGTTCATTTTACAGGTGAGTCCCTCTCCCTACACATTGAAGTAAACAAGTATGTTTACAGGGCTTTGGGAGAACCATTGTATGTGTGTTGTAACAGCCGTATGAAGCCTTTCTAGTAGGTGATGGAGCTGGGTAAAGTGTCATGATTTGCCTCAAGTGACGGTGGTGGTGCAGTGGTTAGCGCTGTCGCCTCACAGCTAAAGGGTTCATGGTTCTAACCCCGGTTCAGATGTAGCGCGCCTTTCTGTGTGGAGTTTGCATGTTCTCCCCGTGCATACGTGGGTTCTCTCTTGGTACTGCGGCGTCCTCCCACAGTCCAAAGACATGCTCGTTAGGTTCATTCGTGACTCTAATTTGCACGTAGGTGTGAATGTGAGAGTGAAAGGTTGTCTGTCTTCGTGTGTCAGCCTCTGTGATTGAGTCGCGGTCAGTCCAGGGTGTAACCCCGCCTCTCGCCCAATGACAGCCGGGATAGGCTCCAGCCCCCGACCACCCTGAATTATCATAACACTCCCAAACTTCTGACTTCTGCCATGTTGCATTGTGGGTAATGTAGGCGGCACGTTTTGCCAAGACAGAATAATGTGGGGGGGGGGAAACAGACATTACTTCTACTTCTGCTGCTTTGAATTTGGACATCGTAATTTGAGTTCTGTTAAAAACCATGACCATGTGCAACTCCTGTCTACTTCTTTAAGTCGTTAAAATTACAATAAAAAAACCAGCATCACTTCTGCCAACAAATTTTATACGTGTTACTTTTAAGGTGACTCGTCAAACTACAAATGTCAAAGCCCAACGTGGCTGAAGCAGTGGCTGGTAAGAGAAAATAATTAACGGACAATTAAGTCATTAAAATTGACGGCATGGTTCTCGGTTGCTGCCTGAGTTATTAGAAAGCCTCTATTGATCGGCACATGATCACACTGTGAGCCCACTGCAAAGAAAGTGTGTCAGCTTCCTGTCGCGGCACACGCTAAACTCACTTCAAGGATTCAAAGTTTTTAAGAGACATTAGCAAACAGACCACGCTTCCATGTCCACAAACCAACCCGCTCGCCTGCCCTCCTCTGCTGCCTCTGACACACAAACATCCTGGTCATAAATCAGCCGGCTGCAGGACATTCAAGAGTGTAAACATGTGGCTGGCCGTGCCTCACGCTCCGCAGTCTGAACACGTATTGAACATCCACAGGAAAAGTAGGTCTGAGGGTGAAATTATTACCATGTGCACACTCGGGGGCAGCATACGTCTCAGGGAACACACGTGTCTGCGTTACAGAGCAGTTATCTGTCCACCACTCGTCCTGTGACCTCGGTCTGCACTACAGGCCATTTAGATTATTATACAGATGGGTGAACACAGTCAAAACACACTAACAACACAGCAGGGCATGAGACCACTGGGTAATATAAAGCAATATCCTCACTGGTCTGAACACAGACGTTTCATATGTCTCCAAAAAACAACAAGTATATGTCTGGATGTGAGCGCAGAATGGGCTCGGATAAATTTCCTTGGAGGGAACTATCGGCTGCAATAATGCTCCAAATGTGATTCTCACAGCAGACGGCCTCCGAGAGAAAAGGCTTGGAAAATGTAAAATCATGGTGGCTGAGGAGGTTCATTTGCATAACAACTGCAGCTCTCTGCAAGCTTTGGTGCACATATCCACTGTCAGTGCATATGCAACAATCTGACATGCTCTGCTGCTTTCATCAATCTTCTACATTCCCCATCAATCACACAAACACTAAACTATTTCTAAAATGACAAGTCCATTGAAGTCATTGAATTGTCCTTTTGTGCATTTTCTGTGAACAGCTAGTCGAATACAAGCTTCTCAAATGTAAGAATTTGCTGCTTTTCAGTCGACAGTCAACAAAAACTCCAACTAATCTAATTGTCGTTAATTACTTGTTTACGTCATCGCTTGTTTTGCATGCTGTGCGCAGACATAACACCAGAGCCGAGTTGCTGAGGGGTGAGCTATCTCGCATCCTTACTATCTCTGCTTAGAGTTGAGCATGCAAAACAGCGAGCGGGAGGTGAAGGTAAAGCGTCCTAAAGTGTGGCAGCGTTTCACCCTCAACGCTGCGAAGACAAGGATCGCCTGTAAAGCTGACTAAAGCCGGAGCACGTCAGTAATGTGCGAGCATTTGAAGAGAAGGCACGATGGAGTTGTGTCTTGATTTGATTTATTGTTATGTCAGCACTTTGTCTGTCGTTGGTTTTAAAAGGACAAAAATGTGTCTTGTATCAGTAGGAGCCAAATCAGCAGCAACGGTTATTAAATGACATATTTTTGAATGAACTCATTTATGGTCTTAATTGTTAGTTAGCACAGTTAGCTGAGAGATAACAAAGATTAAGTTATTGTGCAGTTAATTAAGACTAGTCGACTTTCAAAGTAGTCGTTAGCTGCAGCCCTGGTTTTGTTTCTTTTGAACCTTTTGTTACACAAAACCAGCAACGTGAAGATTTTAACTTCTGTTTAAAACTGAAACAACAAGATGTATTTACAGTTAGGCTAGCAGCTGTATAAAGCTATATGTACACACAGCAGTGATTTAAACTAAATGCCAACATTAGCATGCTAACAGGCCCGATCCATTCTGCGCATGCATCGCTCGACTCGAGAGAGAGTTGTGTTCGTGTGCTGGCGTGTAACATTAGATGAGAGAGTTGTGTCATTGGGTTGGCTGTCAAATTAGCTAGTTTTACCAAATAAGCTAATTAGTATGTATGATACAGAGTTCGTTTAACAATCTATGTTAATAAAACAAGCAGTTGTGCAACTTTTCTGTGCTTTAATGTTGGCTAATAACAGCCACGTACTGTTATTGGTATTGCAGTGTTGTGTATTTGTCTAATATTGTGTTGTTAATAAAGTTATTAAAAACAAGACTTGCTGCCGTCAAGCGTTCACACGTGAGGTACAAATCGGGCAGGAATAAGTATGAGCATGCGCAGAACGGATCGGGTACTGACAGGCATGTTTTCTATTTTCACCATGTTAGTTTAGCCTGTTAGCATGCTAACATTTGCTAATTAGCACCAAACACAATGCACAGCTGAGGCTAACGGGTAATGTCACAAGTTTTGGAGGTTTTCGGTCTTCAACTTAAGTGTTGAGGAAAAGTCAGATTGACTCCCAAATTATAGAAATCCATGGCCTGTCAATCCATCCAACAGTCATCGAGACATTTTGCTTAAAAACAACCTCCTAATGGCGCTAAAGTAAAGGTCAGGTGATCACAAAACTCAGCAGTAAACATAGTTTGGGAACAACGACTGTTAATACAAAATGTTGTGCCAATCCATCCAGTGGATGTTTAGATATTTTTGTCTGGACCAGCTGACGACCAGAGCCTCATAACTGTCACTAGCATGGCTAAAGGAAACAGATTAACTAATAATGTAAACAAATCATCCGTTTGAGGCCTAACCAAATTCAACAAAGCATGCATGATGAGACAGATACGGTGTGTAGGCGTCAGCGTGCGTCGGTGTGTGATTTGCATCGACTTTCTTTATTCAAAATCTGAGATAAGAGGCTGCAGAGGAAGCGCGCGGTGTGGATGTGGGCCAGCAAGTGCTACTTCATCTCCCACTACACCGGCTGATCTGAGGGCCTCATTGACGGAGCTGGGAGCAGGGACCTTGCCGCGGGGAGACAGCGGACCGACAGCAACACACAAACTGCCCAAAGGAAACTTTTGCTGCTCCAGGCTCAGAATCAGAAGCCGATTCCTTCTGCCTCCGACCCATCAATTTATTCTCCACTAACACGAGCCAGAGGTAGACCCCCGTCACAAACGAGGCAACAATAAAACACGCAATCACTCATAAACGTCCCTCTGCTCCCCTTCAGCTCATCAGCGTCATTTTGCCAAAACACAGAGATGAGACTCGTTAGTCAAAAAATAATCAGCAGCTGTCCTCGAGTGACGAGAGGACAAGTCGATCCACAACAGTAATCCATCAAGTCAAGGTTGTTTGCAGGAAATGAATGCTGCTTAAGACGTTTACTGAACACACGTTATTTGTCAGTGTCAGCAGTCACACAGGAAGATAGTGGAAGCACCTGAGAAGATTCATACCCTCTATGTGTGTAGATAACTTAAGGTAACCTACAATTTTAATAAAAGTCGTATGTTGAGCAGGAATGACAAACATTTGTTGGTTGCAGCTTCTTAAATATTTGATGCTTTGCTTTGTTGTGCATGAAAGTTAACCGAATATATTTGGGTTTTGGAAAAACAGCACATTAGAAGTTGTTTTCATTTTTCACATATCCATCCATTTTCTACACCGCTCATCCTGTACAGGGTCACAGGGGGGCTGGAGCCTATCCCAGCTGTCATTAGACGAGAGGCGGGGGCTACACCTTGGACTGATCGCCTGTCAATCACAGGGCTGACACACAGAGAAAACCGTACACACTCACATTCACATTCAATTTAGAGTCACCACTGAATGTAACGAGCATGTCTTTGGACTGTGGGAGGAAGCCGGAGCACCCGGAGGGAACCCACGCACGCACGGAGAAAGAACATGCAAACTCCACACAAAAAGGCCCGCTACGTCCGAACATGGGATTTGAACCAGGAACCTTCTAGCTATGACGCGCCTCCATGCAGCCTGATTTTATAGACTAACGATAAGTGGATAAAGAAGATTAATCACAAACTTAAATAATTGTAAGTTGCAGCCCTTATATGGGACATGATGGAGTCTGAAGTGGCAGCTTTTGTGTTGACAGTTAGTTGATTTAATTAATAATTATATATTAGCATAATAGTCGCCAAATTAGTCATCTTATGAAAACCTTGTCAGCCAAAAAAAGCTTCTTTATTTGGCTGTTTTTAGCTCTTTAAGAAGGAGAATGTTCCTCTGAAAACGGCTTCATTCAGACCAAATAATGAATAAACCAATAAAAACGTTCATTCATTAGTTTCCTATTAAATTGGAGAGAAAAAGAATAAGTTAAATATGTGAATCTCTCAGTTTAAATATGTGAAAGCTGAAGGCAAATGATGTATAATGGTTA
The DNA here is from genome assembly GCF_022749685.1 of Semicossyphus pulcher. Classification (NCBI taxonomy): domain Eukaryota; kingdom Metazoa; phylum Chordata; class Actinopteri; order Labriformes; family Labridae; genus Semicossyphus; species Semicossyphus pulcher. The sequence goes on from NW_027211694.1 coordinate 4,025,709, forward strand.
TAGGATTAATTACTGGTCATATGCGTAACAAATGAGTGCTGAAAACACTGAATTTACAGGGATTACACCACATTAGTCATCTATTAGTCGGCTCTAACCCAGCGTGGAAACAGTCTGAAGCAGCCCGCCAGATTAACACCGGCTGAATTAAACTGGTGTGTGTTTGAGTGTTGGGGAGGAAATAATGGGATCAGGGGAGAAGATCAAGAGATTTAGAGAAACCCGCCTTCTAAGCCAATCACAGGAAGCAGGCTTATTATACGGGGATGACATGTGACTTACATGGACGGAGGTGGAGGACCTGCATTTCCATAATAATAACAGCATATCTGAACACCACTAATAGCTCCGACATATGACATGAATATAAAGTAGGGGTGGTAACAATCTTCAGGCATCATGCTAAACTAAGGGTAACCATGAAATCCATAAATATAAAAAACATCACGCTAGCTAGTTAGCTATGAGCTTTGGCAGGAAGGTGCTATGAGTTAAGTGCTAACATCAGAAAGCTAACATGCTCACAATGCTTACATCCTCATGTTTAGCAGCTTCAATGTTTTACTATGATCATCATTTACTGTCAAATTCGCTGTAGACGAACTTTCAATAGATCTAAAAAAATGGGCTCCGAATTTTACGGTAAGTTCAGGTTGTTAGCATGCTAATCTTTGCTAATCAGCAGTCAATAGCTGTGTCTCAATTCATCCTTCGAAGGCCTACGAAGGATGAATCGTTCATAGCCTGTGTAGACGCTAAAGCAGAACTGAAATGAGACGGTCTCGTCTACGGAGAATTTCCTGTTTGTGTCACCAGCTTTTAACCTTGCATCGCCAAATGCAGCTGCTGTCGCCTAGCAACAGGCAGCTAGCGGGCTAACTAGCTTTCATAACTAACGTCACGTAATTCTCAGGATATGTCTGGCCCCCGAAGGATGCACCCGATGGATCCTTTGCGGCCCAGGAAAAGGAGGACGCATTTGAAGGAGCCCTTCGAAATGGGAAAGCCTTCGATGCGTCGCTGTGACACAATCGGCCTTCAAGTACGTCCTTCGAAGGATTCAGGCCCTGAATTGGGACACAGCTACAAACGTCCGCAGGCTTCATCATCTAGGAACCACGAATTTTAGTACAAAATGTTGTGCCAATGCTTCAAGTAGATGCTCTGATATTTCACTGGATGATTCCAAACTTTGGCCTGTAGGGGCGCTATAGGAGAAGTCAGAGAATCGCCAATGTTAGCAAGATTTAATAAACATTTGCACCAAATATATAACGGTCCATCCAGACCAATATCTTTGTTAATCTGTTGTTACTTTCTTTCCTGACAGCTCAGAACACACAGCAGCTCTCTGCACAAATATAGAGATGTATTTAGGCACTCAAGTTTTTTAAAGGCTAAATCCAGCAAACTGATTGGTTCACTGAGGCCACTCTGTACCGAGCCTGGTAATTTATAACTGTGCTTCCTGAGAGCGCTTGTCCACAAAGCCTAATGCATCACGCTGTCACAGAATAGTGTACAGCTTACACAAACCGCTGCACCTGCAATTGAATTCAAATGCATTCAACCTGTGAGGCAAGAATGAGCTCAAAAGCAGCCGAGCGTTTAGTGCAGGGTGGTGAATGTAAAACACTTTCTGGAGCAAATCGAACAGAATTATTGTTTGAATAATAAATGTGAAAGTCCCACGCTGGGTCTCTAACAGCACTTTTCATCACTAAGATTACCTTGCGCACATTGTGGGCTACTCAACGCTGTGTTCACATTAGCGCTACCAAAGCTTTTTAATGGACTTTTACACCACCGCTGCTTTGATTTGAGGGCTCATAACTTCTCGCATCTCCTCAGTTGACCTCAAAGATTTTAATAATTCAGCAGAGAAACTTTCTGTATTCATGCCTGCAATTAAAGCAAAACCTCACATAAGTTTTAATGTGTTAAAAAAGCGTGTTTGTAACAGTAAGGAAATAATGTGTGCAAAGGGAGAGACAGAATAACAACTATCCTCCGAAGTGAGTTCTTTCAACCGTTCCCTTTTTAAACTCTGTTTAAAGCACGCACGGAGAAAGAACACCGCTTTCAGCTCGCCTATAATAACAAAAGAGGACAGTTTAAGGTGAAATGAGATATGAATTGGACTGGAGAGTCTCCTGCCTGGAGGCGGGGGATGAGCCGTGACTCTGTGGCCTCAGAGAGGAGCCTCCTGTGGGGATGAGGAGCCAGCAGACAGACAGACCTTCCCCAGGGGCTCCACAGGTACAGCAGAGAATCAGCCAGGGGATAAGTGAAAGCAAAAACAGGCACAGAACAGACGGAAACACGGGGAGAGGACCAGAATATAAAAACACAGAGTTTAGGCGAAATTCAGCATTGAAACAAGGGCATTATTACTCTGTCTGTGTCTGTGGTTGTCTTGTGCTGTTTATATTAACAAGATATTTGAGGTTTTATTGGATCGACATAAATAGAACTCTTAGGAGGATTATATTTCAAAAACACACGATTAGTTCCTAAAACTTTTATTTTAAGATGTTTGAAGAGTGATGGTCAGCAAATTTGACTTCATCTTCCTTATTTTTGGCGGGATTTTGCAATTATTTGCCATATTAGGAGACACTCTGCTGTCAGAGAAATGGTGCACTGTTGCAGCTAACGTCTATTTTTTGTTGTTTATTAATCTGCAGATTTCTCTCTCTATGAATCGAAGAATACTTCCGGTCTTTTAATGTCATAAAGTGTTGGAAAATGCCTGCTACAAGTTTTATTGTAGGCTTGTTTTACTGACTTTTTGTTCTTAAACATGGTTCAAACGATTGATTGATTGTTCTCGCTTCAGACTGACTAATCATTTCAGTGTTTCCCACACACATGCTATATTAAAGTCGAGCTGAAACATTTCGAGAGTACCTAGCTTCCGTATCGTGACGTATTTCCGAGTGAAACAGGACGTGCAGGCGGGACATATCATTAGAGGGATTTGATTTGATCGTTGAGAAGTGGGCGTGGACAGACGTTCTCCACAGCGCAGTAGCTAGCTAACTGACCGAGCGTTCTTGGTGCTCTGCGGCTAAATGTTGCAGATTGATTGACAGGTGGATGTCATGATATTATTGGTTGAAATTGGTTGGTACTAGCTTACGTAAGCACACGTGATATTTAGTTTTACAGGAAGAAAAAATGATCTGATTTTTTTTGGCCTATATTGTCAAATAGATGCACAATATTAAAATGACGACTTTAATGGCCGCCCAAGTATATTTGGCGGCTAATTCTATCATGTTTCTGATCTTCATCCACCATCGATTATCTACTGGACATTCTCCCCTTGTGTGCGGCGTCTCAACACATGCTTGCCAGAGAAACGCACACAAAAAACAGAGGGTAACGTCCCTGGTGCATCCCACGTGTAAATGCATTGATTGAGGTGTGATGTCTCCTGTAAGATGTGGACGCTCTTGTGGCGCTGTTTTAAAAGCTTTTAAGTGTAGCTGGTTGGAGCACCATGCTTTGATACGCAACCCGCCCCCCCTCGTTGCTGCCACAGGTAAGCCGTCAATCTGTGGGAAACACTGCATTTAATTATTGTTTGGCGTAATCTTCATTATTCTCATTTATCTTTCAGTATTTTTTATGTACTCCAGTTTTTGTAAAGCTCATAATCACTAATTTGTACTACATACATAAACTTTAATACTATCATACAAGTGTTACAAAGGATGTGATCCAAAGACCTCCATATATGGTTCTGTCTGATCCTTTGTGTCAACATTTGTTCTTTCAGTAACGCACGAGTAACACTCACCTGAATCGCCCCCACACCTGTGCTGAGGCCAGACCCAAGGTGTGTCTTTGTGGAAGCAAACAGTGTGTGACTGATTACAGTGTTGCTGCACTGACTTCAAGTCTTAACAGGCCGCTCTCTGCACACGCCTACACACAAGCTGAGCTCGAGGCGGGCTTAACAAGACGTGTCCGCATTATCCAGAGGCTGACTTAGAGACAAATACTGTCCATGCTTCAAGTTTTCATGGAATATATTAACGATGGATCCCTTTATTACACTGTTGAATTGCCTTGTTATTCATCCCCATTGCCACAGCGCTTTCAAAAAATCATTGCTGCTACAAAACCACATTCAACCCTCCTTTTGAAGCAACTTCATTTAATCGGATCGCTCTTTAATCATCCGTCATGCTGTCATATTGTCTCATCTGGTCTGCTTCTGCTCTGAACATCTATCCACTTAATCACAGCTCCAACACACAGCAGAGACGTGATGATGGAGGCAACAGGAAATCAATGGGAAGCATTTAGCATCATTGCTACGCCCTAACTTGGAGGAGTGCAATTGATTTTTGAGTGCATGTATGAGGATGTAAATCATGTGTTACGGGCTGGACAAGACATTTAATCGACAGGTTTGTGGCGTTGCTATGGAGCTATATAGCGACTTAAATCGATCGCCAACTATTTGGATTAACGATTTATTGGTTTAAGTAATTTTTTAAGCAATAAAAGTCAATGCCAGCGTCTTAAATGTGAAGATTTTCTGTCTTCTTTGTCTGGTTTTTATTCCTCTCTGAGTTGTGGACAAACAAGACCTTCAAGTGCGTCATCTTGGGCTTTGGGAACACTGACGTTTTCACCCTATTCTGACATTTTACACACCAGATTTATGGAGAACAAAGTCTGCAGATTAATGAGTAATACAAACAAACCATTAATTCCAGCCCTTTAAGAGAAATACACGTTCTGCAGCTTCTCGTTCCTTATAAACATCTACAGTGCCACAACTGAATCCAGAGGTGTGTCCCTTTTATGTCATCCGTATAAAACCTCATAACAGAGGGTGTGACTTTAACAGCCAGAGGAATGAGGATTAAAAGCTAAACTTGCCGAGGATGTGTGCCGGAGTTCAAAGCAGAAATATTTGGGCGAGCGCATCAAAGTTGCTTTTCAACCTTTCAGATGTTTACTACGAAAATATGACATTAAAAGCAGCCAAACTTCCAGCAGAGCTCGCTCAGACGGAGCTGCCCATACGGTACGAGGTGTCACAGTGTTCCAGTGACACGGCCTGGGAAAACCCTCCAGAGCCTCATTAAAAGAGCCACAGATGGAGCGACGAGAGAGGAGGGCACGTCCGTCTGAGTCAGAGACTGACTGAGATATCCTGCTCTCTTCCTCTCATCATCTATTCCCCTTCACACTCGCTGGGAACTCAGAACTGTGATCGGTTTTAAGACGTTCCCGGAGGAGAGACGAGTAGAGGAAATGAAACTACAGCTGAAGACTTATTGAGCAGAGAGAGTATGTGTGTATATAAATTATGTCAAGGAGTTGCATTAGCTAAAATATGCTTGATTTCTAAGATGCATGCAGAGAAAATAGACCATTCTTCAAGGCTTAAAGACTCAGGATAAAGACTTACAGTAGCCTTTGAGCTACATGCTAACATACAAATGCTAAAAATATCACAATAAACATCCAAACCTTAACCATGTCCACAGTCTTAGTTTACTGGGTTAGCATGCTAACAGTCGCTAATTAGCACTTAACTCAAAGCACAATTGAGGCTGGTAGGAGTGGTTACTTTTGCAGGTAGTTGGTAAAAAAAGCAGTCGTGAAACAAAACTTTTGACTTGATGATTGAGGAAGGAGCCCCCTTCAATCCTTTGATTGAAGGGGGCTCCTTCCTCAAAGGATTGAGGGGGGCTGGAGCCTATCCCAGCTGTCACTGGGCGAGAGGCGGGGTTACACCTGGACTGATCGCCAGTCAATCAAAGGGCTGACACATAGAGGCTGTGTCCGAAACCGCAAACTAACGTACTGCCTACTACATACTCAAACAGTATGTACTGCACATGCCTACTAACCTGACTATGAGGATGTCGGTGACATCATAGTCAGAGCCGTCTTCTCCGTATCACGTGACTTAATCGTTTACGTATGTCCGGTCTGATCTCCGGTCGATCTCCGCCATAGTAGAAGCTGAATAGCCGCAATGCATTTTGGGGCAGTTGAGTACAACCAGTGAGCTCCCGTCTCATACTCAAACATCCGGGCCGATCTAGTATACATCCGGGCATTTCGCGCATACACAAAATTGCATACTATGAGATGGGAACGCACGACATACTCAATTTTACGTCAGGGTTAGTATGATTAGTGTGATAGTATGCGGTTTCGGACACACCCAGAGACAGACAACCTATCACACTCACAGGCAATTTTCAGCTAACGAGCATGTCATTGCCCTGTGGGAGGAAACGGGAGTGTCTGTGCTAATTTTCATGGCAATCCATCCCATAGTTTTGAGACTTTTCTCAAAAAAAAAACAGAAACCTGTAGGTGGCCCTGGATCATCCTCTGAGGATCATAAACATCTGTACCAAAATATCAGCCAATAGAGGAAGTAGACGTTGAGATGTTTCGCTGGATATGCTTTGAAAACGTTGACATGTGGTGGCACTAGAATAAGGATGTCAGCAGATCAGCAGAGTGAGGAGGACTCATCCTCTGAGGATCACAAACATCTGTATCAAGTTATCAGCCAATAGATGAAGTACAAGTTGAGATATTTGCCTGGACACGCTTTGAAAACCGTAACCTGGTCATGACACTAAAGCTGTGGTTCTCAAAGTGGGGTCCGCAAAATAATTATAATAAGTTTATAATAAGTTAAAACAGTTAAAAACTGCATTACAGATGAAGACCATTTGCACCAGTGAAACAAGCATATGATGTCCATGACTCCCACGTTAGCTTTGGACCAATAGAAACTGACATGATTGTGACACATCACGTCAATCTGTCAATCACTCAACTTTCTGAAAGCTTTTAAGATCAATCACTTGAGAAGTATAAATGCTCTGTTTTAAAGAAGTGGTACTAACATGATTTAAATTAAATGTTTTGTTTATTACGATGAAACAGCTCTGAAGTATTTAGGTTGATAACTTGGCATCTAAAATGTTCTCCTCTGTAAGGGTTCCCTGGCCCCAATTTGAGAACCCCTGCACTAAAGGAACAAGTCACCACATCAGCAAATTGTGTAGGAATGATTTATCCCCTGGAGGTCATGAAGGTCTACACACAATTCCATGGCAATCGATCTAGAGTAATTGAATCAAAGTGGACAGACCGACTAAACAAACTGCTCACACACTTCTTAAATTTGCTTCTTTTTACGCTCCTAATAATCCAAACCTAACTCCAGATCTTCCTGACGTAAACATGTTGCTCCTTGTCTCCAGCCCTTCTCTTCTGCAGAGGGAGGCGGATAAGAGTCGAGAACAGCCTTTCAAAGAGCAACAATGAATTTTAAAGCACTGAGCCGAAACTATCGGAGCAGAACAGTGCTCATGATTTGCCTTAAAATCAGACTGGATGACGCACAACAAGCAGCTGCAAATCTCTTTCAGGTCTTATCTCTTAGCTGTAATTAAGCTAATGTCTCTGAATGAATGATGCTAATGATAAGTGATTATAAAGCGCTATATTTGGAGAAGCACATTAAAGTTGATTTCCTTTTTGGAAATGGGACATTTACTACAATTAAAGGGACCATTTGAGAGCGGTAGTGTCTTGCTGTGGTGCAGGCCTGAATAAACTTTTAGCAGAGATAGTTTGGAGTCGATTCGGAGTAAGAAACAATAACTGTTAGTGCACCACGTTGCTGCTTTAACTACACCAGAGAGAAAGTAGGTAATACAGTGAATCAATAAATCACACTGCAGCGAGAAAGAGAGCGGATATCGAGTTCAAAATCAATGAACTGACTTATTATCTGCGCAGGTCAGCATCAGCTAATGACACCACCTACATACACTCACAACACACACACACACAATCTGAACCACCACACGTATGCTTCTATATGACCTGCTTTTCACACCCACACACAGTTTTGGACTCAATGAGAAAAAAAAAGAAAGTTGTAATCCCTCCTCTCCTCTTGTAATCTGAGATTTTAATCTCCGCTTTCCAGAGCAAAGATTACCCAGCAGCCCTTGCTCCCATTCAAGCAGGAGTCTTAAAAAACGCCGGGGAGGGATAACCCGGCGGGACGGACGAGGATGAGGAGGATCCAGATGTGTGAGGTTGTAATCTTGAGACGGAGACAGAAATAGTAAAAAAAAAAAAAAGGGGGGATTTAGGGGGAGGGGAGGAGGAAGTGATGGAGACGCAGAGTGACATAAGAGAAGAAGAAAGCTGCTGCTGCCGAGGTCGAGGTCGGTGTCTGAGCTCTGCAGGTAGACCAGCTGCATCTCATTGGAGGTATAAACACAGATGATTCAAAGACGTCAGGGTCAGAGGTCATTTTGTGGCCTTTAAAGGCTCGTGTTAAAACTCCTGTTTAGTCAGATTCAGTCTGAAAAATAAACTGCTAATTTAAAGACCCGTCCCTGTGTACATATGTAAACCCACCAGCGTGTAACAGCCAAATATAACGGGCTTCTACGAATTCAAACAGCATGCAAATAATGCCCCAAGAGATATGCAACAGTGGAACATGAATAAATACATGCAGACAGCATTCCTGAAATGCTAATACAAATAACAGTTATAAAATATGATCCGTGTATATCCAATCTGAAGTCGGTATCCCAGTAATTCTACATGTTAGGACATACAGTGCTACAAGAGGCTCATGCAGACACACACTGTACACTCATCCGCTCTGTATTTAGCTGCCAAATATAACAGGAGGAAACAGTCCAGCTACATTCAACACCTCTTCAGAGAGACGCTCCATTTTTGGACGCCTGATTCAGAACATAGCGCCGCTCTGCTCTGCTCTTAAAGCACACACCAACGTACCTACCGAAGCAGAGAGCACTGGCATGTTGGCATGAGCACAAGCCTGAGCTGTTGCGATAGTAACTTTGAAATGAATCCACGCAGTCTGAACGACCTGTTTTCCTCCGTCAGCACACCACCACATGCAAACACTCTGCATGCGTTACATAACAGTGAGTGGCAGGTGAGCGTGCTGCAGGAATTCTGCATCAATGACTTTAAATACACGAGGGGGCCGGGTTCACAAAGATGTTTCAGACTGGTCTTAATGTTGCTCATAGATTATTCTCATGCAGGTTAGAACGTTTCACAAAAATAAAGGCCAGAAAATTTAGACACCTTACCCCGAGGCAACTCAGCTCTAAGACCCATGTTACCATGGTAACAATCAGTGACACCTGCTCACCAGGAGCACCACATTTCGAACGTCTTTGATGGTCCTCTCAGCGGTCGGATTAACACTGCTTACTGTTGCTGCAATTGTTTGGTTGTTTTTACACTCTTGGCTGAATTTTCCAAGTAAAATGCCCTTAAAACAGGTGAATTCCTCCAAAAGACAAGCGTTTTCTGCGCGGGTAAACAGACTTGAGCGGTTACTCGGTCGGCCATTTTTTTTGTTTTGAAAAAAGTCTTAATCTACCCAGAATTCTATGCACGATAGTCCTGCTTAAGATAGTTAACAACTTAACTGCTTTGTGAAACGGATGAATTTAGACATCTATCTGAAGTCTGACTATTTGTTTTATCTAAGCCATTAGTCAAAGTCTATCTTTGTGAAACCGGCCCCAGAGCTGAAACATTTAGTCTATTAATTGAGTGAAAAATTACTCGTCAACTATTTTACTCAAAATTAACTATTAAAGCACTTTGTTTTTTAACTAATAAAGGCAAATATTTCCCACAATCAGCCAGTTAAAGGCTGTTAACTTCCTGGTGTTCTCGGGCTTCTATAAAAGAAATGGAAAATGTTGGTGGTTTAAGGCGGTTTGTCTGACAAAAGAAGTTTTAGTTCTTTGAATATGTGAGAGTTAAACCCAGACAAATATGACAAATCAATATTAGAAAATGCAGCCAGAATTAAGACCCAATACATGTTGTAGTATGTGTGTTATATAAGGGCTTCAGAAACTATGTATTTGTTATAAATCAAGGAAAAGGAAATAGTGAAATTCACTACCTATCAATGCTTCCTAAAACCCCAAGGTGATGCCTTGAAACAGTTTGTTTTGTCCAACCAACAGTCTAAAAACTTATTATATTTAATTTCCAATTCTATAAAAGAGCAAATCTTGTGTTGTAGGAGAGAAACAGTGTTGATGTTGTTGTTGTTTTTTACTTCATTGTTGTAAACAAACAGAAAAACAACACAACATCTACAGCTGGTCATCTATACATCCTAATACATCTTTAATAAGTATTTATACTGCACTGAAAACTGAGCTGCAATGTTGCCCAGGTAAACTGCTGAGAGAGAACAGTCAGCCCCGACACTAAAAATGTTTTGTACTGTCCGTGTTACCTCCTGGCCAAATTTCTGGGCTGTTTCAAAACATGTGAAAACGGTCTGCCAGCTATTCAACAAACACCCCTTCAACCTCAGCCGCCCGCACACATTTTATTTTAGGGGTTATAAAATATCTGATCAGATCCTGCCAACAGACTGTACAGCTGTAGAAGTCCACGTTCTATATTGTGTGTATTGTTGACAACATACTGGCTTTGAAACACGTCACAAAAGTTGTGCAGCAAACACCATGATACTGCTGAAGCGAACGACGACACGGCAAGAAATGTAGCTAAAATTAGTTGTGGGTTAGCAAACTGACGCTACATCTGCTGCAGCAAAGCTAACATGCAGAGCGGACGAGATGGTTCAACAGGACCAGCACACGACAAACACAACAAACCATCTCTCCTGCTTTTAGAGTTAATATCACAACAACAGTGTGACTCCAGGGACTTAACACCAGCTCGGGGACCAAGAGGCTAATTTGACAATAATTGTATTTGCATAGAACTGCAAACAACACTGGCTGCAATAATTTAAAGACCATGAATGTTGTCTAATTAATTAAACTATTATGTTTGTCTCAGCTTTAAGTTGACAGCTTTGTGCACACAGCTAATAAAGAGCCTTAATCTTACAGTAGCCTGAGCGGAGCCACATTATCTCACATTAACGTGTGACTTCATTACAGCAGGCTGTTTGACTGTGAGGAAGCTGTCCTGTTGACTTTGAGTGGTTGGGAAATAATACGCTAAAGGGACTGAACCAAATGTAGGCAGCTAGCTTAATACATCCGCTCCACAGAGTGTAATAATTGGCAGAGAATCAGCTTTATATGATATGACTAGGGGGGAAACAGCTACGTGTGTGTGTTGGATCTCTTTAATGGGCAGAGTATTTGTGTGTTGGTTAATCCACGCTGTGTTACTCACACACCCGGCATCACCGCTGATGTGTGTCTATTCAATGTCAGCTTAGCCCACTCAATCCCTAATCCAAAAGCAGCGAGAGAAAGAGGGAGAGACGGGCGGCGGGGAGATAAACCCGCGCACCTACACGTGTGAAACGTCTCCATCATTCACACGTCACAGGCTGCAGCGCTCTTCACACCCTGTCCTCCTCTCGCGCTCTCGTCTCCCCTCGTTTTCAAGTTTCAGCGCCGTGTATTTTCGGGATACGACACAGATTCCACCGGTTGCCCCGACAACGGACGCGAGTGAGTGGACGCGGGCTCGCACCTCGTCGTAATGACCGATGGGGCGAGGCGAGGGTGAACGCCATCAATCAGCTCCCATTCAGCAACATTCACTGCTCCCATTCTCTGCTCGCTCTCAATGGCCAAACAAAGGGCACGGCTTAGCTCATCACTGAGATTTGTGGTGCTGATCGGGGACGGTGTGTGTGTGTGTGTGTGTGTGTGTGTGTGTGTGTGTGTGTGTGTGTGTGCAGGTCATAAACTGGGCCTACTAATAAAACTGGTTTCCTGTGTCGAACAGAAGAGGAGCAAAACAACAAGCTCTGTCCGGACCTGTTGAGGAGAGTTGAATGTTGTTTTGTTAAACCATTAATAACTCATGCCTTGAACACATTTATTATTTTAATACAGTACTGTCTAATTACTTTATATACTATGGCGTATATACTATAGTGTCTCTGCATCTTTCGAAGGCCGAACTGATATGAGACGGTCTGGTCTACAGATGACTTCCTGTTTGCGTCACCAGCTGTTCCCGCCCTTGCCCTTGCGTCAACAAACGCGGCTCCTGCCGCCTGGCAACAGGACGCTAGTGGGCTAACTTGAGCTATCATAACTCACTTAACATATTATTATAAAGATCATTTGTATCACGGCCCCTTTGGTGTATCTCTAGCTATTCAATTGAGTTGAAACCAAAAGCATTTTAAGTGTATTCCTCGGCCCTAAGAGAGTCCGCCATCTCGTTTGAATCGCAATGAATCTCAGGATACGCTGGGCCGCGAGGGATGCACCCGATGGATCCTTCGTGCCCCGGGAAAAGGAGGACGCAGATGAAGCAGCCTTCGAAATGGGACAGCCTTGGACGCACTGCTGTGACGCAATCAGCCTCCAAAGACGTCCCCTCTAAGGATGCCTTCTATGGCGAGTACATACTTCTATTCTTGTTCCAGTATTATACGCCTCTTATAATGTAGTTTTTACTTCCCGTTTACATCTTAAATTATATCCTTGTGCTGTTGAAATAACAGAATTTTCCTTCTGGGAATCAATCTTGTTTGAGTTAAAAAAGAGATCGCAACAGATTCTTAGCTCGTGTGATGTTGTTGGTTAACACATTGCCTAACCCACTGCTAGATAATTAAATAGTTTTCTCAGCATTAAGTAATAAATCAGCTCTGCTCCGGCCCAAACAATCCCAGCTTCATAATTGTCATGCGCATCCGCTAACAAATACTCGAGCAAATTATTATTAACCCTGAAGGCAAAGATTAGAGCTACCAGAGAGAGCAACAAATGGAGAGGAACGAAACAAGCACGGGAAGAAAAACCTTTCTATCTGTTTGTGTTCACGTATTACGCGAGCACTCACTAATGTTCCTCTCCCATTTTCTTTTAATTAAATCATTGGCAACTACACACACAAACAGACATCTCAGGTTCTGCCTTCCTCGTAGTGCCAGTGGGCTTCTGCTCCTGCAGGATTTAAAGAGCCTAAATATAAAAGCAGATCCTGTTCCTGCCTTTGTTTTGGGTTTGTTGTGTCAGCCTGCAGTTACTGAGCTGCGACTTTTACTTTGTTTTCACAACTGACTAATCTGTGCTTTCATTTTTAGCCTTAAGCCGAAAGCAGTTTCCTAGAGGACGACTTCTTTAAATGTCTTTCTTTGTCCGTCCAACAATCCAAAACCCAACAGATATTCAGTTCAGATTATATAAGAGGTCAAAGCAGCAAATCCTCACATTCGACCAACTGGAGGGTCTAAAGAATATTTAGCAGATTTCACTGATAAACTTTGGCGATCAATTAAAGGAGCAGTTCGCCCCTGTAAAAACCTGCTGTCAGTCAAAGCTGGTGTTCTCTGTAATCGATAGAAGCAGTAATATTTGAAATTGGCGCCATAGCTGTGGAGAAGGTCGTACAAACAGCTCGTGGTTTCACTCATTCTACAGTCCTACAACACCCAGCATGCATTGCACCCCTCCCTCTGAAAGGAATGGCCCAGCAATTGACACAAGGTCAGAGCTGTATAGAATCCGAAATAAGACAAGAATATACCGGTGGATCGTCCCTTCAGGTCTGCAGTGAACATTTCAGACCTGACGATTTTGAACGAGACATGACATCAGAGGCCGGCGTCCTAGATTGAGGAAGTGTAGTTTAGCGAGCTCCCTGGCCTCCGCCAGATGACGCGTTTTACGTAGTCTGATGGAGGTTTTCTAGTGCCCATTGGAGAAGCAGACAGCGTCCTCCAAAGGCACATTTTTTTCCCTACCATAATGGCATTAGCTCCCCATAACAGCATGAAAATCGGCGAACTGGCCCTTTAATCCTGATGCTGAATTTTCAAGCAAAAATATGAAGATTTCCTGCTTTTCTTGTTCTGATTTGATGTTAATCTTTAGACTTTGTTGGACGGAGAAGGTAAGATGTTGCCTTGAACTGTGGGAACCTTTGATCCTCGTCTTTTTATCTTTCTATTTTCAATGAACCGAGTACTCGACAAAGGATTTATTATTCAAGAAGTGATCATCAAAACAGTCACAGATTAATTTGACTAACTGTTTCTGCAGAGATTTTAAGACGGTTACGATAACTGGATTCAAAAGAAAATAACTGTATAAGAGGAAATATCTAGAAGACGAGTTCAAAGAGGTAGGATAATACCAGGATCGATATTTAGCTTCTTTTGGACCCTGGTGTTAGCATGGAAGTACTAAAAACAAAACACAAGGGTTAACAAATACTAAGATTAAAGCAAAGTACTGAAAAGTACCAAAATATATCACACACAAAAACTGTAATAAAAACAGATCTAGAACAAAGGAAAGAAAAGGTGGGATGAGTAATTGTAAGCGGTTAAATAAATAAGAGAAGAAGATATTGCACTCTTTGGTAATAAAGGACCATGTCCGTCAATAAGGTGTAAAAAAGGATGATGCAGAGTGAGGTTGTTTTGTTTTTCTGGGTGTCTAAAGATCTAACACGGCAGCCTGGTGAGTTCTGTCATCTTTAGATCGAGTATTTCTCAGCCAAAACAAACAAGACACATGATCAAACTTTGACTGATGGCAGACGCAGAAGTAAACATGTTTCTCTGCCAAGACAGTGGAATTAGACCTTGAAAAAGACAGTGCCCTGTTTATTGACATCTGAAGAAGAAGAAGAAAGAACCTTAGAAAGACTGCTGGAGGGAATACTGTCAGGATCTCAGACTCGGAAACACCCCCCCCATCTTCCTCTTCCTCGAGATCAAACACACACACACACACAGAAACGTCCAGCTTTGAAACTGATCTAATGATAGCTAGAGAAAGGGGCTACTCGCTGCATTAATTATACACCACACACACAAATGATTTAGGCTACACTAGAGAGCGAGCTGACCTTTAAGAACCGTCAACAGTGATATCTGGATAAATCAAGTCATCCACAGTGAGTCCTTCTACCTGCCTGAACAAATCAATTTCCTCACTGATGTTAGTCACCTTCTCTTTTCACCGCAGCTCACCATCACTACTGTATCTGCACCCTGAGGGTCCTTCTGAAGGCTACAAAGTGAGATATGGAAAAGAGATGTTTAAGAGTGCATTATGCAGCTGGGACACATTCATTTTGCAGCTGTAGAATATTTAGACCTCTAACTATAAAAAAAGCACCTAATGTTAGCATTAAGCTAACTCATTAAACAACATAAAGCACTGGCTCGAATACAAGACTAAATTTACTTTCAGAAATAATACGTTAAAGCAGGGAATGCATTAAATGCAAAGAAAATAAATGAGCAAATTTACAGTTTAAACTTTGCACGCAGAGAGCAATGGCTCCTACAGAATGTTGCATTATGGGTTGTTTTGGTCTGCACCCGAGTTCTGCATTAACAGCTTGTACTGAGAAGGAAAATAAACCACAGTCCCTTTCACGTTAGGAAAACAGTAAAGGCTTGCAAACATTATTAGACAGCCCTGCGCTATTAATAAAGTAATTAAAACAATACTATATTTAAAGAACCCCTCCAGTGAAAATCAAGTGTTTAACCTTGTAAACATCTCCATGTGGTGTTCTTCATGTGCTACAAGACATATCAGGGACAACATCAGCAGCCATCTCCACGGCTGGGCCTGTCTGCTTTTAAACTGTAGTGTACCAAGGACAGGCTGAACAACACGCTTTCAGATCGGCAGGTTTGAGACGTCACAAACCTAAGGAGCCAATCCCGTTAATGGACGGGGTGACGCTACGCATATCATTATGTGTAACCTATGGCAACCACTTCGGCGATGCACGAGCCAGCTGTAACCGTCATCCTAATTTTTGCTAACACACCACTGACTGCTAACGTTAGCGTTACTACTACTGATTACTACATTTCAAGCTCGCTACGTTTCAACACGTTGCCACTAAACGATGGCAGAGGCGTGGGCGGGGCCTATGCAGATTCTGTAATTTTTAATGAGGGAGAAGGAGGAGATGCCTTGGGAGGATTTTTAAAGGTAATTTTGTAGAAAAAACATATCAGACATAATTTATTATTTAAAGCAGGACTCACTTTATCAGTGATGGGAACATTAATCAATGCACTAGCTTGGTTCAATGGACTTGTTAAGTCTTTTTTTGCTTAAACTTTCAATGTTTTAGTCGTTTTTATCTATAACTTGTAAGCTTTTAATGAAATGCTTGACTAATAAACAAAAAACGTTTGTTAATTAGTATTTAATTGCATGATTTCTGCAGGTGACTCTTTCTGTGTGCATGCAGCAAACTTAACGTGGGCTTGTGTAAACAAAAGGTTTAAATAAAGTTAAGAAAATTAAGTTTATTATTAACCGAAAATAAATGTGCAACTATTTTGACATTGGATTATTTAATTCTAGTTTTTAACAAGCATTTTTCTCTATTTTCTGAAATTTTACAGACTAAATGATTAAATTAAAAACTGTAAAATAATTGTACGTCCGCGGTCACCAAGATATAATGAAAGTCAGCAAGTCCACACAAGGTTAGAGGTGTTACTGTGTCAGGCTTTACTATTATTTCCCCCATCTTGAGCTAATAGTCGACCCTCTCTGCTCCCCGCGCTGACACTAGACTTTTCAGCCACTGTCTGGAAAATGTGCTTGAGGAAAATGACTAATGCTCGATCCTTCCACAACAACTACAGCTGAGGGACCCTTAGGCAAGGCTCCTCGTGCTGCACCATCAGCAGCAAACTATATGTTTGGACTGGGCAGCTCCCTCCCAGGTGTGTTAATATGAAGCCTGGCTGGAAAGATGCCCTGTCAACACTTCGATAAGTGTCCCCTGAGTGTTGTCGAATAAAGGTTTAACAAGCGGGGACGGAGTGGCCTGCCTGTGGTCCCTGAACGCCTCATAAATGTGTCACAAGATGAAAAATACCTCCTTGTGTTATTGTGTGATACCTGGGTGTACTGACTCTTAACAGACAGCAGGACAATAGAGAAGCAGTGTGTATGTGGGTGTCTGCTGGCAAAAAACTGTGTTGATCACATATCTCAAAAAAACTGTGGAGGTCTTCAACAATTATATTCAATTTAGGTCATACAGGAGAGGATAATTGCGATCTTGAAGCAATTTTTGGGACCTTATAATTGAAGCTGGTGCAGCTTGTCCTCCTCTTTAAAGCTGTCATGTAACTCTTAGCTGTGAAGTATGTTCTGTACAGGGCTGCACACATTAGCAGCTGTGTGTGTGAGCCCCCCTGTAACTGGGTCAGAGAAGAATCTGTTTTTTCTGTCACAACACGTCATGTTATTCAGCCAGGAAAGCACATACTGTATGCCAATTTTACCTCTTCAGACAGGGAGCTCTGTAATTTAACAGGGACTTGAACGCAACTTGTGAATACATCAACCGCCACCCTTGGCCCTTCTTTATATCCACTTCATATAACTGGATATGATGACAGAGACTGCAAGAACCTGCTCCACCACTGGCTTTGTCCTTGGCAGCATATACTGCTTGGCAAACAGTCTATGTGATGTATAGATGATAAGAAGGGTCGCCTGAGCACAGTGTCATAATGAATTAAAACATCATAACAAGTTCATTGTCTGGCCAGGCTATGATTTGTAAGAAACTCAACTCATCTACACCAAACTCCATTACAAAATCTGTCAATTTAATATCGACACACACGAGTGCAGCTACAAAAGTACAGTAGTGTAACATGATATAAGAGCTTTTAGAGCAGCCTGTCACACTCAATACCGCTTACCGCAGTGCATTTTGTAAAGCATGATTGTGGGATTAAGAAGATAGTAAGAGATCAGTATTAAGAATGGAAAATCTAAGGGAAATTACACTGACTGGAGTACTGGACCAGTGCCGAAAAGTGGGAAGGATCCTAAAGAACCGTGTGGAGTATTGAAATCTGTTATGCTGTAACCGATATAAATAATTTCAGACCAGCAAATAAAAATCATTTATTTTTTAAATGAAGTTCGGCACGTTTACCTCTTCAAATAAGCAAGACGTGCAGAGACTCGTCGACAGAAAGCGGTTTGATAGTTGTATGCACAAAATACTGCTTTGACAAGATGAAGATTTACACTTATTACACTCTAAAGACACAAACTCAACAGTAAGCTTATTTTAAATGAATTAGCGCAACTGGTCATTTAACGACTGCTTTGCCTTTTTCGACGTGGCCAGAAATTACACTACGTAAACGCAACGAAACGTATGGAATGCATCAAAACATAGAGGCAACAATTAATGAGTATCCCCTGAGTAATGTTTTTGAGGTAGGTAAGCTTACGTTAGTTAACTTATTAACAGTAGAAAACGCATATTTACCATATTATTAGTCCCGTTGGTGTATCCCTACTTCTGTTAAACTTTTCTCCACAGCAGCACAAGCTCCGGACATAATCTCTGGACTCAAACTGGATCCCCCGTTTCGTTGTCCGCAAGAGGAAAGTTGACCGTTGACATCGTCGGTGCAACACATGCCATCACGGCTCCCCTAGTCTCTTCAGCCACACCGCTGCTGGAAACTGACCGACGACGGTGCAACTCGTTCCCCCAGCCAGCCCGCCGCGGTAATCCTTCTAAACCCCGCGAGCCAGGGAAGCACAATGTGTGATTACGCCCCGCCCACCGCGTTACACAGAGGGAGGGGCTGCGGGGGATATCGAATACACCCACATGAATTAATTCATAACCACAGAAGACCTCTGAGGGCCACAGTATTAAAACAGTGTTTTTACTTGCATATACAAGTTTTTGTACCATTAAATTTGACGTATGAATCAAGTATTTGTAAAAGTATATATTTTCAAATAAGGCACAACATTATATTTGACAAATAAGTGTGAAAAATGTATTTAAATGTTGTTAGGTGAGTCAAATATTTTGGATTGAAATATATCTGACGAAGTTAAATAAATGTTGTGGAGTAAATGCGTAATATTTACCATCCTAACGTAGTGAAACAGAAGAACACAATGTAAAAAATGAAGGGACAAGTGCTTCAGATGTATTTTGTTGAATTCCAACATGTGTTATGTTCGGTGGATCAGGTTGTTCCTGGTTATTTTACCCTGAAAGCCATTCATTAAAGTTTTCTCTTCACTACTTTTTCCCATCATTTAGATGCAGATCTAGCCCATGTTTCACCCTGACTAAAACAAGTAGTCACCTTAATACTACAAGAGGTAAAATAGGTAGACATAACACTGGTCGTACCTCAAGTGAAAGGACAGATATATTACCTCACAAAGGTCTGGGGAATGAGTCATGAATGATTTAAAGGCACAGCAGGCCTACTCTGACCGTACAATGATAAAGAAACCAATTAGTGTGGTTAGTGGCCCCGTCATGTGATCCGGGCCTGCTGATAGTTTATTGTCCAAGCTCGCATTAAGTATTCATCCTCACAATAAACGCCCCGTCTTTCACCCACCACCTTATAAAACACTTACATACTGACGGAGGTTTTATCTCTGCCCTCCTCTCCTGTCATTCCTCTCCCGTCTCCTGAACACATCGACCTGTAGGCCACTTTATGAGGACAGCAGTGAGTCAGCCACCTGTTAATCATTGTGACAAGCGTGCCTGCTGACAGGTTGGACACTCGAGCATGGTGATTCAGCCTGCAGGGCGGAGGACCTGCAGGGCATGGCCGCTCTGTTATTGAAATTTGAATCAGATCCAGGCTGATTCAATCATATTATTTCCCTGAATGTGTGTGTGCGTACTCAGAAAGATCCTTCCATGGCTCTGGGATGGATCCACTATAAATCATTCTGCTGCGATCAATCCAAATAATCTAATAAACTTCCAGTCCATTTCCCGTGGGAATTGATTTATGATATCCATGCTTGTATGTGTGTGAAAGAGAGATAGCAGGTGTGACGTTAAATGTGACATTTAATTAGGTTCAGATTGGTGCTCGCTGTGTACTTTAGCATTGATTTTGAGCAGAGAGGGCATTGGCTGTGAGCTCGCTGGAAACAACTTTAGCCTTATGTAAATGCCATTAAGAGCAGATCCCTAATGGGTTTTGCAGCGCTGCACGACACTTGTGCGGCTGTTAAACAGCAACAGCAGAGCAGTTTTAGACTTTCCTCTCTGCGCCTGCTTTGATTTATTGAAAGAAAGAAAAAATCTGTCACAACACACACACATAATGTCTGACATGCATGATGTTTGGATTTTTCATCTAAATGTCACCACATTTGTCTTTTAATAAGTGCAATAGAGTTCACAATCTTACAAAAAGACAGATGCAATACAGCATTTTTGATCTGCAGAGGAAACATGTCAGAATTCATTATTATAAGACGACATAAAATCCGTGCGTGCGTCAAGGATTGAAGGATTTGCATGGGTAAAATTCAATCCGTTAATCACAAGATATTGTAGCTATTGTTCCCCTTCCCCACCAGCGATGTTTGTGTTCTTTATGGGCTTCCTGCAGCACTTCCTGTCTCCATCTCAGACATCGGTCTGAGCCCCCTTATGCCAGAGACGTCCAGGACACTGATACAGGTCAGGAGAATTCTGGGTGGAGCTCTGGGTTTGTTTAGGTGAGGACCAGGATCAGGACGTTCTGGTGAGGTGGATTGAGGGACTCGTGGGACTCTGGAATGTTGAGGGTGGGAATGGACACATTCTGTAGGGGATCCGGAATGTTTAAGGTAGGGGTGGTTCAGGATGTTCGTGTGGGAGTTTACTTGGGTCGGAACATTCCAGCGGGATTCTGGCATGTGTGAAGGGTATCAAATGTTAGGGTTAAGGGGTCAAAACTTCCTGTTTGGATTCAGGAATTTATTTAGGGGGTTAAAACATCTAAGTGGTTTCCGAGGCTGTTTCTGCCAAACAATAAAAACAAAAGTGCAGCTTAAAAATCTTATTTTATAATATAAAACCAGTTTCTTAGCTACATCTCTCCCAGCATACCTGACGTCAGTGCATGTGTAGTTCGGAGGAAAATAAAAATCCCTGTATGATGAAACTCTATGTAACATTATAACCTTTTCAATGCTTAAGATCTTCTCTTTTTGTTTGAATCTCTTTTGTTCTGTTCTGTTTTAAGGCTATGCTTGTGGTCGTTGCATTGGAGTGCGTTATGTTAAAGGTATTTCTAATATTAGTTGGAGTAATTGGAGTGAAAGATTGCTAGAAACATCTTACGTGAGGTATTCCATCACATTTTCTCTGGGCCTCCGGCGATAAAGTCTAAAGTCCAAAGTAACTGAATGTTTAATTCCATCAGAACTGAAAAGCTAGATCATTCATCTTTGCACAACAGGCAAGCATTTAATACTGAACTGCTCCAATGTAGAGGAGTTCAGAGTTAATGTTCATTACTTCCATCGCAGGGAAACTATGCTAATATCAGTTCCCACACCTCAGTGACTTCACTGCATACGTGAGCTTGAAAATGACACACGGAGAGAGAAAGTGAGACCTGAAACTGAGAGCTCATTGACGCAGAGCTGCCTTAAAGGGCCAGTTCGCCGATTTTCAACCTCAGTCCAATGGAGAGGTAAAGCCATTATGGTAGAGGAAAAATGCAATTTGGCTCTGTGCCTTTGGAGGACGCACTTCTCCAACAGGTCCTGGAAAACCTCCGCCAGACTGTGTAAAATGTGTCATCTTGTGGAGGCCAGGGAGCTCGCTAAACTACACTTCCTCAATCGAGGATGCCCACCTCCGATGTCATGTTTTGTTCAAAATCGTCAGGTTTGAAATGTAGACTGCAGACCTGAAGATTTTTTAGACGATCCACCGGTATATTCTTGTTGTATTTCAGATTCTGTACCGCTCTGAGCCATTGCCTGCAGCGTGAACGGTACTATTTCACTCCAGCGTCTCTCGCTGGGCCGTTCCTTTCAGAGGGAGGGGCGCAATGCACGCTGGGTGTTGTAGGAATGTAGAATGGGCGAAACCACGAGCTGTTTGTACGACTTTCTCCACAGCTATGGCGCCAATTTCAAATATTACTGCTTCTATCGATTACAGAGAACACCAGCTTTGACTGACAGCTGCTTTTTACAGGAGCGAACTGCTCCTTTAATCTAGCCGGGTTACAGCTGCGTCTCAGACAGGAAGTGAAACTCTCCCGAGCAGACTGTGTTCAGACGTGTCTCTGTGAGAACAAAAATCTCTTTCTCTTCTTTATTGTTACGTGTGAGATAACACTGTTACTCAGACATAGGCACACAGTGTATTCAGTACAGAGTGTCAAATCAACTGATGGTATTCAGATTAAACCCAGAGGAGGTCATGTGTAATTAATCCTACACCCATTTTTATTCATTAAGGGGAAGAGTCTGTGTGAGTGTATGACATATTATATTCGCTATTATGTGGAGAGAATTACATTAAGATGAATAATTCACAGTTATGAATCCCACCTAATGTCTTTATGATATCACAGACACGATTAAATGTGCTCATAATGTTGCATTCACAGATGAGTATCATCAGTTGGGAATCTGTCTAGTCTATATCCAGATGAGCACAGAGACAAAAAAATCTGTGACCCATTGCTGTGGGCATCTGTTCGGTATGAAGTCATCTGTCATCGTCAGTGCCATGTAGGGCGAAGACAGACTCAGCATCAGCTCGCACAAACACATGCTCATCCTTTGGGCTCTGTAATTGGAGCAGTAAAGTTATAGTTTATTTTTTTTGATTACATAAGCCCCACAGAAGGCCTGAAAAAAAAAAGAAAAATCCCTTCTTTCATTGCTGTGCGCTCAAACACTCTTTTTATTAAAACTGTCAACCTCCTTCTCACTTTTTTATTATGCCACTGCTTTAGTGCCAGCAATTACATTTTCTGTCCTGATGTGTCCCCTCCTCAGATGATAATGTCCCTGCCTCTTCCTTTTACCTCACTGCTTTTATCTCTCCTGCAATATTTCAGGACTTTCTTTCACTTACTGCCGCACCTTTATAACTCGGCGTTTCATATTCGGCGAGCCCTTCAAACACGGCAGCCTTGATTAATTCAAACAAAGCTTGTGATCTGTGTCACTTACAGTTTCACCCTGAAAAAAACATGTAATCCCTCTGGATCTCGCCGCCAAAAAAGATGGATTTGTCAGCAAGGGTAGTTTGAACTACATAGATGTTTTTTCCCACTTTGTGCCATTGATGCTGATAAGCCCCATTAGGCTCAGGAGTGGACGAGTAATGATGCTCGCTTGCACAGAAACGTGTTGGAACACAGAGAGAGAGGGTTGTAGGGCAATAGGGAGGCTTCTGCTGCTGCTGTGGCTACCGTTTGGCAATGGGGACAGTGACTAATCAGGCTGAGCATCCACATATATCACCAGGCAGAAGCAATAAGCACCAGGGACACGGTCTGACATGCTTTTATTAAACACACTTCAACAGCAGGGTCAGCCATCATACCAAGCCTGTGTGATGTACTAAAGGACATGGAGACCAAGACTGAGTTGCGTCAGCTTCTTTTAAGTCCTTCACAAGAGCCGAACAAAATCTGTTTACTATTAAATTTACTATAATAACATAAAGACTCAAACCTGGAATAACTTCACTTCCTTTAAGGCAGCTGAAACAAGCTGTACATACATTTGCCTACTATTACCCTTTAAGTTGATGCGGCTAACTATCTTTCTAATCATGCTAACCTAGCTTATCCTGTGTAGGTCATTTTCTAGTTTAAGCATTTAGAAACATAAGTTGTATTGTGCTGTTTTAATTAAATGTAAGTTAAGATCTTCTACATTACTATAAATGACAATAGTAATTGTACAGAAGCATTTCATAGCATAGTTTAATAAGCGTTATCATAATGCTTCTTTGTACTCCTTACTAGCATGCTAACGAAAGCTTTAGCTTCAACAGTTGATTTAGTTATTTAGGTAGCAGTTACACCTGGTTGGTAATGGTTGTGAGTATTTTGTAACATGTAAAGTCAACAAAATACTGTTGAGTAGTCTTCATACGGTTTAGAATGATAACTGATGAGGATTAAGCTAGCCTAGCTTAGGTTCAACTGCCATGAAGCTAGCAATAATAGCATAACATTTGAAATTTTAAGGTATAGTGTGTTGTTTTGTTAAGTGTACTAAACAGCATTTACAAAGAGTCGGGTGTCGAATATTATACTGTACTAGCCTACATCTTTAATTCCTTACCGGCAAGCTAACGTAAGCTTTAGCTTTAGCACTAGGTTTAGGCTAATAAATAGTAAAGGTAAATGTAGTAAATGGGTTTAAATATTTTGTAATATCTAAAAGCTACGTAATCCTTTGAGTAATTGTATTGTATTTGAGTAAAAGTAATTTATTTGTATATGTAGAAATATGCGTGTTTCAGCCAGTAGTATTCATGCAGTTCAGAATGAGAGCTAAATATCGGATTATGCTAACACAGCTCACAGTCATTTAGCTAGTTTAATAGCCTAGCATTTGGACGTTTTAGTTATATTATGCTGTATCGCTCAATGAAATGTAAGTTAAGATCTTTTACATTACCTATACATTACAATAGTAATTGTATTTCGTAGCATGGTTTAAAAAATGTAATCTAAATGCTTCTTTGTAGCCTACTCCTTACTAGCAAGCTAACATAAGCTTTAGCTTCAACAGTTAGTTTAGTCATTCAGGTAGCAGTTACACCTGGTAGGTATTGGTTGTAAATATTTTAAAGTCTACAAAATCCTTTGTTAGGAAGTGTTCATATAGTTTAGAATGATTATAATGATGAGGATTATGCTAGCCTAGCTGAGGTTCAACTGCCATGAAGCTAGATATAAAAGCATAACAACTTATGTTGTTGTAATTTAGTGACAGTTAAATATCCACTTAGTAAAGTACATTTGGCTCTGGAGCTACTTTAATTTACTTTCCACATTTTATTCCCTGCCTCCTCTCTTTCCCATCTCCACCTAAAAAGCATTTCTTTTTTCTCAAACAGATAAAAAGAAGAAGCTTCCCTCCTCCCTCCTCCTTGTGCTCTTTTCAGCCTTTATAATAGAATCTCTTCAGGGAGGGCTAAGGTTCCTGCTTTCCAGCCGTATCTTTTGTCAGAGCCTAGCAGGGGAACTAAATCAATGGGGCACTTGAATGGGCAGGCTGGGAATACAAAAACCGTTTGGCCTTTTTTTGAAGGGACTCTGGCGGTAAATTTAAGCTGACTGGAGTTGAAGCTCCGCGGCAGATGGATGCAGCGCTGTCGAGGTTAATCACACGGTCAATATTTCACAAAGCCTGATGCTGTTTCGTTGCATTGAGTTGTTTTAGTGTATATGGCACATAGGCAGAAATACAGTGGAGCATATTTGGGGATGAAACAGATGGTGTTCTGAATAGGCAGAATGGAGACGGGGGGGTTTGGTGGCCCAAAGGTGAAAGGACCCGGGTTATAAATCCTGCATGTGTTCTCTCTCTCATCAAACCAAGAACTAAGAACTGTGTTTCATTTTACTGTTATTTGTCTACTTCCAACACTAATAAAGAGCTATAAGTACATATCTGCAATGCACTACTCCCAAGAATTATTATTTTTAATTAAAAAAAACACATTAAACTTTTCAAAGCCAAACATTTCCTGTGAATATGACCTGTTCACTCTTCAATTAATCGTGCACTAAATCTCTCTCTTCTGGGTGTTTTCAACGTATCTTTTATTTCCTACCATGTCTGTTGATCGTGTCTATTTCTGTAACCCTGAAATGATCTGAAAGGTTTTCTATTTGCTTCTTACCAACCCTTAAAAAACAATAAAACTGCTTATTGCATCAGTGTCAAATGAAAAGTTGGGCCGAAATCTCAGTTAGATATGTTTCAGAAAGTGTCTTTATAAAGTATAAGTAAAGAATCTGAGCATTACATGTGATACACTGATACATTTCCATCGATATCCATGATGTTTTTAAGTATTTCTCCACCTTAACTGAATTCCTAGCGGCATGGAAACAGCTTTAAACAGCATTTAGTCCTTCAAGGTGGGAAATTAACGTGGGGAAAAAACTATTGAAGAGTTTACTGAAGTGAGAAAAAATCAAAAGTCCAAATAATTCATAAGAAATGGAGGGCGGGGAGACCTCAACCTTAGGTCTCAAACAAACAGAAATTATTGTTCTGCATGTACTCTGCTCGAGGGTTTCGCTTCACGCTGAGCTCATTATTTCACACAGTTTGTCGCCCTTTCTTGCATCTGCTCTCAGACACCTCGCACTATAATCACACCAATCTCAAATCTTTTGACCCTCTACTGACTTTGTAGTTTAAGCACAACTACTTACATTATTTATACATGAAGCAATTGAGAGAAACCACGCAGTAATAAATGCGGGTGTTCTGAGTTGTTGATGCTGATATTGTTTTGACTACTTTGGTCTTCAGGTACAATTTGCTGCAAATACTTTTTTGGTTTTACTCAAGTAAAAAGTTGAATTCAAGACTTTTAATAGTAACATAGTGTGCTGTATGTTCCCTTTTATATTAGTACATTCCTAAGGTAAAAGTCTGAGTACTTCTTTCCCTGCTCAAATGTGTCTGTGCTGAAAATTTTTGGCATCACACTTGGTCTGGTTGCATGTTTAAATCATGACTGTATATAAAGATGGACACCGTATCCCCATCTTCTCATCGTACAGAAGCGGGAGCTGCCATCTTCCTCAAATGTATCCACAGTGTGTGCAGCAGAGATTGGCTGGTGGAGCCGCAGTATTCACGTCCCGCCCCTTCCTCTACACAAAACACACATTGACCTTCTGGCCTTGACGTGTTGGAGCTCTCAGGGTGGCTCTGTCTGCAGCAGAACAGCTTCTTGTGTTCACGCTTATGGAAAGTTCAATGACTGTAGTGTTGGTGTTAGTTACGTCTCCTCTCGCCGTTCCTCCTCTACTCTGCTACTCGGGAACAGAACGCAGCAGGAGCCCGATTTGTCCACAGAGCTGTCAATCATGAGGTCACGCCCCCTTTGTATAGCATCAAACACAACGACATTAACCAAACCGGAAAAGGTAGGTGCCCAACGGGCGACATGAAACATCACCGATCGGTCCGTCCTTTGAACCGGAAGGACATGGTTTACATGTTGTGAAAATATGAGCGCCGCCAGTGACAACGTACTCGCTGCTATTAAAGTTTACTTTGATGCAGGTAAGTGTCGTCACCGTCTTCTTGCAGCCTTTTCCCACAATCACTGCAGAAGTTCGGTTTTTCCTCGAACTCTTCGCCACAATTTTGGCAATACATCGCGGCGTGTTCCTTTCTATCCGTTTGACTGGCGGTGTTGTCCTTCCGGTTCAAAGGACGGACCAGTCCAATCAGCGACGATTCATGTCGCCCGAGGGTACCTACCTTTTCCGGTTTGGTTAATGCCGTTGTGTTTTCTGATTTGCCGTTGTGATTTACACTTCAGGGCCACCGTATAAATCTGCATGATAAGAATTAACTATAATGACAGAAACCATGTTTAATTCTATAGTTTGACTCATGTCCCATCTGTTAACACGGAGGAGGCGGGCTTTATGACCTATATTGCAGCCAGTGAGCAGGGGGCAAGAAAGAGGGTTTGGCTTCACTTTTAGGGAGCCGTCATGTCGTCCATCTTTTTATACAGTCTGTGGTTTAAACTCAGATTTTATCTACTTTTTCGAGCTGACTGACTATCAGAATGTGTGAAGCTCTCATAAAGGACAGCGCCGCCTCTTTGAGCAAACACAGACACCCGAGGCTGTTTGAAATGAATATCTGAGGGGTCACACTTTCAAAGCGCGTGGGGGAGGAGGGGCGGGGGGAACCAGCCACGCTTTCATGTGTCATCCCGCTTCTCGCCCACGTCACTGCCCACCCTGCACCGCCAGCCTGTGACATTTCAGCCCTTTTGTCTTCCTCTGAGTGGTTTGAGACCTCTTTAGAGTTTTTTTTTTCTGTAGAATTAATGACAGCTGCTGTGATATGTAGGAGGAAAGGCAGAGAGAGGAGAGGTGTGACATTAAAGGGGGAGGTCACAGAGAGAAAAAGGTGACAGTTCCAACACCATTAAACTGTCAATATATCACATAAGTCAACAGACAGAACACTGACATCCACATGCTGTCAGATAGCTGGTGGCTAAAACTCTCCTCTAGTGCGGGGACAAAAAGTTGATCAATGGATGTGTCAAAGAAGAGATGTTCATAATGTATTCTTCACTTTGTAGTTTTAACATCTATTAGCTTAGCTTATGAAATGCCACTCTTAAAATGGTCCATTAACCTCAAAGCTACAGCTGTTAGCTTAGCTTTGCACAATGACAGAACACAGAAGGGAAATAGCTAGCTTGTATTGTATTATGTTTTGTTATTTAATATTTATAAAGCATCCTTTAATAAAGTTTTAAGATGATGATAGCTGGATTTTGTCACCCTCCGATAAAGCTAGGCTAGATGTTCCCACTATTTCCAGCCTTTATGCTAAGCTAAACAAACTGCCTGCTTGAGTTAGCTAACTGCCAGAAAAAAAGCAATAAAAATGTTTTAGCCCAACAATTAGTTTTGTTACAAATTAATTTGTTAAAATAAAATGTGCCTAAACTTAGTCTACTTTCGGGAAATCAATTCAACGTTAAAAGGAATAGTTACCTGCATCATTTGCTTCCAGAGCTAGCTGCAAGTGTCTATATGACCTTTATATCTGCTGTTTAACAAAGCTATAGGTATAGGTAGATTAGCCTAGCTTAGCATGAGGACTGGGGAGAGAGAGAAGAACAGCTGGCTTGTCCTTTTACACTTTTTTTTTACAAGGATAAAACAAAGAAAATATGAAAGGTTAATTACTTCCAGACAGAACTATGCTAGTTGTTTCCAGGCTTTAGGCTAAGCTAACTTTAGATTAACTACAGATTTTTCAGTGGTAGCAATCTTCTTATCAAACTGTAAGCAACAAAGAAAACGAGTCTCACAAAATAAACTGTTGCTTTAAAAGCCAAACATTTGCTGCTTTTTCTTCCTCTTTATTTACCCAGTATTGTGAGTTCGAGTTTTATGCTATTTTATAAGCGATAAGGAAGCACAATATAAGAAATACCTTACACTACAATTCAACAGTACAACAAACAATGACCCCAAACGTTTTTACACACTTCCCTAAAACAGAAAGTAGAAACCCAGTAAATGGAAAACTGGATTGTACATAAAGTCAAGACAGTGTGAAATTAAGAGACAGAGCGGGGATCTCACATTTATTTACTTTCTGCTGACTTCACTGATTAAACAGATGACGGTAGGGGAAGGACGAAACCTGTGTTTACGGCACAGAGCCTGTTTTCCCCGTTAGAGCAGTTAGCTTGAGGCTACAACGGACACAGACAAGGTTATATGTTAATGCACCGGAGCACACACACACACACACACACACGCACACGCACAAACAAACCGCTCTGTTTAACTTTGATGCAACCAGACGTGCTAATTATGAACAAATCAAATCATATCTGGTGTAATGTTATTCACACAAGTGGAAACAAATGTGCTGATTTTTTTCTATGCCTCTCATCTGGACTCAAATGAAAACACCCACACACACACACACACACACACACACACACGCACACACACACAATGCCTGTAAATGTCACTAATGATGCTTGACCCATGTTTTGACATCATTAATGTTCCCGCCCTCAGGTGGAAACAGTGTATGTGTGCTTCTCCATGTTTGTGAGGACAACAGTGGTGTTGAGTTACCAAGTTTATTTACCAAACTGCTGCCCTGAAGTGAGACCTTACAGTATGCTAGCCTGATTCAAGAAATCTTGCAGATAAGGATAATGCATCTTAAAAGTATGATTAGCTTATTAATAAAGCACTGTCACACATTAAAGTACAGAGCAGCCTCATATTAGCAGCTTTTGATTACAGTACATTTTGCAGCTCAAACTTCAAAGCTGGAGTTCTCTGTAATCGATAGAAGCAATAATATTTGAAATTGGAGAAACTTGTGCAGAGCTCAGATATATTTCCTTGTCGCAGCGACAGCTAACCCGAGGTTGAGGTGTCCACGGAAAAACAACAAACACGTTGGATAACAGCTTTTCTCACTTCGCTCTCGCTCACTCAACATGCGTCATCTTCTCTTCCCTAAAACGAACTACGGAACTGCTTCTGAGACAGTTACCCACAAAACAACAGCAAACATAAACCTTACACACAGCGTTACATTTTTAAAGAAACTTTGGATATATTTGACGGTGTTCGCATCTTAACGGACTGCATGACAGCTTCCTTTACACGTTTAAGTTGACTTAGGTTTGGCGCTATTGTTAAATTATAATGATATAATCTATTCTAATAGCAATATTCTTTATTATTATAATTAACGTTTTGATTCAACGTCATATAAAAAAGAGTAAAAGTGAGCTACAAATCTTTTTATGATGCTTAAATACGGTCAAGGGTTAAATATTGTATTAATTGTTCAGCGAATTGAATATTTTTTTATCCAAACATAAAGACGAGTATTTTATTGTATATCCTTCAGGGCTTTTAAAAGACTGCCAGGTATTCTTATTTCAAGAAAACACTGTGTCATTGTGTGTCATATACAGCTGAAGCCAAATGTCCACTACTGTAGAAGAGGCTAGCATCATCTCTTGTTGCCATAGTGACAAATTGATCAGAGCATCCGTGACAAACGTGATAAGAAATGGATGGCGGCCATAGGATGACAGCTTCTACTGTACGTGTGTGTGTGTGTGTAGAATTAAAGGCTGTGGTCTGCAACTGTATCTGGAACAGATCTACTTGGTCTTCATCAGTGAAGGTCATAATCATCAGGGAAATTATAAAGCCCACACACACACACTAAAACACACACACACACCAGGTCTAATCAGTGTGAAGCTCGGGGGGACGCCTGAGGTTGATGAGGTTGTGTTCAGGTTGTGTTTGTCTGCTGTTGGTCTCCCGGGGGTGTCGGTGACGGGGGTGCTGTTAACCTCAAACACTGCGTCATAAATACAACAGAAGCAACGAGGCGAGCATCATTCACAATCAATTACTTGTTGATCTGCACATGAATTAAAAGACGTCACTATTCAATATTATCTGGATCATATCAAAGGTCTTATTAAACAAAAGATGTTGTATTCTGCCAAAGCAATCCAGCAGGGCTGACGTGCTGAACTTCCTGTTTCAGGTGCAAAAAAAGGGAAGGAGAATCGTGGGAAATGAAGGCCTACAGAATGCAGTTTTCAGTAATCACCTTCAACTGGCTTTTAGTCGAGTTAATATTCTTGACTTTCAGACCTTTAGTCACTAAAAAGCAACTTGAAGAAGACTTCATTCATCTCAAAATGACACTGAACTCAAAGTTTACACAGATGTTAATTAGGAACAGCTTTGCTTTACACAACAACAAAACGCGAATGATGGAGTTTGATAAGAATTAAAGAATCAACAAGGTCATTAGAGTTAATCCTGAGGGGAGCATGAATGTGTGCACTAAATGAATCAATAGAAACAGTAACGAAACATTTCACTTAAAGCCAAAATGTGAACCTGGAGGTGTTGCAAAAGGAAAAGGTCAGGGGTTAAACACAGCAGGAGGAATTATCATATGTGGACCATGAATGTCGTGACAATCCACAGACAGTTATTTCAGTCTACATCATGGGGGTCGATCGTCCGATAAACAAACATTGAAATTAGTTATTAAGTCAACCTGCAGGTGGAGCAAAAGACAAGTCAGGAGATCAACAAAGTCAGAGATTTATCGTCTGGGGACAACGAATGTCCAGATGTTGATGATGAGGGTTTACAAAGCGATAAACAACTATTGAAATCACTCGAGTCTACCTGGATGTGGCACCAGAATGAAGTCAACATTTTACAACAATCCTTAAATAGTTGTTGACATAATTCAGCCTGGACCGAAGTGGTGGGCCATCACCAAAGTTAGAGAGATTTAACCTCTGGGGACCGTGAATATCCGTACAAAATTCTACAACAATCCAAACAACAGCTGCTCACATATTTCTGTCTACACAAACTCAGGGACACACCCGTTAAAACATCCCTTAAAATAACCTGGAGGGGGCGCTAGAAGACAAGTCAGAAGATCAACAACAGATGAGAGGTGTATCATCTGGGGACGAAGAATGTCAGCACAAAGTTTAACAACAATCCATACAAAAGTTGTTGACATAATTCAGCCTGGACCCAAGTGGTGGGCTAACCTATAAACAATAAACATTACCATCACCGGAGCAAAGACGCTAGCATTGCTAGTGCAATAAAAACATCATAAGGATGCTAAAGACATAGCTTGCACAGTAAAGACAGTGTGCTTACATTGTGGTCACTTTATATATCATCTTATACTCTAACCTTGTTTTATCCTTATAGTAAAACCTGAAAAATGCCCTCTCATTGCACAGAAGAATAACGCACACACACAGATGTCCTCTGAGAAATCTCCTCTGTTGTGGGATAAACACACAACGCTTAATGAGAACAGGGGAGGTAATAAAAGCTTCGACCAAGGTCTCGAACGCCGTGCGTCTGAGACACTGTGATGGTTACCATGGTAAACCGATGGAAGTGACCACAGTTGGGGAGCATCTGCATTTCTAAAGCTCAGCAGAAATAATGCACACAGAGGACTTCACAACATATCAGGGGCGCAGAAGCTGTGAAAACACTCATCAAGGCTCGTTATAGACGTGTTGCAGAACCTCGCAGACCTTGAGACGGGTGTAAACAAACTGAGCGATAAAAAGGCGACGTCCTGCTGCTCCTTCCTTGTCTGTGGAACTTGTAAAGGCTGCTGGCTTGACAGGAAGAGCCCCATTATACTGCAAAGGGTTACATAACATTATTTTGATGGCATGTTGCTCCGCTTAAACTGACAGACACAAAAACACAGAGCGTCAGCACAATAAAGACAGCCCAGAGCACACAGGGTCGGCTCAGGGATGCTTCTCTTTAAGCCGGACATGTTTTTGATGGAGCGGTGAAGAAAGTGACGGACGGATGAAGACAGGAGGGACGCAGACATGACCTCCAGCTCGAGCACAAAGAAGGAGAAGTTTGTTTTTAAGGGAGGGAAAATGAAAACAAGCGGTTTATGAGGTATGCATGATCTATGGCTGGATATACACATTCCTTGGAGGTTACCTCCGCAGGAAAGGCCAATCACATGCTTCAAACAGACACTTACAGAGACGGAGACATGGTATAACTTGTCTGACTCAATGTTCAACTGTTTAAAGGCAACTTCCTTAATCACGTATGATCGCACAACACCTCTTATTAGCACGGCTGTAATAAACAGAACCATATGAGACCTTTGCAGCGACACAGCCTCGCACAACTTTCCTGAAAAGCTTTAAAACACTTCAGCGGTAAACTTTTTACACCCAGAGCTCCGCATGTGACCCCAGCAAATGTCGAGTTCAAAAGTGCACCAACGCCCTGCTGACTCCATGTGACTCTGAGTTCGTCTGACCTTTAACAGCTTCTCAGTCACGCAGGAGACAGAAACAGCACGATAAAGAAAAGACAAAAAGCCGATTCAAAGTGGGAACAAATGCTAACCTCTGTCACATAGATGAGCGGCGTAGCGCTGTGGTTCTTCCTCATGCCTCCTCTTCCTCACAGCCTGAGGTCAAAGTGCAGCTTCAGAAGCACATCACAGAGCTCTGCCTGCCTGAGTGTGAGGACGACCCAGTGAGGGCAGAGAGAGTGTGTGTCTGTCAGTCTGTCAAGTCGGCGCGTGCAGCTCTCTTATTGTGAAATACTCTGCTTCCTGTGTTTGCTCCCTACACGAGCTTAAATCCCAACCTGCGCTACGCTGCCTCGTCCTGAGGTGTGTTCCCCAGCTCTCCTGTTCCGGACTGTTCTCACACACTTCTGCCCCGTCGGGGGAAACACCACCTTAAAAGGCATGGAGGCAGCCCGAGTCGGAAATTTTTTTATGATCCCTATCTGCCCGGGCACACTCCTCTGCCAATCAGGAGGGAGAGGATGGAGAGATGAAGAAGGCTGTAAGAGAGGAGGGAGGACACCGGGGGGAGACTTACGGGAGTGAATGAGTGTGGGAATGTTGAGTTAGTGCAGGACTCGGTGCCTGAGGGGGGAACACTCTCTGCAGGATGGGGACTTTGACAGCACTTCTAATCTGCAGAGCAAGATAACAGCCCCTGTGTGAGTGCATGTGTGTGTGTGTGTGTGTGTGTGTGTGTGTGTGTGTGGCTGAGGCTGGACTCTGCTCCCACTCCCACTCCTGCAGCTCAAAGGCATTTTTTACAAGTGGGAGTGGGAGCAGGGTCATTGTTGTTTCTTGTCGTTCTGCTGGTAGCTGTGGAATGTAAATAAGTACTTTAACTAAAAATTAAGGTGATGATACTTCTCTCTTTTCATCACACTCTTTACTTTAGAGGGATATATATCGTACTTTTTACACCACAATGTTTATTGACAGCTTTCGTCACTTAATCGTTGTTTGACGAGGCATTTTGCACGTCGCCTGAAAGAGTCGTTTACACCTTGGAGAGTTAAAAGGAAGCAGGAGTTTGTTAGAGAATACTAAACACACATGTACATTTTTAGCAATGAGATAAGATGTACTGCTTTGTCCACAGGGGCCGCCAAAATTGTTCAGCACAGTTGCTTTAGGTAAACAAATCTGTCGCAATGTTCTGTATCAAGAAATCAGATCAGGTGTTTACATGCCACAGTATCCTGGTTTTTATCAGAGTGTTCCAGCGCAGTGCTGGGACGAGGGCTTATCTGGATTTCCTAAACCAGGATAAGATGTTGACAAAATAAAGCCGAAATATCTCGAGAACTTTAGCTTAACTTTTTCTGCGTCTTACTCCAAGTTTCTCCCTCTTCTTACGCGGACAAATCTGGGACATTTCTGGTATTTTTTCTGCAAAACACTCACAGCAGAGTGGAGGCCTGAAAAATAAAAGACCCAAGGCACACTCTGAGCCATTAGGCGCAGCTAACATTTGGAGAATTAGAGAGAAAATGGGAAGCCTGGAAATACTCATTAAGGATCTCACACACTCTCGAACGCAGGGGAGGAAATCGAGCATGAAAGATGCAGGAGGAGACGACGGGGAGGGGAGAGAAAACCGCCGGAGACAGTGATGTTAAACTGAGGAGAAGGGGAATTGAAGAGGAGGAGGAGTAGGAGGAGGAGGGGTGATGTATACAGTGTAGATTTATGACAGCTGGCAGGAGGGAAGATGGAGGAGGAAAGACGGCCAGACGTAGAGTGTGTCTGGACCTCAAGATGACCCTCTTTAGCCTCGTTCTGGTGCCCAGCTGGCATCACTAGCGGCTGCCACTCCATCAAAGTGCTGCATCAGCATCCAGAAAGGCTGAGGGAGATTATCCGCTCCATTTTGCAGAGGACGAATCAGATAACGGCTAATTTGACATGCAGCCGACACAGAAGGGCAACAAACAATTCCTTGCATGAAATTTGGCATGAGAGGGAATAACATGCCGCACATATTTAGGGGAGTGTTGTTATCTGTCAAAGCGCTTCCAGCTCATTATTCTTAATTAATTTTCAGGGTTTTGGGATGATAAGCCGGCTCCACTCTGCAGGAAAAGTCTGCTTTGGTTTCTACGTCAAGACAGGAAATGCTGACTCAAAAGCCTTCTTCATTCTCTCCCACTGATCATGCACTGATACAGCCGGGGAGATAGAGCAGACTCAGACCTAAAGCAACAGGAACAATGCCCCCTATTGGCCATTAAACATTATTACAGACATTGTGTGTGCTAAACTTACTTTTAACAGACATTCCTCTTCCTCCTCTTCTTCTTCCACCAAACCAGCCCCTCCAGGGAGAAGTGATAAAATAGTGAACCTCCTCATTTAACAGCTCCAGATCCCTGAAACGAGAAAGACGAGAAAGTAAGGTCTAATTTCACTTTAACATCATGTCAGCAAAACAAATATTATTTTAAATGTCTTTGAATGTAACATAAACCTTTGGCTGTTCAACAGAGGTTTCATTAAAGCAAAATTAAGCAAATCAAATTTGCTAAATATCAAAAGTATAATTACACATTATGCAGAATGGCTGGTTTTAGAGTTCTATATCTTATTTCACACTGGCTATATTTACACTACCATTCTTTCTACTACTTTACGCACTGCCTATTAGCTTTATCTGTTATAGTCCATTATAAATATTGATTATTTTTTGTATTTTAAGGAGAATATTTTCTTACTAAATGTAGTGGAGTTTAACTATAAAGTATCGTACAATCAAAATAAACTAAATTAAAGCTCAAGTACCTGAAAATATTACTTTTTTTTTTTTTTTCCAATTTAATTATTTAAATAAAAGCCCTTATTCTATTTTATATTCATATTTTCTATTTAAAAAAACAATCAAATCAATGTCAGATGTTAATACGAACTAGTACACATAAGACACACCTTATAATATAACATAAAGTGTTCTATAGAAATATTAATAGAAAATAGAAAAGCAATAAAATACAATGTAATGAGGTGTGTCCTATTCGTACATCTAAGTATTAACATCTGACATTGATTTGAGGACACTGGGTCACATGACATGGAAGCTATTGAAAAAAAACCCCGTTAATTTATATTAAAAAAACATTAATTAAAAATATAAAAAGCAATACAATCCAACATAAGATGTGTGTCCTATTTGTACAATTACTATTAATTTCTCTTGGGCATGACCTCGAAACTATTGGCAAAACAAGCCTTGATTCTTTATAAAAACACTTAAAGAAAATAAATGAACAACACTTAAGCATTTAAAATGAGTGGTCAACATGTACAAAATTTAGTTGTACATTTTTATTCCATTTTTTTCATGTAGGCAAATCATGGACATATTAAAAAAAACATCAGTTTTGTTTCCATTTAACAGTAATTTATTGATGGTCCCTAAATCTGACTCTGCCTGTCGAGTGCGAGGGCTCAGAGTTCGGCTAACTTCACCACGGTGCTAACATTTGCTATGCAGCACTTAAGACAAAATGTCACCAGTATTGTATTCATTATTTTTGTTTTACCTGATGATGGCGCCAGATATGAAGTACGTTTCAATTCTAAAAGTTCATTAATTACATCCAAAATCTTTCTCCCTTCATTAAAAAAATCTAAATATATTTGCATGTAAATAAAATCGCTAGGTTGTCACTAGGTACTCGTTGCTCATTAGGTACAGCTAGCTAAACAATCTAATACAACAGCAATATTATAAATCTAACTTTATGAAGGTTAGAATATTTAGTGTTTGATTTAACTTTTTTAGAAATGTGTTGATTCAACTTTTTGGCCATTTCGGAGGCTGTAGTTTCGTCATAAAAATTGTTTGTATTTTTTTAACTTGATGGCTGAGACGAAAATGAACAGCACCACTAACTACTTTTAGCCCACTAAACTTAATTTTCACTTTGACATGATTTAACAGGCGTAAAACATTCAAATTGTAGAAGTAATGACAAGCACACTAACCTCTTCTTCTTCACATTTAGACTCCGTTTCTTGCTGGATTTTCACAAGGACTCTCGTACCGACTCATCATGATGTTATCTCAGCTTCACTCAGCTCCGGAGGATCTCTACACACCACAGTGTGAAATGCTTCACGGTGCAACTTTCCCTCAGCTCAGCATAATCTCACAGTGACTAACATGCAGCAGAGACGCAGCGCTGTAAGCTCATTGTGACACAGAAGAACAGTGCTCAGTCTCTGCTGCGCCTTGTGTCTGTCTTCAGAGCAGTGGTGGAAAAAGTATTCAAATTTCCAGGCTGACGTGAATACAACTTCAAAAAAAGATTGGCTTTTACTGCCAGACTATAACAGTGTAAACAAGTCGTAGTTTAATTGGTTATTAGGCAGGGTCTTTTTTTTTTAAAGCCATTGAATCCCGCCATTTACTTGTAAGCAAATGTGGTCAAATAATCAGATTTTAGCTTGTTAAAATTGTGGATTTATAGATTTTTATTTTATATGATAGTAAATCAAATATCTCTGAATTTTGGGCTGCTGTCAGACAAAACAAGAAGTCAAAAGACGCTACCTTTTAGCTACATCCATCCATGCATTTTCTTCCACTTAACTCGAGGTCGGGTCTCGATGGCAGCGGGCTAAGCAAGGTGACCCACTCTTCCTGGATGATTCCGAGGCATCCCCAGGCCAAAGGGGTTCTGGAAGGCACCAAGGAGGCATCCTAATCAGATGCCTAAACCACCTAAACTGGCTCCTTTCAATCGCGAAGGAGTAGCAGCTCTACTCAGCGATCTGTCTGGATGTCTGAGCTCCTTACCCTCTCTCTAAGGCTGAGCCCAGCCACCCGTCAGGAGGAAACTTTGAGCTACATTTAAAACACAAAAGCAGCCACTTGGCAGTTTAGGAGCTCAACTTACGAAGGACATCACGTAACCAAATTTAAAACACATCAGTTTTGGATAAACTGATCTATTTGGCATCTTTGGAAACTCAGGGATCCCCACTAGACGTTAAACTGAAGTAGGTTTGATCCGGTGGGGTCGCAGAGGTTAATCAGAAGAGAGGTTGTAAACTCATGCAACTCAAACGTCAGATGTTTGGGCTAACACCACCCCAAATCAATTCTCAACCTGTAGGGAACACTTGCTAACAGAAACAAAACTCAAATATTATACATAAGGACCGCCTCTCCAATCATAAATATATGTATAGAGATTTTATTGAGGACTTGTTGGATGCAGAGGCAGGGTAAAATAATTTACAAATATGCAGTCAGAGTTCACTGAGCTCCGGCTTTGGGTGGGACCCACTCGTGGATCTTCTTGCTGGTGGTGGAGAAGGGCACGTACTGCTGGGAGCTGCCGCTCACATTGAACTGGTGGACCTCAGCCAGGAACTTCTTAGGCTCTGGTGGATGTGTGGTGGGGGGGTCGTCTGTCATACAGTGCAGCCAGCGATGCCTGAGAACAAAGAGGAAGGGAGCTGGTAAGGTTATACAGAATGTCTCAGAACACTAGGAAACTACAATGCCCTCTTTTACGCTATAATCTACCTGCTAAGACATTACAGTTTTGTTGTTGTTTTTGCCCATAAAACATGGAAAGTTTTAGCTAGTTTGTATAAACTGCATGTCGTACCATTCAGCTGGAACCATGCTGCCGTCCACCTCCCACATGGTGTTCTTTCCATTCATCTCTGTGGTGTAGATCACCCAGCGGTGACGTCCTGAACACAGACCATAGTGTATTTAACAAATCACACGTGTCAATCAGATACTTGAAGCAGAGAATGATAATAGCAAACAATACTGAATCACTCACCAAAGAAGTAGTGCTTCCGGTCCTCAAAGTATTTGTTCCCATATTTATCTATGCCAATCAGGGCTCCCGTCTTTACATCATTCGCCCTGCCAATGAAAGGAAGATAGTCAGGTTGACTGCCAAAAGACATATAATCTGCGTCTTATATACGTTAAGGGATAGCAAACATGTCATTAAATCCATAAACTCCATACACACTCAGTTTAGCAGATCTGTGCTATCAAACATTTCCTTTGAGAACAAACAATATCGCACCATAAGCCCACCATATTTACAAGATAACTTTAGTTACTTTGCTGAATCTGATTTTTAAATAATGCAAAAAATAATCCGCATATAGATGATGATAAGTTATTTTAGATAGAGGGTGTTTAAGTACTATTAAGTCCACCTATAAGACCTGAAATATTATGGTTATGAACACATTTATGCACCAATGCTCATAACACATTAACATAATAAACATTGTTCTGTATAATGACTTATTTTATTGTTAACACCTACTTAGTAATAATACTTTTGTGCTTCGATTCAAGTAAAAGAAATTAGTACCTCAAGCTCAGCTCGAGATCGAGAGGACTGTTGATTAAGCACAGGCTAAAATTAATCTATTTTTGAATTGAGTTTGGCGTCCACTAGTGAGAGTAGTATATCAGAATCAAACGTTATAGACTGACAGACACAATTACTTAAATATTACAGGTGTGACATACTATCAGGTTTACCAGAGATTCCGACTCTGTTAGCTGTCAACATGCTAACTTGGCTAAGAGCAATAAGACTCAGGTCATACCTATTTATGAACTTCTCGCGGTGACCAACAACGGTTCATTAAATAAAATACAATAATTGATAAAACTGACCTGAATAACTGCACAAGAAGACCTCGGACTCCACCGTGACCTCCTAATTGTCCCAAAGCCCTTCGGACAATGTTCACATACTCCGCCATCTTTAGACGGAAGAATTAGCGAGACGGACCGTTCCGCTTTGAAAACGGGTCTGAATGTTACCCGACAACCTGGAAACTTTGGTTCCACATAAAGACGCAAGTAAGTACGGCAACAGTGTAATCTGAATACCGTAACGTATGCCTTTTAAACAAAGCATACTTAATATATATCTAAACTTTTGTTTATGTACTTATTGTAAAACACCAGGTTTGTTTATTAATTTTCATTAAAAATGCTGCATTGCAACACCACACAATGTACACACGTCATTTTCAGGATAATATACAATTTTATATATTGTTAATTTAACAATTAACATTTAATTCTATTGCTTTGTATAATTATTAGTTTACAATAAATAATATCTCAGATTTAGATGCAAATATTGGGGAAAATGACATCAAATTTGACCCTAATTAATGCCTGGATATTAAGATTAGTGAAATTATAAAGCAGCAGCTGTTTATTCTCTATACCCTTTCAGATCTTTCACAGAATAACTCACAGATCAAACAGATCAACAATGGTTTGGTTTTGAATATTGAATTGTAAATGTCAAAATTCAGGAAGACTCTCTGAAGCATTCAGCAGCTTGCACGATGACAAAGTTAATTTGTATTTGTATTGCCAAATCCCGATTTTGCACCAGAGGGCTGCACAATCTGTACAACATGCAACACCCTTTATCCTTAGACCCTGTGTTCTCATAAGGAAAAACTCCCCTTCCCCCATAAAACCCCCTTTAATGGGAGAAAAATGGAAGCAATCTGTCATAGATTTTTTTAATTAAAGGTCAGTCTCTCATCGAGCTCCGTCCCTCTGCTGCCTGAGAGGTTTGATCTGAGCTCAGGGAGATGGAGAGGAAATAGAGCAGAAAGCCACAGTAAAGTTTGACTAATTAAAAGCTCCTTATCTTTCAAACCAGCGCTTTGATCGCCCGCTCGCGACAAACCCACACGATAAACCCACACAGATGCAAGATTTAGAATACAGCTGAACTACCGCCTCCCACATACACACCTGCCATCTGTGACGAAGCAGTGACAGCGGTTTGCGATCGTCGTTTGAAGTGACAAAACAGGAAATTAAAACAGGACGAGATATATTTACATATATATTTTATTAAAAACTGTTGCCTGACAGTTTAGAAACATGTTTATAGGAGACTCTAACTCAGATAGAGTGGATGTTTACAAAATGTTAATTAAAAATCACTGTAAAATTCATGCTCCCGACAAGCATTTCTACACCAGGCTGCTGCAGATTTACACCTCACTAGCTGAAACCTAACTATGACAGTATTAACAGTTTATTTCCTTCACTACAAAAAGTAAGATTTGAGGTTCTTCAGCTGTGAAATCAGCTCATTTGTCCTAATGGGGTAGTGCTACATACTGTACAACAACCTAACCATGAAGAAACAGAAGAAAATTTACTGTTTTTAAAACTACAAATCCAGAGTACCCTGGCTAGAGATGAGAGGCCCTGCAAGCGACATACTTTATCTTGTCTTTTTTTGAGTAAAGATTTCAAATAGAGACCCTAAATTATTGCAAAACATTTAAAAAACATGTAAGGCACGCTGTCTGCAAAACAAGCACCACATTTCAAGATTTATGTCTTCCTTTTAAGAATTTCCATTTTTCTGTATTTGCTCATAAAAAGCCTGTTTCCTTTAAAAATAATTGTTTTAATGGAAAAATATTTCCTATTAAACCCTGACTCCCAAAAATAAGTGGCAGCCTGTGCTTCTCACAAAATAAATCTTCCTATTTTATAAATATTAGCTCTCGGCTTTGCTGTAAAAAAGGTCAATGTTACACTTTCATGTCCATATACACAGTTTTACCCATTTCTTATATGGTAAAAACACATATTAAAACTGTATGAAAAATATCTACATTATTCATAACATGTCCAGTTTTCTCCAGGATGTTGTTTTAAACGCATGATTTTACATTTTGTACGTTAAATTTAATAACAGAGGACTAAAATCTCTAAACCAGAGAGATACGCCTAAAGAGCAGGACTTCCTGTTTCTCTGTAGAAGTCGGATTTTCACAGTAAAATCCCGCCTTGTTATGTTGTTAAAATCTTTTACCAGCCATACTTTCATCCATGATTATACTATCTTAAGATTTGACCTCCACAAAACGAT
Source organism: Semicossyphus pulcher (assembly GCF_022749685.1). Taxonomy (NCBI): domain Eukaryota; kingdom Metazoa; phylum Chordata; class Actinopteri; order Labriformes; family Labridae; genus Semicossyphus; species Semicossyphus pulcher. The sequence continues at coordinate 4,068,103 of NW_027211694.1, forward strand.
GCTGTGGGTTTTAAAGTGTAGCCGATATCGACGTGCTCGAATGAAGGCGGACTGTTTCACTTGAAACTAACTTCTTCATCTGTTTGGAGTTCAAAGTAATTCCCAGACTTCCCAGGATTTCCGAGGGCTTTAAATGTTCCCGACAACTGTTCTGTCTCACTTCCACACACATGCTTCTGGACTTGACCTTTGACCCACAGCTGCGACAATCTTTTAACTCTGACCTCAGCCAGCCTCAGCTGATGTTGGTAGAAAATTTAGGGAAGCAGAATCCAGTTCTTCGGGAAAAGCAGTTTTTCCACGCAGCGTTCTGCAGTGGGTTTCTGCTTTAAGTAAACAGTCCATCCGGAGTCCTTCCTGAGCTGGTGACCTCTGACCTGCGATCAATCAGGGGTCCATAGTTGTCCATCACCGGGCTCCAGGCTGTGATACGACTACACTGCTGTTAAACCAACTCACTGTTCAAGAATCATGGCCTCCTGGAACGCTTCGATCCATCTGAGGAGAGAAAGACAAGATAACAGAAAGTAAGCTTACAACACGTCTATATTGTTATGAAATCAAACCCTGTTTTTGATATTATTTATTAATGGCATGTTTGTTTATTCAGTGTAAGCCATTTAAGGTGATAATCTTGAAGATTTTCATTTAAATAAATGTCTGTTAAGTCTCTATCTACACAATGGTGATTGTGCCTATGGCCCACTCATGAAAGCCTTTACATTTGCAGTATTACAGACTGGCTGTCTGTGGCGACTTTCACAGAAAAAAATTACAAGCGGCGCCCAGTTAGTAACACGTTTTCCATCAGCCAGCAGTGGTTGGTCTGCCAGAGAGAGTAGGCGGAGTTAAGCGGCTGCTTTCCCACTTTCTGCAAGTGTTGCGAGTAAACAGTAATCTACTATGGCTGAACAAACAAAGAAAAGATGGATGACTACAGATACAACTTCAACAAGAAATGAAAATCCAAAGAAAAAGAAACAAACTCGACGCTCAGATGAAGCAAACAGTCTGAAAAGGAAAGCGACCGTCAGCCAGGAAAATCAAGAGTTACAACCGGAGCCAACCGTGGACGTCACACATGCAGCACTGTCTGGATATCTGGGAAGTGTGCTCCCGCAATTACCGTTTATCACCACAGGTGGCGGCAAAGAAACTGAGATCTTTGAGATTACAACTTTAACATTTCCTATGGCTGCTGTTTGACATTAAAAGTGTGAAGCACTCACAGAAAATGTTTGACTCAAGATCGATAAAAACAGAATAAACGATTCTCAAGAAGGTAAAAAAAATTAATGCCAGAAATGTATTTGTCAAAAAATGTTAGTGTTGACCAAAACTGTTTATCAAAAACACATCTGCAAAACAACACAATAGTTTTTGTCAGTCTATCTATTTCAGATATTTTACTTAGTAATCAAACAAGCCTTCAGGTACCTCTGTGCAGTGGGGATGTCGTCAGCTTTAAAGATGTAAAACAGAGTGTTCTTGTGATACAGTTTAAACTGCAGCTTCTGAGCCGGACCGTTCTTCTCCTCCCGCAGGAAAAAACCCAGCAACGGCTGACTCTCCAACGCTGCAACATCCTAGAGGGGAGGATTATTAATTATTCAATAAAGTATAAAAACGACACAGTGTTTAAAGGAAAAAGAAAACAAAGACCACACAGCTGGAGTACCTCACTGGCAGCGTAGGTGTACAGGACTTTGTTCTTAATGACGAACCACAGCCTCTTCCACTGCTTCTTGTTGCCCTTTGACCTGTTTAAGTAGCCGCTCATGGAGGAGTTCTCAGTGTTGGCGGAAACCTGGAGAGACAGCGTGAAGGAAAAATAAGTCACGTTACAAACTCATCGTATGAAAGAAACATCAAAAAGTACCCTTCACATTCAGCCCACGAGTGTTCATTTTTGTCCCTTGCCTCTTTTAGTGCAGCAGGAATCTTCTTCTGTTTCCGGGTGAAGGAGAAAGCTCCAGATTTGATCGGAGAAACTGATGTAGAGGCACAGCGATCACCTGAAGGATGAACAATAAATCAATCATCTACATCATGTTTAACACATTCTGTCCTCTTTTATAACAGCTCGACTCTGTAGTTTACTTACTGTTCTCCTGCAGCTTGACAAAGCAGTGATCACACACCCGTGCTGGCTGGTTCTTCAAGTACTCCAGGTAGTACTTATTGGCAGAGCACGCCTGACACACCACCTGCAGTATCACATACGTATAACTGTGATGAACGGACGGTTAAACTTATAATGCAGAATATTTAAGGAGCAGTAGAATTGGTAATGAACCTTTCCACAGGCGCGACAGTGATGCCTCCTCCACGTGAGGGTGAACTCGCAGGTACAGATCATGCACATGGTTGCCCTCAGGTCCGGGATCCAGATGGGAGCCTTTGAACCTAAAGGGGCCCCGCTGTCAACAACACACTCCGCCTGGGGTGCAGAGACGGACAGTGTGTTAACATGGAAACATTCAGGGGGAATGCATCCTCAAAACATCCACCCTGTTTGCAGGTTTACCTCCTCCTGACTTCTGCTTGATATGAAGGTGATTTTCTTCTTGGTGTAGTCGTCTATCGCCTTGGCGATGGCCTCCAGCCACTCGTCTCTCTCGGTGGCCGAACTGCAAAACACATCAGAAATCACAGCTGCAGTAAACACTTTATAAATGTTAACAGCTCATTGTCTGACATGTTCGGTGAGACTGAGTGCTGACCTGGCAGACAGGATGAAAGAGCGCTCAACGCTTTCGATGTTCAGCTCGTTCTGATACGCCTCCTGACTGGGCTTACTCACCTGGAAAACACACCATCCATTATAACAGATTGCCACCATGAACGAATAGAAGGTAAATGATTAAAATAAAATACAAGTGTGTCTCTTACCTTCATCCCGGCCAGGGAGAGCACACTGTTGAGTTTATACTGGGCAGACTGGACCGGAGTGGTGTACATGAGTGCATCATTAAACTGAAGAAACACGGAAAGAATCAAACTAAAGGAAAACGTCTTTCTGCAGCTTCAGTGAATTCATTTTGAGAAAAAAAGATCAAAGCAAAGCTGGATAAAATCAGACAATTTTCTACTTATGCTCACAAGAAAGAACATCCGCGGCTGCATGACTTTCCTGGACAGCTTCATTAGCGTGCCCTCCTTCAGAAACACCTGCGAACACACACAGCGGATGTTTGACGTCGGTCTCACGTTGGGTTTTGACATCAAAAAAGTATTCTAATAGCAGCACAAAGCTGTTTTACAGAATAAAACATTAAAAATTAAAGGAACAACATGCAACATTGACAGCTAGCGTCTAGGGTACTGCAGCTCAAATTCAAAATGATGGAGAGCGTCTTTTTTTAAGCTCACGCGGGTTGCCAGGTTGAGGACACTGAACCTGCTCGAGCACAAGAAGTGTGCTTTGACTATGACAAGCAACGAGTCCTGTGTGCCAATTTGTTTCATATCTGGCAACCCGGGGTGATGAAATGGGCAGTGGGCGGGATCGTGCACGCCAAAACACACACAGACGTTCCGCACCGGAATCAGGAGGAGAACAAACTGGCTGCAGCGTTGTTGTCGGAGAAGCCAGTATATCAACTTAGCATGTTTCCTAAATCTCTGATGACATATCATGGTCATTTTATGATTAATATATTACATATTGTTCCTTTAAAACACGTTTCTCAAATTGTAATGGACCTGCATTTAGGCTGACGATGAGGCATTGTGTGACTGCATTCTAAATGTTTCTGCATAAACATTTAAAATCTGTCTGTGTGTAATATCTGGTAAACATACAAATAAATGCTGTTTAAAAATCAGTATTTGGAAGTCTTTTGAGAGGATTTACACTTTTCTCACTTATATTTATGTATTGTATGTATTTGTAATTAACAAAAAGTTACCCTGCCCGGCTGGACGATCTCATGGTGCCCGTTCAGACTGTACTGAATCTGCATCAGCTTCTGAAAGTTATCCTGAAACACAACATCAGAGGTGAGCAGAAACACTCGGCTGAAGTGAATGAAACTCTGTGTCGAATAAGCTCTTACTCCTTGCTTCATGATGTCATTAGCATGGTTGGCCACTTCTTTCACTATGCTGAGGGCGGCTGCGTGGACCAAAGAGATGAGACATTAGTTTCTTTATAGTACAGCAAAGATTATTGTCCTGCTGTGTTTGGTACTTTGTTATACCTTGTGTGTCTTTATAATCCTCTGAGTCCTCTGGAAGGTTCTTCAGATAATCTGGAAAAGAGAAACGTGAGCACATTAAACCCGAGGTGGTTACAGCAACAAAGGAAAGAAAAGACCGTCCACACACGGATATTTGAAGATCACAAATTGTCTACAGACACAGAGGTTTTGTCCTTCCTGACAAACATCCACAGGAACAAACTCATATTTACAGAGAAAATGACAGCTGCACCTGCAGTTTTAATCCATTTTTGGGACTTGTATATTTGTGTTTAAAGAAAATGTACATTTGCAGAATATGCATGTGTCGGAGGAAGGCAACAGTAGGAGCCAAAAAATGAATATTACAAAACATATATTCCTTTTTTGGCGATCAGTGGTTGAAGAACAATCAGATCTTAACCAAATAAAAGGAGTTCTACAATCAGCAATAGATTAACAATCAGTTAATAAGCGAAAGTAAAAGTATTGGTGTCTTTAATAATGTTAGTTTATTATTATATATTATATTTAATTATTCCATCTTCACAACGCACAAGAGCATTTTAATGTAGCCATTTTTGGATACTTTGAGTAATACTGGGTAGATAAGTAGTATTATACATCATCATATATCATGTTGTATTATGTAACTAGCTCCAGTAGTAATACAAGCAAATCCAGATTGTACTTTCTACCACTGTTGGGGATCTATAAAGAATTTTAAGTGTCAAAGTACTCATTTTCATTGAGCAGACAATCTCTCTTTCTCTGATGAGTTTTAAATAACTGAAACGTTTCCCTGTTACCGGGATCGTCCACTGGGTGCCAGTGTAGCACCAAAACCCTCAGACAGACCCGACTCCAACCCGAGTTCGATTCACATGCTGCCAATAAAATAGGCTGAGATTCAATAAACCCCTTGACACTCAGCGTGCATAGTTCAGCAGAAGAGATCAAAACAGGGAGTGTGTGATGTGTGTGAGGGTGTGTTTTCTACCTGTGAGCAGCAGCTGGTACTGAGGGATCCTCTGCACGGGTTTCAGCAGGTAGTGTTTCAGAGCCAGGCTCGCACATCTCGGACTCATCTGAGACAAAACAAAGAAAAGGTTCATTTCACGCACCGCTGCATGTTTACATTTCTGCAGCCTGAAAACAGTACTTTGCACAGCTCCTACCTCAAACTCTTTGACAATGGCAGCAAACGCTGTGTTCTTCCTGCACTGCTCGTCCAACAGAGCCACGTTGTTGTCAAACTGGCGGATGTAGGTGGAGTACATCTTCAGGTAAGGGCCCTTCTGCACAAAGATGTCCGACAGTCTCTGGTGATCGCTCCTGAACCGGACGGACATAAACAGTTCAGAGTAGGAGATGAAAGGGTAAATAAATACTATAAGTATTGTTGGAAAAAGTTCTGTGAACTGCTGATATCTATGGATGCTGTAACTTTGCTTCAAACAAATCCAGCGCTGTGAGAACAGAAATGATCTCACATGTTGTAAACAAACCTCCAGGTGAAGGTAAAACACTTATTTGAGACATAAAATTATATTGAATATACCAAAACTATCCATTTAAACCGTTAATTACACTGTTAAACTGCACAATGACAGCAATTACAGTAAGTCAGTGTTGAACCAGGAAGCAGCTCTGCTAACATGTGACTCAAACAGCACACAGTCTGGAAGATGACTAGTATTCAGCTTTGTTTAAACTGCCCTTTAAGAGGTTTAAATAAGGGGGTTTCAAAGTGGGAGGTGTGTGTGGGAGAGTTGCAGGGGAGGAGGAGAGGGAGAGATGACTAGATACTACCAGGGAGTTTCTACCCATGATTTGGCTTCCTGTCAACACAAGCAAGCAGTTAGAGCGATTGTGTGATGTGACCCACAGCTCGTAGAGACAATAAAGGTCATTTAAAACACCTTATTGCTGCAATTTGCGTTACCTTCTACTATCAAAGTGAGTAGTTATGCATAGATAGATGTCCGTACGTCCGTACATCAAGGATTCACTAGAAAAAGGAGCTGCTAACAGCTGATTCAGAATGCTTTTATAGGTGCTAATTTGCCAGAATGTAAACAAATGACTCACTGAACGCGTAACAACATCTCCCAGGGCATGATGGGAGCTGTAGTTCTAAAACTTAGAGCATGATTATCGACCAGAAGATGTGGTTAAGGGTTAGGTTTAGTTGAAGGTTAGGCAAGCGTGTGTGTGTGTGTGTGTGTGTGTGTGTGTGTGTGTGTGTGTGTGTGTGTACCAGTGAGCCACTCTCTCCTCCAGCTCCCTCAGCAGGTCCCTGTTGAGCTGGTACAGTTGAGGCAGGTAATACAGGATCTGACTGAGGATCCGCTCATCCACCACCGGCTTCCCGTTCTGACGCGTTGCCGTGGCAACAGCATCCCGAAAGTCCTGACGAGACACAGAGGGTGGATACCGTCATTATTTCACACCCACAGATATACACACAGGGTGGAGATACACATGACCAACGTGCTGTACTGCAGCTGAACAGGAACACCTGGTTATCACCTCATAAACTGCCCCCTCCTCCACCCTCTTCACCCTCCACACCTCGGCACATACTTTACAACACACACACATTCACACACACACACACATGCACAGAGCTGATTCAGCACTCTTGACTTTGTTCTGTGTGTGCCAACAGTCACATCCACCTGGAAGGAAGCAGGGAGGCCACGCAGGATCCCCATGACCTGGTGAACATGTGCTCACTCTCTCACAGTATATATCCAACTGCTCAAACCTATTTAATATTGAGTTCATTTAACATTTAAATAACTTTAGATAAAAGAAAACATATCAATACCTGTAAGTATCTTCTGTATTATAGATCGTATTTGACCATAATATGTATATTCTCACGCATGTGGTTTTTATCTTTATTTAAAAACAAATGTAAGGACGTCAACGCCTGTGTGCTATTTTAAAAAGGTGTTTGCAAATGAGATACACAAGAGTATAAAGTGTATTAAGTAATATGTTACATAAAGTGCAGTGTGAATCATCACTAGCAGATAAATGCACGAACATTGTTTTGAAATCTACTCACAATTAGGGGTGTAAGAAAATATGAATACACGCAAATATGGCGACATTGTTTTTGTGAAACTGTATCTGTCTAATAAGAGTCGGTATTGAGTTTTATTGAGAGTTTACATGCAAAGATTTTCTCTTAAATTAAAAAGGCATTGTTAAACCCTTCACTCAGATTGCAGAAAAAGTAGTCCTTTGATTTTTAATGAAAAATGATTGAGATACAAACGCAGGTTCAACTGTTCAAAGTCATATCGCCTTCTAATAGTATCATCCATCCATCCATCCATCCATTATCTACACCGCTTATCCTGTTCAGGGTCGCGGGGGGCTGGAGCCTATCCCAGCTGTCATTGGGCGAGAGGTGGAGTACACCCTGGACTGATCGCCAGTCAATCACAGGGCTGACAGTATCATAATATTTCCTAATTGAAAATGTGAAAGTGATCCAAGATGGCGCCGCGGATCGCAGCCTGGGTACTGCCCTCTCTTGTACTCGCGTCAGAACAATTAGTGTGGAAAAACCCCGTCACCTGTAAATCCTGTCTCATCATATGGACACACATTTTATTCATGTTAAAATCATCTGGCACGGATCTATGCACACATAAACCATCTGTTACATAATTACACATTTTTTTAAATCATATATATTTCAGCATCATTGCCTCTGTAGACTGATTTGTATCGTATCACCAGATTTCTCCGTCATCGGCAAAACGGTCAACATTTTTTAAGACTGTCTTAACGATGTCAAAACACAAGACAAGCAAATGAACACTTCTCCAGTTCCTCCCACTCATACAGATCCCTGCAGCCACGTGTCCGGATCGATCGGCGACACAACAAACCCAAAATAACACAAAACTTCACAAAGGACAAATTGATTTCCTGGTCCTGTGAGGCCAAAAACAACAACATCTAACTATGTCATGATGTACCAATTATGATGCGCTGTTATTCTGGCTTATAAAACAACCGCTTGTGCTGACATGGTAAAAGAAAATGTGCCCGCTCTCAGTCTTCTGACCTTCAAATAAACCGACAAACCACCGTCTTAATATTCACAAAACACACATGAACTCTGGTTACAAATAAACTTCAAAAGGGACAAAAAATGTAAACACATGGGCAGGATGACACGCCACAAGTATGCACACACACAGTCACCAACCCACGCACCCACCTGACCTGCAGCCACACAACACTTACTGCACACACACACACACGCACACAGGGGATTATCTAAGGTATGCGTGTGTCTGGAGGTCGTCTCCGTGGCCCGGGGAAGCAGCTGCTGCTCGGCCGGGCCGTCCGCAGAGAGAGAAGAATGCGATTTGACCTCTTTTCTTGGACAGAGCGCTGCGCCTCGCCCTCCCCCGTCAGCCGCAGGACGACGGTTTCTACTAATCCTCTGGTGGGCTTCACTAAAGCCACGTCTGAGGCCTCCAGACAGGTGGACCCCGGAGCCTCGGCGTGGGCCGTCTAAACCCTCTCACCTGGGATTCTCCTCTGGACAAAACCGACCACAGAGTCTGTCCTTGGCACGTGCTCTACCACAAGTCAAATGTTGCAAAATCCTCATATAATACTTGTTAAACAATATTTACATGGCTGGCTCAGTTTATGGACCACTGAAAACATTTCCAACAACAGCACACGTGCACACAGTCGGGCAGTACACCCCAAGTTTACAAATTCTGTCAACCAAAGTCACAAGACCGGCCTGATTTTGCTTCTGTCATGTCAACAATCAGACGTCATCCAGTCACATGGTTCCTGTTAGTCCTGACTTCATTCAAAACAGAGACGCGTGCTGCACTGGGAAAAATAACACGGCATTTTAGCATATTTAAATTCTTCTTTAAAGCTAAATCTTTCAGCAGAGAAGTTTATCTAAAATAAGTTTTCAAATGTGTCATCATGAAGAGTCTTTGTGAATTACCTTTCCAGTCCTTCTATACAGACTGGAAATAAGTGCGCACAAAACAATATACTTAAAGCACAGGATTATTATAACTTTAAAATATGTAAGGCTGCTAGCAAGGAAGTCATCACAAATAAAGGCTGCAAAATGAAGAATCTTAAATAAACTACAACCAAGTAGGCCAGAAATTATTGTGAAAATCAAGTGTTCTTCTCCATGTGGTGTTCTTCATGTGCTACAAGACATATCAGGGACAACATCAGCAGTCATCTCCATGGCTGGGCCTGTCTGTTTTTAAACTGCAGTGTGCCAAGGACAGCCTGAACAACATGTTTTCAGATTGGCAGGTTTGTGATGTCACAAACCTAAGGAGCCAATCCCGTTCATGGACGGGGTGACGCTACGCATATCATTATGTGCAACCGCGAGCTGTAACCGTTATGGTAATTTTTGCACGTTACTACTACTAATTACTACATTTCAAGCTAGCTAAGTTTCAACAAGTTGCCACTAAACGATGGCAGATGATGTTTTTGCGACGGAGGGGGCGGGGCCTATGCAGATTCAGGAGTTTTGAATGAGGGAGAAGGAGGAAATGCTTTGGGAGGATTTTTACAAGGTAATTAAACGTATTTTGCAGAAACAACATATCAGACACACTTTATTATTTCAAGCAGAGCTTTTTTTATGTCTTAAAACATGACTGGAGCTGCTCTTTAACAATATGGCATGGGCCAAATAAAATAGTGCATGGTTGTATTTGTTCAATGTAGGGCAGAAGACATCTAACAATCACAATCAATACAGAAAACATCATCTAACTTCACATAATCTTTTCAAATGGTTCATTGTAGACAATATGTGCCATGTGTAATGCACGTCTTCAATTCTTAAATATAATTGGAGAAACTGACTTTTGTCTAAAGTCTATAATATGATAAATGTGTCTTAAATTAACAACAAAAAATGAAGTTGAAAAACTTTTTTCCTTTTAAACTCACCAGACAAACTACAAAGCTCACCTCAGCAAAGCCAAACCAAACCTGAACTAAAGACTAGCTAATCATCTTTTATATTGCACACAAACACACACACACACTCTGATCAAAGCACTGTCTCCCTTCTTGTGGCCATGCCTCCACCTGCCCACTGCCTGCCGCCCACCAGGGAAACCAAAACCCTCCAACACAGCAACTTTAAAAGACCTCAGCTTTGAAATGACTGCATTATTCAACTGTGACCGGGCACTTAAGTGAAGACAGCCAACAGCCTCATTAATTCATGTCCTACCCTGGGAGGAAAAAAAAAAAAGCTTTGAACGCCTTTCAAAACAATCACAGCGTCTGTGCGATTTATTATGTTAGGCTCTCTTGGTCTTCTTAGAAAATGTTCCTTTAATGTAACTGAATAAATAAACACTTACTATGTGAAGAAGCTTCAGCACATCCACAAACCTGAAGACAAAATAAAAACATGAAATTAAGCACATTTCAGCTCAGATTCTGCTTTAAGTGTATAATTTTGCGTCCACTCACACTTTCTCGGAGCTCATAATCTCCTGGGCGATGTGCACCACCTTCTTCCTCTTCATCTCGTCCTCCTGCTGAAAAAAGACAAACACAAACAGTCAAGAAACGCAGCGCAAACACTAACAGCGAGCGGCTTTTACCAAAACAAGTCGCCGTTAACTCACAGGCTCACTGCAAACCACCATGATCACCGGGTCCTGTATCGCTCTGCACAACCATCAGGACTGAGTTTACAGCTCTTCCAAACAACAGCTCAATCTGGCCTGAAAGTAGAGCAGCAACCTCTCTCTCCTCTCCCTCAGCGTCTCTGATGGTGTGTGCTGCTGAATGGTAATGGGGCGGTCTCTCAATGACTTAATTTGGACAGTGGCCTTGGCCCCCAGCTTGACTGAAATGTCCCGCTGGTCCTATCGGAGCCTGTCTGTGTGATACCCAAGAGCTTTGAGGGGGCATCAGACACAGGCGCTGACATTATCACAGAGAGGGTCACACCGGACATTAAGGGAGCTATTCCTGCACACCAACCCACTTTTTTTTAACGCACACATAAACACACACCTACTTCTGGAAAGCTGTGACAGGCAACAAAGACACTTGGCAGCAGACAATCTCCACAGGCACCAGTTCGACTGTTTAGACACCGGCAGTGATACGACCAGGCCCCAGTTGTTATCTGTAAACGCTCTGCTAATTTTACATGTTGGCATCATGTCTGAAAAGAGTGCAAAGCCAAAATAGTCTCTGTAAAACTTGAGCATTAAGCGTTATCAAGCACGGTTTCAGGAATAATTATTTCCATTCAAGCTACACCTGAACACACATCTCAGGTCCATTCACATACAGCGGGCATGCGCATGCCGCTGTAAACAGGAAACAGATTGTCTGCTCTGCAGTCTGCGTCTCAGTTTAAACTAAAAAGCAAAACTGGGTCAGACGCTTTTTTAACAGTGAGGGGTTCAAAACACCAGAATCGTGTGAATGTTAAGAGTGAATATAACAAAAGTTATGAGTTAAATAAGCTGTTAGACATTTGCTGCAGTTCTGTACAAAAAAAGTTTAAACTGAGCTCCACTTCCACAAAGAACAGCAGGAAAATCCTGCTTTAACACAATGCATGAGTAATATAGATCTAATGATACAACGTATAAAAGTAAAACAGGGGTCATTTTCTTCTTCTTTTGGTTGCACCTAAATACTTTTACTTAACTGACATTTTAATGCAGGACTTTTCCTAATAAATAAAGTGTTGTCACGGTGTGGTGGTACTATATTTACTTTAGTTGAAGACCAGCTCCAGTCATGTTTTAAAACATATAAAATGCTCTGCTTTAAATAATAATTGTGTCTGATATGTTTTTCCTGCAAAATACGTTTAATTACCTTGTGAAAATCCTCCCAAAGCATCTCCTCCTTCCTCATTAAAACCTCAATCTGCTTAGTCCCTGCCCACGATGCACATTTCCAACCGCCCCCTCCGTCGCGGAAACAAAACTTGCTCTGCCATCGTTTAGTGGCAACTTGTTGAAACGTAGCTCGCTTGAAATGTAGTAATTAGTAGTAGTAACGTTAACGTTAGCAGTCAGTAGTGAGTTTGCAAAAATTAGGATGACGATTACAGCTGGCTCACGCATCGCTGAAGTGGTTGCCATAGGTTACACATAATGATATGCACAGCGTCACCCCGTCCTTTAACGGGATTGGCTCCTTAGGTTTGTGACGTCTCAAACCTGCCAATCTGAAAACGTGTTGTTCAGCCTGTCCTTGGTACACTGCAGTTTAAAAGCAGACAGGCCCAGCCATGGAGACGACTGCTGATGTTGTCCCTGATATGTCTTGTAGCACATGAACAACACCACATGGTTAAACTCTGGATTTTCACTGGAGGGGGTCTTTAAGGATCTATGGCCTTAAAAGCATATTTCTGGCCGGCTTTGAAACGATAACATTCTAAACAATTGTAGCTTTCTAAAAAGTTTTCTATGATGGAGCTGCTATGAAGGAAACAAAGGATGTTTATTCAGATGTTTTTTTTAATAAGTTAACCAGGGGCATGGGGGCATATAAACAAAATAGATCTGTATTGGTTTTGGTCACGTCATCAGGTATGGACAAACATTTCAGTTCCATTTTTATGCACACCTTACTGGTTTCTCTGTATAAAGAGTGAATTACCCTTCACAGTTTAGAGAGAGTTGATTATTACCTGTCGGTCTGCCTCGTCCAGGTGCTCCTTACTGGAGGTAGAGCTGTTGTCCTCCTCGTCTGAACTGTGGATCTCCTCCTCCTCAGAGTGGATGTCCTGCCTCAGCCAGTCGCTGTTTGACAAAAACAGACACAATACGTTCAAAACAAACAAACAGACAGAGAGAAGGATTTAATGGTACACTTAGCAGAATTAAGCTTTGCCTTATAGGGACTGTTAAAATGTGTGAATGAGAGGGCTGCAGAGGAGCCTCCCTGGATGAACAAAGATTAAAGATGGTCACTCGTAGGTTTTGTGCAAGAGAGGAAAACATGACAAACTGATCACAGTTAATCTTCTTGTACAGTGGAAAACATTGGTTGCAAAGTGTCAACATCTGTAATGATAGGAATAATTTCAACACATTTAATTTGGAGGTTTAAAGAAAATGTCAACACTTGTTGAGTCATAAACAGATCAGTGCTTAAATAAAAAAAGACGAAGAAGCCCCTTAAACAGACTAAATGGTCGAAAATACCCCCCAAAAATAAAATAAAACATCTTACATGATGTGGGCTTCTGATAAAAAACAAGAAGGACTGGGAGACTTAAGCAATTAATCAATAAGTTGGTAGGAAAGTAATCAGTGACTATATTTATAATGCTGGTACAACTGCAGTGGAAACAATCTATGCTAAACATAAGCTAGTCGACTGTGATGCGTTCACTTACAGTTGGACATACAAAATTGCTTTCAAATGGTAATGCGTTCATTAACTGTTGAGGTGCCGAAGTTCAATTGAACAGTGATATGCTCACTTACTGTTATAGGTACTAAGGTGAATTTAAACAGTGATGCGTTCACTTACTGTTGGACTTAATGAAGAGCATTTAATAGGTAAAGCAATTTTCTTACTGTACTTATTGAAGTGCATTTGAATGTTGATGCGTTCACTTGCTGTTGGACATACTAAAGAGCCTTTAAACAGCAGTGCATTCACTTGCTGTATGTATAGATTTGCAGTTACCTGGCAGTAGGTCCATTGAACGTGATGCATTCCCTTACCACTGTATGTAGTGACATTAATTAAAACAATAATGCATTCACTAACAAAAGCACAATTTAAATGTTTCGAATCACTTAAGTGTAATTAAACAGTGATGCATTCACTTACTGTGGGGATTTTGATAGGTGATGCTTTTACTTACTGTATATAAAGAAGTGCATTAGAACAGTGATGCATTCACTTACGGTTGTATATACTGAGGTGTATTTCAAAGGTGATGCGTTCACTTACAGTTGTTTATACTGAAGTGATACTTATTTATATTGTAACACTTGTTTCAGCCGTAGTTCCCTATAATTATCATGTTTGAGTTAGGTCTATATCCACTATTCTTTTTGTGAGGATGATGCTGAAGAGATTAAAAGTTGTATGCGTCTGAACTCTGCTGCTGGGAATTACAAAACATGCAGGCTCGGCTCTACCCACAGAAAGGGTTGTCTGCCAGATCAGTACAAGCAGCAACTTGTGTTTGTGTGTCACTAATGTTTTGATCTAACTCTCATCGTCTGTTCTGTGGAAATAAGCTGTCTCATTTCAAAGACTAATGAACTGAGTCTTAGGAGGGGGGGGGATAATGTGTTTTGATTTTACCTCCTCAGCTGATTCTGTTTCCTCCTACGTAAAAAGGGTGATGGCTCGGAATAAATATTAGATAGGAAAGAGTGTGGTCCGACAATTCCCACATTTCCTTTCACTCATCTGCAGAAACCCATTCTCTCTCCACTTCCTTGTTTTTCTTACGTGCCTCCCGACAGTTTCTTTGACCTAAATCTCAGCACACACCAACTCTCCCTCACTTCTTTCTCTATAGTCGAGCATTCCAACACACTGGGTCAGGCACAGAGCGCCACTTGTTTACAGCCCGAGGCTACTTACATAAACCTAACAGACTCAGATGCCTGGGAAACACTAAAGATTCTCTCGCTCCCTCTCCCTCTCTCCTCTTAACACTTTGGTAACCACTCTGCATACCAGACAGAATTAAGAAGCTGAGTACATCTTAATTGTTTTTCTGACGGCTGATTTAACACCAGCGTAACCTCATCGTCACCTAACGCGGCCTTGACTTCAACGCCGCGCTGAGTGATAGTCTGACAGAGGAAAAAGGAACCGTGCCATCTTTCAAGTCCTCATCACAACAGTCTGAACCCATTACTGAGAACACAGTGAATTAATGGGATCTAAATAGCAAGAGTGTGACTAAACCACGGTGAAATCTGCCAGCAGTGTCCCCTGTTAAACTAACCAGTACTGATGTGATTAGTAAGTTAATTCATAATAACCAATTACCAGACATTTACTGAGCAAAACGCCATGGCGACGAGGAATTTTGCTGCTTCAAGCCGCACTTATTTTGAATTTTAGTTAACAATGGATCAACTTATCATATGTAATGTAAAGTGATCTCACAGAGATTAATCACTTAGCTCTGGAGAGTTTTCAGCAGCTTTCAGCTTGTTGTTGGTTTTAAATCCTGCAACTTCAATGTTGTGGTTCGTTCTCATGGGAAACAGCTTTTTGCTGCTTTGCACTACCTGCCCTGCACTGTAGTGCAAAAAGAGAAAGTTAGCAACAAGTTAGCTAGTGAACCTACTGGATTATACAGCAGCTAAAGCGCAAGATATTTCCCGTGGTGGGGTTAGAAAAAAAAAAAAACAGAGCGAAAAGTTGAGTGACTGTAGGACTAACATTCAGGTGGCCATAAGAGCAACTTCAACTTAATGCTAATGTTGCCATGTGTCTGCTGGATGTGTAAATAAGCAACTGCTAAAGTGTTAATCTCTATAAGCAGATATCTGCATCTGAATGCAGACTCTGAAGAGGAGGGTCAAGACTTTAGTGTTGGAAGTGTTTAGCCCGTTTAGAGAGAAATTTACATTTTACCTTTTTATGAACTTAAAGTTATAATCTCAACGATCTCAGTTCCGTTCTCTTTGGCGGCCCCTTATGGTGTTCAACAAGAACTGCGGGAGTACGCTTCCCAGATAACCTGTCGCCTAAGCTCGCTTTCCTTTTTAGACTTTTCAGACTGTTTGCTTCGTCTGAGCGTCGAGTTTGTTTCTTTTTCTTTGGATTTTCACTTCTTGTTGAAGTTGTATCTGTAGTCATCCATCTTTTCTTTGTTTGTTCAGCCATAGTAGATTACTGTTTACTCGCAACACTTGCAGAGAGCGGAAAAGCAGCCGCTTAGCTCCGCCTACCCTCTCTGACAGACCAACCACTGCTGGCTGATGATAAAACGTGTCACTAACTGGGCGCCGCTTGTGACTTTTTCCGTGAAAGTCGCCACAGGCAATTATATATTCATATCAAATGTTTTTTTGTTTCTGAGAAAAGTCTGATGAACATGGGAATATCTAGGGGGGGAAATATTTAATAAATATTCATGAACTCTAATGATTACTCTATAGCTCAAGCTAGACACACCTGGATCTACGGCGTCATGTAACAGCAGGTTAGACACCTGTTCATCGCTGGAGGAGCTTTTGTTGTAATACATTTCTGCATGATTCCCACAGTAAAGCATGCCCAAGTCCTTGGATAAGACACTGTAATGCATGGATTCATACTTGTTTTATTGGCTGTTCTTTGAGTGTCACCATGAGCCTCTTCAACTTAATGATTTAATATTCTCCTCAAATATTTCACTTAGTTTTTCTTCCTTCTGTATACGGGCCTTTGTCCATTTACCAGGTTGAAAACAAAAGTCAGAGACACACAGAAAGGAGAAAAGTGGAGTGATGAGGTTAGGAAGAGGCTAAACGCAGTGCGAGGGCGGGCAGCCTGAGGAGGAGGAGGCTGGTGGTTGCTGGAGGTTTATTTTCCCTGTTCTAGAGAGCTGTGTGGCGTTTCTGCGATTCTCAGACATTTCCTGCCCTGGCCACTGAAAATAACCCACAGGAAAACAGGCCAACCTGCAGCACATCAATGCTCTATTCAAATCCAGTGCCACTGGCTCGAAGGCTGACTTTCACACGCTTGTACACACAAACCACTAATGTCACCTGTGCAACCTGTCGCACACGGCGCTTCCCACACTGAAGCAACGGCTCACCTGAAATTACAGGGCAGCAGCAGCGGGGGTTAAGTGTTGTTCAGCAGGTCCTCACCTCAGGCCTACATCTACTTTCACACTCTTTTTCCGCACAAACACAAGAAGCCATTGTTCAGAGTACAAGAAAGTCTCTTTTCTTGAACTAAAGGAAAGTTTTTTTTCATAATGGCTGTGAAGTAGTTATGGTTTTAGTTATTTCTATTACACAGAGAGATTATTCGGACTCAGATGATAAATGATCTGTAGGTTTGACACCTGTAATCTGCTGGATCACCTTAGAAAGATGATTACCGACAAGATAAAAGCTAAACAATCAGTGGAAGAATCTATTAGTTGGTTGGTTAACCCTTTGGCATGAACTGAGGTTTGTTTGTTTTAAATGTACTCTTTTTTTGTTCGGCCTCGGTAACCGTTTACTCACTGAAAATAAAAGTAAACAAAAACTTTATAGACTTCTACATTTGCATAATACTGTACCTCTCGTACTCATGGTCCTGGTATCGGTGATAAGGATCCTGCACTTCATAGATGTCTGAATCATCAGAGTCGTGTGGCCAGCCCAGCCTCCCGCTGTGGAACGGCAGGTTCATGTACTCTGGGATTTCCTCGTACAGAGGAACGTTCTCATACTCCACTGACCCATCTCCACCTTCTCCACAAATATCAAGCTCCCCTATGCAGCTCTTGGGCCGCTCCAGGTTTTTCTCCCCTCGGTTCGACTCCACACTGGTACAGTCCAGAGACTGGCCTCCTTTGGCCAGCAACTTTGGCAGCATCTTGACAGACAGCCGGAGTTCCAAGAGCTTCCGGAAAGAAAGGCTCCTCTTGTGAGAGTCGGCCCGGGTTGCCAGGTCTGCTGCAGAGAAAGACTGGGCCCTCTGCTTGCCCCCCAGGGCTGGGGCTCTGCCCTTTGGCGGCACGCTGCTCCTGGTGGGCATCTGCCGGCTGAAGAAGGTGACGCAGGGTCGGGTGAAACGCCAGGATGTCCTCTCCTGAGGAGGCGCGGGCAGCTCCCTCATGGGGGTGTTGGCATGTGGAGGAGCAGGGGGGCAGATGGAAGGTGGAGGGGGGGCTGGAAGGCTGTGTCGCTGAGGTTTTCTGGGCGGAGCCCTTGGTGATGGCTGGTCCTCGGTGGAAAAGGCTTTCCTCGCATTGACCAGCGGGGGGTGACAGCCGAGTTTGATCTGCTTGGGGAGGCTGTGTGTGATCGGGTAGCGCTCAAAGTCCCCGTACCCGTCCTCCTCTTCCTCCTCCACACGATGCTCATTGCCTTCTTTCAAATGACTTGTTGAGTCAGGCTGTGAGAGCAGGACTAAGGAGTGGGAGGAGTATTTGTTAAGAGAGGAGGGGGGCATGTGGAGTGATCTATGAAGGCGAGGAGAGAGGGAGGTTTGACGAGGAGGGGGGACAGGAGCGTTGGTCTCGTCATCTCCCAAACCTGAATCTCTTGGGGGTAAAAAGTCCTCACATGTGTCCTGTTTTAGCTCCCCTAAACTCTGAGACAGAGCAGCTAGGCTGCCCTCTGCCTCCTGCATCTCAAGCACCTGTTTTTGCTCCTCCAGCACCTGATCCTGGGAACCGCCCTCCACACCATCCTGCCTCACCAGGGCCGGCTTTTTAAGTTTACGCGGGTGAGGAACTGGGAGAGGCTTACTCGGGGCGGCCGGGACCTGAAGATCAGGGTGTACCCTGGTGGGAGATGCTTTGCTGACCGGCTCCCAGTGATTTGTGTGAAAAGATTCTTCAAAGGGCTCATGATGAGTGATATTTGAGGGGAAAATGATGCTGCCTGCAACATCACAGGCTGTCTGACAGTTTGTTAAATGTGTGTTTAGGGTCTCCGTTTGTAAATCTGCTTTTAAAGCATCAGACACAGCAGCCGCACTTTCATGATGTTTGAACGTTTCTGAAGCTTTCCCCTTCTGCTCTTCAGTCCTCTCTTTGTTTACTGAAACCCTTTCCAGGTGTCTTTGTCTTTGAGGTTTATCTCTTGGCTTTTTGCTGGTTCTTCCACTTTCACTCTTCTCTTCTACAGCTTCTCCCTCCTCCCGATTTTCTGCTTTCTCTTGCGTCCCAGTCCCTGTCAATCCTTCTGTAGAAATCCCATTCTGCAGCACCTCTTTGTGCATATCGCTCCCATTCTCAACTGCAGTTCCATTTTCTAGACCCAGGCACTGTGAACTGTCCTCGTGCCCACAGGAGCAGGTGGGAATGATGTAATCCGACTCACGTTTGTTGGTCTCTGATAAAAACCCATTCTTGGAGTTGAAGAGTGAAAGGCTGTCTCCCAAAGCTTCCTGCTGCTCCTGAGATAGGATAAGGGCTTCACCGGGTTTGGGAGGAGGGGGTGAAACAGGGGGAGACGAGGGTGCAGATTTGGGCATGCATGGTTTTGGGGCAACAGCCGGTTTAGTCCTCTTGAGAGTGGCAGGGGAGGGTTGGGAGGAAGACTGGGTAAGAAGACCAGGTTTGGGGGCGATGGGTGGGGGAGAGGGTTTGGTGGTGGTAGCAGGGAGTTTAGGTTTGGGAGCTAATGGAGGCTTCTTCACACCTGCAGGTAAAGAAGAGGGAGGAGAAAAGTCCAGAATTATTTACTCACACTTCCTTTAAAAATGAATCATGCAACATCAACACATCACAGGAAAGCATGCTTCATCAACACCTCCTCCAACATTAACAGCTGCAAGCTTTGGTTAAAGCCCGGGTCAGGAGGTCAATCTTAGGGTCAGTGGGGGAGAACTGAGGGCCGATGGCGGGATTAAAATTAGGTTCTGTATCTCAAACTAAATAATCTTGTCACATCCTGATAGTTAGTGTTGTATTTTTTAAAAGTCATGGTTTAAATGACTTTCTGTGGTCTGTTTGAGAAATGTATTTTTACACAACATTGTATTTCATTATGTTCTACCCCACATTAAATTACTAAATATTTCTGTGAATAAACACCAACACTAATATTTGAATCTGAACTGACAATCAGAATATCATTATGATTAACTGGGTTAAAAAAAAAAAAGTTGAAATTAAAAAAACAAAAACACTACACTGAGAAAAGTTGTGAATTAAGATTATAGGCCACATTTTCCGCTCTACTGGCTGAAACTCTTGGCTGGCCGACACCACGAGAAGTGGAGTCATCGAGCGGATGTTTCCGAAAAGGCCAACGACCAACAAACCGCTCTTCCCCCCGATCCACGCTGCTTTGCCTTTGCAGACAGATCCTTACACCAAACCCCGTTCAAAAGTCAGTAAATATAAAGTCAATGGGCTTACAAACAACAATACCTACATGGTGAGAAAGTGATTAACACAGTATACTGTACGATTAGAGCTACTTTTCAATTCGGCATACACATATCATTTGACATGTTGAAGTGTAAGAAGTGGTTCCACCAAATGTATAGCAAAGTTCGACCTGGTATGGCGGTGATGAGAAGGAAAAGTCAAACTTCAAACTTAATCCGTCTGTTACATTGTGGTTTGACTATACGCCGAATTTGCCAGTACATGCTCACGATGTCATCAAAGTTGATAAGCTATGTACTTTAAGAAAATAAAGTTCTTCTAGTAACCTAAGTAACATTAAAGTGGCAGATTTCGGAGTGGAATTTGGCCTTATGTTTTCGCTGTAACATGGAACGCCAGGTATCTGAACTTAGACCGCTGTTGTCGTTAAGAGAACAAACCTAAAACTAAGGGTCATGTTCAGTTTGCTGAAACGAAATCACCTCTATACATTAAGGCTAATGTTAACCGTTTTATACGAGATGTGAACAGTGCAGCTTGTTATCGAGTCCGACTTGTTGCACCAACAGCAGGACAGATGTTTTAAGACAAAGGATTTAACCCCCTCCAGCTGCAACAGTAGCTGTGATTTCATACGGAAAGGGACATTTTTTGATTGTGAGTGATGATGGATTTTATAGAAAGCACTAAAATTGAACCCTGTCCTTTTTATATAATTTTGAAAGCTGTTATTAAGAAAAACTGTAATTATGTGTGGTAAAAATAGAGTGGATGCTACCGTCCGTTATAACACTCAAACTGCATATTTCTTCTCAGCGAATAAACTAACGAGGTATTTTTATTATGTTTAAGATAGACCAAATAGTCGCTTACATACCAGGATTTGGCTAAGTTAAGTTAGCTCCCCCACGAAACAAACCTGTGCTCATGACTCCCGACTGGCTCCTTTCTCCATGGGTAAATTTACTTTCAATGGAATTGCGAGAAAATCTTCTTTTTATCCTCCTTTGACACCATTGTCAGTTTGAAATCCAGTTCAGGGTGAAAACTTGCAGATCCATCGCTGTTATTCCTTATCACGCTAGCGGATGCACGGATAAAGTCTTTACGCCTGTTACTTTTTCCATTTTTCCCGAAGTTTTTAGCCACGGTGCTTTTCCCAACAATGTCAAGTCAAATATCACAAAACAATACACTTCCGTTTAAAACATAAAAGAAATACAATTCTTTTTGAAAACGTCCAGGATCAGTTGTTAAAATATAAAAAATGCACACATTTAAGTGTAACAATATATTAAAATATATATTTTTTAGTAAGTTGAAATGCAGTTTCTAGTGTTTCATATTCACAGTGTGGTGTTAAAAACGTAACGTTTTTATTTTGAAAGGGTTTTCCGGTGCCATACTGACTGTTTTTGCTAGCTTACAATTCTTTCCTTGCCTAGCTTTCCCAACGGTTGGGCCTCTACCTCTCGCGGCCACCTGAAGCGCTCTCGCACCCAACGAGCACGAGCACTTGCCCGTTGCTCGCGAGGAAGTGGCAGTTGAAGATTAGCATTTTGGGAATTGTAGTTTCTTTTGCAGTTTAGCAACCGGCTAACTACCAACTTCTCAACGGCTGTTTCTGACTACTGTCGCCTACAATTTCAGAATGCAAAACGGGCTGTGTATAGATGGCGGACAGCAATGACTGAGGAGTTTGATGAAGATGTGGTATTTGAGGTTTGTATTACTGCTGCTGTTTGTTAACGGAACTTGTAACTGATGCTTTGTCATACCTCGCGAGCCCATAGGTAAATATAGACGTTGGGCTCTTTAAAGGTAGCTAGCTGACAGAGACAGCTAGCAAGCTTGTAGGCATGCTAACCTCTCATTAGCAGCCGTTTGCCCTGTTGCCATGCATTGACGAACTACAACAAATCCACATATTTGGCTGGCTGCTTATTTGTTGTCCGCCAAGGAGCTTTGGTGGTCATGGGAGAGGTTGAGCTGGGTGCTAGGGTGCCATTGTTGCTGTTTCATCAGACTGGTAGTTAAAGGTGGGGTGGGGATGACCAGATCCAATGCGTCGGTTCTGAAAAAAAAAACCTTCACACACACACACACACAGACACACACGAACGTAGCTACATCTGGATGGTGACAACATGAGCTGGGACTTCGTGTGACAATGCATGTAAGTAGCATTTATATGTTTGACGGCTACTATCTGGAGATACAGTCTTTAATGATGGATGATAGTTAAATCCATTAAAATGAAATGCTCCTGTGCAGCTGACCAGAGGCACCAAAACATAGCAAAGATGGTAGGAGAAATGTTTTCCATCAAAAGAGGATCAGCAGCTGGGGGAGAACTGGGTCAGGCATCTTTTAGACAGATTCTAGCATGGGATATTTTCCCTCCTTTCTGCTTATTTCATGCCTCATTCGGTTGTGAGCTTTCTTTGTTCAGGGTAAGAAAGTGCATGGACTGTGTTTAAGAAGATCATGTTGTTACATGATGGATTGTGATTACATTTGGTCCAGTTTCCATGCTGGAGAGAAGAATTCAGGGAAATATTTGGTGCAGGGAGAGGTTCAAAGACAACCTAGGCATCTGGGAGTGTATGATGATTTACAGATTCACATGTGAAGGCACTTTGGCTTTACAGCATTCCTCCCAGACCAGAAAAAGTAAGCTGCATGGAGGAGAGACAGGCGCTGTGGGTGAGGATGGAGCCTTAACTTCAGCTTATGAATCCTGAGGGAAAGTAGACGAATGGCTTGACGAATACTTTCCCTCCCTTATCAGGACACCTTTGGATCCACACTAGGAAAAACTAGGGCAAAGTCAGGATGACTGTCATCCCAAAGCAGACTCAGGATTTTCTCTCTTCTCCTCCTCTCAACTCATCTGGCATATTTTATCCGTCTGTCTCTCTTCTCATCCATCATTCTTCAACTACAACTCAGTCTGTCTTTCTTTCTCTTTGCAGAACTCCCCTCTTTTCCAGTACCTGCATGATTTAGGGCACACAGACTTTGAGGCATGTCCGACGGCAACACAGGACGACGACTATGGCGGACAAGAGGGAGACCTCAACTCTCCCGACGAAGCTGCACAGAAAACTTCAGTGAGTTGTCCTCATCCTTTACACAAATCATACACGCCTGTCCTCCCCTTACAAAATAATAAGCTTTTTTTCCACTTATCAACTAGTTAATTTGACTGACACATAAATCTAATTTTGTCTCTCGTATCTCAGCTTGACCTGCATTTTGCCTAAGGGGTCATTTATCTCACACAGAGAGACTGGAACATATATTATATCACAAAGATATTCAAAACATATACAATACAATATATCATAACTGGTGTACATCCAGATGTCAACATGCTGGTTTTTGATCTTAACATCAGAATCAGATCACATTGTGCTGGCATTGAATTACTCGACACTTGTGGATATTGAAATATAGAAAAATAGCTGTCATTAATTATTTATTGCTTTATCTAACTTATTCATCCTTTGTCCCTAGACGGTTGGTCATAGTGACCCCAAAAATGCCCCAAATTCTCTTGTTGCAGGTTCTGTTATGTTCTTAATCTGATATGAAACTGAATATAGTTTGGTTATGGATAGATGGAACGATTAATTTGATGAATGGTCTGCAGATTGATCTATGATGAAAGTAACTTTTTGTTAGTTGCATCCCCAGATTAATTAAATTATATTGTCAACTGTGTAACCAACAAATCTGAGTACACAAATTACCCCATCGGGTAATTTAACTGACTAAGAGAGGGCAGTTCTAACCATCCCCCCCTGCCTCAGTCTGCCTCCCTGCCCCGGGGCAGAGTGTGTCTGTTTGACCTCTGCAGTCAGACAGAAAACAATAAGTTCAATTATTGACTCCGTCACTGGCTTATAGACTGTTATGCTGTTGTGTTCATCAGTTCACGTGTTTTGCTTCAATCAGACAAGAAATGACAGGATGTGCGTCTTATACACACACGCAGGTATTTTGTATTACATGTTTTTTATCTGCAACACACAGCAGATTCCTGTTTTTTACAAAAAAAACTCTCGCTCTTGTGCACCTCTCTCCTGCTGTTGTTCTGATCTTACCAGAGATAGCCAAAACATGATTACTGCCACCACACTCTCTGACGTTATTCCTGCCTCTGTGAGCATCCTCTGTGAGCTCATATTGATGCCGTTTGAAAGTTTGTATTTTTTTAGTGAATCTGTGTGCACGTCAACTCTACTATCAAAGGAACTTGTAACCTCTGAATACCTCTTTCATTAATCAAATCTTTGATAGTTTGAGTCGAACCTGGGATTCAAACAGATCCACATTATGTCCTGGGATGCTCTTGATCACATGACACACCTTCCCTCCCCCCTCCTCTCGGGACGGGAAGCAGTGTTGTGTTTGCTTCGTTCAAGAACTTTCCGTACGTGTCACGCTTCCTCTCTGGTACACTGTTTTTGTAAGGAGCTAAGGAGGATGAGGGATTTCGGATGAGACAGGAAAGACTTTGGCTCGTCCCTCTGTGACCAGTTTCCTGCAGCCCAGATAAAGTCGGAGCCGAGGCCAAACACCTTGTAGGCATACAAGAGTTTATCTTACCAGTAAATAGCCAAATTGTGTTAACAGAGCTGATTTACTGACCACGGCACACATGCAGCATTCGTGAAATATGTGTGAATCTCCATGACCCGATACGGTGTTACTTTCAGCGCCATTTGAATGAATGTGTATGTTGAAGAACTAGATATTTAGTTAACATTGAGAGGCAGGATTACGCCTCAACTTAACGAAAGTAGGTTAAACAAAGGCTTCTGGTTCCAGTTCTCAGACCTGTTTTCTCAAATTGAGGACAATGAGTAAATTACACTGTTTCCTCCTCTTACAATTACCCCATGTGACCACCAGTAAGCTTTCATTGTCCTTGGTCGAACTGGAATTTGTTGTTAGGTTGATTTCCCTTATTTTTATTAGCGTTGTGTTGGATTTTGTTACCTTTGTACAGGCTTACCGTCTCCTGACTACTGGCTCTTTATACGAAATGGACAGATATGAGAAGGGTGTCAATCTAGTTCAACTCTCAGCAAAAAAAATGTCGACCCATTCCCATGCGCTACATGCTTTAAAAGTACACATGCTGTCGACTTGCTATCATATCCAGCCATCTGTGCTGAGTGAGTCCATTTCTCTGACATAGTAGCAATCAGTCTGGTGTCTGGAAGCTGCAGTGAACCCTGTGTGATGATGTACAGGAGAGAGAGCACTGAGACACATGTGAGTTAATCTCTACATGGTTTACATCATCTTACGCTACATGAGGCTACAGAGAAGACTGAACAGAGTTGTGGAGCACTCTGAGGCTGAGTGGAAGTGTGTGAATGCCCCATCCTGAAGCCCAGTCTCCAATCAGTAATCAATACTACTGCAGCCTTTAGACTAATAACACTTGTGCTTTACTCCCCTGAGAAAAGGGTCAGCTTGCAGGCTGCCCAATCAGAATAAATAACCCCATGTGTCTCCTGCAAACACTTTTACAAGATTTACTTTTTACTTGTTTTTAACTGAAAAAAGAAGACTTGATGCCAGCGACACTATTAAAGCCTCCACATACAAACATATTTCCAAACGTGGCTCGTTTTTTTATACAAAGCATTTCACAGACGCCACCAAACACTCTAAGCTCATTAGCACATAGTTGATCGTATTTATGATGAGGCAATACCTACAGTTTGGTATTTTGGTTTAAAGCTCTTGCAGAAAAAAAACTCTTTACAGCCGTAGGTTGTTTTTGCATCAAAATGTCAGCGCACTTTAAAATGTGAAGCGCCCTGTCACTCTGGTTGTGAGTGGATTTCTACAACTGTTTACAGAAGGGAGTCCACTGTCCCGGGGAATGCAGGGACTCCACAGAAAGAAGAAATAAAACAGAAGCGTGTGCGTGTTTCTCTGAAGTGTCTCCAACGAAGGCGAACAAACTTTTTTTTCTTTTTCTGGGACAAAAAAGAAACCTTCCTTCATCGTCTGTCAAACATGTAGTTTGAAAGAATTAAGGTTTTATTGTTGCCGAAAATGTAAACATTCACTTACAAGACAAAAATGGAAATTCAACAAACCGAACAGTTTTGTGGTTTTTGTACCAAGTGAGTGTTTTTACAAGCACACATTTCTCTTATTGTTGTTGCCTGAAAGAGTTTGTCTCCTGGGTTACTCCTTTGTACCATGAGGGAGTTTGCTTGTTACTGTGAACAGTTGTTATTTAATGGATATGTGATTCCTGGGAAATAAACCCAATCTAGAAGAAGCACGCAGAAATGACTTGTAGGTGAATCTTTTTAACTGATCTACTGGGGCTGCTTTACTAAACACTGACAGAAAGCCCCGTAAGGAAATTTGAACAGGGCTGCCTCTTAATCGACTGAGTTATAACCTTTCCCCTTGTGTGTGATTCGCAGGGAGGACGCTTGTGGAGACTGGCTGAAGCCTTGTGGAGATGGAGTCCGATTCACCAGGCGGCTGCATCTCAGAAGCTCGGGAAGGAGCTGGTAGGTTGAATAAGAAACAGAAAGAAATGCTGGCACTGAAATCAGTTTCATTTTCAAAGGTATCTCTTCTTTTAACACCCCTTTGCACATGTTTTTGTTTTCTTGTAGGACGGTGTGTTCGGCCAGTACTCGGTGAGGTGCATTCTGGACCAGGACGTGCTGCTGCAGGAGGATGTGGAGCTGATCGAGCTCTTGGATCCGAGTCTGCTCACCCTCACCTCGTCCCCCTCTGGCTCATCCAGCCGAGTGAACACCCTGCCCAGGCCGAGCCTCATAGCCAAACCTTCACTATGGTACATTCTTACAGATAGACAAACTGATACTGGCCTCAAAACAATAGTGACCTCATGACCTGTATCACAGAAGTAAACATGTAAAAACCCAGACTTTGACATGTAAAACCGACA
Source organism: Semicossyphus pulcher (assembly GCF_022749685.1). Lineage (NCBI taxonomy): Eukaryota > Metazoa > Chordata > Actinopteri > Labriformes > Labridae > Semicossyphus > Semicossyphus pulcher. The sequence goes on from NW_027211694.1 coordinate 4,095,311, forward strand.
GCTTGCCCTTTTATGGACCTAAACTTTTAAATGAACAGTTTACGGCCTCACTAATCAGAACTCTCCTCCCTCAGGGACATGGCGGGGCTGGTTGGCCTGACTGCGGTGCTGCTTGGTCTCTGCTCCGTCTCTGAAGGCCTGTGGCCTCTGGCTGCAGCTCCGTGGGGCCTGGCTCTGCTGGGCTGGGTGGGGCTGCGGGGGATCACGCTGTGGAGACGGGGCCGCATGCAGAGAGCTGTCCACACGCGGGCCGCGCAGCTCCAGAGTCTGGTCCACAACAGCAAGACTCTGACAGGACTGTCTCGCAAAGCCCTGCGCCTGGTGCAGGAGACGGAGGTCATCTCCAGAGGGTTCACCCTGTAAGTGTGCTCATTTTTTGTCTTTAAATATACATGTCACCCAATCACATGATGCTAATGTGCATTTCCTGTAACTTCTCCAACTGTCACTGCCTGGTTAAAGCCTGCTCAGTTAATTCACTCCTTTGTAGGCAGCATTCTAGCTAACTTAGCTCCTCAGGTAGTGTGGCTAGTGTTTTCATTTTTCTGTTTTCTGTGTGTAGATTTAGCATTATCCATAGAAAAACACTGATTATCGAGCATTATACTTCAATTAACAGTAGGAAAAGTTTAACATTTTTATGCTCATTCGTTTTTTTGCTGAGACAAGAAAATCGATACCACTCTCATGTCTGTATAGTGAAATATGAAGCCACAGCCAACATCTGATTACCTTAGCTTAGCAACTGGAAACAGCTAGCCTTCCTTTGAACACATTAAACAAATGAGATATATAATGTGTTAATTATTAGAGCTTTTTCCAGTCTTTGTGCTAAGCTATGCTAACGAGCTGCGGCTGTAGCTTCATATTTACCACACAGACATGAGAGTGGTATCAACCTTTACACAAAACTCTCAGTAAGAAAGTAAATAAGCCCGTTTCCCAAACTGTTGAGCTTTTCATTTAACAGCATGTTATTTTGTGTCGTTTGTCACATCTCAGTTTTTAGCGCTCCTGTGTAATGTTCACGTCTGAACTGTCTTAGTTTGTTGGTTTCGTCTCGTGTGTCACCTTTTAGTGATGTGGTGTTCAGTGTTGTATGTGCCCTCCTGCCTCTTTGGGACGTCTCCACAGTTGTATCACATTTCACTTGTCAAGTTTGCTCGACAGGGTGAGTGCGGCCAGCTCCTTTAGCAGGGCGGGGCCGGGGGCCATGCCTCGGGGCCAGCAGCTGATCGGACTGAGGAAGTCCCTGTACCGGTCGCTCCGCTCCGCCTTCAGAGCATCGCGAAGAGCAACGTGTCACATGCTCAAGGCATATCCTTTATCTGGAGAGAGAGTTGTGATGTCATATTTTCATCAGACAATAATTGTTTTCACTGAAGTGTGATGTGTCCTTAACCCCTCCGAACGTTCCCTCTGAACTCTGAGATCGATAATGTGACCAACTATGTGTCTGCGGTGCCTCTGAAGGAGCTCGGGCTCGGCCTGGGTATCGAGCACCTGGGCGACGAGCAGGCTCAGGAGCTGACAGATGACTACAGTCTGCCTGCCCTGAAGGTTAGACCTGTGGGTCGGGTATAGCACAACCCTTCAAAACGGCTCATTCGCTTTTTTTTGAAGAGAGTAAGATGAGTAGATGGAGAGCAGTCCAGAACAGTCAGTAGGTTGCTGGAGCAGACAGCTAAGTTAGCTTAGTTTAGCAGAAAGACTGGCAGGGGGAAACGGCCAGGCTAGCTCCATCCAAAAGTAACAAAATCTGCCTACCAGGACTTTTTGGCACATACAATCCTATAAAACTGCTAAAGGTGTAAGCTACATATACACTTATTTGCTTTAAGTTGTATCATATGCATTATTGTTGCTCAGTTGATGTTGTTTTATCCTGCAGATGCTGTTCCAGCTGTGGGTGGGACAAAGCTCTGAATGTTTCCGTCGACTTGCTCTTCTCCTCTCACCCCAAAGAATAGAGGATTTCGAAGAGGGCGGACCCAAAGGAGACACCTCCCTCCCTCCTCCTCCGCCTCCTCCCCTGCTGCACCGGTCCATCGCTGCAGTGACCGAGCCCCTCCATCACGCCCTGGCCAGCTGCCTCGGCGAGGTTCAGCGCAGCTACGACTTCCACAGACACTTTGAGACGCAGCTGAGGACGACAGGCTCAGACAGGACCGGCAGAGCCAGGGAGAAATGCAGAGAGCTCAACACTCTGCACACCTCTATCAGAAGCCTGCAGCTGCACCTCAAGGCCCTGCTCAGCGAGTGAGGCGCACACACACACAGACACATGGACACACACACATAATCCTTACTGCCCTCAATCAACACTTCCCTTTAAATGAGATGAGACATTAATGACTAGTGTTGGGAAACTTGGTCTTTCCGCCAGCAGAGCAAAAATAGTACATAGTAGTAAAAGATATATAAGTGTTTAGAAAGTCAGTAAGGGTTGAAAATATGTTTAACTAAGATTTAACACTTTTTATCTGTATTGTTAACTTTCCTTTTTCCCGTCTTCTGTTTTTAATATCGTCAGGATGATCATCCTGGAGGACGACCTGGAGAAACTGATGGTGTCCAAAGAACCGACGGAGATGACGTTCGACGGTTACCAAGAGTTAAGCGACCGCCTGCACCAGCTGCAGCCTCACATGCAGGCCAGCTCCGGCTGCTGGGAGGACACCATCAGCCAGGTGGAGCGCATGCTGAGACGGGCCAACGCCTGTCCAGGTGAGTCCAACGCAAACACACACAGAATGTACTGATATTAAAATACCCTGAATGTTATTTTTTATTCTTTTCACAGAGGTAAACATTTATAAAACAGCAACCACATAACAGGAAACAGACAGGGGTTAAGGTATTTAAAGCACTGACAATAAAACGTACACTGTTAGGTATGAAAGACGTAATAATTGATTTGTCTAATATAAAAAAAACTTGAAGTAATACTTGCTCGATTGAAAACAGTCTCATGACATGTCTGTTAAATATGAAGCAACAGTTCACAGCTGGTTAGACTGGAAAGAGAGGGAAACAACTAACACGGCTCTGTCAAGGTTGTCAACAATATGACGTTGCCAGGAAACCAGCTGTCTCCTGACAGTTACTACTCCCTGCCAAGAAATAGATCCAAGCAACACATAACCACGTGAAGCCTCAACTTTATTACTTTTTGTTTTATTAAACCTCCGAGGAATAGCATGTTTGGATGTGCAAGAAGATAGATTATGTTGCCTTTTGACAGCCATGCTAACCTGTTTCCAGTCTTAATGCTAAGCTAAGCTAACTGACTGCTCGCTATAGCCTCATATTTACAGATTTCACTGGTATTTATCTTCTCATTTAACTCAAAATTATGCCACATTCTGTTAAATGCTATAAAATCAAGTGTGTCTTGCTGCAGGGTGTCATGGAAGCTCAGGATGTGAAGCTCAGTAGGCACCGCTAGGTTCAGCACTAGGTCACAACATTAGCCTCGCATATCTTCCTTCATTTCTCAATGTCATAAAACATTAATAAGACAGTGACACCCCCTTTTTATAGTATGCTGGTTTCCAAATTTACACAGGACCTATTTTTAGCGCAGACTTCCTCCTTCCTTTACAATGACTCAAGACTGTTGCCAGTCACGGAGGAAGTAGATCCTTCACAATGTAGGATAAGAAACAGGCCGACCAGAGCTCCAACACCAACTTGTTGTGGTCATTTGTTTTTGTTGTTGCGATAATGTCAGCTCACACCATCTCTGCAGGTAATGCTGAGGGTCTGGAGCACTGTGGTCCAACTTTAGCAGAGATTCCTGCTCCTCCTCCGTCCTACCCTTTGATCCTGGACCAGGACCCTGTGCCAGAAGAGCTTGTAAGATATAATGTCCTCTTGCATCAAGAGCCTCCGTCACAATTCCCACACAGTCAAACAAAAACAAGAGTTTCTCACCATTATGGCCTTTGAAATTGAAATTGATCAAATAATCTCATTAACCCTTAATATCTCGTGTCTCCCTGATCTGTTTCCCGGTTGTCACTCTCTCCTGTTGTGTCATTGAAACCAGGAGTGGGAGGCCTACGTGTCCGACTCAGACTCTGACGGTGAAGCTGGGGGTTCCTGGGAGGACATGCTGTCACCGGAGGAGCGGGAACGGCAGCGGCGGGAGAGGGAGGAGTCCAAACGCGTCCTGTCCGAGCTGAAAGCTGTGCTGGGCTTTCGCGCGTCAGAGGGGGAGAGGATGAAGAGGAAGCAGCTGCTCTTCAACGACCAAGGTCTGCACTCACCCGAGTCATCTGTCTCCTGTGACAATTTTGGGAATGGGGAGATTTTAAATCTACAATTCTTAATATTTCCCCTTGTCCCCTTGCTGAAACCCAATCATATTAAGGGAACATAATTGCTACTTTTTCCCAGTATTCAGAAGATCTTCAGGTCATTTTCATGGATAACTGGAGAAGCTGTTACTTGAAAATCAAAGTCATTGACAACCAACTGTTTCATGCGATCCCCTGGGTACTTTTAAATGATCTGTTATTGAATACTAGTTAGTTGCAGTATAAATCCTGTCAAACTGCTGCATTATTGTCAAAGTAATTTAAAGGCTTCCCAAAGTGAATGGTAGGTTTTCTCCTCTTTTTTTCAGCTGCTGTGACACCTTCTTCTCGCTGTGAGAATTCAGATCCCTCCACAAAGCCGTCAGATGATCCAGCTTCTTTAGGATCGGTAGAAACTGGTGACGAAGAAGGAAACCACCTTTCAGAGCGCCCGGCAGGAAGTGAAGGGGAGGAAGAGGAAGGAAAAGGAGGCAGGGTGAGGCCTGACCCCTCTGCAGAATCGCTGATGGAGTTTAGCTGTGGTTTGGAGGCAAAGGAAGGGGAGCTGGGAGGAGCTTCGGTCTGCACAAGAGGAGGTGGAGGAGCACCAGAGCTGCACCAGTACGATGGCGTCCTGGAGGAGGGGGAGGGGCAGAACGGACTGGACTGCTTCATTAAGCCTAAAGTTTCCGCTGTCTCTGTGATGGACAGACTGACGGAGATCCACGGCTCAGCCGCTCTCAGCTTCAGCTCAGCCATCGCTGCACAGGTGGCAGCACGCTCGCAGTCGCTCATCAGCATGGAGGAGCAGACGTTCGGAGATGAAGAGGAGGAGGAGAATGACAGACGAACCCCTGAGGAGGACTGAAATGAAACCTCGCTGCTGTAACGAAGCACAGAGCAGAGACTGTATTTATGTCTGATTGTCTGGGTGTCTTTATCGATGGGTCTCGTGTTACATCTTAACTGTCTCAAGTGTGGAGGTATTTCATATTTATGCCACTCTCTGTCACCCATCCGTCCACGTTACTGTTCATCACCCACAGTTCTTACTGCTCTTTTGCTGTTAAAACTCAGGTACCAGAACCACTAAAGCAAAATCTGACCGCTCAGCGTTTTGGGTCAGAAGACCAGAATGTTTGCAGTTTCCTCGGTGACATCCTCATGGTGTTTTTTAAGTTCACAATCGTTCGAAAGGTGTGGGAACAAAGATTGTAATGACTAGTGAGTGGCTTCATACATAAAAAAAATTGGAGACGCAAATTGTTTCAATGGCAGTTTTCTCATAAATCACTGTGATCAAAACACTCCAATCTTCGTTCAGGAAGTTTAGATGTTGAGAATACAAATGTGTTCAGACAGAAAGCAAAGAAGAACAAATCATAACAGAATCATTTATTTGCTTTTTGGTCTTTAAAAAGTCCGAAAACATGAAACATTACTATCAGTGTTTCCCAAAGCTCAAGCTGAGGTCCTTCGATGTCTTGTTTTATCAACAAGCCAAAGATATTCAGTTGACTGAGTTGGGAAACCAGAAAATATTTACGTTTAAAAGCTTGATTTAGAGAACATTTCCTTTTTTCTTTTCTAAATATTAGCTAAAAACAGTAATGCAGAAGTAAACTAAACATAAATATTGCCAGCTAAATATAACAAAACTATTCTAACTTGTACTTATTATACACAATTGCCCATTTCCAAACAAAGTCATTTAAAAGTAATTATTTCCAGGACTCCTAGGCCTCAAACTTGTACTATAGCTTCCTATTTGAGTAAATGAATCTTACTTTTTACCACTGCAGTTTGTACATTTGACGTTTTGGGGGATTCAAGCAAATTCAACAAGATGACAATTTGCTTTCTATCTGAACACATCTCGTGCAGAAGGCTGAGCTCAGCTGACATTAATCCTTACAGACAGACACATATGTAAACAGAGGGAGCTCTGCAAGAGGAGGAAGTGAAATTCTATTTTTACTATCAGCGCTTTTATTTTTGAATCCATCTCTCCGCTGTGTGTGTGGACACAATGGGGGTTGACGCTGTCACGGACACAGATCAGAACATTCATTCATAATCCTACTTGGAATACAACAATACCGTATGAAGACTGAAACAATCCAATATTTCAGACTGGACACTTAATGGAATGAATTGTGTGGCATGAATTCACTGAACTGTGCTGCTGTGAGGTTTAAAATCAAATACCTGTACGGGTAGAGTCATAAAAAAAGAAGTTTCTCTCATTTGAGGGCAATCTATAACTTCATGTTTCATATGACGTTGCCATAAGAACCCTGATGTATGCCTACACCCCTCATCCGCCTCTCTCTCTCGTCACCATGTCTGCCTTGTCCTGACCCCTCCTGCACCCTCTCTCTGGGATGAGGTCTCCCCCCTCCCTTCTGCATTTTCCAAACGTGAAATAAAATACCATTCTGGAAGTGTTCGTTGTATCCTGAAGTCTTTTCTGACGCTCAGGTTTCAGACGCTCTCACGGTGTCGGGGGTTAGAAACAGGTTTGGTGAGTTACTCGATATGTTTTGTGGGCTTTTGCATTTGTCTCACCCACAACAGCTGGTGCGCCCCTTTAAAGCCGACCCTGCTTTTGGAGCATTTAATAAAACCCTGATGTGGTGGACTAAGGGCTTAACGTAAGTGCCCCTGTCTTATTATTTAATGCATTTAAGAAGGGAAACAACACATTTCAGTAACTCGACCTCTGACATTTAAGTTTGGCTTCAAATACATCAGCTGAGTGTTTGACTCCCACGAAAACCACCCATACTGATGTTGTCTTTTCAACAAAATGTGCATCAAGAAGCGGACATCCCTCTGAATATAAAGCACCCAACAACTTCATTAGTGACATTATTTTATTAGGTCGTTTTCTGTTGAAGCTCTGCCACCTAGTGGTCAATTTTATAAAAGCAATAATGCAGAATATTTGACCTGTAACATTAACTATAAGTTGTTTGAATATTTCCATATAACATTTTACTTTATAAAAAATAATCATACATATTGTTTTACTGCAAAATGTTGATTTATGTTACTATTTATATAGTTTAAGTCCATTCATTTTATATACCCTGGTTGATTTTACATTTATGATATTTCAATAGACGGGATATTGATATTGATATTGTGATCAGTGTAGTTCAAGTGTATTTATACCTCTCCACAGGTTATTTCCTCATTAGGCTCACACTTCTGTGCTCAAGCTCCACTTCAGCTGATTCGGCATGTTTTACTTCGTGCTGCCTTCATGTGCACCGATTGGTCTCCGATTTCTTACAACTCGTGTTATAAGTCCCGTTATGTGTGCTGTTTTTTTTAATTTTTATATTCATACATTCACTGTTGTCTCTTAGGGTGTTGTTATGTTTTACAGTAAACAGTACTTTGTTCATTATAGCACAATGAAGAAGGAAATACCAACTTTGATACAGACTTTTTATGATACAGTTTTGCATAAATAGACAGCAAAAGGCAACTGCACTGGGCCTTGGACTTAGATTATTTGAATAGTTCGTGGTAAATAAATAACTTGTTTATTTTTGGTAATACCGAATGCACACATTAAAAACAAAATATGAAAAAATGACAAAGGGATTACACTTGCATCAAAAAAATATTTAATAAAATAAATAGAATCCGTAAAACCAAAAGACTAATAAGTAAATACTATTTTTGATAACGGTTTTAAAATCACCGAGTGTCCCTGAACGTAACATATTACACAGCACTCCCACGGTCCCTCGCGCTTCCTTTTCCAGCAGCGCCTGCGATCATGGCGGACGTGGTTGCGGAGCAGGTTGCGGACCAGAAACCAGTCCCGGACCAGGAGCTGAACGGGGAGGCCGACGACAGGGAAGAGGCCGACCCCGTGGAGGAGACAGCGAAAAAGAAGAAGAAAAAGAAGAAGAAGAACAAGTCCGCAACGGCAGGTGAGCCTGGCTGGGCCAGTTTCTTGCTAACAGGCTAGCAGAGCTAATGTTACTTACTAGAAATCTGTCTAGCTAGCCAGGGTGAAGCTATGCCAAACACCGGAAACGCCGAAGATTGCCTTCAAAATAAAGGTGTACACGTCTTAGCTTGTGCAAAAGGGTTTTGTAGTTCAGTATTATTGACCTGATACATTTATGAAATACCTACTTTATTGCAATTGCATATTTTACGAAACATCGAATTTCAGTTTGTTGACGAAATCTAGGAGAAATACAGTTATATATCCTAAATGTGACATTTACTTTATAAGTGAGGCCGGAAGTTGGGTGCTGTAACATGTCTAACTTGACGCTGATCCTCATTAGCCATGCGGGTTATGAGCAGTGTGGACGGTGTAACTGTCAGGCCTTATGAAACACGCCGGGCTTTGGTCAGATCCACATTTAGGAGCAGTGACATTTACCGCAGCTGACGTAATAAGCAATTTACTGCTTAATTTGAGAGAAAACACAACAACAAGGTGGTCAAACTGCTGCATTTACTAACTGTGTTCGTTGCTGAGTGTGTTGACCCTCAGCCAAGTTTTCCTGTTTCGTAATTCTCCCTTTGCTGGAGTTATTATGTAAGGAAAGAGGACTCAAAGGAATATTTCTTTTTAATAAATATATCACATATATCACAACAAAACGTTATTGCACCTTTATCCCTTTACAGTCCATTAATTTACCTGCAATATGGAGGCATTTTACTGAATGCCAGTTGTTCATAGGTTACAGAACAACCCCAGGACATTCAAAAGAGGGTTATTAGTGATTAAAATGTGTCCTTTTTTCTAAACCTATGTAAATTCTTTTGTTTATAGCAAGATATTATTACAACTTTCAAATGCGTACACACCTGAATACCTGTTAAAAAGTTTAAAATACCGGTAGATGTCTCAAAGCTTTAGGAAGTGAGATGTACTTTTTGAAAAATAACCTGAAGATAGGGAAAGTGTTTGTGCCCAACTAAACAAGTGTTTGGTCCTGAATTGTTGTTAAAATGTTGCTGAAGTTATTATGAACATGATTTAGGTCATTAATTTTTCGGGGGCAACAAGTTCGTACATGCTCCACTTTCTGCAACCGCACTTTGTTGGTGTAAAAGGGACTTTTTAAAGACACTTTACATCCACATGTGTCAGTGAGAGAAGCTGCAGATCCTCCTCACTTACACTCACTGTTTCCCCTTGATAGTAAACTCAATGATCAGGAACAGAATTGTTTTTTCTTCATGAATATAAATGATGTATAATTTATAAAAGGGAATATAAATGAGGCAGACAACTTTGAATACCTGAACTCGCAGTGCTATGGATTATATGGATGGTGCAGTGCTTTACCAGCAACAGGTTACTCACTTACAGACAGGAAGAACTGCGTCTTCTTTGGGCCTCATGTTATGCAGCACTAAGCCTGCTGTGGTCCTTCGGCTGAGGGAAAGCATGAAGACAAGGCGGACTATGCTGAGGAATAAGGACGGTCCATTTAATCTACACTCCCCTCCATCATCCTGTCACATATCCGCTCCCTCTGGGATAAAATAGACTCGCTATACGCACGTTGCAGACTGGGAAAGACTTTCAGGGACATGTATATCATTGTACTGTGTTTCCACTTTCAGGACAGTCGTTTAAGTTCAGCCACACCAGTCCCTAACCACCCTTCAACACACTTAGTGTAGTAGATTGAACATTTAGGGACAAAAGAGTGTACTGATATCCAAATATTGCTCAGTATTTAGGAGAGTATAAGTCTGATTGGTGCTGGTGTGTTTTCTTCTTCTGTCCTTGTAAGCATTACTTTACATTTTTCTGCAGTGAACAAACATTAAAAGGGTGATGCCATTATAAGCATAAATCCTCGTCTCTCTTTTTTTGTTTTCCCACATCGCCCTCTACATTCTGCTGCTCGTGCTGACACAGCAGCTTTTGTGTGCTGCTTATTCGTCTGTGTGTTTTGCGTTCTTGTTGTTGATTATCTTCTTCTCTCTGCTCACAGGAAATGAGGCGGAGGCTGACGGAGTGGCCGAAGTGACCAAACAGCTGGAGAAGCAGGCGATAGAAGACAAAGAGAAAGAGGAGGATGGCGAAGAAGGTGATTGTCCGAACATCTTATAACGCACATCCTGTTCATATTAAAACAATGTTGATGCTTCACATTTGAACAGTTAGTTGGTGTAACAACAGTAACTTCGCTCTCACAGATGGAGATGATGGAGAAAACTCGGCAGGGAAAAAGAAGAAGAAGAAAAAGAAGAAGAAAGGACGTAAGTTTTAATTTGTTAATGCTCGTAGTAAAGTTTTATTTGTATAGCGCCAAATCATAACCAAAGTTATCTCGAGACTTTACAGAAAAAGCAGGTCTAGACCGACTCTTTGTTATGTTATTAAAAGAGAGGCCCAACATGAATCACCATGAGTAGCACTTAGCAACATAATAAAACATATCTGAATGTTTTATCATCTCTCATTTGAAAAGAGCAGCATCCGTCCTCAGCTGAAGGTTGACTGTCATCTCTGTTGTCCTGAATTCAACCCTTCACTGTAAGACATGTTTGCATCAGTCTGATGGGTTTTATCTCATTTCCTTCCAGCCAAATCTCAGACCGATCCCCCATCAGTGCCCATCTGCGAGTTATACCCGACTGGAGTGTTCCCCATCGGTCAGGAGTGTGAATACCCCACCTTGCAGGACGGGTAAGAGGAGAAAACACCCACACACACACACACACCTCTGCTAGCATTTGAGCAGCTAGTTTCGAAGATGGTTCTTTAATCTTGTTGGGATTTAAAGAGATTCTGCTTTTTCTGATGTTGCTCGTTGACTCTGGAGGGATAAACACTTCTTTTTTTAATCTTTATTTCAACCTCTTATTTTGTAGCGTGCACGCTTTTGAATGCTGTCTTAGGGGAGGGGTGCTTTATGCGAGGTCCTATTGCGTTGCTGAGCACCTCAAGTTTTTGAGGAAGCGCTCTGAACGCCTCATGTTGAAAAAACTTCAACTCAAAGCAGAAACGATTTTTCTTATTGTCTAGTTGGATGAATGGAGAGGTGGGCCCAAACAGATGCTCTGCCGCTCGGCTTGCCGTGATCTTTCCTCTTTCTGAGGGTCTCGTGCCCACGCGGATCTGTTTCCTTGTGTTTAATGTAAATTGAATTTATATGAAAATGTGTTTTATAGCACTTAAAATGTTACTAGTTTGTGGTATTGTGTTTGAAGGTGTTTACATGCTTCTATGCAGACGAACTGATTGACCCTGGTCAGGTGATCGTCACCAGCAATGAGTCAGAAGTGTTATTATGTTGTAAAACCAGTTCCTCCCTGAAATTTAAACATGTTTATTTTCACCACTGACTCTCCAGAATTGTCAGCGTTTTAAACTATGAATGCCACACCTTTCAATAAGAGTGTTATTGTTGTGTCCTTTTACCAGTCGCAGCGCAGCGTGGCGTACGACCAGCGATGAGAAGCGGGTGATGGATAAAGCCAACGAGGAGGTGTGGAACGACTTCAGACAGGCAGCCGAGGCCCACAGACAGGTCCGCCAGCACGTCCGCGGCTTCATGAAACCCGGCATGACCATGATTGAGATCTGGTGAGGCTGCCTTTTATCACCGCCATCCACTTTATTGGTATCATCGTTCAGTTACAAGGAAAATGTGCAGGTTTTAAGCACAACAGGAAGTCAGTTATTGTTTTGTAGAATTTAGAGTTAGAGCTGCAGCAGTTTGCGTCAAAAACGGCGCTTTGTCTCTGTGTTATTACTCAGTAAAATTTGAACACAATGATATAAAATACTCATCTTATATTCAGTGTGATTTACACTTTCTGAGACACAATTATTTCAGATGACAGACACAAATACATTTACATAAATCTGCTTAGAAATGATGGAATAAAGGAGCTTCTTATATCTGCAGAACTCGCCTTAGAATCATCATGTTTTAAAGTTTCCCTCAGCATCAAAGTAACGAGTGATGCATGTCTTTACAATCATGGGTACAATGCAAACAAGGAGTGCATTCGGCTTAATTTTAATGGTGCAAACAAAGGCTTAAAATGGGGCTGACGGTAGCCTTAGACGAGCCTTTTACAAACCTCTGCAAGACCCCGAAAATGTCGGAGCTTTAATCCCCAAACTGTGACACAGTTATCCTTAAATCAAAGTAAGAAAAAATAAGTTGTTGGAGAAATTGAAAACCTAAAGACGAAGCACTCGATGAAATCAGTGTTGTGTGGTGTTTTAAGAGGCCAGAATGCTGCTGTGTTCATTGCTAATTTCCTTCCTTGAATTGTACTTTATTGCCACGTTTAATCCTCACATTTTGTCGTCCTCTCATCCCTCTCCGTAGCGAACGGTTGGAGGACTGCTCTCGTAAGCTGATAAAGGAGGACAAGCTGAACGCCGGCCTGGCCTTCCCCACCGGCTGCTCCCTGAACCATTGTGCTGCCCACTACACTCCCAACGCCGGAGACACCACCGTCCTGCAGTACGACGACGTCTGCAAGATCGACTTCGGCACGCACATCAACGGTACCGCAGGACCTGAGTGCTGCTTTGACTCTGATTGATGCTGATGTTGCGGCGATGCATTCAGGGCCCATTCTGTGCACATAATGGGTAGTCAGAGTAGCTGCCAAAAAAGAGTTACATTCAGGAAGCTTAAACTTCTAACTGTATGAAATGAAAATCAATTGTCAGACTCGTTAAACTCTGCACTGATGGGTCATTACATTAAACCGAAGCCATTTATTGTAATACAAGTTGCATCTTTGTTTTATAGCTTTGTAATTGTGAGTGAAACTTTAAACACAGACGAGAATAAATGTGATTGATTTCACATCTTATTAGTGACAGCATGGATATTAATGGAAACAAATGGCTACCTGTAAGAGAAAATATGTGCACATTTCAAAAATGCAGGTTGGTTTTCAGAAGGCTGTAAAATCAGCATCGACTAAAATGTGTTTTCTTGCTCTGCTTGTCTGTTTCCAGGGCGAATCATTGACTGTGCCTTCACTGTCACATTTAATCCAAAGTACGACAAGCTGCTGGAGGCCGTGAGAGACGCCACCAATACCGGAATCAAAGTATGACTAACACAAAACACACTCCTCTCACTCTGATGTGTTTTTATCTGTGTGGCTCCTGAAGCTGAAGCTTCCCTGCTTGTTTGTTGCAGAACGCTGGCATTGATGTGCGTCTGTGTGATGTCGGAGAGGCGATCCAAGAAGTGATGGAGTCCTACGAGGTCGAGCTTGATGGCAAAACATACCAAGGTGATCTATTGTTTACTTACGTGTTGTTAAGTATGCTCACTTTAAAGGGACAGTTCTGATTGTACGTGAAGTGGGGTTGTATGAAGTATTTATCAAAAGTATAGCATATGATTACCAGAATATAAGTCGCACCAGAATATAAGACACGGTCTGTTTTGGGGGGGTATCCCAGAGAGGAAAAGTTTTTTTTTATAGCTATTTATGAAGTTATTTCCACCATTTCACCATGTTGAATTTGCAATCCTGCTAGCTACCGGGGCTGTAGCTAGCAGTAGCTGGCAGCCTACGGTAACGTTGATTGTTGTGAGGGTGGCGGCTGCAGCGGCGATCATGACCATATCCTTGACGAAGCGTTAGCAACAATCAAATACGTTTTCTTCGCTTAAAACGACGAGAAAAACACAAAACAGCACTGAGGCATATTGTTAATAAGAGACGTTGCAGCGGCTCGAACCCGGAAACAGTTTAATGTGGAGATTTGACACTTAAGAACCAGATAGCGCCATCGTTTGGGTAAAACACTGTAACACAATAACATACCTCTCTCTGGTATATTTGTCGCACTGGTATATAGGACGCAGCCCACTTTTTAGATAAAAAAAAATGTATTAAAAGTGCGTCTTATACACCGAATTTTACAGTATATAGTATATGTGTAGGAGAAACAATATCCTCTAGTCCCCATCTAGAACAGCACTTTGTTGTTTCCATAATATTGTTTTTTCTTTTGTTTGTTGTCTCTTCTACAAACCGCTGATCCAATACCGTGTGCTGCATGTGTTGGTACACACGGCCGTTGAGCATTGTCTGAATCAATGTGAAGCGGTGACTAAAAATTTAAATACAGCGTACACTTAAACGAAAATGTTTGTTTATATTTGATTCTTTTAAGAGGCTAAAGTATGAGGGTCTCGTGACCCCGTCTGCAGCCGTGTTTGGCTTAGCTTCCGTGTAGGAACTCTTCTGTATCTTCTGTACGTACACTTACTATTGATAATCACCTCATACAACCACACTTAAAAAAATCTGAACTATCCCTTTAAGACATCGAAATGACAGCTGCTTTATTTTATAAATTCAAGAAGACAATTCAAAACCACATTTTATGAAAAATGTAGGACTAAGAATCTCTGAAACTCTTCTGTTCCAGTGAAGCCAATCCGAAACCTGAACGGTCACTCAATCGGTCAGTACAGAATACACGCAGGAAAAACTGTGCCCATCGTTAAAGGAGGAGAAGCAACGAGAATGGAGGTGAGTTCAAAGTGTTCCATATTTATTTAAAACTCTTTAAGGCATTAATTTAAATTATTACAAAAGCTTTTTTTAGAATATTAACGATCGTGTGCGTCTCTCTGCAGGAGGGAGAGGTGTATGCCATCGAGACGTTCGGCAGCACAGGTAAAGGTGTGGTCCATGATGACATGGAGTGCTCTCACTACATGAAGAACTTTGATGTCGGTCACGTCCCCATCAGGTCAGTTTGGTGGTCTTTCAAGAGACTTGAAGAGTTTGTTCTCACAGATTTATGACTTTATAATCTCTGCAAAGTTTTTGTAAGCATCACAGTTCATTTATAAATATTTGGTCTGACATAACTGACCTTTACCCCCCTCCTGCTCTCCAGGCTGCCCAGAGCGAAACACCTCCTGAACGTCGTCAACGAGAACTTCGGCACGTTGGCGTTCTGCCGCCGCTGGCTCGACCGCCTCGGCGAGAGCAAGTACCTGATGGCCCTGAAGAACCTGTGCGACCTGGGCATCGTGGACCCCTACCCTCCCCTCTGCGACACCAAGGGCTGCTACACGGCTCAGTTCGAGCACACCATCCTGCTCAGGCCCACCTGCAAGGAGGTGGTGAGCCGGGGAGACGACTACTGACACCCCCCACCAACTAACAACACCACTCCCCCGCCCTGCACCACCACCAACAGACCCTGTTAGCAACTCCTTCAGAGAAACAGCAGAAAAGAGCTTCTAAAACAGGACATTGTCGTCTCAGAAGAGCTCTGAGGGATGCCAAATGCTACTGTATTCTACCCACAATGCACCACTCACAGCTTGCACGGAAGAGGGACTGGCTTTCTGAGTTTTCCTTCATCACCCACGGCTGTAAAAATCATAAAAAAAGCCTCAACATGTTTCTGTGGGAGGAAGGATTTTAGTTTCCTTCGATCTCCCGCGGACCTCATTTTACAACACATAAAACAGTAACTGTCAGACAGTTCAACATTTATTTAAGCTGCAGCTGAATCTAATGCACCCCAGTATTCTAAGAGATGGTGAGCGTGGGAACCCCCCTGATTACCTCCTTTTCATTTTCAAAGTTTCTACGGCTCCACTCTGAGCCTCCAGTGCTTTAGTGCTCGAGTTAAATTAAGCACAACTGCTACTGACGGGTTCAAGGAGTGGTTATGCTGATGCATGGCCAGAAAATCTCTGCAAGGACAAATCCTAACATTTAAAGCTCGGGATGTCGTAGTAATAAATGCCATCGCCATACAGACACCGTGCATCTGCAGCTGTGTGTTTGGCTTCTATTGCTACAGGAGGGAACTCTGCACTTTGGCCCGCTAGTCAGCGTTTCTTTGATATTTGTAAAATATCTTTGAAATGGTTGCTGCCACTGTTTGTTCCCTATTGAGATGCTTCATTTTGGAATCCCTGAAATGTTTTTGTAAGAAAAAATAAGATGATTAAAAAGATTTTGCTCATTATCGGCCTGTTTTGGTTCCTCTGATCACAGCACAGGAAATCTCATCTTATTTACTTGGTGTGTAAAAGAAGTGATTCGCTGAATGAGGTAACACAATGGTGATTGAGCCTATGGCCCACTGATGAAAGCCTTTGCATTTGCAGTATTACAGACTGGGTGTCTGTGGTGACTTCAGCAGAAAGAAATCACAAGCGGCGCCCAGTTACTGACGCGTTTCCCATCAGCCAGCAGTGGTTGGTCTGCCAGAGAGGGTAGGCGGAGCTAAGCGGCTGCTTTTCCGCTCTCTTAAAGTGTTGTGAGTAAACAGTAATCTACTATGGCTGAACAAACAAAGAAAAGATGGATGACTACAGATACAACTTCAACAAGAAGTGAAAATCCAAAGAAGAAGAAACAAACTCGACGCTCAGATGAAGCAAACAGTCTGAAAAGGAAAGCGACCGTCAGCAAGAAGATCAAGTTACAACCGGAGCCAACCGTGGACGTCACACATGCAGCACTGTCTGGATATCTGGGAAGTGTGCTCCTGTAATTACCGTTTATCGCCGCTGGTGCCGCCAAAGAGAACGAAACTGAGATCTTCAAGATTATAACTTTACCAAATAGAACCATTTAAAAAGTTTTTCTTAAAACCAGTTGTATGAAAACTTTACTAAAGCCACTCCTTGCCGATAAGAGTATCAATTACACTCTTATCTGTCAATTAAAATATGCTACAGCTAACTGACTTTGGTATTGTCGGACGCCGATTGGACAAATGCGTCTAGTTCGACGTCCGCATCAATACGTCCAATATTTATGTCATGTACTTGCCAACATGTCATCTTAACGCGCATTTAGCATGTTAAGACGACATATTTTGGCGTGTTAATACTTATATTGGACATATTAATGCGAACATTGAACTTGGTCAAAACGGCATACAGCTCTGACGTTGGGTTTTCATTAACTGTCATGTTGGACTTTGGAATTTATTTAGAAATGTGTATAGAAAACACCAAACTTAAGGTAACTGGGAAGATTAATAGCTCTAACAAAAACGCTCACTAGCTTTAGCAATGACAAGCTTGATACTGTAGTTCTATTTGGTTATTGATCCAATCATTGATACCCAAATATTTTTGGTTCTTTTCTCGAGGATAATTACTGAAACACTAAAATTTTGGTTTAATTGTTTATCTAAATAAAATAAAAGCCTGCAACACACGTAAAGTCTTTTTAACTGAAGTTGCGATTTTGGCTTACACAAATAATTTCCCCAACAAAAAGAGAACAAGCAAGACACCGACATCTTTTGTAGAAAAATGAAAAAATATTCTCATTTATTGAGGTAATTTTCTCTAGAAAAAATTGAGGTAACAATTTGCATAGTATAACTTTCATAATTTTACACCCACACACACAAACACACACACACACACACATCCATGGAGTAGTAACCAAAATGCCAACTATGTGTCACAACATCCAACAACGGAGAAAAAAAAAACAGTATGAAGTGTGCTTTGAATTCCCCTCTGGGAGATAAAACAAAGGGAACATTGTTGAAGAGGAAAATAAAATCTTTTGTACAATATTCTCCAGTATGGAGATAAATATCATAATCTGTATTCACTGCAGGAATCCGTTTAATGTGATAGTGTACTAAACAGATGTATAAAACACAGTACACCTACTTATTGATGGGAGAACAGTGAATCTGTTGTATCTGCTGGTGGTGTTGAACAATCAGCGGTTTTATAAAACCTTTAAAACAGTCAACGGCCTCTTTAATAAAGCCTCTGAGAAGGATTGTATAAAAATACATTCATAATCTAAATGCTGGTGTGGGAGGGACTGCAGCTGTGCAGATTCCACTGCGCTGAATCGATGCGAGCTATAAAAATATATCTGCTTTCTCAACAGAAGGGCACTTTTCTAGCACACTGGGATGCGTCTGGTTTGGGGATGTTTCACACTCTGGAGAGAAGTACATTCTTGAGCAGAGAGGTGGCAGCATTTAGCCGAAAAACTGAACATCCCATTGGAAACTTTTCTCCTCGGTTAGAGAGGAAAGAAAAAATAAACCCAGCAAATGTTGAACCGTTTTGGAAATGCTGAGAGGTTTTTCCATACTCTTCCCCCAAGGCTTTGGCTTGAGGTCTGCCAAACTTTTCCTGACAGACCCAGGAGTACTTCAGAGCGAGAAAATACACTTCCTGCCCTGCTTGTGTACACAAATATGAACCAAAACGGAGTAAAAACACAATGCTGACAACCTACTCTGTAGAAATTAGTGCATGTCTGGCAGGAAAATGTCTATAAAAACGTTGTAGAAAACTTTTCTAGTGAGTGATGACGTTTTACAACCCCACATCCAGTTCTGAGACGACTATCTAAAGTGACGGAGAAACGTTTGAGGCGATTTATAAAAAACAAACAGCATTTTACAATCAACAACCCGCTGTACGCAGGTAGGCAGACACATGAATACACCTGTACGACCTATAGAGGACACTTGTAGTCGTGCCCCGTCACAGTCTGTGTTGGCTGCTACTGAGACACATCTTGGCTGATACTCTTTTTTTTTTTTATAAAATACAACTGTACACAAATCACAAACGTCACCATTTTTGAAAAATACCTACATATAAACAGCATATACAAGAAGTTCACAAAGCAGAACCAGGTTTTAAAAAGGAGTCCTTCCTCTCTTTTGTTTTCCTCATTTAGAAAAATAGACTAAAAAAACACCCGTCCTCCAGGATTTTAAAATGCCCAAAGAAAAGGAGGGAAGAGAGAAAGAGCGAAAGGTGGGGCTGTGCTGATATCTTCTCGTGGAGGAGGAGGATTTTCGGTCCTATAGCGGCCGGTCTTTGTCCTGAGTTACTCGCTGTGTGTAGAAGAGGATGTAGGCCTGAGCGCGACAGACCTCGTCCACCGAACACACGTTCAGCTTAGAGTCATTACAGTGAACCCAGAAGCCTGCAGGAGACAAGAAAGATGAGTTACAACACATCACGTCAGTCTGAATGATGAGGCAAATATCCACAGTTAAAGCCCCCCTCCAGTGAAAATCCAGTGTTTAACATCTCCATGTTGTATTTTTCATGTGCTACAGGACATATCAGTGACAACATCAGCATCATCTCCATGGCTGGGCTTGTCTGCTTTTAAACTGCAGTGTACCAAGGACAGGCTGAACAACACGTTTTCAGATCGGCAGGTTTGAGACGTCACAAACCTAAGGAGCCAATCCCGTTAATGGACGGGGTGACTCTATGCGTATCATCATGTGTAACCTATGGCAACCACTTCGGCGATGCGCGAGCCAGCTGTAACCGTCATTAACAGTTTTGCAAACTCACTACTGACAACTAACGTGAAGGTCACGATGGCAGAGACGTGGAGGAGATGCCTTGTGAGGATTTTTAAAAGGTAATTAAACTTTTTTAGCAGATAAAAAAATATTGGATGCGATTTTGCAATTTCAAGCAGAGCATTTTATGTCTTAAAACATGACTGGAGCTGGTCTTAAACCCCAAACCTAGAGGCTCAAAGGCATGCACTCCTGAAGCAGGAAGTCTCCTCTTTCTTGTGCATTCAAAATAACGAAGAAATAACTTTGTGCCTACAAATAACTGTAAGTGGAAACTCTGTACAAGTTTAGAAGCCAGAAAAAGATGGTCAAATGCTGAATGTAAACAAGATACTACAAAAAAAAATGTAATCACAGTAAATGTCTTTTGTCAAGTTTCTGAATACCAAGAAAATCGCCCTGATGGTGTCATCGGGGTTGTGTTGGTTTTAATGTGAGATTAACTCAGGCAGCCTGTGTTTACAATGTGGTGACGCGGGGTTGGAAAGACACAAGCGTTTAAACTGTACGGCCTCCCTTGCTTATGGAGCAGAACTACTAAATCACAGCGGTACCATTTTGGTTTGAGAGTCAGCTGCCAAAACGCTGCAGAGTCCAGAAGACCAACCACAAGCCCTCATGCACGCTGCAAATCATGTGTGTGTGCCACTTTGGCAGTCTGCTGCTTTAAAAGGGTTGCTGTTGAGCAGAAAAACCGAAGCATCTCACAGGGGAGTGTCCTTGAACGCATCATTAGAGAGGTTTTAAAAAAAGAGTCTCGCTTACACGTGCTTTCGGAGACCTTAATTTTGACCCTTAAAAGAGAAGGTTTTAACTCCAAATTAAACATGCATGTTTCATTTCTGTGCATTCTGCTACAGCATTCTCCACTCACCTCCTTCTGTGTTGTAGCAGTAGGAGGTGTAGTGGCCAGAGCCGAAGCCCTTCCCATGATGCATCACCACAGCGGAGAGGTCGTAAAGGAAGTGCTTGGGGCGGGGTGAGCCTGTGGAGCTGGGGCTGCTGGGAGTCGAGGGGGATATGACTTTGGGCGAGGGCTCTCTGCAGCAGTACGGCTCCATGTTGAGAAGCTGGTCGAAGCTGACGTGGACTCCGATCTTCTCCCGGTGGTTGCGCCCTGACCACCTGAGAACCAATCACGAGACAGACAGCGAGTCAGCCGACGAGTTGCAAGTCATCTTCACATCATTTTACATTTATTTCCCCCTAAAGTTTACTTTCACAACTGGAGAATTCATTGCTCGTCGTCTGTCAGTAGATAAATCTGAAAACTTGGCAGTTATTTTTGGAAATAGACTGTTTTACTTCCTGTCTCTGGAAAGGGAGTACAAGGGAGTAGTTTAAGAGACAGATATATCTCAATAAAAACAAACATATGTGGTATCAATCACAGAGTGTATGCTGTTCCCAGCAAATAACATGGCAGCGGAAAGAAATCAGGCTTTTCTCTTCAGGCATCAATTTTCATAGTAAAAAAACGGCTCCAAAAACATGTGTATTTCTTTATCTGGTGAGTGAGCTGCTGTGCAAAACTGCCCTCGCAGATCTGTAGAACTAGCTACAGAGATCATCTTCCTACCTGAAGCGTTTGAGGTGCAGACGCAGGACCTGAGGCAGTTTGTGGACCATCAGCTGTTTCTGTGCTTCGGTCAGGAGGACTGGTTTGGAGGAGCTTCGCCGTCGAGCAGCTGCACAGAAGAGGAGAAGGTGAACATGAAATAAATCACACTCAAAGATGTTAGCTGCACACAATCTGATGTGATACTTATATTTACTTTAATGTTGATTAAATATGTATCTAACACACTGAAGTAACAGCAGTAGACCTTATTCAAACCACGACCGATTAACTGGGAGAATGTTGCTGATGAGATCTGCTCGAGAAGACGCCTCACTCTGTTTGTCATGTCAGGTAAATATATATTTATTTTGGACTTTTTATGCCTTTATTGAGAGAGAGAGAAAGAAACAGAGAGAGAGAGAGAGAGAGAGAACAGTAGATAGTGTTGGAAACAGGTAAAGAGAGAGTGGGGGTGACACGCAGCAAAGGGCCGATGGTGGGAGTCGAACCAGGGGCCGCCACATCGAGGACTGTAGCCTCTGTATGCGATTTAACCGCTGAGCTAAACCAGCACCACTCATATCAGGTGTTTTTTTATTCGTTTAGTAAAAAATTTTAAATTACAATTTCCTTCAGAGGACTTTTACCGTCTTCACTTAGACGCTTGATTTGGCTGAGAAAAGGTCCCCAAAGAATCCTTACATTCGGACTACAAAAAAAACACGAGAGTGGAGCTTCTTTCCTCACAAACAATCTTTGAGTACAGACCGTTCAGACAGGCAGCGTCTTGCAAAGAGCATCAACCAGACAACAGACACGTTCAGCGTTAGCTCGTAATCAGGTTTCTCCAATAATTAAAGTTCTTACTGACAGGTGATCCGACCCGCCGCCGGCGTCATCCGTCATATTTTCTAAAAATGAGAAGCTTGAATGTTTTGTGCTCGAGAACGAGACGGGGCCAGGAGATATCTGATCTAATAACCGATCGTTTTCAAGATTGTAGACAAGTATGAACAATTTTACTGAAAAGTTTTCAATAAACATTGAACATTTTGGGTAAACAGAGTTAGATGAGGAGATCATTATCACCACAACCTCCAATCACACGGAAAATACGTCCAGGACCAGCTTAATACAAAAACTGCTTTTAGGAAGGGACCAGAAATTGGACCTCGAATATGTGTGTGAGTGTTGACATTATTGAACTCACAGTTACACTGGTCACAGGCGTAGATGTTTCCCTCCAGTGCTTCAGTCTCGGTGAACTTGGCCAGCATTTCTGTCAGGTGGCACGACGCCTGAGCAGCTGACTCTCTGCTGTTGCTGTGATAGCGCTCGGGGAACTCCAGAGACAGATCCCAGAACGGCTCCACGGTGTTGGAGCGATGGTCGCAGGCCAGGCACGTCACCTGCACCAGAGAGAGAGGTATATTAAACATGTAACATCATACCATTCAAACTCCTCTTGGCTAGCCTGTGTGCTGTTTTCCTGTCTCTTTATAACTATTAGAAATAAAATAAAAAGGCTGTGATTTTCTTATACAACACAAACCTCAACTGACACAGTTCATGAAAAGTGGTGACTTCCTTTGAGAGCATACTCTCACAGCTACAGGGCTGAGGTACCCCAAAAACCCCTCGCAGACACACAGCCCTCTATTCAGCTGGAGCAGGTGTCACAGTGTGTGCTCAGCCTGCACAAGCAGAGGCTAATCTCTCTCACTCTCCCCGAGCTGCTCTTCCATCAGACACTTAGATTTTTAAGGAGGGATCGGCTTTAATATGACAGTAACACTAATGCAATGAGTTTGCTGCAGGTACTCCAGCAAAAGGACCTGCACGTTTGTGGGCCGGACTCACTGTCAGTCTTTCAGGGTTTGGACTAAAGTCAGCACTTTTTGGAAAGCAATTGCTTTCAATTCATGATGAAAAAACACAATTAATTTTGCAATTCAGGGGAGAAAACCGTGCATTTAAAAATCTCAATCATATTTTCACTGCAATGATGTCCAGAAAGCAGGACTACTCTGGCAGCCTATTTTGTAATAACCGATAAATTGTTTCGTCTATAAAATGTCAAAAACAGGCAAAAATAATCATCAAAATAAAAAGCAACTTCCCACACACAAGGGGCAGTGCTGCCAGATTGGCCGGGTTTCCACCCAATTGGGCTTCTTTTGATGACCTTGCGCTGGGGAAAACAGCGTTGGGCTGGTAGATGAATTTTGGGCTGCTTCTGTCAACATTTAGCGGGATTTCGAACACCAAACAAGAAGTCAAAGATTGGTGGTTTTTACTCACTCATTGTTTACCCATTTGATTGACATGAGTTGTATTATATCCTGTGAATAAAGGAGGACCTACCGGATTTACTTTGACGTCATTATCACTGACAATGTCACAAAAATATTAATTTAAGTCATATTTGATCAATTAATCAATACCTAAATAATGCCTTATATTTAATATTTTTGGTGCATTTAATGGCATATTCATTTATTTATATATTTTTTTATTTATGTTTGATTTTAGCAGTTTAATTTCTCCGTTTTTAAATGGGTTGGATCTTGTTGTTTTGGTGTCACATTTCATGGCAGTATTTGATCACTTTATTGTGGTTTCACCACAACACCAATTTGTGTATTTGGTTGTCTAACTGCGCTCTTTTTGGGTTGTGATAACATTTTATCTTTGGTTATTCGATGCAGGTATGAAGCTTTGCATGCTTATGATCTGTTTTCTGTTGAGTATGTAATGGTTTTACGGTTCACAAGGGTTTCTAGGTTACGATTTGGGCTGGTTTTGAGTTGTAATTGGGCTGGAAACTGTCAGTCTGATCTGGCAACACTGTCAAGGGGACTTCTCTAGTTTTTCCCTGTCTGACACCAAAAAAGGGAATTCAGTCAAGTGATAAATCACAAGGAAAAGCAGCCATTCCTCACACCGGAGAACCTTAAACTGGAGAACTGAACAGAATTTTAAATGCATTAAACCTTCATGTCCATGCGGCAGGCTTAATGTGTACTTAAGGAGTTAACGTGTTGCATGAATGATTTACAAAAGGCCCGTTTAATCTGAAATAACGATGCACTTCAGTCAGATGTCTGTTGAATTATCAATGCAGCCTGACAGCGTGTGTGGGCAGATGTGAGTGGGTGGACGTGTGCAAGGATCATGATGATTGAGTCAGAAGAAGCAGTAGAGTTAGTCAATGATTAAGGAAGGTTATAGCAGGTGTGTGTGTGTATGGGGTGTGTCATACCTGGCTGAGCAGCTGGCCGTGAAAGATGGTGTTGACCACACTGAGCACCTGCTTGATGAGTCGTTTCTGCACCTGTGGGACCCCCGCGCTGGTCGTGTGTTTGCCGGTGCTCTCCAGCTCGTGCTGCACTTTGTCCAGCAGCTCGCACAGGAACTCCTGAGCGTCCTGCTGAGCGTAGCCCCTGAACGCCGGGATCAGCTGCCACACCGAGTGCAGCATGGCAAAAGGCGAGACCAGCGCCCACTTGCCGGACCACATGACCTGGAACAAGGTGTGCAGCTCGTGGCAGAGCGAAATGTGCTTCGAGCTGGGCTCTTTGGGTTGTATCAGCTCCATGCTGCGGGCCCTCGAGGCCCCTCCACTCAGTCCGGCCCCAGAGCCTGAGCTGGCCTGGGGTCCCCTCCTCAGGGTCAAAGGGGACTGGGACGATGTCTTCCCTGTCAGCTGGCCGTGGACAGCAGAGGCCAGAAGCTCGAGCGCCTGGGTCAGATCCAGGCGCAGGAAGCACTCCCTGAAAACATGCAGGTGGCTCAGAACCTGCAGGATGGAGTTCATATAACACGTGTTGCCTAAATTCCTCAGGCCAGTCACTCCGGGGGGAACCGTGGGACGCCGTTTGAAGGGGGAGCCGCCCTGTTTGGTACTCTGCTTACGTCGAACTGGTGTTTGGGCAGAACGGGGGGTCGCTGAGGGAGTTTTGGGCTTCGATTTGGTTGTAGAAGATCGGCTCCGGGTTTTGGGAGTTGGTTGGACCTTTTTCGTCCGTACAGCTTTCTTGGGTGTGGCAGTGGCAGGGCTTTGAGTCCTCGGCCTGCGGGTGACAGAAGGGGGCTCAGGGGTTTTTGTCTTGTTGCGTGCCCTCCTAGAGGGTATTACGACGGCAGCATCTGCAACTTTCTGGCTCTTCCGACGTAACCGGCGACTCTTCCTGAGAGGTGCATTCTCCAACTCCTCCTGTAGCTGCCTCTTTATAGCCCGCCTCCTCTCCCTTGCCTCCCTTCTCTGCTCCTCTTCTTCCTCCCGCCTTCTCTCCTCTTCTTCCCTCTTCTTTCCACATTCAGTCAGTCCAAACCAGAAGCGAAAAATACGTCCCATCAGTGCCCTGCGGCGGTGCCAAAGTGCAGTAAACATCCTGTCCTCGTCCCTCAGCTGCAGCTCACGGGCGCCGCACGGCATGACAGCATCAGGAGGGGCGCTGGCAGAGCGGAGGGTCCGCCCACTGCGGGTGGTGACCTCATAGCGCTGGCTCTGGATGGCGCTGAGCGTACTACGAAGCAGCTTCAGGTCTCCCGTGGCGTTATCATTCAGGACATAGTCGTCACACAAGTAGCAAAAAACGTAAAGTTCATTAACCTCCATAGCCAACGGGTGGCCCTGCTGCTGGAAATGCTGCAGAGCGTGTTCCTCGATGTAGCGCCCGCACGCCACATGAGCACAGCCCAGACAGGCCCAGATAGACTCGGAGGTGTTGCAGTCCACGCAGTGCCACTTCTGAGGGTTGAGGATGGAGTGGTCCGGGGCGAGCCGCAGCCGCCCCACATGCTTACACCTGTCCATTACACACGCCGGCCTGCCGAGCTGGCTGGCTGGCTGTGTCAGTCAATCACTGACCGTCTGTGTGTGAGTCTGTGTGTGTGTGTCAACGTTTCACACCGGCTTCATATCACCATGGTGACCATGGTGAGCTGAGAAATGGGACCCTTCCAGGGCATGCTGGTGTCTACAGAGAGGAGAGAGAACAGATGTGGTTAATCCAGATGAATAGATGAACGAGGAAAGCAGGTAAAGGAACATTTAAATGAACCTAAAGTTCTGGTTAATTAAAAATAGTCCTTTTCCTGAATATTACAACACACAATAATAATTATCTCAGTTCACTACATCTACCCTGTTTTATGAGGCTTAGCTGCACACAAACTGTGGCAAAGTGCCAGATGCTACGCAGGCTTTAACATATCCTAACAGAAACTCGGGCCAACAGTAAAATGTCTGGTTGATAAACATGACTGCACTGAGTGCTGCCAGGCACATCCACTGAAAAACACAAAGGTGTGTATATTAACATGGGCTGTTGAACCTGGATGTTAAAGCATCAACATGACAAAGCCTGGAGCGTTTCCAGAGATTGTAACCAAGAAATAAAAACGTAGCAGGAACAATAGTCAGGGCGACCTCACAGGGATATAAAATATTTTCCTCAGTCAAAACTTTTATGTGATGGACAGCTCATAGGCGGAGAGGAACACTTTTTTAATAAAATTCCAGTCTTTGTTTTGTAAGAGTTGTTCAAAAACACTGATTGAACCAAGAGATTTGTTTGCTTTAAAGAAAGAAGAACTAAATTCAACCCAGATCCCAACAATCGCTCTAAACTCAGCCTCTTGTGGCTTTTTTCCACATCCTCGGGGCTCAGCTGAGAAAGTGGGGATCCTCGAGTGGGCTGAGCACGGAGGTCGGAGAAGTAAGATTATCCAACAAAAGAGGGGACTGAACTTGCAAAGTGGCGCACCTTTTGTCTGAAAACAGGACTACCTTTGCTGGGGAAAAAAAAGAGTGGAAACAAGAGGGAAGAAAATTGACTGCTAGGATTGTATAACAGAGAGACTGGAACAAAACAAAGATTGGATTGCACGAAAACATGAGGTTTACCAACTTTAAACGAGTCGTGTCTCTCTGTGTTATCATCTCTCCATTGTATTAAACACTTTCACAAAGCAAAGTATGCTCGAAGCGTTCAGGTGAAAGTAGGCGTTTGTTTATCAGTCATAATGCGAGAGTGGGCGGGTTATTCGATCACATAACCCCGCTGCTTAAGACACTGCTCTGGCTATTCCTTTTAGAATTGATTGCTCCTCCCTACATCAGATACCTTTCTTTTTATGTTCCAGCCAGATCACGGAGGTCCTCGAATGCTTCTCTTGTAAGTGTTGTCCCACACAAGCACAGGCGAGAGAGCTTTTTAATGCCCTTAAACTATGAAACTCACTGCCTCTCAATATCAAAACAAGCTCTGTCCCTATTTTTAATAGGAAATAAAAATATCTTTTTTTTAATCTGGCTTTTAATTTGAAGTAATTTTATAGCCAAAGTCCTTATCATTGTTGTATACAAGGTTTTGTCTCTTCTTTTATAACTTTTTACTGTTTTTAATTTATTGATTGGTGACTGTAGTGATTTAATATTTATTTATTTTGTATTCACATCTTTTTAAAATTGTTTTTATTTATTTCTACTTCCTTGTTTTAGTATTTTAGACTTGTATTTGTTGTTGTCAATTTCTGCTCAATTTTACTGTCTGTTTGTTCCTTTGTGAAACACTATGGGTTGCGTGCTTGTGTGCATGAAAGGTGCTATATGAATACATAAAGTTTAGTTTATTAAGTAACAGATCATCAGACTTTTCTGCCTTGAGTGTGATATAAATACAACCTCAACCTCAAGGATCCAGGACAGACTTTGGACTTGATAAGTAACCTAAAGTTACTTTAAGAATGCAACGGAATACACCCTCTAAGGTTGGTTCTTCTGATGATAGCACGATGGGCAATAAACAGGGCAGATTAACGTGGCACCGTGACTTTACTCTAGTCGGTCATTAATGTCCACATCACTACCGCGCAAAGGATTAAACACATTGTACGTGACAGTATTCACTAAAGAGCTTTAGCAATAAAATAATTGTTTATATGTGAAGAAAGCAGTGGTACGAAGGTAAATAGTGCGAAGACTCCTGGGAGAACTGCTCCAGAGTTTCTAATGTCACCGAAGTTTTATCATCAACTTAGCGCGCTTTGCCTGGTTTGTCCTTGTGCTGCATGGTCACAGAAAACAGCACTACCTCACGTTAACACGGGTTAAAAAGTCACAATAAAACGCTATCATCTTGCCTTCCCTCTAAACCAACTGTACGATAAAACCACAAATATGACGAGTAATGAGGACAGTTGAAACAGCCAAACTTTTAGGTAATGTTACGTCTACAGCTAAGCTTAGCTAGCTACGGCTAGCGTGTAATTGATACAGCTAAGGGGACTGGCAGTTAGAACACACTTAATCATATACAAAGAAAATCAAAACCAATGTTAAAACATTTTAGTACAAGTGTGCAACATAAATTTATATTCAAACACAACATGCACAAACAAGCGCCACTCGTGCTAGCTCTATAGTGTTATTGTATTTATAAGAGATTAGTGAGCCCTAGCTGTATTGCTAATATTAGCCTAGCATGCTAGCTCGCATTAGCCTGCCAGGCTACCTTTGATAATCCTAACAAGTTCGTGCGTTAGCCGGGGGTCAGCCCCAAGCAGCTGGCTCGGCTTTAAAACCAACATGTAAGATGTGTTTTAACAACAGCAAATGTATAATCGGCTTCTCTGTTTAACTTTAACTATTAATGACTGGATGTGTAAAGAAAACAGCATACCGAGCCTCTCCTTCACGGCAGTAACTCCTCTGTTTCTATAATGATCGCCATCTTGTCAGTCCCTGTCGCGTGGTGTGGGCTCGAGCGCGTCCCCGATCCGTGACGTTGTTGTTGTTGTTTTTATTGATGATGATGAGGGGAAAAATGTCACTTATTTTCTATTAAAACTTTTCTATATATTAAAAGCGGTGTTATATTGAATTTGATAGGTTTTCTTTTAGTATCAGACTATTAGATGTTAGTTTGATCACAGTTAAAGATATTAAAGATGTGTGTTTAGTATTCCTGTCAGTTTTTAAGTTAATTTTAGTGTACACATAACACAATTGTGTTTATTATGTGTTGTGTCAAAGTGTCAGTTTTCATGTAAACAATCAACAAGCAGAACAAGAACTGGACAAAATCACTGCTTTGCACTGACAATTAAATAGACGTAATACAATTTTATACCACTAGAGGGAAGTGTTGCACCATTTTACCATCAAGTATCAGCATCTGAATAAAATCAGGTTTATTGATAACTAGATTTATACAGCTAATTCAAAAATATCATGAGCTGAGTTAACTAATGATTTGATTTCAAGTTAGAGTCTTTTCATAAGACAAGTGAAAAGACGTGCATTCAAAAGTTTGCTTTAATAGCTAAAGTACAAATATCAAAAACAAAAGTACTCATGCAAATTTTAGAATGATATATTATTATCAGATTATTATAGGTAATCACCTTACATGTTAATTCATTAATCATTTTAAGTTATATTGAATATATATGGTGCTTTTATAAGCAGGAACTTTCCCCAGGGACTAGGAACCTTTTGAGGAACTCTGTGCGTTTCGATAGGAGGAACCAGGGTCTAAAATTAGTTCTAGGGTAATTGATTTACCGCCTGAAAAGTCCCTGCTGGGGGGGGTAGTGCTTTCCAAAGGTCCAGGAACTTTCAGGGCGGGGCCTGCAGTGCTGATAATTTCTGATTGGTCAAGTATTTGCAGCGTTTTATGTCCCCCTCCATGTTTGGAAGACTGCAGCTGCAAGCTCACTGTTACCATCGTGCTTCGAGATTGTTTATCACCGTGCTTTGAGATGGAGTCAGGGAAGGAAGCCTACGACAGATGTACCGATGACGAGGTGCAGGCCTTGCTGATGCAATAAAGCACGTTCAAAAACAGCACAAGTTGAATCTCCCCCATGCTAACAGGCTAACTGTAGTTACGCACAAATGATGATACCGGCCTGTTTGTTGCATTTTATGGCGTCATCTTTGTTGTATGGCCTTAATCTCCTTCTTACTGCCACCTACAGGACTGGCGGTGCAGTGCAGTTACTTTCATTGCTTCGCAATACATCATTGGCCTGATTTGCATAATCTTCCCGGGACTTTAGGCCACTGTGGAAACAACAGCGGAACCACAGGAACCATTAAGTTCCTTGAAGAGAAGTTCCTGAAGCTAAAAGTTCCTGGTGCTTTTAGTCGAAAAGCACCTGTAGTTACAAAACAATGTGAAAGGGACCATTCTGCATAACACACTTTTACTTAAGATATATTTTGCTTTTAAACTTACTTTTTATATACTTTTAAGTGTGTGTGTGTGTGTGTGTTACCCTCTGCCCTCTGGCCCTGCGGTTATACCTTTAGCAGGTATGTTAAAGTGTTGTGTGCTGCTGTGGGATGCAGGTGTAGCACTACATGCAGGTAAATGGGGGCTCGTGGCACTCAGTGTGTAGATCGTATCAGTGTAAGACGACAACACTGTACCGCCTGCCGTCCCAACAAGATCAACTAACAGAGAGAAGTATTGTTACTATAATACATAATGAATCCCTGTATACATGCTGCAGTAACTTCACATCAGGTAAACATCTTTGTGAGCTTACAAGCCTTCTTAAGCATCCACTGAAAAGAGAGTGTGGGCGTGTTTGGTAATGTGTGTCTGTCATTGAACTAGTGGTGTGTGTGAGAGAGATTAAGGGGCGTTTGTGAGTGACTTAGAGAAAGAGGTATGTGTTGATGTGCCATGCGATGCCTGCGAATCACCTCTAATGTTTTTCTGCCTCTATGTCCCCGGGCCTTCAGCGCCTTCATGTCCACACACGCTGACTCTCCCTCCCTCCCTCCCTGTCCTCTTTTCATCTGTACTCTCGCTCTCATAAACACACACATTTTTCCGTTACTATGCTTACAAGGACCTTATTTTGATTCACTTACAGCTGCAATAATCAGTATTTAGTTGTGGAATCAAATGACTCATAGAATAATGTGACAGGTGTCTCTCGTTGTGTCAGATATAGTGAATATCGCAGCTCTTTTAGTTTGGGTTTAACTGCGTATTTACAGTATGATTCAGTGACACATTTCTCATGAAGCCTTGTTTTCACCAAACAAGCAGATAAAACCCTGGTGTACACTCCCTGCCCGGCACCAACAGTAAGTAGATAAAGTTAGCTAGAAGAGCTACAAAGATTTCAGAGGAGTTTGTGGTACTTGGAACAGAGATACAATGTCATTAGACTTAAATCCATATACCGTTAGTTACTTTTCAAATCAAGATTTTCAATCAAGGTTAGCACTGTCGCCTCACAGCTAGAAGCTTCCTGGTTCGAATCCCGGTTCAGACGTAGTGGGCCTTTCTGTGTGGAGTTTGCATGTTCTCCCTGTACATGCGTGGGTTGCCTCCTGATACTCCGGCTTCCTCCCAGAGCTCAAAGACATGCTCGTTAGGCTCATTGGTGACTCTAAATTGCCCATACATGTGAATGTGAGCGTAAGATTGTCTGTCTCTGTGTGTCAGCCCTGTGATTGACTCGCAATCAGTACAGGATGTACCTCTCCTTTTGCACAATGACAGCTGGGATCGTCTCCCCCCACGACCATTAACAGGAAAAGCGGTATAGATGATGGATGGATGTTATTCAGTAGGTTTAAGCAACTCAGCACTGTATTAAGTCAGGTAAAGGGCATATATGGGATGATGATGTTGTTCTGTGCCTGCTAAGTGTGTAAGAACATATAATTTACTGGCATATTAGTTGTAATGTGAAGTCTTCTCGCCCCCCTAGTGGTCAAAAATCAGCCTCTGCAGCTTTAAAGTCATAATTTAATACCCCTTTCCCACCTAAATTAACACACTGACGTGGGTTTTAAAGACCTGGGAATATCCGCTAATGAATGACGATTGTCTCTTTTCCCATTGCCAGTGGAGTATACTCCTTTCGGTCTCTTTTCTGCTGCGTCACCATCTGAGACGGTTAGTAAACAGTAGTTCGGATCGGCTCTCTCACCTCGCTGCCTTGCCAGTGTTGCTGCATCTTGCACGAAACAAAGAACAAATTTGTTGTTGTATGTTGTTCTTTTGTATTTACGCGACAACGGCCGGAACTTCAGTGCAATGCAATGCATAGCATCGCGCCAGAAATGGGGCGGAGATTGGCATGTCGACACAGGGATTTGTGTTCCCATCATTGCCTATCAGAGCTGAGGCGATAATAACCCGGGTCTGAATGCCGATTGTAACCTTTCCCACTAAGCAAAAAAGCTGTGTGTTAGCAGTTTTTTTGACCAATGGGAAAGGGGGCTTATGTTACCGTGTACAGTTAGTTTTCAACGAATCACGATTTAAAATCTTTGAATTTCTAATATGCAAAGGTTATACAGA
This sequence comes from Semicossyphus pulcher, assembly GCF_022749685.1. Classification (NCBI taxonomy): domain Eukaryota; kingdom Metazoa; phylum Chordata; class Actinopteri; order Labriformes; family Labridae; genus Semicossyphus; species Semicossyphus pulcher. Next base: position 4,127,858 of record NW_027211694.1, read on the forward strand.
TGAAATTCATTTATTGAGTTTGTCGGACCTCAAAGAAGCACACAAATGTCATAGTTTGCCACACTGAAACTAACTCTGTTTACAACCTCACAGTCTTGATGTCCCCGTGAGGTTTCCAGGAGGTCACCACACCCTGCCAGGAAATAGTCAGACCCACAACTCCCAAAAAACGTAACTTTTCATTTTTAAATTCAAGATTTATGATGGATTTTAACAATACAGGCATGCTGTTTTCACTGTTAGCCATTCAGGGCAGAAACAGCAGTGTTTTGTTTTGAATTCATTTAAAAAGTCTGCTTGCTTGACTGCAGGAGACAGACAAAACCATTAACAGTGCATCCACTTATAAGATGGGACCAAGTTTGCCAAGGATGTAAAGTAAAAGAAAGACAATCTTAACACTTAAATGTGATCCTGAAATTTAAATCAAGATTAGCCTTTTGCAAATGGGAGAAACTGCAGCTGCTGTGAAAGTGTTCGTCACCTGGACCTCATAAGAGTAGAATTACATAAACACACAGCGGGAAACATGCAACTTTGCAGCTTGTTTTCATTGAAAGGCGGCTGATAATTTCAGTGAAAGGAACTCATTCCGGTGGTTTCATGGTGGTGTTAACGCAGCTGGATACGCTGTTGGTTTTGTGGCGGGTGAAAACACAGGTGCTGATGAAGCCAGGGGGAAATGCTTTACAGCCTGTAAACAAGCACGTCGCCTGTAATTTCTGCTCTGCTTGGTGAGGATTAATGCTACCATTGGCTACTCGACAGCTCCTGATGTTTAATCTGTTTTTAAAGAGCGTCCTGACTTGTCATGAGCGCCTGTTTTTCCTCGCAGACTGTCTGTCTTGTCACGTTGAAGTGTGGGTTCGTCCATAATGACTCGATGACATCAGGCCCTTGTTTGCATGGCTATATAATAATCAGCAGTAGCGTCTGAATCACTCTCTGCTATGTCAACATCTCCATCCCTGTTCTGGCTTGCTCTGATGCACGTCAGGTAAAGAAACATTCCTGACGCGTGCGTGCACGTGTGTGTTTTTCGTTCAAAAAAATCCAAAGATTGTGGATGGTTTCTAAGGACAGAGATGGATTTTTAAGGTGGAGGAGAAGGCAGTCTGTTAGCCTATGTTAGCCTAGCATGAGTCAGCATAACCAGCTTTCCTCCAAAATACTTTTTGTGTCCTAAATGAGAAAATCTCACAGTTTATTTTTGTTTTTAAGAAGAACACGCAAGGACTGTCAACTTATAAAAGCATAATTTATTAAAACGTATCAAATATAACAGTTGGATCATATTCACACAGCGGCCATTTTCCTCCTACATCATGCTAAAAGTGGAAAGCTCAAACGCTGATGTTGTACTGCTGTGTTTAAGGTTGTAAGTCGCATAAATGAAGAATACCTAATACATCATTATCATTTCATCTGTTCTTAATTAATGCTCAACTGAAAAGACAATTGTGAATTCTGGAGGGACATGTGACCATTTTTCAAAGTAAAACAAGAAATTTGATAAGCTACTGTTACTCAATCGCTAACACTAGCATTCCACCACAACCTAGCTAGCATTACGTTTGGTAGGAATTAAATTCCTAACATAAGTTTAGCTAGAAAACGTGAATTTACATGTTTCCTACTGCATCATGTCACACTACCAAAGGGTAGTATGAACTTTCAGCCATGTCCTAGCTAATGGTTGAATTAGCTAGTGAGTGGTTGAATGCTATCGTTAGCTGTTGTCTGTCAATAGCTGCTGTTCCTTGGGGTTTAATTTGCTGTTCTCATCTAGAATGAAAATCTGAAAATGATATTGACTTGTCAGAATCTCTAAAATTATTCTCAATGGAGCCTGGAACAAAGCAGTACGACATTAAAAGAGCATTTTAGCTTCCCACAATTAGCATGACATTAGACGAAAATGGCTGCTGTGTGTTCCCAGTGGAAGGAACCACGTATGGTTGTCTTGAATATTTATTGTATTGTAATATGTTTACTATGTTTTGTTTTTGTATGTTGCATGTATTTGTATGATCTCTTTTGTTTGCTATTTCTTGCTAATCATTGTTTCTTGCTATAGGACCCAACTGAAAGGAGGAGGCCTGAGGTTCTGGGGAGCAGTTGTCAGCATTGACGTGAAACCACGTCACTTTTGTGTTGAGCTGCAAGGGCCAAAAACTTGTGTAGAGCAGAGTCTTGTCTTTTGCAACTGTCATTTTTTTTAGGCAATTATTGATGCACTTTAATGTCCTCTCACTTTCAGATAAAGTCACAGATAGTCTGCAAACTTTGTTTTTGCCTCTGTTTTTGCCTGATCCACCAGGCCATCCTTACAAAGCCACGGAAGGAGTTTCAGTCTGGTTTCCTTCACCAATAATCTTCTCATTTCCTCCTCTGTAAGTGAATCACAGCTGATGGGATAATACTGACCACATGACGCACTTATCCGGCACACACTTCCTCCTCAGAAAAAAATCCCCTCTTACTTTATTCTCTGCTTTTATTTCCTCCTCTTGCCCTCCTCAAGACCTTTCGGTGCTGGTACTTGTGTGACACCCATAGCAGCCCAGTCTCAGGGCGTCTGTCTCAGGGTGATGGGTGCTCCCGAAGAGGGGGCATTGTGACTCCCAGCGAGCAGAGGGGGGGTGCCAGGGAGGGGGGTTATTGTCCCCGAGCCCGCGGGAGCTGCCATACACTCCGAGGCCAATAGCAACACAAGAATGCTGACAGGACAAAGGCCATAACTCCATTCTATAGCAACACAAGCGGGGCATTGTGTTCATACAGGCACGCACACACACATATACACACACATGCATGCATTTGCCATTACTACAATAACACACACACACACACAAAAACTATACAGGAGAAAACTATGCATGTGTGTAAGCATGCCAAACACTCATTCATCAACTAGTTTCCCACACCATGCAACCCCCCACAGGACATCTCCATCACGGGCTGAGAATGGCCAGTCAATCTGGGGACAATGAGCGAGCGAGCGAGCAAGAGAGACAGTGAGAAAGAGAGAGAGAGGAGGTACAGGGTTCAGCTGCAGCAGTTCATGTTTGTGGCTCCCTGTTGTGTCTACGCTTCAAGGCCAGTTCCCACCGTATGAAGCACCTTCTTCCATCGCTAACCTGCACTGAGCAGTAAGTGGAAGAAGTACTCAGATACTTTACTCAAGTTTAAGTACCATTATAATGATGACAATTTACTCCAGTACAAGAAAGACTCAGCACACATACAGAAGTCCTGATAAAATGTTATATTGGACAGCATTAGATGGTTATACTGATGTGTTAGCAGAATCTTACTGAGCTTATTTTAATTACTTTATATGTAGTTAATCCAACTGGTTCCCAACCTAGAGGTCGGGCCCCCTCCAAAGGGTCGCAAGATAAATGTCACAAGATGATTAATGGGGCTGGAAAGGCACAAAAACTAACTTGTGCTGCGCAAATCTCTTGGGGAAAAAATGCTTTATGTCACAATGGCAGCCAAATAGTTCACTTTGTGATTTAAAGGTCGCTATCCTTGCAACTTTAGGCCTCAAACAGTTAAATAAAATGTCTGAGAAATAATATGTGGGTCTGCCTTAATTAAAAAAGTAGAAGTTTATACGCTTGGCTTAGGTGATAAAGTTGCTGTATCAATAAGAAGAAACCTGCGACGATGGAAAAAGACTTAACGATAAATCATGGCGCACATTTGTATAAGTTGCAATTAAAAAAACGGTCGTAGATTTTTTTTCTCAACTCCAAATTGCTTCTCAAGTTCTTCTCATTGTGCCCTCATCTTATGCAATAGAATAATGGCTACTTACGCGAGAATTAGCGGCACCTTGATGCACCCATCCAACCATTATCTATACTGCTTATCTTGTTCGGGGGGGGCTGCCATTGGGCGAGAGGCGAGGTACACCCTGGACTGATTGGCAGTCGGCTGACACACAGAGACAGATAACCTTTCACACTCACACCTACGGGCAATTTAGAGTCACCAATGAAGCTAACGAGCATGTCTTTGGACTGTGGGAGGAAGTACCCGGAGGGAACCCACGCATGCACGGGGAGAACATGCAAACTCCACACAGAAAGGCCCACTACGTTTGAACTGGGATTCGAACCAGGAACCTTCTAGCTTTGTGGCGACAGTGCTAACCACTGCACAATAAATATGCATTTTTTTTTGCATTGCATAATTGTGACCAGAGGCAACACCTCGACCCTGCTCATTTGGTAGGGTTCACAAGCCGAACAGGATGGGAACCATTTTTATAAATTTCACCATTAAACTCTTATAAGCTTATAATGTGATTTTTTATTAATGTAGTATATTCACTGTAAAGAAACCAGTAAAATAAATGCAGTTTTGTAAGAGTTTATTCCTTTGAAAGAAGTATAAAGTAGGCCGTACTTGGAAATACTCGAGTACAGTCTAAGCTCCTCATGTACTGTACTTGATTACTAATTTACTTTGCGCCCCAGCACTGAGGCATTCCTTGAAGTCACATTCCTCTTCCCGTTTGCACTCGTTCACCCTCCCCTGCTGTCTGGAAACAGCCTGGCAGAAACCAGGAGGAGCCGTGACCCCTCTGCCACAGATCTGTGAATGGGCCGCGAACGAGGAAACGTGGGTACAAGAGGCTATCCGGCCAAAACATCCACTCCCGCTCTCTTCTCGTCGAGGAGGCGAGGCCGGCAGACAGGTGAGCGACCTTTGACCCCGCCTACTGCAAGATCGATGTTCGACGTGCCAGGAATGTGTCTACACCTCTCGGCCAACCACGTCACTGCAAGCGGGCGAGGAGGCGGTGGAAAACACGCAGGCCGCCTAAACCCAAACAGAGTGTGTGTGCTCGCCCCGGCCTCTCTGTTATGGTCGACATTCTGTGGCGCTGTGTGAATGTAGGGGAGAGTGTTTTGGGAGCGAGAGTGATGGATGACTTAATCTGAAGGGACACGGAGAAAGGAACAGGAGGTGTGTGTGTGTGTGTGTGAGAAAGAGAGCAGAGTGATAAGGATATTTTTGTCCAATTAATGGGAAGTATTTCAAGGCCTGGGAAGTTTATATCAACGGCTGCTGAGAGTTTGAGTTCATTTGTTTCTGGTACAAGGTTTCAATGACAAAGAGAGACTGCTGCTAGTTAAGACAGGGGAATAACTTTTCTAGTTTTTCACAATTGCGACAAAGAAAGTCCAAAATCATAAGTTGTTTGGAAGAAAAAATGAAGGCCAAAAGTATGATAACAAACTCTTCCAGCACAGTTTGGTGGACTCCTGAAAGACAGCTACAACCTGTGAGGTGACGCTAGCGAGATTGTCAAGCTAGCACTACCACTAGTAAGCTACACTGTTGGGCAGATGGGAAATTCTGTGATACATAAACTGGAAAGTAAGTTAAGCTGTCAAAACTAGTAAAAATGGGGGCGCTGGTTTAGCTCAGTTGGTAGCGCAAGCGCCACATACACAGAGGCAACAGTCTTCAACGCAACGGCCCAGGCTCGACTCCGACCTTGGCCACTTGGTGCATGGCATCCCACACTCTCTTCTCCCCTAGAATACCATATTTATTAGGAATGTAGGCTTGCTAAAGTCTGTAGTTTCTTACAAGCTAAGTCGCATTTGTTTGCTTAGTTCCAATCAGAATTTGTCATAAGACACACAAGATTAAACAGCTCGATTAAGAGGCTGCAATCTTTCTGTTGCTGTTCATTATGGCTGATTATAGCTGTGTTACGCTCAGCTAGCAAGGCTCCATTGCTCACGTAGCCTTGCAGGTCATACCGTTCCTTTTGTAGTTTTTAGTCGCAGTTTTTGTGCCGACTTCCTGGTGTTTGTCCACAATGTGAAAAAGTGTCAAAAGGCAATCACACTATTTGTTGCTAACATATTTGGTCACATTAATTTTTTTGTGGTAGTGTTAAACCGCGGGCTTGTTTACAAACTGCCATGTGTAAAGCAATGTTGCTGTTAAGATATACAGACATATATAATGGTAAACCCAAATTGTAATAATCTGAAATTATCCTTCAATATAACCACATTAAAAAAAATCAACAGAGGGAGAAAGATGAACAATAATATTTATAGAGATATATACAAATAATACTGTACAAGAGCACAAAGGAAGGAATAACAAGAATGTTCTGGATTTAACTGTAATATGAGATGAATCAATATACAAAACGCTGCATTAAAACAAAGGAACGGTTGTTTTATGAAAGTGTACACAAGCCTAGAAAAAGAGCCGGACTGAATCTGGACTGTGCTCGTAATAAACTTCTGCATTCAACCTCTCTCTCTCTCTTTCTCTCTGTCTCTCTCTCGCTCACACACACACACACATTTGAAAAACAGACAAATACATTCACGTTCGGGGTAAATCCCATTCACTCTGATTTCAACACAGGCACACCTGGACTGGCTAAGGTTTAACCACCTGTAGTGGCTTGTATGGCTTGTTGAGCGTCACTCTGGGTGCTTTGCACATTACATCTGCAGCACACACACAAACTGCTGGCTGTGTGTTTGTGTGTCAATGGTTGCGGAGCACATTGGAGAATGGACGCGCTCCATCCAGGGTCCATGTCAGGGGGTCATTTAGTGTGTGTGTGTTAAGTCTTCCTCTCTTTGTGTGTCCGTATTCCCTCAGTCCGTCTTAGGCTAAAGTGCTGCAGAGAGGAAGAGATTCAGTTTGTCATTTTAAAGTCTTTATAAAATTACGTCCCGTGTGCTTTCCGCCGCTAGCTCTCATTGGACGACAGCAGAGAAATAAAGGGGTTAATCCTCTCAGTCCAACATGCTCCAACACCTGCATGATTCCACATCTGGAGGACAAGAAAACGCTGCGTCCTTTTCTCAAAAATAACAGTCTCGTCTGTCCACGTGTCCGTCTGTCCGTCCTCCAGCGTTCAAACTGTCGTCCTACCAGTTGCAGTCCTTCTTGAGTAGCGTGAGGACTTTGCGACCCAAGCTGGCTTTCCATGGCATGACGAAGCTCTTCATGTTGAGCAGGAGGCGGTTCTGCTTACGGTCCGAGTGCCCCGCCACGAGGTACTCCACGTCTGAGAAATGAGGTCAAAGGTCAGGGGCAATTAAGCTTTGGGGAAACAGTTTCAATCTTAAAAAACTAGCATGTGTGTGTTAGCAATTTAGCAATAATGGTTTGATAATGTGTTTTTTTTTGGATACATTTTAACACAGTCTCACCTGGGTTGAGGATTGGACAGGTGCATCCCCGTAAGGTCCAGGACTCCGGGTAAAGAGTGACCAGACCTCTGTGTATCTTCACCTTGCTGTTCTGGCTGAGCACCTTCTGAACTTTGACCTCCACCTCGGCGTGGGAGCCCTTGTCATAGGCTGACAGCACCTTCACCTTCAGGACTAAGAGACAGAAGTACAGACGTGTGAAACTCAGGAGGACATTCCGAAAGGTTAGCCTCTGAAATGTTGTTTAAACCTACAAAATAAAAGCCTCAAACACCCGTGAAAAAGAAGTTACATTCAAAAGGGTCTCCAATTTAAGACCCTGTGTGTGTTCTTACCGTATGCATAATTCATGGTGCAGAAGAGTTTGCTGTTGGTCAGGGCTTGCTCTTTGCACTCACACTTCTCTGCAGGAGACAAAAACAGGCCCGGATTAATATTTGTAACCTAACTGATGTGTGTGTGCGTGTGCGTGTGCGTGTGGTCTCAGAAACTGTGCATGCCGTCCTAAGAATGCAAGCACCGTGTGTGTGTCCAGCGAGGAATGTGCCAATGAAAGCTGCAGTTACATGGTGGTGGTGTGGGGGGTCTAAGAGAAGGGACACTTGGAAGCTGTCCATGCACACACACACACAAATACACACATACATCTTTGTTCCATGTCCTTGTAAGGCCTTATCAAGACTTTAATTACTTAACCATTAATGCTTGGTCACTAGACTGTGGAGGAGGATAAATAACAAACACACATGCACCTTCACACGCACACACTTTCGCTGTACCTCACCTGAGTGGGATGCAGAGAAGAGTTCATCTGTTCTAAAGATCTGGTGCGGCTCGCTGGAGTTTCCCTCTAAGTTGTACAAGTCGAGATCAGATCTGCACAAACACAAACACACAGGAAGGTAAATATAAATCGAAACTAATGTTACAGATACCTAATGGATATGTTTTTTACTCACCCAAACATACAGTCCCCAGTGAACGGATCACAGTCTCCCGCACAGTCGCACGGACGGCAGCCATACTCGTGGAAGCCCCAGTATCCCACCATGCACCTGTCGCAGTGGGCTCCGCCTACTCCAGGTTTACAGATGCAGTTTCCGTTGGACGGGTCGCAGAGAGAGCCGTCGGCCAAGTGGAACGGCATGGAGCCCAGGGGGTGACAGCTGCATGCTGGGAGAAAAGTAAAAGAAAGAATTTAGACATGAAGGTTCGCTGTTTTTGTGATTGAGATTTCCTTACATCACAAAAAGAGGCTGGTCAAGCCGAATTAAAGGCCAAAGACACAGAAAAAAAAGTTAGTCCTGATCATTTAATTGTGTAGTCCTGGTAGTTTATCGTTGTAATATCTGTAAAACCGTGTGATTGGAAATGACCATTGGTTATGTGGAACTTCTTTAGGATTAGACTTTAGCTTTAACGTTGGCTTATCGATACCATACTTGAGCTGAAGTGGTTGAGCTCTAACATAATTATGGCTTTATTGTGATGGAATGTAAAAGTCTTGCAGCTTTATAAAATCCTAATAATGCAGTCAGTAATACATTCCTCAGTATGTCGAACTCCTAAGCTACTTAACATGTTAATGTGTTGAAAACTCCAGCAGTTTATGTTCACAAAATCCTGGTTTTCTGTGATGTTTAAGTTGATTTTTTCCTCTGATTTATACAATAAGCCGCTGCAACAATTCAATTGAAGCAATTGAATAAATCAAGTTTTATTGTTCAATCTTAAACATTCATAATCAAAGAAGACATTAGACGGTAAGAAGTTAGAGTATAAGCAGCAGAACCTCCATCTGTGTCCACAGAGGATGCATTCAGGCACTGGACTGAGCGTAGGTGTTGGCAGCGCTCATTTTTACAGGCATTAAATGAAAGAGAATAAACTTGAAGCATAAAATTACACTTTGGGTCACGTTTACAAAGTGTATCCCAAGTAAAACATGCGCTGTCTAGACATGCCATTAGTTTAGCCTGTTAGCATGTTCGCATTAGCTAATTGGTGCTGGAATTATAGAAGAAAAAATCAGCTGTAAGTCTGGCAGTTGAATCTTTCTAGAGCTAACTTTTATATAGTGTCAAATTCACATTATAATGTTGTATTGATGTGCTCCATATAAAAATAGGATATCTGATAATCGTTATCATTTCACCACTTCTCCATTAATAAGCAACTGAGCAGACCTTAGATGGCCTAGTGAAAGTCTGGCAGTATATCAGGCCATATTTCAATGTTAAACAACTTATTGATAACCCATGAGCTTCCATTTGAAAATGGCTAACGCTAGTATTCAACTGCTTCCTAGCTAACATCAATGTTGGATGGTGTTACAAGATTGGATAGGATTTAGCTACCTTTAGCTTGATGCTAGCTAGTTACGGGTTAGCTAGGAATATGGTTTAATGCTAATGTTAGCTATTGTGATTGTCTTAATGAGTGTACAAATATGTTGTTAAGATAATTCATTAGCTTGTGACAGCTACATCAAAACAGATACCGTTAGCATTCAACCAATTCCTAGCTAACACAGCTAACTGTCATTACTGTCATGTTGGTTTTGCAGGCATTTGGTCATACATCGGAGTCTTTGACAACCTGAAATTGTGAGTTGATAAATAGGATTTTTTCAAAGGATTTTGAAAAATTTCTGTCTGAAACAAAGCTGAACTACACAAGCATTGCAAAAACAATTTATATATATATTTTTAAGTGAACAATAATCTAAATTTGGCATATAATCAAATATGATGTGTAAATGCAAGAAAACAAAATGTAAAAAAATCCCCTCGGGAACATTGAGTCTAAAGGTCTTTTAAGCTGTCTGTTTGCTGACCTGCAAACAATAGTTTATTACCAGGACTTAAGTATTTTATCATTCATCGTCGCTCTATTTGTCTGTGTGATATTGTTGCAGGAGCTTGTAATACAAAGGACTCTCTCTTTTTCTTATCGCACACACACTCAGACCTCTCCAGCTTTCACCCTCCCTCCTGTCCCCTCTAATTGTGTGCTGATAGGGTGTTCTTTAAACAACCTCCAAAAACAATATACTAAGACACACACCCACATGTTTCCACTGGCGGTCCAAGAAAACTACTGTCTGCTGTCTCTCTACTGTTATCAATACTGCAGACCAGGAGCCCTGCAGGAGGAGATGTCAGGCCTCCCCAATAAATCAGTCCCTATCTCGGGGGCAGACAGGGTGGGAGTGAGGGGGGAGACGAGGTGAAGGAGAGGCAGAAGACGAGGGGGGCGCAACAAAGAGGGGGGCGTTGTTTGGAGCCATTTCTCTGCCGTTTAATGATGCTTGAAGCTCAACTGGCAGTAAATGACTCTTAACTACTTACTGTACACCCTGAGGCCTGTCTACCTGCTCCCTTGATTCTTCTCTTACTATAAATACTCATTTTTTATTACAGAAGAAAGTTGTAAGTCTGATGGTTTAATATTTCTAAAGCTAAAGTCTGCTATGTTCCAAATCCTATAAATATAGGCTATCTGATAGTGGTTATCATTTCCCTGCTTGTCAATTAATGAGCAACGGAAAATTAGAAAACCTACAGGACATTGCACTTTATTTCAGTGTTAAACAACTTATTGATTACCCATTTGCTAGCATTTGAAAACCATTAATGTTATAATTCAACCGCTTCCAAGCTTACAGACAGTGTTACAAGACTGGATATGAATTAGCCACCTTTAGCTAGCTAATGATGTTAGCTAGCTACGGGAAAAGTAAGCTACGAATTGGTTTAATGCTAACATTAGCTGTCGTGACTGTTAGCTACGGGAAAAGTAAGCTACGAATTGGTTTAATGCTAACATTAGCTGTCGTGACTGTTAATGAGTTGACAAGTATGTTGTTTTGATAACACATTAGTTACTGACAGCCTAGTCACAACAGCTACCCAACCAGCTCCTAGCTAACATTACCGTTAGCTAGGAATTTGTGCCTTTCCTGTTGTATTGTGTAACACTGTCAAACAGTGACATTAGCTTTAAGCAACTTCCAAGCTAACAATAATATTATCTAGTACTGTAATTAGCTGATTGCTAACATGAGCTGCTGTCTGACCTTAGGTAATGGGTTATCATATATGTTGTTTTAACTTAATATATGGCCGGATTTTACTCCGGATTTTCAATGTTTCTTGTCTTTTCAGTCGCTGATCGAGAAGCGATATGATAACATTTTGTCAGATATAAATCGATACGTCTTAAAACTTGGAGAACAGCAGCATTTGAGCTTCCCTCCCTTGACCACCATGGTCAATGAAGTAGCTTTTAGGGTGTTAATAAATACGTGAATGAAAGTACTGCTTTATTTTCCTCTCAATTTCCTCCGTAAAAACGAAGCATGATTGACCCTATTTACCACACAGGTTTTTTAAAATCATGGATAAAGAAACAACTTTGTCTTCGCCCTGCTAGCTCCAAACCAGACAGTTTATCAGACGAATCCCTTACAGCAGCAAAGATAAGATAAACCTTATCATAAGACAGAGGTGTGCAATATCAATAAAATCATAAAACATATCAGATTTATAGACTTCGTCGACGTGAAACATGCACGCAAGACATGGACAGGTACCAGCTACGATACAGATTTTATTTTACTGAAGGAGAGGCTTTATGTGTGTTAGTTTCTATCTACACTATTGTTTAGTGAGCAGCCTACACACATTAATAATTAACCATTATAGCACCACTCAAGCTCCATGTAAATCTAAAACACGTGTGAGTATGTGTTTTGTAATGTGTGTGTTTACCTATCTGCGTGAGAATTTATGAGCATTTGAAGGGGTCACTACACTACACACAAGGCCTCCTGTGTGTGAATGTGTGTGTGTCTTAGGTACCTGCAGGAGCTCTAACAATGAAAACTTTATGAGTGTGTGCTGAGACATGACAAGACACCTGCCTGAGCAACCAGTGCAGACAACAAAATCCCCCTTATATACACACACATGTAAACAAACACTGTAACTCACCCCCCTGCTTAAGTGTTTTCTGTGTGTATGAGCTTGCGTGGAGCTTGACAAGAGTGTTTTCTTTCCCGGGCCCCTCGGAGACTGGTATGAAAAAAATGTTCCTCACGATGGAGGGAAATTCCTCCATTGTCAGCGAGCGGCTACAGTGGGATTTCACAACCTGTACCTTCGTCTCAGGGGTTCTCCGAGCATGCCATCGTTTCTACTTTTCCAATCAATCAGCCGTCAGTGAGGATAGTTTTCTCCCCAGCCTTAACACAACAGCAAATAAAAACAAGCATGACACCTTATCCAAACTCTGAAATTCAAACCTTACATTACTTCTGTCTTAAAAAAGGTGATGTGCCAATTTTCCTTAACTCTGTGCTGTGTCATGCTAACATACCAAAAGACCAGATGCTAATAGACTCCAAGCACTGTGTAGGCTGAAAACTAGCTGGTACTGTCATAAGAGATATAGATGCTATGATTGTGACAAGACTTATATAAACTAATCTTAGAGTCTTTATGAGGCTGTACTATGAGCTAAACAGTTACGTCAGCATGCTAACATGCTCACAATAGCAATGCTAAGACACTAACTGTCATCTCAGTGTTGCAGTAGCTCATGAAATAGGAAAGAAAATAGAAATATGATAAGTAGAAGCATTGAAGATGCTAACTATTAACATTTGCCATTTTGTTCTGTAGAAACAAGGCTACTGTAAGCGTTGACAACCATGTTAGCAGCTCCCTGAGGCTATATTTAAAGAAGGCTCAGGGGTCATTTTAAGTCAAGCTAACATCAGCAAGCTAACATGTGCCCATTGACAATGCTTACATGCTGATGTTTATCAAGTATAAGGTCATAAAATGCTCACAATCTAACACTCTGTTTGCATAACTTTAGCTAATTAGCAGAACTCAGGCTAACGGGAATGTCATTAGTTTCTCAAAGTATTTCAAAGTATTGATGGATGAAAAGTTAAAGGAGCACCAAAATTTCTGCAATTCACACTTAGAGGGAGAGAATCTGTACAAATTTTGTGGCTATTTTTACATTAATTTGCGATATATTTCAGTAAAAACCACAAACAGAACTATGTTTTCATCCTAGCCATTGCTAATTTGTAATGCTAACATGCAAAACTAAGATAGTTAACATGGCAAACGGTACAAGTCCTAAGCTGCTAGCATTTCTATTCTGGGCATGTTAGCGTAGCGACGTTAGCGTTTAACCCTGTAGGCTACTTGTTCAACCTCATAGAGATGCTAGCATAGCTGTTATTCTTGATGAATGTTTGCTAAGGTTGATCTGAATCATATTATCTATTAGTATTCTTGTGTTATTTATTACTTTATAGGGATTTGGGGGTTGATGGGTTTGAAAACATTTTCTAAGAATTTCTGTTTTGATGGACCTTTTGATACCATACATAACCGAGTATCATGACACCCAACCTCTAAATGATATAATTGGACTGATAGCCAACATTTTCTCCCCTCCAGATGTTTTGAATGGTCTGGTGCATTTTTCCGAGTTGTTTAAAATTCAACGTGTATGCCTACGTGAACGCACACATTCTTGTAATCATGTGCGAGTCCAGCATACCTGCAGGCCTGAGCTCACTGGGTCAAATCTGACAGATAATCTGAGGGAGAATGTAGCCACTGCTCCATGTTTATGGATGACTATCGCGTGTTTACTTAAGACTCGTCTCATCACCGGAGGGCAGCACATCGCTCAACCCGGACACACACGTACACACAAAAGACCCTCACACATGTACTTCCAATGATTACCCCGAAGCAACTCCAGCTCTGAGTCACACATGAGAAATTGCAAAACAAGCCAAAGATGGACAAGGAGGGGTTGTGTGTTGAGATTTGAGTCAAGACGTAGGAATGCCACCATCTGATGATTAACTACGGTGTAAACCTCGGATGGAGCGTGGGCCGTCTGCAGCCCCACACACACACACAAACACAACCACGCACACTCATAGAGCCAGGTGCCCATCAGGAATCAGTGTTATCCAAGCGGCACGTCCCGGCTTGTGATATCAGTCCTCAGCATTCCTCCGGAGAATGAGAGCACCGTGCCAGTGTGGTCTGTACGAGGTTAATGTTATGATTCACGCCAGCAACATTTTCTGTCAACACTTGTGTGATTAATTATGATTTATGACATTTCACAGTCTGTTCTACATGTCACTCTGTGGGTTTCGCTGTCAGTTTGACAAAAAGATTGCATAAATAAAAATGCATCTGAAATTCACTTGTGAAATTCCTCAACTCCTCGGTGATTCGATGACAAATTGAACAACCGAGGATACGTTTGTTTGTTTGTTCACATTTGGTTAATTTTGCTTCACCTTCAGTCCAAACTATGATATTAACTAAGCAAGAGCATTGTAGACTTATATCACAAAGATTTTCCAAATGCCTGCTATGAAACATGACTTTCTATTCATATATTTCATGCTGTTAAAGAAATAACTTATGAAGCTTAAGACGCAGAGGTTATTTAGCTAGTTTGTTGTTATAAAACTAAGAAAATTACAGATTTAACCCGTCCAGGATTCACTCACTGGATACAATCAATGTGGAAATAAACAAAAAATTGATTTTAGTCTGGCTAAAAATCAGGAAAAAGACAGATTTCATGCAGGCCCCCTTTTAATGTATACCATTAAACATTAAAGAATTACAGAGCCTGTAGTCCTAAAAACCCAGATTCCCAATTACAAACTGACAATTATGCAGGGTGCCTGCAAGTGGCATCAATCTGGATTTCAGAGTTAATGATGCCAAAGTCACCAGCTGATAATAACATTTTCATAAGTTTGAGAAGTCTTCTACTGCTAACTACCTGTTATACCTTTGTATAATAACCATAAGGTTAAACATCAGTCGTACCAGCTATCACCCAAAATTAGGACCACATTTTCCATACTCACCGCTGCTCACATTAACGGCACTAAGGCCTCCAAGTTCCTCTTGTTGGAACAACTTATCATCTCCTTTTTGCTTTGAAATGATAAGAAATGTGTGTATCTTACGTTTGCAGGAGTCTTGAGCGGTTTGAGGTCGCTGAGGGTCTCTGAAGAAGCCGGCCTTGCATCTCTCACATTGCCGTCCTTCAGTGTTGTGCAGACAGTCACAAACGCCTCCGCTGCGCTGGCCTGACTCACGCCACGCCGTCCAGTCGAAATGGCAGCTTTGAGCGTGTCCGTTACACTTGCACTCTGGTAAAGAGGAAGGACGTAAACTCATCAGTGAAAAGGACACACAGGAGGAGGTGTCAATGTAGCTGATATTCACCTGTATGTATCTGAGTCATATAAAAATGCTTATTACCCAGAAGACTAGAATGATTTCACCATAGTTGCATCATGATTTTCTGCAGCTGGTGCCATTTTTGTTTCCCCTCAGACATTCTGACTCTGCCAATGACATTTTTTAAAGTTGCTGTAGAGAAAAAGTGCAGCTGTGCTTGTCTGACTCACTCCGACATTCGTGCGGCGCTCCCGTCAGTCCGTCTGCGGGCTGCCAGGGCCGGTCGTTGTAGAGAGGAGCGCAGAGCTCGCAGTGATCACCTGCAGTGTTGTGTCTGCACACACACTTCCCATGGACCTGAGCGGAGAAGAAGAAGAAGAAGAAGAAGAAGAAGAAGAGAAAGACAGCTCATTAGCAACAAGAAAAATGATAAACAGAGGTGGAGATGAGGGGGATAAAGAGGTCAGTGAGATGGGGAGGAAAGTTTCCCACGTGAGGACAAGGGGTGAGGACCTCACTCTTTCTCAGTTGCCTCAACTTCTTCTTCTCTGTTTCCTTGTTTCCTTTTTCTCCATTTCCTCCCCCTCAGTCTCCCTCGTACTCCCTCGCCTGAAATTAGTGAATGGAGATTGATTGTTTGGCTTCATCACTGGAAACAAGAACGGGCCTCTGGTCTGAAAAGCCTGTGTATGTGTCTGTGTGTGTGTTTGTGTTTGTGTGTGTATGAGAAGAGTGCAAGTATGCAGCGCTGAGAGCACAATAACAATCTCCTTGTCATTCCTGCGAGCTGGAATGCCATGCATGCTGGATAATGATTGAAGGGAGGGGGGGGGATTGCAAGGCATCTGAGGAAGCTCTTTATTTGTTTGCGTTACACCGTGCAACTGTAATGTAGGACACACACACACACACACACACACACACATAATTATACAACGATTACAGAGGTAGGCACAATTATGAACGCGAATACACATGCTAGTCCTGCTAATGCACAAAAACACAAATTCTTGGAAGTGTTTCCCACGGTGTGTGAAGTATTCAGATTATGTAAAAGTCCTGAAACCATGAAAACTCTGCTACAAGAGACATTGTGTAACTGTTATCAGCAAAATGTAGCAGCTGTGCAGTAAAATACTCCCTGTCAGGACTTTACTATTAAATATGATGTTTTGGAATAATTATTGCTGCTGCATTAATGTTGCATTTTACTGCTGTAGACGTTTAAAGACCCCCTCCAGTGAAAATCAAGTGTTTAACCTTGTAAACATCTCCATGTGGTGTTCTTCATGTGCTACAAGACATATCAGAGACAACATCAGCAGTCATCTCCATGGCTGGGCCTGTCTGCTTTTAAACTGCAGTGTACCAAGGACAGGCTGAACAACACGTTTTCAGATTGGCAGGTTTGTGACGTCACAAACCTAAGGAGCCAATCGCGTTAATGGACGGGGTGACGCTATGCGTATCATTATGTGTAACCTATGGCAACCACTTCGGCGATGCTCGAGCCAGCTGTAACCGTCGTCGTCATTTTTGCAAACCCACTACTGACTACTAACGTTAACATTACTACTGCTAATTACAACATTTCAAGCTAGCTAAGTTTCAACAAGTTGCCACTAAATGACGACAGAGACGTGTTTTGTTTTCGCGATGGAGGGGGCATATTTGCATAGTGGGTGGGGCCTTATGAGGGAGAAGGAGGAGATACCTTGGGAGAATTTTTACAAGGTAATTAAACTTACTTTGCAGAAAAAACATATCAGACATGATTTATTATTTCAAGCAGAGCATTTTATATGTCTTAAAACATGACTGGAGCTGGTCTCTAAGATTGAGCTTATTTCAACTCATTTATTTAATCTAACGCAATGCACCATTGTCTATTAGATCATCATACATTTGCAGCATCATGTCCTTTGAGAACCATATTTCTATGAAGTCATAAAGAACGCCCTGTTTTCAGCTGTGCGATGATGCACAGGAATTCAATAGTTGAGAAGTAGAAAAATTGCTTGATCGATTGGTTTAAACTTGACAGGAAGGAATCTGACAAGTAAGCAAAGCTGTCGGACAAATGTAGTCAAGTAAAAGTGAATTATTTGCCTCTGAGATTAACTGGAGTGGAAGTATTAAGACGCATAAAATACAAACATAAGTATAGCACAGGTATTTGACTTGAATAACTTGGTTACTTTATACCTCCCATAATGTGTCTCTAACTCCTGAATGGCTCTGATTCACACACAAACGCACTGTACTGAGTATGGAGTTAAACACATCCACATGCTGTAGAATCAAAGCAGCATGTTCTCTCTCTGGACTGACCTCAGATCAGCCCTGCAATGCAGAGGTGAAGCTCCAGCACACATGACTGATTTTACACCATTTCAATCACGCTAATAGGGGAGCAATTGCATAAATGAGAGGTCCAGGCTAATAGGAGGCAGGAGACCTCACGACACATATAGTAGAATTAAAAGTAATTCATTGAACAGTAATGAGTGGCACAGGAAAATAAGGAATGACAGGGAGGAGGAGGAAGGAGGGGGTCCGGAGCTGGCTCGAGTCCAGGCAGCTGCTATTTCAACCTAATTCAAATGTTTACCATACCGTGATACGGGACAATTAACACATGTACACACTGAGGGCTGCACACACGCAACCGTCAAATATTCAGAGGACAGAAAGGAGTCGGACTGATGCTGATGGAAACATCTCTTAAAGTTACAGGTCTTGAAATTCAACCAATCAAATGCCAAAAAAAAGATTTTGCTATCGCTAAAAACATGATTTGGGGGGTCCAATGGATACATTTATAAAAATGTTTCCATCTGCTCCTGCTTGTCATTATGTGTGTAAACATGTGTAAATGAGTGTGTGTTTGTTGGCTTTGTTGCTAACTAACAGACAGTGAAATCACCCTGAACTGCAAAAAGCTCCCATGTGGGGGGCACAGGAGCACAAACAAACAACAACAAACAGTCCTTACGTCTTTACAACGTCTGGGCAGTAATGACTCGACTTACCAGGACCGCTTTCACTGCTGATTACTGCACACACACACACACACACACACACATATGCAAACACAAACTGCACGCTCTGAGCAGACAAAACATTGCATGCTTAAGCACACACACCTAACACACAGCAGACAAAACAAACAACACATAGCCAAGTGCAGAACAGAAAGGAATATAATTGTATGTTTTAAGTGTGTAAGAGTGTAGCTTAATACTGTTAATAAAGTACTTTAACTTCATATAAATCGAGGTATTTTCCTGTCATGCAGCTGTATACTTTGACTACAATACTAACCCTCACCCTTCCTTTCTCTTCCCTGAGTGATCGGCCATCTCTGCCCTCATCTCCCATCTCGCTCTGCTCTGCTTGTTTGGGTTTTTGTCGAAACAGAGACACAAAACAAAACCGCTGATAGGCAGAAAAAAATGCACTTATATAACTTGTGTGTGTGTTTACCAAATGCTCCCCGCATGCCACACGGCAAAACGACACTCCGATGACCTGAGGTAATGTTGTGAGGAAAGTTAAGCAGGATTTAGGTTCAAGTCTCGGCTAAAGACGGACTTATATGTATGATAAAAAGTGAATATCACGTCACAAGCCACAGATGTCAGCATCAAAATGAGCTGTGTTTTTATTACGACCCTGGCGTGCAGAGCAGGGTTTTACATCCCCGCGGTCTAAAGACTGTTTCAGAGGATTTTCTGCCCTCAGAAGAAGGAAATCCTCATGAAAACACTCCGTAGAGCTACCAGGAATTTCCTGGCATGAAAATAGTCAGATTCAAAGATTTAAGGACTGTTTTCAATAAATCAGCTATCAGCAGCTTCGGTACAAAAACACTGTTATCGGCAACGAAAACACGTGAATGGTCTTGTTCATTTATCATGCATTTAATGCCGAACATTTCTCTTTCACATCAGTGTAAAAAAAATACTTTTTCCAGCATTTTTAGGGTCTAAGTTCTGTGGTGTCCTT
Source organism: Semicossyphus pulcher (assembly GCF_022749685.1). Classification (NCBI taxonomy): domain Eukaryota; kingdom Metazoa; phylum Chordata; class Actinopteri; order Labriformes; family Labridae; genus Semicossyphus; species Semicossyphus pulcher. The sequence continues at coordinate 4,147,332 of NW_027211694.1, forward strand.
TCATACATTTAATGACTTTAGTTTAGAGTTTACTTGGAATAGAAAGTGAAATGATGATCAGTAGAAACACAAAGGTTTTTAGTGGAAAAGAATGCAAAAAAATACAGGTTTACAGCCTTGCTAGCAGCTCTGTGAGGCTCTACTAAACTTAAGCTGAATGCTAACATGGGCATGCTAACATATGCCCAATAACAATGCTAACAATCATATGTTTAGCAGGTATAATGTTCACTAAAATCTTAGTTTAGCACTTTAACATGCTAGTATCCACGACTAGAGTGCTGTTAGCATTATGCTAATAGAGTGCCGCTAGAATGCTCACGTTTGCTAATAGAGTGCTGTAGCATGCTAGCGTTTGCAACTAGAGTGCTGTTAGCATGCTAGTGTTTGCTATTAGATTGCTGTTAGCATGCTAGCGTTTGCTAATAGAGTGCCGTTAGAATGCTTGCGTTTGCTATTAGAGTGCTGTTAGCATGCTAGTGTTTGCTAATAGAGTGCTGTATGAATGAGGCTAAAAAACAGAAATTAGAAAGCATTTTTGCACTTCCGTTTCCCCCGTGTCAAAGTTAATCAATGTTTTGAAAGGGTTTCGGATAAAATGACAGAACAAACTACCTAACTAACTAACTAACTAACTAACCACTATCTGTGGTTAACACTAGATTAATGTGTCAGTAAATATGTCAGTAAATACCCCACAAGCTATGTATCTTAATAAAGACGGTTGCTAACAAGTGGCTAAAAGAGGCTGATATTAAACTTCATCACGTCAAACACAGACGAGGTGGAAGGTGTAGCTTCTTTATACCCTTACGTTAGCTTGTCTGACCAATATCCCTCATAAGGCACGATATATCACTCCACATAGGAGACGAGAGACTGATAGGCCAGCACGTGTTGATATTAGCTTAGCACACATGTATGTTTTATTGGCATTTATGTTGGCTGCTACGCATCAGTGCACTTCAGCACAGTTTGTCATGATTTTGTCTTTCAGATCATTTCCTGTTTTACTTTGATATTTACGCCCTTGTGATGTTCTACTTCCTGCCTTTGTGTGTTTTCCCGCTTGTTTGATTATGTGCCCCGCCCCTTATTGTTTTCACCTGCCGCTCGATTGTCTCACCTGTGACTGATTAACCTCGCCTCCCCAGTGGTCTTCCCCTGCCTCTGTGCCAGTTCATCGTTGGACAAACCTTTCGTCAAGTCTCCCGTGGACTTTTTTTTCAACTTCTTCTTGCCTTTTGTTTACAAAGCTTTTTCTTGTAGTCTGCATGTGGCTCCTCTCGGTTGAACTCCAAACCTGACACTGAAATGCCAAAGATACCCTCGAGGTAGTGACGCCTTAATGTTGTTTATCCATAAAAGAGCATCGACACGTTTATGTTTCAAATGTAAAATGTCTGTTTTAGTGCAAATCAACGCAGTTATTTCCAAAAAACTGCAGATATAGATCAGAAATGTTTGTTTTGTTTGCTGTTTATGTAGAAAAGTAAACTTTACATTTTTGTCCGTATTTCTAACCCCTCAAATATTTAGATTATTATCAACCCTTGTCCATTATCAGCTCGGCTTTACTACTGTATATATATCGACGTAACGCTGTTGTTTATCAGTGTGAATCTCTCAGCTTATATAAGTTGTCCTTGTTGACTCTCACTTTCCCTGTTGAGCTTCGCTGATTGCAGCAGAACGGACGCTCGACTTCAAAGTCTCCCAGCGTTTGTGTTTGTGGAGATGGCTGTGATAGGAGCGCCGCTCTGAAACCTCTACGGCTGATCTCCAGGAAAAACACAGAATCACACTTTTATCAAACTCAAACACACATCAACACCATCATTAACCCTCAGGCAGATAAATCAGTATCTCCATCTCTTGGGTTTGTTTTGAACAGGAAAGAACGGCAGCTGTTTATCTGAGCAGAAGAACAGTGGAAGTGAAATGTGATCCCCCTCCGCCACCATCGCCCCTCCTGTAGTCTGTTATTAAGACGTCTGCCAACACAAAGTGAACAGGCCATTTACTCTGTAAGTATCAACCTAATCTTAAATAATCTTAATTTCAAAGAACAAGTGAAAAGCCTGCCCATGGGGTGTGATTACTGCATGATAATTATCCAAACAAGTGGAACCTGAAGAATGGAAGGAAATGTCTGCATGTCAAAATAAGAGTGTTGCATTAGTCTCACAATTATTTAGGTTGGAAATGTAATTACTGGCAAAGAGTATTGATGCAAAAACAGATCAAAGCTGTAGATCTACTTCAGCTTTCTTTCAACAGACAGCGGAAATTGCTAGAAAACGCTAGTAAATTAACCTTAATAAATTTTTTTTGGGGGGAAACTACCGTTTATAAACTCACATAAAAGCCATTCCTGGTCAGAAAATGACAGCCTTTCCGTTTGTCAATGTGTTGTATGTTATGTTTGCGTAGTTTTAGAGTGTGGGTGTTAGAGCGAGTGTGTGAGAGCGTCAGGAAGTGATTGCGCACGTGACTTACGAGATCGAATGGAGATCAGAGCAGCGGGAGAGCGGAGGAAAGTGTTAACGGTAGCTGTAAGAAATAACAGAACGACTGTACTGTGTAAAAAAAGCCTACAACTCCTCAAGACTCAAGCCGGGTTCCCGTGTCTCGCTTACTGCATGCTGCTGGTAACGGGAGTTAGCCCCGAAGCTAGCTACAGCTTCGGCCCTGGAGCAGAACGATAAGACTCCCCTGTGCTTTCTGACTACGGTAGGGACGCTGAAGCATACAAACAACAGTTTCATCAAACTGAAACCCTGCCGATGTTGGCCCTACTTTTCCTGCAACGTTGGTCATTTATCTCTTAAGCTAGACGAGCCTCATTAGATAAAACATTTGGTGCTTTGTCCTGGGCTCTATGTCGAGTTGGGTTAGCAGACTCTATTTCTAAGCTAACGTTAGCGGTGTAGAGTGGCGGAAGATAGGTTAGGTTTGTTCATTTGGAAATACAAAGCAACTTAAGGGACTATGTGGAGCATTTTAGGTGTATTTAAACTCTGCCTTGTACTTTTATAGTAAGTTTTACTTACCTTCAAAGTTTTGGACCACTAGGGGCACAGTTGGGGCAACATTTTGATCACGATTTTGATCTTCGATAAAACACATTTCTTCCAACTTAAGATGTATTTAATCCAAGTATATAGTACATACACAACAGTACTATTCAAGCACTATATTTAGATCTCACAGTAAACAAAAGCACCCAAATACACATAACAAAACACTGACTACATGCTCCTCTTACCACATGGTTCGTCCGGTCTCTGATGGCCTGGTACCCCCGAGCAGGGACGCACTGCTCGGCGTGTCCGTTACAGAAGCAGCTTCCCTTCACTATCAGGTCGTAGATGGCAAAGTGCCGCGTGGGAAGGTCTTCGTGTGCAGAGGAGAGGTCTTTGGCCTGGCAGGGACACTTCTGTCGCTTCAGCAGTCGTATTCGGATGTTGGTCACCCTCAGCTGCTGCTGGCCCTCCAACCCGAACGGGTCCAAGGACTCCCACCTCGGGAGGGTTCGGTAGATCACCTGTGAGTCAGAGAGAGATCTGCGGTCACATTTTATAAGGAATCAACGGTGCAAGTTGTGCTACCTTCAGGTTCCTAGAGTAAATTTAGCTTTTTTTTTACTTTTAAACAATTTTTATTGTCCGATTTCTTTGATATTGTCACTTTAAAGAGATAAATCTGCACCAGAAATAAGTATTTAATTTAGCCAGTTACATAAAGGAGAGAAAGAGGTCTTGAGTAAATGAGCACAAGACTGTTCACTTTTGGCGTTTTGGTCTGTTGGAGGTATAAAAGAGGCCGTTACGTGTAATGTTTTGAGTGTTTTCAGACTTGGATGGTTCGTGTTGAACGCAGCCTTTCTTCCCATTATTAAAGGATTTTGAACAAAACATATAAACTCAAGCAGGCTTTGTTCGATCTTTTGTTGTTTTGTTGGGTTTTTATGGTTTTCCCACTCTTTATAAACTCGCTGTGTGTCTTTTATTACAGAAACTAACAATATAATTCCTTTATAGTTCAAAAGAAAAGCCATACTTTAAGATTTAGAGGGATTAGACGGGTTCATTCTGTGACACAATCAGGTTCATTGATGCTCCCATGTCTCTACATCTGTTATGTTAATGCCGGTTTGTCTTGGTCTCATTTGAGCACTAAATTATGACTTTACAACCCGCCATCATTGACTGCGCCTTCACGTGATCATGAGGGTGCTTGGTGTCTTTAAATTCGTGCCCCCAACCTTTCTACACTCTCTTTCTCTCCCCCCTTCTCCCCCCTCTCTCTCTCTTTACCCTGTCTGGTCCTGGACATCCTTCAAATCGAAGATCCCTTTATAGGCTGCCATAGCCATGGCGACTGCTGCCACTAGCAACCAGCACCGCTGCGTTTGTTGGGCACGAAAAAGTTGGTGTCTGCCCCAACTCTCGCTGTGAAAGAAGTGTGTGTGTATGCAGTGTGTCTCTTTACACAGGGTGTGTTGTTGTCTTTGGCTGTCATTGATATAATTGGATGAGTAGTGTGTTTATGTGTGTTTTCTTTGGTTGAAGCTTTGAGATGCAAGCAAAGCCCCCATGCGGCGCCCTCATTGGCTGGATGACTGGCCCAGAGTGTGATGGGAGGAGCACTATTAATTTCCCTGTTGTTGGAAAAGGTCACGGGGTCACGGCATTGTGGTCCACAATTAAGAGAACACGACAAATAGAGGACCAGGGGCGCCGGTCCGCGGGAGAGCACGGAGAGCAGCGCCAGACAAAGACGAGGATGGAGATGCAGCTTCACATAACTCAGAGCCGGACAAAAGGCCCGCGACAGCCCGGTGACACCACAGCAACACCAGCACACACACACAAGCGCAGAGGCATGCACACAAACAGCAGTGTCGTAGATTCAGCAAGAGTCCATCTTGGAGCTTTTACAACACAAATATACCTCAATGTCTTTGAGTGTAGAGAGAAAATATCAGAGTGTGCATATATGCAGATGACACCCATGTTTAGGTTCATTTAAGCAGCATCGTGGATTCCAATCACGCCTCATATAATTTCCTTTGATGTAGAGACAAATTCTGATGTTTCCATGTTTGCCGATGACACCAATGTTTATGTTAATTTAAGCCCTGAATTAAGTTGTGTCTGGGAGCAGCACAAGATTCCTGAGGGGGTTTCAGTGGACCAAGCAATCTGTTCAATCCACAAACAAGCCATGCCAAAAAACATCCAATTACCAGGACAGCATCCGCACAGACTGATGGAAAACTACTGGACAAAAACAGTTTTCTCCTAGACTCATGAGAAGCATACAGTAGGAAAACATCTTGTTTTTATTTATTGATTCACGGATTCTATTTTCCTGCCGAGTCTGCACATAGTGCAGCAACCAGAAAGCCCAGGTAGGACACTGAGGCCTGGATAAAACATTACAGATGCTGTTAAAAAATCAGATTTATGTGATTCAAACAACTGACTGCAGAGATTAAACTGCACCAAGCGTGCCAGAGGAGAAAGGGAGTCAGGGAGGTGCGTCGAGGTGCATCTCTTACATTCGTCTTGGACCTACCTTTACCCCTAAAAGTACTCTGATGAGTTAATTTAAACTGTAGTGATGCTATGGAACAATGCTTTTGACATGCGTCTTCATTATCTAAAATTTTTGCACTTGAAAAAGAGTGGACATGTACGTTAACCTTTGAGTGGTTGGAAGACTAGAAAAGCGCTTTATAAAAGTACAGTCCATTTACCATTCAACAAAACTAGCAAAGATCTAGAAGGGCGATCAGAGAGCGAAGACCTCTGCCAAACCAACAAGGAGGAAACTTCGTCTCTTACATACCTGTTGAGTCTGGTTGTATATTTGGTCAGACTATACTATTTGCCACTTTGCCATCGACACCGGTGTTACACTTTGGCCAATATTATAGTATCCAAACTTTTATAGGTTCCATGCTTCAAATTTCCACCAAATTTCAGAACAATTAGCCCTTCAGTTCCTCCACAATCCTTCTGACAAACTAACAAACTCCATCGAAAACATGACCGATTTGGTGACGGTGAAAAGGCAGTGAGACAGCCCACATTGATAAGGATACTGTGGTAAATTCTGCACAGACTTTACGAATGTTTTATGTGAGAGGAAAATGCATTCCTCGGGGTCTGTTGGGTCTCAAGGACACACACAAGGTGTTTTGGTCAGAAACGCTGACTATAAACATTTATACTGACTCTAAACTCCACAGGGAACCTTTAGCTGTGATTGAATCCGCAGAAAGACGAGTGTATCAAGTGCAGCATGAAAAACATCTGCTGTTCTAAACTTTCACTGCCGCTACCGTGTGTCTTAGAGCGTTAGAGCCCAATGCAAGAGCACCTAGGTTCAAAAATATGTGACAAATTTCCACCAAAATGAGGCACATTTTAACTTCTCTGTCCTGAGTTGTTGAGGCGTTTGGTTCACGGTGGGGCATGTGTCCACTTCAGGCCGAGGAAATAAAAGTAAGTCTGGCTTAAACAGGCGTAATTCCATCAAAGCACTGTGGGCTGTAATCTGGTAAACAGGCACAATGGGCATTGATGGAAGGAGAGAGACGGAGAGGGAAACAGAGCGGGTGAGGGGGTGAGACGGGGGGAGAGGAGGGGGGGCGTCTAGCCAACAGTACCAACATCCATCAGAGCAACGGCACTTCCTTCCCAGCAGACAGACGGAGAGCTGACTGTATGTGTTTATCAGAAAGTGTGTGTGTGTGTGTGTGCCTCACTCTCTTCCCTAAGGAGGTCAGTCTCTACAACAAACACTCACATTCTTCCAGCGCGGCTGACCTCATAAATAAGACAAGGAGCCCTGCATACTCCACACACACACGCACACACACACACACACACTCCTCCCCACATTACAGGTGAACACGGAAAACCTTTCAGCACAAGAGATGACTTGCTTTCATGGCAGAAAGCTGAGACTACCAGCTCCCTGAAATCGCTCGCAGCTACAGAACAAACTCCCAGAAACCCTTGCTGCCATCTGATAACCTGAGTCAACACGTGCACGCAGGAGGAGAACTTTAAATCAAGTTATCAGTCGCAGGATTTATCTACTTATTTACCTTGCTTTATGACTGCAGCACATATTTATGATGATGTTATTTAAAGCAGACTGACCACTCAGTTAGGCCCCATGACATTCAGTAAGTTCATGCTGCAAATACGACAAGGCTGAAACTAAGGACTATTTTCTTTATGGGTTAGTGTATTGTGATGCTTATTTAATGAACTTAGGAGTCCCAGAATCCAAAAATATATCTTCAAACAGCTACTCTTATCAAACAAATGTAGAAAAATTTCACAGACGTTCACTTGACAGTGTTTTATAGCAACACTTCACGTCTGAGAGGCAGAAAAACTGCATTGTTTTGGCATTTTTTGCTTTAAAAATGACTTAAAGATTCCATGAAATCAAAACACGTTCTTGATACATTTATTTATCTGTCTGATGTCACACATTAGACAAAAAAAAGTCAATTTGCAGGTATTCTAATGATTTTTTAGAGTTTTAGAGAAGCCTAAGCATCAAACAAAACACAACATTTTTTATATCCCGCCTCCACCATACCTCTAACATTCAGTATTGACTATTGTAAGTGCCAATCAATAAGGAAATAACGGAAACGTGTCAATATGAAGATTCAAAAACTATTCAATTTAGGTTCCTGGAAGATTTTGATGCAACAAGATGCATCTGGAAGCTCCAGCGGGTGTTATAGAAGTCAAACCAAGATCAATAATCAATGAATAAACCTTAAGGATAAAGCTTGTAGCCTGTAGATGCTCTTTATATTTAGAAGAATTGGGGTATTAAAGCCTTAAAACACACTCCAACTTACTGAGCAGTAGTGATGTGCGAGTCATGAGTCAATCATTGGAAACAAAAGACTCGGGACCCATGAGTCCTCATCTCCACTAACTCGCTCGCTGACTCACCCCTCCTACCGGCTACCAGCCACTGCAAACTGCGAATGTGAGGCGAGATCACCACATAAGCCTCGCTCACTTTGGCGCTTGTTTTAACGTTACACGAATCACTCACTGAATCACTCAGTACCCGCTCTCCCAACACGCCAACCGCACGAATCACTCGTCTGTAAGCACTTTTTGCCTGGACACAAAACGAGCGTCACGAACCTGCGAAATGACTCAGCTTTACTATCAGACATTGATGAATTAGGTCCAAAAACAATCAGAAGGTCTAGAAGAGCTGCACGATTACATTTAATCTCCATTAATGTTAGCGGAGTGCTAAACCGGAAGTTAGCCTGATCGGGCGACAGAAGTCTCGAGTGCACAGGCTCTATGGTTGCTTGGGCCGGTGGGGGATTCAAGCTCTGGTAACTGACTCAGGTGACTTTCTTAAGACTCGAGTTAAAGAGTCGTACCTCCCATCTCCACTGAGCAGTATCATCACACTTTGTTGTCATCACCTTGCTAAGGCCGCAGCCGGTCTAACTGTCGTTACAGGTGATGCACAATCACAACAAAAACCAACAGCAGCAGAAAGAGTGTGAACAGCTGAGCAGCAGCTGGCCTGTCAGAGCTCTACTTGACCTCTTTTAACCTCCAGGTCAGGAGTTGAGGGGGTGAGAGGGCAAAGGTCATGCTGCCAGCACAGGTGGCTGAGACGAGCAGAAACCAATATGTGAAGAGCGAGGGAAAAGAAAGGAGAAGGTGCTGCTATTTTTACACCTTTTATGAACAAAAGGCAGATTTTTCTTGCGTGCAAAAGCCTATAAAAATATTTGACAAAAGTCTGACGCACAGCAGGAGTAGATAGAGGAAGATTTACGACCCAGCAGCAGAATAAGGCCAAACAGCTGTCAGGAATACTTGGAATACTCCATCAAAAGGGCGTAAACACACATTACACATGCAAGCTCTGCAGGGAGTCCGGAGCAGCACCACGCTCGGCATGCGCCTCCGCACACATCTGCCGAGCGGCTCCCGACACACACTGCTTCAATTAAACATCAATGGACTTCAGGAAGCCCTCTCGTGCTACAGTCAAAGTACGCCCATTAAACACTCGCTCATGCACGTACACACACACGCACACACTGAGCTTCCCCAGCACTCTGCTTTCATTCCGTATGACTCTTGCATGTTGCGTGACTTACGGCAGAAAGGAGAAGTGAATCTGTTCCAGTAGGACGGATAATCATGGAGAGGACTGACTTTAAACCTCTTGTAGTCCAGTTAGCCTGTTAAATACGGCATGTGCGATATGACATCACAAGCAATTTATTCATAGAGGAAGAAAAAGCTGAGCAGGAAACTTTCTGTCAGCCCCTCCAGCGTTTCTCTGCAGGTGTGAATCCGCCCTCCTTTCCACCTGCGTTAACCTGCTTTCTGAACCATCTGACAGAGTTTAGACGAAGAGAGATGTTGGGAAACCAACCGAGACGTGATACAAATCTGATCATCAAAGCGCTTCTGGGAGGTAGCTGTTAATTGTGGAGAGAGGAGGTGAAGTAATCTGTGAGAGATGAGGATGAAACTCTTGATCGTTATCAGTTATAATTACTTATCTTGAAGTTTATAATTGTTTAATATAATACACATGATTGTTTTTTTTATATACCACAACTGCTACTTCTTTCTACTTGTCCCTCCTTTGTTCTGCTCCTCCCAACATTTCTTTCATTATGTTTTTTTCTGTTTGAGCAATAATCCTTAAAGTTGCATCTACTGAATTCTGACCACTTTGGGTTAACACTACAGTCCGTGCAACCTTGATATGCATTAACATTTTACAGATTTAATGTTGAAGGAGTCCAGAATCTGATTTGCCATAACCTGAACTATAGTAACATGATGCAGTGCTGGGCGTAACGCGTTACAAAGTAATCCGTTAGAGTAACATAACATGTTATTTCTGCAAGTCATGTAATCTGTTATTTCGTTACTTTTTCATAAAAGTAATACGTAAAATAAATATTTCTCTTTCCCTTTTGTTGCCACAAAAGAAGAAAATCCCCAAAGCACTGTTTCTGTTTCTCTCCGACTTCTTGGCAGGTAGCTGCGTACCAGCGGAAGGCAGTGTTGCCAGATCAGATTGACAGCTTCCAGCCCAAATCAATACAAACCAACCCAAAACATAACCTTCATATCTGCATCAAATAACCAAAGACAAAATGAAAAAATCGCAACCCCAAAAAAGAGTGCAGTTAGACGCACGTCTGAAGCAGCTTGCCGGCTACGTAGCATCAACGTAACTAGCTAACCTTCTGTGAACCCTGACCTCAGCTAAGCTGTGTCTGGAGGATGAGTGCTTGTCAGCTCTGAAGAGCTCGACTTCAAATGTGAAGAAGCATCTGCAGCTAAACACAGCTCCGCAACACTGGTTGGGACTAAGAGCCTGTGTTGTATTGTTGTCATTGAAGCAGCTGTGCCTGATACTGTACGCCTCTGCCCAGTTCACTGTCACAGATTGTTAGCATGATAAAGAGGTGTAAAGGTTATAGTGCGTCTGTCATTCCTGTTATTACAGATTATGGGCCGTAAACGAGGCGATGCAATGATGGTAGAGTCGATATATTCAAAGGAAGACGTACAGTAGGCTACACGCCGTCCTGACAATATAACCCACGAGTCACAAATACAGCTCCCTCCTCACCTCTCCACGGTTGCAGGGATAAGCCCCGGAGTATTTGGACGTGCAGGTTGCCCCGTCCCGGCCTCCACCTGCCTTTCCCTCCTCCAGCCCGAAGGTGGCGCTGCAGTTGCTGGCGAAGTACTGCAGCATCTTCCACGTTCTCCCAAAGTCCTGCGACCTCTCCAGCGTCATGGCGGCAGGCCTCGGCGAGCGAAACACCAGGATGAGATGCGTGAAGTAAAACTCTGCCTCCAGGTCCAGCTGCACTGTCTCTGACTCCACCCCCTCCGCCGACTGCCACCAGGTGTTCGGATGGCGGAAGGAGGAGTCGGACATGGCCCCGGCCAGGTGGGACAGGTGCGGCAGGCCGGCGTTGCATTTGGCGCACTTGGCGGCGTCGCAGGCCAGGTTGACGTTGGGGTCGGAGTAGGAGCAGTAGAGCTCGGTGCCGTTGTTGCCGCAGACGGTCTGCGTGAGGAGCCGGCGACCCAGCGCAAGGTTACCCATGCGAGGGTTGCAGGCGCGGCTCTCACAGCGAGGGGCCACACCTGCACGGAACACCTGAGACAGACCTAGAGAGAAAAAAAAAACAGTTTACACATGAGCTTAGTAAATATGGGCCGAGGTGACAGAACAGCTTTGTTGAGAAAACAAGGAGAAGAGTGAGAGCAGCAAGGTGTGGCTCTCACTACACCTGACCTTAAAGGGACAGATCACACACCTTTAATTGTATTTTAATGCCCATTCACCTTTCCACATTGTACTCTCTTACACCCTCATATTCAAACACAGTTGTTCATTGTTGTACTAACTCTCAAGCGTGTGCTAAATGCTAAATCCTTACTACTTACTGATGCCATTTTTCAGGGACTATTTTTTTGGTAGGATGGAGAACAAAGGAAGAAGAGGAGGAATGTTTCATATCCTGTAAACCTTTACATACAACCAAAACTTTCTGCACGGCTTGACGTCACAAAAAGGAAGTGAGTAAGACCAGATTTTATAGGAAAAGCGATTCAACACATTTAAAGACCTGACTTGAACAACAGAGGACATCTTCCTTCTCTTCTCAGCTGATAATATTGTTACCTATGTCTTATAATTGACCATATAAACCCATAAAAGTGTCTTGTTAGTCAGCATTAAATGACCCTTCGAATTTAAAAGTTCTTCTGACCTGAATCTAATAGTAGCAGAGAAAGTGTGAGAACAAGTGGGCGACGTGTGACTCAGTGTGTGCGTACAAGTCAAGTGATTTACCTCGATCGGAAATGTTATGCAAAAAGGATAATAGAGGCATTGTGCACCTGCCTGCCGCAGACTGCAGCCAGCGTGGACTCTAACACAGATAAAGTTTGGCAGCTCGGGGAGGATGAGCGGCATTCAGACGCCTCCTAGACGCTTTGCAAGAAAAAAAAAACTCCCCCTGAAGGCCAGAGTGTCAACTTCCAACGAGGATTTATTAGCCAAACCCTAAAAACCGCTCTTTGTTTTTCATATCAAACACCTCACAGGTGCTCTCATATTACACCCTTAGAGGCTTAAATAATGAACTTTTGCACTGGAAGCATGTTTTTGTCAGACAAGAGTTCATGCTGAATTACATAACTGTCTGTAGGTGTGGAGGTCATGGGAGGAAACAGAATAATTGTTTATTTTCATTCAACCACTGTGCTTATTAATAATATGTAAAGTAAGGGGTTAAAATATGTTAAATTAAGCTTTGATTTAATTTGGCAGGAACTTGTAATTTGGAAGATACAGATTTAAACACAAAAGCAAAGATAAATCACAACTTTTGTTTTTCATACAAAACCTCCATTTAAAAATGGGCCATTTAACAACAATGAGGTTCAGACATATCTGTTACTGTTCTGAGTATACTTGAGGTTAATACAGAAGCTGGGATGTAATAATATTAAGCATAATCTTAAATTAAATTTAAACTTTTTAATGAATGAGGGTTAATATGTCAGAAATCAGAAGTAGAGACTCCTCAAGTCAGTGCTTAAATTGCATAAAAATTAAGGCGAGTTCTGCATTGCTGCCCTTCTCCCTAAGGAGCAAGTGCACATTGTTGCAGGAGTGACAATAACTCAAGTGGATGGGATGTTTCATGTACAATAAAACACACAAACTAACCTGCATCTGACAGCAAGGCCAGGCTGATCACAAATAAGATCAACATATCTCCTCGTGGCAGGAAAGTTAATCCAAAATATGCGAGAAAGCTGATCCAGAAATGTCGCTTTGGGAGTTATTCAGACATCAAGTGTGCACAGATTTCATCAAAGAAGCAGACAAGTGCGCAGGTTCAGATCCCGTGTGGACTTTCTCTTTCACTCAGCTGCGATCCAGTACGGCGATAAAGAAGAAACAACATGATCCCGGACGGTGCGTGATGTCCCGCAGAGAGAGGAAAGAGGAGCGTAGAAGAAGAAGAAGTGATCGGCTCTGCCCGGCTCGTCGTTTGTTGCCGCTTTGGGACCCGCAGCGTGTTTCATGTCCCCGCAGTGTGAGCCCGCTCTGCCCCGCACATCTATGAGTGAGAGCCGGAGAGGAGGTGTAGTGACAGCGGCTGCAGCTCCGCCTCTCCTCCGCATTTTTCTCCGGCTTAAAGGAACATTTACAGTTTCCCCACAACCTGCTGCTCGCACCAGGGGGCTCCCAACATGAGGGTCCCGGACCTCCAGAGGGCCATCAGGATACATTTCAAAGAGTACTGTACTTATTATTCAAAATTAATCTACTATACAGGAGCATTTCTATTTAATGTCGCTTTGTACGTCTACTCTCTATTTACTTCATAGATTCAGAATTTACACGAAGAAAATATAAAATACGTATAAAATAATAAGAACTGCAGTTAGTAGAGCTTTTTGCTGATGTCTGAGGCTCTTGGATATAAAACCATCAAATCATTCATTAAAAAAAAGCAAAGTTGAGAATAAAATCCCAAAAATGTAAATTAAGCAGAACTTTTTTTGTCTTTTCGAACCCATAGGTTAGGAACCACTGGCTTACATTATACACATCATTATTAACAATCTAACTAATAATACACCAGTTAAAGTAATAAGCTCAAAGATCTCTGTTCCATTCTATTTGGCGGTGCCTCATGGCAACAAACAGCACTTGCAGGCGTGTTCGTCTCAGATAACCAGATGACTACATCTGGCTCCCGTTGTTGCAGTTGTAGCTCTTGATTTTACTCGTTGACGGTTGCTTTCCTTTTCAGACTGTTTGCCTTCATCTGAATTTGTTTCTTTTTCTTCGGATTTTCACTTATTTTTTAAGTTGTATCTGTATCCATCTTTTCACTTGCAGAGAGCGGAAAAGCAGCCGCTTAGCTCCGCCTACCCTCTCTGGCAGACGAACCATGCTAATATTTGAAAGAAGTCCTTTTACTTTTATATATTTTCCGTGCATTTACCAAATCAGTCATTTGCACTTTTACTTAGATTTAAATGCAGGACTTTTACTTGTATTGGTGCGCCTGTGATGGAAGCAGAAGAAGTATTATGAGCAGAATAGAGTTAAAGTTTCAAAGTAAAAGTACTTCTTCTGCAGAAAAGAGACCTCTGACTGATATTCTTTGACATATTAAGTATTTATGTATTGATTGGAGCAATTGCAAACACACATTTGATACAGCAACTTAATGAAATGTTTAAATACTCATTTTAGGTTTCTTGTACTTGATTTATCTCTGAGATGACATGAAGTACAGGTATGAGCTTGTATTAAGAACTGTTTAGGACCTCCTCATGTACTCTCCTCCTCTATCATTAAGATCAGTGCTCCATGTCCTGATAAAGTTTGGGACCCCCTGCACCGACCACGTGGCTCCTGTTGAAAAGCTGATGTCCACATTTCTGACTAATTGGCTTTGGATGGAGAAAGTGCACACAAAGACACGCACACATATTTACACACAAAGTGATGCCGGATGACGCACTTTGAATTACACCGATTGGTTGCTTGGCTGAACTCGGCCTCGGCCTTTGTTGACGACATTGTTGGTGTTCAGAGAAAAGCAGTGAGATATGCAGGCCAATAAACTGAAGCTGTTCAAACCAGGTTCACGGCCTTCTTCGAACAACAATGGCAGCTTAAAAGTCCCAAATTAGTCTGATGAAATTAAGTTCAAGCTTTAAAAACTTGGTTGTGTTGAATGTTGTGAGATGACTCTCTGCAGGCTGCAGTGTGCCCCCCGGTGCTCACTGACGGTACATAAAAAAAAGCACTTCTGGAGGAAACATTGATGTCTGAAATCTGTTCTTTCTGCTCCGGTCTGTTTGTGTGAAGCTCCAGTGAACACAGCAGGCTTTGGCTTCTCTGTCTGCTGTGTAATCGGACCATGACCTGCTTTCTGTGCATCTGACCCGTGTGCAAGCAGCAGCGAGCCAAACGAAACTATCTCACCTGTTCACTTTGTTCTCTCTGTCCTGATAGCTGTGATATTTCTCTGAGATTTCAGCTCTTTATAACCCTCTTTTTACAGTATTTATAGCACGCAGACATGACGTTTAATCATCATCAAAGCCCAGATTAAAGATGTGCTTTGCACACGCTCGGGGAGGATCGTGGGTCCCATGCTTCACACTTCCCGCAGGTCGTCTCCTCCACAGACTCGCTCAGTGTTGACTTGGCTCTCCATCCCTCTGCAGACTTCAAAGAGCCATTTGGCATCAGACCGGAATGATCCCACCGTCCTCTGAAACACAGACGACTTCCTCCAAATGATGATGTCATCAGTTAAAGACCGCAGCTGTAAGGTTTAGAAGTTGTAAGACTTTTTTAATTTGTCATTTGTGTCCCTTTGTGTCTCTTTAACTTGGTCGTCATCTGGCGTCTCTTTTGGTGTGGATATGTTGTGCCTTTATGTGATCCCTTTTTGGGTCTTTGTGGTTATTTAACATCTTCTTTGGTAGTTCTACGTCTAATTGTAATTTGTCATCTCTTTACTGTGTCTGTTTATGACATTTTGTGTCCCTTGTGGTTGTTTTTTGTCTCTTCATAGACATTTTACATCTCTTTGTGGTCGATTTGTGTCCCTTTTTGGTCCCTTTTGTTATCATCTGGCGTCTCTTTTGGTGTGGATATTTTGTGTCTCAATATGGACCCTTTTTTAATCTCTTTTTGGTCTCTTTGTTGTTGTGTTTTTTTGGCTCCTTTCAACATTTTCCATCTCTTTGTCATCTTTTGCCCTGTCTCTTTGTGGTTGTTTAACATCTACTGTGGTCATTTTTCTCTCTGTGTGGCAGTTTTACATCTAATTGTTGTCATGTTTCATCTCTTTATTGTGTTTGTTTATGATTTATGGTTGTTTTTTTTTGTCTCTTTCTCCTTTAGCACCTCTTTGTGGTCTGTTTGTGTCCCTTTTTGTCTCTTTTACTGTCACTTTGTTATCCAATGGCGTCTCTTTTGGTGTGGATATTTTGTGTCCACATGTTCCCTCATCGGGTCTCTGTGGTTGTTTCTGTCTCTTTTCAACATTTCCCATCTTTCTTATCTTTTAACCCTCTTTCTGTTTATTTTATGTCTCTTTGTGGTTGTTTAACATCGACTGTGGTCATTTTTTGGTCTCTCTTGTGTAGTTTTACATCTAGTTATTGTTATGTTTTATGTCTTGTCAGGGCCATTTGTGTCCCTTTTTGTCTCTTTTACCGTCACTTTGTCATCCTCTGGCGTCTCCTTGGTGTGGATATTTTGTGTCTCTAAGCGGTCCCTTTTTGGGTCTCTGTGATTGTTTTTTGTCTCTTTGTTGTTGTTTCTGTCTCTTTTTGACATTTCTTAATCTCTTTCTTATCTTTTAACCCTCTTTCTGTTATTTTTTGTCTGTTTTTGGTAGATTTACACCATGTTGTTGTCATGTTTTATCTCTTTAATGTGTCTGTTTATGATGTGTCTTTCTCATTTTGCCTTGTCATTTTTTAAAATCTCTGTATGGTGGTTTTATTTCTCGTTACGTTATTTTCATGTCTTTGTGGTTGTTCTAAGCCTATTTGTGGTTATTTTTTGTCCTTTTGCCATCCTTTTGTTGATATTTGCTGCCATTTTTGTCTCTAGTGGTCCTTTTACAACTGCCTTTGGTCAAGAAATGTAGCTGTTACTTCATTTCTGTTCATTTCAAGGCAAAGACTTCACCTTCCAGTGGATCAGAACCCGGGAAGGACCAGTGCACCCCCTGGCCCTGCTCACAAAACACACGCACACACACATTGTTATCATGCCATGACTGACACGGTGACTGACTGACGGATTGGTTAATTACACGCAGGGCCGCTCAAAAGGAGGGAAGAAAAATAGGCTAAATGATGTAAGGGCAGGAATATTTCAAACATGCGGAGAAAAGCTTCGGAGCAATTTCAGAGGAATTTTCAGACAGAACCAAACCCTTTACTGTAGGAAGTCAGATGTTAGTTTTATTCAGAGTGTCAGGTTGGAACTTGTTACATGCTTTAGTAACAGATGAACGCTTCAACGCAGAAAAATGAGTGAAATCTTCAGACTGTTTGTGCCTGCAGAGAAAAGCTGCCCAGACAGAGAGGCAGCACGACCCAGATATGACACTCATTTGGCTTTTTCTGCTCCTAAACAAGTCATAAATCTCAAGCACTGAACGCGTCCATGGTACGATTCATGTTAAAGTGAAATATTGTATGGTGCAGGTATAGAACATACAGCGACATACAGAGAAAATAAAGTTTTTAAAGTTCTTTTTCAGATCTGGATGGTTGGACAGACGTAAAAAGCGTGTCACTTAAGCTATTTTTTTTAAATTTTCACAAACCAAACAATCAATCGATTTGTCAAGAAATGATCAACAGAATAATCCATAATATAAATAGATTACTAGTTCTACTAGTTCTTTCTAAGTCCCATTAAAATTAGTCCAAAGTTAACACCAAACCAACCAGTTACAGCAGTAAAATGCAACCTACTCATTTATGCATGAAATACTGATATAATAATATAAATAATCGTTAAACAGTCACAGAATCATTGTTATTATCATTAAACCTAAACACTTACGCTTTAGTGAAGTTTTAAATGCAGGATTTTTACTTATAGTCTTGTATTTTAAGTGGTTTTAAATGACTTGCGTTGCAGTACCACACTCACACCACCAGGGGGCAGTGTGAAAAACATGAAGACTCCTCAGAGGTCAAACGGTTGTACTTCCTGTTCGGCGGTAAAGCGTGCTGGTGGACGAAGTACAAACGTTATTGTGACAAATAGAAAATAACTTTGTTAACTCCTGTAGCGCATTAAGAAGAACAGAAATGGTGAGTTTATTGTTATGTGTTCTATCATCTCATGAGGAGTTTTGTGGGAATGTTGGTGGTATCAGCGCGTAAAGTTAGTAGCATTTTTGCTAGTTAGCATTAGCTAAGTTAGCTTCTCATTGAAGATTTCCAAGTGAATGAATGAATCCCTCAGAAACGGAAGAAGTAGTATTAATTTTACGTAAGCCTTTATAAGCTCGGTCTGTTTGATTAATAAGAATGTTTTCCATTCGCATTGAATGTTCTGGCACTTTTTGTTTAATTTTGACCCAATTTCTGTGCAGTGAAAGTCTCACCAAACTCTAGTCTTAAATCTTCTAATTTAGCTAGCTCATGCTTATCGGTAAACAGTCCGACTTATATTTTTATTAAAAAAAACTTGCTTCAACTAAACCCCATGCTTTATAAGTCGACCTGCCTGGACCGTATTGCTTTTTGTCTGCTTGGTTTGCACATAGCCGTGCTGACTTGTTGAAAACACCCGCTATAAACAGAATCGTGCAAACGTGGTATCGTATAATATTACAGCAGGTAAACTGGGCTAGACTGTAGTCTGTCTGTTTTGTTACAAATTGTATTCAAACTTTGTGTGCCGAATTTACAATTATAACATCATACATTTGTTAAAAATATCACTAAATACATGTTTTAATTTGACACATGAGGGTGATTTGCTTAAACACATTATTTGCCACATTTCTTAACTAAAATAGGCACGAGAGAACAACATTCCTTGCGACAATATGAATTGGCTATTGCTGTCATAAAAATATACATTTACAGTTGTTAGCCACAGATGTGTGTGTAAGCCTCCTCTTTATGTCTCTGTAGAGTTTACCTCTGAATCCAAAGCCATTCCTGAACGGCCTGACAGGAAAGCCAGTGATGGTGAAACTGAAGTGGGGTATGGAGTATAAGGGCTACCTGGTGTCTGTGGATGGGTACATGAATATGCAGGTAAGAACTTATTATTCTATTGTATGCCATTTGTTCAGTATCTGCCATTCTTGCTTGCAGAGAGAGAATATTTTACTAAAACTCTTTAATTCTTAGGCATTGAATTTGTGATGTGACTCTTCAGATATCTAATGAGAAGTCAGTTTAATCTTTAGGGATCTAGCCTATGATTGTTTTAGTTTGTTTAGATTGTTTTAGAAAGTCAGAAAGGGTCCTCCCTTTTTGCGAAAGAACTTGGACCTAAAAACCAAAAGAAACCTCCAAGTAACTGAACAACTAAAATCCCTTTATCTTGTGCTTTTATGTACCGTACACTGCCTTCCTGCCACTACCTGTTTTATTTATTTTCTCGTCTCACGGCGGCCAGCATCTCTTTTACATAACGATCAGGATTTTATCATACAATTCATTTTTATAAACACTATTATAAATTGGGATTAATCGTGCGGGTAGCCTCTTGACCTCTTTTATATTTACACGTTTTCCTGACAGCTGGCAAACACAGAAGAGTATGTGGACGGAGCGTTGGCAGGTCATCTGGGTGAAGTGCTTATCAGGTGTGTACTTGCATCATTTATTTTGAATATCTAGTTAAGTGGAGACGTCTGTATTTTGTACTTAATTTAACATTTTCTGCTGAAAACTAGGCCATCTTAACTGAACTACAATAATGTTTTTAGGGGAAAGCAATGCTAGATATAGAGCAATAGCTTTAAGATTCCTAACAACGATAACCTACCTGTGTTATTAATCTTACCCTGGAGCTTGTTACATTAGTACTGTGTGCTAACAGGTGTGTTTGATACCTGCAGGTGCAATAACGTTTTGTACATCAGAGGTGTAGAAGAAGAAGAAGAAGACGGAGAAATGAGGGAGTGATGTCGTGAAGAGGACTCAGCCTGTTGTTCTGTCTGAGTGTGACTGTACTTTGTAGTTCAAATGGTGTGTGTTTGTGTTTCATGTGAAACAGATGAACGCTTGAGGTTTTTTTTTTTCATTGTTTTCTTTTCAAACTGTTTTGAAAGTTTTTTTTTTTTTGTACTGTATGTGAGACCAATTTTATGTTGTGACATTGTGATACAGACACAATAAATGATTTTTCCCTTTCTTAAATCTTGTTTGTGTTTTTCTTCATGTGGTATCAAACAGAAGTGGTGTGTCGCCGTTAAATGTCTGTGTCAGAAGCTCCGCCCCTCTCTGCAGTTTGAACTCTGCTCTCCTGGTCAAATATTTGCCTTGTTGTTGCCTAGTTGAAACTCAGTCACTGTGAAGGAAGCGTCTCTGCTTTGGATGAATCAAAATGTCCAGAAATAACAGACTGCTGGTGAAAAACGCCAAACAGGTGGTTCTGATCTGCAACAACGGAGAGAAATACCTGACCAAACATGGGGTGCAGAATCTGTGTGTGATTGAGGATGGGAGTGTTGTGATAGGAAGGTAAGTTTCCTGAGTGCTGTGCATCTGAATGTACTTCATACATGTGGTAAAGAGCAGGCTCATTCATCCATAACTACACCTGTGTGAAATGTATAAATCAGTGACGTAACGTGACATAAGTAGCATTAGTTCTTGTACAGAATATTTTACTGAGCTTTATACTTGCATGCTGAATGTCAGTAGAGTTTTTGTCCTGCAGGTTCAGATTTTTTTTTTTGTAGAAGCTCAAAGTAATGTGTTCTTCAGCAGCACAGAGCTTATGTAAAATAATGCAAACTGGCGCCCCCTACTGGCTGCTGTTGCTCATTACAAGTCAGAAAATAAAACTGCGAGATGGATGAAAACGTGAGACATTTTTGCTGTTAGTATTCATTAATATCACTTTATTTACTTCATTACCACTTTCTTTTTCAAGTTCTATAATGTTAGCTTTTTAACAAGGATTTTCCGCTCATCCATTTTTTAAAGAATAGGTTTTTTTTGTTCAAAATTATATTTATTATGCTTCTTCAGGAATGACAACAAAACAGATACACATAACGGTCTACACACATGCTTAAACCCAAACAAAGTAAAGAACAAAACATCTCATGGTTCTCATTATGTTTTATAAGCTATCTTTATGCATTACATCATATTCTTTCAAGATGTATAATAAATATTCCCCCATTTAAAAAAACCCTGTATTCACTTTAGTGGGTTAAGATAAGATAGAACTTTATTAATCTTAAAGTAATTATAGTGCCAGATAGCTCCAGAAATACAGTACAAAATTGGAGAGATGCAAAAAACAACTTTGATATAAGTGAAAATATAAAGTGTATGGGTTTATTGGGATATTGAAAGTGTTTGAAAGTATATCAGTAGTTGCACATGATATAAAGTCCCTTTTATGCTCCATTTTTCCTCCTGCTGAACGGGGAGGAGATATACAGTCTGATGGCCACAGGTAGAAAAGACTTCCTGTGGCGCTCCTCGGTGGTCTCAGTCTGCCGCTGAAGGTGTTCTGGTAGAACTCTGGTGTGGCGTGCAGGGGGTGAGAGGTGTTGTCCATGATACTGAGGATTTTCCTCAGCATCATCCTCTCAGACACTTCCACCAGAGACTCTGTTTCCACTCTGAAGACGGAGCCAGCCTTTCTGATGAGCTTACTGAACATGTTAGCGTCCTGTGTCTTTAGCCTGCTGCCCCTTCAGCGTTGAAGATGACGCTGGCTACCACTGAGTGATGCAACATCTGCAGCATAGTTCTGCAGACATTGAAAGATCTGAGTCATAAGTCAGTTTTTCCATGGCTAAACAGTTGAAAAACTTTTAAACCAATGTTTTTTTAAAACCATTTAATACATTGATCAAGATTATTATTATCAAAGCAATGTAACATGGGGGGTTATATACGTATGCATAGCATATATACTGTTGATAGTCTGGCTTTTTAAAGAATAGCTGATTTAGCTAAAGAAGTTGGAAGCATTGCATAGCCATCAAAGGAACACTAAAACCTTCAGTTTGTTCGTGATGCAAAATCAGAATCAGCATATTTGGAAAACTCAGGCAATAGTAGTAAATTAAAAAGTTTATTTTTTGCCTCTGACATGTAATTGAGCAAAAGTTTGTTACATTCCACCTATGAATAGTAGTAGATATTTACATCTAAGGCTTAGATTTCATGACTCTAATCTATACTATGTCTTGCTCTAGTGAATGTTATGACCCCTTTGTTCATCCAGTGACGGTCTGATTAAAGCTGTGGGTCCTGCTGAAGCTATCAGATCTCAGTATCCAGAAGCTTCCTTTGATAAAGTGATTGATGCTGCAGGAATGTGTGTCATGCCTGGTGAGTATCAGCTGTGAATGTTATGGTGATATATGATATTAAATGTTTTATATGACTACCTATTATCAGTGATGAGCATCTTCTTGTTTCAGGGCTGGTTGACGCCCACACACATCCAGTCTGGGCTGGTGACAGGGTGCATGAGTTTGCAATGAAGGTAAATTATTGTGCTTTATATGTTAGGACCATTTTTCATCTACAGCTGAAACTAAATGTTTAATAAAATGCTCTTCTTGCAGTTGGCTGGTGCCACCTACATGGACGTGCACCGCGCAGGCGGAGGGATCCACTTCACGGTGGAGCACACCCGGGCTGCGGGATCCTTGGAGCTGCTCTCCTCCCTCAGCAGCAGGCTAGTCCGGATGCAGCGAGCGGGGACGACTCTGGTGGAATGTAAGAGTGGGTACGGCCTGGAGCTGCAGACTGAGCTGAAGATGCTGGAGGTGATTGAGGAGGCCCGATGCTCCCTGCCCATCAACATCTCCTCAACTTACTGTGGAGCCCACGCAGTCCCCAAGTGAGGACCATCCTAGGAGTGTCACATCACATAATGAGAGTGAATATTTACAGTGTTTCTTTGTCCTTTACTCAGAGGGAAGACAGTAGCAGAAGCCACAGAGGACATCCTGCAGGTCCAGCTGCCTCGGCTGAAAGAAAAGATGTCTGCAGGGACTCTGAGAGTCGACAACATCGACGTGTTCTGTGAGCAGGGAGTGTTTGACCTGAGCTCCACCCGCTCCATCCTGCAGGCCGGCAAAGACCTGGGCCTCAACATCAACTTCCATGGAGACGAGCTGCATCCCATGAACTCTGCTCAGGTATCACTCACTCCTTAATCTCAATTTACCATTTATTGGCCTCTTGGCCTCCTTACACCACTAAAAACTGAGCAGATAAATTGTAACGTCTGCAATTTATCACCAATGGCTCTTTTGGTAGATATTATCTTAAATTATTCATCAGTTATGAGAGATTTTCAGGCAACAGCATAATTATCTTGTTAACCTGCTTGTATCTGTGTGTCAGCTGGGTGCAGAGCTCGGAGCATTGGCCATCAGCCACCTGGAAGAGGTCACAGACGAGGGCATCGCTGCCATGGCAACATCAAAAACCGCTGCTGTCCTCCTGCCGACTACAGCTTATATCCTACGGTACTGTGACAGTAATGGTATAATGTGCAAGTATAAAAAAAAGTATGTATGTATGAAAAAGGTGTATGTATGAAAAAAGTATGCATGTATGAAAAAAAGTGTATGTATGTATGAAAAAAAGTATGAATGTATGTATGAAAAAAAGTATGTATGAATAATAGTATGTATGTATGAAAAAAGTATGCATGAAAAAAAGTATGAACAAAGTAAGAATGAAATAAGTATGTATGAATAAATAATATGTATGTATGTATGAAAAAAGTATGCATGTATGAAAAAAAGTATGTATGAAAAAAAGTGTGCATGAAATAAGTATGTATGAAAAAAAGTATATGTATTTATGAAAAAAGTGTGTATGTATTTATGAAAAACGTATGTGTATGTATTAAAAAAAGTATGTATGAAAAAAAGTATGGATGTATGTATGAATAAAAGTATGTATGTATGCATAAAAATATGTATGAAAAAAAAGTATGTATGTATGAATAAAAGTATGTATGTATGTATGTATGTATGTATGAATAAAAGTATGAATGTATGTATGAAAAAAAGTATGAATAAAAGTATGTATGTATGAGAAAAATATGTATGAAAGAAAGTATGAATGAAAAAAGTATGTATGAAAAAAAGTATGTATGAAATGAGTATGTATGTATGAAAAAAGTATGTATGTATGAAAAAAGGGATCTATGTTTGTATGAATAAAAGTATGTATGTATGAATAAAAGTATGTATGCATAAAAATGTGTGAAAAAAAGTATGTATGTATGAAAAAATGTATGTATTTATGAAAAAAAAGTATGTATGTATGAAAAAAGTATGTATGTATTTATGAAAAAAGTATGTATATATGAAAAAAGTATGAATGAAAGTGTATGTATGTATGAATAAAAGTATGCATGTATGAAAAAAAATGTGTATGAATGAAAAAAGTATGTATGTATAAGTCAAAGTATGTATGTATGAATAAAAGTATGTATGTTTGTATGAATTAAAGTATGTATGTATGTTTGTATAACAAAAGTATGCAAGTATGAGAAAAGTACGTATGAATGAAAAAAGTATGTATGAACGTATGAAAAAAGTATGTATGTATGTGTGAAAAAAGTATGTATGTATGTATGAAAAAAATACGTATGAAAAAAGTATGTACGCATGTCGAAAAATATGCCCTAAAATATGTCATAGTATAGCATGTCGAAAAAAAAATTTGCCCTAAAATATGCCATAGTATAGCATGTCGAAAAATATGCCCTAAAATATGTCCTAGTATAGCATGTCGAAAAATATGCCATATTATAGCATGTCGAAAAATATGCCAAAAAAGTCATACTATAGCATGTCGAATAATATGCCCTACAATATGCTATAGTATAGCATGTCCAAAAATATGCCATAAAAAGTCATACTATAGTATGTCGACAAATATGCCCTAAAATATGTCATAGTATAGCATGTCGAAAAATATGCCAAAAAAAGTCATACTATAGCATGTCGAAAAATATGCCAAAAAAAGTCATACTATAGCGTGTCGAAAAATATGCCCTAAAATATGTCCTAGTGTAGCATGTCGAAAAATATGCCCTAAAATATGCCATAGTATAGCATGTCGAAAAATATGCCATAAAAAGTCATACTATAGCATGTCGAAAAATATGCCCTAAAATATGCCATAGTATAGCATGTCGAAAAATATGCCATAAAAAGTCATACTATAGCATGTCGAAAAATATGCCCTAAAATATGTCCTAGTATAGCATGTCGAAAAATATGCCCTAAAATATGCCATAGTATAGCATGTCAAAAAATATGCCATAAAATATGTCATAGTATATAGCATGTCGAAAAATATGCCCTCAAATATGCCATACTATAGCATGTTGAAAAATATGCCATAAAATATGTCGTAGTGTAACATGTCGAAAAATATGCCCTAAAATATGCCATAGTATAGCATGTCGAAAAATATGCCATAAAAAGTCATACTATAGCATGTCGAAAAATATGCCCTAAAATATGCCATAGTATAGCATGTCGAAAAATATGCCCTAAAATATGTCATAGTATATCGAAAAATATGCCATAAAAAGTCATACTATAGCATGTCGAAAAAAAAAAGCCCTAAAATATGCCATAGTATAGCATGTCGAAAAATATGCCCTAAAATATGTCATAGTATAGCATGTCGAAAAATATGCCATAAAAAGTCATACTATAGCATGTCGACAAATATGCCCTAAAATATGCCATAGTATAGCATGTCGAAAAATATGCCATAAAAAGTCATACTATAGCATGTCGAAAAATATGCCATAAAATATGTCATAGTATAGCATGTCGAAAAATATGCCATAAAAAGTCATATTATAGCATGTCGAAAAATATGCCCTAAAATATGTCATAGTATAGCATGTCGAAAAATATGCCATAAAATATGTCATAGTATAGCATGTCGAAAAATATGCCCTCAAATATGCCATACTATAGCATGTTGAAAAATATGCCATAAAATATGTTGTAGTGTAGCATGTTGAAAAATATGCCCTAAAATATGTCATAGTATAGCATGTCGAAAAATATGCCATAAAAAGTCATACTATAGCATGTCGAAAAATATGCCCTAAAATATGCCATAGTATAGCATGTCGAAAAATATGCCATAAAAAGTCATACTATAGCATGTCGAAAAATATGCCCTAAAATATGTCATAGTATAGCATGTCGAAAAATATGCCATAAAATATGTCATAGTGTAACATGTCGAAAAATATGCCCTCAAATATGTCGTAGTGTAACATGTCGAAAAATATGCCCTAAAATATGCCATAGTATAGCATGTCGAAAAATATGCCCTAAAATATGCTGTACTATAGCATGTCGAAAAATATGCCATAAAAAGTCATACTATAGCATGTCGAAAAATATGCCCTAAAATATGTCATAGTATAGCATGTCGAAAAATATGCCAAAAAAAGTCATACTATAGCATGTCGAAAAATATGCCCTAAAATATGTCATAGTATAGCATGTCGAAAAATATGCCATAAAAAGTCATACTATAGCATGTCGAAAAATATGCCATAAAAAGTCATACTATAGCATGTCGACAAATATGCCCTAAAATATGTCATAGTATAGCATGTCGAAAAATATGCCCTAAAATATGTCCTAGTATAGCATGTCGAAAAATATGCCATAAAATATGTCATAGTGTAGCATGTCGAAAAATATGCCCTCAAATATGTCGTAGTGTAACATGTCGAAAAATATGCCCTAAAATATGCCATAGTATAGCATGTCGAAAAATATGCCATAAAAAGTCATATTATAGCATGTCGAAAAATATGCCCTAAAATATGCCATAGTATAGCATGTCGAAAAATATGCCAAAAAAAGTCATACTATAGCATGTCGAAAAATATGCCCTAAAATATGTCATAGTATAGCATGTCGAAAAATATGCCATAAAAAGTCATACTATAGCATGTCGAAAAATATGCCCTAAAATGTCATAGTATAGCATGTCGAAAAATATGCCAAAAAAAGTCATACTATAGCATGTCGAAAAATATGCCCTAAAATATGTCATACTATAGCATGTCGAAAAATATGCCCTAAAATATGTCATACTATAGCATGTCGAAAAATATGCCCTAAAATATGTCATAGTATAGCATGTCGACAAATATGCCCTAAAATATGTCATAGTATAGCATGTCGAAAAATATGCCCTAAAATATGCCATAGTATAGCATGTCGAAAAATATGCCATAAAAAGTCATACTGTAGCATGTCGAAAAATATGCCCTAAAATATGTCATAAAAAGTCATACTATAGCATGTCGAAAAATATGCCCTAAAATATGTCCTAGTATAGCATGTCGAAAAATATGCCATAAAATATGTCATAGTGTAGCATGTCGAAAAATATGCCCTCAAATATGTCGTAGTGTAACATGTCGAAAAATATGCCCTAAAATATGCCATAGTATAGCATGTCGAAAAATATGCCGTAAAAAGTCATATTATAGCATGTCGAAAAATATGCCCTAAAATATGCCATAGTATAGCATGTCGAAAAATATGCCATAAAAAGTCATACTATAGCATGTCGAAAAATATGCCCTAAAATATGTCATAGTATAGCATGTCGAAAAATATGCCAAAAAAAGTCATACTATAGAATGTCGAAAAATATGCCCTAAAATATGTCATAGTGTAGCATGTCGAAAAATATGCCATAAAAAGTCATATTATAGCATGTCGAAAAATATGCCGTAAAAAGTCATATTATAGCATGTCGAAAAATATGCCCTAAAATATGCCATACTATAGCATGTCGAAAAATATGCCCTAAAATATCTCATAGTATAGCATGTCGAAAAATATGCCATAAAAAGTCATACTATAGCATGTCGAAAAATATGCCCTAAAATATGTCATAGTATAGCATGTCGAAAAATATGCCAAAAAAAGTCATACTATAGCATGTCGACAAATATGCCCTAAAATATGTCATAGTATAGCATGTCGAAAAATATGCCATAAAATATGTCATAGTATAGCATGTCGAAAAATATGCCCTAAAATATGCCATAGTATAGCATGTCGAAAAATATGCCATAAAAAGTCATACTGTAGCATGTCGAAAAATATGCCCTAAAATATGTCATAAAAAGTCATACTATAGCATGTCGAAAAATATGCCCTAAAATATGTCCTAGTATAGCATGTCGAAAAATATGCCATAAAATATGTCATAGTGTAGCATGTCGAAAAATATGCCCTCAAATATGTCGTAGTGTAACATGTCGAAAAATATGCCCTAAAATATGCCATAGTATAGCATGTCGAAAAATATGCCGTAAAAAGTCATATTATAGCATGTCGAAAAATATGCCCTAAAATATGCCATAGTATAGCATGTCGAAAAATATGCCAAAAAAAGTCATACTATAGCATGTCGAAAAATATGCCCTAAAATATGTCATAGTGTAGCATGTCGAAAAATATGCCATAAAAAGTCATATTATAGCATGTCGAAAAATATGCCATAAAAAGTCATACTATAGCATGTCGAAAAATATGCCCTAAAATATCTCATAGTATAGCATGTCGAAAAATATGCCATAAAAAGTCATACTATAGCATGTCGACAAATATGCCATAAAATATGTCATTGTATAGCATGTCGAAAAATATGCCATAAAAAGTCATACTATAGCATGTCGAAAAATATGCCCTAAAATATGTCATAGTATAGCATGTCGAAAAATATGCCCTAAAATATGTCATTGTATAGCATGTCGAAAAATATGCCATAAAAAGTCATACTATAGCATGTCGAAAAATATGCCCTAAAATATGTCATTGTATAGCATGTCGAAAAATATGCCATAAAAAGTCATACAATAGCATGTCGAAAATTATCCAATAAAAAGTCATACTATAGCATGTCGAAAAATATGTCATAGTGTAGCATGTCGAAAAATATGCCATAAAAAGTCATAGTATAGCATGTCGAAAAATATGTCCTAAAATATGCCATAGTATAGCATGTCAAAAAATATGCCATAAAAAGTCATACTATAGCATGTTGAAAAATATGGCAAAAAAAGACATACTATAGCATGTAGAAAAATATGCCATAAAAAGTCATACTATAGCATGTCGAAAAATATGCCCTAAAATATGTCATAGTATAGCATGTCGAAAAATATGCCCTAAAATATGTCCTAGTATAGCATGTCGAAAAATATGCCATAAAAAGTCATACTGTAGCATGTCGAAAAATATGCCCTAAAATATGTCATAAAAAGTCATACTATAGCATGTCGAAAAATATGCCCTAAAATATGTCCTAGTATAGCATGTCGAAAAATATGCCATAAAAAGTCATACTATAGCATGTCGAAAAATATGCCATAAAAAGTCATACTGTAACATGTCGAAAAATATGCAATAAAATATGCCATAGTATAGCATTTTTACTTTTATTCATACTTACATACATACATACTTTTGTTCATACTTGCATACATTTCTTCATACTTGCATTCATTTATTCATACATACATACTTTCATTCATACATACATACTTTTCGTACATACATCCTTTTATTCATACGTACATACATTTTTTCATACATATACTTTGTTTCATACATACACTTTTTTTCATACATACATACTTTTTTCATATGTACATACTTTTTTTCATATTTTTTTCATACATAAATACATACTTTTTTCACAAATACATACATACTTTTTTCACACGTTCATACATACTTTTTTTATTCATACATACTTTTTCCTTACATACATACTTTTATTCATACATACATACATTTTTTCATACAAAGTTTTTTTCACACATACATACATGCATACATACTTTTTTCATACATACATACTTCTTTCATACATATTTTTTTACATACACACTTTTTCATCCATGCATATTTTTTTATATACATACACTTTTTTCATACATACTTTTTTACATACATACATACATACATACTTCTTTCATACATACATACATACATACTTTTTCATCCATGCATACTTTTTTCATACTACATACTTTCTTTTTCAAAAAAATATGTAAAAAAAGCATGTATGTAATTATTTCTTGTAGATATATAAATCTTAATTCAGTAATCAGTAATGTTTACCTGAACTTTAAGTACAATTTCCTGATCATACCACATACCACTTACATACTTCAGTCTAACATTTTAAATGCACAACTTTATACACACACTGTGAGTTTTCTAATGTTCTGTGTGTGTGCATGTGTTCAGTCTGCCGCAGCCTCGGGCCAGAGACATGTTGGATGCTGGAGTAGTTGTTGCTCTCGGTAGCGACTTCAACCCAAACGCCTACTGCTGCTCCATGGTGAGTACGGAGGGTAAAGTCAGTGTTGTTTGGTTACAACCCATCACTTCTCTGCACCAAACACAGTTTACTTGTGTACTTGTGTCATCCTTGCTTAGCCAGTCGTCATGCACCTGGCCTGTGTAAATATGAGGATGTCCATGCCTGAAGCTTTGGCTGCAGCCACCATCAACGCCGCCTACGCCCTGGGACGCTCTCACACGCACGGCTCGCTGGAGGTCAACAAGCATGGAGACTTGCTGATCCTTAACACCCCACGGTAAAGACGTCAAGATTTTCACATTTTTGTCCCATGTATTTCTGGGTCCATACCACATATTTTTAGAAGGCTATCATAGATACATTGTTAAAGTCAGCTCCACTTATCCAGGAGAGGTAGAGTGAGGTTCAATTATGGACATTATAATGTACTAAGGCATTACTCATTCCCTTCTTATGTTACAGTTTTACATCCACTCAAAGAAAGAAAAAGAAAATCCACTTTTCTTGCTTTTTTTATGCCTACAACAACACACTCTTAGCCTGGTGTGTTCATATTAAGTATTTGTGTTAAACAGACCCTTTTTCGTATTTTATTGCAGATGGGAGCATCTGATCTACCAGCTGGGAGGACACCAGGAGCTGATCCGCTACGTCATCATCAAAGGCAAAGTTGTGATTGATAACGACAAAACTCTGGGTTTATAACCAGGATCTGACTTCCTGAGGGATTCTTATTAATTAAGTTAATATCCATAATTATAATAGACAGCAACAGCCTGTATTCAGCTCAGATTTTAGAGGAACATTTCTACGAAGAGTACCAGTAACTCTTTAAAAAAAACGTAGCTTTGACGATAAGTCTCAGATATCCTCATGGTGAGTTATAATAATGAAATAAAAGAATTATGAGCCAAGAATTAATAATTATGATTAAAAGAAAGTAAAAAAATATAGAAATGGGCTTCCATACATTTAAGGATAAATGTTACCCGTTAATCTACCTTTCTGTTAACCTGTTTCTCTCAGGTCAGATATTAAGTAATCAGCGATAGATTTCATTATCACCTCAGAAACAGGTCAAACATTTAGCTCTTTAAGTGATCAAACAGTTTATTGATTGACTTGATTTGACCTCTGATTCTACAGATAACAGAAAGGTGAGCATCAGGTCATTCAAACTTTAACAAAGAGCTCATGTTTGACGTTCAGGGTGAAAGCAGATACCAAAACAACAGTAATGAGGTCAATGATCGAGAGAAAAATCAGTGCGCCTGAAACAAAAGAATCTGTGAAGAGTGCTTTTATTGAACATGTTAGTACACAATGCTTGTTTTATCTAATACAATATATCTGTCCACAGGCATGGCTTTAACAACCAAAGAAATCCTACTACTCTTGTAACTATGTTACATAAAAACATGCATTACAGTGTGATTTTCAAACACTATGAGAAAACTAGCTTAAATGCTATTCACAAAAATATATGGTTGTATAGGTGAAGAACTGTGAGATAAAAGGCTGTAGTTGCACACGACAACTGGTTTTTACTATAAACAAAATGTGAGCGTAACAGATAAGACACACTGTGATTGGGCAGTGATATATTTTGTGTACCCAATTTTAAACCACGTCAGGCTTCATACTTCTTTCCAGCTCTGTGGATCTGTTGGTAAAGCGTCATGGAGAAAGCCATACCAAGGAGCTGGGAAACAAACAAAAAAACATGTTAAAAATGAACAAACTAACGCGGTCTTAAGCCAGAGATATACTTGATTTTAATTACTCGTTTGCATGATGGCTGCCATGCGTTTCCTGTGTCTGTTTGGAGTAGGGATGCACGATATTATCGGCACGGTATCGGCCGATATCGGCTTAAAAATGAACTATCGGATATATCGGCAAACATGCCGATATAATTAACTGATAAAATAATGGGCTGCTGCATAGATGATTAAATGCCCGGCGCAATGTCCCCGGCGCAGCGTGATGACGTCACGTGTGTCTACCTGCAGCATGAGAGAGTTAGAAGCCAAAATGTCGGTGGTGTGGAAGTTTTTCAAAGTGTCCTAAATAGAAAGCAAAGCTGCTATTTGCAATGACTGCTCAGCTTCGGTGATGCGAGGAGGAGCCAAGGCAAAGTCTTTCAACACTACAAACTTGATTAACCATCTCAAGACCCGTCACCCCGACCGTTGTAACAAATGTGATAAGAGTATCACCATTATACTGTACGCTAATTCCAATACAGAAGAGAGTTGATGATCTCTGCAATTAGGTGTAAGGGAAAAAAATATCGGTATCTGTTATCGGCTAAATGAGTTGTAAAATATCGGCATATCAGATATCTGCAAAAAATCCAATATCGTGCATCCCTAGTTTGGAGTGTCGGCTGTGCACAAAACATGAATGCTACGTGGACATGAGATGCAGTATGCACATGACCGTAGAGGCAGAGGGGATGCGACAGGGTCAACACAGCAGCAGGGACAACAATGGTAGAAAGTTCTGATAGAGCAAGTCCACAATTAAACACATCTGTACTATGTGTCATTCCTACTGCACAGCGACAAACATGCCTGTTAAAACAGCTGGCGTCAGATAAGTTCCATTTTAAAAGTCGACATGAAAACCTGCAAAACTAAATGGAAATAAGTCTGGGGCCGTTCTGTGCATGGAGGAAAATGTTGGCGAAACGGAGTGGGGACGGCGTGTCCTGCTGCTGTTTCTGCCGTTATCTCAGTAACCTCCTCGAGTGTAGCCATGTCTGTTGTTTACATCCCGCACATACGGTAGTTGCATACAGCCTGAGCTCTCTGGTGTGCCCTCTAGAGGTATCCTCCAGTAACAAGCGTCGTGCATAGCCAAGTATGTAAACAATTACTTTCATGTCGCAGCCGGTTGTGGGTTAAAAAGCAAGTATATCTCCGACCTTCATGTTTGGATAAGTGTTGCATAAAGAGCTGCTTACCTGTATCACCAACACACACATGGCAATGGTTCCCAGAAGGTGTTTGTTCTCATCCAGCCACTCCTCTACCTTCTCATAGCAACCCTGAAAAACACACACAGACAGTAATTAAGAGGGAAGAAAAGTACTGAACATGAGACGGTATCAGGTTTAAGGCAGCGACTACATGACTGTAGCTTTTGACGTTTTAAGAGAAACGTAACAGACATTATACGTTGTTTCTCACTGTTCTCAAAAGATGTAACTGAAGACTTTTACAGCCTTGTTTAACCACAAATAAAAATCTTTAAAAGTCATAACTTGCTGTTTTTTCATTCTTGTCTCTACATGTGTATACGCTGGTTTCTTTTCGTTGTCTTTCCTGTGATCAAATGCACACATTGAAAAAAGGTGCAACTTGAAAATGATTAAAAACTTGTCAGTCATAACAATGGCAGAAATAAATCAAACCTGAGATTGAGTTTCTTTTGTTTTTTGCTTGTTTAAATAAATAGTTTGTTATTTTAGGAAATGTGTTTATTGGTATTTCTTGCCGAGAAAATAATTAAGCGATAGTCTGCAGACTGTTAGCTGAGCATATAAGCTAGAAATAGCTAGTTTAGGCCTGTCTTAAGGGGAAAAAAATTACCTAGAAGTACCAATGGAGATAACTAAACATGTTATATCTTGTTTATAACAAATTAATAAGCCGTAGAGGTTCGAACACAAGATTATTTTTACTGTTTGACAGAATCAAGCTAGCAGTTTGCCCTGTTTCCTGGCTTTATGCTAAGAAAAGCTTAGAACCTACTGGCTGTAGCTTCATGTAGCGCATTAAAAAATAAGTTGAATCGATCTTTTCATACATATTTCTTACTCTAACTGACAAATAAACTTATTTCCCAAAGTGCTTTACTATTTATAATTAATAAGAAACATCAAGTCCAATTTTATGACTTTGTAACCACACTGACCCGAGTCCAGAAGACATTGGAGGCGTTGCGTCCACAGCCCTGATAAAACTGCTGACAGCATCGGTCGGGAACCATGTTACCATGCAGGGCAGTGTACCAGTCATTGTGGTTCAGCACTCCACAACATCGCCACTGGAGGAGACATTCAAAGGAGAAAGAAACAGTCAGTTATTTCAGACAAATTGCATTAAAATAAATTTAAAAAGGAAGCTTTATTTGTGTCGCATACCTCTCCCTGTATGGTGTTCCATGCGTCTCTCAGACCAGCGTTATTATCTGTGTTGTACAGCACCAGCCCTTCTTTCAGATCCCGTCTGGCATTTTCGCTCACCTGGGTAAATACAGGTGAAGATGTGGATCATGGGATATGTGGACACACCTAACTACTAGCTGGAAAGGACCGCTGATAAACATTAATGTTCTTCTGCACAGTCTTACCTTGTCGGTGTAGACAAAGAACAGGATGAGGAGGATAAGTTCGGCCAAGAGGATGGTCAAGAGAACGATGAAAAACTGAAGAAAATCATAAAACATGAATTAAGTGTCAGGTTAAACATGAACAGAAACACGCAGGATACATTAATGTTGCATTTATGTAAATGTAAACAATGTAAAAATTAAAAACATGCTCCATTATAGCTTTGAGAGATAAAACATTAAAAATAAACTAGAGGTTTGGTGGTGAATCATGACTTTTATTATATTAGCAGCACAAAAATACCTGTATTAAAGCTAAAAATATACTGAGCAAAGAAAATTACAGAAGAAAACACAACAACATTTGAAATTCCAACACACCCTGAATGCAACATATCTAAGGAATACACTAAAACTGAAAAAAAAACAACAGTAGTGATGCATGATGGGTATTGTAGTGTACTCACGCTCAACAGCAGGCACTTGTTCTCCTTGATGGCGCCCAGGCAACCCAGGAAACCGGTAACCATGACGACAGTGCCCAGGGTGATGATGAGGTTGGCGGCGGAGAGCGACGGGAAGGAGGGCGACAGGGTGGCAAAGCTGCCCTGAGACACCGACAGCCACACGCCCACGCCCAACAATCCACACCCACCCAGCTGAAACGCACACAGGAAACTCAGACACTTCCTGCTGATTTTACGATAATACTTTAATTTGCTGATTTAAACGCTGATTTACGGTAACGTTTAGAAGAACAATATTTACCCAGAAGAGCAGGTTGAAGAGGAAGAGCATGTATTTAACGCAGCAGATGCAACCGCGAGCCATGATTGAATCGACAGCTACTGCAAGAACAAACAGAAGACAATACTGAAGTTTAATTAAAAGTAGAACTGGATAAAAAAAGTCGCCAACACTGGCAGCTGATTGAAATTAGAGTTGGTTATACAGTCATGTTTAAATACAAACAGTCATCTCACATAAATCCTAAACATTTGTATTTTCTTGCTATTTGCAGAAACACTTGACACTAATCATTTGGTCTATAAAGAGTCAGAAAATGCAGAAAAGGGTTCTTAAAATCAGAGGTAATGTCTATAAATTTATTTCTTTGTAAGTTTAGGAACCAAAGTTTTTCAGTTTAAGTGGATAGTAAACAGAAAAGCAGGAAAAAGGGGGCAAAATGGTTAGCAATTAATATTCTACCTGTCAAATAATTGATCAGTTGTCTTATTATTATACCTCTATCGCCCGTTTTAAATACTGTATAGATACACTCCTATTCAGAATCAGAATACACATACAAGAAATTTGTCTTGGTGTTTTGGTGCAAAAAACAATGAACACAGAGGTAGAATAAAAAAGTAGGAAGCTAGGAAGCACCAACACAAACTTTAATAGAATAGGACAAAAATAAACCATAAAGAATACTCATGTTTTCAGCTTTGTTTTCCTTGTTATTAGCTGCATGTATTTTTCTACCTTCCAAGACATTGAAAGCAACTTAAAACTTAAGTCAAATTCCTTTAAAGTACAAATACCTGGTCGAAGATGCTGAATCTTAAATTGTCTAATAGGTCAAACTTCAATATTGTGCAGATATAAATGGCACTGATTTTTACTTTACTGATATAACATTAAAAAAATTATAACCGGCAAGAGTTTGTTAACAGAAAAATTCAAAAGCAAAAGCATTTGTGGCAACATATTATATCTATTTGAGGTTTTTAGTGTTGCCATAATAACACACTGTAGTTCACCAACCTCTTAGCTTCCTGTTACATCACATTTCTGTAAACATTTTGCTCTCTGTGCGCAGTCATGCTTTAGCCACACTGCAACGAGGAGATAAACTCACCACTTCAACTAGCAGGCGGACAGGGAAGCTCTTGTGGTTTACCTGTAACACAAAAGTATACACAAACATTTAGACCAAACTGTATATTATGTACAATCTATCACTGAAAGACTTACAGAAAAACACCCCTGTACTATCAATGCACATGGATTACTCATCGAGTTTCATTTGAGCCACACACATAATCTAGATTTTAATTTCAATCTATTTCTAATAGTCGTATATATATTTTATCAGCAATTTCTTTGATTGTTTCCTGATTTGTTGATTACTTGTTTGGTCTATTGATACATCTTTATCTCAAAGTTCTCAATCGATAATGGTATTATCTTCAAAATCGCATGCCAAAGACGTTTAATTTACAATGCTATAAAACAAAAAAATCAGCAACATTTAAAAAGCTGACACAAAATATTAGAGAAAACTTACGAACAAGAACTGCAACTCTGTTTTAAGTCAAGTAATTCAGTAAATGTACTTAATTACTTTCGAACAGAGCTCAAAGTGAACTGTTAAAGTGTTTGATGTGGCCAGTCTGGGAACTTCTACATAACAGTGTTAAATTTACTTATTTAAAGGCAACTTTAGTAGAGGTAACACAGTGATATGTTGGTATCCTATAGAGTACATAACTTTTTTATTTTTGTTATAATCAGACAGAGTGGAATCTTCTTTGTCGCCTCGACGTGACGTCACTTAACTGAACTTCAATTTGCGGTTTTACAAAAGTTTGAGTTCATAACGGTCAAAACGGTGATAGCGTCAGAGCTAAATAACGTAATATTATACTTCCATGGTTATAAAACGCGTTAAAGATCGCGTTTAGACAACTAACCCGCTCCCCCAAGGCTCAGGCCGTGATTGTTTTCATGTCCATGCCCTCGGAAATGCGGACAAAAAAGGGGGATAGTTTCCTACCGTTGGCTGTTATCTGGAGCTCATCCTTCCGCTAACGTCTCGATTTCAGCCGCAGAAAGTTTCACATGCCGACTTTATGCTGCTTTCCTTGACAGCATCAGCCAGTACGAAAACATAAACCCAATAAACTGTGAACTGCTTTGAAGTTTTGTCGATGGCTGGAGAACAGGAGGAGGAGGATGTCTTCTTTAAAGAGGGCGGAGCACAGCGGAGGACTGACCCGGGGTGGAGGCGTGACAGCTGGGGCTGCAGAGAGAGAAGGACCAGCCGTACAAATACTCAGGCTGTATGAACATGGCTTTTAAAGTAGTTTTTTTGTCGAATCCGTTTGCATTATATGGATTTATCAAGAGAAATGAAAAGTATTCAATCAAATTTGATTTAATTTCGTCCAGTGACCAACTGCGGTACTTCAAATAGTTCTGAATAAACTTCCAATGGAGCCCCATGTGGTAGTTAGAGCCTTTACCATGTCCTCCTTCAGACTAAATATATACTTAAAATGAGTGAAAAATGTCATCTTGTTTTTTTAATCTATATTCTATCTTTATTATTAAATTATTTTATTAATGTTAAAAGCAGGAGATTTTTCTTTCCAACCTTTTTTTTGTATAGGACTGCAGCGAATGACTATTTTCATTCTGGATTAATCTGCCAATCATTTTCTTCATTCATTTTTGGTTTGAACCCAGGGCTTAAACTGACACCTCCACAATTATGGTTTTGTTCAACTGACAGCCCAAACTTCTTAGTTGTTCATAATAAACTAAAATAATAAAAATTAAAATTGGCAAATCCGAACATTTATGAAGCTGGAATTCTTTGAATAACAAATTACTTAAATGATTATCAAAATGGTTGCCAGTTAATTTTCTTTGACTTTGACTCAACTTATCATATTTTCTCAATTGTCATCATTTCTGCAGAGAAAATGACTTAAAAGGCCAGTAAACCCAACCTCAGTCCTATCATGCTATTATGGGGAGCTAATGTCATTATGGTAGGGAAAAAATGCTATTTCTCTCTGTGCCTTTGGAGGGCGCTATCAGCTTCTCCAATGGGCCCTGGAAAACCTTAGCCAGACTACATGACATGTGTCATCTGGCGGAGGCCAGGGAGCTCGCTAAACTACATTTCCTCAATCTAGAACGCCCGCCTCCGATGTCATGTCTCGTTCAAAATCGTCAGGTTTGAAATGTAGACTGCAGACCTGAAGATTTTTTTAGACAATCCACCGGTATATTCTCATCGTATTTCGGATTTTGTACCGCTCTGAGCCGTTGCCTTCAGCGATCAATGTCGGAAAACGGTAGGATTTCATTCCAGTGTCTCTCGCTGCGCCGTTCCTTTTAGAGGGAGGGGCGCAATGCATGCTGGGTGTTGTAGGACTGTAGAATGGGTGAAACCACGAGCTGTTTTACGACTTTCTCCACAGCTATGGCGCCAATTTCAAATATTATTGCTTCTATCGATTACAGAGAACACCAGCTTTGACTGACAGCGGCTTTTTACAGGGGAGAACTGCTCCTTTAATACCCGTCATACATTTCTTTTACTGCACATGTATTCCAAACATAAATCCCAAAGTCAAACAGGACTTTAATAAAGGTTCATCAATATAACATTAATATAAATACATGACTCTGAACAGAAAATACCAAATAAAAATACAAAACATACAAAAAACATTAAAAGCATGTTTCTCTTTCAGTTGCTGCCCTGAAGCATCCACAGCGTTAAAGCAGCTGAGTGTTTCCTGTGTTTTCTAAGGGAGAAAAGCCTTTGTCCAGTTTCTGCCAGCATCCCATTTTCCAGTGTAAACTGGGGTCTGTAGTGGTGTCCCCCCCCCTCACAATGAAGAGGAGGAAAAGGGCACATTAGGAGGAAGGCAGCGTGACTGTCACTGACTCATGTTCCTCCAGTATTTAACTCTTTCTCTGTCTGTTGGCGTCTGGTTATCCCAGGACCCATCGATCAGACTGGGAGTTCAGCTGCACAGACTCGCTGCTGTCTCCATCCTCATGCTGAAAGATATAAAAGGACATATCAGAGATGTTTGTCAAATGTATTACTACAACAAAAACGTACATGTTTAACACTTTATTCAAAAAAGAAAAAATGTGGCTTTATAAAATATCTGAATACATGTGAAACAGTGTCACGTAAAGGGCTACCGTAGAAGCGGAATCTGAGTATACCTTG
Source organism: Semicossyphus pulcher (assembly GCF_022749685.1). Taxonomy (NCBI): domain Eukaryota; kingdom Metazoa; phylum Chordata; class Actinopteri; order Labriformes; family Labridae; genus Semicossyphus; species Semicossyphus pulcher. The sequence continues at coordinate 4,186,872 of NW_027211694.1, forward strand.
TTAGCGATGGCCCGCAGTTTCCCCAGCAGCGAGGGTTTCTTGGTGTAGACCACGTCGTCGTCAGGCTCCTCCCCCTCAGCCAGAGCACAGCTGTCTGCAGCCGGCAGCTCGCACTCCTTGTTAGCAGACATAACCAGACGAGAGTACTTGTACTCCAGCCTGAACACAGCAGGGACACAGTCGTCACGAGACAAGACCAAATGTCAAAGTGCTTGAGGGCAAATAGTGATAAAATGTTCCTTTTTAACCAGAAATGCTATAAGCTAATATTTTAGGACAGCGGTTAAAATGATTCTATGAAAGGTTTGTTGTTCTAAAATGGTATTTAGATAAGGATGAACCTGAGGGGGTCACAGGATGAAAGTAACAGTAGAGTAAAAATACCATAGAGTACTTCTTTAGCCTTTGCCGTCACAGATAAAAAGCTGCTGACGTCTCTACCTTTAATAACACTTTAAGGTGATCCTAATGAGTATGTTGTCCCTGACTGAGAGCGTTTGATAGGCAGGTGCCTCTGACCTCTTGTTTTTCTTCCAGAAATAGCAGGTGAGCGCGACGAGCAGCACGGCCATGAAGGCGCCTCCACCAACCCCGACCTTCAGCCACAGAGCGATGGCCTCGCACGGAGAGGAGCGTCTGGCAGGCAGAGAAACACCTTTGGTGCACAGCTTGGGCTCGTTCCACATGTACAGAGTTTCCTGGAGGAAGAGAGGTTATTAACAATTATTATTAATTGATTATATCTTTGAATGGTTTAAACATCTTGCCCTTTAATAACATATAATGAGCGTTTAGATTGGATAACGTCTCAAGTATTTTTATAAATTTTAGGATTATGTAACAGAATGAATGCAGGAGTCATTAAAGAGAGTGTAATTTAATCTGTGTTTGTATATGTGTAAGGTGTGTGTTACCTGAACTCCTCCCTTGCATGCGCCCTCTATCTGATGGTAGTCGCCCTTGGAGCAGCGAGGACAGGCGCTCGCACTCTCCCACAGGAAGTGAAACGTGCACCCGTCACATGTTCCTGCAGGACAGGAGCTGCGAAAAACACACACAGATGATCTCTTATGTTCTGGTGTGGAAAACAGTGCTTTTATATCTCATACTAGACATTTTAAAGTCACATATAACATTGTACTTTCATGGCATATGGTACCAGAAAACTACAATCGTTTGACTACATATTAGTAACAAAATAAAAACAATATTACCTGGGCACAGAGACCTCTCCTCGCTCAGACTTCTCGGGGTTACAGCGAACAGTGATGACTGAACTGCGACCCTGATCACATGAAGCTGTTGGCTGCGTCGACCTGAAAGAAATAAAAGACACAGTCAGGACGTAAACTCACAAAAACACACACACACACACACACACACACACACACACACACACTGTGTCTCTCAGCCTGTACCTGTAGAAGAAGTTGATGTCTGGAACATCCTTTGAGTTTTCAGGGAAGAGATCTGGTTTAGCGTTCACGCCGTTCAAGACGGTGTCCACTGTTGCTCCTGGAAACAAACAGACTAACATTAGCAGCTGATGGTAAGAGAGCCACATGCTGCTGTTGAACAAGAGACATACCGATGAAAGTTTCCGCGATGCTGATGGACTGGGAGGAAATGGCCATCCTGAAGCCCCGCCCATCTGCAGGGATGATGGTTGACTGACAGATGAAGCTGTCGACAGAGTTAACAAACTGAGCCGTGTCGCTCTGGTCGTCCTTGTTGGACACGTCGGTGACGTTATCCGTGCAGACAGCAGCTCTCCTCCCCTGGAGCAACGCATGCAAATTATCAGTCAGTTGCTATGGTTACACTCCATGTTTTTCTGCAGGTTTTGTTATCATTTTATCAGACTGGGGTGGCAGGCATGTGAAAAATTGGATTTCTTTTTCTCATTGGGAATTCATCTTCTGTATTTTAGCTGGATTAATAAAAGAAGTCTGGTGGAAACATCAATTATCTAAACACAAGAGGCTTTAAGGTGTTAAATACCACCTCTTATTTACTGAATATTTTAGGCTCTTGTGTTGTTTTCATACAAGAATAAGTCTCAGTTCTTCTTTGAACATCGTCTACACAACCAAAAATAGATCATCCAGTCATCCAAAAGTAGGTCAAAGATTAAAAATCAGGATAAATTAAGATGTTTTCATAAAGAAGACGAAGATCTCTAAAACTGCACTGAAATAGTGACGACATGAGATGATACCAAAGTATGTGTGACTGACCTCATGGCCACACAGGCTGATGTTGAACAGGTGAAGGTACTTTGTGCCTTTGGAGGTGAAACTCGGCCCGATGGTCAGCGAGGCAACGTCGCTCAGGGGGCTGAGGTCAAAGGTCAGCGTACGGTTGTTCTCTCTGTAGGAGAAGGAGCAGTCGCTGTAGCAGCGAGAGTGTTCCTGAAAGAAGAAATATCTATACATTATTTCTTAAAGTAGGGCATAAAAAAGTGTTGATTTGGCATCATATTCGCACTAGTATGGAATATATCAGGGTGCACGATATTGGATTTTTAGCAGATTTCCGATGCCGATATTTTCCAACTCTTTTGCTGATTGCCGTCAATCACGTCTCCCCTGTAGTGGAATCGATATCATGCCTACTCTTACTCTAGCGGCCAAAAACTGCCATCCTGCAGACATCTTGCACCCGTCTTCAGGCTTAACGGAAGAGGCGTGGTGCAGGCAGTGCGCGCGCACACTTGTGGCGAGTTAATGTAGCATTACATCAAGCTTTTTTAGGAAATCATCGAGCATTTAGACAAAATTAAAGTGTTATTAAATCAGCGGAAAATGTCGGCAGAAAAATGACGATGCTGATATGTCATTTTCAATCCATAATCTACAGATAACGTGCCGGCAATATCGTGCATCCCTAGAATATATATATGTATATAAATATATACCCAGTCCTGACCGTGGTGGTGTCTTTACCTTGTTGCTGATACTTCCAGGCCCACAGGAGACACAAGCCTCCTTGCCGTAGGTGTCGCGCCCTGCCAGGTGTGTGTTTGGCGGACACTCCTGGCAGCGGTTGGGGTCTCTGTCGATGTAAAAGCCAGCAGGACAGGGGACGCAGGAGGAGCCGGCCTGCTGGGAGTTCTCGGGTATCAGAGCGCAGGCCCGACATGACGACGCCACCCCGTCCAGGACGTTTGTCACAGTGATGGAGTACAGCTTCACCATGTCGCTCACAAAATGACGCATCTATAAACAAACAGGAAGATGATCATGTTTGCACGTTCTCCAACAAGAAGTAATGCTTGTAATGATTTGTTGCTTTGTGCGTTCACTTACATCCAGAGCATGGTTCGTCCTCTGAAAGGCCCATGTGTATGTGACCGAAGCGTTCCTGGTCATGCTGTGCGTGTACGACTGTTTCCCCTTACTGCCTTCCCAGGACTCCACCACTGTGGTGCTCTTCCTGTTCACATCCTGCAGGTGGCGTCACAGTAAAACACATGGGAATATATTGATTCACTTGGACCACAGCAGGAGACAAATGTTACTATTCTGGCTTGCTTTAAAAATGTGTCACCTAATTACTACCCTATGCTCTTAACACACAATCACACACTCTCGAGCACACACACCGTCATGAAGTAGAGCTCACAGTCGGCGGAGCAGATGGTCTCGAACACAAAGGTTATCTGGCCAAACTCATCGCCGGTCATCCCTGCGAGTGAGGCTGGGACCCTGTGAAAAAGGGCAGACAATAAGATGATACACTTTAATCATGAACGTTTCGCTGCGTCCACGTAGAAATGCAGGATTGTTAGCAGGAAATGTCCTCCTATAAAACCTCTGCCTTCCGCATACTCACTTGAAGCCGGGCACGTGCAGGCTGAGGATGAGATAGTCGTTATCTGAACTGCCCGCTCCACTGCGGATGTGGTCTCCTGCGACCTCCCACCCTGATGAACAGACATGATGGACAAACATTAGAGCTCAGTGATTGTGGATTACAGATTGCTGCATGTACAATCTTAAAGGAGCAGTTGACTGTCACAAAGCTGGTGTTCTCTGTAATCGATAGAAGCAATAATATTTGAATTTGGCGCCATAGCTGTGGAGAAAGTTGTACAAACAGCTTGTGGTTTCGCCCATTCTACATTCCTACAACACCCAGCATGCATTGCGCCCCTCCCTCTGAAAGGAACAGCCCAGTGAGAGACACTGGAGTGAAAGGCACAGAGCCAAATTGCATTTTTTTCCTACTGTAATGACGTTAGCTCCCCAGAATAGCTTGATAGGACTGAGGCTGAAAATCGGCGAACTGGCCCTTTAATTTATTGCATTGCATTGTTGAAATTGGAGTCAATTTATTGATGAGAATGGTGTGATATTTAAAGCTCCAGAAAAGCTTCCTTATCTTGGAACATTTAGTTTTATTTCCTTTATGTCTCGCTAAGACAGGTTTTATCGCTCTCACCGTTCATGTCGTCACATTTGGAGTTGCCCACGTTGAAACAGGAAGTCTTCATGTTGGACGGCAGCACGTTCCACCATTTATACTTGTAACCCAACACTGGCTCTGTACCTGCAGGGCACTGAACGCAGACTGGGACAAAACACACAAAAGGTTCATTTAAGATTACATAATGTTTACCTCCTCGATACTAAAATATGTTTGCACAAGAAGCATGTTTTCAGGAGTGGATTATCCAGCCGGGCTGCCTCTTTTAGACTCATTTCATAAAGAATAACAGACAAAGCGGATCAGCGTGAGATCAAATGAAGAGGTTTATAACTTCTATGAACTAAATTGATATTGCGAGGGAGTGCAACAGGAAGTCCTGACTGTGTCAACATGAAGCAGTGGGTGTTCAGCTGTCTTTTCTTAGATAACTACAGATTAAAAAGGTAAATTTATTCAATACAGCACCAATGCTTTGGTAACAACTCATGCCAGGTGTGGACGAGTGAGAGCAGGTTTACTGTAGTAGCCGTCTGAGTGGGTCCCGGGCGGGCAGGGCAAACAGGTGAAGTCGTTGCTGTTGTAGTAGCCGGGGTTGCAGGGAGGGCAGGGCTCTCTCTGTCCCGTCGCAGGCAGCTGAACGGCCCCGGTGACGTTCTCCACGCAGATCTTCGGCTCGACCCAACGATACAACACCTGCATCTGGAACCGAGATGGGGACCGTCTGTGATTTAGTCTAATAAATGAGCTTTACAAAAGAGACGTAAACAAAGGACGGGTGTATTTGTTTTTCGTTCTTTTCACAAAGAGCTTTTCAGCAAATGTGAATCAAAACAGGCTAAGGTCGTGGACGAGCGCCAAGGAAGTTGACTTTGGATCAGATGACATGCAAAGTGCTCACAAAGCATTTCATTGTTTCCCTTCTCATCGCATTGTGTGACTTCTCCTGTTACTAATACAATGCCTAAGAGAGCTGACAGCACGTCTACCCTGTTAATAATCACGCAAGAACCAACGCATCTCTAATTTACACCTTCTGAAAAAGATGTGTGTGTGCAAGTCAAAGAAGGTTACGACGTGTGTGTGAATCATTGACTGCATACATTATACAGTCTGTGGTGTGAAATGTGAAGCGTGTGGATGCTGCTGACCTTCCCGTCGCTGTCGCAGGCCGTGTGGATCTGGAAGTAGTCCTTCTCTGAGCACGGCGGCCTCGCCTTACACTCTGCCCACCCCTCCTCTGAGAGAGGAAGCAGAGACATGGAGATGTGACGATCCAGCATGCAGGGGGGCAGAGAAAAAACATGCATAACCAGAATGTGGCGAGACTCCGAATCAGAAAGGGGTTCACTGCCGAGCTGGTTTTCACACACATGGAACAAAAAGCAAATACTGCAAAGGTCAAGAATCATAAATATTAAATAGACAATAGTGCACCTGAGTGCGATTATGAAGTCTGAAGGTGCATGCTCTCGTTCCTAGTGTACATACGTGAGTAGTGGTGTTCAGGGCAGGGTATACAGGAGGATGCGTCCTTTATGGAGAAGGTGTTGCTGGGGCAGGGCTGACAGGACGAGGAGCCGGGGGTCGAGCTGAACCAGCCGGGACGGCACGGGAAACACTCTGACGTGTACGCTACACCTGTGTGTTCATTAAAAAGCAGCACAATATGCACACACAAAGTCTTTTTTCAACTTTTGAGCTGGATTTTTAGAAATTGCATGTTGTTCATTATTGTGTGTTTGAGTTGAGCTCTACCCTCTATCTGGATGTTCTTGAGCAGCACAGGTTTGACCATCTTCCCTCCCACCAGGATGCCGGTGGTTCTCCAGTACAGGATGTTCGTCCCGGACTTCAGACTTACCTTAAAATAAAAACGGAGTGGTGAAGCACTCTCAAACCATAAAACTCTCCCGACTCACACAAGCAGAAACATACTGTACACTCACTGTGTGTGTGTCCCATTCTCCATTGTTGGTGACTTTAATCCACTTCTGGTCGTCAGTCTGGGCCATTTCCTGACATTGCTCGTTCTGGACCTGAACACATGTAGACATGAGAGCAATTAGCTACAAAATAACGGTTTCAGACAATTTAGTAAAGTAAGCTAAGACAAGCACAAACTCTGTGATAATAATTTTACCAGAAACTAGTTAGTTTAATTTGTCCAAAAATTTAAGTGTAAAAACAACAATTAGATATATAACGTAGCAGATTTTGTTACCTTGGGACCAAGACAGACAAGCTATCCTCTTGTTTCTTTATGCTAGGCTAAGCTAGCCAGCTGTAGCTTCACATTAAGCCTACTGACATGTGTATCAGTGTATTTCCCAAAATGTATAACTATGTTTTTCATCAATTATCTCTCTTAAGATGGAAAACTGTCTGAAATCGCATTAAGAAAAAACATAGCAACCTGAAAGTCTCCATAAACTGGATAACTTGGCCTGAGCAGTTTGTTTGATGCTTTGATAGAAAGATCCCTGATGATTTCTGTTGCATATAATCACAATATATGTGATATGAAGCAATTACAGCTGCTTACATAGAACTCAAAGAAGATGTTGTTGTCTGGATACTGGTAGGTGAAGGAGACTGATCCCTGTTTTTCCAGGTGGACGGCGTAAACCAAAGACACTGTACACTCATCGCGGTTTGACTCCAGATACACTCCCTGTGGCGTCCATGAAGAGCTGCAAGGACAAAACACAACCATCAAAATAAAAAAGTATACAACCAGTTTAATTTAAGTTTAATTCACTTGAATTCAACTCCATCTGTCTGACCTGTGTGAACTGCAGTGTTTGTGTCACCTGTTACAGGCCTGAATGTCCTCTCCGTTCGGCCCCGGGTCCAAGAAGCTGGCCATGCTGGTGAATCCTGCAGGGATGGCGTCCCATTGGTCAAAACGGAGCCCGCTGCCCAGGGAGTAGGATCCGGCCGCACACGGCGTGCACTTCTGCGTGGTCATCTCTAAAAACATCCCAGCCGGACAGGAGAAAGCTGTGGCACGGAGAGGAAAAAAGACGGTTATATTTACATGTAAACACACACACACATTTGAGCACACACTCTGGCAGTGCTTACAGCAGTCTGTTCCTCTGGTCGGGGGTGGAAGGTCTGAGCAGGAGCCTGGATTGAGTGGGATGGCGACTCTCCATCGTGACCCTGTGCTGTCACACTCTGTGTACTGGTAGAAGTAGTCCGTCTGCAGAACACACAATAAGATACATACAGGGATCAATACCCAGTACAATATTCTTGTTTGTAGCCACGCTAGCAGCATGGCTAGTCTACATTCAGGTGTACTTTGTGCTACTTAGCAAATGTTACCATGCTAACGTGCTAATCTTAGATGTTGAACACGGTAAGTTCTGAACCTGCTAAACATAAGCACGTTAGATTTGTCATTGTTAGAATGTTAGCATGACGATGTTAGCATTTAGCTTCGAGCATCACACAGAGCAGCTAGCATGGCTGTAGACCCTTTAGTCTTTTTGTTCTACCGCACTAATTATGTTTATATCATTATCACCATTACAAATACAAACACATAGCAACCGCATATCTACTCTACCTGGAAAACCATGCTTTTTTTAGTCATGTACAGCACTAAACACACATGACGGCTGATTTCATATGACAAACGAAAGCCGCTCATACAAAAAGGGAACATCCCCGCTGACCCCGATCACCACGGCAACCAACTGCTGGAACACTAATGGTCCATTAAGAGCAACGACAGCGGGTCATCTGTACGATCGCTTCTTTCCAAGGACTGCCGGTCGTGACATTGTGCTCATCACTGAACTGAGTGAGTTCATCGTGTAGGGGAACATTTTGTCCAAATTAACATGAATTAATTGCTTTTATGCTCCACAGGAACAAGGTTAAGATGGCGTCATCCAGAGTTAAAGATGACATAAAGAGTTTGTTAACTCTCTCATTTAAAGTGTTTTTTTTCTAGACCTAGTAGGAGTTATTATATACTGAAGACTTTCTTCTAGATTTTCTCCCTTTGAATAAGTTTGCCTGGTTTGTTTGATTTTCTCATTATCTCTATAGTTCTTCTAGTACACTGCTTTGAATATTGCTTGTTAAATTAGGTATTTTCTTGCTCTAAAATTGTTTCCTTTTCCCTCTATTTTGCCTTTGAATATGTAAAACAGTTTCTACTTCATGCAACTGTTATGAAGGGTTTGCTTTACAACTTCCTTAAAGTCCAAAGCCCGGCTCTGGCACATCTCCATCTCCTCCCCCGAACCTGCTGTTCAGCTGGGCAGACAAATAGTCAGAGCGCGCAGGCAGCTGGCTGCAGCACAGCACTGACATCTAAGTAGCAGCTAATTAAACGGGAACAATCACAGAAGTGACCTATGTTGTTTGTACAGGGGAACAATCAGAGATAGAGAGATGGCTTGCAGTTGTATGAGTGTGTGCAGTACAGATAAGCGTGTGCTCTTTCAAATGTATAATCACCTCGCTGCAGCAACAAAAAAAGGACGTTCATGCTGCCCTCCCCCAGCACACTCACGATTTGCGAATAGGTCATGTGACATGCCAACCACTTCATTAAAATGTAAACATGGCAACCTGCGCTGTGATTCACCTGCTGATTCTTCCTGTGTAAATGGACAAATAAGAGGGTTGGTATCTGTGCTAATGTTTTGACAGTTGGGGTAAAAGGTGACTGAAAAAAGGACATGGGCTAACATGCCTCACTAAAGAAGAGAGACAGGGAACAGGGGATGAAATTCAGCACCATGACAAGACATCCTCTGAGTAAAGAGATTAGATGACTGGACGAAAATAGGCTTATTTTTTGGCCAAGAGTAAGATGAGTAGATCTCTTCCTCACTAATAACTATCCAATCAGTGTGAAGCTAAAGCAAAAAGCAGCTTAGTTCAGCAACTCTGTCACATTGATTTCTCTGTGAAAACCATAGTGAGGAAAAAACATTATTTTGAACAGATGTCACTTTCCTTCTAGGATGTGAAAAAATTCTGAAGGGGGCTAAGACACTATTTTAATCCAGCCTTTTCACATGCTGTGCCCTGATTTTCAGCATTAGCACGTCGAACATGGCCTCATAATGTTCAATCCATTTCAGAAGGAAATATGCACCTTCACTGCGTTATATTCATCTGACAACTTAAGTTGGCAGTTCAAATTATTTTAATTATACTACTTCTGTACTTTAATGAAGTACAAATTTTAATGCAGGGTTCTTTTCGAAGATCATTACAACACTCTGGCATTGCCACTTTTACGTTAGTAGAAGTAAATACAGGGCTAGCCGTTCGTTAGCTAAAGTTAGCATAAAATCTGGAAGCAGCTAGTCTGACTTGTCCTGATATAAAAAAAAATCTACTACCAACCACCAACAAATATAAAGCTCATAAATTTACACCTAACATTTGTTTGTTTAATAATAACAACACTGAACGGTAAAAACTATGATGTGGGGGCTTAGCTTTATGCTCGTCCAATTCAGAGTACAGTTGGCGGTTACCAGGCAACCAATGGCTGACTATGGCAGGCTGAAGTAAGGTCTATTTCTTGTATTTGTTTATTAATAAAGAAATACACCAGGTGAAAAATGTTGTTATAAAAATGTAGTTAATTTTTAAGAGCTGAAACTTCCATCACTTCTACATTGTATTAAAGGAGATAGGATTTGTTACAGAGTCAGAGACGTCTTGCTCCGGAAGTCGTTTAAAACCATGCAAACTGGTTTAAAAATAAAAACATTAAACAGTCCGTAAACAATGATTGATATAGTTTAGGCTGCACATTGAGATAACACCGATTCCTGACAGCACTGCCCGGTTCTCTCTTGTCCACAGCGGGTGATCCTGGCCCAGTTGGCCGGCAGGTGGCTGCCCAGAGGAGGGATGGAGGCCAGCAGACAGCGTCATCTCTTTATGGAGCGTGTTTATGGTCAACATGAACCGTATTTTAAGCCGAACAGGGCCGTCAAGAGGACCGTGTGTTCTCGTATGAGATCATTATTTAAGCTTGAGAGGAACTTGCAGTAGCAGTATTTTTTATTGTGAATTAGAAGAAGCAGTTTTAAGATCTGGTTGTTTATTTCTGCACGCATTGCCATTTTAATGCCTTGATCGCCGTGCTAAAATAGCTGATAAACAATGGTAATTTCAAGATTAGAAGAATGACCATTGAGACCCCTATATTTGCCACTTAAATCGCAAAATCTATCACAAATTTAGGCTTACAAGAGTAAGGGGGTATTAGCAGATAATGTTAATAGTAAAAAGCGCTCACCTCATCGCACGGCCGCAGCGCTCTGTCGGTGGACACTGATGATGCGAGAGCGATGATGAAGAGTAAAAGGCAGCGGGGGAACCAGGAGGCCCACACCTGCTCCCGCATCCTCAGCTCGGATCACAAACAGCCGGCTGTCCGCTGCCTGGAGTCACAAACATGAAACAGGCCGAGCGGTGAGTTTTTATGCGCTGCTGTCCCTGTCATTGATGACTCCTGCCTGCCTGTCTCTCAGTTACCCCCCGCTGTCAAAATACACGGTGTACAAATGACTTTTCCGGTCATGGCTTTCAAATTAAAAGTCCACTCATGCCGAGATTAAAATGAGAATTAAAAAAAATGAAATTAAAAAGCTAATATTCTTTGTTATTGTCCTTATTTCCCAATATTTTCTTTATTGATTTTTTTTTTTTTTTTTAATATTCTACGATTCTTTTATTTTCGGTTTACATTAAACAGATTAATCAGTTGACCAAGAATTTAGACTGTATGAATCAAGTCATTTGAACAACCCACCCTGGACTCCTGGAAGACCTATTTTCTGAAAATAAAAGTGAAAAATAAATTACACTAGAGAAAATTCTTCGGATATATCAATGATAAAAAATTCTTGCATTTGTAAGAGACAGTGCTATAAAATTCAACACCAATGTTAAATATGCTAATGAAAGGAAACGGTTCTTTTGGCTTGTTAATATCAGAATTAGCTTAAAGCTAATTTTCTTCTGCATCTGGACGATTTCTTTTAATGTATAAGCAAATAAATTATACATACAATTAAAACTAACTGTTTCAGGAGAATTCTGTCATAAAAGACAGATGATGGCCGCGTCTTCAACATGCTTTTATTTTGAAATTACCAACGCTTGTCTCGTCTATTTAATTGTTGTTCGTTTAACTACTCTGTCAGCACTAAACCTTCACTCAGACAGTGACGCCACGAGTGTGATAACGCACGTTATCTTGATTGACAGCTGAAGATAGACGCAGGCCTGCGGGCTGCAGAGCTTATTATAACTCCTGCTCCTCCTGACATGTTCACTATAGTTAATGGGTTTGAAGCAATTGTTTATAGCCTAGATGTCTAAAACATCGCTTTTCAGCTAATTTAGCCCAATGTTGTCTCAACTCTCTCATGTTGTGGCCAAAATTAAACATTATGACAAAAACGTTTAAACTGATCTCATCTTTCTGATTGAGAATCTCTTATTCTTTATGTTTCAATATGTTTTTCTGTTCTTGTGCATGAAAAAAATTATCTTTTTACATTATTTCATTATCTTATTTCATAATTATTGTACAATTTGTATTTAATGCCAGTTAAGTAATTTAATTTCGTTTTATTTTCATTTCTTTCACATGTGTGCAATTTAACACTGAATTTATGTTGATATATTTTAGTTTTATGATCAAATCAAATATGATGAGTAGCTGTTTGTTTATTTACCGTTAGGTTGCAATAGCATACAATGGCGGTACAGAATTATCCCCACGAAGAAGAACCCGGAAGTGACGTAAAGTGCGGAATCAAAACAGTTAAAATTTGACAGCTCGGCTCGGCAGCTCATAAGGCTTACAAAATGCAATGGGAACTGTTACTGCCAATGTCGGAAACGAAGTACACTATTTAGTCGATGTCTTTATATACTGGGGCGACTTTTTACGGAACTGTCGAGGAATGCTAATGAGAGGAAAATGTTCTTTTGGCTAGTTTATCCACTAGCTAACTACAGCAGCTTCATCTAACTAGCAGGTTAGCTTCTTCGGCTAACGAAAGTTGCTCCATGGCGATCTATGGGCTGAACATTACCATATATAGACCGACAACAGAGCTCCCTCGTCGGTGAAATGTAAACGGAGACTCGCCGAGGAGGCTGACTTTGGGGCAAGTAAACACAAAAGAAAAAACACTAGCGCGCCAGCTTCACCATGTCATCTGACCAGATTATCGCCATCGTCATGGATGACAAAATCTACGAGGTGAATAAAAAGAAGCTGATAGAGAAGAGCGACTACTTCCGTGCACTGTACAGCTCCGGGATGAGGGAGTCCACGGAGGACTCTGTGCAGCTGCAGGGGCTCAGCGTCCCCGGTCTGGAGCTGGTCCTGGAGTTCATCAACACCTCCAAGGTCCAGGTTGTCAATGAGACTCTGGAGGACCTGATTGAGACCGCCTCCTTCTTGCAGGTCACCTCCATCCTCAAGCTCCTCACCTCGGAGATCCGACAGGACAACTGCGTGGAGCTGTACAGCCTCTCTGAAGTCTACGGGACCCACGATCTGCGCCATGCTTGCCTCAAATACATGAGCTGTTACTATCATCCCATGGTGAGGAGACCTGAGTTCAGCAGTCTCCCCTCTGCTGTCAGAGACCAGGTGAGGGAGATGCGCATGAAAGGCACCGCCACTCTGGTAGCCATTGGAGACTTCACCTGCCTGTCCCTGGATGTGCCGGATCAGGATGAACCCTGGTCCATGCTGAGATACGGAGAGATGGAGCAGCGATGGAAGCCGCTCGCAAACAACCTGCCTCCAGATATGATCAACGTTAGAGGATATGGCTCAGCCGTGCTCGATAACTACCTTTTCATAGTTGGGGGATACAGGATGACAAGTCAGGAGATCTCTGCAGTGCACTGTTACAACCCCTGCAGGAACGAGTGGAACCAGGTGGCCCCACTCAACCAGAAGAGGTATAACCAGATATACACATTTCCTTTTAAAATAATCAGTAGCTGCTGTCATGTTTTACTCACGGTGTCCCTGGCCTCAGGTCAAACTTCAAGCTGCTGGCAGTGCAAGGGAAGCTGTACGCTGTAGGAGGCCAGTGTCTGGGCACAGTGGAGTGTTACACCCCGGAGCAGGACTGGTGGACCTGCGTGTCCTCGATGCCTGACCCGCTGGCTGAGTTCTCAGCGTGTGAGTGCCAGGGGATGATCTACGTCATGGGTGGATACACTGCAAGAGGTTAGTTTAACTCAGTCCAAGGATTCAAGGTTATATCAGTATGGAATAAAATACCTCTGCTCCATTTACATACAGTAAAAAACATGTGTATTTGCTGCTCTACAGTCATAATGTACACTGTGAACAGACATATCATATACTGCAATATATAACAGATATAAACTTGCTTCTCAGTATCAGATATCTCCCACAGGGGTGGCTCATTGCTCCTCATTATGTCCTGTTTCCAGAGTCACTTCTGTGCAAGTCCTAGGTCATTCAGTAAGCTCTTTACAAAAAGGTCCTTGAGCAATGCACTGAGGACCAAACTGCCCCTGATGAGGAAGCCAGCACATTAAGAACATAGAAGTACTTCATATGGCTGGTTAAAGATGCTGCATTAAGGGCAGTTTATCTCCAATTTCTAATTCAATAAGAAAAATTAGAAGACAGTTTACTAACAATATTCCACTTTCTTTATATTTTACATCTTGCAAAACAGGGTTTATAAAGGAGAATGTTGTGTTAGTTAATACAAGCCTCCGGCCATTTAATCCTCTGACTCAGCAGTTCCTGAGCTAAAGCTTGAGACTCGTCAAGGAGAGTTCAAATTATGACAAAAGGGATAAGAAAGAAAATGAGCTACATTTTCCCCCCGGCTTTAGTCTAAAGAAAGCTGTCTTTCTTTCATCGTTGACAGGCTATTTATAGATCTTTTCCTTTGTCTTTATGAAAAAGAAAAGTGTGTGGCATAACAAACACCTTTTAAAGAAAGCAGAATCCATTCTGTCTGAAAGCACCCACCACCTGCACTTTGACTTTCAGACCTCACCTTCCAACTGCCAAAACCAACAGATATAAATCCTTCATTTCATTGCTAAACTCTGATAGTAAAAGGTAATATCAGCTTGAGCACCGAACTACACTGGGTAAATATTGTGTTAATGCCATTAGTGCTTGTGATTTGGTTTGATATTACCTCATTGGATGCACCGTGACACATCATAAGTGATGTAACCTGGGGTCATGTGGTGCTACAGGGCTTTTTAATGTTACCACCTTCATCCAGGCGACCCCAGCAGGGTTGATTAAGTCCTGGCTTGAGTCCCAGAAGCACTCACACTCTTATACGGCTCGCTCTGTTTGATCCACAGGCATCTAAAGGATCTGTTCTGATGCCTCCTTCTGATAGCTTTTGTTTTCCTAACCCGGTCAATCCAGACGACTGAGCACTCTGCTGAGTTTGTTGTGGAGATATAAGTGTATATATATGCAGGATATGTCATTTAAAGTTTGTTTTTTGTTAAAGAACCTTTGATTTAGACTAAAGAATGAAGGAAAACATTAAACATGTTTTAATTTCTTTGTGCCGACAGACAGGAACACAAGTGTCCTCCGTTACTGCCCGACCTCCGACACGTGGACGGTGTTCCGATCCTGCACTGCTCACATCCGGAAGCAGCAGATGCTCTCCGTGGAGGACACCATCTACCTTGTTGGGGGCTACACCCACGAGCTGGAGTTAGCCCAGCGGCAGCGACGTCCCAGCCAGACGGAGGACGTGCTGACGGTGCAGTCGTACAACGTCACCACGGGGGAGTGGCTCCAGCTGAAGGAGAACACGTCCAAGTCGGGCCTGAACCTGACGTGCACGCTGCACAACGACGGCATCTACATCATGAGCCGGGACGTCAGCCTGCCCACCAGCCTGGAGCACCGCGTCTTCCTCAAGTACAACATCTTCTCGGACGCCTGGGAGGCCTTCAGGCGCTTCCCGGCGCTGGGACAGAACATGCTGCTGTGCTCGCTGTACCTCCCCAACCTGCTCTGATGGAGACGGAGCTGATTGAACACTAACACAGAGCGGAGCCATGCAGCCTCAATTCAGGCCAGTTGCTTGTTCTCGCACAGAGTGGGTTTCTGTGGCATCAGTGGGAACAGTGTGCGGTTGCCAGGTTGGAGGCCTTGTGACCTCTGTGCCTATAAAAAAAAGCACTACATTGTACATACTGCTGTGGATGCAAATACAAAAGCTACAATGACAACAAGTATTACAGTGATGCAGCACCATGGCCAGTTAGATCAACAACATCAGAGCAGCTGGCCCCAGTTTGTGCCTCTCGTGTGTTAACATAAATACTACATTCAAGTTACTGAGGAAAACCAAATGTTTCTCTAACAAATATTTACCTGGAAAGTTTGAAAAACCCAGAACTTTGTTATGAAAAACACACTTACTGCTGCTCTGGAAGTATCACCAGAATTCTCAAAGACTCTCTTAACCATCAGGATAGAAAAATACTTCTTCTGCTGCATCAATTAAAGTAGCAGTGTGTTAGATTTTAGGAGGATCTATTGGCAGGGATGAATATAAAATATAAAATATATTTTTTATTATTGTATAATCACCTGAAAATAGGAATAGTTTGCATGTTTTTCAACGTGAAACTCCATCTCTGTTGCTACATTTGCAATTCAGGAAATGGGTTAAAAATCTATTTTATTGTGCAGCACACGTTTTTCCTATCCACACGAGTGTTTAAGATTCTGGAAAGTTCTTTAGAACACCTTCTGGGTTTTTCAATCATTGTCTGGTTATTATTTTCAGAGAAACATTGTTAAAGATGTTAAAGAAGAAGAGATGTTAAAGTTATAATCTCAAAGATTTTTGTTTAAATAAATGTCTGTTAAGTCACTGTCTATCGCCGAATGAGGTAACACAAAGGTGATTGAGCCGATGACCCACTGATGAAAGCCTTTGCATTTGCAGTATTACAGACTGGGTGTCTGGGGCCCAGTTAGTGACGTGTTTTCCATCAGACAGCAGCGGTTGGTCTGCCAGAGAGGGTAGGCGGAGCTAAGCGGCTGCTTTTCCCGCTCTCTGCAAGTGTTGCAAGTAAACAGTAATCTACTATGGCTGAACAAACAAAGAACAGATGGATGACTACAGATACAACTTCAACAAGAAGTGAAAATCCGAAAAAGAAAGCGACCGTCAGCCAGGAAAATCAAGAGTTACAACCATGACAAATGGAGCCAGCTGTAGACGTCTGGTTAAATTAGGAAGTGTCCTCCCCCAGTTACCTGAAATATTTGAGTTAGTCAGTTTAAGCTTTGTTGAATGTGCTGCTGACACATGACAGGAACAAACTGGAGCTGCATAACAGCATGCTTTTTAACCTATGGGCCACAGTATTCTTGATGTTTACACTCCAAATGTGGCATTGGCGTACAAGTTTAATCTTAATCACTACAAACCTTAAAAGATCTCAGAAACGTGACGTCTTAACGTACTGTACATAGCAGATAATCATGAGAAATGGCTTTGGTTTTACACTGCCAGATTAATGAGAGTTACCGTTGGGATGAGGAGGCTCAGAGGGAGCTTCATGTGTTCTTTGTACTCTTGCACTTGTTTTATTTTTTCCAGAGAAAACACTAAGCAAAGCTTAAAGCGCAACTCCATGAAATGATGCACATGTGCCTTCTGCAACCTCAGTTTATGGGAACTTGATTAAAAAAAAAAAAAAGCACAAAATGCAAGACTTTGTTACATTGCCAGCGACTGACCAAAACTGCTGTGTTTTCTGTTTCCTCTCTGCTCGAGCAGATTTGATTTCTCGGAGGTACTTTTCAGTCCCTTGTTTGAATATTGAGGGTGTGTTGACGTGAGAAACGAGCCTCAAAGCAGATTTATTTTCCCTGAAACTCTTGAAGTTTTGGTTAAATGCAGCACTTAAAATGTTTGATTTGGTGGTTTCAGATTCTCTCTGCATTACTTCTTTGTTTGACAGTTTGGAGATTTAAGGTTATGATAATAAAGACGATGTTCAGGGGTCTGTTCTGCTGTTTGTACTTTAGTGCAACTCTTGTTATTGTGTCATTTCTTCAAGTGTATTATTTTTTATTTCAAAATCAAGCAAGAGAACAGGCTGATCAGAACACATGTAGCTTACCTTTATTATAGCCATGAGGGGAGCTTAAAGCCTTCACACAGCCAAACAGGTGTTCCCACCTGCAGAGCTGTTTGAACGCCGCCTCTCTCTGTGGAGGGAAAATGACATCATCAGTCGTGTTATGATTTTGATAACATCCTTTTTCACAGCTGACATTTTGAATTTGTCACAGCAAGATGAGCGCAGGTGTCTCTAAAGTAATGACATTAGTGATGGCTTCATTTCAATCAGGTGTCCCGGTGTGACACGACAGCGAGCCGGGATGCAGAATACAAAGAAACTGGGAATAGAAGAGGAAGTTACAGATACTTTCCAAATGTAAAAATACTTAAATGCTTTAAAATGGATCATTAAGTTATTATAACACATGCATTTGTGTCAAAGCAGGATTTCACTGTCATAGCTGATTAATGAGAAGCCCTTTTTGATCTAGGCTTTTAAACTATTAAGTATAAATTCATATTATTAAAATCCTAAAAGGAAAAGAAGCAAATTGTCACGTCTGAGAAGCTGGCACCATGAAAAGTGTGTGCATTAAAGGTCACTTAAACAACTACCAAAATAATCTGTCTAAATGTACAAGATCATTTTATTTTATAAGATTGTCATTTGTTTTTCAATGCAAACATAATAGTAATAACTTCAAAACAGATGTTTACAAAGTGCTTCGATAGGCAAACAAAAGCAGGAAGATTACAGAATATAGAACAGATTATAGAACATTAAACAATGAGGCCAAACAGAGAGGCAAACAAAAGGCAAGAACACAAGGCCGACAAGAATATGTAAATAAGAGACATAAAACAGGCAGACCTTGAAAGGCAGTTAGAGGAATAAAGCCAAACAAATAAAGAGAAAAATAAAGGGAAAAAAAGCAATTTGGAGGACGCTATCCGCTTCTCCAAAGGGCCCTGGAAAACCTCCGCCAGAATATGTAAACCCATCATCTGGAGCTCGCTAAACCACACTTCCTCAATCTAGGACGCCCGCCTCCGATGTCATGTCTCGTTCAAAATCGTCAGGTTTGAAATGTAGACTGCAGACCTGAAGATTTTTCACACGATCCACCGGTATATTCTCGTTGTATTTCAGATTCTGTACGGCTCTGAGCTGTCGCCCGCAGTGTAAACGGTCGTATTTCACTCCAGCGTCTCTCGCTGGGTCGTTCCTCTCAGAGGGAGGGGCGCAATGCACGCTGGGAGTTGTAGGAATGTAGAATGGGCGATACCACGAGCTGTTTGTACAACTTTCTCCACAGCTATGGCGCCAATTTCAAATATTATTGCTTCTATTGATTACAGAGAACACCAGCTTTGACTGACAGCGGCTTTTTCCAGGGGCGAACTGCTCCTTTAATAAACATATTTCATTTGTTTCCACCACTGATGATTTCCAAGAATATTGATGAGTCCACTAAATACAATCCTACATGTGTACAAAATCTTAAAATATGCCTCAATGTACCTTCTGGTATATTTATAGTAGTTATTTTTAGTTTTTTAAGAGATTACATCATCCATCTAAAAGAAGACATCTTCGAGGACGCAGCATCTCTCTGTGTCGCTGACATACCAGTGTTGTAAGATCAGGTCTCTGACTTCACACCTCCACAGCTGCTTTGCTGTATGAATCCAGCATGTTTGGCAGAATTTAAATCCTGATGCATCCCCAGTTAAAAAAACAAATATGTGAGAGAATAAACAAAACAGGAGGCGACCAGCAGGGGGCAGCACAAAGCTTTTTAAGCATTGAACATCTCTGAAGGCTGTCAGTGTTTTCCACTTAACCTTCACAAGGTCTCCTTCCTTCAATTAAACATAGCATATTTTAAAAACATCTTCCATTTAACCAGCTTTTTTAATGAATGAGCATGTTGTGAACAAATAAAACATAAAGGATTTACTGTAGCAGATGTAGCCATCAACACCTGTAGGCTGAAAGAGCACAGTTATAAAGTATGTGTCATCGTTTAGAGGTCGTGATTGTGATATTTTTAGCTGTTGTTGGTGCGGACAGACAGGCGGACGGACGGATGGATGAAACTGGGTTCTCTAATTCACAGCGGCCACAGGGGAGAAAGAAGAAATCAATGGTTGCCATCAGAGGTTTGGATTGATCTCCTGTGTGCGGGGTCAGATCAGAGATCTCTCTCACACCTCCACAAAGGACTGCAATCAGGCGTGGAGACAAGATCCGGACTTTTACGAGTATCTGACGTACAGAATCTCGTCATTGTGCAGCTTTTTTTTGCAGAGTCAAGAGTCTTTTTCATGTCGTTAGAGTGAAGTGAGAAAATGTGGTCTGTCTGCCGAGGTGAGCATGCGTCTGTGGCGAGTGTGTGACGGAAAAGAGGAGGGTTCAGAGACCAGAGAGAGAGAGAGAGAAAAGACTCCTGACAGCAGAGATAGAGTGTAACACACAGAGAGAGAGAGAAAACCAAGGACAGACGACACTAAGGGGAGGGGGAAACACACACACACACTCCGTCACACCTTCCTCACAGTCTCACACAGCCTCTGAGAGACACAGAGCTCATCTTGACATTGTGAGGAAGATGCGTGTCTACATCAGAGGAGCATCCAGGACGGGAGAATAGCTCAAAAAGCTGCTGAGACAAATACATGCTGAGGACTACAAACAGAGAGAGAGCGAGAGAGAGAGCAGAGTGAGCCCAGAGGGAAGGACAGTAGCATTCAGAGAGGGCAAAGAGAGAGGAAGAGGTTTGCAGGTTTATTCTGTTGCCTTGAAAAGGACCAAAACAGCTCCTTAAAAAGACGTCTGTAAGGGTTTCTCCTCCTCTCTGCACACGGACTTTCACTATCTGCTGCTGCTGTGAGGTTAAAGTCTCTCCCAGAAGAAGAGGCTGCTTTACAGACCCGACACCATGAGTGAGGCGAAGAAAGGTGAGCTAGCCATCCGGGATAAAGCCATCCTGCACCAGCAGAGGCGTCTCAAGCAGGCCACCCAGTTCACACACAAGGACTCGGCTGACCTCCTGCCCCTGGACGGGCTGAAGAGACTGGGCACGTCCAAAGACCTGGTGAGTGGACTTTCAGAGAATCCAGATGAGTGCTTCATAAGTCACTTGATTGGAGAGGCTGTTGTGTTTGTCGCGGGGGATTTAGCAGGTGTTAAAGGTTGAGTTGGAGTGGAAGTAGGTGCAGCGTGTCCAACGGCATGTCGAATAACATTTAGAGACAGTAAGGTGGTTAACTCCTGCTTAAAGACTACAATATTAACAGTAATAAAGAAAGATTAAAATCCATGCAGCTTTCTTGTCAAAGCTTTGCGCTTACGTTACCCACAATGCCGCTCAACCACCTGCAGTTTGTGGGGAGATTAGGGTACGGTATGCTAGTAGCGGCTAGTGTAGCTGCAGAACGCTAGCCTCAAGCAGAGAGTAGTGTGCTAAAGAGGTCTAGTTGCATCCCTTCTTTCAAACTCAACACCTTAAAGTGTTAATCTGGGAGATTTTCATTTGAATAAATGTCTGTTATAATGTCATATTAATCCTTTTAGATCACATCCCCGGTAATATTGTGCATGTATTTGACAATATAGGCCAAAAAAATACAGAAAATCAATTTCTTCTTATTCTTATATCAAAATCTGATATTTTTTTCTCCCTGTAAAACTAAATTTCACACATGCTTACGTAAGTTAGCACCAAACAATTTCAACCAATCAATCTGCAACATTCAGCCGCAGAGCACCAAGAGCGCTCGGTCAGTTAGCTAGCTACTGCGCTGTGGAGAACGTCTGTCTACGCCCACTACGATCAAATCAAATCCCTCTAATGATATGTCCCGCCTGCACGTCCTGTTTCACTCAGAAATACGTCACGATACGGAAGATAGATACTCTTGAAATGCTGTTTCAGCTGGACTTAAAGTCACTATCTATCGCAGAATGAGGTGACACAAAGGGGATTGATGAAAGCCTTTGCATTTTCAGTATTACAGACTGGGTGTCTGGTGCCCAGTTAGTGACGTGTTTTCCATCAGCCAGCAGTGGTTGGTCTGCCAGAGAGGGTAGGCGGAGCTAAGCGGCTGCTTTTCCGCTCTCTGCAAGTGTTGCGAGTAAACAGTAATCTACTATGGCTGAACAAACAAAGAAAAGATGGATGACTACAGATACAACTTCAACAAGAAGTGAAAATCCAAAGAAAAAGAAACAAACTCGACGCTCAGATGAAGCAAACAGTCTGAAAAGGAAAGCGACCGTCAGCCAGGAAAATCAAGAGTTACAACCGGAGCCAACCGTGGACGTCACACATGCAACACTGTCTGGATATCTGGGAAGTGTGCTCCTGCAATTACCGTTTATCGCCATAAGGTGCCGCCAAAGAGAACGAAACTTTGAGATCATAACTTTAAGCAAACATGTCTTTTGGAAAAAATCAACAAACCTACACCTGGTTTGTTTTTTTCCGCCATCATTACCACACGCCACACCTTTGTTGTATTAGCTCGTTTCAGTTAATCGTTCTTAAGTTAATTATTAACGTACAAAGTGATGTTGTGATGTTTCCTTATTTTCATGCTGATGGTCTTCTTGATTTATATATTGATAATTACGTCTTCAAACGCAGAAAACAGTCTGAGGTAGTTCCCCAGAGTCTCAGGTGACGTCTGCAGATGACTAAACAACAGTTAACTTCCTGTTCACAGTGGTATTAAAGAGAGAAAAGGAGCGAATCTTAACATTGAACAAACTGCAAGTTGTGAATTTTCTTTAAAACTTAAACAATACATAATCTGTTGGTTGACTTATTTATTGACGGTTTAAAGGCTTCAGAGAGCGGCTGCAGCATGCCTGTAAACTCTCAATTTTACTGTCAAAGTCACGCGGAGGAAGCTATTTGACTATGAGTATGTCCACCATCTCCTGCAGGCACTAATGCACTATTGCATTTATTGCATGTCGTAAAGTGCAGCTTGAAATGGAAATTTATCATGGAATGGGTCATGAAAGATTCAGAGTCTTGTGTTCTGCATACAAAGGAGGGAAACACGAGCCAAAGCCTGTCACATACACTGAGCAGAGATGTCATACACTCAGGGACACACTCACATTAGGGCTGACGTACACGATGAAACCCAGTCCTGCATGTTAAGTGAGACCTCTTCACCTCCCCTTCCTCCATAAACCCACTAAACCGAAGCAGTTATACACTGTGGAGGAACTCCCTGTAATAATCTCAACAATTTATTACTCCACCTCTCCGCTGACACAGTTCTGGTTTGATGGCGGCTTCCCAGATTCCCCAGAGCTCTCCAAGAACCTCGACACAATCGCTCTGGCACCGGGAAGCAGCACTCGCACGGCTCTGTGCTCTGCAAATATCACACTGTGATGCATTTATGTGTCTGCCAGATTTTAATACCAACATTTGCTGCTAGAAAAACACCCCAATCCCCCCGTCCTTGTTCTCTTCGTCTTTGGCTGAGTCACATATTTTGTGATCTAATGATAGATGTCTCCTCTTTTACCGTCTCTGTTCTCCTGGGGTGACATATAGGTTAAAACTCCAAGTGTGGCATGAAGACGTAGATGTTATCTAAGGTGTAAAGGCTTATTTTGTAACCCTGCGAATTAATTAAATAAACAAAATTAGAAACAGACATTCATATCCCTGTCAGGATAACTAACTACCTCATTAATAACTTGGTGAACACTTTACCTTCTTTCAAAGCAGCTTTGCTACACTTCAACTGTAGCGCTAATTAGCAGTATTAGCATGCTATCCCGCTAAATTAAGATGCAAACATGGCAAAAATACCTGCTAAAGACCACTATGTTAGCATTGTCATTGTAAGCCTGTTAGCACACTGATGTTAGCATGTAGCTAAAGGCAAATCTGTGTCTATATACAGCCCCGCAGAACCGCTAACATTGCTGTGGTGTACAAATCTTGTTGGACATAGGCAGGGCTAAAACTGCTAGCTATTTAATTGCTTAGATGATCAAGAGAAAAGTAATTAGCAACTTTTTTAACCCAGTAAAAATGCCAATTATTAACTAGTTACTGCTTCTCAAATGTGACTAGTCAAGCAATTTAAAGACATCACTGTGTTTAGCGCTAATTAGCTCATTTTAGCTTCCTAACATGCTAAACCCTGAAGTCGTAATTTAACGTTGTAAAAGATAGCCCAATATTCTCGTATCTTGTATGCACACGTTCATACACTTATATGTCAGAAAATAAATCATGTCATGCTTTGGAAACTTCCTCGCATTTAATAGACAAAATATGAATCAACCAATCAAAAACAATTGACAAATTATTTGACTCAGCGAATAAACAAGCTGTGTGCATAAAATGTAATAAATATTTTGGGACTTCTGGGGGTCTAAATATGACGAACATAACATCTTATCTGCTAGCATTGTTATTGTGAGCGTGTTAGCATGCTACCCACAGAGATGCTAGCAGATTCTTCTTATTCCTGTGATGGCAGCCGGAGTTTCTTGGATCAGTCTAATTCTGCACAGCTAAACATTATTAAAGATGAAATAAAAACATGATCTAAGTCACAATAAAGATTCCCTAAAACTCTATTAGGTTTAAGGAGCGTACTGAGAGAGGACGTCTCCTGCAGGGGCCTGAAACCCTCTTATAATACCAATTATCTCATCCTGGAAGACAGAATGAAGCTCATCTCGGCAGTTATCTAAAATCTGTGGCGCAGATGTGGCCACGGGGAGCCCGGCACGATACGCATGGCATCTGGAACAAGTGATTTTCGATGTCGGAATAGCTACGGGAACTTGAGGGAGGAGTGGAAATTGCCTGTAATCTCTTCTCTGCAGACAGCCGGCGACGTTATGCGGGCTCTGAATAGACATGGAGAAACTCGATGAAAAGAAAGCATGTGTTTGTGAGGCGGCTCGCATGCTGAACCCTCAGAGACAAAAGATGATTTAGTCTGGAAAAGGCTGTCAGATCCATTTTATTTGTCCGTAGGCTGTCTGACTATGAATCAGTGTCTGTTGTTTTCTTTATTACATTTGTATTGTCTTGTTTTATTGAATTACAATACTGCTGAAGAGTTATTACTTTCCTTTTGGCTTGTGGCCTCCAAAACAAAGGTCATACCTTAAAGAGAATAATCTATATAAAAGCTACATTAATATAGAAGGCTGGTATTTTTCTATTTAGATGACATTGTCTTATAGGCAGAGCGTATATGTTTGGAAAATCTATTCATCCTTACAGTCATTGTTGCCCAACTGTAGTTATAAATGTTGGAACTACTAGTCGATTAGTTGCTTAATTAGTTTTATTTTCAGACGTTTTATAGGCTAAACATTCAAAACAAATAAATAACAGGAATATTAAGTTAGTGATCTGCATGCAAATCTTCCTTCCTGCCATCCTTCCTCCAAATTTGTGCTTCCTGGCCTGTCCTGTCCTGTGTGTAACACAGCAGCAGAGCTGGTTATGTAAGAGTGTTTGTTTTGCTGCTCTTTAGCCTCAGGTCCTCTCACTCTCAGCAGCAGCGGCAGCATCACTGCAGCCATGTTGTGTTGCGGAGTGAAGGGGAGCAATGAGCATGAAAAGGGCAAAATCTACAGCTCGAATGCAAGAGCGATGAAGGGGAAGGGAAGAGACGGCTGGAGACGTAAAGGGTCAAAGAGGACGCTCCGTTTGGAGTGGCTGTTTTATGTAACACAATTTACACGCATGTATCTACACAGAGTGAACAGGACAGGATGAAAGTATATATATATGTGTGTGTGTGTTTGGGGAATTGCATTAACACCTGAGCTCAGCATGGACCAAGTTATTGTGTCGACGTTTTCTATTGCACAGACTCAATATTTGTTCCCCAAAGCTGCAACACAATGAGAGAAGGAAAGAAGTCTTTAAAGCAGCAAGGTTGGCTTATTCAGCAAAAATACGACAATCAGATGTTTGAAAAGGCGATTGTTATTTCTTAGTGTTAAGGTTCCCTTCATATATTCAGTTATTTTCTACACTCTTTTCATTTTCATGCCATTCATTTAAAGTTTTATAATGTTTTAAGAATTTTAGCCTTGTTTGCTTAGAAAAGTCTTTTGTAAAACTCACAAATTAAATTATTTAATGACAAAAAATATGACACCAAATAAAAGGTTTGTTTTCAACATCTCTTAAGTACGAACGTAGTGAAACCGAGTTGTACTAGAGAACCGTTCTCTTGGCCTTTTAACCTCCTGCCCCAAACCCATTTCCCTTGTTCCTCTCCAGTCCAGTTGGTGGCAGTAATGCGCCTCCAAGCTGGTTACCCATCTCCAAACAAACACGAAGAAAAACACAAGAAATGTTGTGCTCATTTCAGATTTTTTTAAATCTCTAAATACACATCACACCTGGTATTGTTATGCAGTTAATGAAACCACCTAACAGTTAATAAAATTAGTAGAATTAGCTCTGCGTTAGCCGGGTACAATATTAAAATTCTGTTAACATGTTGCAGGGCAAGTACTTCCATTTAACACTTAGAGTACATACAAGATGTAACTACTTAGCTTAAGAGATGCTAGTTACATTCTGACTGAGCCGGGCTAGCTGTTTCCCCATCTATCAGTCTTGATGCTAAGCTAAGCGAAGCTAAGTTGTATCAATCATCTCATCTCACACTATGTAAAAAAGTATTGCTCCTTTGTGGAATGATATCAGCTAATTTTGAATGCTAAAGGAGCTTGTGTCACTTATTTTTAAAGACTTCAACTAATTTTCGACATACATTGTTTAAAAATAAATCATATTTAAATGTGAGACAAACATATTGACACGTACGAAGCTTTGAGATAAAAATATCTTCTTTTTATGTCTCTATTGTTCTGATTTTGCTGCTGCTACTGCTGAGCTTCGCTGTTCTTCTCCCTGCAGCTTAGCTGTCCGTTAGCTGAAGTCCCTCTCTAACAGATGAGTGAGCTTGAATGTGTGTGTTTGTGTGTGTGTGTATGTGTGTGAAGGCCTGTCTAATGGAGACACGGGAGTCTCCAGGTAATTCTGAGGATGATCAAAAGCTACAGAACTGGGCCTGAAAGTAGACATGTAGCATAGAAGGAATAAATAGATGTGAAAAAGTGAGCAGTACTTTTCTGGGGTGTGAATTTGATAAAAAATACTGAAGAGAGATTGTTGATATTTTTCATAAATTTGTAACTATAAAACCCTATTCAAATGTTTTAAGGAATAAGACCATGATATAACTCCAGAGTGAACTACGACTCAGCAAAAATTTAAGCTAACGTTAGCTAGGTGGTGGGTTAGCAGAGTCGCTACAGTTGCTGCTTCAAAGCTAACACACAGAGAGAGTTACACGGCATCACAACAGGATATATCTCCACAAAAGGGAATATAAGATGAATGTCATGGGCATGCAGCCTATGTTGTAGTTTGTTTCCCATTTTAAGAGCCAAGAAATGTAAAAAGCAGCTTTTACTTTAGCATACGAGAAGAACCGACAGCTAGCAAACGCTAAACTTGAAGTGTATTGGATTAGAATCAAACAACCCACCTTTAAGTCTTGATTTACTAAACCTTTTCGACCAAGTAAAGCTTTAAAAACCCACGTTAGTCGCTTAATAAACATTTCTAAATCAGTGTTTAAAGATGTTGCGCTCTTATTGAACCAGATTTTCGTGACTTCTGTGACCTCCTGACCTATTAGAAAGTCGTGGGTTTGAACAAGCAGATGTTGCTCTGTACAAAAGTTTTTATATTCAAACGTATTTCGTTTCCCCACAAAAACTCGACTGTTTATGATTTTCCCCACAAGGCAAAGGCGCACTTCAAAGTAAAGAGCAAATGTGACAATGTCACTCAGTGTGATCGTCGGGCTCTCGGGATTTGGACTCTTCCTGCGCCTCCAAAACAATGCGTGTTAAATGGCTTCAGATGCAGCTTCATTATTAGCTCCAGGACAATTAGACAAACAGGAGAGAGGTTAGTGTGAACCTGTCTCTCTCTGTCTCATCTGGAGCGGTGGATGGGCGGCAACAGACCCCCTCAGCTCTGGGTGGAGATAAAAATACCAGACAAAAACAAAACAACAAATACCCTCTAAAGCGGTAAAGAAAACAATCTGATGTAGGATTTAGTGAAGCCACAGAAAGTGATGTAAGAAAGTGAAAGAGGAGACAAAGAACAGAGATGTTAAACAATAAAGAGGAGGAAGTGGAGGAGCAGGAAGGAAGGCAACAGATGTGAAGCCGCCGGGGCCTCCTGCTCGCTGCGACAGGAAGTGAACCGCTGGGGACCTCCATCAGAATGAGAAAGAGGGCATTAGAAAGGTCACGTGATGGGGCTGGATGAGCGAGAGGAGCCTGTTGAAGTCAGATAATTAGTCCACATGGCAATTAGCCTGTAATCAGACTCACAGAGGGAGAAATATAGAGAAGAAGAAACGGAGACAAAGACACAACAGTTGTCTGTCTGTCCCACTGGCAGAGGACTGGTTTGGACTGGTTGGTGTTCAGAGGTCACAGCAGGACTCACATCAACAACATTAGCATCAGACCTCGTATGAACACAGAGTCTGACCAATTTTAGCTTGAAATAAACCCCCGTCACAAGATCAGACATTTAAGTATTTACGGTAAAATACCAAATTTATGCATACTCAGTTTTTAAAACGTCCACGTTTTTCGGGTCAACTTTCCATTCCTTTCATCGCATGATAAATAAATACTTCTACTCTGCTGCTGTTATACGTAGCAGACAATTTTAGTTGTAGTATCTTAATCTAAGTATTTGATCAGATGGGGCAAGTAATGTAATCTATATGTAATCTGTGTATGCCCAAACGGCATGTTAAAGCAATGACTACAGCGGCTAGCCTACTTTCCAACGACTCTGTTTAGAGTAGTTGTTAATTAAAAGGGTACAAATCAATGCAACATTAGTAAAAACACAACAAATATAGATTTTAGTATAATTAATTCCTCCTGAGACTGCAACAAAAAACCCTGCAGTTGTAAAGTCACATCTTGCAGGAAATATGCTAGAAGATTAGCTCGCTAGCAGTAGCGATAATTCGGCTAACCAGTGTGAATGTGTAAAAAATAAATACTAATATTTGCTCAAACAGCGGGGTACTTTACTTTTAATCAAACGTCATACAAATGGGAAAGAATAGTGCATTTGTTGGGGACTATTTTCTGTTGCGGATTAATATACATTTGATGCTTTTTTGAGTATTTGCAGCAGCAGGATGTTTGTGAGTTCACAGTGATGAAGGAAAATATCACATATCTACGGTGGCCCTGAAGTGCAAAACAAAATTACAAAGTCTGAAACACTTTGACAAAAGCTTGAGACAAATTTACATTCTGGAAAACATTTTTACATTTTAGAAAACAAAATTACATATGCAAAACACTTTTACCAAGGACAAAACTAATTTACATTTTAGAAAACAAATTGGCAAATACTTCAGGGCCACCGTACATATCGCTTCATACACAAAAACTGAAGATAATGTTTCAGCAGGACAAAGACTGTTAATTATCTGGTGAGAATAACACGGATGGTGAAAGCTTGCTTCAGCTGACGTAACGTCTTTCATACATCTTACAATCAGGAGCGATGAATTTTCAAATTAACATCCTGAGAATCCCTCCGCCTGCTGTGAAAAATGAACAAACAGACGAGACCTCAGCGACGCCAATTTCACCTCGGCTGCTTCGACAATAAAACGATTCACCGTCAGATGAAGTGTCACAGCAGGAAGGGTCTTACACAATATAAAACAGCCTTAATGGGACGCTGCTGCCTGCTGTCTTCATTAGACTTCATGATAGGAAATCCTCGAGGAGGCTGCGTGATTAATGACAATTTCACATTTTCTCAGCCTGTTAACAAGCTGCCAGTGGAAAGTTCTTACTAATTATCATCCTTTAAGTTCTGACACTACACGCCCCATAATGCTTTGAGGTAAACAGAGTGTTAACAATAGCTTTTGCCTGGTTTTTAGGCCCAAATATGTTTGGCGAATTGGTACCATTTAATGTTAGCCGAATTAGCTATTAGCACGCCCTGTTAGCAGTGAACCCATGGCTGTACATTTAACTATCACTGTAAGATATTTCCAGTGAAAAGAACTTGAAAACGTGATAATTCTCAGGCAAGTTTGGATGTTTTATGAGATCTAAGCAGATTCAAGGAAGTATTTTCAGAGTTAATGATATTCTCGGAAAGAATAAGCCACTCTGAATCTAAAAAACTGTGTATCATGAGTCATGCCTCAAATGAGGGGTCTTTTCACGAGTGAGGGTAAAATGGGTCTTGAGATTGACAGACGGATCGGTGCAGTATCAGCAGTAGTGAAGGTGTTGTACTCGACCGTCGTGGTGAAGAGGGAGCTGAGCCTGAAGGCAAAGCTTTTGATTTACCAGTCGATCTACGTTCTAACCCTCACCTGTGGTTATAAGCTTTGGGTAGTGACTAAAAGAATGAGATTGCGGATACAAAGGGCCGACAAAGGTGTCTGGGCTCAAGCCTTAGAGATCTGGGGGAAGCTTGGAGTAAAGCCGCTTCTCCTTCGCATCTAAAGGAGCCAGTTGAGGTGGTTCGGGCATCTGGGAGGAGACCCCGGGGCGGACCCAGAGCTCGCTGGAGGGATTATATATCCTCGCTGGCCAGGGAATGCCTCGGTATCCCCCAGAAGGAGCTGGAAAACGTTGCTGGGGAGAGGGCCGCCTGGGTCACCTTGCTTAGCCTGCTGCCACCGCGACCCAGCCCCGGATTCACCTCACGTCGCATCTTTGCCTCACGTCCCTTCCTTTGCGCCTCCCCTTCAACTCTCCGACCTCACAGTTCAGTTACAGCATTTAAATGAGATCATGTACAAATATAAATGGCAAGATCGTCAAGGACACAAGTAGCAGCAGTGAACGCAGCCTGCTAGCAGCCTGGAAGTCGCTAACTTAATTTGTTTGCGAGCTGACCCCGGAGCAGCCGAGGCTCGAGGAGAAACAGACGCCAAACAGAGGACAAAAGAGAAAGACTCAGTGAGAAGAAAGGCTGAAATTACACGTCAGATTCAATCTTTGCTTCCCTGAAGTCTCATGAGAGCATGGGGAAGGAAAAATATCCTCGATCTAACTCCTCCTTCCTCTCTAAACGGTTAAATCTGACATGATTTCCTTCCTTCCATCCCTCGCCTGTTAATAAAAGCACTGCAGTAGGCCACCAGACGTGATAACTATTATCAGTTAGATTATATCGTCCATGCATCTGCTGATTTGCACGCTTGCAGATGCACATAATCTTGAAGAGAGGCTGATGTCCAGAACAACAACAGAAAAATAACACTGAAGTGCAGCTGCTCTTGATTTTGATTAGTTCACATGTCGAGGAGCTCCACGATAAAAAGCTCCTCTTTTATCAGAGCTCCTGCAGAGAGGAGACGAGAGCAAATCTGCTCTGAGGATTAGGATTACTCTTATCTCAGGGCTCGGGGATTGTGTCGGAAGGAAGAAATATGGTTTAGATTTGCATTGATTGTGATGAAAGGGAGGAGAGATGTTGTGAGGAGATGAAGAGGAGAGAGGACAGAGGTGAGGGAAGGAAGGAAATGAGGTATGGGAGAGGAGATGAGAAGAGAAGAGAAGAGAAGGGAAAGAGAGGATAAACAAAGGAAGGAAGCGAGGAGAGGAGAGGAGGAGAGGTGTAAAGAGGAGAAGGGAGATGCAAAAGGAAGGAGAGGAAAAGGAGGAGAGATGAGATGTAAAAAAGAAAGGGGGTGTAGATGTAAAGAGAGAGCGGAGATGACAGGGGAGGAGGGATGTCAAAAGAGAAGAGGAAGAGACAAATGTGAAGAGGAGAAGATGAGGGAGGTGGGAAGAGGAGGAGAGGATAGATGTGAAGAGATTTAAAAAGGAGGAGAGGGATGAAAAGAGGAGGGGGGAAGAGATGTAATAAGGAAGGGGAGATGGTAAGAGGAGAGGAGATGTGAGATGTAAAGAAGAGGAGAGGAGGGACATGAAGAGGAGAACAGGAGGGATGTAAAAAGGGACAGAGAGTGGAAATGAAAAGAGGAGCAGAGGGGAGATGTAAAGAGGAGGAGCAAAGATGTAAAATGGAGAGGAGGGGTGAAAAGAGAGGGAGGGAAGAGATGTAAAAAAGAAAGGAGAAACAGAGAAAAGGAAATAATAAAAGAGGAGGAGATGAGAAGAGGAGATGTAAGAAGAGGAGTGGAGGGAGGCAAATAGGAGGAGAAATTAGAAGAGATGTAACAAGGACGAGAGGAGGGGTGTAAATAGGAGTGATGGAGGGATGTAAAGAGGAGAGGAGAGATGTAGGGTTAGAAAAGAGGAGGATAAGAAGGAGGAAAAGAGGAGATTGGAGGAGAGGAAAGGAGAGGATAGAAATGTAGGTCTAAAGAGTAGCAGAGTAGAGAGGAGAAATGTAAGAAGAGGAGAGGAGGGAGGTAAAGAGGAGGTGAAATTAGGAGACATGTAACAAGGACGAGAGGAGAGGTGTAAATAGGAGTGATGTGAAGAGGAGGAGAAGAAGGAAAGTAGGAGAGAAGGAGGAGAGGAAAGGACGGGATAGATGTAAAGAAGAGGGGAGGAAGAGGAGAAAAGGGATGTAGAGAGGAGGAGAGTGCAGTTGTAAAGAGGAGAGAGGAGGAGAGGTTAGGAGGAAGGGGAGTGCAAAGATGTAGAAGGAGAAATGTAAAGAGGAGGAGAGGAGGGTTATTAAGTGCAGTGTAAAGGGGAGGAAAAAGAGGGGAGATTTCAGAGGAGCAGGGAGGAGTAGCGAGGAGCAGGGCCATCATCAGTCTCACAGCTGCTGGGCCACAGCTGGAGCTCAGAGGGGAACGAATGGGCTGAATGTGCTCAGTGTCAGCTGGTGATTACTGCCTGTGAGTGTGGCTGTTCTGGGCATGAAGCTGCCGGCCTGACGGAGAGACGGCTCTATGAATAGACTCAAATCTAACACACAAATATGTTTTTTTTAGCAATATTCGATTCTTTTTAACTCAAATCAGGTGGTTTTGATCCGACGAGCTGTCAGAAACGTCTCCTCGGAGCCCCGTCGAGGTGTTGGATTGAGCTGCAGATCGACAGATGGACCTCTGACACCGAGGGTCTCTGAAACATAACGACAGGTCACACAGACCTACAGACATGACCAGACTTCAGATGACACCATTACACACACGTGAGGGTCGTCTCTTCGGCCCCGAGGTCATTTCTTATGTTATTTTCTCTTTCTATCTCCCCGCTGCCCGTGATATCGTCCTTTTCATTCAATTTCAGCTCAGGATCACTTTAACAGCAGCGTGTAGCTTTGCTGTGCGCCTGTTAATCAGAGCAGAACATCAAATAATGACCAGTAACATGAGGAAAAAAGAGGAGAGTAGCAGAGTCTATCTTTAAATCCCATTTGTCTGCATTAGCGATACAATCACAGCTGCTGGATGGAGTCCCCTCACAGGCGAGCGTTTGGTCATTGAGCATTGCCTTTGTGATAAAATACAACGCTATGATGCAGAATGTAACGTCTAAAAATAAATCCAGTGCCTCCTAAAAAACAAGACTAGGTCAAAGCCTAGCGTGTGGCTGACCGCATCAGGTCAATGTGCGCTTTTGTGAGCAATGTGTTACGAGGACTGTCCTTGCGAGGCCGATGACAACGTGTTTGAAAGCAGGTGCACGCTGCAGACGTAGATTAGGACAGCGGACGAGCAGCGGGGGAGTAGGCGGGGCCAGAGCCAGAGACGTATAGACAGAGAGTCGCGTCAGGGGAGGTCCAATATGCTCCATGATCCATCATTGCGATGTCACAACTCTCTCTCTCTACGGCTGTGAAAGTACCGTCACTCAGTCAGTCAGTCACATACAGACCCATGTGTAGGGCTGACACCGGCGGTCAGCCAAAAATACAGCTTTAAGAGACCAAAATTAGGCCTAATTTTAGTTAGACAGCGACCTCTAGTCACTGCAAGAATTATGACAGGATCACAGAGGAAGTCAGGTGATGCAGTAAAAAGAGCGGGAAAGTTCACATAGGGAAGAGGTCGGCGTGGAAGCGTTGGCTGAACTCAAGACGGCCACCCAGGAGACCCGTGTTCGTGTCCTGGGTGTTATTTGCGTTACGTACTTAGCAACTTTGAAACATGTAGCCACTCTTGCTAATTTCTCCAAAGTATTCAACCGAATAAATAGGCCACACCCTCAAACACATGAACATAAACTGCCGACTCGACCGTGCATCGTTACTGCATGAAACTAGCTTTCTCTGCCATGCTAGTGCGACGAGCATGCTAGTTTAAGCTTGCAGTAAACCCTGCTCATTCGCCAACTGTGAACGGGCGCAGTGGGCACAGGATGGTAGGTAGGTAGGTAGACAATCATTTTATGTAGTGTTAAAGGAGCTCAGACTAATACTGAGCTACTGAGGTGGCTAACCCAGGAGTGAACTGGCCCTGGCTGACGTGCTGTGCTTTAGTTTGCCGTCGACGTTCACGGATGCAGGTTTGAGGTGCGTTTTGACATCATGAACTTTCCCTTAGAACCTTTTGAGGAACTCGTTGAGTGCGTTTCGATAGCAGGAACCAGGGTCTAAATTTAGTTCCGGGGTAATTGATTTACCCCCTGAAAAGTCCCTCCTCGGGAGGTGGTATTTTCCAAAGGTCGAGGAACTTTGCGAGTGCTGATCATTTCTGATTGATTGTGGTTATGAATCGGCTGTAAGAATTGATTGCATTAAAATGGACTCTCCTTCCAATCTTACATTCACACACGGATAGCAAAGGCCTAAGTGCCGATCTCCAATCAGGACCTGGGCCCATTCATACCCGATGGATACGCCTTTGGGAGCAATTTGGGGTTCAGTGTCTTGCCCAATGACACCTTGACATGTGACTGTAGCAGTCATATATGTTGCTTTAGAAGTCACTTGCAATTTGATCGTTTCTGTCGTTTAGGTGTGCAGGCCTGTTGAACAAACCGCACATCTAGTCGTACTCACATACCTTTCACACCATGCTATCATCCCCTAAGACACGAGGAATCTCCGGCATGATGGCCCATGATGCCGGCACAATGTGACGGTCAAACACCATCGAGCCAGAAAGAGCCCTCCACTCTGTGAAAATCGTTGTCACCACTTACAATAACAGCAGCATCAACTGCGATGTTTTAAAGGTTGTTTGCTCCAATAGGAACACAGTGAAGTGCACACACAAAGCAATTTCTGTAAAAGTGTAGTGACTGCAGGGGAGTTGATTGCGTTCAGAAGGGAGGTGGAGATGGAGGGAGGCAACGGGGTGTAGAAATGGAGGACTGTGTGGCTGAGTAATATAACACTTGTGGAGAACAACAGGTAGGCAGATGGGGATGTCCTCTGTGAGATTGGCACTCAACCAAGGTGCTTAAACCGTGTCTTTATGACTCTACAGCTGCTAACGTTGGCAGGCAAGAGGGCTACTCAGCCAGCTGTTCCAACACTTTGCCAAATTCTGTGCAAACTTCCTCTTTGGACCAAAGACTGGATAAATCATATTGACTAAAGTTACTCCTTGATTGACAAACAGGCTAATTGCTAATGTACATCATGCTATCATGTGAAAACAAACTCATATTCTACCTAAATAAAACCATTTTCTTTTTAACTGTAATACCTTATTTTGGGCCGTCAGGAGGCAGTGTTAAGAGGACACTATCAAATCATCTTGTTTTAAGCTAGCTTCAGTCAACTTGTTAGCTAACAGTTGCTTATTAACACATAGAGCAACATTACAGGGGCAGATCCAGAGGGGTGGCCAGGGGTGCCCTGGCCCCCCTTGAAATCTGATTGGCCACCCCAAAATCCTTACCTATGATTGGCTCTTTGCCTTGTCAGAAGGAGGATGTTAAAATCAACGTGCTGTGTTGCAACAGGCTGCTCGTAGCTTTCTGTGCATGTCAATGTGGCACATTTCCTTTTGTTAGTACTTTAAATTGTTACTCTGGACATATTCTAAACTTAATCCAAAAGACAACTGGACTTGGTTGACTGGTGGACCTTTGGATTAAGTTTAGAATTACCATGACCTGGATGACTGAGAACCTTCACAGACATACTCTGGACATACATCTTACTTCTGAGTCCTTAAAGAATTTTGCTAACAAGATTTATACTGGATGTTGGCACTCTGTTGTCTAGGGGGGGCATACTTTATGCCACCCCTGGGCCGACCCCAGTCAAAAAAGTCTGGATCCGCCCCTGCAACATTTAAAGTCATGCATGTGTCGACCTGATGAATGTAAGACCATACTCATTCACATTTTTGCTCTGTTTTGGTCTCCACCAACTCCTAAGGAGATTACCAGGCTCTTTAGCTACTAAATGCTCCGCTAAGTCCGGCAGCTAGATGCCAAATTGGTTAGTTTGGCATTTGGTCGTGAGCAGGTAGTGTTCAGTTGGGAGGGATTTTACCAAAAACAGCTGCTTTTTGGTGCAAATGTGCAGCGAGAAGGAACCAACACAGTTAAGTTGTGGGCTGTTAAACCAAAACAACTCTGTAAAATTAGGGGAAATCATGTAGTTGGGTAAGAAGTCTCTGTGGATTCATTCTGAGAGGTAGTTAGCGTGTTGTTTTGTGGTCCATTGGTGCTATAAAAATATTGTTCACAGCCACTTTAAAGCATTAAATCTGCTTTCGTTAGACGGTGGAGGAGCTATTTTAGTCATCGCTACTTGTCTTGTTGTAAACGTACTTTGTCACCTGACAAAGGACGACAAAGCTGCCTCTCTTTCACCTTCATCAAGCACATACTTAAGTCTCTCTACTTCCTGTCTGCTGAACAGATGCACTGATCTATTCTGGACTACTTTAAGCTCACTGACTTTGAAAACTGTCCAGATGTTACAAACCTATATGTCTTTTTTTGTTTAGAGATAGGAAAGACAACATATAAATAGTTGCGTTCTATCTCCCACATTAACGGCGGTACCCGAGAGTTGACTTTCTTCACCTTATCTATAGGATTACCCTGTTTTGTATATGTTAAGAGCTAAACTAAGATCCTGGTGATGTTAGTGTTAAAAACCACCATGAAAGCAGAGAACATGCTTTGTGTTTGCGTCGGCTGTGCTGGTGTTAGGTGACCTGCTCTTTTCGAAGCGTGCTGTCTGACAGTCTGAACCCGGACTCTGCACTGCTCAACAGAAATGTGATTACAGAGGAACAGGCAGCTTTAAATATAATTTACTTTTTTTCTACGATCCCGAAAGAACAGCCAGACACCGACCACATGCCGTTTTAACAGAGTGGAAATGTCAATCAAAAGCCACACACTGCCATTTTCTGTACGCAGCAGAGTTATGACGGACGAGTTGTATGTGAAAAGCTCCTGACTGTTTATGTAGCCATAAAGAACACACTCTTTAAGTGCTTTGTGCATCGACTCTGCAGGGTGTTTAACTGCGGCTGACACAAGGAAAGTATGTGTGCAGAAAGAGCAACAAGAAAACCACAACAGAAACTCCTTTATGTCTGCTGACAGCGATGACCTGCGAGCGATGACATATCACTCGAATGGCTGTCATGACATGATAATGTGACCTTCATTTCAGGTGGTTTGGGGAGCGATGTCTCTTTCATTGCTGCTAACGGTTAACAGTTTAGATCTGAGTTATTTTGCGTGGGGGGGACAAGAGGAGGGGATGGACGGGAAGGGGGTCCTACAATGCCACGTTTAATGCTATGCTCCTTAAATCGCAAACATCCATTGTTTAATGGCTGCTGCTTCCTCTAGTGGGACAACGTGTGGCCTAAGAATTGGAAGGAATCCCCTCCCCTTGTGCCTAATACTCCCAATACGTATGATTAACTAACCACATGAGCCTTAGTAGTCACTGCAACCCAAGCAGCATTGCCACCTTCAACAGACCAGACGGGGAAGGAGCTTGAGACTCTACCTAACTCTACTCCCCCATTTTTATCAGGGAAGAGAGAGTAAGGAAGATGGGGGGTTAAGGTTAGGGTAGGGAGAAACCATAACCCTAAGTCGATACTACCTACCCTGCCACATGGCTTGTAACGGCCCCTATAACTCAAACGTGTCGTTAGATGGGCAGCGAGAGCCACTGGGTTATCAAGTGGGCGCCTCCCTTCAACGGTGTTCGTCAAGTCAGGCCCACGGCACCTCGGGGAGGCTCAACAGTTAGCCCTGGCGTCCCTGAATCTATTGCTATTGCTATAACATAACATTTCGTCTCACAACTACAGCTCTGTATGGACGACAGTCTCATTGATTTTCCAGACCTGATACTGTGGAAAAACTACAGTGCTAAGTTCCTCCCAATGTTACAGCTTGTTCCGTTGTACCTACACGTATCAGTACATGCTGTACTGGTACACCAATAACTGCACTTCACATTGAGATTGTGCGTTGTAGGCGACAGTCTAACTCTTCTTTAAACAATCATTTTGCGAGTGTGGCTCCTCCAATGTCTGCACACTCTTACTCCCAAGGCCAGCGCTCCTATTTGAATAATAAGCGATGTAAATGAGCCTCCTGCGTGCAATATTAGGGTCTGAAAGCAGTGTGCAAGAGTGATTGATTAAAGGGTAGAAATTAGTGGTTGATAACGAGATTCACGGCTGCTAATCTGTGCAAACAAATGATCTCATTCCCAGCTGAATCAGTGCTAATGTGAATGGTGTGACAGTGTGAGGACTAAAGTACAGCGTCACACAGCAGCTGCACATTTTGGCCTTTTCTCTCAAGACTTGTTTGAGTTGGATGCAGGACTATTTTGAAAGTACCGAGACTCAGACAGAAATCTTACGTGCATAAATAAGCCTAATCTTACTGATGTGGTGGTAAGATATCTCTCTGTGAACGCTCAGATAAAAAGGAGCTGCTCGAGTTATGCCGACATGTTTCTTTAACACAATGACCTACATCAGATTGAATGTATCATGCGTCACAAGCTGTGTGTGACGTACTCTGTGAGATAGTAATACTATAAATATTTATCATTTCACCAAGCAAGGGGTGGTCGAGCGGCAGACGTCACGTACACTCTGATATGCATTTAGTTTACTCACCCTACAACAGTTTGCATCTCACATATTCTGGATTTTATGATGCATTTAATGTCTCGGTTTTTTGAGATTTTTCACTCTGTAGGGGCAAAAATTTGAGGGTAACTCATATTTATTTAGTCTTGATCTTAACCTTAAAAAAGCAGTCATTACAGTTTCTTAGACTCCAAAGTAACATCTCTAAATGTCTTGTTTTGCCTGACTAACTTTCCAACAGCCAGAATATTCAGTTTACTGCAGCATAATGTCAAGATGTCCTCATTGCATTTACATAAACATCAGTATCAGCCCTCAGAAAACCCTTCTTTGGACAATCCGAGCCTCCATGTTGCAAAAACCCTCCATCTGACCTTTAACCCTCTGTCTCTCTCTTTAGCAACCTCACAGCATCGTGCAGCGCCGCCTGCTGGAGGGAAACATCACGCGGCTGCGGGGGGACGCCAGAGACCCCGGCAGGGTCCGCTCCCCGCTGGCCGACAATAAGGACGGAGCGGCGGACGCCGAGGAGAAGAGCGAGAGCACGGCGGACGACTCCACGGAGGAGAGGGAGTCTCTGGAGGAGAGCGAGCGGAGCCTACGGTCGGACGAGGAGGACGACAGCAGCGAGGCGGGAGCGAGGCAGTCCGCGGAGAAGAGCGAGGGCACGGAGAGCTCGACCCTCCTCACAGCTCTGGTGGTTCAATGCAAGGTACTCTCCTCGCTCTATAGCGCTGCATAAAACTGAAAACAAGAGAACACAAAGACAGCACCTTTCTTCTCCATGACTCACCACTAAGAACCCACTCTTCAGTCTTTCTCCCTTTACAACACATTAAAAGCTTCGCAGAACAAACAGCCGTCTGCTTTCAGAAGAACAACAGATAACTGAGTCAGAACGACTGAGAGTTCACCAGCAGGTCTACACGGCTCTCGCATTCTTGAAATGTAGGTTAGAGCGATAACAAGAGCACAAGGGCACGAAAAAGACAAACAGTGTGGGCTGTGGGAGGGAAACATAAGAATACACTGGCATTAAAATGAGTGCTTAGCTTGCATGCAGTACGGCAGGTAAGCCTCTGATTTCGGCTTTAGTTTGGAACACTTGTGCTCCACGTTGGCTCTTGTAGCCCCTCGAGGATGACTGTACACCTGCGCCCACCTGCCTCTTGTATCGTCTTACGTACAGCTACAGTTCTGCCTCTTTTCTATTTGCATCGGAAGGCTTGACTCGATTGGAATCGCTGTGCTTGGAACTTGGTGGAAGTTGTAGATAGTACCTGGAATTTTTTTGGTGTCACCTGAGTTGTGGTTCTAACTGAGCTGAGCTGATATTAAATGGCTGATGCAGCCTGACTGGTCTCAGATAATCAGCACCTGTTTCAAAAGCTACCATCAGTGGTGTCTGTTATTTTTGTATTACCTCAATTCAGAAAAAATGGTAGCCTGCAAAAGTACCAAAGAACAAACATTCTTCCTCCAAGCATCCTGCCTACATTGACGTGGTATTGGGAAAGTACCTTGCTTTTAAAGGTCGAGCAAAGTGAAGCTGATTTGTGTCATTGGAAATGAGGCTTCTTGCAGAAGAGAGAACAATGTTCGGGATGGCTGTTGCTAAATGGGTCATCTACTAGTCAGAAGATTGGCTGTCTGATCCCTTATGGCTCCTGTTATCAGTTCAGTATCAGAACTTGTACAAAGGAGAAAGCCTTACAATGACAGAACTGAAAATAACTGTGGATTCACAAACACATTGTGGACATTTTCAAGACGTACAAAGATGAGTTCAGGGTTCTTTGCCGCCATCACAACGCACCGCAGCTTGCAAAACACAAAGAATGACCTGCAGCACAAAAACAAGCTCCCAGCAGAGAGGTAGAAAGAAGCGGCCCTGAGTCGAGACAGGCACTAAGGTCTAGAAAGGGAATCTCTGATGGAAGCTCAACACAATGCAGGAGAGCATTGAGAAGAAGGAGAGGAGTTGCTTCAAAAGTAAAAGGACCTGAGGGACCAGAAGGAGACCAACAGCTCGAGGGGCTTTGAGATACTGGAGGATCTCCAAGGACTATTCAGCTACAGGCCAAAATACTCTTGTCCCTAGGTTGGCAATGGAGAAGGAGAAGCAGACAGGTCTCTGTTACGAAAATATAGTGGCTGTTTTGAGTGCTCGAGAAGGAGATAGATTTGAGGACCGAGGCAAAAACAGACAAACTTGAGGCCTTTTAAGTTTTAAAAAATATAGGAATGCAAAGTGTGCCCAAAGTCCAGAGAAGGTAAAGCTCGATTCACTGCCAAGACAGCGACAAGACCAGCCAAATGAGCACATGTCCCTTTTATTTTTAATTCAATATGTATAATAAAAACGTAGCCTATATCCAGGGGCTAAAGAGCTCATATTTGGCAGCCATATGACACCAAGAACTGAGCCATGTTTGTCCCTTAAAAGAAAACAGTGCAGTGTTCAAACAACTGCTATTCCCTGTGCTGTTAGAAGTTTGCAGCACCACCTTTTCTGCAAGATTCAGCATTTTCCCCGATCACTCATTGTCCTCTGCTTGGTTTTATCATCAACTTATTACATTCGAAGTGTTCCTCAGTTACTCCTTCGGCAGCTATTTTTACACTTGAGGGAGAGAGAGAGGGATTTTTGCAGCGCTGGGACAGAGACAAAGGAGCAGGTTTGTGGGCTTGCTGATAAGCCAGTGTGCCTGAGAGGACAAAGAGGGCTCGGCTCCGCCTGTACAGAGTGTGAGGGATCAAAACAAGGCTCATGGAAACTCGACGTGTTTATTTCCAAAGGGGGGAAATATCCTCTCGGTCAAGTGGATAAGGTATTGATTTATGTTGGGATGACGGGGAGAGCATGAAATACAGACACAGGAAGCAGGATGGGTGAATAGTGATAGCAGTCGTGGTTAACCATCCAACTTGTTATAAACAATTTAGGATGTTTCCATGCAAACTCTATCCAAAGTACATGAATTACAATGACTGATAATACACAGACAATGTAACATGAGATGGATCAGTCAATTCAAAATATATCAACAAGATGAGGCTGTACAGAGATGCTGTACGCTAAATGCTAACATGCTCATGTTGGGCAGTTATAGACTGAATCACTGTGACATTGTACTAACAACCAAAGGCAATCACAGGTAGATAACATCGCAGATAACTATTAACATACATTAACATATTCCTGTTGTCATTTCTAGCCATAACAGACATATAGTTAAACATGGTGGTCAGACCTAGCTTGCGTTTGTGCTGTGTAATGCTAAATGCGGTAAGCTTTGCTAGCATCTTTGATAAACAAAATCTACATAGTCTACACTATTGTACAGTGTCTTTAAACCACAGCCACTGATTATTAAATCAGAGTGTCTCTGTTTCAACTAGCTAATACAATAGTAGTGTCTCAATTTGGGGGCTGCATCCTTTGAAGGACACAGGCTACAAAGAACGAGTCATTCGTAGCCTGTGTAGACGCGAAGGCCGAACTGCAATGAGACGGTCTGGTCTACGGAAGATTTCCTGTTTGCGTCACCAGCTGTTCCTGCCCTTAACCTTACCACCCAAAAGCCGCTCCTGTCGCCTGGCAACAGGTAGCTGGCTGTCTAACTAGCTAGCATAGCTATCATCTCGTTTGAATTGGCGCGCAATGAATCTCGGGATGCGTTGTGTGGCGAAGGATGCACCCGATGGATCCTTCGTGGCCCAGGGTGCATTTGAAGGAGCCTTCAAAATGGGACAGCCTTTGACGCGCCGCTGTGACCCAATCTGTCTTCAATTACGTCCTTCAAAGGATGCAGTGCCTGAATTGGGACACAGCAATTATTAGTTTAAAAACTAAACGTTGGCTAGCAATTTAACGCTCAACAGGAAGTAACATTCGCCTAGCTAACAGATGGCGAAACCGGCGCCATCTTTGACATGTTTGCTCTTCGCAGATGGAATCTAAAAAACCTGAGCCCTCTTAACTTTTTATTGTTATTTGGCACCCCAAAACACTACACCACTTTGCTTGCTAACATTTGCTAGTTAGCAATAAAGACAAAGTACAACCGAAGATGATGAGAATGTCATTATTTTATTACCTATTGGGACACATTTGGCCCTGGTAATGGTGCTAGATGAAAAAACTGAAGGAAAAAAGCTACTATAATTAATCCTGAGTGGAACATGAATGCTGCACCAATTGTTTTTAACATGCTCAATGTCATTGTATCATACCTAATAGAGGGCACCAGGTGTGACGTCCCTAAATGTTCTGTCTTTCATGAATCCAATTAATCTCCTTTTTTGGCCCTTTTTTTCAGGCATTAGTGTGCAGGTGGTGCTCTTTTCATCAATACTAATTTCCAAAATAGCTTTGCACTTGTATGAATATAAATATGCTCCTTCTGAAATGACTCTGTGGTCCCATTTTGAGAGTTTGAAATGGCTGCAATTTCAAAAAGCCGCTCTGTCCGTATCTGCCTTCTTGTGATATTAGTATTCATAGCCTGCCAAGGTCCAGTGTTTCGCCTGCTCCATCTGAGAGGACTGTCACCTTGTTCCATCAATATGTAAACAACCAAATTCATATCAAAAATAACACGGAGATCTCTTTGCATTTGATAGTGGAGAAACATAAATTATACATGGTCTGATTCACGTTCAACAGTGAGGGGGTGGTGCCAGCATATTGCTTATCTCACATGCATGCAGAGCTGCCATATGCTCTATATACAATCCCTTTCCTTCCATTAGTTTATTCTCTTTACTACAAACATGTTTCTAATTGTATAAAGGTTACATGACATCAAGTAAAAGGATATTAAATAAAGGCCCATTACAGACAACATTTCCCATAAACCATCACACTCTGCTGCACTGTAGACTTTCCTCTGCCTCCCATGAAATGTGTCTCTGTGACATGAAGTGCCCTGCAGGCGACAGAGCAACTGTGTGATGCAGAAGAGTAGAGACGTCAGTTAAGATTAGGACAAGCTGCCTGTTAGCATTACTACTGTATAGCACGAGCTTGAATGATGGGAAAATCACATTAAAGACTTTTTGTAAATAAAGTACTTCTTTAAATGTTTGGAGTGAGTTAGATGAGATGAAACAGCTGCTATATTTGTCTGGGAAATAGCCTCTGAAGCTACATCCAGGAGATGGCTAGCTTACATGAGGTTAGCATAAAGACTAGGAGCAAGGGGAAACAGTTTTATGACTTTACTTCAGTTTTTGAAAAGATTAAAAAAACAATATAACAGGCTAATTTGTGGGCTTCAAAATTGTTGGTGTATTCTTTAAATTTGGGCTGACTCAGGCTAGCTATTCTTTTAGCTGCTTCTTTTAGTCTCTGTGCTAACATTAAACCAAGCTAACAGTCACCTGCCTTTAGCTTTGTGTTTGACCGACAGAAATTAACGTTATATAAATCAAATCCTCTTTCTCTTGGTAATAAAATGCAAACAATTACTCAAAATGTCAAGCTAACACTTCAATCCTGTAATAACTTATTTTTGGGCCATTTGGGGGCAGCGGAAACAAGCTAATAGCCAAAGCTGCCAAAGCT
This sequence comes from Semicossyphus pulcher, assembly GCF_022749685.1. Taxonomy (NCBI): domain Eukaryota; kingdom Metazoa; phylum Chordata; class Actinopteri; order Labriformes; family Labridae; genus Semicossyphus; species Semicossyphus pulcher. The sequence goes on from NW_027211694.1 coordinate 4,231,074, forward strand.
GTTAGCATACAGTTTCCAATAGATCAGAGCAATATTAGCATACATTTTTTGTTGTTATTTTTTTGTCCACCTGATGACTGTTAGTCAATTTTCACTCTCTTAAGCTGTTCTTGGTCTCTATCAACTCCTAAGGGAAATATCTGGCTTGTTAGCTGCTACGTATTGCTATGTTCATGGCTAGCTGCTAACTGTCTATCTTCTGTTTGTTGCTGAGCAGAGTAAACTGAGGATTTGGAGCTTTATTGCTTAAAACTAAAACAGTGCTACGCGAGTGGAAAGGGTGAAGTAAAACAATAAGTTGGTGCGAGAAAACTTAAATAATGAATTGAAAACTAGAAAGCTTCGTACAACTGAAAGGAGCTACGAAGTCAAGTTAGCTAGTGACCGCAGTTAGCTAGTTAGCTCGTGACCCTAACCCTGCATTAAAAATGTAAATAACTTTAAAAATTCAGTTAGCAAATCAAGTCAAGACTGCTCATGATTTCCACTGCGTTATCTGGTTAAATAATGAGTTACAAGCACAGACTGCATGACTCTTAGTTAATATGTATGCTCTCAAAGCAGAATCAGCATCTTGTCAGGAAACGGGGTCAGCAACTTTAGCAAAACAGATAATCAAAAAACAAGTCATGCTTGTTAAAGTTAACAGAATGTTCCTGTTGGATTATTTTTAGCTTCATTATTAACTGTTAGCTTGTTGAACCGGACGCATGCAGCATGTAATGCAAGTGTAGTAATTTAAGACTCCAACACAGAATCAATACAGATAGAGCTTCAAACAAACTCTAAAAACAAAGGCCAGTTTGGAAGCAACAGTCGACTTGGACTTTATTTTTCAGTGTGTGTGAGCCGATTGGATTTGTTCAAAGGAAAACACATCAGTGTTTTTCAAAGGCTCCCCACAGTTGTGTTAATGTACTGTTATGACTGGCTGTTTCCTGGCGTGTGGGGGTGCCAGAATGAAGTGGAAAATCACACTCTGACATCAAAATACCCCCTCTGTACTCCCCACAGTGCTGCGAGACTGAAGTCAAGGCGTCCATCAACACCGGCAGCCAACATAACCACATCTCCACCTCCTGCTGCCAGAGGCTGGGGTAAGAAACACTCTGTACTGAACTGCAAACACACTAACACTACATTCACCCTGATAGAAAGAGTAAAAGGAAAATTAAGGCATTTGAAGATCACGGGGTGAGAAGGTAAAGAATTAACATTAAAAGGTTTAAGTAGAGATTAAATAAAGAGAACATTTAAGCTCTTTAAAGAGGTTTTTCCAGATCCCTACAGACCTGAAATTAGCTTTCATCTTCAAGAAACGACAAAAAAATCTCAGTCTTAAGATCAGAGTTTGTGCCCCGGGTTAAGAGTGAGAGTGACTTGACATTTTGTTCTCATCTTAATTTCAAATAAGCTCTAAAAAGGTAACAGGTAAACAGTAAAGGCTGATGAAACTGCTGTGCTGATGTCTTCAAAATTCTACTTAAATAAGCTGCATAAACTCTGACATTTAATAAAAAAGTTTTACAATAAAATATCATAGGGAAATCTACTCCCAGGAGATATGTATGTTATAAAATAAAAGTTTTTTATATGTACTGAAATAATCATTCTGTGTCTGTGTGTATTATTAGACTGGTGCCCAGCCAGGACAGTCCTCCATGTGGTGTGAGCGGCTCAGTGACGGATCTGCAGCTTCAGCTGGGCAGACAGAAAGTCCAGTGTTCAGCTTACGTCGAAGGTAAGAGCAATTTATTTAACACTATAACAGTAATGACACAGATGATTAACTATTTGAATGATGTGGATTTGTTAGCTAATGAGAGTTTACAGTTGTTCTTTCAACTCTGTGAGGATGTACTTCATGGCTAAATGCTAATGGCGGCATGCTAGCAAGCTTAGAATGACTATGCTAAAGTGCTGATCAGGTGTCATTTTCATCATGTTCACTACCTTAGTTTAGGCAGTTTCTTCTTAAACAAGGGTTAAAAGAAAAGGGGGAAAAGATTTCAGGAGTTAGCAAAACAACAACCCTAATAGCTAGCTAACTTGTAGGTGCTGTTTGCCGTTAGCTAGCTTAAGTTCTAGCCCAGGGGAGGGGCATTAAAACATTTTTAAAAGCGTTTCATTAGATTCAAAAGTTTGTATACACCGCAAAGTCCTAGATAAGACTAGAAATTAACATTAGCCTAGCTAACTTCTTCCTTTTCAGATGCTTTTTCAGAGCTAACTTACTAAACTAAACTCAAAACAGAACTTTTATCCTTTTCCAAAATTTTTGAGTATTTTTTACTCACAACCACAAATCTCAACCTCATGGTGCCACTAGATTCAAAGTCAGGGTATCACCAAAGTCAGTGGGCTTCAACATCTGCAGAAAATGAATATGTGTACCAAATTTTAGGCCAATCTATCCAGTAGTTCCAAGTGCTGCTAGCAATGCGCAATGTTTTGATGAGTGGTTGAAATGGTGCTGGTGATTTTCCACTTGTCAAAGCACACTGGAGTGGCTGTGATTTCTGCAGAGATTATGTTGAGAGAGATGTTGAGTTATGCGCTCCAACATTCAGACAGTGCATCCTTCTATATGTCCTCTTAAAGCACCTGGCAGAGATTAGCAGTAAATAAAAGGAAAGCAAGGTCGACGAGAATCTGTTTAAGCAGTAATTAGCAATATGTTCAGGCGAATAAATGTCTGTTTTGTTACTATTGCCAGTGCAACACAACAGTGTTGTACGCACTCTTTATGAAAGCTGTAACAGCTGTTATACTAAGAGTGTCAGGTTCCTCTTTTGAGGGAAAATTCCCCTGCTGCAGAAAAAGAGCAAGTGGGAGGATAATTACAATGAACAGTAATTACAAGCACAGCAGAAAGGACGAAGAGAAAACACACCAACCAAACTTCACCAAAAAGAAAGGTACTAAAAGCACGGTTTACTGAGGAATGGATTCTTATGACACATTTCTCTGATCATTTCTCGATATTGCAGTGTTTTCCTGTCACCACACACTGGTCCAAAGACAAACTTTATCTGTAGATGTTTAACAAATGAGAGGAAAAAATAACTCTGCATCCTCTGTGACCCTTTGCATCACTATTTATCTCTGGAAGGGAATAACAGAGTTTATTTTTATCACCAAGACTTCCTTTTAAGGACACTCACATTAAGTTGACATATCAGTTTGTTTTCAGTTTCTTCTTTGGATTTTCAGGGTCACTGAAGTATCACTTCCTGTGTAGGTGAGCGTTTGTTTGGATTGTAACTTCATGGCCACCTCGAACAGCAAGAATCAATGTTTACAAGAAAGGAGGCTATAATAACAGATCAATATACCGTGCTGAAGCATTGTCCTCCTTACTGGTACTGTAGCGAGAACCAGGAACACAGCACAGCAGCCTGCCTTTAATAGTAGTTTGATTTTTTACAGGCTATATTTGGGCAGGACGGCCATGATGCTTGTCTTTCTAGTTTTAGCTACTCTGGACTTGCTATGCTAATGTTAGCAAGCCGACTGCAGCGCTACTAGTCCATCAGCGAGTTGTAAGTGAGGGGGAGAGAGGCCACAGCCCGTCACTATAATGTTCGTGTCTGTTTAAGTGATTTTAATCATAAATCATCACCCGAAGGCAATTAAAACTTGGATAAGAACATGAATTATAAAGACAAAATAGTCAATTTAACTTTCAACGTTCAACTTTTATCATCCAACCTGCCTTTCGTGTCTCACCGGCCACTTTATCAGGTACACCTTGCCTTCAGAACTGCCTTAATTCTTCGTAGCATAGATTCAACAAGGTGCTGGAAATATTCCTCAGAGATTTTCGTCCATACTAACATGATGGCATCACACATGCCTTTCTTTATTTTTTAAAGATTATTTTTTGGGCTTTTTGCCTTTATTAGATAGGACAGCTGGTGTGGAGAGTGGGGGAACAACCATGTCATGTTCAAAGTGACTTAAATCGCCTTCTTTCCCATTCTGATGCTCGGTTTGAACTTCAGCAGATCGTCACTTCACTATAGGGCTTTTTACACTGCCAGTTCAAGGCGGGATTATTACGCCTCCGTTACGTTCCGTCTTGTAAGTAGAACGCACGGAGGCTGAATGGTGAGGCAAAGACGCTCCGCCTCTGAGCCGGCGTTGGAGGTAGTAACAGAGGCAGAACGGCGTCTGTGTAAACTGCAGAGCCGACAGCGCCGTGTGTGTGTGTATTTGATGCACGCGCATGCACGTTTGTTTACACCTCACGCACGTTTTGCTTGGCAAGGTGGCATGAGGGCGGAGCTTCGTTACAGCGCTGAGGCGGAACTGCAGTGTAAAAAAGGCTTATGTCTACATGACTAAAGGCATTGAGTTGCTGCCACGTGATTGGCCGATTAGATGCGTTAACGAGCAGTTGAACAGGTGTACCTAATAAAGTGGCCAGTGAGTGTGTATAGTTCACTGATTAAATACAAGGCAAATACAGAGCTGCAGAGGGATTTTACCTTATTCCAGGGACATATATGTAAGATTGATACTTCACCCACATTTGTTCCATCGTTGGAGAAGCTGAAGTTGTATTTTGAAGAAATTGTTGCATTTTATGTGGAAAATATTTCCCTTTTTTCTGAGAGTGAGATCAGAAAATTGGTACAACTCTCACATTTGGATGGTAAATATGAAGCTACTGCCAGGAGAACAGCTTAGCAGGAAAACTTGGAGCCAAAAATCAGCTTACCAGCACCTCTAAAGCTCGCTCATTAACACATCATACATTCCTTTTACACTTTAGCCTTCATCCGGATTAGAAACACTAGTTGTCAGGTGTTAATTCACAAGCTTTAGAAGTTTTGTCACCTTTTGACTGAGCCAGGGTTTTTGTCTCTCCTGGTCTGCTGGCTGTAGCTTCATTAGAGTGATATCAAACTGTTGACAAGAAAGTGTTATCATGTTTTTCCATAAAAAGTCACATTTTATCTCCAGAGCCCCGAAGAATAAAACGATACAGATATTGTGTCCTCTCTCGGGAAATAAAACGGCATTTCTTTGAAGATTTATCTCGACCTTCTCTCTGTTATAAGGTCATTTGGTCCTCACAGAGATACAAGAACAAGGCCACAGTTATTTATGTTGCAGTTGTTCTCTGCAGCAGTGAAAATTTAATCTATTTCACTGCCTTAACCCGGCGCCTGACTCTTTCACAGATATTGAATCCTCACTTTAAGGCAACAAAAGTCGTTCCTTTCATCACGTCTACATATGCTCATCACCTTCATTAATAATAGAATGAATAATTTAGCTGTGTTGGTGATTTAACCTGGATTCAAGCTAATATATGCATGTTAAAACGAGGTTGTTCAGTCGCTTTAATTTTGTATTAAAAATTATCTTCTTTTCACTCCCTCGCTTCTTATCTTTCTTCTCTCTTCTTCCCCTTCAGAGGATGAGGCGTTCGAGCTGTGCCTGGGTCTGCAGACTCTGCTGGAACTTAAAGTAAGGCCCTCATTTGCTTTGCTAATACTTGCCGTGCCTCATCATGTGTGTTTCAGCCTGAAATTGTCACACTGAATAAGCAAAAGAGGAAAAAGAAACAAACGCTAGTAGAAGAGTAAACATTCAGGGGGGGGGAAAGATGGCGGCGCACGCACAATCTCTCAAAATCAGATGTGGCGTTATCGAAGGGAAAGGCTGGGCAGCTTCATTTTGGTGTCACAGCTGTTGTTAGATGCCCAGTGTGCTGGTAAGAAACAGATAAGAGCGAATTAAAGACATCCTGTAAGGTTTGGAAAATTGCCCTTTTGAAAATGCAATTTAACCCCCTGAAAAGACCTGATCTGATAATCTGCAGGTAGAGCTCTCTACAGTTCAGACCTCAGGATCTAACTAATATCTGCCCCAAAATCTAATTAAATTAAGACTTGAGGGTGTGAAAGGAACATCATTTTGTGAATTAATCCTGAAGGACTTTGTAATGCAAGCTCACTCCTGCACCAAGCTTCCTCTGCAAACTTTATTTAACAATATGGCAATTAGGATTAATTGGGTTTAAAATCTTGTTAATCTTATTTCTATTTACACTGCAGGATTTAGCAGATATAAAGCAGATATATCTAATGCAATAGACACGTTAAACCATATGTTTGTGTTGTTATTAGAGGATTAGGAGCAGAAACAATCAGTCTGAGCTTATTTTCCATTTCAAGATTTGCTGGTCGTCTTTTCTTTATATTAATAAACTAGTGATGTGATACAAAAACATGATTTAACCCACTCTCAGTGCCCGAAGAAGAGGGTCCAGTAGCAGCTTAGAGACAGGAATTTTTAATGTTTGTTATATCATCACGAATGTTTTAATCGAAACTACGATCTTTTACCAAACGCAAACAAGCTGTGTTGCATTTTTCTGAGACGTCTGTCCACAGTACTCTCTTAAGGCAACAGCCGTCATATACATTATGTTGTTTTCACAGTCGTTTAAAATCGAATGGTTTGTGTCGTCTATTAAATCGGAGCTTACGAGAATAAAGTCGTAATTTTCCGACAAAAAAGTCACAAGAATAAATTGGTAATAATATGAGAATAAAGTCGTTATTTTAGCCTATGGTTAGCTTGTATGTTATATTGAAGGGAATATCAGAAGAGCAGCAAGCCATAATATTGTTAGTTTTTTATCGTAATATTCCGACTTTGTTCTCGTGAGCTCAGATTTTTCTTCTTTAACGTGGCCCTAATACTGGAGCAAAATACCAGTTATTTGGCTGATTGACTCAGCAATAATTTGAAATCTCACACATGAAAAATTGCCAACAAATGATTTGAGTTGAAAAATGTCCCTGGATTGTATGAGAGCTGTTTACTCTCTCATTTTATGTAAGGTACTTGACAGGTGGTATTATCGTCATCTGCTTCAACTACAGGGCTATTAACTGAGTGATTGTCCTTTCATGATAATTAACTTTTAACTTATTAAAGGACTAAAGGGTAAAAGTATCTAGTATTTCACATTGCAGAGGATATTTTTATTGTCACTCTATATTTGTCTCATTGGGAGCCACTGAAGCAGTACTCCTTTAATTTGACCGTGTCCCCTCTCACAGTGCTGCGTGGACCTGAACAGCCGGGTCCTGAAGCTGCAGGGCTGCGACGACGAGCTGCCCTTCCTGAACCCTTCGACCGACAGCCAGTGCCAACATGACACTAACAAGAACCTGTGAGCCCGACCCGGCGGCAGCGACCACTTTCCTCGACTGGTTGCAGCGATGTGGCGTGATGCTGTCCGTGTCTGGACTGTCCGATTACAGTGTCTAACACACTGCCAGAACATGGACACTCGCCACCGTCGTTCTTGAGTTTACATCATTGTGTTTGTAGAATTAAGACATTCACTATGATTATCTCTTATATTAAATTAGTCTAGTTCACAGCGCGGATGAAAGTCAGTTATGAGCCAATCAGATCTCCGTGATTCTTATTATTCTTTGATCGGCTCTAAAATGGAAAAACAATCATTAAAAGTGAACTGTTGTGGATTTTTTTCTGATCTGGTTGTGAAAAATGAATTTAAATCAATAAGTTAATGAAAAGTGTTATTATAAATCTCTTCAGTTTAAACGGTGTTCAAGGAATTGTTTTATTTTGGGACATATGCTAGATAATTTTCTTACCAAGTTACAAGATAAGTTTCCCCGTTCAAGTCTGTATGGTAAATATGACGCTACAGCCAGTTAGCTAAGCCGAGTAAAACGACTGTATACTAGGGAAACAGCTAGCCTGGCTCTGTCTAGCAGTAACAAAACCAGCCTACAACCACTTACTAATTAAACTTACTTATTAACTTAGCTGGACATTTCAACTAAATACTAGTTAAATACTAAGTAGTAGCTAAATACTTTCAGCTAACTATTTCAACTGTTAGCTAAATATTTTCAGCTAACTATTTCAACTGTTAGCTAAATATTTTCAGCTAACTATTTCAACTGTTAGCTAAATATTTCAGCTAACTATTTCAACTGTTAGCTAAATATTTCAGCTAACTATTTCAACTGTTAGCTAAATATTTTCAGCTAACTATTTCAATTATGCAAGCTAACTGTTTGCTCATTAGTTTTAGCTAGCTCATTCAACTTATGACTCATCACTTTTAGCCTACTATTTCAACTGTTGGCTAATTACTTTAAGCTAACAATTTTAATTGTTTGCTCAATACTTTCAGCTAAACATTTCAACAGTTAGCTCATTATTTTAAGCTAACTATGTCAACTATTGACTCATTACTTTTTGCTTATTTTCCAAATGTTAGCTCTTTACTTTTAGCAAACAATTTCAATGATGGCTACATTAAGCTTACTATTTCAACTGTTAATTCATGATTGTACAACTGACTTAAAATTTGGATTTTTCCTCCTAAAGAATATGTTAGATTAACTTTTCCTAATTAGTAGAGCTAATTCACCACCTACCCCCTCGCAAAGGGCTGGAGTACCCCTGGTTGGGAATCACTGGATTACACAAAGGAGACAGAACATTTTTATTAGTAAGCTTTAAAAGTGATAGGAGGTATATTTTTGTATCTTTGGACAGAGCCAGGCAAGCTGTTTCACTAACATCAGCTACATTTACCTGACACATGAAAGAGCGGTATTGATCCTCTCGCTGAACTCTGATCAGGAATACAAATAGGCGTATTTCTCAAAGCTATTCCTTTAAGAATCAATATGACTCATTTAAAGTGTCCGTACTCAGGATGCCCTTTATAGTCGGGTTAAGAGGACATTTTTAGAAGCCTTGGAGATTTTTAAAGTCTAGTATATTTAGTTTGGGGATCAGGCTACCTCTTTAAGAGATGAGGACCGGTTCTCATCGAGAATTTTAAAAAGAAATCCAAGTATGTCCTTATGTTCAGCTTTGTAAAGCCCCTTTGCTCTTTCTTCCCACATCAGAAGCCTGATTTGTTGAAATTTTCCAGGAGCACACTTACAGTCTGTCACGACAGCCTGGACTGAATTACTATAGTTCCCTATTAATCCTCTGTAATAAAAATAGACCTCAGGCCGGCCAGCAAAACATATTTGAGTCAGACGACAGAAATATCAAAACATTCCATCTGCATGACTTTGTAAAGTTCTGCCTTTGTATAAGTCTGCATGTTTGTGTTCTAGTCTGATTGTGTCACGTTGAGCGTTTGAAGGGGCTGTACGTATGTGTTTGTGTGTGTGCGTGAGGAGTCGAAGCAGGGTTTTTCTGCCTTGTTTTGGCTCCTGTTTCACGTGGGAAAGCAGTGGAATATCTTCCCCAGACCGGTCCACCGAACTCTGGTCAGAACAAGCTGCCAAAAGCCAACCCCAGCTGCCTTCCCTCTCTGCCTCTTTCAGGAGATTTTCATCACTCGGCTGAGGTTGCTTTCTGTGCCAAGGCCCCTCTACAAGATCATTTTCGTCATTATTGAGAGGACCGGTCTTTTTTTTGTGTATTCACCACCCTTTCAGGCTGATCTTATTAACTTTGACGCCTCAAGTTTGCTGATTTGCCCGTCACAAGAGAACGAAAATAACTCCCCACTACAGTGCCACCTGCCTCTGTTGTTTAAGTGTTTTCATAGCGTGGAGAATCAAGAACTGCCTCAGACGTGCAAACCGAGGGCCATTTTGCTCCGCTTTAACAACACCTGAGCCGTGACGTGCTTTTGACTGTGCTACAGTACCCATCAAACCTCCTCCGGGAGGTGATCCACGCATAGTTTTGGCAATGTTTGTTTCTCTTTGATGTACTTGTGACCTTCCTACGCCGTATGAGAGGAGTGGATGTATGACAGAAATTTATTTTTGGTGTTTCTCTTCTTCTGAACAGTATTTTCTCTGCCTAATAAAATATGTATTCTGGCTAGCTCTGTTTGCATTCATACTTTTTAATATTAAATGACACCGCACAGAGTTCTGGGGCTATTTGGAAACGAAGAGCAACATTATGAGGAAGGTTAGCAGCTCTAAGCCTCTTATCTCCGCCTGTCTGAGGAATATGACTCACCAGACTGGTGGTGGGAGGCTCCACTAGAAGACAGCCAGAGCAGCCAGTTCGGAGTTTTTTTGGACCTCACATTGATTCCCAGGGTCTGTACTCCCAAAGCCCCCCCGTATGTGCCATCACTGGTACATCCTGCTATATAAAGAACCTTGACGTGTCCAAAGAGAAGGAGCAGATGTTCCCACAGCACCGGGGTGCATCAACAGTCGAGCCCTCTGACCAAAGAAGGTTTCAATCTCGCTGGTTTGCCCTTCTTCCATTACACAGAGAGAAGACAGTCTCAAGTCTTACGTCCTGAGATCTGTAAGTCCAAGTCAAGTCTCTAAAAGCCTTTAATTCTGATCAGACATGTTATGCAATTTAATATTTCACTTACACTTTAAGTTGAGGGTGTTTTTCAGGCAACCGAGACAAACATATTTGGTCCAAAACAAGGAATTTAAAGGCTTCAATTTAGGCGTTGGGATATTGGTTTAGTAATTTCCCCTTTTAACATTTATAGACTTCATTGAAAAGTCCACCGACATAAAAACTAATCAACTGATTCAAGCTTTATAGCAATGCAAGGACTAATTACCTCAGCCCAGGAAGACATATTTCTGGTGCCATTTGACTGTTTTTCAGCAACATTACTGAAATAGAACGGGCCCGATGTTCATGAAACTTGGCAGAAGATTAAAGTGACGGCCGGGGAAGAACCAATTAAAGTTTGGACTGGATCCAACTCAAGGAAAGGCAATGACACCTGTGTCGAAATAAAAGCAGATCTGCCTCACTAAACACGCAATTAATATATTTTCAAAGAATAGGTAAAGACACAGGCTTTCAGATTCACAAATTATAGACTACTGGACCACTGACGTTGTTCGACATCTGCACGTATCGAGTGCCCTTCCAGTTTTTAATATTTCTTGGAATTTAAGCAGGTCAAAATACAAAATGTTTTTGCTTTTAAAGATCATTTTTATTGATAAGACAGCTGAAGAGAGACAAGAAATACTCGGAGAAGACAGCTGGGGATGACATGCAGCAAAGGGCCGAGGACTGTAGCCTCTGTATACGTGATGCCTGCTCAACCCACTGAGCTAAACCAGCGCCCCAAAGTTTCTGCTTTTAAGATTCAAATAGATATTCAAAGTCCTAATTCTTCCTGACTCCTGCTACAAGTCTATGTTCACGGACACGTCTGCATTAGTTGTATTTCATTTCTGCTTTGACACGTCTCTCTCCTCACAAAAAGGCAAACTGCATTCATCTTGTCAGAGCTGTCAGGCGCCGCCGTGTTCCGTGACATCGTGTGACAGCTCCGTGCACGGGTAAGCGAGGGAACACCACAGAGAAAGAACACGACAGGAACACCAAATTACAACAGAGGCATTGTTAGAGAAGAGCCCCCTCTGTACGCCCCCTCCCGTGTTTTGAGTCACCACATCCTGTTATCACTCCTGCAGGTAACACCTCTGCTTGGAAAGTACCATTAGTCAGTGAGTCTCTATACCGGTGTTGTTAGACAGATGCACATACGGATCACTTGCGACGCCACCGGTCATGAAAAGGACAAAGAAAAAGGGTAAGTCTTGACTTTTTCACCTTTAAGTGGAGCTCAGGCGGCAGCGAGCGCTTCTCCTGTCTGTGCAGTGGAGGTGTTGCATAAGGCAGCGTGTCTATTCTTATTTGGAGGGCAGATCTTGACTGGGCAGTGCAGCAGAGGGGGCACGCTGATCTGCTGCAATGACTAATATAAATCTCCACCCAGAGGAGTAAACGCACACATAATAACAGGGTGATCTCTTCAGGCTTCTGTTCCACGGAGGGATGAATCATCTGAGGGCGCACAGGCAGCACAGACTTACAGTAAACTGGCTGTGTGCTTTAAAACCCATGAAATTATATTTATGGATGATTATTGGAGACGAAGGTCGGGTGTAGGGGAAGAATATAGGAATGTCTGCACAATAAAACAAATTAATAGGAAGGAATTAAAGTTACTGCCGTCTCTGCTTCCAACAGACGATCAAACAGATGAAGTGTCGTCTTTTCGTTTTAAGACTTTGCATTTAAAGAGTCCGCTCAGTGTTATTCTGAATTATACTTTCTGTCAGTATACAAACCACTCAAGGAGCTTTACACTACATGCCCACTGTCACCCTGTCAACACACATTCATACACAACTCTAGTGTCATTAAAGGCAACAGTTCAGCTACTCATTTACACACATTTACACACTGCAGGCTATGCGGCGTCTGCGAGCGATTTAGGGTCCAGTGTCAAGGACACTTTGGCATGTAGACTGGAGGAGCTGGGGATCAAACCGCCAACCTTTTCCTTGGAGGACGACCCACTCGACCTCTGCGCCACAAGTACTCAAGTAGTAAATCTTGAAAATGGATCACGAATACGGTCTAGATTTGATTTGCTGGACACTGTAGTTTGTAGGGATGCACGATATTATCGGCACGTTACCGGTATCGGCCGATATTGGCTTAAAAATGAACTCTTGGATAACGGCGTGTTGGCCGATATCCGCCGATTATAATTAACTGTTAAAATAATAGGCTGATGAATACTTGATTAAATGCCCGACCTCAGTGCAATGTCCCTGGCGTGAAGAAGACCTGCGCGGCGCAGCGTGATGACGTCACGTGTGTCTACCTGCAGCATGAGAGAGTTAGAAGCCAAAATGTCCGTGGTGTGGAAGTTTTTCAAAGTGTCCGAATAGATACAAAACTGCTATTTGCAATGACTGCTCAGCTTCGGTGATGCGAGGAGGAGCCAAGGCAAAGTCTTTCAACACTACAAACTTGATTAACCATCTCAAGACCCGTCACCCCCACCGTTGTAACTAATGTGATAAGAGTATCACCATTATACTGTACGCTAATTCCAATACAGAAGAGAGTTGATGATCTCTGCAATTAGGTGTGCGGGAAAAAAATATCGGTATCGGTAATCGGCTAAATGAGTTGTAAAATATCAGCATATCGAATATCGGCAAAAAATCCAATATCGTGCATCCCTAGTAGTTTGTTCACAAATGTTTTTCCAGTACGTGTAAAAAGTTAGAAGCAAAACCGCATTGTATGGTGGTGGCACGAGTTACTACAGCCTTCGGGTCTTTCTGCCAGACAGCTTTTATTTTGTGACAAAGGAGCCAGGGCTTCGTTTTCTGTGTGTAACAGGCAAGTCAATTTGTGCTTGATTTTAGCCCACAGTCAGATCTCTTTCCAGTCTAAGAAACGAGCGGCAAACTCCGGTGTTGAAAAATGAAGCCAATGTAGAAGTGCAAAAAACTGCAGTTCCTCACTTGAGGCTCCAGAAAACAAGAAATAACATTACAGCAGATGGGAAATTCCAATTTTTACAGAAGAAGAAATAAACATTTTATTGTTCAAGACAACTGTACGGGGGTTAAATTTGTTTTTATAACACATCGGTTTTGATTAAATTAGGCCTTAAATCATAGGGGCCAGCTCACTTGATTGACAGGTGGATCCTGCTGGACGTCAACACAGACACACAGACACTAAGCTTAACTTCACCTGTTTGTGTTGTTGGAGCCTTTAGAGGACAAATCATCTGTCTCTGTGGGATTTATGGACCTTTATGGGCGTGCAAGAAGTCTGAGCTCCAGCTTTTCGGTGAGTTAAATGTTATTGAAATATTTGTAGCACTAAGTAGCAGGTATACTGTGCTCGCTAAAGCCGCTAGTTAGCCTGTTCAGTGTTTATCAAACATTTATTTAATCATCGGCCAGTAAAAAGGAGTCAGAAGTTGTTGGCTTTACCCCGGAGAGATTACAGCGGACCGTAGTGATGAGAAGATCGGTTATTTTACGTTTCCTGTTACGTGTCAGCTCACCGCTCTCTCACCGGGCGAGCGAGCAGCGAGTCCGCTACTTCTTTACTCTGATAACTAAACACCTGCAGTCAGTCACCATCACAAATAGAATCTCCTCCTGTCAAAGTCAAACTAGCTCATTCATTATTTATACAGTCTATGGATAATAACCGCTAGCTATGCTGAGGAGCATATAGCCTAGCTTCATAGCCGTAGCTGGCTGATACCAGACAGATGACCGCCGAGCAGGTTCCCCCCGCTTTTCCTCTTCACACAGACTGTTTTTCCTGCATACGCCGCTGCCTGCTGATACCTGATTGGTCAATATAACTCGGACTACAACCGTACTACAAACGGAAACCAGAACACTTCCTGTATTAAAATCCAGCCTATATTTATCTTTCCCTAACCTTAACCATAGAGTTTTAATGCTTTGACCAAATCTGGATATTTTACAAAACTGCTGTTTAGTTTAAAGTCGAGCTGAAACATTTCGAGAGTATCTAGCTTCTGTATCGTGACGTATTTCCAAGTGAAACAGGACGTGCAGGCGGGACATATCATTAGAGGGATTTCATTTGATCGTTGAGAAGTGGGCGTAGACAGACGTTCTCCACAGCGCAGTAGCTAGCTAACTGACCGAGCGTTCTTGGTGCTCTGCGGCTAAATGTTGCAGATTGATTGACAAGTGGATGTCATGATATTATTGGTTGAAATTGGTTGGTCCTAGCTTACGTATGCACACATGATAGTTTTGGTAAAAATTTGTATTTAACATGTATTTAAAAACTTCCATGGCAATCCATCCAAAGTTGCTGACCAACATTTAAATCTTGGTTTAAAAGTGAGATTTTGAGCCTGAATTTAAACTCTAATTGCAGGGTACTCTTTGATTTCTCTCGGCTTCACTTGATTAAAAGCTGCAGAGAGCTTGTTTGGGCAGGAGGACTTTGCCTTTGATCCAAGCTTAGCCTTCTACTTTCAGACCCTTATTAAAGCCTGTTTATTTACTCTGCCTGCCATGAGGGATAACTGTCCCTGTCTTTGTTCTTCACTTCTAACAATAGCATCTCCTCCTTCCATTAGGGCTGCGCACACACACGGTGCAACCCTGCAGTCTCGATCGACTCAGTGGGAATGACCCACAAGGTTTAACCCCAGAGAGAGAGAGAGGTAGGGATGCTGTGAGGGGAATATTGATCCAACCAGGGTGCTCTGTGTGAGGCGGCTATTATGTAACGCAGCGGCAGTGAGTGGGAGATCCTCCAGAGAAGAAATTAAGAAATTTAAGCTCTCGCCTGGAAAGAATCTCAGGGAAATGAATAAGCAAATACGGGAATGATTCTTATTTTACTTTGTCGGGAAGAGGGCAGACAGAGATGAAAGCAGCCTGAACGTCACGCCAGAGCTTCTGTAATCACTGTCAGTGATCTAAAGAGCATCCACGTCAGCGCCCATGTCAGAATCACGACAGGACTACGCAATATCTGACGTGGCACTAAAAAAAGGAAGTGCCTGAAAAAGCGGACACATGGCGGCATGCTAAGCTAGCATGTTTGTTAGCATTTAGCAGCTCAATATCCATGTGACAGGCAACTGCTGACAAAAAATTCAGAGAAGAAGAAGTTTATTCTGTCACATCCTCAAGTATTGGAACTGGTTGAGTCAATGGTGCAAAGCAAGACATTTTAACAGCCAGACAGCATCAATCAATTAGGGTCCAATCAAAACAATAGTTATCTTATTATGCTTAACATAAAGAGCAGGTCGAGATCATCCATCCATCTATCCATCCATCCATCATCTACACCGCCTATCCTGTTCAGGGTCACGGGAGGCTAAAGCCTATCCCAGCTGTGATTGGGCGAGAGGCGGGGTTACACCTTGGACTGATCGGCTATCAGTCCCAGGGCGGACATTAAGGGTGCTTTTCGACAGCAGGAACCTTTTGAGGAACTTTTGAGTGTCTAAATTTAGTTCCAGAGTAATAGTAATTGATTTACCCCCTGAAAAGTCCCTGCTCGGGGGGGTAGTACTTTCCAAAGGTCCAGGAACTTTCAGGGCGGGGCCTGCAGTGCTGACCGTTTCTTATTGGTCGAGTACTCACAGCATTTTATTTAAAAGACTGCAGCTGCAAGTTCACTGTTACCATCGTGCTTCGAGATTGTTTATCACCGTGCTTTGAGATGGAGTCAGAGGAGAAAGCCTACGACAGATGGACCGACAACGAGGTGCCGGCCTTGCTGAGCATTTATGTGGAAGAGGACATCCAGCGGAAAGTGGAAACAGCGACCCGACGGTGCAGTGCAGTTACTTTTATTGCTTCTCCGTAAGTCATTAATGCATAATCTTCCCGGGACTTTAGGCCACTGTGGAAACGCAGAAAACAATGGGCCACAGGAACCTTTTAGTTCCTTGAAGAGAACTTCCTGAAACTAAAAGTTCCTGGTACTTTTGGTCGAAAAGCATCTATAGACAGAGACAACCATTCACACCCACACCTCTGGGTGATATAGAGTCACCAATGAATGTAACAAGCATGTCTTTGGACTGTGGGAGGAGGCCGGAGTACCTGAAGGGAACCCACACACGCACGGGGAGAACATGCAGACTCCACACAGAAAGGCCCCCTACATCCGAACAGGGATTCAAACCAGGAACCTTTAAGCTGTGAGTGCTACAGCCGCAGAGGGCTGGGTCCAGAGAGAGAGAATCCAGAATCTCCATCGATGGCTACAACTACAACTCTTTACCATCTTTCAGTGGGAGACATTCTTACTTTCTGTGTATTCCTGTGCCGTAATTGATTCTGTCCTTCATCCTAAAAAGGTCAATAAATGTGGCATAAATCCCACATGCAGAAAAATGATGTGGGATTAACTCAAACGCAATTTTTTACTCAGCTTTGCATCGACTTTTCAGTCCCACTGAGAGTTGAAAAGAAGCATTAGCCGCTCACGTTTCAATGGTAATGTTCCTCTGATCAATTTTTAACTGCGTCAATAAACTCTACTGCAGACTGCTGTGTAAAACCATCAGCCAATCAGATTGAACCCCTCTCTGCATCTGGCTATTAAAACTTCCTGTTGTGCTGTTCGCCCTGCAGCACCATCGTGCTGCAGGGCGGATGATGAAACGTCGCAGTATTGAACCCGACGCTGGTAAAGTCGCTCCCCATAATCAGCGGTGTCAGTTCCCTCGGCGGCTCGGAGCTTGTTGATGGAACGTGATGGAGCCCGTGTGAAGTCTCCTCTCCCCTTCAGAGCTTGGGCTGCAGCTGCCTGTCAGTCAGGATCAGTAGATATTTCTGCACCAACCTCCCACTGAGCAGCCAGGACCGAGCATGGGAGCTGGCTGAGGCTGAAGAGGGGGATGCTCAGAGAAACTGGCAGGAAGGGTGTGAAGAAATGAAGAGTTTGCTGCACAACATGATCCAATTTAGTGCAGAAACATTGGCCTGAAAGATGAGCATCATGATCTGTAAGTAGTCAGATCCTTTCTGTTTGCAATGTTCATCTGGGGCCAACAAAACGTGGGACTTTAAATCGCCATGCCGCAGGTGATGACTACATTTGTTCCCTAACGTAAACCTTCTGGTTTCTATTGTAACTAAAATGACTCAGGTGCCTTTAAAAAGTAGAAACTGTGACCCAAACTTACCAAGTTGTTATGGTGCCTCAGCCTAAATCATCATGATTTGTTCCAGAGGCGACAGAGCAAGGACATGTTTCATCCTTCAACTGCATCTTAGTGTCACGACCAATGACTGTAGATGAACGACTCGTCTCCATCTGCTCTCACTGTATGAAACTGAAGCCAAATAGCCCCCGTGACGGGTGCTGCCATCTTGCTATGGTGACATCATTTGGAGCCAGAGCTGTGCAGTAGGGGGAGCCACTAACCAAAACACACACTTAACTTTGACGAAAAAAACAGCAAGGATCCTGCACGCCGGCGAGTTTAACAGCTTCTTGAGTTGATCTGAAGCAGACATTCACAGATATGTAAACTTCAATGACTGTAGTGTTAGTGTTAGTTTCCTCTTGCCGTTCCTCCTCTACTCTGCTAATCCAGAACGGATCGGCTGCAGGAGCCAGATTTGTCAACAGAGCTGTCAATCATCATTTTTATGTTCCTTTTTTACTATAATGACAGAAACCATGTTTGAGAAAAATGTATTTGACGTGTATTTTAATTTTGTAGTTTGACTCATGTCCCACCTGTTACCTCGAGGAGGCGGGCTTTATGAGCTATACTGCAGCCAGTCAGCAGGGGGCGATAGAGAGGGTTTGGCTTCACTTTTAGGGAGCTGTCATGTCGGCCATCTTTTCATACAGCCTGTGGTCACCACAGTTTAGAAACTTGTCACAATATTATAATATAAAGAGACATTGACACTTTTTTTAAAAAAATCCTAATTTACTTCAATTGTAAATATATTTAATTCCTGCAACATAAAAGGTTTTTGCATCCGTCAGCAGAGCAGCAGGAGTTACATGACGGTGGCACAAAGTGAACGCCCTGCAGCCTTCAGGGCTTCTGCCGGAGAGCTCTTTGTCCTTCACCCAGGAGCCTGCTGATCGTTCAGCCCGTGAAACCAGCAGTTAATGATGAGGTTTTATTTGAGCCCAAACTGTGATCTTTTCTTTACCTTACCCAGAAGTTTGGTTTGGTTTTGCCGCCTGATTACTTGGTTAGGTTTAGAAAAAAAAGTTTGAGGCTTTGGTTAAAAATATGGTACCTTAAAGTAAATATAAGTAAAGGAAGTAAACGTTCTCTACATGACTTATGTGAGTGAAAATACTTTGACTTTTGGTTCCATACTGGACGTAAACCATCCTGGATTAAAGTCCTGGGTTTGTTCGACCCCTCAATCACCCCACACCGCCACCCCCACCAGACTTTATGGCTCTTTGTACTCACCTGATTTCCTGAAGAGTTTTGAACAGTATTTTATTTTGAAATTTAATCAACTAGTAACTAGATGTTAGGAACAAGTAACTACAGCCTTCTGTATATATGTGATCTTGAGTCAAAAGTTAAATGTTGCTCTGAGATGTAGTGAAGTAAACGTATAAAGTAGCTACTCTTCATTAAATCACATGAAGCGTCTCACGAGTTCTTGTCCTGTCTCCCTCCTCCCTCACAGCTCTGAGGACGAGCTTTAGCTTCAGGTCCTTTCAGAGTGTAATTATCGTCGTGCTCTGAAGCTGCCATTTGTGATTCATCAGCTTTGTATTCAAGGTGTCGGAGACGAGTAAATGGATGGTGAATGAATCACGAGCCTGTTCGGATTGTGCAATCAAACATAATAGCCGAGTTTATTTCTCTGAACTCGTATTCAGCATTTCAGGGAAAAGGACGAGAATCATAACCGAGTCGTTACGACAGCGGGACGAATGAAAAGAGCTGTTCAAACTTTGTTTGATTCTAAGGAAGGAAAATTAAGTGCTTATTTTAGTTATTATCTAGAAACACACGACCGTCCTGTACTGAAAAATGTACTTTTTCTGGCTGCCCGCCGGGGTCTGCCCTACACATGGGTCTGTATGTGACTGACTGAGTAACTGAGTGAGTGAGTGACAGTACATTGAGAGCCAAATAAAGTTAAAAAAACAACAACAACGGCCCGGGAAACAATTCAAAATAAAAGCACTGTGTACAAACGAGGGGAGTTAGAATTCCAGATCGGGGTTTTACTTTGAAAAGGCATACAGGAAGTGTTGACCTATTTTACTCTCCATGCCTGTGACTTTTGCTACAGGAAGAGATGTTAACATTGCTGTCAGAGATCAACAGGACTCATCACACTCATTGACCGAGAACCGCGCCTCCTATTCTCTACGTTTTCGGCGCGTGAGTCAGACTCGTCTGTTTTCATGCATTTCAAATGAAAACGAACGCGTCCCGCAGCCGCCACGCACACGCCACGCTTCCAGTGTTGACCACAAACGCCTCAGCACATGGGGCACCACGCTCCACAAACTGAGCTGAACCCGCCTCCCTCCAATACATTTAAAAAGCAAAAAGAAGCTCCAGCTCAGGTCGACTGATCAAACAGAGTTGTGTAACAGCAGCGCAGACGGTTATAATCTGTAGATCTAACACGGACACATTCTGTGTAGTTGCGTGGTGCATTTACAAGGTTTTCTGTCATCACCTGAGAAGGATTGTGGGAACTGTGCAGAAATCTGAAGGTAAGGTGTGAAGCTGGACAGGATACGATAACACCACTTTACATTGTAATGTTAATCAGACAAGGCTTCACTGCTGAGATTATTGATCATATTTAATTTATGTATTTATTTTAAACATTTTATTTTAAAATGTTACAAAGAGTGAACATGAAGTGTTAAATGAAGCTTTTAAAGTATCGGATCAGATGGTTACATTCTTTAGGAAACAGCCAACAAACCATCAAACTGCGTAGGAAGTACGAGCGTGTGGGAACAGTGACAGTGGAGCAGCTCGGCCTCTCCTCCTGATTTATGGATGCTCTTACTTCCTCACACAAACATCACGACTACAGATTGTCTGCGCTCCCTTCATTTATGTTTAAAGACATGACAGCCACCGCCCGACCGCAGAACCCTGTGACCCGACGCCGGAGGATGTGGAGGGTGCTTTAGGAACGGGTGGGCTGTCAGTACGAGTTCGAGTCACAGAGGAGATTTTATTCTGTTGAGCAGCTACATTTAAGCTTTAAAGAAAGTTTAAAAAGGCCTTTAAAGTCGGATTAAGTCTGACTCTATTCAGGTTTTTAAAAAGGAAGTCTTTAATTTATTTCTTACTCATACGGAAATCACCTTCGTTCTTATACTTGCCATTTTAAATGAGGCCCAGCTAAGGCAGTAAACACCAGCCTGATGCTTCATCTTCTATGTTAAATGCTGCAGCGTTTATATAACATGTGCAGGATGCAGTCACTCACAGTGAAGCATGTAGAGCGCAGCCTGAGGGGAGAGTGTTTTCATGCTGTCAGCCTCTATAGACGGGGTCCTCATGATGGGTTCATCACTCAGTAACAAGCCTCATGGCGGTGCTCTTTTATAGACATTAAAGCTAGCGTATATATGTTGACGCTTTAACCTTCTTGCCTCCATAAACAAGACATACCTTGAATGTTAGACGGTGATCTTTGACAGGAGCGTAGACGTGCAGAACGGCTCCCAGAGACGTCAAGGCCGGTCTGCTGGTCTGTTGATGCATCACTGAAGTTCATACTGAAACACACAAACTGTTAGATGGATGGACATGAAGATTTGCACAGACATTCAAGAGGATGAATCCCAATGACTTAGATGAGCCATAGGCGTTTCCTGTAGTTGATATCTTTGTGGTTTTGAGTGAAATGTCTGAATAACTGTTGAAACGATTGCAATGAAAATTTGTTTAGACATGCATTGTCCCAAGTTTATATATCCTGATTATTTTAATGATCTCCTAACTTTTTCAGGACTGTTTAGGGCTGTTAAAAATATTCTAAATTCGAATATATAACGGATGTACGTCGTGCACCTTCGGATGCACACAATGTCACTTTATACGTTAATAATCAACTTTAGTCTAGCTGAAACGAGTCGTGTGGCGGACATTTCAAATCCCAGCCCGGCCGGAGAGAGAGAGAGAGAGATTCTCACTGCCAGCGCAATAAATAGGTAGAGGTATTAAAGGCATGTTTATGTTAAAATAATTATATCTTTAACTCTCGTTGTATTGGTATGCCCTATATTACATATTGCGCTACAATAGATATTCGAACAGTTCGAATGTTTTTTTTAGAGGGAATAATCGAACGTCATTTTTGACCAATTTTGACAGCACTACTACTGTGACAGTGATAGATGATTTGACCCTAAAAGTTGTACAGACATGCATGGACCCCAGATGATGAACGCTAATGAGTTTGGTGATCCTCTGACTTTCTTTACAGTGCTTTAATATTGTTGGAGTTGTAATTTTTTCACTGGAATCTCTCACCAACTGTTGGATGACATTTATTCAGCCATTCTTTGTCCCTGGATGATAAGTCCGACTGACATTAAAGTGAAATGTCTCAACAAATGGACCACAGAGAAAATACTTTTATCCCCCCGATGATGAATCATAGTTTCCATCTTTGGCGATCCTCTGACAACAACATGAGAATGATAATTACACTTATTACTTTTAATTAAGCGCCATCATTAGGTCAAATGTTTACTTTATACAATATTTTGGTTAATGGCCAAATATCTGCAAAACAAGAACACATTCCCGGGAGCCTCAAGCTGTTAGCATGCTAATACAGTGAAGTCAGATGCTAGACGTCAGCCTGTTAACACGCTTTTGTTAGCATGGAGTTGCTAGCATGACTGCAGACGGCTATTTCCCCCCTTTTCTAGCTTATTAATACGACCTGTACTGGATAATTCCGAAACAGAGAGTTTTATTTCAGATTTCAAACCTCTAAATGTTCCTCAATAAACAGACTTGTGTTGTTTACCTGGTGTGTGCAGTCAAGCTAATCCGCAGCTCCATCTGAAGTTAAACGGTTCACACTCAGTCCTTTGAAGATGACATTAGCTGAATCGTGTGATGTTGGAGCCTGAACTTTTCTGCTGATGCTTTCCTCAGTGTGCAGGCTGGGAAAATTCAAACCTCCGTTACACAGGTAAACAGTGTCAGGTGCACGTAATACGGACGAATTAAATAGTCATAGAAATAGAACACACAGAGCAGATAACATGGGAATAACGAGGCATTACGTTGACTTATGGTTATAGAAGGAAAACGAGATAAATGCAGAAAATCTAATGAATATTTCAATAACAAGAAATAAAAGTAAACAAATAAAGTCAATGTGAGGAAAATAAAGTAAACAACAAATTAAATATGAATCATTATCAAAGAAGTTTTAATATCAAATAAAATACTCCTGCTGTTAATAAAGATTTATATGCAAGGAGCTTTGTTCCCTCTCATGTGTTTTATTTAAGTATTTATTTTGAAAAAAAATTTATTCTATAAGTCATCAAATTGTTCTCAAAAGCCATGAGCCCATAGGAACCCAAATAATGACTCTGTACACCATTTGAAACTTAAAATATGCTCTGTTTCCATGAGAACATTTTACGTCCTTAGAGAAGTGAATTCAAATATGGATCCAAACTGTAGAACAGCAAACTGTCCAGAGACAACATCTCTGATGGGACATCTTCCACATGAACATAATGCTGCTAAAAAAGGACAATTTACGGCAAATACAAGAAATAAAGGGTCTAAAAGAGCAGCAAACAAATCTGTACAGGGACACAAACAGACACAAGGTCAGATGGATGATGGCGAGGCCGCTCCCCTGTGTGGTCGTGTCGCAGGGTCAGATGTCTGAGACGTGTTTTATGTCCAGCCTGATCGCTCGGGGGGAAAAGTCAAAGTCACACAGGAATCATTACCGAGCAGGACTCTGCACACTAACCAGGCTGTTATTATCTCTGGGAGATCTGAATGAAATCAGGAGGCAGATGTTGATTTAAAACACAAGCTCAATCTTCGTATAACAGACGGGATCTGTAAGGACAACAATGTGATGTATCGGCCGATCCTCAATGTCCATTAATGGTCAGAAACACAGATCTGAGCTAGGAGCAGAGGAATGCGCAGCACTTATAAGGACAAAGTGCAGCGGAGCAGAGCATGTCCTGATTTTACTGATAAACAGGAAGTGAAAGGTTAACTTATCATGATTCATCTACAAAAACAAAGGACGACACACGGCATCTGTGAGGTGAACATTAGCATTAATATTGATGATCCTATTAGAGAGTGGTGGAGGAAGTTTGCAAAGCCTTTAATAGTGTTATGACACTGAGGAGGACAATACTTCCCTCTCAATAGTGGAATAGAAGAATTGAATTGAACTTACTAATTAGGGTTAAAGTCATTAGCCCTTATTGAGATCCATCATTAAAGTGATAACGACAACAAACGTGCAGATGGAGAGTAACTGAACAAAAGGGGAGGAATTCCTAATATGTAGCTTTGTATGTTTTTTGTTTGAAGTTTATTTCAAGGGCGCTTTTTTGCATACATTTTCTTCTCACTCTTAACAGCATGTTGGTACATAAACCTGACTCCCTGCATCGTCTGCATGAGCAATAATATGATCTGCAATTATCTAAGTGTAGGTGATTCAAATCAGACAGAGATTTATGTATATATGTGTGTGTGTGTGTGTGTGTGTGTGTGTGTGTGTGTGTGTGTGTGTGTGTGTGTGCTATCTAAGACTAAAACAAAAGAAGATATTTGTGCTGAATTTTGAGACTTCAATAGTTTTTCCACACTGATACCTTGTGTCATTTATGGCTCCTAAAAAAGTGTCCTTTTAAGAGTTTAAATTCTTAGGACAAAAACATTTTAAAGTCCTGAAATGTGGTAGCTGCAAAGTGTTGAACCCAAGGTACAAATAACTGAAAGGCACAAGGAGATTTTCTTCACCGGCTCTCAGACTTTGAAACACAAAATGCAACACAGATGTTTTTTATTCAGGAGGTCGCCTAAAGTACATTCATTTGGATGCTATTTGCATACTCCAGGCTAAAAACACAGCATTTCATTGATTAATTTCATCCATCCATTGTTTATACCACTTATCCTGTTCAGGGTCGCAGGAAAGCTGGAGCCAATCCCAGCTGTCATTGGTCAAGAGGCATGGGTTAGACCCTGGACTGATCGCCAGTCAATCACAGCGCTGACACGTAGGCTGTGTTCGAAATGCTGTACTATATACTACATACTATAAACTGCATACTGCGTTCAGCGTAAGTATGTAGTATGGAGGAGCTTTTCAAATTAATTTTGCAGTATGCTACGCCAGGCGGAAGTAAACAATACACGCTGCCTCTTCAGCTACAGCGCCCCCTTCTGCTGCTGCTGTCCGTCATTTAACCTGCCGCTGTGACGTTCCAGCACTTTGCATTGTGGGATACAGTAGGAGAGGTAGACTGGTCCGATGCATACTGGAGATTTTTTCAGAATCAGTACGACATTCAGGCATTTTTGGCATACTGCACATTTTGCTTTTGTTTGCATACTATACACTACATTTGGGCCAAATCAGTACGTACTGCTAGTATAGTACGGCATTTCGAACACTGCAACAGACAACCTGCCACGCTCACACCTACACCTACGGGCAATTTAGAGTCCCCAATGAACCTAACGAGCATGCCTTTTGACTGTGGGAGAAAGCCAGGGGGAACCCAGGCATGCACAGGGAGAACATGTAAACGCCACACAGAAAGGCCCGCTACGTCTGTGCCGGGATTCTGACCAGGAACCTTGTAGCTGTGAGGTGACAGCGCTAACCACTGCACCACCTGTTGGCATCTTGTGTGTCAAGTTGTAAATTCTTTCCATGTTGCCTTCATGTTTCAATCAAACACTGGAGGCTTACTCGACATAAACATTTGGACATGTGTTGTAGATACTTTTCTACACCTCCTTACAGAACCTTAAAAAAAAAACAGGACACTTAATGTGACGAGAAATTCAGTTTAAAGTCTGACAAAAACAAGTGAAGGCGAACTCTACATGAACGGTGGAGCTCAGCGAGCTGTTGGGGGTCCTATAGGTGCCACCTTCCCCCCGGCACGTCTCTAAAGGTTAAAAACACGGGAGACATGAGAGGCTGAGGCCTACCAGGACACCTGAGCCTGCGTTTACCCCGAAGGCACACACACAAACACACAGCTCATCTATTTTGCATGAGAAAAAGAGAGGCTGTGTACATAGGAGGTTATAGGATCCTCCCAGTGGGAACAGTGGGTGATTCCCCCGACTACCTCCAATCATCACACCCTGCAGGTGCTGACAAACAAACACTGTGACATTATGCAACACCTGTATATGTATTATGTAACATGTTTAGCGCCTAATATGAGAGATCTCAGTGGATAAAAAGTGTGAAGGTGCTCAGTACGTTTGATCGCAGAGGTCTTTTCATCGGCTCTTCAGCTCCGACTGAGTGACAGCAGCGTAATGCCTCCGCTGATCCTCCTCGCTCACAAACAGCAGGTTGAACAGGATAACGTTTCCTCCTCTTTGTGCCTCCAGCTTTCATCCTCTCTCGGCCTCGTGAGAAGCAGCCCGGGCAGACAGAATACCAATGACAGCCGGCGTGTACGGATCAGAAACCTAAAACCTGTCACGTCCGTCTGCGGGGAGCGCGAATAACGAGGCGGCAGCAGCAGCACAGGAGACGATCAGAGTTTATTAACAGAGTATTTACAGTCGTGGGGGGGGAGAGAGGCAGCGGTGTGTTGATGTGTGTCGCTGTGTTAAGGCTGCGAGTCCTTGTAGAGGATATCTGACACCCGGGCTCTGACTGCTGCTGCGTCCTCAGTGTCTGTGGAGGGAAACACAAACACAGCGATGATCAAAGATGGAGGACTCTCCAGTGTGACCAGATAAACATAAGGAGGACTTTCTTCTTCTTTGGTGGGAAGTCAAACTACAGTATATCTAGTTTAAAGTATAGGTTGGATATTTTTCTTTTATTTGGAGAGCTTAGCATCAACATGTTAGCATTGTGAGCTTGTTAGCATGCTATCCTTAGCTTTAAGCTCAATGGCAGAGCTTTGCCTTACGATGCATTTGATCTAAACTGTTGCACATTTCTTCTGTTACACCCGCTGAGCTCAGATACCTGACGTGAAGAGTTGTAAGAAACTCATCAACCCCAAATTCAAAATCCAAGATGGCTGCCCTGCTCTGTGTACTGAAAGCTGTATTAAAGTGGTGATCTCTAAGATCTCAGTTTTGTTCTCTTTGGTGCCACCTATGGTGATGAACTGTAATTGTGAGAGCACACTTCCCAGATATCCAGACAGTGCTGCATGTGTGACGTCCACGGTTGGCTCCAGTTGTAACTCTTGATTTTCCTGGCTGACGGTCGCTTTCCTTTTCAGACTGTTTGCTTCATCTGAGCGTCGAGTTTCTTTTTCTTTGGATTTTCACTTCTTGTTGAAGTTGTATCTGTAGTCATCCATCTTTTCTTTGTTTGTTCAGCCATAGTAGATTACTGTTTACTCGCAACACTTGCAGAGAGCGGAAAAGCAGCAGCTTAGCTCCGCCTACCCTCTCTGGCAGACCAACCACTGCTGGCTGATGGAAAACGCGTCACTAACTGGGCGCACTTGAGATTTTTCCCACAAAAGTTGCACCTTTAAGGCTTCCTTTACTTGAACCCAGTGAACTCAGGTGTGACGTCAATCCCAGCTCAGGCTTCCAATAGTAATTGAGCGCAGCATTGGTCCTGCTAAAAGAGGTCGCTGTAAAACATTCTTCTAATTTTGACTGGTGGTCACTTGCGGTATTGCAGCGTAAATGTCCAGTGCTGCCCATAGAACACCATACTGACAGGGAACCTCACACTGTAAACAAGGTACTTCTTGACTCTTGTATTTTGATCCATGGAGGTTTCATGTTGGCTAAACTTTCCTAGCATCGATGAAAAGCTAAATAGGCGCCATTTTTTGGTCCAGTATCCAGGTCTTAAGAGCTGCTTGCATGGCTGCCAACTCTTGTCATAGCATCTGTCGTCACTTCTTGGTAATAATACTTACTGAAAGTGTTTTACTTAAGCAAAACTGTTAATGCAGGACTCTCTTGTGTATTCTCCTTCATTGTGGAACTACTTCTTTCACTTACACTCTGACAGACTCTCTCTTGAACCCAGCTGATGATTTAACTCCTCGACGGCAGGTTAAAACCGCTGACAATGCGGGCGGAACTGTCCTAAGTTTAGAAACCTTTCCACGTCATGACAGAGAGCTGACAGACTCTTCATCGTCACCCTTTGGCGAGAGCGATGTTATTAAGGTGAAGGAACAGCGGGGAGGAGCCTGAAAGCTGCTGCTGACATTTTCAAGGAGGTCGGGGCGAGGCAGCGCACACAGCTAACACCAGCAGCTACATGTTCTCCTGTTCTTTATATCCTTTGCTACTTTTAGAGTTCGCTGTAATTTTAGATGGATGTCGTGTGGACACAAACACTTCACATATAAAGCAGAATATCCCCTCCTACATTCTCTAGACATTTTCACACTTTTCTTTGTCTGCTGTCTCTCTCTCCTCTCTCTACTCTCCCCGCTCTCCTCTCGATCTCCCTGTCCCTGGGCTGCTACATCAGACATTTTCCACACTGGGTTAGGTAACAAGCCTGTGAAATCACAGTGAAAAGAAACACAACAGGCCCAGAGGTTGAATTATTAACACGGGCAGCAGGAAGCTACGCTAACCCAGCCACCAGGCTTCAATAACATCAGCTGGATTCAGAGTTTTCATCAGCGCTCTTAATGCTCCAGCAAGTCCTGCTAATAACGTGTTTGTGTCAGCGTCTTTGCTTCCTCGCTGAATAGGTTTCCACTCCTTTCGCTGTGTTTTCCGGCACGGTTGATGAGCTGGTCATCCATGCAGACCGGAAAACACCGACTAATTTCTAGTTTAATCAGATTTCAGCTCTACAGTAAGATCGTTGTATACGCGACATTCAGAGAGGAGGAAAATGCAACATGACGGATGCGAGATTAATGTTCCAGCAAAGGACATATTTAACTCTGGTGCATATTTGCAACGATTAACAAAGTAATTGAGTTAGGTAAACATTGTGTTTGTCAGGAGAAGTGTGGTTGGAAAGATGCTGGACAGCAGAGAAAGAAAAGAGGAGTTTACTCAGATGTGTGGCCTGTGTGCTCGTGGATTACATCCTCTCTTTCTCAGCCAAGTTTACGTGCAGGCTTCTGATTTATATACATTCGGATGTAGAAAGGAAAACATTAGATTTGAAGCTCCTCTCTCCGTGTGTGTGTGCAGAGGTAAGTAAGGAGAAACCAGACGCCTCACGCAACAACATTTCTGTGAGCCGTGTCCGTACTGATTCAACAAAATCTCTGACTTACATAAATCAGTTGCTCTCAGCGTGATGAAAGCCACCTGTTCATTAGAAGTTGCGTGTCGTGACATCTCATCATCACCATAATTGTTGCCCCTAAATAGCTTTTTAATGCAGCCTGGTTCTGCTCCATTTGTGGGCAAGTTTCAAGAGATAATGAAGAACTGCACAAAGTGGAGCTGCATGAATGCTGTTGGTAATCAGCAAAGAAAAACAGAAGAGGGGCGGCTGTGGAGTGGTGGAGTCGGAAGGTTTGGGGTTCAATCCCTGACTGCTACAGTCACATGCCAAAGTGTCCTTGGGCAAGACACTGAACCACAATTTGCTCATGAAGGCAAAACCATCAGGCGTGAATGCAAAGATACTGATTGGAGGTGAATGTGACATGTAGTGTAAAAGCGCAATCATCATTTTTTACAGCATCAAATAACTTATTAAAAATAAACTTGTCAGAAAAAAGAACACTTGGACATAAATCAGCATGATAACAACTAACTATAATGACAGAAACCATGTTTGAGAAAAATTTATCGGGCGTGTATTTTGATTTTATAGTTTGACCCATGTCCCACCTGTTAACATGGAGGAGGCGGGCTTTATGAGCTATACTGCAGCCAGTCAGCAGGGGGCGCCCGAAATGTTTTGGCTTCACTTTTATGGAGCCGTCATGTCGTCCATCTTTTTATACAGTCCATGGTACAGTCCATTTACCGTTTATCAACAGACATCGTCTGAGTATAACAAAACGGCCGCCATTGGGAAGTACATTTTCACAGCCACCAGAGTTTGTTTAGTTTATTTCACTACAGCGCGTCTCTGACAACGACATGAGTGAGCACAGCATAAGCGATGGAAACGCAAGTTAGTTAACCACTACAACGTTCGTATCCTTAATTGTTTAACTGAAATCCGCGGTGACGGGCTAGCTGTTGCTGTCACGGCTACACTAGCACGTCGCGAGATTGTGTACACGTGATCTCGCCTGCGCTGATTAGATGCGCAGAGGGTTGAAATAGCGCTCTAACAGCTCTAACGGCCAGGTTTCCCTCGCGGTTTGCTGTGGTTTTAACACGAGTTTCACTACAAATCTAGGTCACAATGTATCGTTCTGTATGGGAACGATGAGGTGCGTCCCTGGGATGCATGGATAGTGAGTTTACTGTGTCCTTCTCAATGTTCTGCATAAAAGAGCCAGAAAATAGTCACATTTAAGGAGTCAGAATCAGATTATTTAGTTTTTCCTTTCATTAAAAATAGTTAAACCCGATTAATGGAATATAAAAAACTCACCGCAGCCCTTTATTTTATTTAGTTAAAATGTTCCCTCTAATTCCAAACTAATTAGGATGACAGCTTTAACGTTCTTAAGTTAAACAAGATATTCAGGCCCTGTGAAGAAATGCAGACAATCTGAGCAAGAGAGTTACAACCGGTGTGGACACATCGTAATACATAATAATATGTTAATGTAACAAGTTGTCTAAACCCCTCAGATGCGCCGTCTTAAAAGAGAATCTGTCTGAACAAGTTGTTCCTTCATGCAGACCATTACGCTCTCCAGCAGGCCGGCCCTTGTTAGCAGTAAAATGTGCCGTGTGGGGGTAATTTCTCAGCCTCTTCCTCATTAGTATTCAGCTCCGAGTTTCACAACAGAACGGCAGTCAAGTTGGCTACAAATATTCACAGTTGGTCTCAGAACAACAAACAGAGGAGAGGTGGCTTTGAATTTGAATAAGAAGTTTTAATCTGAACTCATTACTGCCGCAGAGTTGTTGGTTTACTTACCGACTCCCAGCGCTCTCAGGCGGCTTTTAAACTCCGGCTTCTCCTCCAGGACTCTGAACAGGTTCGTGGACTCCATGTGCTCCAGCCCCACCTTCCAGTAGACGTAGATTTTGTGGTTGAAGCTCACATACACCAGACAGGGGCTGTTCTTTCCCTCCTTACACGTATACTGACCTGAAAACACAAGTAAACAACATACATGACGGGTGGTTTGTAATCAATATGAGGCTGCAGTGTTATAATACAGTGTGTTATGTGAATCCAAATGAACACATCAGGAATCCTCCGCTGCCCGGCTGCTAATGCGAGTCTCTGTAACCGAGCCAGCGTTCCACACAAACAGAGGAGCCGATGTAATCTGCTGTAATGACCCCACAGAGCATCAGAGAGCAGAGAGGGCGAGAGGAGGCGCAAAGGAACAAACCCCAATTCACCAGGGCAGATCGGACAACGTCTCATGTCTCTTTAATCCACTTACTGCCGTACACGTCTTTAAGTAAACACGGGCTCCTTCAATCACTGCAGGAAGAGAATATTAAATGGACAGGAGGAGGAAGAGCAAAGACAGGGTGAAGCCACAGCTCAACGCTGCCCCCTACTGGCGGATTAGATGCTTTAAACTCTGCACAGGAAGCCAATTTTAATGTGAGCTGTCATTTATGGTCATTTGTCTGCAGGGAATTAGGAGCAGGGGATTTCAGCGACCTGCATTTTTCCTGTTATATTTTAAGTGTTTTATACCCCATGATTCCCTCACCCTACGTCTGTGATAATGATGTCAGTTCACAGGCTGTAAAAGGTTATTCTTGCAGTTACTTGCTGAGGTAACTCACCCGCGCAGAAGGCGTTGACGTTCTCATCGAACTGGAATCGCACGACCGTCCGATTGTGGTCGATGATGTAGGTTTGACCGTCCCAGGCGCACGCCACCACCTCCTCTCTGCCGTCTCCCTGAGAGCAAACGCACACACACAGACATGATTCCCAAACAAGTGCGACTGCTCTAAATGACCCATAAAAATTATACATTCTATCTAGACATTGGTCTTCTCCTTGAAGGAAATGTGTGCTTTTGAAAACATTTATGGACGTCTCTACTAAGTTAAAGTAATAAATTTGAAGATGTTCATGTAAATAAATGTCTGTTAAGTCTCTATCTGTCGCCGAATAAGGTAACACAATGGTGATTGAGCCTTTGCATTTGCAGTATTACAGACAATCACAAGCGGCGCCCAGTTAGTGACGCGTTTTCCAGCAGCAGTGGTTGGTCTGCCAGAGAGGGTAGGCGGAGCTAAGCGGCTGCTTTTCCGCTCTCTGCAAGTGTTGCGAGTAAACAGTAATCTACTATGGCTGAACAAACAAAGAAAAGATGGATGACTACAGATACAACTTCAACAAGAAGTGAAAATCCAAAGAAAAAGAAACAAACTCGACGCTCAGATGAAGCAAACAGTCTGAAAAGGAAAGCGACCGTCAGCCAGGAAAATCAAGAGTTACAACCGGAGCCAACCGTGGACGTCACACATGCAACACTGTCTGGATATCTGGGAAGTGTGCTCCTGTAATTACCGTTTATCACCACAGGTGGCGCCAAAGAGAACGAAACTGAGATCTTCGAGATTCTAACTTTAGAAACTGTGATTTTTAAAAGGAGAAGGATCAATTTGGCTTTTAAAAGCAGCTTTACAGATACGACTGAGGCACTGGAGGTGAAGGCCTGAGAGTGTACAACAACAGTCTAACTAAAAATGATAATAATCAGTCATTTAGCTCGACATAAAAACACACAAACTCACAGTCACGTCGAGCTTCTGCAGGGCAAAGAGCTGATGATCCACCTGAACCGACCACAGCAGCTGCTCCGAGCTGTCCATCAACTTCAGGGTACCTGCAACCAAGTGATGTAAGGACGATATAAGTGTCCATTTCTTATAAGCTACTTCTACTAAAAATTAAGAATACATAAAAACTTCTTATTTTCTGATTCTAAGAAGTTTGCTTTAATGGTTTATTTGTCCAACTTTCGTGTCGTGTGCAGCTGAATTTCTATTTAAAGTGCAGACAACAATGAAAAGCTACAAATCTTTTATAAGGAAGCTAACTGTTTCTAAAAAAAAAGGGCAGAGAAAAATTAAATCAACCCTGAGTCTGTCAAAACTTCTCGCCAACAAGGTGAGAGAATCATTTCCGCTCTAACAAGTTGTGACACCTCCTCTCTGCCGACGCTGTGACTACTAATCCCTGAAATTAAGTCGTTGAGCAGAACTGAAATACATCCTCTAACAGCTCCTCTTAATGTCCTTAATTCTTTAAACTCTGGTGTAACGTCTCTCCTCTCTGTTGGCTCATCATCGTACCAACAAGAGGGAGTGTGTGAGCTGGCAGCCGGAAGCCTTCAGTGATGATAATCCCTCTACATCCTCCCGTGTTTAAATATTGATGAACTCTCCAGCTGCTCTCGGAGCTGTTTGCCAGATTTCTGCTGCTGCCAGGAGGATCCTCCGCACGCTGACGTACGCACGAGTGTTGCTCCTTAACGTATCACTACTACTACAGATACAGCACGAGTATCACAGGACAGGTGTTGATGACTAAATGTGTTGGCTAACTGGTTAAAGGGCGCTGAACTGAAGACAGAAATGATATGTGGTGTGTTCGCCCAGCTGGTGTTTACGCTGGATTCTTACAAGAGGAGAAAACATGAGGTCATGCAGACTGACTACATTACGACTCAATTATTAAACAGTTTACTTATTAGCAGTGCATGGAGCCACATGGGGCGCAACATTAAATTACTGCTGCACCGTGACCTTATATAAATACATCATTATGAGTACAAAGGAAAGGCCTTTTGTGCTATAATGTAAGGTGGGGAGCTGCTGTGTGGTCTCAGCTGTTTATCTGTACTGTTGGGACGCATACAGTTTACACAGAGATGCTAAAAACAGCTATCAGAGGGGATGCTAATTTGAACACCTACACTAAAATACGAGATAAAAACTGTGAGTGAAAAGCATAGACTGTATAAAAAGAAGGACGACATGACGGCTCCCTAAAAGTGAAGCCAAAACATTTCGGGCGCCCCCTGCTGACTGGCTGCAGTATAGGTCATAAAGCCCGCCTCCTCCATGTTAACAGGTGGGTCAAACTATAAAATCAAAATACACGCCCGATAAATGTTTCTCAAATATTGTTTCTGTCATTATAGTTAGTTATTATCGTGCTGATTTACGTCCAAGTGTTCATTTTTCTGACAAGTTTATTTTAAATTACTTATTTGATGCTGTCAAAATGATGATTGACAGCTGTGTTGACAAATTAGGCTCCTGCAGCCGTTCAGTTCCGGTTGAGCAGAGCGGAGGACGATCCGCGAGTGTAAACGTAACTAAAACAATCACTACAGTCATTGAAGTTTCCATACCTGTGAACGTTAACCTCAGACCAACACAGAGAAGCTGTTCTGCTGTTAAACACGCCTGCGTGCGGGATCCTTGCTGTTTTTTCGGTAAGTTAAGTGTGTGTTTGGGTTAGCGGAAGTGGCTACCGCCGCTTCATTCGCCGATCTCTACTGCGCAGACTCTGGCTCCGTATGACGTCGCCATCGCCAGCGCCTATCACAGGGGCTATTTTGGCATCAATTTCGTACAATGGGAGCAGATGGAGACGCGTCGTCCATTTATATATACAGTCATTGGTTAGGACGCATACAGTTTGCACAGAGATGCTAAAAACAGCTATCAGAGGGGATGCTAATTTGAACACCTACACTAAAATACGAGATAAAAACTGTGAGTTAAAACAGATACAAATTAAAAAGAGTAGATTATGGTGCAAAAAATGACACATTATAAAACATTACATTTAAAACGAGACATAAATGTGGAGGATTCATGACTCACCGTCCAGAGTGCAGAGAGCAAACAGCCCACATGTTGAAGATTCCTCTTTGGAGCCTGTTGAAAACATTAAACACAATGTTTGAGTAGCTTATATAAAGAGTAATAAAGACAAGCACCTCATTAAACTGCACACACACACCTTTGCTGATGCTGCCGATAAGATGAGTGGACACGTTCTTGTTGTGTATCCGCCCGGTGGTCAGATGGAGAACTACGTCTCTAGAGGGTCCCTCACTGTGAGAGAGAAATCAAAGCAAGGTTTATGCACACAAACACATCTTTCTGTGTCTATATGTTCGTAATATTAGTCGGTCTACCTTCCAGGGGTTGCAGGGGCTTCTTCTCCAGAGCTGTTAGAGTCCTGTTGGGTCCAGGAGCACAGCAGGATGGCGTATCCGCAGCCCGGCTGGGACACCATCAACTCCGGTAAACCCTCTGGATCGGGGTTCACTGACAAGCTGTCCACCTGCAGCACAAGTTAGACATCAGGGTGTTTATGAAGAGGATAATCAGCTTAATGAGAATAAACCCCCTCAGACATTGAAACACTTTGAAGCTCCTGAATTAGAGAAGACGAGATTTTCTATTCATGGGTCTAACAGTAGATTCTCTAGTCTTTTATCACTTCCTACTGAATAATGTACGACTTCCTCTGGTGCTAATGGTGAGTGTTTAAGTGAGGTCTACCTGCCCCTCCAGAAGCCATTTCTTCAGCAGGACCAGCTGCCCTGATCCCTGCTCTGAGCTGTCGGACGGCTCCTCCCAGCGGAAAGCTCGCACCACCCGGTCTGTGTAGCCCACCACCAGCTCACAGCGACCGTCCCCGTCTATAATGCAGACATGTGCACACACTATCAAAACCAGTACTAAAGATACATATATGTATAATATAAAAGGGAGTTCAGGATTTACCGATATCACTGATGAGGATGACTTTGGTGTTGGCAGGAATGTGTTGGGTGAAGAGCGGCTTCTGGTCGTCGAAGGACATGAACTCGTGCTGACTGGAGGAGTCTGATTTATTCGCAGTGGCAGCTGTCAGGTCGAAGAGGTGAAACCAGCCCTCTGCACCCACAGCCACCACGAAGTTCTGTCAGACAGGAAGAAAACGTCAGCACCAAAATATTTATCAGACACAGCGTTCACTGCTGATTATACAACAACTCACCCTGCCTTTGTTGCAGACGTCTCCTACTGCTACACAGGTCAGCTGCAAACAGAGACACATTATATGATCAACAGACACAACTTCAGGAAAATAAATCATCTTTGTTTGTGACAGATTTCTGGTGCTGACCATGCCCACGCAGGTTCTCGTGACCCACGGTTTGGAGTCATCGTTCTTGTACACAAACAGCTTTCCACTGGTGTCCCCCACCACCAGCTCGTTCAACTGTAACAGACATCACATTTATAATGATAAGAAGCAACAAACCACCACTTTTTATCCAGAGTAATAACAGATGAGTGATTTTAATAACGGTTTGGGAACTGATGTTTTGTTTAATCATGCTTGTTTTGACTGATGCATCGTCTGATTGCTAAGAACAACAAGAAAAAGCTCTGACAGCTCTGAAATTTTCATCAGGTTTACTCAGCAACGGTCAATATTGACCCGCATTAAATTATGTGAGGGTTAATATTAACCTAGACATCATTTTCATTATCAACACATCTCTGTTAAATTATCAAAGCTTTGTCCCCAAAAACATGTTGCCTTTTTGAAAGAGAATCTAAGTAGAAAATATTAAATGAACTAAAATGTAAAATGAGGAAACTAAGGAAGAAAAATAAACGTTATTCAAGTTTAGTTACCGAGTCGTTGTCTGCATCTCCCAGACAGATCGCATGTGGAAACAGAGTTCCTGTAAAATCCAAACTGACACGTTGAACATAGTTCAAAGCCCGCATAGCTACAACAGAAAGCTATAGTTTAAAACCGATAATACCCCCTCGACATGCGGACAGCTTCTCTTAATATTAGTTAAAGCAAAGATAGCTCGTTAGTTTATAGCTAGCTAACGTTAGCTGTCTTCGTCTTAGGGGTTAAAATGAACGTTAGCTTCTCCGACACAGCGCGATATAAGACCACATGCTTAACTGCTTCTAAAATACGTCTACGTTAAGTTACGTTAAAGCATTTAATATATATGTTTTGTGGCTCAATAAGTGCAAAGTAGCAAGCTCAAAAACGCCTCTTCCTAGTAAACAAAGTCATGTGACCTGAAGGACTACGGAACCTCCGTAGAGACAAATCTTCTTGGCAACTCTGATTGTGATTCTTACGTATTGTACGTGGTCATCCAGTATGATATGTTAGTTTTAAGATAAAAAGAAATGGTGACATTTTTGTGGGCTAGTGTAAGAGCATATTTTTATTGGTTTTGTTTTTAGAACCAACAAGCAAGACAAAAAACCAAAACAAAAAACAGGTGACTGAAATAAAAATGATCCAACAGACATAGAAACAAAATAGAAATTATAAAAATTAAAAAGGAAAAAAAATGTAAAAAATATATTTTAAAAGGGGCAGTTGCACAAAATAAGGAATTAAGATTTTATTTGCATTTAGCTGGATGGGGGGTTAAGCTTAACTTTAATATAGTGTATACATGGTTTCCATGTGTTGTTGAAGTTGTCACAGGAACCATAAATATTATTTTAACTTTAACCTCTTCTTTGTTATTTACGTTTGAATAGAACTATAACAAAAACAGTACATTAAAACCATTCAGCACTCCAACTCCAAACCCTCATAGACCTTTAATGTAAATGGTTAAAGGGTTTTATTTTTATTTTTCTTCTTTGATTTTTTTATTTATTTACCGTTTAACCCAGAGCATATATATTACTACAATGATTGTTGGGTATTGCACAGTTTTATTATGAAAAAAGTTCCGTGTCTCCGGGTGTAATTTCCCTGGTTTGTCCACTAGAGGGCGCCGTTTATTAGAAGTTTTTAGATGAGGCAGAAATCAGCACAGACAGGAGGGAGGAGGTGTTTACACAAATAACACAGAAGAGCCAGAAGTCCATTACTGAAATAGCTGTTTAAAAAATGCAACAAGCTCGCTGTAACAGGTTGGTTGGGTTTTATGTTTGGTTTTGTCCCTCTCCTGATCGTCTCACTTTACTTATTCTCGCTTATGTATATGCTCCTCTTATATTTTATGTATATTTCAGTCTTTAAACACAACTTTTTTCTATTCTGTGTGAAAACCTAAAAAAAAGTTGATCATAAAAAGTTAATAGTAACTTTCAGTATAAAGTAAACGTCCCTGTAGAGTTAAACAGGCGTCATGTGCTGAAACGTTCATGTACTCAAATGTATGCTGTTTATTTCAGTAAATCGATTGTTTCATACACCAGACTTTAGTAAAAGTTTACAACGTTTAAAACTTTGCTGTGATTCTTACAAATATGCATTTTGTTACATAAAAAGTCGAACCCGCTTTTAAAGAAACGTAATTAGTTTAAACATGTGTCCGTGTCTGTTGGTGCACCTGCTGACTGAAAACATTGTGAGAAAAACAGTTTTTAATGACAAACAAATTAGATTATCCTTAACTCCACACACAAAGATGGTATAGATGATGTGGCTGCTTATGAGTTTTTGTTTAATTGTCTCCCCACGGAGCGAACCCTCCAAAGAAAAGGCAAGACAAAAATACAGAAAGTGGTTTAAGGGGAACTCGGGCGCCCAGATGTCATATTAATTATTACACTCAGCTCTGACTGGAAAGCCCCTCAAGAAAAATGAGCGCCCTCCCAGCCTCTGGAAGACCAGCAGCGGCAGAGGAGGGAGAGAAAGTCCTCACAAAGCGCTAATTGGACTCTGGAAGCACACTGACAGGGCATGGATAGGTTTCAGAAAGCCTCACGGTGGCGGAGGGGTGCAGGGGGAGGCTGAATAGAACCCACGCTTCTTTTCTAAACTCTCTTGCTGCGCTGTAAAAAAAGAGGGGGGAGACAGAGAGAATAAGGGGGGAGGGAAAGAAAAGAAAGTATTGGTGGTGGTGGAGGAGGGGGCTGGACTGGGGGGGCTCCTCAATGCAAGCTTGATTTTGAATGCCACTGCCAACGCAGAAAAATTGCACAATTTATTACAATCCGCTCTTCAGGACGCGCATGCACAGACGCACGCGCACAGAAATAAAGAAACAAGGAAGGGGAAGGGGGGAGGACAGAGGTTATCTGCACGCACACACACACTCAAGGTAATGACTGGAAAGCACAGACACACAGACATGCAAGAAAACGACTTTATGTGTAAAAGCTGCAAATTTACGCACAAAAAAGTTTGAAAAATGAACGTAGTCTTGATTTCTCTCTTTGCTTTAGTCAACTTGCACTGGCTGCACATGCACGCGCAAACACACACCCACACACACACACACATTTATGCAAACACAAGATACTACCGGAAAGCCTGGACAGACACAAACACGGAAAGAGAAACATTTTGTGCGTAAAAGCTGTAAAAAAATTGCGCACAGAAGGCTTTGAACAATAAAGTTTTTTTCTGATGTCTCTCTGTTTTAGTGGACCTGCACGTGCACGCGCAAACACGTACACACACACGACTTTATGGTGAGATATGGAAAGAAACAGAAACACGCACAGAGATCTTCGTGCGCAAAAAGCTGAAAAATTACGCGCAACAAAACAACCCTAACACTGGTTGCTCTTCTCCTGTGGTTGATTACGCGTCCACGCACTGCACGTGCACGCGCAGAAAAACAGAGAGGCTGCTTTGCTCTTGGTTTTGTTCCGCGCTGAAAGACGTGTTTTATTATTCTGCACTTTTTCCAGAGCGACAATAATCGACAGGACTCGGCGCGTCCTCGCTACTGTAACCATATCGGGTGTATCAAATCATACACAAAGCCTCCTCCGAACAGCTTCTCAGGGCCCCTCCGCAGATTTGCGCCCATCCGTTCCGCCTGTACGCGGCTGATGATCTGCTCTAATCAAAGTGGAAAATTCGGCCTCTGACGCACAATGGTGCCTCAAATGAGCGGCATTCAGACGCGTCTGTAATGTTAACAATAAAACTAGCGCGGTGTTTGAGTTGAAACGCCAGCGAGGGGCTGATTTACATGCAGAGTCCGCAGATACACTGCAGCGTGAGGGGCGATGTGGAGGTTGGAAGTGTGGATGGGTCGCAGCGAGCTGAGCTGTCTTTCAGCACCACCGTATCAGTTGTGTGTTTGTGCGCTGGATTTCCCTCGCAGCTCTGTACCAGAGCTGCGAGGGAAATCCAGCGCACAAACACACAACTGATATTTAACCCATCATGCTTATTATGTTTTGCTTGCTAGATTATAACGATCTCCTCTTTTCCTGCTTTACATCTTTTACTCTGGAGAACTAGAATGTTTTATTTTTTTTATCAAAGATTTTCATCATCTGTTCTTCAAAAAACAAACACTGACTTCCTCATCTTCTCTCTTAAGTAAAT
This sequence comes from Semicossyphus pulcher, assembly GCF_022749685.1. Lineage (NCBI taxonomy): Eukaryota > Metazoa > Chordata > Actinopteri > Labriformes > Labridae > Semicossyphus > Semicossyphus pulcher. The sequence goes on from NW_027211694.1 coordinate 4,270,994, forward strand.
AAGACTCGATACGAAGTAAAGAAAAACATGTTACTGTGATTGATTTGATGTCATCTGTTGAAATGAGACTTTGAAACTTATTTTCTGAGCCAATATTCCAACTCAGTAAAAAAAAGAAACATGGGGGAAAGTTGGAAACGTTTATATGAGACGTAAAATGTAAGCATAGCGTGGATACCGACTGATAATCAGAGCCGTACTTTTTTAGTAAAAGGTCCCGCGATGTCTCAATCTTAGCGTTTTTCTTGGTGTCCAGGACAATGACAGAACTTTAAATTTACGCGTATTAAAAGTTGCAACACAAACTAATTATATTCACTCGTCACACTTGAGCACAATCAGTGTTTGATTTGGCTCTAAAGTCTTTTCCTGCTCACAACGCGCAGAGACTGTGCTCAACATGTTCTCTGAACGCTTCTCCTCCGTGTTGGAAACTTTCCTCTCAGCTCCGCTCACCTCACTGGCACCCGTGATAGATAGAAAGAAGGAAAAAAAACCTCACCACTGACTGTTTGTTTAGTGCTTCAAGTGGCACGCGTCCGGCGCGCGCAGAGCACCGGCACCGGGGCAGGAGCCCAAGGTGAATCCACGCGACCGGAGGGCGTGGCCAGTCCCCCATCCAGCCGTGTTGAAAAGCAGTGGCGTCTTCCCTCGAGGACTCAGTAGAGCCTTGAGGAGCGCGCGAGGCAGCAGCCCAGAGGACTGCCCCCACTGAAACAAGTGCGTCAAGCGACCGCAACACGTGAACGGCACGAGCAGGACGCAACGCCTCAAGACTTGGTGATTCTTTATAACTTCATGTATTTCCTGGGGATGGACCTCACAGCCAAGATGGAAATTAACGTCAGCCAACAGCAGCTTCTTCCGCCAGCGTGTTTCTTCTCAGCGGCGCAGAGCATCCAGCTGAGCCCGAGCGGCAGCAGCCAGAGCAGCGGGAAGTCTGCGTCCAAGCAGCCCAAGAGGCAGCGCTCCTCCTCCCCGGAGCTGCTGCGCTGCAAGCGGAGGCTCAACTTCGCGGGGTTCGGCTACAGTCTTCCGCAGCAGCAGCCACATGCAGTGGCCCGGAGGAACGAGAGGGAGCGCAACCGGGTCAAACTGGTCAACAACGGCTTCGCCACCCTGCGCGAGCACGTCCCCAACGGCGCCGCCAACAAGAAGATGAGCAAAGTGGAGACGCTGCGCTCCGCCGTGGAGTACATCCGCGCCCTGCAGCAGCTGCTGGACGAACACGACGCGGTGAGCGCGGCGTTCCAGTCCGGAGTCCTGTCGCCCACCATGTCGCAGGGATACTCCGCTGACATGAACTCCATGGCGGGGTCACCGGTGTCCTCATACTCGTCAGATGAGGGCTCCTACGACCCCCTCAGTCCAGAGGAGCAGGAGCTGCTGGACTTCACCAACTGGTTCTGAGCATCTATATGAGGTAAGACCAGACTTCATGATACACAAGTTAAACTCCTGCAGATAAAACATTCATGATTACTCTTCAAACAGTGGCTTAACCTCTCTTCTCTTCTTCTTCTTCCACAGAGATATGGATCAACTCATTTAACTGTTGCAGTGCGCACGGGATGGTCCCGGAGGAGGCTGGGAGACGCACTGTGAGCGCGTGTTGGCCCCGCGTCCTGAACGCCCGGTCCTCCCAGACTGACAGAAAGACAGACACGGCCTTAAAGTCCTGAAAAACTCGGGTGAAATCAGGCCAGAGATCAGCGCCAAAGGATTAAAGGAAGACGGGTCTCCTGACAGCGTGGGAATCCAAGCTTCTGTGCATTTGCCCATGTTTAAAAACAAACAAACCCTAAAGTGAATTCACGCTCTTCAGCAGCACATTATAAACATTATTTAATACGTCGCTCTTCTACTATGCTAAACCCAATCACAGAACAGCAACCCTTTGGTAAACCTCTGAGAAAATGCTTCCAAGTCGCGGATTTATTCTATGAAATTCTATATCAAACGCTTTTTAAAAAAATATATTAAGATATTTTTGTATGTAAAGAGATTTATAGATGTTTTGTACACATCCTTTTGTATATATTTTGTCTATATATTGCGAAGTTTCTTCTATACCTCCTGCCTATGTAGACGTGTAGTCTATTATTCTCTGGCTCTTCTGTTCATGAGGTTTCCAGAAGGAGTTTGACACTCCGACCTTTTTATTCTATAGCACCGACGTGTCTTATTTAATAGCAGAACCATGTTATTGCATTAATATGTCATGAAGTTCACAATGATCAAAACTTATGCAGCTACTGTCCAAACAGAGCGCAATGGCCACGCATTGTCTCTCTACACTGCCAGCTCGATGTTGTCTTCACATAAAGTCTTATAACCATATTTTCTACACTCTAGTCCAAGAATAAAATCATTTGCTACTGAAATATTCTCTTCATGTCTTCTTTGGGGGGTTCAAAGGAGGAGAGGTGGGGGCTTTTGGTTTCAACATGTGGTTTGAAGCTGAAAGAGAATAATGGCGATGACAAGATGATGCAAAAACCCACTTTTACGCACATTTTACGCACGAAACATTTCCTTTCTCGCCTCTTGATATTCAGAAAAAAGTGGTTCCTTTAAGTCTTCAGCAACAGATTCCTTAGCTAAGTTTTCATTGACCCTCTCTGTCCATTCACTTTTCTAATATTGGACAGTTTTTACACCAGAATTAATCCATATTGCGCAACAGCAAAAAGTAAAGCTGGTGTAACAAGTGCGTAAAATCTGAGCCGTTTCTGGTCATTCAAAGTTACAGTACACACATTTTACTGTCGTGGTATATCGGCAGCTGTTACGTACACACACTGACGAAGTGCCGTTAGTTTTTTTTAATTAGAAAATGATTTTAATATGTAAATAAGTAAGTAAACAAACACCTGTAAATATAAACTTTAACGCATTAAATGTGTATGCGAGTTAAAACACCTTGTTCTCATAGTTTCGTAGTAAGTTCATAGTTCATAGTTTTTAAAGTCGGTTCAAGATTCTTAAAGTTTATGCACAAGCCCTGAGTGAAGCTTGAAAGTTGTTCCGAGTATTTTCCCAAACAAACAAGTCCAACTTTGAGAAGAAAAAAAACAACTTTTCTTCACCAAAGCCTTGAAGCGAGCAGATGGAGGGAATCTCAGAGGGATGGTGACACGTTGTCGCGCTGAGGTGGAGCTCGTGTTTGTGTAAAACGAAGTTTGACAGGTAGGACTGAGGCTGCAGCCGGCGCGTGGCTGCTGTAATGAGTGAATGGAGTTTGTCGGGTGGTCGAGTGGAGACACGGAGCTGAATTGGCTGATGGCGTGTGCCTCCTGACAGCAGCATGCCGCCGAACACACAGCCAGCACCACCTGGGAAGGGAAAAAAGAAAGCCCCTGCGTGTGTGTCTGTGTGTGTGTGTGTGTGTAGCCGTGGTTGCTCTTGTATCATAAACTTTGAGGACCTCTCAATTTAAGATTTATACATATTGAGTTTCAGATAAAAAAAAATAAAAAAAAGAGTTTAATATTTGATTCACAAAGAGAAACAAACTGCAGAACCGCGTGGTGTGTTGAGGGTCATTGTGCCAGATGCGCGTGCGCCAGAACACACTCTCAAAGGAGGGTTCATGGGCCACCAGGGGGCCGTAGGAGGGGGGAGGAGGGTCCATTGAAAAATGAACATGACTGAACTTCACTTCACAAAGAATCAAACTTGTAGCAGAAGTAAAAACGGTGCAGATTTGTGGTATTTTATATTTAATTCAGGTTTTCTTTAATCATTTTTGTCTTCAGTCACTTAACAGCAACACAAACAATGACAGGGATAAGACGGCAGGGAGGAAAGGAGGGTCTTTATTTTCAACTATGATGAAAGTAAACTAAACAGAAAAAAGTGAGAATTTTCTCTATAAATCAAAGTGTTCTGTTTAAACGAAGTTTCTGACTTGGACATTTAACTTGACACCGTCCAAAGCTGACGGTCACATTTATCGGCTTTATTTGGATCATAAATAATGAAAGACAATTTTATAATGAAAGAAAATACACATCTTTAATAGAGAAATATACAGATAAAATCAACACATGTGATGCAACACCTCCACCTTAGTGTCACACAGACTACATGTGATGCAGGTCAACATGTAAACACTGGAGAGTCTGTGACTGACGTAAGTGATGAAAAACACACTCCCCTCAGTCACACCCGTCCTCCATATTTATACATATTTATAGGAAGGTTTTAAATTTATATTTAAGTCTTTTTATTATAGTGTTGTTTTCTTTTAAACACCAACACGCTCTGGAGTGACGATAAAACCTCCTTCAATCTTTTTCTGCACGAGAGGAACATTCGTCACTCTGAGCAGGACGCTTCATGTTTGGTTTAGTTAAAGGTTCAGTCTGTGCATTATGAGTGCTGAAGTTATGTTTAATATAAAAGGATAGTTTTTACACTTTATTTGACGTTGTTTGACATGTTTTGAGGTGAGACTTCTTCTTCTTCTGTTGATGCTCTTGTTTGTTTTGTTTGTAGTGTCCTGTAAGCCCGTGTGGGCCGGGCACCTTTTGGTGCAGAACACGATGAAATAAACTAAATAATTAATTAACCACACAGACAGTTTAACATATTATACAGTAGTGTTGTTTGTGTTTGCATGAAGATGCCTCCATAGCTGTGTTGGAGATTCTGATGTAGCCGACACTTTAAACAGCGTCTAAACGGAGGCTGCTGGTTGAACCTGAAGGAGAGGGTTTTTTGGGGGGTTTCTTCTTCCAATCACAGAGTAAAAAGTAGAAAACAATAGCTGTGATCTAATGTTTAAGTATGTAGCTGTAGAGGAATTGGTAAAGAAACAAAACTGTAAAAGTGTAACATTAAAGACTTTGGAGATTTGATTTGGAGTTCCTGTAAATAAGTCAGAAGCTGCACCTGAGGGAAAGCAAGGAAGGACGCCGAAGAGCCTGACTGATAACAATCATTACGTTTTTATTAACAGCTAAACTGAATAAATAAATCTAAAGGAGACTTTTTAAAGCAGGTTAAACATCAGGCTGCACGATGACATCATGTTTTTTTGCCTTCACATGAGGACATATGCTTCATGCAGGACGTCCCTGATCCAACAGTCGTGGTTTTGCAGCCTGTCAGACTCCATTATGTCCCCCTCCTCGGCGGTCTGTCAAGCGTGTACGAGCCGCAGGAGAGCACGGCCATATCTAATTGGCGAAACAATGGCTGGAACTATATTAGATGAATATCTCATTGAATATCATTCATCAGTGTTGATTAAGTTGGATAGAGGAGGGCAACAGTCTGAGCGGGAAGCTCAGCTCAAATGTTGTTTTTTACGCTGAACAATAACAAGCTGTTGCATCAGAAGATTCTCATGAAGCAGCGAGTCCGCGATGGTTTGTGGAGAGAGTTTGAGGGATTTCATCTGATGCAACAACAGCAACGTTCTGCGTTGGGCTCAAAGCTTTGCAACACAGTTATAACTCTGTGTGTGCACGGCTGCAGGATGTTTCAGGACCATAGACAGCACTTTACAGCTCCAACACCAGACAGAGATGTTACTTTTTTATTTTGGGAGTCTGTGCAGATGTTTTATTGTCATATAAATTATAAAATATTGAGAAAGTTGAATGTGAGGTCGCTGGTGTAGCTCAGTAGGTAGAGCAGGCGCCTCATATAAAGAGGCGACAGTATGGGATGCACACCCGCAGGCTCGACTCTCGCCCTCGGCCCTTTGCTGCATGTCACTCTCCGCTCCCCATATTTCCTGTCAATAAAGGCAAAAATACCCCAAAAATAACCGAAAAAAAAAAAGAGAAAGATGAATAAACAGAAGTCCGACGCTCTGGAACGACCTGCCCGAGGAGATCAGAGTCAGTGAGCTCTTTTAAATCCCTTCTTAATACACTTTAATCGATGAGCCTTTAAGGATTTTACTGAATTATAATAAAAAATATATATTTTTAAAGAATTTTATGTCTTTAATCATTTGTTATTTCTAATATTTTCCTTTGACTATGATTTTATGTCCTGTCTGTTTTGCTTTGCTGCCTTTCTAAAGAACTTTGTGCTCTATAAAGGGCGGCTGTGGCTCAGTGGTAGAGTCGGTTGTCTTTCAATCGGAAGGTAGGAGGTTTGATCCCCAGCTCCCTCAGGCTACATGTCGAAGTGTCCTTGGGCAAGACACTGAACCCCAAATTGCTCCCAGTGGCATAGCCAACGGGTATGAATGTGATAACTGATTTACAGTTGGGCACTTTACGTAGCAGCCTCTGCCATCAGTGTGTGAATGGGTGAATGTGATATGTAGTGCAAAAGCAGCTTTGAGTGGTCGCAAAGACGAAAGCGCTATATAAGTACAGTCCATTTACCATTTACCATTTACCATATAAATAAAGGTTATTATTTGTATTGAGTCATTATGAGAGTGTAGAAGTTCATTTAAAGTCTTTAGCCGGAGCATTAAACGTCCTCTGTATGTCTACGCTATGAATCAATGATGAACGCCGGTGGTGATGCGTGTGCAGCCGTCTTGCTCACCGTGTTGACACTTCTGTAGTTCATTCAACCGAGCGTTAGATTCACATATTCTGCAGGAATCAGTCCAGGAAACCGGGATATGAGCGAGCATTGTTACAGTTCTCAGGTGTTGTTTATCTTGCTGAACAAATCGATCATCACTGCAGCACCTTATCACCTGTGTCAATATTCTTGACATGCCTTGATGTGTTCCTCCTCTGCTGCTGGGATCAAACATAGCTGGTTTAAACGTGCTGTAAATGCGGCCGCACTTTGTTGCTTTAGTTTACTCTGACTCCGGGTCATCACCCTTCCTCACCAGACTACAGTACTGATGATCTAGACGCAGTAAAGCAGATACCTGAGCCACTCAGTGCAGACATCACAGTGACTGAGGTCAGAGGTCGCCGGAGCTATCCAGAGGGTTGGAGATGACCGACTTGTGAATGAGCATGAAGAGCGGCAGGTAGGCCAGGAAGTCGAGCAGGTCGAGGGGGGGAACGTGCTGCAGCTCCAGCCGGACGGCCGCCTCCTGCTCCAGCTGGATCCCCCCGGCCTTCAGCTCCAGCAGCAGCTGCTCGGCGCTGATGAAGCCCGGCTGAGCTCCCGTGCCTCCTCGCTGCTCCTCCAGGAGGAAGAGGAACAGTTGCTGCACGAGTCACAATAACAAAGTCAGACACAAATAAAAACAAGGAGAACTGGTATGTGTGAGCGTGCTCATGTGTGTGCAGCTCTGGGCAGCGTCAGATTACCTCAACCTGTTTGCAGGCTTGTTTGTGTGCACCTGTTTGCACAGTTAACGCAGTCAAGGTAATAATTGTTTGGGGCAGGGAGAGGAGGGGAGGAGGGGGGTTAATCCTTCTGGCAATTAGCCCGCTCCCCCCCACCAGCCTCTCCAGTTAACAACCCTATCCCTAACAGCTCTGTAATTACACAGCCTCCCCTACCTGGCCAGGGGCTCAGTTTGCACACCCTCGGCCACAGGCTTTCATGTTCCTCCTGCCTTCACTTCCTCGTATGAATGAGGGCCGGGCCCGTGTGAGCGGCCAGCTGGTCGGTCAGTCCCGGTCCATCCGAGATGAGCCGTGTGTCTCAGGCTGATTACAGGGCTGGGCGGAGTGGACGGCATGTTCACTGCTGGGCACTTTAATGAGATTAGGCTCTGGCTAATCTATGAAAAGGGAAAAGCACCCCTCTCTCTCTCTCTCTCTGTTTCTCCCTTCAGCTTGTTCCCCTCATTTCTATGCATGAGGCCTGAGTGTTCCTAAGGAAGAAGCTAGCTTCACAAAGACGCTGCTCTTCAAAGTGTTTACAAGTATTTATTTCATTTGAATTAAACCTGCAGAGACATGGAAGAGAGGCGGAGGCATGAATGTGACTAATGTGAGAGTTAATCTGATGTTGTCGGAGGGATTCAAGCGCACCTTGTAAAAACTAATCCACAGTGTAAACAGATTTAGTTAGAAGAAGTTTCGGCGTTACCTTTGCTTTAAAGAGTCTCACTTCTAGCGAGCGGAAGTCCATGCTGCTGATCAGTGATCGCATGAAGTCACTGGAAAAAAAACAGGAAAATTATCACGTCAAGTGGGGAAAGTCTCCAGAACATGTAAGCAAAGTTTTCCATTGATTCAACTTTGCAAATCCATTAAGGCAGGGGCAGCAGATATCTCGACTCTAACCTTGAATTTAAGGGGGAAAAATTTGTACAAAAACATGGAGAGTACATGACAGACTTGATGTCATATTAGGAAGAAACATGGCTGTCTGAAGTTAATGTTTGCTTGATTGTCGTTAAAGTTTTATTAATTCTTGCTTTACTTTTTTGCTCTGGAACGTGGTATTAGGTTGTTACTGTTAAGCCGCTTTTGCACTGGTCAAAAAACCCGCTATTTTGCTTAAAGGGAAAGGTTACACTCGGCATTTAGACCCGGGTAATTATCGCCTCGGCTCCCATCGGCATTCATGGGAACACAAAACCTGTCAACATGCTAATCTCCGCTCCCTTTCCGGCGTGATGCTATGCTCCATCGGTATCTTCTGCGACTCCTTGTCATCTCAGCTACAAATTCCGCCCGTCTCCGTCCGAGCAGCGCTCAAACATCACTCCAAATTTGTCGCCGCCGAGTTTAATAAACAGACTGAATGAGTAATAGATGCAATAAAGACCTAACCACCGTAACATCTTCACTGTTTACTAACCCTGTCTCTGGCGCGTTTGTGACGTCAGACGGTGACGCAGCAGAAAAGAGACCGAAAGGTGTATACTTCACTGGCAATGGGAAAAGAGACGATCTGCACCTATAAGTGGGTCTTCTCGGGTCTGAAAAACCTGCCTCAACGATTAAAAGCTTGTGATCACAGCACATTCAAAAACAACGACTTCACAAATCAGAAAAGGGACCATATGAGGGGCACGCAAATGCAGGGTCAGTCCCCAGAGTGGATGAAGCTGGATCCTACACTTCCCAAAATGCAACTCAAAAGCATCTTATAGTACGCCCTTCCTGCTTGGGGAACGCCCAAACCCTCCCTCAGTTTGCAGCTTTTCTATTTGCTCTCCAGAACGCAAAGCAAGACAATCATGATGACACAAATGGGGCCATTTTTTAGACTTTAATCAAGATTATTATTTAGGACGCACACAAGAAACCTGGTAATTTTATCAATGCAGAATCTGCCCCGTGTTGGTAAATTCTTTGGCCCCCTTTGCAGACAGACTCAGAACAGGCTGTTTGTGTTGGCGGCTGAGTTTTGGCGGGTCGTCCCGTGCGGTGTCGTGTTTGCACAGACGTGATGGTAAAGTGTTCTGAGCCCTTTGTGGTTGCTCACAGTGGCCTGGCTGCCAAACAATACGTGGGCACACGTGGACATCCCGCCACAGTAACGGATAAAACTGCTCTGCTTTTGGGACAGTGGGCGTTTGGGGGGGTAGGCTGGAGCAGGGTGAGTGGGGTGAGTAGTGAGGGTGAGAGAGGGTGAGTGAGGTTCGTGTGGAGGTTTAGGGAGGGGAGTGAGCAGCCGGGGCACACTCTGGTGCGATGCGAGTGCTGGCAGACCAACAAAATGTAGGTCCGCCTGGATAATTAGAGGGAGACACGACGGCTTGTGTCCTCCCAAGTCCAGCGTGTGGCACAGCGACGGTCGTCCCTTCTCTAACGAGCGCCCGGTGTTAATGAGCCCCTCCTCGCGGTGCGTTCAATGCCCTGTTAGAGCGAAGAATGGGCCAGCGCTGGGCCAACGAGTGCAATACACGCCTGAGTGCTTGCAGCGCCGTGATTGGCCCTCATCCTCCAACCAGGATGCAGGCAGGGGCTTGATGGGGATGAAGCGAGACAGGGCAGCTAATGATCATTAATTGCACTTGGTTTGCAGTAAAAGAGTCCAAATGCTGGTGTGCTAAGGACACTGGCGTGATAATGGCGAGCGTAAACGAGGGGCTGGGGGACCGGTGATGGACTGCAGGGAGGATAATAGCAGCCTAACCCATTTTCTTTTGTCAGCGCTCCCCTGGCACCCCGCTGTGACACAGCAGACTTCTCGCTTACGTAACGCCACAAAATTTTGGCGGTCTCGTCACTGGGGAGCCGTGTAAAGCGAGGCGGGGGGTGAAGGGATGCAAACATATTCTGACCTAGTTTGATTTGACAGAATTGAGAGTTGTTTTTGGATGTTTTTGAGCGGGCTGCAGTGACGCTGTGCTGACTGGACGAGAGGAGGAGGAGGAACTTTTGTTTTCAGAGAGTTTATGTGGTGGAAAATGGGACGACACAGTTTAATGCTCAAAATAAAGGATGGAGAATAAACTATATTTTGATTACAATGACAAACGTTTGACATTTTTACTCTACATGAAAAGATCAAACAGCAGAACTTTTGACGAAAGCCAGTTAGCCTGCAGATTATTCTGGTGCCCACTTCCCACTGAAAACATTGTTTCAGCTGTTGGTGAAGAAAAAGAACGTTTTCTGTAAGAGAGGTAACTGGAAAGACGAGGAAATTGTTGACAAAAAAAGTTAACATTATGTAAAAGATGTTTGACGTTAGTGGCAGCTCGGCCAGCAGCCCCCTTCACCACACAAACTGTGTCCTCTAAAAAGCATTTAAGAACTGTTTTATTCAGTGTTTTTACAGGTTTCCTTAATTTCTACGTTTTAATGGTTTAATTTACTGGGTATTTTCTTTTTAAGAGGAGGAGACCACTGCAGGTAATTTAGCTCCAGTCATAAGCCTTGTAAATAAAAGGAATCCTGACGTAAACAAGCTCAGCTAATGCTAGCATGACTCAGCACGCAGACCGTTAGAGAAACATGGATTTAAATCGCTAAAACTCCCTTATTTCTGTTTTAATTGTTAAATTTCTTAGGTTCTTTTCTTTTGAAGAGGAGGAGACCACTGCAGATGATTTAGCTCCCATTATAAACCTTGTAAACGATGACTTAAGGAATCCTGATGTCAACAAGCTGAGCTAATGCTAGCATGACTCAGCACGCAGCACTCTGATTTATAACGTGTTGCTGCTCCATTTAATGGTTTTACTGGTTTTCAATCTTGGGCCTTTGATTTTGTAAGGAGGAGGAGACATCTGTGGATACTTCAGCTCCTGTTAAAAACTTTATGATAAACTCGGAAACAAGCAGAGCTCCCAGAGACACGCTAAGCTAATGTTAGCCGCAGCCAGCAGCCCCCCTCACCAGACAAACTCCAAAAAGCATTTGAGAAACACTGAATTTGAATTTGAATTCAGTGTTTTTAGAGGTTTTAATGACTGAGTCTGTTTGTTTTTAAGAGGAGGAGGCCACTGCGGATCATTTAGCTCCAATTATAAACCTTGTAAATGATGACTAGCTGAGCTAAAGCTAGCATGACTCAGCATGCAGCCCATCCTGATGTCCTGTGGCTGCACTGAAACTCATTAAAATATGAAACTACTTCATGTTTTTACTGGTTTTAAATGTTGGGCCTTTGTTTTTTTTTATTGTTGTGATAAACTTAAAGAAGCGGAGCTCCCAGAGACACGCTGAGCTAATGTTAGCCACAGCTCTGCTAGCAGCCCCCCTGGATCGGCAGTGAAGAGACACTGATAATTGACGCTCTTGTTCCTTTAGGCTTGGGTCTTTATCAGCTTGCTCCTCAAACTGGCAGAAATATCAAACTACATGTCTTGATAAATATTGATTAACACATAAAACATTGTAATCATACTATTTGAACAACCACAAAGCCCTGGCGCAGAGCTGGTTTCTGCTGTCTCATACTTCCTGTGACATTAGCGTCTTTCTACCCTGACTCATCAGTCCAGTGAAATTCCAGGAACAAGGAGACTTACGGTAACTTTTAGTGCACGCATGCAAACTCACAAGAGCCCAGAGTGACAATAGCAATGACCTCCATGCTGTTTGGGGAGTCCTGTATGGCTATGCGCTTGCTGGCAGATCATGTGACTTGCCCTGAGGGAATGTGGCGCTGTGTGAGGTGGACTTGTTGGGGAGCACAATGCTGCAGCACACAGGGACAGATGGGCTGAGTCAAGGGCCAAAACAGCACGGCACAGAGGGTGAGAGGTAGGCAACAAGAGAGCGGCGGAGATTAGAGGGACGGACAGTGAAATGTGAAAAGAAAGGAGGAGAGTGAAGGGGGGGAAGGGTGCAATTAGAGCGAGGTAAAAGTGGAGGAAAAAAGAGGTATATATAAAAATGTGGGCAGCAGCTCCTCAGATTTCAAAGCCTTACATGATCAGAAAGGCTGATTGTGTAACTACTGTTGCAGCTCATTTCTAAGACAGGATTAGAGACAACAGGATTAAGCGAAACAGGTAAGAGGATCAGTTTAGTTGAGTTGGGATGAGGTGACAGAAGGATGCTTTTGTTTTCTCCTTGTTTGGGCGCTGGCATTATAAACGCTGATCTTCCTTCTTCGTATTTAAATCGCAAAGAGGAGTTATGTGCAAAGAGGGTTAATATGCTCATTCATTATCATTACTATAATTGCCTCTATACAGAGCAGACACCCTGGTCTCGCAGTGCCAGTGGGGCAGGCGGTCTACAGGCCTCCTCTAATACGCCACACAAAGGGCGCGGCCGTAAATCAGAGGACCCGTGACCCTGGCCCTGTCCTCGCTGAGAGGGAGCTCTCACTGCAGGGCGAGGGCTCCGGGAGCAGGCCTTGACCCTCAGAGACCTCCAGTGAAGGCTTGGCTCCACGCTCTCCTGTCTGTAGGAAGCTTTACACCCCGGGGCAGGAGGGAGGCGATGTGTGTGGGAATCTGAGGCATATGGGGTAGGAGACACTAAGGCCGAGTTCAAATTAGAGCGACTTTCTCCGTCTGTGCAGGGTTTAGGTCGTCTGTGCAGGGTTTAGGTCGGCCATCATGGATTTTTTTCCCCGTTTTATTTTTTTAAATGTCTCATTTTATGTATCATATGTATTTCTATGACATAAAAGAGTCTAACCACTAACTTATTTATGGCATTTTGCTTCAATAAGTCGCTTTGAAAAGGACGAAACGATCTTTAATGTTTCCATCAGTTCAACTATCCATCCATCATCTATACCGCTTCAGGGTCGCGGGGGGCTGGAGCCTATCCCAGCTGTTATTGGGCGAGAGGCGGGGTACACCCTGGACTCGCCAGTCAATCACAGGGCTGACACATAGAAACAGACAACCTTTCACGCTCACACCTACGGGCTATTTTAGAGTCATCAATGAACCTAACGAGCATGTCTTTGGACTGTGGGAGGAAGCCGGAGTACCCGGAGGGAACAGACGCATGCACGGGGAGAACATGCAGACTCCACACAGAAAGGCCCACTTCATCTGAACCAGGATTCAAACCAGGGAACCTTCTAGCTTTTTTTTTTGTTTCCAATCAGAACTCCTGTGCATGCACACTTTGACTCTCACAAACACACCAATCTAAAATATATTCTAAGGCAATTTTATCACAGGTAATGTAATGTAAAAAAAACATACCTTGGTCTTAAATGTTTTATTTTATATAAATATATTATATTTTTATCTTGGGACGCCCTCTGGGGTCATGACCCCCAGGTTGAGAACCACTGGGTTAGACGACACAAGTAATGCAGAAGATAAATCTGTTGTTTATCGACTATGGTTGACATTTTCATCCTTTATATTAAGTATGACATAAATGCATATTTGGAGATTTGTTTTTTTTCATGATGGATGCAGCTGATTTCTTTCATTATTGATTGTTCGTATAGCCATTATTTTTAATTTTTAATTTACCAAAGCGAGTTTTATTCATCTTAAATCTTTCATGTTTAAAATAAAAAGTATTTCCTGTTTACAGATCTGCAGAAAGTTTGTAATTGTAAAGTTAATTTCTAATGAAAACAGGTTAATATAGTGAAATTATAAAAACTTGGTTTAGGACTCAATTATTGACTGATTATTGATAATTGATAAGATGGATTGTTATATAAATATATTGAGTGATATCAGTGAGAGAAAAAGTGAAACCAGAGACTCAATAAATGACCTTCTATCTATTATTTTCTGTCGTCTCACTATCAATGAATCACTTTAGTGCCTCTTCTGTGGTCATCACATCCGCACTCATAACTCTGACTTCTAACAGTCACATAAATCGTCTGGAGAGGATCAAAGCGAGCCCCACACACGACGACATAATCGGCAGAACCAAACTCTTATTCTGTTTTTACTGCGGGTCAGACACTCGTCCTCGCGCCTCCCTGAGGAGCGTGTCTGCAGACGTCACTCACTCCATGGTGGCGATTTTCTGAGCCAGGCTAGCAATCACAGCGAAGAGCCTCAGGTCCACGAGTCCGTCTGTCACCCTGAAGTCCACCATCTCCAGGATCTACAGCAGAAACATACGAGGTCGGGCGATCAGTGTTGGTTAGCCACACGTTGTTGTTTCTGACTTCAGAACAATCGGATGCATTGTGATGAAATTCTGCACAAATATTCACGTTGCCCAGAGGAAGAAACCTGCTGACTTTGGTGATCTTCTGATCTTTCATCATGCACGACTGTGAGATTGAAGTTTGTGATTTTAAGTGAAATATTTAGACGGATTTCCATCGAGATATTTAAAAGCTTTGCGATTAATTTCTTGGGTTTCTTTTACAACGCTCGGGTGGGTTGGAAGCTCTGATTTTCTGTTTTGTGTCTGTCAAGTTTCAATAAGCATTTTTAATGTGTTACAGATTCAGTTAAAACCAACCCTGTAGACGTAGATCTCCTCCTCGTCAGACAGCAGCTCTGCGGGGAGGATGTTTTTAAGAGCAAGCAGAGTCTGAAGGCAGGAGATGTAGCCGTCACCATCAGCGTCCTCCTGAGAAGAAAGAACATCATCATCATTCACTACATTAGTGGTTCCCAAATTTTAAGGCTTCTAATTTTTAAAACACCTAAATTTGATTACAGGTAGACATTCAGTTTGCTTCATTCAAAGGCTTTTTAGTGGTTAAAGAGGCCAAGATGTTTTTCAAAATCTTAGAACCATACAGAAAAATTTGTTTTAAAGGATTGTACCTCATTTGAATAATTTTGTAGTTGTTTCCTTAAATTTGTCCTGCTACTGGAAATGGAGCCTGCTGTCGTAAAGCGCAGCTAAGTGTAGTAAAGTTGGCACACCTGTACGCACACGCTCAGGAGAGAAGGCATGCGACCGAGCAGGACGTTTTTCTGACCGTTGCCAAACCGGAAACTAGTTGCTCTTTTATTGTTTATAAGTTGAAAGTGAAGAGAAGAGTTTGTTTTATTTTTGTAACAGTCGATTTCTGTGATTGTTTCATTTTTCATCTGTCTCGCTTCATCATATGGAAGTTTGCCTTTCTGAGAGCACGAGTCAGAAACTTCACGTCCTGCAAGAGAGGTAAAGGAGGTTTATATTTTAATTTGCTACTACACGCACTAAAAACTAAAGATTATCACAAGTCGGAAACATTTTAATAATTTTTTTTGGATTGATGCATGTTTAGTTTTTCAAAGGAAAAACACAAAAATATATAGTTTGAGCTTCTTAAATGTGAGTTTTGCTTCTTAGTTTTTTGTCTATTATGATAATAAATTGAATAACTTATAATTTGTGCTGTAGACAAACAAGTACTTAAAATACCAACTTTAGTTGTGGGAAACTGTGGCAGACTATTTTTAATATATTTTCTTAGAAGAGACAACGGGAAAAAGCGAGCACTTAGACAGAAAATAAAAGATTTAATGAAATATAAAAGATTCAAAGTGTCTTTTCACTTACTGCTTCAAAAGCTCTTTTGTACTCCGCCAGCTTCTCCTGACTGAAGATGCAGAACTTTGCCAGGAAGTCGACTGCAAAGAGAAGAAGACAAACACATATTAGCTTCCCGACTGCACTGCAGCTAAAACGTCTCTCTTAGAGATGCTCATTTGTTGTTTGTAGTGAATGTTGCTCTTAAAGCACTGAGCAGAGTAACAGCGCTCGGCCTGTGTGTGTGTGCAGAGCGGATTAGAGCCATATTTCTCTCTGTGGTCGCACCGAGGTCACGGAGGGTGGACAAAACAGGGTGAAGAGTTCACAGGGAGTCCAGTTGGCCTTGATTGGTTTGGAGGGGGGGGGGGTTCAGGGGGGCAGAGTGGCACTTAGCGCTGAATGGAAGATGGAGAAGCAGTGACCAAGACCTTCAGATAAACAACAATATTCTGCCTCTCAGGAAAAAGGTTTTTACCGGGAGCTGATCTGTTGTGGCAAACGAGAAAATAAAACCAGTTCAAAATCAGCTGCATTTTTTAAATAGTCCTTCACAAACTCTCAAACATGATAATTTGCTGCTTTTCTTTGTTACAGGTATGGATGCCTTTTTTCCTCAAACATATATCCATAAAAATACCCTGAAGTAAAACTTGTATGACTTTTTTATGTTCATAATCCTCAAAAACACATTTAACTGACTTTATTTTGAAGTGAAAGACTCATTTCTTTAACTCTAATGCAATGATTAGTGTTGAAGTCTTCAATATAAAAGCGATGATTACACGAGGGCGACGAACGGAGGCTAACCACACCCATGAATATTTCAGTAGGCAAATTTTAGGAGGGCGAGTGAGTTGGAAAAAAACGGGGGTAGAAAATGGGGCTTTTAAGCTGCTGCCACTTCAATTTAGGAGATGAGACTGAGTCTGCTGAATAATGGATCCATTCATTGGTTTGGAGAAGAAAGAGGAGCAACAGAGTTGATATCAGTCTGGACTTAAACCCCTGGACCTCTGGGGTTTCTCCGCAGTAGCAGGGGGGCAGTTTGAATCCGCCATTTATCAGCTTAGGCCTAATCAAAACCAGGCCTTCCGTGGCCTCGGCCTTTCTCATGCAAAATGTTACATTCGCATCCAGTCAACTTGACTTGTTAAAGCTTGATTGATCAAAAAACCTGCGGCCTGGCTTCACGCATCTGTTTGCAAATATCTGGTGATGAGAAGGGATCTGCAGGGCCGGGATCTGCTGGAGTCCCACACGCTCGATCCGCATGGGACCGGGCGGGGGGATTTAAAGTCCGCTCGCTTCAAAAGATGCAAACACACATTCACACAGCGGCTGCATCAGTGCACCGCTCAATCTGCTGAGGAGAGACGGCAGCTTGTGTGAGAGAGAGTGAATGGAAACAACCTTCCTCTGCTTTACAGCGAGGCTGCAGAGGTTGAGGTTCACTGACCATCTGGAGGAGAGCCGATGAGCTTTCAGTCGGTCCATCGACATAAACATGAACATGTGTGGTTTATTATACTGTCTCCTCTCTCTTCACGGGTTTACTCAGATACTATATTTATAGTTAAAGTAATAATTCATGTAAATAAATGTCTGTTAAGTCTCTATCTCTGAATGAGGCAACACAATGGTGATTGAGCCGATGGCCCACTGATGAAAGCCTTTGCATTTGCAGTATCACAGACTGGGTGTCTGTGGCGACTTTAGTGGGAAAAAATCACAAGCGGCGCCCAGTTAGTGACGCGTTTTCCATCAGCCAGCAGTGGTTGGTCTGCCAGAGAGGGTAGGCGGAGCTAAACTGCTTTTCCGCTCTCTGCAAGTGTTGCAAGTAAACAGTAATCTACTACGGCTGAACAAACAAAGAAAAGATGGATGACTACAGATACAACTTCAACAAGAAGTGAAAATCCAATGAAGAAGAAACAAACTCGACGCTCAGATGAAGCAAACAGTCTGAAAAGGAAAGCGACCGTCAGCCAGGAAAATCAAGAGTTACAACCGGAGCCAACTGTGGACGTCACACATGCAGCACTGTCTGGATATCTGGGAAGTGTGCTCCCGCAGTTACCGTTTATCGCCACATGTGGCGCCAAAGAGGACGAAACTGAGATTATTACACCTATTCCTCTCCATTTAAGACCCCAGAGACAGCTTCTTCATGAACACACTTAGTTACACTCTTTTATTAACACTTGTACAGTTTAATGCAGTGCAACAGTTGCCATCTTTAACTGTGACCTCAGTAAGAAACATACGATTCCAAACAAAAACTGAACATTACGATCTTGATTTATTTGAGGAATATGCTCTTATTTTTTTAGTAATTACAGGTTTTATTTTGAAGGAGTTTAGGCGGATGTAGAGTGAAAAAAACATTCAGAGGAAAAAATATGTATTACATATTATATAAAAAAAAAAGTACTGCACTATTTTCTATGATAAACACTGTGAAGGTTTGTCATTAGAATAGGAATAAATGCTGTTCTTAAGTCATTAGAATATATAGAGAAATGATGCTGTTGTGTGAAAGAAGCACAGTTCAACCTCAACATCAGCCCTGACCCCCACATTGCCTGTTCTTGTCTGCACTGCTGCTGTATACAACACACACACACACACACACACACACACACACACACACACACACACACTGACTGTGGGCCTGCATGCAGTGGTGCTGCAGGAGGTCGGGGGTCCCTGGCTGAGGGGAGCACTCCGTCAGGGAACCACTTGGACAAAAGGTGCAGTGGAGTGAGAGATTGAGGGAGGAAGCGAGGGCGGGTGGAGGAGCGGGACAAAGCCGAGGCAGTAAAGCCTCCTGCCTGATAGCCTTATCTGATTCCACTCCAGCGCTTGATGGCTTTTTTTTCACCCTGCCTTTAAAGCGCACAGGTTGTGCCTTTGGTGTGAAGCCTAGCAGAAAATGTTAATCAAGAGAGGGCCTGTGTGGAGAAAGGCGAGAGAAAGGGGAGAGTCACTCCGCTGAGGCTGTAATCTGTAATGAGACCGAGGCGATTCAGTCGCAATAGAGAGAGGAAGAATGGGGCCGTGATGATGATGAGCAGGGAGGTTCACTCTTTCACTGCCGTTTGTTTTTCTGTTTTGTTCCTTTTCTCTCGCGGAGTCACTGCTCGTGCAGCGGTGCGCGGGCCGCAAACAGCCGCGGGTCACAACTCATTTAACACACACCCGGGCGTCGTGTTCTCTGTCTGCAGCTGACAGATGAAAAACACTGCTGACTGCTCACCTGACAACTATTGGTACTCATCTGTGTATGATTTATAGTTCCTTCTGTGACCTCCACGCTGTTTCGGTGCGGCCTGAAATGTGACAACGGGTGTTTGAAGCTGGAATCAGATGTCCGATCAGATATGCAGTTTTATTAACATATTTCTTCTTCTTATTTGAACCATCATTTATGTTAATAACATTTAATAATTTAACTTTTGTATCACTTTGTTGAATTAAAAAAGGTTTTGTAGGAAAAGATTTCTTAGAACAACGTGTCAAATAGCATTTAAAATGTTGCTTTAGTTTTACTGTCACTACCTGAAGTCGTCATGTGATGACTTGACTGATTAAAACTGTCGAATGAATTTAATCAGGCAAAGTTTTGAATAATTTAAAAAGCAGTTACAAAGCTTTACTTGACTTTTAGCTAAGGCTAGCCACAGCTATCTCTTTAGCGCCTGCTACAGTAAGAGGGTTACAGAAAGTAAGCTAGCCAGATAGCCGACTCAACTTTAGGCAGTTTTAACACAGTATTTTTCTATGCCTTTATTGAGAGAGAGGGGACAGTGGATAGTGTCAAGCTCTCTTTACACTGAGGTTTCACTCCGCTGTCATGCAGCCTTCGCCATCTTACATTGGGCCACGCAACGCCGGTGTAATGCCTAATTTAAACAAACACATTTTTTATCTAAATAGACACTAACATTGAGGTGTGAGTTGTGGAAGTTTCGGACGCGTACTCCAGAGAAAGTAACAGATTGAATGCTCACATATATGTCCAATAATCCGTCCAATATTCCTGTATAAACAAAAAATATAATCACGCCTTGGCTTTATGCACGACTTACCAAGGCTCCACCCAGTGCGTGTGTCTGAATTACATCAGTTCAAAGTTATGAAGTATCTCCAGCAGAGATTAAATAAACACAAAGCAAAAGCCACATTTTGGCTCCAACAGCCGGCATAAAGCAGCACCTGTGTGTGATCTCACACAGCTTTCCAGTGTTGCGGACACAAAACGTGTGCGAGGTGTAAACAAACAGCGCGTGCTTCAAATACACACACACGGCGCTGTTCTGCCCGGCCGGCTCCGCTGTTTACACAGACGCCGTTTCGCCTCTGTTACTACCTGCGATGCCGGCTCAGAGGCGGGACGACTTCACCCCACCATTCCGCCTCCATGTGCTTTACATAGAAGACGGAACGTAACAGAGGCGTAATAATCCCGTAAGAATCCCGCCATGAACTGGCAGTGGAAGGAGAGAGTGGGGACGACTCATGGCCAGGGGGGGACCTGAGCCCGGGGCTGCTACATTGAGTACTGAGGCTCTGCAAATGGGACGCGCGATTTAACCTCAGAGGCAAACCGACGGCCCGCTTTAACTCAATTACTGTTTTGTGCCTCTTGTGGGGTGGTATTAAAAAGAGGCAGCTAATGCTAACTAGCCTTTCACCTTTGTTTAATACGCGGCACACACAGCACTGTGACTTTGAGGACTCAGCGTGTGTTGAAATAGCATGAACAAAAAAAGTTACATTTCATGGTTATCAGTGCTATTGTTAGCATGCTAGGCCTCCTAGCTTCCACTTTGCTTGTAGAAGCTAGTTAGCCTAGCTTGATGAATCCACATTTTAAGTGGAATACAGAATTAACGGCGCAGTTAGTAAAGGGACAAAATTACTAAATCAGTTCTAACTGCTGAAAAAGGGGGAAACAACATTTTGGATCACCTAGGTAACAACATCTAGGTATCATCAAAGTGTCCCATTAGTGCCAAATCACAGGTACTGCATGCTAATAAGTGTTGCACATTTTAGACTATAATGACCAGTTTGCTGCTTTAGTTTAAAAAGCAACACACAGTTTATGAATATGCACCTAGCCTAAAAAAAAAGCACCTCCATTACTGAGCACTCAGAAAGTATCAGAGCGAGGATGCACTTTATAACACACACACAAAGACACACACAGGGGTCCATTGTGTTTCTAACGAGTTCACTTGTTTGTTGCTCTCTTTCCCGCTTAATCCCAGACTTTTGTTTCTGCTCATCATCACACTGTATAAAGTGTCCCATAATTCCTTTAACAAAGGTCACATTCAGCGCTGCCGAGGAGGTGACCCCCTTTTTAATAGCAGGAGAATGTCAGAGTGTAACATGCCCCACATATACAGCCATAAAATATGTGATTAAGAGCGCGAATGTAGAGCAAATAGCATTCACACACACGGAGATAAACAGAGTCTAAACCGATCTCTAACTGCAGAGGGTCCCTGAGAAACGGGTTTAAGTTCTTAAACATGTGATGATCCTGTAAATCTACCGGCTGAATACGATGAGACAAAGCCGTAAAATATGAAGTGTGGCGCTGAGAGATAAGGAGGTGACAGACCTGTGAAGCAGGCCAAGCGTGTCGTTTCACAATAGCACAGAATGAGGTATTGTTGGGCGCTCTGAACAGGCTCCGAATCAAAGGTACGCTTCGAAATCTTATCTGATACAACTGTTAGAAGAAGCAGAAACACTTCATTGCAGGAGACCAGCAGGAGGTGCGGGAGAAGGCTGGTATCAGACGAATCACACGTGTGCATAGAAAGCAGATTAAATGTAGTTATGCACTTCTGTTTTAGCATTTATCAGCAGTGAAGTAGAGGCCGCAATCTTGCTTCTATACATAGATACAGTAAAAGTGTGTGCAGATTTAAGAGCCTTTAAGGATTAAAGGATAAATTCCTGTTGCTGATAGAAAAACTGCAAAATAACTAAACATTTATGATGCTCAGACGTTTATCTGCACAATTTATTGCGATTATTTGTATATTAACGAGGGTGCAAAAAACTGGTTTTAAAGTGATAATCTCAAAGATTCTCACTTTGATGAAAGTGGCCCACTGATGAAAGCCTTTGCATTTGCAGTATTACAGACTGGGTGTCTGTGGCGACTATCATGGTAAAATCACAAGCGGCGCCCAGTTAGTGACGCGTTTTCCATCAGCCAGCAGTGGTTGGTCTGCCAGAGAGGGTAGGCGGAGCTAAGCGGCTGCTTTTCTGCTCTCTGCAAGCGTTGCGAGTAAACAGTAATCTACTAAGGCTGAACAAACAAAGAAAAGATGGATGACTACAGATACAACTTCAACAAGAAGTGAAAATCCAAAGAAGAAGAAACAAACTCGACGCTCAGATGAAGCAAACAGTCTGAAAAGGAAAGCGACCGTCAGCCAGGAAAATCAAGAGTTCCAACCGGAGCCAACCGTGGACGTCACACATGCAGCACTGTCTGGATATCTGGGAAGTGTGCTCCCGCAACTACGTGTATCGCAATAGGAGCCACCAAAGACAATAAAACTGAGATCTTCGAGATTAGCACCTTAAACAAAATATACTTGACGAAAAAAAGGATCTTTTAGCACAACAAACACTGAACAAGACATTTTTCAGCTTGTTGTAGTAGTGATTTACCCATCTAAAGGTAGCCACAGCCAAAAACATACCCTGCTTTATCAATTATTTAACTGTTAAGGAGATACAATTTTTTTTGAGAAGTCAGTGGATAGTGTCGGAAGCAGAGGAAGAGAGAGTGGGGACGACACGCGGCAGGGGGCCGAGGGTGGGAGTCGAGCCTGGGGCCGCAGCATCGAGGACTGAGCCTCTGAACATTGGACGCACGATTTAGCTGCTAAGCTAAACCCTGACAACCAACGACCCCTGTTTTTTCCAAAGTTAACATCATGCCGTATTGAAGAAGACTTGAGGTTGAGAGCATAAACTCAATAGGAAAATATTTACTGAGGTAATAAATCACCTGAGAAGAGCGGTTATTTTCCTTCCCAGGGACTACAGATGCAAATTAGCTTATAGCTAAAGTGCTAACAACCAGTGGAGTCGCCCCTGCTGGCCTTTAGAGAGGATGCAGGTTTAAGACACGTCTGCACTGGCTTCAAACACCACGTCTTACATAAAGTGTATGCATGGACATCAATGTTCAGAGAGCCTCAGTGCTGCGGTAAAAAACAGTCTTTTCAGAGCAGAATTTGGCAACTCGCACTAGTTTTTACTCAAGTGGGCACTACAATGTAAAGAGGGCGACAGTATTTGGCAGCATTCTCCTGCAGGCTGTTGTTGCCTCACAAACACACGGCTCCTCCCCCTCACTTTCTCCAAAAAGACTGAGGAGTGAGCGTGTTTGTGTGTGTTGGGGGGTGGGGGGGGGGGGGGGTGGTTAGAGCTCTGCTTGGAAAACAAACAAAGACACACGTAGCGGCCACACTCCTGTCTCTGGCTGCACGCCATCGGCCTCACCACAAACCACAACTTACGCTCTCTGCTCACACACACACACACACACACGCCTACGCCCCAATCAGCTCCTGCAGCAGATCCACACTGATACGTCCCCGGAGTCCAAATCATCTGCTGTACGTGCACGACCAGATCTCCTGAGATAACCTCACAAAGCGAAATCATCTGCTATTATTGCCCCGCCGCTCCTTGACATTGTGCCATTAATAAGGCCATTGTGGAGGGCGCTCTCTGTTTGGACACCGTATAATGGACTCTTTGACAGATTTACTTTGCTCGCTCTCCCTCCACCCCGTCCCTTTCTCTCTCTCCTGAATACAGCGGGCATATTCCACGCTGCTGCTCATCAAAAGGCGAGCTGTTTGTTTGCCCACTCATTCTGGACTGATGGTAAACACACAGAGGTATTCCAGACCAAAGGCTGAGCAAACAGGGGTTACATAAAGGCACAGTACCCGAGCACACACGCGGAACATCCTCCTGCACACACACGCAGACATTCACAAACACCTCACATCTCCCTTTTAAGTGACTGGTCTTTCTTTGACACTCAATCGGCCGCACAATTAGGCTCGGATCTCCGCCCACAGGTAGACGATAGTGATAAAAGCTGCTGGTGGTGGTTTTGTTGGTGGGTGGGGTCAAAGCGAGGCTGGCTTCAAGGCCGCCAGGTGCTCTGTATCAACACTGACATTCATCAGAGACCCACAGAGTCCCTCGCACCACACTCTGCTGCTGCTCTCTCACACACAAAGGAGACCACAGCTACTTGACATCAGTGTCGCCCTCTCCTCCGTGTGCTTGCAGTCAGGGTGGGCTGCCCAACACTGTCACAGAGAACAGGCCTTTAAAGTCCTGAAAAACATGTTTGTATTTCAGTTCTGATTGTGTCTTTAATAAACGTCATGTAAAAGCAACATCCCTCCAACTACAGGTGCTCCATATGGACAAAATTAATATATTAACCATTATTACAGCATAAATATATACAAATATATGATAAAAGATGTATAATTATATATATAATTAATTCTTCACGCATTCAGCAGAGAAGGAGAAACATTAGCAGGTCATGTTACAGGCTTAAATCAAATATTTACTATTTTAAAGCTCTGTTTTTGGTCTTCTTTAGCGGCTAACTGCTCAACTAGCTAGTTGCTAACGGTGTCTGTCTGCTGTTTGGTGCTAAGCAGGTAGTAAACAGTCGGTTTTTAATGCTGTTTCCATGGAAACTACAGATACAAGAGGAGTCACAGTGAATCAAAACACTTTCATTTTTTTTTATTTAATCAGCAGTCTAATCGCTGCTTTGCAGAGACTTTCCCCGCTGCATCACATCAAAGACTTTAAAACGACTGTATTTCCTCACCAAGAGCTTCACTGTAACTACATGGTGACTATAATAACTATTATTGCTACACTTTCATGATATTTTTGTTTATTTTATAGAAGCATTTTATAAAACTCTGTTCAGCCTGTCCTTGTACATGTTGCCTTTGGTTCATTGTCATTGATCATTGTATCCGTAACATCTCCGTTTTGTTCTCTTTGGCGGCACCTATGGCGACAAACGGTAATTGCGGGAGCACACGCAGCTTCTAAAATTTTAATGTTGTTTTTTTTTTTAGCATTTTTGCACAAAAAAGTGCCACGAATAGTTTTCAGAGAGGCAAAACTTTTATAATCAAAAAATATTTTTCTCAACTCATTAATGTAGTCAGCATGTGGCATTATAAATCTATGATTGGCACTGAGACCATAATGACATCTGCTCTTTGTGCCTGTGTACACCCTGTCTTTGCTCTCCTAACAGCACGACTGTTACCTCCAAACATGAGCAACACGACAGACACCGCTGACTGATGACGACCTGCAGGGTCGCAGAGTTGAATGGCTGGATGGAGGCAGAGTACAGGAAGTTATAGGTGGTCGTGAGTGTGTGTGTGTGTGTGTGTGTGTGTCTGTGTGTGGAGGCAGGAAGAGGGGGGAATTCTCTATTTTGGGAATCCTTTGGCAAGTGGTCAGCACAGAAAAGAGACAATTATGACCAGTTAGGCCTTTTCAGAGCCTAATGAGGAGCTGCAGTTACAAGTGTTGGGATAAGAGCTAGCCAACACACACACGCACACACGCCCACACACACGAACAGCACTGTGTGTCTGTGCAAAGATGCACACACGACAAAACAAAAGGACTCTGGCGAATAATCAGGCGTGAAAAATGACAGATTGTACCAGAACACACTTTGCAAACACGCCACGCCCACAAAGACGAGCGGCAAGGACAGAGTGTCTCTCTCTGAAGAACACAGCAGACACACACACGTACACACACACACACACACACACACACACGTACACACCACTGTGTTTCTACATGAGGAAGCTAAATGTGGTTTAAACATTAAAAACTGAACTCTGAACCTAATCAGTTATTAATCTTACGATCAAATATTGTTTTTAATGAACATAAGAAAAGGCTCTGTGATTGTTACATTGACAGTATTTAGACATAAAATGATAACGTTAACTTTCAGTCTGCACCTGCAGGTACTTCTGCAAACGTTGTCATGATAAATGTTTAAACATGCAACCCCCTTTTTTTATTCTGTTGTTGCATCGATGGCGAGTTGCACAATCACTTTGGTTGTACGTGGTGCCATCACAATAAAGATTTTCTGTTCTATTCTATTCTATGTGCCATTGTCACAGTGAAAACAGCAAATTTACACCTAAATACATATAAAGACCTTATGATAATGTCAATCTAATAATGTGGTTGCAGTGACAGACCATCAATTATAAATAAAACATGTTTACCACATTCACTGTGTTACTTTCCTGTGTTAGCATGCTAACATTATAAATAGTACTTTGCACAAGTACTAATTAGGCTGATTGGAGTGTCATTAAAGGGGAAGTCCAGTATTTTTGAACGTGGACCATATTTTTAGGGTCCTCAATGACTGATGGGTACACAAAGCTTCGATATCAAGAAGAAGAAGACTTTATTAATCCCTGAGGCGAAACACTTGCGACACACAAATAGGCCCGAAATACACACATGCACAAACAGGACCCTTAACGGAAAGACGTAAGGGGATACCGTGCCTTGCTCAAGGGCACCTCTCCAGCTACCAGCCCCAAATTCCATGGCCGGCCACCCTCCAGGTCCGAGGCCAAGTTCCTACAGACTGAGCTACCGTCTACCCCATCTAAACCCGGCAACGACATGACGTGCTGCATCGGCTATAGCATAATCTTTTAGGGCAAATGTGCCTGATTAAAAGTGCTGCTGTTGCCACTGACAGTTTTATTCAGAATGTCTGCAAACATTACTAAAAGGATGCTGCAGAGGTAAGAAAGATACGATTGGCTGTTACATTTCTCTCTAGATGCCATAGAAAAAGACTGTAAAGCCACCTCATTTTGTCGTGTGACTTTTTGTTGTGTTGGGCTGAAATCTGGGGGAGAAGCAAAGTGACAAAAGCACACACAAACTAAAGTCCACACTCCTGTAAGCGAACAAAAGCTTTCCATCAGTAATAACCTTGGTGCAGAACAGTGAGACCAGCTGCGGGGTTCTTCATCCTGCTTGATTACCGTCTGAACAAACCTGCCCAATCAGTCCCATTCATGGTGCTTGCACTCACGGGAGAACTCTGACCTGCCTGACCTCTGCAGGGGGCCGGCCCCTCCAGCCTTGACCTTAGGTGTGGATGCTTATTGTTGGACGTGCCGGCCTCGGCGCTCTCACAAAGGCTTGGACGCGAGAAATTAGGCACTTGAGGGAAACTGGAGAACTCCTGGCTAAACTCCTGCTTGCTAAAAAAGGCAATTCTAAAAATCAAGTGCTGTGATTGAGGGGAAATTTTTAGAGTCGAGAGGAGTGTTGGTAAAAGCGTCAGGTGTTTGTGTTTTCCTGAATGTTCTATTGTGTGAACAGGAGGAAAAGAAAAGCATCAGCAGACAGAGAGTTTGCTTTAAATGGTAACAATGCTGAGTTTGAAATCACTACATTTTTAAACAGTTATATAAAGTAGAGAAAAAGTGCAGGAGGGGAATTAATCTGTCAAAATTGGAAGTTAACTCTCGCACACTGTCCAAAAACGATTAGTTTTTGCCTGGTGAAGGTCGAGCACTGAAACGTTGCAAACAAATAAATGTATTTTCTGCAAGTAGGACAGTGTGCAGGAGTGTCCTTGCAATTTAAACAGTTATATAACGCATATAATGATGCAATCTCACTGGCTGCTTTGCGAGAAAGCACCTTGTTTGACTTGTCTTAATAGTCTTAAAGGGCCAGTACACTTTCAGACCATTTAGCACGTGTGAATTAGTCTCAAACCTCTCCGTGTATTTTCTATTTCCGATGGCCGTTATCAAAAGATGCAGGCAGAAATACTTCTTCTAGTTTTTCAAAATGCATGATGTGATTCAGTAGCTAACTCTTACCAGTTGTAGGTAACATTCACTTTGTTAAATACTGAAACAATAGAGGACTCATGTTTTAATGTTTTAAAGCAGAGGCGGCCATCTTGGTTGTTCGCACCGACCCCTGCACGACTGTATCGTCCATTCAAGCCAGTGTTTCTAATCTAAATTCTCCTCTTCCTTACTCCTCTTAAGAGTGCATGAAAGATGTTTATTTTTCTGTTACTAAATATCCAAAGTCATCAAGACATGGACACTTCTCCAACATGTATCTTGCTTCTGGAAACATTGTCTTTAAGCGTTTTAATCAAAGTATTTGTTGATTTCATCCTTTCGTTGTGTCTATTTTTATTATATTCATTGTGTGTTTTATGCTGATATGGACCTATGTGTCTGAAATACTCAAATAAAGTCATAGATTAGGAGCTAAAAAATATGATATCATCGTGTTTATACGAGAAACTCACATTCCTCAAAGTTGGAGCGACCTTTGTTGCGTTTTGTCTGCCGAGGCGCGTCGTCCTGCAGTTTGGAGAGCATGTTCAGCGCCTTTGTTTTCCTCTCCTCCATCCTTCTGTCCTTCTCGTCAGAGCTGTGGTCTTCACTCCCAGGCCTCCTCCATCCTGGATAATTGGACTCGTCGTCTGAGCTGGAACCTGGAGCAGAAGAAATACAACAGGAAAAATGTCTGATGAAGTCCTTTGCTTTTTCTGAAATGTGATTTTTAAATGTAAACACGGCTGAAGGAGAAAAACTTCTGTCTTCCTGCTCGTCTACGGGGAAGTAGCCACTTAGTAAAAAGCACTAAAACCCATTTCTGTGTCTTCAACAAACACTAATTCTCCTCACATTGTTCTCCTAAATGCCACAGTCACATCTCCCCTCAGGCCTTTCAGAGCCTCACTAAGCAGCGGCCGCTCTCCCTCAACCTTAAACAGCCGTCCATTCTGTCACTGACCGGCCAATTAAGGGTCCCATTATCTGTGAATATAAAGTCCACAGAATACACTTCTTGGTGTGGCAGAGCTAAGACAAAGCGCTCCATCAGTGCAGACTTGAGCTTAAGGAGGGCTCCGATTGTCTTTCGCAACAGAGTTCTTTTCTTTGTGCTACTTTTGGAAAGTGTGCAAGCGCATGAGCAATAATTCAAACGTGAGGAGGAGAAGGTTTGACCAGCCGAGGAGCTGACGGGCGACAGATTCATCACGCCTTCCAAACGTCGTGGGAGGGGGCCGTGGATTCATTTATATCGTCGGTGAGCGTGCAGGTCAGCGGCCCAGATTGATGGAGCCATGTCTCATTTGACGGGACGTCTTCCACCACGCTGCACACAATCACGCGCTGCCATCAGCCTCGGTGTCCTGCTCGAGTCTCAATGTCACCAAAACAGACGACAGGATGAGAAATGTATTCATCTTTAGGACGCACAATTAATCATTCCTTGTGTTTTTTTTTCTAGGCAGCATGAACCAAATGTCTGGGATATCTTCAGTGACATCATGATGAGCTTTAAAAAATCAAAAACTTTTCCTTTTAATGCGTCATAAATACATAAAACCTGCTTTGATCTGCTGTTTAAAATTGTAATTAGGAGATTATTTAATCCTTAAAATATCTGAACAAAGTGTAAAATGTTCATTTTATACAGGTGAAGTTTTGTAAATTATTAACAATTCCAGCAGTAAGTGTAACACTGTGCAAGAGTTTTACCATTTTAATTCAATATATCTGCAGTATATTTAGTGTAAAGTAAGTGTGTATAGTTTATTGATAGTTTATTTGAAGAAGAAAAAGGACAATGTACATTAATCAATATTCAAACAAAATGTAGACGCACCTGAATTAGCAAAAAGACCAGTTTTAATCGGTAGTCCCTTTTGCCAGATGTTGTTGGCATCAATTTAATTCAATAGTTAGAAATATTCTAGTTTGTGATAAAAGCACAGCAGAGGAAGAATAACCGACTGAAATTTGCCACATTGAATTTTACTTTACTGCAGACCTTTTAAATGTTGGTTTCGAAGCTGAGGTTTGAATCTACGTGTCCTCCTAGAGACAGCTATCAGTCTTTCTCCTGAGATGAGAATATCCTGCTTTATATCTGTACTGCAGCACGTGGAGGAGAACATCCAAACTGTGGAGATACAAACTAACACAGTCTGTATCGTGGAGTCAAAACTCCTCGAAAAACAATCCTGGTGTGATAATCGATTTTAAGTGTCTTTTTGTAACTGGGTTCCATTGTTTTTGTGCAATCTGCATCTGTTTTGTCATTTTTACGCTGTGCATGCATCAAATTAGTAACGTTGTCTTCAGCTGCATGTGTTTTCTTTAGTTGTGTGTGTGTTTTGAGCTCTCAGGGACACTGTACCATTGTAGCATCTAATGTTAGATCAAAAGAATCGACATTCAAAGATGTTGTTACCATTACTTTTGGATTATTTTTGTAGATTACTTATTGTAATATTGTTATTTTATTAGGCACCGTCTCTATTGCTTTAACCAATACATGTTATATTTATATTTTCACCTATGTTTGAGTTGTTTTTTGTATTTCTCTAATTCTGTACCACATTTTTGGGGCTATCTGGCACATCTCCTTCAGGTTTAATAAAGTTCTACCTTATCTTATATTATCGTATTCCTTTTAAAGTAAAGTTGAAAATGGATCATTTTGTTTTCTATTCTTGGTACAATTGATCCTAAAACCGTCACACCAATAAAGCTATGAAAGGAAAAACAGTGAAAAGACTTCCTCACATCTTCCTCACAGCTGGGGACATTAAATGTTTTCGTTGATAAAATGTCGAGTATAAACTTTTTAACGGTCAGATAAAGGGTTAACCGATTGTTCCTGGTTAAAATCTATACGTGCAGACAGTGTCTGTAATGTACAGCCTTTAAGACGCTTGAAACCACAACTTAAAATTATTCAGGATTTGGTTTCGTCCTTTTGAAACCCTGCTATCCTAACCTCCAACACGGCTAATCCCTGAATGCACCGCACTGATTACTGGTCAGTTCAAGCTGGAAACAAGAGCCCATCTAAAACACACAGAGCAGGTTACCATACCAACCGCAGCATCTGAACGCTGCAGATTGCTGGATTTGGCAGCGAGCGGCCGAGTCAAATCCCCTCCGCCCAACACAATAAACACACACACACACCGCCCACCCTCTGGCCGACTCTCTCCAACACACCCCGCCTGCCCTTTAGCGTCCAGCGCACCAGGCGGAGGCAAGAAGGTCGGCCTTGTATCTCTTTCTGTGCGTGTTTGAGAAAGGGATGAGCATCAGCGAGACAATCAGCGTGCCGAGGCTATTCACTGATGCCACCCAGAGCCTTCACTCCTCTATCTCCTGGAAGAATGGCCGAATAGGAGCGGGGTGGAGTAAAGAGGGAAAATCCTCGCCAATTTATTATTCATGGGGAGGGGATTTTCCTTTCAGGCCTCCTTTATCGAAGCCTTTCCCAACACGTCAGCCTCTCTATCAGCCCTGACAAGTGCCAATCAAAGGGCTTGAGTCCAGGTTTTTTTGGGGAAACGCTGGAGGATTTCAGAGACAATAGCCAACGAGTCCACAGCGGCGGTGGCTTAGAGACAATGGTGACATGGCTACACTGTCAGTGTGTGGTCCTCTGGGGGGGAAACGATCCTCGCTTAGTACACGACTAATCTCTGCTCGCACCATCCCTGCCTTAATCTGTCCCGTAGCTTCCTCAGCTTTCCGGAACAATCCACCAGGGTCAGTTCAGATTAGTGCTCTTTGTGGCCCCGGCACATCGCTACATTCATGTGGATGCTAACATCTTTAGTAGCAGCTGAATGGTAAACACTGGAGGGAGCGCGGAGTGACCGGGCCAGCGGGGAAACAGTCATGAAACAATTATGAGGGGAGGGATTATTCCACCTATGAATCCCTGATGAGACGACTCGGACAAAGGTCTGATCATGAGCCTCGCTGGGGAGCAGGAGAAACTCATCATCAGATTTCTGGCTTCGGTTTAACCTCAGAATCACTCAACTGTTTTTGATCAATCCGGGGAAAGTTGGACAATTCAGTGATGGGAAGAACTGCTTACCACTGAGTAAAATATTGACCTTTCTCAGAGGGCCACTCCAGAGGTTTTACACATTGAGTTCAGTTTTCTCATCATGACGGACACAATTCAGAAGCTTTTAAAAGTCTGAAAAAAGGGTTTTAAAATGAACAAATATTGAAATGTATTCTGGGAAATGTAGTACGCAGTGTATTTAGAGATTTTCATTTAAATACATTTGCAGTATTACAGACTGGGTGTCTGTGGCGACTTTCACGGAAAAAATCCCAAGCGGCGCCCAGTTAGTGACGCGTTTTCCATCAGCCAGCAGTGGTTGGTCTGCCAGAGAGGGTAGGCGGAGCTAAGCGGCTGCTTTTCCGCTCTCTGCAAGTGTTGCGAGTAAACAGTAATCTACTATGGCTGAACAAACAAAGAAAAGATGGATGACTACAGATACAACTTCAACAAGAAGTGAAAATCCAAAGAAAAACAAACAAACTCGACGCTCAGATGAAGCAAACAGTCTGAAAAGGAAAGCGACCGTCAGCCAGGAAAATCAAGAGTTACAACCGGAGCCAACCGTGGACGTCACACATGCAGCACTGTCTGGATATCTGGGAAGTGTGGTCCTGCAATTACCGTTTATCGCCATAGGTGCCGCCAAAGAGAACTAAACTGAGATCTGCGAGATTATAAAGTTAAAGTAAGGACAACTGAGTCTATGTTCTTTGTGCGTTCCCAAATTATAAGAGGTTAAAATAGATCGAAACTCCTCAAAATCAAAAGCAGGATCAATAAATCTCCTTCACTTTTTTTCCCTATCCATAATCCTTGAAATATGGCAAGAAATATTGATTAAAAAATAAAATCTGTACAGTCATGACAGCACCAGAAGATCCAAATATTTTAACACAACACTGACTACTAAATTACCTCTTCAGTTAGAGTCATGTTTCCATTCACCTGCTAAATGTATGTCTAATATTAGCTCTCTTTTGAGCTCTGTTTTGGGGCTCCACCAGCTGCTAGTTGCTAACTTTGTCTTCTTATTGCTGCTGTAGCATTAAATCGATCTATCCGAGCTTTTACGTTAAAGACAGCTGCCAGCTCCTGTAAATGCTGTTTAAAAAACAGTTAAGTTGCTACAAAAAGGTAAAAAACACATAATAAGTCTGTAGAATGAACACAAACTGCAAAATGAATCTGATCAACTCTTCCTTATGGAAGAAAACCCATTTTCTTCCCTGTCTAATGCACACTGAGTCATAATGAGGTCATCCCCTGCTTTACTCGGGAGCTCCATTCAACGGTTGAACTTCTCGCACCTCCAGGGTAACCAAATCTCACCTATCCACACAAAGACATGCCACACACCGGGCATCTTTTAGACACTGCGTGACCTCAGGCGTGACCCCTCCACGCCCTGCTGATGACACCCCCCTCCCTCAGAGTGTGACCATGCCTTTGGCCTCTAAAAGGTCAAAGCACAGCAGCCATCACTAAGATCCTCTGAGTGACATCTTTTTTCATGAGGCTGGTTTGCTTAATTCTTACAGGGCAGTTAAACAGGGAAGAGCTGCATTTTAACGCTGAGGGGGATTTTAAGTCATTGTATCCACGACAAAGACTGAGACTGTTTACTTTTAACAAGCTCATAAATCAATCAAGCTCTGTAAAAAAGAGTGCAGTCACTCGTCCTCTTCAGAAACACACACAGGAAATAAGACAACATATTTCACAGTAGACATTTTGCTCAACACAAAAGAAATGTTGCTCTTGACGCAAAATAATGATTTTAATTATTTTATAAAGATTATATTTCAAAGCCTAGTATGTGGCTGACCGCATCAGGTCAATGTGTTACAAGGACTGTCCTAATGAGGCCGATGACGACGTGTTTGAAAGCAGGTGCACGCTGCGGACGTAGGTGAGGACAGCAGACAAGCAGCGGAGGAGCAGCCCAGCCTACTCTAGGGACAAAGTATCCAGAGCCGTATAGACAGAGAGTCGGGCAGTGGAGGTCCAACGTACTCCATGATCCGCCATTGCGATGTTGCAACTCTCTCTCTCTTTGGCTGTGAAAGTACCGTCACTCAGTCAGTCAGTCAGTCACATACAGACCCGTGTGTAGGGCTGACCCCGGCTGTCAGCCAAAAATAGTCCGTTAAACTCACAGTGAGAGCTGCGTCCATAGCAACGGTTCACTCTAGCCTTCTTGAGCTAAGCTAGCTGCTTTACTCACATTAAAAGGGAAACATTCCTTTTCCACTCGCCATCTTTAAACACCGCCGTATCCCGTACTGTGTTCTGTTTAATGTTTACTTCATGTGCCGTCTTCAGTTTTGTAGATCTCTCTGTCGTAGCCTTCAGTTTTTGCATCGTTTAATGTTTACGTCTCTTTTCTTTATTTCACCCTGTAAACACCGACGACAAATTTACCGGACTTCTTTCGGCAGTTTGTCCTCCAGATTGTGTGATCAGAGCTGCATCCCAAGCAACGGCCTGTTCTAGACCTCAGCTGTATAATAAAGTTTGTTATTTATACTTTTCCCTGAGTAAAAGAGCTGATGACTTTCTACACCAGTAGTTGTATGAATTGCTCCTTCAATCAGGGTTAAGTGTTGTAAAGCAGTCCTGAATAGCACAGGTCAAAGGTGGGGACAGAAGCCCGCTGTATAGAGATATCAGCACATTTATTTATTTTTTTGGCCTTTTTTTAGAGAGAGAGGACAGTGGATAGTGTGTGAAACAGCTGAAGAGAGAGTGGGGATGACATGTGGCAAAGGGCCGAGGGCGGGGCCGCCGCATCGAGGACTGCAGCCTCTGTACACGGGATGCACGATCCAACCGCTGAGCTAAACCAGCGTCCAAGCACAGGTTATATGTTGATGGAAAGGTGAGGAGAGAAGGCGCCTTACTGATTCTCATGCACTTTTGTTTGA
The DNA here is from genome assembly GCF_022749685.1 of Semicossyphus pulcher. NCBI lineage: Eukaryota > Metazoa > Chordata > Actinopteri > Labriformes > Labridae > Semicossyphus > Semicossyphus pulcher. The sequence continues at coordinate 4,305,666 of NW_027211694.1, forward strand.
AGGACAATTACGGATTGAATCATCGCTGAAAGTTTTGAGGAAACTGTTCAAAGACGGATGATCACAGCACGGTCTGATCTATAGGACTTCCACCATCCTTCCCTCCTGGACCAAAAACATCCCAAACACTTGAGCGCTTTTAAGCTCAGCAGCCCGACCACTTGACGTCAGCCATGTCAGATTAGAGAGACCTTTCATTGTGTCTTCGGTCCAAACGGTTGCTGCAGCTCGGTCCTCAGACGAATCAATCTTAAAATGATGGATGCATCTGTAACATCCTCTATGAATTCAGCATTATACGGACCATTAGAGAACAACGACTGAAACAAGGAGAGAAAAAAGAGCACCATCACAGTCTGTGCTTTCCTTTTAGCCCGAGGGTGGCTCCATGTGATGACAGACTTCTGACCTTTTTCTCTGCCAGCTCTCCAGTGTTTGCGGTCCTTACAGTAAGCGCTGCCTCTGCGCCATCACTCACGAAGGTACACAAGGCGGCCACACAGGTGAAGGTGATACTCTGAGGCAGCTGGCCCTCGCATGGATTATCGGGCTTAAGTGTACCGGAGACGAGGGAACGCTAAACACAGCGCTGACAGTGAGGAGACAATGGCTCCTAATAAACCAGAGCTGACGGGGGACTGAGTGGGCTTTTACCGGATCAGACGCTAATGGTGAAGACGGGCTCTTGTATTGATTAAGTATTGTTGTTATAGGCTCTTAAGAGAGAGAGACAGTTTTAACACAGAGGTGATATGCCAAAGCAGCACACAGGAGGAGGATGATTACGTTGAAGGGATACAGTACCGTGATCCGACTTGCAGGGAGAAGATCTGAACGGGTCGTGTGAAGGACTCGGGTCGATGATCCATGAAGACGGAGACCCAGAACCTCCTTCAGACTCATCCTGCAAGGAAACAGGAAACAGTTCAAGCACAATGCAACAAAGATGCTCTGCTACTAGAAGTCAAGACATTATTCTCTGCATAGAAACACACGTTTTAGGCTAATTTATTAAAATGGGGACAAAAGATTTATTTTAGAGTTTAACGTTACATGACGTCTATTTTTGTGACGAGCAAGAATGCTAAAAGCCCTGCGACTGTTGCATGTGTAATGAAAGATCTGATAATCTGTGCATGGAGAGTTGGGACCAGATCCTGAAGCTAAATGAAATGCATCTAGAAACGGCTCTAATAATCATTTTTTTTATCAGGGCAGAAACAGAAAGGAACCTAATCCTGCTCCCATTTCTGCACGGTTACTATAAAGCTAACATTAGCTTGTAGCTTAGCTTAGACTGGAAACTACAAAGCTAGCTTGGCTCTGTTTAAAGGTAAAACATTTAATTGCCAGCACTTCCTAAAGCTCAGAAGTTAACAGGGTTTGGCTCCCAAACCAAACAGATAAACAAGTTGTGGTTTTAGGGGAGGTTATGTGTCGGAATATTTCTTGGCTAGGAGCAGTGGCTTCCTGGAATCTTTCCTGGTTGCCTGGCAACGGCATGACGACAACTGTCATCGTCATCTGCGGAACAGTGGTGTCAAAGTGAGGCTGGGGATCCAGCTGGGGATCCTATTTTCGTAAAGGCTATCATATAGTTCCATAATAAAACAGATCCTATCATTTGTTGGACCATTGGGGAAAATCTTGAGGGACCCTGGGATAAAACCTTTTGTCAGTTTCAGGGTCCTTAGGGAGCGTGGATTGGTGCGTATGGACGATGACCACATATTCTGGTATTGTCCACAGATTGTCAGACTTTTTAGGAGGGTAGCACGTTTAATATCAGGGATAATATCAGGGGCTTTGGTAGTGATGTGTCATTTCTCTCTTTGTATCTTTTTCCTGAAGGTTTATGTAAAAGAGATCCTCACCTGCTGAACAGGTAAAAAAGAAACCCTCCCACTATAGACCTTTTTATGGGCACAGTGAACTACCTACACTTCATGGAAAAGAAGACCTACACCCTCCGTCTCCAGTTTAGACGTCATAAACATCTTTTTTATAAGAAAGCGAATGTTTCCCAAAATGTAAAACTTTTCCTGTTATTTATTTGCAGAACAACAATTAGAAATATTCCTCACAGAGAGCCAGTAGCTCCTCCCACTTTCCAGCTCCCAACATACCCCTGGTTTATCTTCTTTATAAATACTCCAGTGTGCGTATTCTTGCTTCTGTGAGGTGCATTATGCAAATAGTCGCATGAATCCTGCCCTGAGCACTCCAGCTCGTCATTGTGGTTTGGCATAATTGCAGGGGGCTTATGAGTCTCATTCATGCTTTTCAGGGGCTCTCTCTCATCCGTCATAAAGGGGAGATTAATCGTAGATCACGTGGAGCACCTGCGTCCATTCCACTGCAGCCTGTTTAGCCCCCTGACCCCTCACCCCCAAACCCCTGTCTGATCCTGGTGCTGGTGCATCCTCTAAAAGAATCCCAGCGTGTCGGGCGTTTAGCCCAGCGCACCCCCCCCCTCTGCAGCAGAGCAATGAGCTGGTGTAAAAGCCCGCCTGCTCCCGTACAGTCTCCCCCCCTCCCCCCTCCTGCAGCCCGTGACTGATTAACCACACACCTGCTGCACGCCGCGTGCCCTCTGTTATATTGTGTCTCAATTATCAACAACAATTTGGCTCGTCTTACTGGAATGACAGTTATAAATGCATGCCAGTTCAAGTTTGCAAAAGGGGGTCTTTGTGTGGGAGGGGCCCAGTGTGTGCCAGGTTCGAGGTTATTGTCTGATAGGGGTTGATTCTCGGAGGTCCAGTGTTTGCTCACGACAAGGCGCAGTCCAGCCTTTGGAGGAAATCTGATAGATGAACGGAGGAGGGGGGTAGAGAGAGTGAAAAGCGGTTTCACAAGAAGCAGCGGCACTCACCGATTTGTTTCCCTGGACTTTCCCTGCAGAGTCACACCTTTCAGAGTCGCCGCCAGCTGTGAGGGGCCTCGAAACACCTGACAAAACCACACAGGGAACAGCGTCAAGCTCCCGGGAGAGGAAGCAATTGTGTGTACGGAGTTGTGGTGCAGGCAGGCGTGTGCGGCAGTCTGTGCACGTGTGTACTGAAGTGTTAGCCTCCGGGCGCACGCTTACATGCACTTGTCCTTTGTGCAGGAGTGTGTGCGCACAGATATGAGTAATGTAGTGTATTAGTTCCAATTATGGCTCTTAATCTCTGAGCAAATAATGGCAAAAAATGGAGCAACAAAACCCCAGACGAGCACCTGTCTGCAGGAGCGTGCCAGGTGCAAACATTGTTCAGGAGACACAGAGAGGAAAGACTCAGACAGATTTACTCTTGTTGTAAACACCGGTGGCACAGATGCATGAATGAAAACAACAAAACCACCATGGTTGATTTATTTCTCTACCCTGGTGAAGGGCAAGTTACCAAAAACAACATGTTGTACCACTTTCTTCTGATGATATCACGCCGAGCAGAAAGATTTGCTTTTATTTGTTCAGGTTTTTTTGAGATTTCTGCAGCGCTGCCAAAACACTGGAGGACAAAAGGATTTCACTGGGGTTTCCCTTGACATTAAAAAATCACATTCAGTAGAAACCAGTTCCCCCGGCTCGAGGATTTTTAAAATCAAATACTTAGAGACAAAACAACTTCTATCTGTTCTAAATGACCACACACTAAAAAGCTGCGTCACAGGAAGAGACGACACGTTGAATCATTTAAAAAAGGCGTACTTTTGGATCGCTCTATCAGAAAGCAGTCCATGGTGTTGCACTTGTACACTGTGTGAAGAAATATAAAGGAGAGCTTGAGAGGCACACCTGCCTGAGGCTATTTCAGAAGGTCACATTGGACCAAAGACAGAGAGCTGTACGTCCACACGCTGCTGGGCCATCAGATAAGCTGTTTTTTGACAGCTTTCGTCTTCAGTGCGACAAAAGATACATGCACCAAAAAAGAATGTGATATCAACCACTGATGGATCGTTACTAGATGTTTTTGTCCGTTTCTGTCTGTATTGGCCAACCATTTAGATTTGTAGGTCCGTGTTGAAGACCTGTGAGAAGAGAGGAAATTATTTCCCAAGTGTTTCTGTTTTACACTGGCGTGAGCAAATGGTAAGTGGAATGTACTTATATAGCACTTTTTTAGTCTTTGCGACCACTCAAAGCTGCTTTTGCACTACATATCACATTCACCCATTCACACACACATTCATACACTGATGGCAGAGGCTGCTACGTGAAGTGACAATCAGTTATCACATTCATACCTGTTGGCTATACCAACGGGAGCAATTTGGGGTTCAGTGACACTTAGACATGAAGCCTGAGGGAGCTGGGGATTGAACCTCCGACCTTCCGATTGAACGACGACCGACTCTACCACTGAGCCACAGCCTTTTTACAGAGATTAATGCTTTAAACTAACGTTATGTCTCAAGTTGTCAGATGGTTAAACAGAATCACTGCTCATCAGCAGTGCAATCTGACATGTATGCAATCCTCATGCAGCACTGTCCAGGTTATTAGAGTCAAGAAAGCATGTACGATTTTATACTTCTCCATACAATTGTATTCATGTCCATACAGACTAGACTGAATGCTAATTGTCCCTTTCTATGATTGATGATGATGAATAGGCTTCCTGCGTTGGAGTGCAGCAGTTTGTAACAGCTCGACTTTGTCCGCCCAGAGATGGTTGGAGGACATGTGGTAAGGAAAATCCCCTAAGTGTTGCTGCTTGTATTTCATTGAGACAAAGACTTATAATAAAAGCTGTAAAATCAAAAGTTAAATTCTCTGCATGGCTTCATATCACTAGAGTAAAGTGAGAGATGTTCCTTTTCACGTGGTAGGACTGAACCTTTAAACGTCTTCAGTGTTTATCTCCCGCTCCGATGTGTTATCAGACTATAAACAACAGGCAGACTAAATGACTTATCTGCACACCTTTCTTATCCATTGTTATGTATGCAGCGCTGGCTTCTAAGCATCTCCTGCTATCTAAGTCGGACTTTCCCGGTTAATGATCCACTCTAGCGGTTTGATCTTTATTAATATGGCACATCCTGATATCCCTATAAACCTTCCACTGAGCGGCCACACCTTCAGGAGGGGGGGGGGAGCAGTTAAGAGCTCGCAGCGGCATGCCTGGGAGCAGATGAGAGGCGGTATCACGGCTCGTTAAAAGAAAAGCCGCTCGACACCATAAAGGCATCGCTCGCTCTCAAGGCCGGCCGCGGCACACACCTCCAGTGTCATGTTTTTCCCCCTGCCTGGTCATGTGTGTGTGTTTTCTCCTCAAACACAGGGACACACCTGTCTGCCTGCTCCCTGTTATTAAAGCGACGGTTTCTGCTTATCAAACGATCTCATTCAAACTGTCACAGCAGGTTTACGCTCACCAAACTGAGATTGCTTGTCAGTCACAACAGGTTTTAGACACACTCAGAGTCACTTCAGATGATCACAAATAAATCACAGACATTTTGGACTCTTGTTGCCTGAATAAGTTTAAAGAGTTAAAAGGGAAACTTGATGCTGAATCAAAGTTTGCCTTTTGAGCGTGTACTTCCTCTTTTGGCTCAGTTTCCAGCTGGCATTGTGTCAACTTTACCTGGTTGTTTTTGCTGGATTATAATTAATCCTGGTATTACACTGTGTGTATCTTGCTTTCCTTTAAACTCCCATCAACTTCCCTTCCTCCATTTATATTTTAAGCCTTTATATGTACCTTAAATGACTGAGGCATGGATGTTGGTTCTGCATGTAAAGAAAAAGCTATTGGTGTTTCTGGCGCCTTTACTGCTACATTTTAACATGATATCAGAGAACAAAAAGGGGGATTCTTTCATCTCCATTTCTTCTCTCTTAAGGAATCTTTAATGAATGTCTTTACCTGCTGATGTCAATTCTGCATCATCATGCATACTCATATTGGGCCAGTCCTCCACCGGTAAGAGCTCCTCTTCATAATCGAAGGGACTCGGCGCGGTCTCTGGCTCCCAGCGGTCCAGGAGGAGCAGCTGGACTCTGGAGATGGCGCCCAGATTCCCTGAGTCACAGCCCACCGTCAGCGCTGCAAGGCCTGGAGAAAGCTCTGCGGGGGGGGGGAGGGTTGGACAAGAAAGTCTTAAATACGACAACAATATCGTGCAGAGCTGCGGGACAAAACAATCGACCATTTAAAGTCTGTAAAACAGGTTTGCCTTTGATGAGGGGGGCATTTGAGTAACTTAACAGACCACTGCTGGGTCGGCAAATCAGCTGATAACAAGATGAAGACAAACATGTCATTCCATCATAAATAAATCAGTCCGTCAGTTCATTTTCTGCTGCTTATCCTGGCCTGGGTCATGGTGGCAGCAGGCTTAGCAAGTTAGTCCTCTACGCAGCTCTTTAGGAGGGATCCCAAGCAGTTTTAAAGTCAGATGACGTGGCAGATTCTGGATCAACCTGGGGTTCCCTACCAGTTAGGGATATCCTGAAAAGCTCACATGCCCATCTCAGGCTCTCATTCCTGGACAAGACCCAGAAATACTTGAACTCCTTCAAGTGGGGCAGCTGCTCAATCCCAACTAGAGTGAGATAGCACTGCTTCCATCAGAAAACCATGGCCTCAAACTTTCTGTTGTAGCTGTTGGCTACTAACTGGTTCAAATTTAACTGCAAAACACCCCAGTGTATGCTGAAGGTCAGAAGTCAGTGCATGCTGAAGGTCACAGTATGATGAAGCCAAGAGAACCACATCATCTGCAAAGAATATATCCTTAATTCTGATGTCCCTCAACTGGACATCCCCGTCCATCCAGCTGCACTTTGATATTCTTTCCAGGTAAGTCACAAACAGAATCCAACAACCACTGAAAAATGCATTTGTCTTCCTACCCTGAATATGGACGCAGCTCATTCCAGTTGTCGTTAGGGCCTTGAAATTTGGCAAACAATGCACCTGACCCCGACGCCCCAGGGCTGTAGATCCCTGTAGTTATTTGGAGCGTAGCCACCGTGCATTGCCGCAACACGCTTGCCAGCAGAGTTCGTGCAGCCAAATCATGGGGGGACCAATTTGCTTTGGGAGACCCCACCAGAAGCTCTTGCCCCCAACAACACGGCATTTTTCTTAACAGACAAAAAGTGAGAGAGATGATAAAACTTTTTAGATGTACAGTTCAACAGTTTTTTCGGAGAAGCCGCCCAAACAACAGAAGCATATTACTGCGGTAGCATGAAAATGGGACATATGTAAAAATATATAACGCCATGTTTGACATGTAAACAATCAGCTACTGGAAAGTTGAGACCACCTGGGGTTTTATTATAACATACGTGTGGAGGAAAGGTGCAAAATGATATGTTGTATGGTGTGAAATTCAAATGCAGAAGAAGACAAAGAACTTAAAAACATGACAGAGACAAAATATTTATATTATATATGCCACCCTATCAAAAATATACACCTCTGTACAGTGTATGACCACACCTAGAGGCCCAGAAAATACTGTAAAATATCCTTCTTATCATCAAACAACCGTCGACCTTTGAAAATAATGACACAAAATTGGTTTGAGTGACTTGTTGAACTGGATTACTGTAAATTACAATGCTTTCTCCCCACACAACCCCAACCCCCCCCCCACCCCTAACATCTCACCCCCCCCTTTGCACTCCTCCACCTCCCCCCCTCTGGCTCCAAACTTCTCATCGTCACACCCAATTAAAAGCGGATCAGTGACAGTGTGGCTCGGTGCCCATGCAAATCCCCGGCCCACGCTGGCTGGGTGTGGAGCTGCCATTCCTCTCGGAGGGGATTTCACACAACACGCTCTGCTGCAGGTACCCCGCTACACACACACACATGCACACACTTTCCCAGCAACATCCCAAAAACATCCCCTTTATATTGGAAGAGTTTTCACAAAGTTTTTACTTTCTGTTTCATTCTGTTATGCAATGAGTCCAGTCTGCTCCCACACACACACACACACACACACACACTCCTGTTTAGTGTTTTCAGTTGGGAAGTGACACATGTGTGGGTGTCTGAAGGTGTAAAGTAATCCCTCAGGTGAGAAAAAAGGAACTGTTGCCCGGGCTGATAAATTAAGGAGTCGTTGAGAGGAAATCCCAGGGATAACCGTGGGTGTAACATAATGTGGCGGGACACACTTTCAGTTAGGCGGGGCATTAGTCCACAATTAGCCAGAAGTAGCAACAAGCCTGAAAGACACTCAGCAAACACGGTGGCAGATAACAAATGACTAAGCTCGTGATTAAGGTGTCGGACACACTTGTTACCACCCACTCAGGGTCAGAGAGGGAGAAGAGCAGGGAACCACTTCTAACTCAATTACTAAGTACGATGAAGTTCTGAAAAATGTGACTGTTTCATGTCAAAAATGATCTTTAATCCAAACATCAGAAGCAGAACAAGCAGACAGTCCTCATCTTTTAGAAACGGACACCTGTGACGTGTGTGTGATGGCATTTTGGCTTACATTTGGTTTTACAGCTAAGACAAAGTCCTGACAATAAACAGGCCTAATAATTAAAGTTAATTGCTTTTGGTCATGTTGTTGCATTATTTATTTTTTAATTTGTTTTGAGGCTTTTTTGTTATTATGTTTATAAATGTTTTAAACTTTTAGGGCCTGTGTCCGATCGCCGGCGCTTACTGTTGCTAGGTTACACGCTTCCGCTTCCCCCGGAAGTGACAGGTCTGTTTTAAATTGCTCTGTATGATTAATATCTGCTAATAATTTTACAAAGAAACATAAAAATAAATGAGTGAAGTGAATCGTGTCCCGGCGTTAGCAGCAGCTCTGTACCCTCGGAAGAACAAGAGGATTAGCTTTTCCTCCGCCATTGTTGTTGACAAAGTTGATATAAGAAGTCCCGCCCCTTCTTGATTTTGATTGGTCGGTGAGGGAGAAGCGACATTGACGAGAACGGTGGTGTTCCAAAAGCGGAACTTTTTTTTTAACTGAGAGCAGCAAAAAAAAAAAAAAACACTGTTATTGCGCTGAGAACGCTGAACTGCACTGGTTTTGTTTAGAAAATAGGCCCTCAACTGAAGGTGACAGTAAAGATAGGAAACGAAATACGAGAAGGAAGAGATGGGACGAAAGAAAGGTTTTTTAACGGATTCAAACCGGGAATGTTGAGGTTGATGGTCAGCGCCTAGTAGTCGCAATTTATTCAGATAAATTACAAGGTCACGATCAAATAATTTGCTTGTCAGTGTCGGTGTTAATGTCAAGTTAATGCCAGCGGTTTAATCATGCACCCCATATACAGAGGCTACAGTCCCCGATGCGGCGGCTCCGGGTTCGGCTCCTGCCCTCGGCCCTTTGCTGCGTGTCTCTCTCTCTCTCTCTCTCTCTCTCTCTCTCTCTCTCTCTCTCTCTCCTCTCTCTCTCTGTCTCTCTCTCTCTCTCTCTCTCTCTCTCTCTCTCTCTCTCTCTCTCTCTCTCTCTCTCTCTCTCTCTCTCTCCCTCTCTCCCTCTCTCTCTCTGTCTCTCTCTCTCACAAAAATAAATTAGCCAAATCTGCTTAATGTCAGGTAGTGAGGAATAAATGTTTCTAGAGACAATCAGAAGCTCCTTAAACATAAAACATGTGCAGCCTGTGTATCTATGTTGTGCTTTAATCTGTTGTGTGAGCATTAACAGCTTGAATTCCCCTCAGTGTTATGGAGCCTGATAACATATCTGTGTTTTCAATAATCTTCCTGCTCAGTGAAGCTTTAAATCAGCCTCGTTCTGCACATGATGTAAACTCTCTTCACGTCCGTCTCTGATAAAAATCCGTCTGCAGCGTTCGCTCACAAACGGCCCGAGCATTTGCTTTCCGCCCGGGGTCGATTTTATCACGCTGTGGTCGCCCGTAGCAACGAGCGACCTGATCCTTCCACATCCTCGGGGCAAAGGTCGCCGGGGTCAGATGGAGGTCCGGGTCAAGCAAGCAGGTTAAACACCTTGTCAGGGATTAAGCGGGCTGCGAGGGAGGTTGAGGAAGTCTTCATTGGCTAATGTCTCTCTCAGCAGCTCAGTGAACCACCTCCGGGACACACACACACACTTTTACACATGCTATCTTACACAGACACACACACACATCACAGTTACTCTGCTTTTGTTGGCCAACATGGGCTGATACAAAGACCCGACACGGTGAGCGCTCAGATAAGCCCGTCCCCGCCTGCAGCGAGGCAGAAGTCACAGAGGAAGAGGATCATGTCTGATTGAGACATTAGAGGAAGCAACAGAGAGATGGAAACAAACAAAAACATCATGACATTTACTAACAATTATGGATTTTTTTTTACTTTAGAAGAGGTTCTGGAAAAAGTCACTGGCTAACTTATAATGTGTCTAAGTCATCTACAGTATGGTAAAGAGCATGTTTGAAACGTTAAGTTTGGAATTCAAGTTTAGTTTTAGTTTAGTTTCAAGTAATTAAACTAGTTAAAAATACAACTGAACTAGCTAAACTAATTAAAACATAATCACTTAACCTTTTAAGTCATATAAAAGGCAAAAATACCAACATTTGCTTTTTTCCTCTGCTTTTTGTAAGTGTATCACCGTCTTCATCTTTCACTGTTGGACAGTTGGTCGGGTAATTTTAAGATGTTACCTCTTGGACTCTTTGAAACTGTGGGAATATTTCACAATTTTATGACATTTTATCGATAAAACAATCAATTAAATGCTGGAAAACAAGACTGGAGATCTAGAGTGTACGGTTATGTTGCATACGGCCAGCCTCGTCTTTTCAATCAAACCAACACCCCACAAGGTTTATTTATAAAAAGCATACAACAGTTTTTTTACTTGTTCAACAGAGAAGCTGTGGCCTTGAATGCTTAAGTTAGCATTCTAGGTCAACGGCAATGCCAACCTGTTGATGTCCAGTTGGGTATTAAGTTTACCATATCATGTTGTAATGTTAGTGTGCTAACGTTTGCTAACTTGGGCAAAGTACTGGACGATACTTTGACCTGGTGATGAAGCTATAAAAAGTTAGAGGATTGCCCAACTTAGTCCAGTTCATCCTGAAGGGAACATGAATGTTTGCACCAAATTTCAGGCCAATCCTTCAAAAAATTGTTGAGATGTTTCACTCAGAAACGTAAATGTTAACCTACTGGGCTCGCTCGCTAAAGCCAGTAAGTTCATCCTCTGGGAAGCATGAATATTTGGACCAAATTTAATGCCAATCCACCAAAAACTTGTTGAGATGTATAAGTAGGTTTGTATGTGTACCTGTATCCGGCGAAGGGCAACCGGATGAGTCCAATGGGCGGTCCAGAGACGGACAGGAAGTGGAGCGCGGGGCGATGGCCTCCAGCTCATCAAACACATGAGACTGACTGCAGCTGAGCTCCGAGTATCCCGATGCTGCTGTGCCGCAGCGCCCTGCAACAACAGCAGCAGCACTGAGTGGGTGTATTATGATGACAGACACAATGATGATGAGGATTAGATGTAGCTTTAATGACACACGTGGGCACAGTGGGCTGGTTCATTAGGAAATAATAGGAAACAGCAAGGAGGTGAATGAATAACAATAAAACAACTGAGAGAACTAAATGAGCACAGTGAAAAAGAGCGATTCAGAGAAGTAATATCTTAGTTTTTTATGTTCTTACATAAGACAAGTGATGTTATTCTTAATTAGTAAGATATTAAATCTAGTTTTCATCGAGACTCAAAAAAAAATTAAGGCTAAAAGTCAGAACTTGGTAATATTTTAAACAACTATTAATATAAGACTTTCATATTTTGTGGAATGAGCTCCTTTCTTTCTGAAAATTAGACGAAAAGATTGATCGTCGATTGCGTCACAGCTGCCCGTCGTAGGCTGTCCCATTTTGATGGCTCCTTCAGATGCGGCTGACAAATGGTTGCAATGGTGATCATGACGGTGCATGACCGTTGAAAAAAAAAAAAAAAAAGAAACCCCATAAAATTTTACATAAAAAATGTTTCAACGTAAAATATTAGCAGCAATTAAATCCAATGTAATGAGGTGTTTCTTATTTGTCAAAGTCAGTGTTAACATCTGACATTGATTTGAGGACGCTGGGTCACATGACATGGAAGCTATTGAAAAATGTTTCTACAAACTGATGAAAAAAATGTATTAAAAGTCTTATACACCAAACTTTACAGTATTTGTTTTGTGTTAATGCAACTTAAAAGGTTTAAGGTAACTGGTTTCCTCAGTTGAGTGAGTCAACACAGGAGAGTTTGAAGTTAAACTACTTCACTAAGTTCATCTTAATGTAATTGATTAGTTCAGAATACTAATTTTAAGTTCAATACACTGAATGGAATGAACTGTTTACTTACTTTATTTAAGTTACCTTAACAATAAATAAAAGAGTCTGCAAATGGTTTGAGTTGAACTAACTGATCAATAACGCATGTTCATTCTAAACACAGAATCATTTCACATGACTCGACACAGTTAAGTTCTTTTTATCTTTTACAAGTCATCTTGTTAGAATTTGCAGTGCAGTTAGCCCGCTAGCGGCCTGTTGCCAGGCGACTGGAGCAGCGTTCGGTGACGCAAGGGTTAGGGCGAGAACAAGCTGCTAACGCGAACAGGAAGTCCTTCGTAGACCAGACCGTCTCATTTCAGTTCGGCCTGAGCGGTACACACAGAATGGCTCATCCTCTGTAGACTGTGTCCTGAGTAGGATGCAGCCCCTGAATTGAGACACAGCTATCAAGCTAAACTAGCTAGCATGGCACATTAGCATCTGGTAAACTATGTTTGTACATGTCTTATTTCATACGGATGAAACAAACAAGATGTGTTGGGTAAATTAATGAACTTTAGGGGAACTGATAAACATTTTTTTCAATGTTGGACTGAGCCTGGTTAATCTAATGGGTGTAGATTGGATTGATACTTTAAAAATAAAAATACCACAGAAGCCAACAGCTAAAAGAAACCTCCTGGAGGACGTGTTCCTGATGCAGCTATCAGACTGTAAATCTGGGCTGCACGTTGTTGTTGGGTTGGTTAAAAGCCTGTCCCTTCCAGCTTCTACACTCTGACAAGTCCAAACCCAGGACCTCCATGAGTGAAGCCCCTCAGGCGAGGTATGAAGGTCTGACGCACGGCATTACAGTCGGACCTCAGGGCGAAAGCAGTCTCATCTCACCTTCAGTGAACACAGAAAACCTCCCCTTAAGCTCTAATTACCAAAGACCTCACTCAGGTTTGGTAAAAACTGTCGCTAATTACTTATCTCCTCTCGAACCGTCAAAACAAAACTGTTTCAGTCGGCCTGGTTCAGAAATCAGAGGATTAGCCGGAGAAACTGTTGCACTGGGTGCTGTGTTTTGTCGCCGTCCTGAAAGAGGCTTGTGGAGGCTTTTCTCACATTAGAAATGCAGAGCAGCTTGGCCCGGACAAAAGGATAATATATACAGAGGCTCTAAAAGGAAAAGGCAAACTCAGCTCCTGCGAGTCGGCCCACACGGACAAGTATAAATGTACACATGAAGCCACCCTCACACAGTCAAGTATGAGAACAACGGCACGCACACACCGCTGCACTATTGTGCACTTGAGCGGCTCGGCGCTCTACTCACGGGGACAATGGAGGGACTTGACTTGACACTTCAAAGCATATTGCTGCTGTCAACTCAGCTGTCATTCTCAGAAGACGAGGGCCACACTGAGTCAGGGTGAGTTTTTCGGGGAGGTTAAGGGTGGATGCGAGGGGTCAGGGAGTTTGATATGACAGCGTTAGAGGCACACAAGGCCGTCTCTGTGAGCGTGTGGCCCTCTCTTTTCCTGGTCACAGTGTCGGGCTAAAAAGGCCCGGAGAGAAGAAGGTCGGGCCAGTGCCCCGCTTTATTGTGAAGAACAGTTACACTCTGGAAAGTTGTTCAAAATGGGTCACTTATCAGGGTCACCTAATGGATTGTAGGGGGTCTGAAAATCCATGCAGGGGGTCAAAAAGGGCTGAGGGGGTGAGGAGGCTCCCATCAGCCTCTGCGGCGATTTACAGTACAAACACGACACAGGCTGCAACAGAAAGAAACCACTTTATCTACAGGACAATCTTCTCTCTTCAAATCTGCATAAAAGATTATTCAAGTTTATGACAACTTGGGCCTTAAATTTAAGCCATCATTCTTTATATCATTGTCCTCACCAAGATAGTTTTTTAAACCTGGAAAAGTGCAAAACAGCCAAACAACCGAACAGTTTCTGAGGGATTCATTGTTTTCCTCAGAACAAGACCTACATGCCCACATGAACTTTAAAGGGCAGGAAGCAAAGAAATATTTTCCTGAAGTGATTTCTGCAAATCTACAAAACGTATCCTCTTCAAAAGTTACCTCTAATATCAGTTAGAGCAAAGTCTCATCAACTTTTTTCAGCCTTAATGGACGGTGTTGTTAGTGACACAAGCGGCGCCCAGTTAGTGACGTGTTTTCCATCAGCCAGCAGTGGTTGGTCTGCCAGAGAGGGTAGGCGGAGCTAAGCGGCTGCTTTTCCGCTCTCTGCAAGTGTTGCGAGTAAACAGTAATCTACTATGGCTGAACAAACAAAGAGAAGATGGATGACTACAGATACAACTTCAACAAGAAGTGAAAATCCAAAGAAAAAGAAACAAACTCGACACTCAGATGAAGCAAACAGTCTGAAAAGGAAAGCGACCGTCAGCCAGGAAAATCAAGAGTTACAACCGGAGCCAACCGTGGAGGTCACACATGCAGCACTGTCTGGATATCTGGGAAGTGTGCTCCCGCAATTACCGTTTATCACCATAGGTGCCGCCAAAGAGAACAAAACTGAGATCTTTGAGATTAGCACCTTGTCTCAACTTTCATTTGGAAGAGCAACTAGAGGGAAACTGTCCCAAACAATCTAATATAAACATCCATCACAGATTACAGACCAAGTGTCTCATTCAACTGTGTCTCCCTGTACCTGTTGTAGTGGTGCACAAGCTCTGTACGATGTAGGATTATTACCAACTTTTGTGGTGCTTAAAAAAAGGGATTTCATTGATCTGGACAGACTGTCTAATAATTGTTTTGTTTCTTTCCTCGTCGCCTCACTGCAGCGTTTCCTCCTGATCAACAATCTTATCACACAGAAACTCTGAGCATAGACCCGAGTTGTAATAAACCAGACTTATCCTTTAAGCTTTACACGCTGCCACATTGAGGCCACATTGAGCCTGAATCGCCTCCATCTGCAGTGAAATAAATGAACCAGTGACACTCGCTCTGTGTCTGCCATGAAGAGAACAGCATGCTCCAATACAGCACGGCCCCCCCTCCCCTCCTCTGTACAGCACCACGCAGAGAACAGTAGATGTCTCTGATAGAAAAGAGAAAATCCCTACACAATTTCCACATTGTTTGCTTTCTTTCATAAAGTTCCCGGAGGAGTCAGATGTCAGTGGCCCCGTCCTTTATCCCCATTGGGAACGGTAAATTAGCGTCCGCAGGAAAGCCGCAGAGGTATTCTATTGTGGCCGCCGGGCCCAGTGTTCTGCCTTCAGCGAGCGGCGGTCGGTGTGGATTTATGACCATCGGCTACACGTCTCCCTCTCAGAGCCCGGAGAATAGCGGAGGCACGGGGGAGCCGGGGCTGAGAGGCACGGCACACGAGGTAGGCACCCCGGCCTCTATTGTTGGGGCCTCACGCCTTTGAACGGGGAATCAAACGGTACCAGCTTTTCATCAAAAGCCCTCCTTTCTATCACTGATTTAGAGGAGAAAGAAAAGCTCTCTGCGTTATTTATTATGGGGTGGGAGGAGGTGGGAAAAACAGGCTGACAGGGATGCTTTCATAACGTGTTGATGGGGGCAGGAGCATCAGCACGCCTCACTGTGGAGGCAGGCTTTGAATCCTCTGTGTCTGGCCCTGTGTCTTTGTCTAAGGGTGGATGTCCAGCCATGTTCAGGACAATCAAACCCCTAAGAACGTGGGCAGGGAGGAGGGTGTGAACGGTCCATATGTGGCCGGCAGAGCTCGTTTCTCACCTCTGGTGGGGGAGATAGGAGGCAGCACAGGCCAGCGATGAGACTCCAGCCGAGTCACGGATGCAGACGAGGTCAGATTTAGTCCTGAGCCTGATCTGGGGGGAGTCGTCCTCGGACTCGGGCAGGAAGACCAGGTAGCCGAAGGGAAAGCTAAGGTGATGAGGCCAGGATCGGAGTCTGAATGTGGGTTGAGAGGAGGCTCTACAGGTGTCATTTTTGTGCTTTCACGCCCACTCAGAGGTTTATCTGTCGGAGGAAGGACAGCTGATGAGGGGCGAGGTGAAATTGGTTCGTTAGGCCCAAATTGTGGCTTCTGGAGTGGAGGAGAGGTCGTAGAGTTCGTGGGTGATTGGTGAGAGCTGGATCCCTCTGGGAGGTAAGAAGCGGAAGGTGACAGCATCACTGGACGGGGCTGGAGCGATGAGGGACGGACGCTGCCTTCTGAGTCTGAGAGGAGGAGATCTGTCGCAAAACAATTAGACGTTAGATTCATTGAATACAGAACTCTCTACTGAAGTTCTGGGTCCTTATTTACAACATGAATGAGCTCATTTCCTCTCTTGTCTTAAGGTGTAACTAATAAAAACAAACACCTTATTTTTGACCATAAACGCCTGATTAGCCTCTTCCATATTTAGTGACATTTTAGATTGAATGATTAACTTAAAGAGCAACTTGCAGGTTGGAGACCTCAGTCAATCAATGTGTCGGACAAGTGATTCTTATATTTCTGCAGGGAGAGTCCCGCCGATTAATGAGGAGCAGGCCAGGATGAGGAGAAATAACGGCCACAGGAGAGACGAGGTGTGCTAATGAGTAACCGGCGTCAGTGAGCAATATCTAACGCTGTGCTCTCATCACAACACTGTAACGTTTACCACATACCAAAGGCTATAACAAATCATGAGTAGTAGCAAGTGGGAGCATTAACACTTACGCATTACAGTTACTAAATGGCAAGTTCTCTGACGGTAAATCCGTAATATGTTTACGGTGCCACAGCGGTGTGTGTGAGAGAGACAGAGAGGGAGAGAGAGCACTGAGAGTTCCTGATACTTTAGCCCCTTTCCCACGGGTCAAAAAAGCCACTAACATCCGGCTTTTTTGCTTAGTGGGAAAGGCTACAATCGGCATTCAGACCCGGGTACTTATCGCCTCGGCTCTGATCGGCATTGATGGGGACACAAACCTGTGTCGACACGCTAATCTCTCCGGCGCAATGCTATAACACACCTCCATGTATATCAGCTACACATTCTGCCCGTCTCTGTCCGAGCAAAGCATATATATAGTATACTCCACTGGCAATGGGAAAAGAGACAATTGGCATGTATTAGCGGGTCTTCCCGGGTCTGAAAAACCTGCGTCAACGCACTAATTTTGATGGGAAAGGGGTTTATGTGTTTGATAGGTCTTGTGTGTCCCATCCCGAAGTCCCGTCTCTTCACGTGCACAAAACACACTAATAGCTCCGTTCCTCTTTCTGTCAGGAGAACGGTGGGCTCGATGTCCCGTCAAGCTAGAACCATCATAAGAACTGGTGAAATGCAATGTTAGACTGCCGAAATAACATCGACACAATACGATACGACCGCTCACACTCACTATCACCTATTTCTGCACGTTGAGCTAAAGCAGGGTCGGACACTGTGAGTCCCTCTTGGGTTAATGTGGTAAAAAATGTAACCTGCAAGTTGCTCTTTTAAGACATTCATTAGCTGTAAGCGCTGAAGTACATATGAAGTAGGCTGTGGCTTATCCTCTTTCCACAAGTTTTACCGGACAGGACGCTGCTCCTGCCGCTGGCGAGGTCGGTGCTGCGGCTGAAAAGGCTGGAAGGAGGACGACTCAAATCTGAGAGGGACCCGTGTGAGACCACGGATGCTCGGGATGGCGATGGTGACTGATCCGGTCCAGCAGACACAGGATGCAGCTCCCAGTCTGACTCTGTGATGGACATCACCGCAGGTTGTGGAACTCTCTCCATCTCCTGAGGTTCATCTGTTTTCTCTGGAGCAGGAGAAGAGGAGGCAGGAGATGCTGGCACAGAGGTTTGATTGCTTGATTCAGGTCGAGGGGTGTTTTGATGGGGAGGCGTTGGATTAATGGCGGACGATGGTGGAGGATGAAGCAGTGGAGGAGGAAGCAGTGGAGGACAGGGGACGATAACAGCAGAGCGCCTTCCTGCAGCCTGATTCTGCACACTAGTTCTGCCTCTGTCTGGACTGAGAGGGAAGGAACCTTCAGAAGAGACAAAAACAAAACATAGTCTTTAAATATTGATATTTAACATCCACTTTTCACAGATCAAAGGCTGGTACAAAGGCTGTTTCTCAATGGTCGACATGGCGTGGGTCATTCTTAAAACTGCCAGTCTGTTTGTGACACTCTCGTTCCCACTCCACTCCATCTAAACACTCGTCCCCCTGCTGGGAGGGTCGGCCCGCTAACAAAGGCAGCGAGAAATTGCCCCGCTGGAGCAGCTGCCTGTTTCCAAACTCAATATTCACAATAGTCGTGCAGACCTGAGGGCAACAGAACGTGTGTGCACACAATCTATGTAATCAGAGGGAGATGGCAGAAGATCATGTCAGTTACAGGTGTCTGAAAACAGAAATGCTTGAGGAATGCAGGTTGTAATTTCCCAGAAACCATGACGATAGATGCGTGTTTTGTCTGTGCAGCAGAGTAAATTTGCAGACTTTTTGCAGACTAGCTGCATTTTTGTTTGATATATGACTTAAACAAACCTTGATGAATCAATTTGGCACTAAGAGAGTGCAACCCCTTTCTAAAGTAGCTCCGTTTTATACCCATCCTTCTCTCTGCCTACGACTCTTATTATCTCAGCTCTTTCTTCTTCTGATCATTTCCTTTCATCCCTGCGAGATTCTCCTCCACAAACATCAACTCCATCCAGCGCCGCCCATTTCCCTTTCGCCTTCTCCATTCTTCCCCCTTTGCCTTTGCACACCCCTTCCTTTCTCTCTCCTCCTATTTTTTTGTTGACCACTAAGAGGGTGTGTGTTGTATGTGTGTGTGTGTGTGATTGGGCTAGGGGGGGGTGGAGGGTGTCAGACAATCTGCTCTTGTTTCCTGGGGGTCTGCTGCTGAGAGGAGTCAGCACAGGGGGATAAAGAGAACGCATTGGAGAGCACATTTCTGCACTGCCTCCTCTTACAATGCCCTGCCAAACCCATCTGTTACACACACACACACACACACACACACACACACACACACACACAAGCGTACATGAACTGGTGTGTGTGTCGATGTGCATATGAATGACATGTGTCAGAGCGCAAAGCCACGGCGTAGGGCGCCGCACGTTTCTTCAGACTGCGGGGTTAAGGGCGATTGTGAGGGAGCCGACCACCATATGGTGGAATAATTAGTATTAGAAATGCCCCCCTCCTCTGCTACACACACACACACACACACACACAGGCCTGGTGAAAGCAGTGCCCTGCTGTGGATCTGAGGTGTGTGCTGGGAAAAAATGCCTTCACATCAGAGGCCGGGCCCTGAAAGGAGCGGCAGGTCTCCCCGGCCTCGGGGCCTTTTAAATCCCTCCATCAGGACCACCAGGAGGGCGCCGCTGTGGGCACTTCCTCGCCAGAGAGGAGATTTGCACTTAACCAAACACGACCGCAGAGAGAGATTAAGAGCTAACGACGAGCCCGGTGGCCTCTACCTACACTGCCCCAGCAGAGGAGGAGAAGGCGAGAAAGAGTGTTAATGAGGAGAGCAGCAGCGTCAAAAGGAGCCAGCGGTCTCCTCCTGATGGAGCCGTGAGGGTGTGAAAGCAGACAGGTGTTTTGTTGATAAGCCTCACCCTCCAGTGTTTGTGTCTTCGGGGCAGTGAGAGCGTGTGTTGTGGGCGTCCTCCCCTGAGACGGAGGCTGCGGTCTGGACTTGGAGCTCAGGAAACAAGGAGGTCTGAGGTCCTCGGGACGAGATCTCATGTGAGCCAAGAAGCGTGGACACAGGACGGGACGAGGATGGGGATGATTATGAGCCTGGAAGACAACAAAAAGAGAGAAAGAGTCTGTGCACTGCAAGATCATTTTTTTCTTCTTCATATTGAATGGCCGCAATCATTTAAAATAAAATCTATATATATTTTCTTATTATATATAAAACACAATTAAATTGTAAAAATATAACACAAGCAATATATACAAACCAAGAATAAAAAATGTAAATAACAAAGTACTTTTATTTTGAAAAATAATGTTAATAAGTTTAACAATTAATCAAGTATAATAATTAATACAAAACTAATAAGAAATAGAGTAAGTATGAAATTGAGCCAAAAATTGTTAATAAAAATAAATTAAAAAAAACAATATTGGAGAAAATAATTATAATAATAACATTAAAAATTAAATTAAAAATGTAAATAGAAAAAATTGAATTAAAAATGACAAAAATTCAAATTGATGTTGGAAGGGGAAAAAAACAAACAACTAAATTTATGCAGAATTAAACTTGGACGTTCCTCTCTTAAATAATCCTCCAAAATTAAAAACTCTTAAATAAACAAATAAATATATTAAGTTTAATGGATTTTAGAGCAATTAATATAAAATATATATAAAGACATTATTGTGACAGTGTCTTCTTTTAAAATGATTAAAATGATTCTGTGTTTATTTATCTTCTTATCATTACACAAAATAAAAGTCACTCTGGAAAACATCTGTGTCCCATGCTACTACAAAATAAAAGCCTGAAGGAGAAACCCTGCTGTTCAGTTTGTGGAGAATTCAAATGATGCACGGTGCCAACACTGCCCCCTTGTGTTGACTGAACAGAACACACCTCCATGCTTTAAGTGGACTACATCTTTCCGTCTTTACACCAACCTTCCTCTTCCTTACAAAGAAAGTAGGCAGAAAATAAACATGTGTAGAGACACTGGAGGACATGAAAGCAGGAAGGAGGGTCAATATTGGGAATGTGGAGCGAACAGCGGCCTGTCGTGCAGCTTCGGTGCCAGTGACTCATTCTGTGGCCTTTAAAGAGCAAACAACTGTACAGCAGAGCTTTATTTGACTTGCTCCTCACCCTTTTTACACACAATACAAACAATCACAACATGCACACATACAACATGTGTCTGAGCACAATGATGAACCAGGAGACCTTCAGACAGACAGAGAGAGGGGGGAGAAAGTGTGGGAGGAAGGTGGGGTCACTGTCTGTGACTCACACAGGGAGGATCAGCTTTTTAAATCCCTGCGCCATCACCACTGATTCCCTTCCCTCAGATCTGGAGGCTTTAAAGATTTGCATTCTTGTGATGTAAAAAGAGGAGAAGTGAGGTAGAAAAAGCAGAACAAGAGCCGGTGATGGGAGGCCTTTCTCCTCGCTCCTCCTCGCTCCTCTTCCTCCCCTACGGCCTCCTCATTACCTGTCACTCAGAGCCCGTCGAAAGGCTGAGGAGGGCTTTGTGAGGATTCAGACTGGGGTCGGTGTCGTCAAACCTGTGACCTTCTGCAGAGCAGGTCCGGGCACGAGTGTGTAACGAAGCTCTGCGTCGTTACAACCCACGCAGGAGCTCTTTTAATGCATCCAAACACGCAACACAATCAGACGTACAGTGCAGGACAAAGACGACTCTTATCAGCACGGTCACACTGATGAGTCAACTGTTAGAGAGTCAACTGTAAAGAGTTCACACCTGCAGCTGGTGGAAAGTACGCTCATCTTTCTCTCATCTGCACAGAAAACATGACTGAATCCTTCTTTATTTCTTGCTGTAACTTTTATTTGTCTTGTCCAGAAATTGCATTTGCATTAACTTTACAAAAATATCTAATCTTAGTTATTTAAATAAGTATTTGTCCTTTGATATTGTGTTCTAAAATTTAACATTTCATTTCATGTTTGCTTCACATCAAGCACTATTAACTGTTTTTCAAGCTGCCATACACACAAAATTTACGTCTTTCTCATCTTAACACATCTGAAATTAATAAGTATAGTTATAATTGTGGTATATATTATATAAAAACAACATAAATGTACTGGAAAATAAATATTGTGAGTAAAAATGAACAAAATAAGTTGTTTTAACGTGTGCAGAGTTTGTCATTTTCTTAGACGTTGCCTCATCGAGAAATATACAGATAGCAGAAGAATATTTAAGTTAATTCAGGATTTTTGCTACTTGAGGACATGAGTTTAAAGATTTACATATACAATCCTATAGTCTTGCTGTACTTACTGTATTTGTATGATACAATTTTTCTCAGCAATCAGGGATAATAACTCATATTTTGGGGGCGTTCACTAAATAAAGTTGTTAATGTTGCTAAACTGTTGGTTTGTTTACAATGTGTCTCATTATACTGCTGTCTATACAACAGTTAGTTCTGACCAAGTTATCTGATTGGACAAGAGGGATTCCAGTGCCCAACACCAATGGGACTTTTCACTCTGTGTATCACTCCGCCTTAGCCACATGTTCTAACCGTGTGTGTTTACAGTAACTTAGCTGGTACCTCTGAATTTCACTGGTTGATGATAAATAAAACAAACAGATAAATGTACACGATAAAAACAGCTGATCTGTGCTAACCTGTAGACACTGAGTGCAGGAGGATGTTTGGGTTGCTTGGCAACAAAAGTCCAGTTTCAGTTAAGTTGTGGAACTAGTTGAGTTGATGGAGCAAAAAAGAATCTGTTGTTCGTTGATACTTTTTACTATTTGCAGCTTGTATAACTGCAAATAACGACACATTCACGACCTCGAGCGCGATGCTGCTTAATCATGTCTTTTGCTCTCTCAAACTTTGTTGTCGTGTTATGGCTCTCAATGTCACCTTAACTGATTAAAATGATGGCTCCATATATATATATATATATATATATAATAGTTATAAATCTGATTATGATACATATGGATTGCCCAAACTATAAAAAGTTTTAACCAGAATTATCCTTTGATAGTCATTTTAACTTCAATCATGCAAAGCTGCTTTTAGATTAAGCCCTCTGAATGATCAGAGAAACTAGACGTCCACACGTCCACTCTATTCATGTTAGTACTAAGTAATGGAAACACTTCAATCCAAGGAATTAAATAGTTAGTATATGGAGGAAAGTTTAGTCGTTGACACTTGAGCTTCAACCTAATGATGACAGGAACTCCAGCCAAAAGGGAAATTAGCTAAATCAGTAAAATGACAACAGAAGCCTCTCTGCTGCTTTACTCAGTACTTGAAAGGGATTTACTGGAACATGTCACATCCATCACAGACAGTAGGTAATACCGTACTTCTGTAGACGCCCATGACAGCCGTGTGGGCTCCCTCGGGCCCCTGCAGGCCCCCAGGAAGCAGGCTGACCTCCTGGCGTCAGGCGGCCCACACGCTGTCCTCACACAGCCAGAACTGCCTAATGTCATTACGGGCCTGTTTGTGGTCAACAGCTCTCTGATTGAGACGTCCAAGAAGCGCTGCTCGATGAATGTAGGAAGTCTATTAGTTAGTCAGAGTCCCAGATGGCCTGCAGAGGACAGACTTGCGTGTGCTCCTTCAAACACACACACACACACACACACACACACACACACACACACTTAATTACAGTGCCTCGGAGTGACCCCTCTGACAGGCGGACGACAGCGAGCAAAGACAGAAGTGTGTCTATGTCCCAGCGTCTGCAGGAACAGAGAATTCTTCACAGAGCTGGTGCACAAGAAAGCCAGGCTTAGGCCCTAACAAGGTTAAACCCCTGAAAAAGAGTGACTTTTTAAATCATGGAGATTTGTGTTTCTGCGGGGTGTAATTAGCTTTGCTGCGGGGGAGGAGGTGGGTGGATGAAGGGTCGGGATTCTGCACGGCCAAGCAGGGGACGACGACAGTGGGGCGCATTGTGGAGTCCGGCGGATTCAGGGGAGTAAATCTGATTATC
Organism: Semicossyphus pulcher; assembly: GCF_022749685.1. Lineage (NCBI taxonomy): Eukaryota > Metazoa > Chordata > Actinopteri > Labriformes > Labridae > Semicossyphus > Semicossyphus pulcher. The sequence continues at coordinate 4,329,582 of NW_027211694.1, forward strand.
AGCTCGTGTCAGAAGCCAGGCTCAGATACAGATTAGCATTCAGAGCAACTTTCTACTCTCGATGGTGAGACAATGACCCCCCTTTACCGGCCCACGCAGCCCCAGAGGGCCAAGAAACTCTTCCCCTGAAGCCCCAACATCCTGACACAACACAACACGAGCACAGGATGACAGGGCCACAGAGATAGTGTACATACAGTGGAGGAAGAAGCTTTGAAAAGTGTGAAGAACTGTGCTGATTTGGAGTTGGATAGAGGTGAAAGGTCTGTTACCTACTTCTGCATGAGGCTAGCTTTCAGAGGCTACATTAGCAACAACTAGGATATCTCACCAAATTTTCTGCAGTCAAGTTGCACTGTGGGTAATGTAGGCTACAGGTTTTTAAAAAGAACGAGACTGAATTGAATAAAAAAAAGACACTTCTGACATCAAAAATGTGTAACATATCAGCATGGTAAGTGTAGTTAGCATCTTTGTTTATGTTGTTTGGTGTCTTAGCTTGTTAGCATGGAATTAGAAGTCGACACAGTTGCGATACTACCTGCTACGATGTAACAGTGTTTGGTAGTAGTTTTGGTAGCATAGTAGTAGAAGGAAGCGTAAGGATCTAGTTGTTTGCTGCCAAAACGTTCACTGTGCTAATGCTAACTTATTCTCTCTGATCTGTGTGCTATCGTCTGGAAGTTTCCGGTATCTTTCCTGGTACAAACTTTGCAGGGATAAAGGCCAGAAGTCTTCAGGACTTTTCAGGAGACATAAAGAAAGAGATTTTTCTATCTGATTATGTAAGAAAACAACTGTGAGTCGACTACTGAAGCTTTTAAATCTGGGTTGAACTCCTTATACACACTTGGCTTGTTTGGGCACCTGTGCATTCTGACCTGCGCTGTCACATTGCAGCTCGTGTCCCCTGGTTACAGTACAGCAGCTTTGACGTCTATATAAAGCAGACTGCTGGGTCAACAGCCTCTTGTCGGCTGTCTGTCTGTTTAGTCAGGGCCACGCTCGTCGTAAAGGTTATGTTTTACCATCACAAAGCCCTCCTGATTTATTAGATATAGCAGCAGAGATGGAGGATGGCAGCGGCGGGTGATGCCCGGCCTGATGAACTTGCTGAAGGCAGTTGAGGATGTAAATGAGGCTGTAAGGACCAGCGAGCGTCTTTGTCTGCGGACTTTACTTGTTTGTTTAACCAGAGGCCAAGACAGGAAGCCAGCCCACACAACTCCGCCGTCGCCATGGAAACCCCACTGTTAATTGTGGCACATCCACTCCCAGAGTCTTTTCAGCGGAGGGGAGAGGTGGAGACTTGTGAGTGTTGGAGGAGAGAAAGGAGAAGAGGAGTGTGTGTGTGTGTGTGTGTGTGTGTGTGTGTTTCTTTTCACTTGTAAGAGGAAAGGCAAGAATATTAGAGAGTCTTTTTAATTTTTCAAAGGTTAACTAATTTTAAAGTTAACAATTTTCAGCAGCTCATCAGTTCAAAGAGATACAACACGGTTAAACATGGTGTTAATATTAACATTTCTTACCAAATATAGACAAATCTACTGTTCTTAATAAGCCCCCTCATCAGCCCCTTGCCCACTTTTTAACCCTTTTTTGATATAATGCAGAGGCTGGAGTTAGATTCAGACATGGAGGTGAAGTAAAACCTTAATAAGAGATGAATCCTTTCTGGTATTTTCCAGGGAGAAAAGCCAAACTGTGGGTGGCTTCAGCGAATCAGATATGAAAATTTGCCATCTGTAATTTGGGGAATTTTCAACCTTTCTCTGAAATTTTTAGCTGTGAATTGTAAAAAGATGTGACACATTTCTAAACGACAAAAAGAGTAGTTAGTTAGAGCTCTTATAACAGGTCTTAAATATTGCATTTGAAGTTGCTTAAGGGACGAATGCAGGTCGCCGTCCAGGTAAACATCCTCCCCAATATACGTGATGGTGTAACATCAGCTGTGGAGGGCCTGTGGTGGCCTCAAACCTTCTTTAATTTTGGTTTAAACTTGTGATGTTTTTTTCTGCAGATTTCCAAAAGGACTTGTTTAACATATTTGTGCATGAAAAGAACACGTCGCCTCATATCCCAAGTAAGGGATGGAATTTATGCCATTGGCCAAGGCTCACAAACATTCACATGCACATAAAAGGTTTTGTTTCAATTCATTTTGTATTTTATGCTGTAGCAAAACTGTTTCTTTGTATTTTTTAAAATTATTTTTTTGGCCTTTAATGCCTTTATTGAGAGAGACAGGACAGTGGATAGTGTCTGAAACGGGGGAAGAGAGAGTGTGGATGATATGCGGCAAAGGACCGAGGGTGGGAGTCGCACCTGGGGCCTGAGCCTCTGTATGTGGGACGCGTGATTTAACCGCTGAGCTAAACCCTGCAAAACTGTTTCTGAAACATTCATGTCAACTCCTTTGAATTGAAGTAATTGAAATGACATTCCTCAGGATAAATAAGGGATTTATGACAACTTAATAGAAAAGAGTAAAGAGACGTTTGGGATTGAAGTATGAAAATATTCCTGCATGAGGCCCAAAGTTCACTCACTGTGTAGTTGCAGGGTCCTCTATCCCACAAGATGGCCTTGCTGACAAAGGACACATAACTGGGTCCCTGCAAGAAAAGAAAACAGAGAGATATTTAAAAAGGTATTGATGACAAACAGAAGACACAGGTAGAGATTTAATGACAGATTCATCAGAGGCGGATTGAGATTGATCAGTGAAAAGACGGACTTCTTTCAGCTCAATCTCCATTGGGCCCCAAGCTGAGAACAATGCCTGCAGCCTGGAATAACAAACAGAAAGCCACACAGTGAGACATTTAAACCCCCACCAGTGCATTAATAACCCCTCTGTCTTGATTACTGAGCTGCTGTGAAACCCCTCCAGAGGTTTCAGCTCCTACAGCAGAAGACTCAGTGATGGAGTCCGCTCTCCCACACAGCCGCTTTCCAACATCTGCTGGGTTAACAAAGCGTCTGCTGCTCATCTCCTTCTCTTTTCTTTTCAGCATGTAGCTTCCTCGGGACAGTATGGTGGTTTTAAGTGAGAGTTTGACCCGCGGAGCAGGGGGCGCTGTGTTAACTCATCAATCACTGGAGACACATCACAAGCCGGTGCCCAGCGGTCAGCGGAGCGGCTCATCCATCTCTCTTTGCAGCTCCTGGCAGCTCCCAGAAGCACCGAGTCAGCTCCAGAGTCCGTCCACTCCAGGGAGCAAGAGAGCAGATCCTCCCAGGACTCACCCCTCATTCATGGGCTGTAACCCCAGACCGGAGTAGGTGACAGGGGGCAAGAGGGGCTCGGACAATGGAGCTTGATGTGTGTATACGTTTGTGTGTTTCCCCCCTTTCCTTTGGAGTGCACTGGTGTGGAGCTTTCTGCGAGCTTGTACCAGACTCTCAAACTTCTTCAGAGGCACCAGCTCATTGCCTTTGTCTGTTGGCTTCATTTAGATCCTACCTGTTGTATTTAACGAAGCACATCACGTATGATGATGCACATTATGACCAAAATTGAACTGAATGAGACTTATTTAATAGTAAACATGTCTGTGAAGGTCGTCCAGGTCACAGTAATTCAAAGGGTTAATCCAAAACACATCTGGACTGGGTCAATAAAGACAAGATGAGAAGAGGTAGGACTGGCAGCAACTTAAATGACAAATTAAATTTTTTATTATTATTTATTTTAATTTAACCAATATTACAGAATATCAATGCAGCAATATATCGTTGTCCTGACTCGTGCACTACAATTATCGCTAGGCTGCCGCCAAATATCGATATTTTAATTTACAAATATACGGCGCTCGAAACAGATATGATTTTGACTCACCGCGTCACTACTTCACGACTCCTCACGGTGGCGCTTATGACATGAATGAGGGTAACGTGAACAGAAATGAACAGGCTGAAGAAGTTAATCAGATATCGTGATGTATCGTTATATAATTGTCTTGCAATAAATCAATTATCGCTGTATGGTGATATTATCGCTATCGTATTGTATTGTATCATATCATATCGTATTGTATCGTATTATAATGTATCGTATTACATCATATCATATCGAATCGTATCGTATTGCATCATATCGTAACGAATGGCATCGTATTGTATCGTATCTTAACGTATTGTATTGTATCGTATTACATCATATCATATCGAATCGTATCGTATTGCATCATATCGTAACGAATGGTATCGTATCGTATCGTATGTTATCGTATTGTATCGTATCGTATTGCATTATATCGTAACGAATGGTATCGTATTGTATCGTATCTTAACGTATTGTATTGTTTCGTATTACATCATATCGTATCGTATTGTATCGTATCGTATTACATCATATCATATCGAATCGTATCGTATTGCATCATATCGTTTCGAATGGAATCGTATCATATCATATTATATCGTATTGTATCATACTGTATCGAATTGTATTGTATAGGGAGTTACCCTGCGATTCCCACCCCTAGTTTTCACTATAAAAGCTGCAACCCTGCAGTCCTGCAAGGATCTTCAACTGGGGGTGCTTCTAACTTTATGCCTTTCACGTGAAAATTTTGCCTGAGTCGCTATCATGACAGTACATACATTGAAGACCCCATTTAAAGAAGTCTAATTTGAGAGCTGGAAACATCAACAAGTAAGCTTAATTCAACTTTTTAAATGAAATATCCTTAATTACTAGAAACAAATTCTGTTTCATAGGTCAAGAAGACGCCCTCATAAGTCCATCTGCATCAATGGCGGCCTCTCACTGCCTTTGATGTCATCGTTTGACCCATCATTACAAATACAACACATAATCCCATATAGGGTTTGTCTAAAGTGATTGCTGCTCTTCTTTTCCTTCTTCAATTCAGATGATGAGATTACTGAGATTCCTCCTAGCAGATGGGATTCCCTCTGTGCATGTATCCCCACACAAACTCCACCTCAAGCTACTTCCTGTTGAATCCGTTGAGCGTAGTGCAGCGTGGGCTGGCAGGACCGAAGCAGACAGGAAGTGCTGTGGTGCGATATGAGCCAGCAGGGCTAAATAAGGTCAAATATGGTCGGTGTCATCAATGATGAGTAGGTGGAATGGGCTGGATCAAATTACCAATTTAGAGCTAATCACCAAAGTGGTGGCTGCTCTTTGCTTTATCCCCTCTCCCACTCCGCTGTCTCGTCTCTCTGGTGATTCCTGCCGCCATCTGTCTGTCCTTCTCAGGGGAGCTCTTCCTCCTCTCCTGAGCACTACACTACATGTTTTATTAATTCAGTTTCACCTGATTACACCCTGTCTGTGAGTCAGGGTACATTAATAGGCATTTAATCAACGTTTAATTAAGGGAGCAGGCACTGAACGGAGAGACAGATCAAAGCTGCATCCCCATGAGATCAGCAGCAAGGACGCTAAAACACGGATATTATACGGACAAATCTGGGTCGTATGTGAAAATAAACAAGCTTCCATTTTTGCAGAGGCACCTCATTGGTAAAAAACAAAATGCACAAGCCTCTCTCCAATGAAACCCAACTTGTTTAACCTGCAATACACATTTTTTGGCAACAAACAAGTTCAAACATTAATATAACATCCACTTGTTAAATGTAAGAATAAGGCTCCCTCTCTTTTAGCTCTGATTTTGGTCTCCACCAACTTCTGATAGACTGCTGCTGTCAAAATCAACTTTATTGGGGAGTGAAGTTGGCACGATTTGTCTATAAACCAACAAACTTTGACACAAAAGACCTGCACAGTCTCTAAAGCTCGGACAAGTCCTTTAAAAGGACGCCGCAGGAACTCAGCAATGCAACGCGACACAACTGATGAGCAGATCCAGTTCAGAAAACAATCAAACAAACGGCAAAGCTATCAATGGCAAACAAAAGGCGAGGGCGACCACCTCAGCATGTCTTTGGCCAGGTTAGAGGCAGAGACAGAAGAGGAGCGCACGCAGATTGAGAGAGAGAAAGCCCGGGGTCAGCTATAATGAGCCGTGAATGTGAGCATCCGTCCAATCCTGTTTAATGGGGTTCATCCCTGGAAAGGTTTCTGTCCGGCCTCGCTCGGTGTTTGTGTGTGTCCACGTTGGGGTTCGGGTCAGGGGGCTGCAAGGACTCTGTGACCCTGAAATGAGCTCAGGGAGTCAGTGGGGACCCCCGCTGGCAGGACAGAGCTCCTTTTATGCTTTAATCTGCAAGCACAGGGGATCAATATGGCAACTATTGGTGCTGGGATTGTGTGCAGGAGTAAGCGGTCCAGCCATTTTAGATGTCTCACAGGGGGCTGGCGCACCCTGACAAAAGCACAGCCCCGCTGCCACCACCGGTCACAATGACCAGTGGGACAGTGGCACACCAGCAGCTAACCTACTTAACATTCATTAGTGTCAGAGAGGTGGACAGATGCTCCGGGGTTTACGGATCTTCTCCTTCATGTTCTCTACATGGGGCGCATTCAGCAGCGTTTGACGTGTCTTTCATTTGGGATATTGGAGTTGTGGGCGGTGGCGGCAGCAGGCCGCTCAGCTGCGGATTTAGGAAGAAGAGCTGGGTGGGCATGCATGGACTCACCCTGTGCGCGTGGTGTGCAGAGCGGGGGCCGTCGGGGAGCCAGGTGCTTCTGCTGATGAGATGCCTGGGCCGAGACAGAAGACTCCCATGGCGCTTGAAATCCTGAATTCTGGAAGGTCTATTCTCCCAGTGAGGGTCTGGAGCTCCTCTTCTCTCCACAGCAGACATGTCCAACACCTCTACTCTTAATTTTGACTCATCTTCTTAGTCATTATGTCAACATTGCACTATTATAGTCCTGAAGTAAGAAGAAAACACTGCCATTCTGCCTGAAACACTTTGCACCTGGGTGTTTGGAGGGCAGAGAGACTGAGCAATGCCTCTCTGTGGGAGGCAAAAACATGCACTACTCAAATAGCTTATGCCTGTTAATAATTACCATCCTGCTAAACTGGAGCAGCTCTGCCGTGCACACTGTTCTGCCAAGCACAAGACAAGTTCTCTTCTTGGTTTCCTCAACTTTGAAAGGCATAAACACACTTTAATGCTGAGCTCCTTCCACCAGCAACACAAAAACAAGGCTGGAAATAAACTTTCAATTAAGAAGCAGCGCTGAAGCCCTGCTCGGTGACAGAGGCCAGAGCAGACACCAGGGCCAGCTGGACAGAGAGGAGGCCTTTCAGCCCGACTGCAGACACAACATGGATCAGGTTCTGGGCTGCTATACAGCAGCATAAATCTCCTGCCTTAATTACATTACATGGCATATAGTGGCAAGCTCTGTGGAAACAATGGAGCCTATCAATTCTACAAATCAGAGCTCAGAGGAGTGTGTGTGTGTGTGTGTGTGTGTGTGTGTGTGTGTGTGTGTGTGTGTGTGTGTGTGTGTGTGTGTGTGTGTGTGTGTGTGTGTGTGTGTGTGTTCTGAACAGGCCTCTATCTGTATCTCCAATCAAAGCTCATTATGTAGAGTGTGACTTGAGTTTGAGGTTCTTCATCTTCAGATTTGTAGCTGCAGGAAAGACCCAGTAAACACGCTCTTGGTGTAATATTAACAAGGGCTGAGGACAAGAGGGGAGTAGTCGGCGTTTCCCATGGCGACCAGACCAAACACTTACAGCGGAGACACACTCACAGCCAAACACTCACAGCCCATTTTCCACTTTACCTACAGATGAAGTGTTTGAAATGGTTGTAGTTTTTAAATGCTGAGACATTTGGCTTCTTTAGAGTCTCCTGAAAAAGAAGAATCTGCTTTGTTTAATTTCTCTAAAACTGACACAAAATAAACGTGAAAATCCTCCGTCCATAGTAGCACAACTTCTGACATTTAGTACATCAAGTATTGGAGCTTCTTGGGACCATCTGAGATCTTTACATCTCCTGAAGCACACTCTCTCCTTGTGTTTGACCCTACGGGGGCTCTGCAGGGCTTTTGGGGTAATCCAGATGCAACAATACCAGTTGCTAAGACGCTGCTGGAAAATGCATTGTGTGAGGGGATGTAGGAATGGAGACAGCAGTATTTTGTGGCATTTATGTGAATGTAATGTTTTTAAAGACGAACGCCTTTGGACAATGACGCCATCTTTGTTTTGATGCAAGAGAAGTATTTAATGGAATTAAATAATTATGAACTGTCTCAACTTGTGTCCTGTTTTTAATCTAATTTCTTGTGCTTGTTTGTTTTCTTTTTCTAACATATGGAAAATATCAAACAGTTTTACTGATATTAAACACTCGCTGATATTAACAGTTGAATGTTAAAACTCTCTTCTTCTACATTTAAAAAAGATCAACATTTAAACCTGCAATTACACATTTTTTGTGCACTAGGTTGCCAGCTGTAAACACACTTTCTTACAAACCTATTTCACATTTGGCAGTTGTGGTGAAACAGAAGCACTTATTAAGATTTGTCATTGTCAGCCTTTTAGCTCTGTTTTTGGTCTCCACCAACTTCTGAGAGAAAGATCAAGCTCTTAAAGCTCCTGTGAGAAGTTTTTAGCTCATTACTCTATATGAGCTACAAAAGCAAACAAGACCACCAGTGACAAGATCGATTCTATCTTATATTTCAATACCTCAAACCGCTGCCGGGGGGGAGGGGTCAGAAGAGGCAGAACTTTGTGCTGCCAAATGAGCCTTTTTTCTATATTTTCCACGGCAAAGAGCCACAGCGATTTATACGTTTTAATGGTAAAAGAAACCAGGAGGAGATTCTTTTGTTAAAAAACACTTCCAACACATGTACAAGACCAGATCAGCAAAGAGATCAGAGGTATCACTTTGTCCACAGGGGTCGCCAAAATCGACCGAAAGTTCCTCACACAAGCTTTAAGATGCTAAATGCTCTACGCGCTACATGATATCTTTGGTGCTCGTCAGGTAATGTACAGTAAGTAGTTTTTAAAGATTATTTTGTTGGCTTGTTTTATGTCTTTATTTGAAGAGAGGACAGTGGATAGAGCTGGAAAAAGGGGAAGAGAGAGTGGGGATGACACGCGGCAAAGGGTCGAGGGCTGGAGTTGAACCCTGGGCCGCCGCATTGAGGACCGTAGCCTCCGTATACGGTCGCTGATTTAACCACTAAGCCAAACCGGCACCCTAAGTAGTTTTTAAAGAAAAAAAACGTCAGCTGCATGTGAACATGAAAAATGGTAACAGTGGATAAAGCAACAAAACAATGAACTTAAAAATGCTAAACAAACACCAAAGAGATAATTCTTTGTTTTTCTGTCACTACAAGCAAACCCTTTTTGTTTCAGTGATCCAAAGACTTTTTTGGAAATTAAACAGCTTACATAACATCTTGCGAAGGCATAGCTTTTCAAAGTGAAGTGATAGTAATGTGCTTCAGATGAAAATGTAACAAATGTATTTGTCTTTTTGCTCTTTAAGACTTTAAAAACAGTCAGAAAAGACTAACTTGTATTTGCAGTCACACCCTCTCTGTCACACACACAGATAAACACATACATCAGCACACAAAAGCTGACAAAGCCTCTCACAAAACACATAAAAATACAATTACAAGAGCTTTCATGGACTTCTAAGGATCACAGCCCAGCCCTCCGCGTGCTGCCCTTTGTCGGCCGCGGGACCCAGAATCAAAGAGCGCTGACCTGCGCCGGCTCTGCCCGGCAGGCCTGCGGGGAGTCCTGCTCTGACTCCAAACCCTGGTTACCATGCCATGCTGGGACCCCCCCCCCCCCTCTCCGTCTAACCCCCCGGTTGGCTCCGTTATTTCCTCATCTCATCAATCTGTCAGCTAAGCCCTTTGACACGCGGCACAATATGGTCCCAGTATATCTCAGTTCAGGCTCCTTCTTTCAATATGGTTCCAGCATTTCAAGATTAGTCGGCTAACCCATGAGGGTCCACTCCCCTGGTGCCCGGGACCAGGGGGGAGTCGGCCACAAATATAGTTACTAAAAGATAAGAGATGGGAGGTCTCAGGCAGATATGTGATTAATTTTAAATATCTCTACATTAAAATTGTAATGACGAAACAAACATGGAGCAAATCTGTGAGAAGATATCTAAAAGCTTCAAATCTTATTTTGGATTTACTGGAACCAAGATCATCAAGTTTCATTATATCATTATGTGATAATATCATTATATCATATCAGAGTGTGCACACTCAAACATTTCCTTTGTCAATGAAGACACATCTTCCAAACACGCAGAAGAAAACACCCATCACAAGTCTGAAAACCGATATAACGCGAGCAGTCACAATGAGTGCTCAGAGGTAAACAGGAAGCAGATTTGTTTACTCTGCTAAAGGTTGCATAAAGTCTGTTTGTTTGATCCGAATCGATGACCAAATTGTTACAATCTCACATTTTAGTTTGGTTTGTGTTCACCCGGCAGCTTTTACCAACAGACCAAAAGTTTTGATGTGCGAGGAAACTGCTCTGATTGGTCAGAATGTCCACGTGGGAAAACTCCCTGAAGTCAACAAAGAGAGAGAAAGCACACTCCTCAATCAGACTCAACACGATCGCGGATTTGTTGTCGATTGTGTGTATTGTTGTGAGAGTTTTTTCACTTTTAACGGCATTGTTCAACAGTTTGCCCAGTTCCATTTTAGTTTATACCCTTGTATTTTTGACAAGCATTGTGAAATTGTTTGGTCAGCCTATATTTCCATTAGAGCCCACACCTCGTCCTTGTCCTCTACTCATCTTGCTGCCCACAATGCACAGTTTTTGGTTTACTTCCTGTATTCTGTAGTCCTACTTTTAGTCGCTTAAGGGTGTGTTCGAAATGCCACACTATACCAGCAGTACGTACTGATTTGGCCAAAGTGTAGAATGCAGTCTGCAAACAAAAGCAAAATTTACAGTGTGACAAAAATACCCGGATGTTGTACTGATTCTGAAAAATTCTCCAGTATGCATCAGACCAGTCTACCTTGCCTACTGTATCCCACAATGCAAAGCGCTGGAACGTCACAGCGGCAGTTGAAATGACAGACAGCAGCAGCATTCCAGCTGAAGGGGGCGCTGCAGCTAAAGAAGCAGCTATTTGCTTTTGTCCAAAACCGGAAACAGGCGCCTGGCAGCATACTGCAAAATGAATTTAAAAAGCTCCTCCATACTACACACTACCGCCGAACGCAGTATGCAGTATAGTATGTACAGTATCCGATTTCGAAACACAGCATGTGTTCTCAGCAGAACCGAACTGGACTGTGGTTCATTTGGAAACAGAGTCCTGTCTTTTCTAGCGGAGATCAAATGCGTGTTCTCACCTGTCCAGACAAACCGGACCAAAGCTGTCAGGTGTGAAAGCAACCTGAGACTATCACATCAGTACAGGACGTTGTGACAGATAAAACTCAATCAGGAAGTCAACGTGGTTGTCTTCATTTTCATCACTTTAAAAAGTCTCAGTTTCGGCCTCGACACACTTAAATGCAGCCCAGGAGTTTGCAGTCGAAAAAGGGGGTCAGAAAAATGTTCAAATCTCTATTTAATCCCCTAAATCATCATGTTTAGTGTGTAAAATGTAACTCTCTTACTCTCTTTCCAGGTTTGCTTATTGTTCCCTCATATCTGCTTTCTGTACACCCATCAGTGCCTTAATGTACTAAAGCATTAGTGTATATATAGTTCAGACAGGATACTTAAAGTTTGCCACCTGTGAACATTTTCATGTAAAGAGAGGGAGGTGAAAAAGAAGCAGCGTGTGTATTCCTGTTGTGAGATCTCTGCTGCAGGACTGGACTCACTCGAGGACGGACCATTCAATTTATGTTCAAGTAAGGATGAAAGGAAGACTCCAAACTATGCATGTCGCCTATTCACTGCTGACGCTCTTTAAAGAGAGGAAAAAAAGACAGCAGAAAGAGTTGGAGCGGGGCGGAGGGGTGGAGCGCTGCATAAATTTTACATACACAAGGCCGCAGACAAAGTGATTGTTGCTTCCCCAAAACTTTTTTTTCCTCCTCCAGAAAACACTTTTCCTGCTGAATAGGCACCTATTAGTGACTCCATTATGGGCACAGGGCTCTTGAATGGCTCCTCACTGTGCGTCTTTATCATAGTCAGGGCTGTGAATGCAGGCTGGCCCCCTCCCAACTCAACTCTTTACAGCCTGTATTGATAGGTGCTGGTGATGATGGGTGAGGCAGGAGGAGGGGGGAGGCCAGGGCTGCCTCTCTCACCCCCTGTTGTGTGCTCCAGGTGTGGTGGGTTAAGCGTAGCCGCTATTGTCCCGCTCACTTTTTTTCTTCTCCACTTGTTCCAATAAAAAAAATGGATGCAGTGTTTTACATGCATTAGCTGATCTCCATAATGCCTCCCCCCCCTCCTCCCCTGCCCCCGCTGCTGCACCCCAAAACAAGTCAGGCCTCCGGCGAATCGCTGCACACCGCCTCAGAGCCGTGTATTGTTGCTGGATTATTCAGGAGTTAGCTGAAAGAAAGAGACAGGCAGAGTGGGGTGTCTGTACTTTATCTCCAGGGGAGACGGGCTAAAAAAAGGAGCTTCTTTAGAGGAGTGAGTTACAGCGGCGAAAAAGCACGATAACACCTGCAGAAGACGAGCGAGGGGAGGCCGAGGCGAGGAACCCGCTATTGTTTGTCTGCACTTTTCTTCTCTACTGTAAACTCGCTTCTTCTGAATGGAGGAGCTAATGTCTATCACATTTACATCATCATCACCTCTGCTCAAACTCTGTTTTCACAAGAGGATCAGAAAGTTTCAATCGACAGTAAACACACTGAACAAATATCTGTGCGCGTGTGTGCGTGTGTGTGTGTGTGTGAAGCCATGATTCATTCACGTTTGAAGTTATGTGTGTACACTCTCAGCTGAAGAGACTCGGAGAGTAAGAGAGACTTTATGATGAATATGGAAGCATTGTTCGGCCGTGCTTACCTCCACAGGGAACCATCTGCTCCCTGTCAATGCATCACCTGCTCGCCTGAGCCGTCTCCACGACAACGAGGGGTGGGGGGGGATTAGGAGAGGTTACGGCTTTGATGGGAGGGGCCTTCGTCGGGGACGGAGAGGAGGAGGTCGACTGGAGGAGGTGGGAGAAAAGTTGCCGGGCGAATGTCGTCCTCTGGTGGTGGAGAGCGAAACAGCAGGAGGTAATTACACATGTACTGAAGCTGTAAAACATGTGGTGCCATTTTCTCCCCCAGAAACCACCTGTGTATTTCTTTGTTTTAAATCTAATTATTTATCTTTTTGTGACTAATTTTTTATAAATTTTAGACGAGGATCGCAAGTCATCAAGTAACCTCTTTTAGAAACTAAACATACAGCCACCTGTTGCCAACATATTTTTGGTGTTGAAGAAGGAATTTAAACTTAAACTGTTGCAGAAGAAGAACTAATTTAAAGGGTTAAATTACACATAGTTTCTCATGTATCTCTAGTGGTAGACATGAGGATGTGTTAAGTTTCACAAATCCTCACATACAAAAGGTTTCAACAATAGTAACAAGGCACTGTAAGCTGGTAGACCACAGATATAATAACTAATAAAATAGTAGGCTCTAATTTTCACAGCTCTAGAGCTAGTGTAGTACTTCAGTGTGTCCGGGTAGGATTTTAAGTTGGAAATGAGACCAGTAAAGTTGGTTTCTTAAGTTCTATTTGCCCATATCTCAGCTAATACCCATCACTCTATTGCCTCTTAAGGGGGCCATGTCTTCAGTGGTAGTAGTAGTAGTTCCAATGAAAACCGTTGACAGAGAGGACATCATGAGCATTACTACTGTGTCTCTAGAGGGACATTTTTCCAAAGTTAGCCATCTTGCCTTTAAGGTTATTTTTGGCCTGAATTAAGACTTTTAAGATTTGTAACCAAAAGCCTGCATTACAAACTAGTGGTGTGAAGTTTGAGGCAGGGGAAGGAATCCAGCTGCATTGTGGGATATGTAGGATCCAATGTTTTTCTGTTTTTTATTTTGTTTTTCTAATGTGTTTTATTATTAAATGCATCATGCAGTGCCATTATTTATGCGCCAACAGCTTCACTAAGGTTCCAATCTCGAAGATCTCAGTTTCGTTCTCTTTGGCGGCACCTGTGGCGATAAACGTCAACTGCAGGAGCACACTTCCCAGATATCCAGACAGTGCTGCATGTGTGACGTCCACGGTTGGCTCCGGTTGTAACTCTTGATTTTCCTGGCTGACGGTCGCTTTCCTTTTTAGACTGTTTGCTTCATCTGAGCGTCGAGTTTGTTTCTTTTTCTTTGGATTTTCACTTATTTATGAAGTTGTATCTGTAGTCATCCATCTTTTCTTTGTTTGTTCAGCCATAGTAGATTACTGTTTACTCGCAACACTTGCAGAGAGCGGAAAAGCAGCCGCTTAGCTCCGCCTACCCTCTCTGGCAGACCAACCACTGCTGGCTGATGGAAAACGCGTCACTAACTGGGCGCCGCTTGTGAATTTTTGCAACAAAAGTCGCCACAGACACCCAGTCTGTAAAAATACAATATACTGCAAATGCAAAGGCTTTCATCAGTGGGCCATCGGCTCAATCACCATTGTGTTACCTCATTCGGCGATAGATAGTGACATAACAGACATTTATTTACATGAAAATCTTCGAGATTATCACTTTTAGGTATTTATCTATTTAACACTTATTTCTAAAATGTAAACAATTCTTTGAAACTCATATCTCATATTAATTGTGTCACTGACAATGAAGGTCTGAATTACAAACAGCTCTAATCTGCAGTGAGGAAAGGACCTGATTGTGATTAGCTGCTGCAGAGTGACACTCCCTCTCTGTGTTTGTTACAAGCAGAGATGCAGGTCATCAGGTATTGTGCGACAACCTGCATGAATGACGATCAATCACAGAGTTTCCATTAAGGCTGCGTGTTCCTCCTCCTACAGAACATACAGTGTGCCGTGCCGTGACGGCTGCGTAAACACAGACCTGAGGACAGCTGAAAAGGTAAACGGATGACGTACAGCTGATGACTGAGTCAGACAGAGACGCTTGGAAATGTTTGGGACAACACTTTATAACAACACTCAGTGGGGGTTCAAGCCACACCTGCCTCCAGGAAATGATGCCCTTGGGCCTGGAAGTTTTACATTAAATGCAGGACTTTAAATGGCACTGAGGAGGAGACGATAACGCTCACCTGCAGCCGCCCTCCACAGACCCAGGCCAACACAGAGAAAGTCTGAGTGACAGGTGAAAGTGACCACGGCTGCAAGGAGGAAACACCTTTTGTGTTTGGTCAGAGAGCTGGTGAGGGCGGTGACCCACGTCCCCCTGCCGACGAGATCATCAGCCTGAGGGAGGGGAGGGAGGGGCCTGGATCACTCCCTCTTCACTTCATGAAACCACCCCCCCCTAACCAGCACATCCTTAACATGTCAGCCCCCTCAGTTAGAGACCTCAACTCTCTCCCCCTTTAAACAAACTCAATCTAATCTCCATCTTTACCACATGTGTAGTAAACACTACAGAAGAGTGTCCACCTGCAGTAACACTATGCCTCTCTGTTATTCTGCAGAGGTGGTTAAACAGTTGCCAGCTCCAATAAAAGCCTCTAAAGCATGCAGATTAGATTTCAGAATTCCTGAGGGACACAAACATCCTGCATCTCTTATTGATTTCTCTTAATAAATGTACACCCCTCACAAACCAATAAAAGTAAGCTCTGTTTCAGCTTTAAGACAAGTGAATTGCAACACAACAATCTGAAAGAAGTGCCGTGATGTTTGTGCTTTCATGGTATCTCCATCAGGTTGCAAAATAGACTCAATAGCTGTGTCTCAATTCTAGGGCTTGTACATTTAAAAGTGTATTCATTTAAGAGTCTGCCATGTAGTTTGAATTGGCATGCAATGATCCTCAGGATATGTTGGGCCGCGAAGGATGCACCCGATGGATCCTCCGTGGCCCAGAAAAAGGAGGACGCATTTGTCGGCCGCATCTGAAGGAGCCTTCGAAATGGGACAGCGCGCCGCTGTGACGCAATCGGCCTTCAAATACAGCCTTCGAAGGCTGCAGCATGCCAGTGGCTCTAAGAGGCTTCGGTGCAAAATGCTAATGTATCATGCTAACATGCTGATTTTTTGGAAGTGCAGAAAATTACCTGAGCTTACACCTGAGGCTTACAGCTGAGGCTGATGGGAATGTCATTTGTTTAGGAAGTATATAATCACAAACCAAAGTAATGGTCAATGATATTTGAAAAGAGGCGTAAAGGAGTGTTCGATTAGGGGTCAATGATATATATGCAAGATCTTCTATCTTGCAATATATAATTTTTTATCTTATTGTATTTCGAAAATCCATAACAAGACAATACTTAAACCTAAAAACAGAAAACTACGATTCTTTAAAAATAAGAATAACTTCAAGTCTTGCAGGTTTTAAGGACAACAGGTGGGAAGCCTCCTCCTGCTCTGTATTTAACACGCTCTCTCTCCAAATCACTTTACCTTGCAAGACAGAATGATTTGCAAGATCACGCTGTTGCAGAATCTGTACTTATAAATGTATTATACAGATAGCATCATATCGCCCAACGCTAAAATCCATCACACAGTGGTTCAAACTCATTGTGGCACAAGAGAAGGAATGAAGGGACCATGAATGTAAGTGTAGTCTTGACCAAAGTGGAGAAATAAAGACACGTCTCTCGGTCACATCATGGCACCATTTCTGTCTTCACACTATTCTTTCTAACAGAAACACTTGGACTGACTGTGACTCTTTCCCTGGACGAGACTCTGATCCTGGGAGAGTTCCTGTCAGAGCCACGTGTACCGGGAGACTTGGGGGTGACTTTCCTGGGTGTAAAATTCAATTATCCAGCGGGTGAGCGTGTCTGAGCGTGTCTGTTGTGAGCGGTGGGCGGACGGCTGCCCGTTCCCAGCATGCGACAAGGGGGTTAAGAACCACAGAAAGGCCTCCATTATCCCGAGTGAGAACGGCCCATGTGGCTGGCTGCACGGCCTCCGCTCTCATTCACTCTGCCTTTACAAACAGCGCTGCAGAAAGCCTTAAAGTTTCATTCTCTTTTCTCTGCTCGCACCCCCTCCTCCTGCCTCTCTTGCTCTCCAACTCTCAGAATAGACTCTCCACAATGCTGCTGCAAGGCTGGAGTGGATTCTTCAGCACCCCTGCGGACAGTCCACATGTGGACAACATTCACAGGATGTCTGTCAACTAGTCCATTAATCAACGACACCTCATGAAAGCACAATTAGGAACCTCACAACTCTATAACAGATTATCATCTCTAAGAACCCCTGCCTCTCTTTCTGCACGGCAATTCTCTTTCCTGAGGTTGTTTTTTTCTTGCCAAACTGCATTTTTTTCACAACAATAATTATGTTAAAAGCTGCAGTTACATAATCATGACCAAACAGAAATGGTTCAAAGACAGCCGTAGCATGTGAAACAGCTCATTCCTGGCTGGCAGTAAAAACTGACTCGCATCTGGCTAATCACTGGTGTGAGAATGGATCTTCAGTGTGTGAATAAGACTGAGGCCCGATGGAGGAGGCCATTGTGGACGCACACACTGCGCCACTTCTCCTGATAAATGAGCAATTGTCTCCATCACCATTAATGACAGTAAATGACCCAGTGGGGGGCCCTTCATCCACTGTACAACATGAAGAGGACACTGAGGAAGCTCGGGAGTTTTATGTGACATCACGTCCCCATCTGCAAGATTACAGACAACTATAGACAAGCAGGAGACGCATACAGTGGACCATTATACGTCCTTTGAAAGATAAAATATTGTATTTTTTTATATGCTTTTCAATTAGGCTAGCAGGCAGTGGAAAATGTATGATTCAGCTTAAAGGAGCAGTTCTCCCCTGTAAAAAGCCGCTGTCAGTCAAAACTGGTGTTCTCTGTAATCGACAGAAGCAATACTATTTGACATTGGCGCCATAGCTGTGGAGAAAGTTGGACAAACAGCTTGTGGTTTCGCCCATTCTACATTCCTACAACACCCAGCGTGCATTGCACCCCTCACTCTGGAAGGAATGGCCCAGCAAGTGGAGTGAAATACTACCATTTTGCTGCAGGCAATGGCTCAGAGCCGTACAGAATCCGAAATAGGACGAGAATATACTTTCTTCAGGTCTGCAGTCTACATTTCAAACCTGACGATTTTGAACGAGACATGACATCGGAGGCGGGAGGCCTAGATTGAGGAAGTGTAGTTTAGCGAGCTCCCTGGCTCCACCAGATGACGCATTTTACGTAGTCTGGCGGAGGTTCTTCCAGGGCCCACTGGAGAAGTGGATAGCGTCCTCCAAGAGCGAAATTGCTTTTTTTTCCTACCATAATGACATTAGCTCCCCATGATAGCATGATAGGACTGAGGTTGAAAATCAGCGATCTGGCCCTTTCAGTGATATTTTGGAGATATCTGTGCACTGAAACAAGCTGTAAACACAGTATTGTTTGTGACCACCTAGCTTGATGCTTTCCTTTTCTATCCATTATATCTTGCTGCGCCAGCAACGTACAATGGGTTCATCAAAGGTTGTTTGCTGCTTTAAATTGGCATATGGCAAAGAGGGCTCTTTTGAGGTGGAGGACTTCTCCCCTCCAGAGTTCCCTGAGGAGCACTTTAGCGTGGTGGAGGACCGTGTTGGTCCTGAGTCCTATCAGTTCGAGCTGTTGGCTCCAGCCCCACTAATGCCTGACGCCAGAGGTTTCGGGGCAGAGGCAACGCGAGTGCATATGCGCCGACTGCGTGTGCAGCCTGTTGCAATTATTTCTGATTCTGAAGAGAGAATGGGCACGGTCTCTGAGTGGTAACGTGACGTTAGCTAGAAGGCTAATGTACAGTGTGCTAGCAAAAACAGTGTAAACTCCAGTGAATGATGTGTCTCGATCAGGATATATTTGAAAATGAGCGCGGTTTCACAGACTCCCTCTCAAAGACGGGGCCGGGAGGTTTACCGCCCACCTCTGATTGACAGGCGTAAACATTTCATTACGTAACTTTGTCCCAAACGGTTGTGTCTATGTCACCAGCAGCTGGCAAGGTCCAGGTGTGAGGGGCACTCACTTTGGCCAGTCATTTAGCTTGGCAGAGGGATCATTAAAGAGCAGAGTCAGGTGTGTGTGTGTGTGCCTGATTGCTCTTGATTGAGAGCAGGTGGGGGAAGCTTATACCCTTTGAGTCCAGCACCCAGTGCTGACTCATTGTCTCACCTCCAAAGATAGTGAGAGCATCTCTCTGTGTCTTCCTGCGTTTTCAGTGTGCTTGTAGAAATCAAAATAGCAAACTTATTATCTTATTAGCTTATTATCTCAAAAGCCTTTTCTTTTCTCCCTTCAAATCCCTTGGCCCATTTTTGTTTCATGAATGAGTTTTTTCCAGGGTCTCCCTGAGAGTTTACTTTTGGTTCAGCTGCTTGGCAGTGGTGGTTTAGTTTGCCTTACCCTGACTTTGATTTTGGTTAAAGGAGCCTGCTTTTTGTTCAACATTATTTGTCCTTTCCCACTCCCTTTCAATCGCTTGTGATTTTCAGTGGCTATTCCTTCGGGATAGCTTTTAGAACCCCTTCCCAGTCCGCAATTGTGTCCCACTCCCCCGAACCCTGACACCAGGGCTGATTTAAAACGTAGACGGTGTGTTTGAGCCATTTCCAACCCATGAAATGCCGATTTTTATAAATTTGATCAAGAACTGTCAATATTAATAACAGCATTGATGTGTTTCATCACAGTACAGCAATATAATTTAGATTACAGCTCAAAAAGTGTGCAGTTACTCTTACAGAATATCAGGGTCTAAACAGCCCACAGGTCCTGGGTAAGGTTAAACCAGTGTTGCATCTGTGTTATACTGACACCCTGGGTCAAAGGTCAAAGTTTAATCAAGTTATTTTTAAAGGAACCGTGAGCATAACAATAAATTTAGAGACAGTGGTTTATTTACTTAAGAAGGTCTAATAGTGTAAACAGGTTAAAAAGGAGCTCGGGTAAGTTCATCACTTTATAATGCACCTGAGAGACACTGGTGAGAGATTTAATTTACACGTGACTTTAATACAACTTTACGTTCTCAACAACAACAGACCATAATTTTTTGTTTGTTTATTTAATTTTTTTAATTAATTTTTTTAATTTTATGCTTATTATTTTGAGCACATTTTCAGCAGCAGCCAACGCTCTCTATGAGATCGAGGCAGGTGAGGAGTTCTGCCTCTGTAGGTCTGTCAGCTGGGACCTCATGGAGCTCTCCTTCTTCTCCCACTGCTGCTCCTTCTTCTGCAGACATCTCCTGAGCTTTTCTGTGGTCTTAAGGAGGGTCGACTTCTCCTTGTCCCACTTGACTAGTTGTTTGTTCAGCTTTTTCTCAGCCTCCTTCAGAGCAGAGGTGAGCTTCTTGTTTTTGTGTCTCTGGTAGTGTACTTTAGAGACACAGGAGGCTGTTGTTTTCTCCATCTCTTCTCTGTGGTGGCTTCTCTCCTGCTGCTGCTGATTCTCCAGCAGATTCTTTTCCTCTTTAAGCTCAGATAAGTTCTTCACATATGCCCTGTATCTAACCTGCTGAGCTTGATGGGAAAGCTGGGATTTCTCCACAGCCTTTTTAGCATCCTCTTTTTGTTTGAGGAGAGCTTCCTCCATCTCGCTCAGTTCCTGCTTCATCTTCTTCTGTAGGGCCTCACTCTCTTCCTTCATTTTTTTCAGCTGCACATGGAGGTCTTGGTTCTCATAGTATTGCATCTCAATCTCAATGCTTGTTTTTCTGAGGCTGGCCCTGACCTTCTTCAGCTCAGATTGGAGTCGGTTGTCTTCTCTTGGAGCAGAGAGCACCTTCTCCAGCTGAACTTGGAGGTCTTGGTTTTTCAAGTGCTCCAGCTCCAGATCAGTGTTTGTTTTTTGCAGGCTCGCCCTGACCTTCTTGAGCTCTGATTTGAGCCCGTTGTCGTCTCTCGGAGCAGAGAGCACCTTCTCCAGCTGCTTTTGGAGGTCTTGGTTTTTGTAGTGCTCCATCTCCAGATCTATACAGGTTTTTCTAAGGCTTGCCCTTACCCTCTTCAGCTCAGATAGGACAGCGTCCTCCACCCTCTGAGCAGAGGGTTTGGGCTGAACCTGTTGCAGCTGGGCTTTCAGGCTCGAGATCTCTCTCTGAAGCTCCTCCTCTCTCTCACAGCTCCACTGCATGTTCTCGTTCTGCCCCTGGAGCTGATCGAGGAGATTGGCCAGGGAGTCCTCTTCGATCTCTAAGAGGACTCTACCCTGGGTTGTGCTCTGGTGGACCCTGGCCTCGTTGTCTCTAAGCTCGCTCCTCGCTTGAGCTTCGAGGGAGCTGAGGTAGAAATTAAAAGTCGGTTCTACTTCCATTTTCGTTTGTGTTGTTTGTCTTTTGGCTGACTTGTGTGTACTTTGACGTAGTGGATCTTCCAATGTCTCAGTGAACTCTGAACCAAAACTCTGAGCATTTATAGACTCTGGGTCATGACATCATAGATTCTGTCCTTTGAGCTGTGATCTTCATGTTCTCTGATCTACATTCTGATTCTATTCCATTCTGTCATGTGGCTGTTGCTATGGATACCACTTTGTTATTTTTTAATCTTTATTTGATGAATTCTATCGTAACAGGTCATTTTAACATCAGGCACACCTGATTTTGTGTTCAGATGTTTGAACAGAAAACAGGACTTACACAAACTTCTTCTTCAACCAAAAATACTGAATAATAAACGGCCGTACATAATCACACCCCAGGGTTATAGTCCGGATTAAAAACAAACGTTTTAAAACATCTACAAAAGCTTGTAAATAAAACAAGGAACACATATCTGACCCTATTCATCGTGGCCACCAACTTTTATAACATGTGGCCACTGGGTGGCGCTGCAGGTCTCCTGGTCAACCTGTTGCATAAACTGTTGTTCCTGCTGCAGTATGGTCTCTGCTCCTTACTAACAGGAATGTATCCATGCACCTACACAATGTGTGACGTTTAAATGAAACATTTTAAAGATAAAAAGTTCACTGAACTATGTTGAAGTTTTATGAACTCAGCTTAACTACAAAGCTGCAGTAAAACAAAGGCTGTATCAGGACATCTGCTGGCTAAATGGCAACATTTAGTGTCTTTATTTGTTTCATTTGTTTCATTAGTGTTGAATTGTATTCATTGAGCAGAGGCCTACAATTTTGATGATGATCACACAAGGGTGTTAAAAAAATCTGCCTACCCTGTTGCTCGCTTACAAAACAGCAACAAAAATGTCTCCTGCCTACCTGAACACCCTCATCCAGGTCTACACTCCGTCCCGCCCCCTCTAGGCTCAGCCAATGAAAGGCGCCTGGGACTCCCATCACAACAGGGCCCTAAGCCTCTAACTGGACTCTTCTCCTCTGTAGTCCTCCAGTGGTGGAACGAGCTACCAAACTCCATTCGGTCTGCAGAGTCCTTTTCACCTTTAAGAAGAAGCTACAGACCCAGCTCTTTATGAACACCTCTGACCTTAATGATATTGATGATGATGATTTTAAGGATGTTGTTGATGTTGATTAGGATTCTCATGATGATGATGATTATATTGACCTCGTTGATGTTGCTGATGATTATTGATGTGTTGCCTCTGTGCACGGCCTGTCGGCACCGGTGTCCGATCGCACTTGAAGCTGTTTGTTGGCTCTTACTGACTTCGTTCCCTCCTGTCGTGATCGTTGCTTGTGTTTTATTAACTCTCAGATGTACGTCGCTTTGGACAAAAGCTAAATGAAATTGAAACATTGATGTAACATTGTAAGTGAGTTCAGTGGTGGTTGTTGATGCTAATGAACTTCCATGTTTCCCAAATTGTCCAAAACGTACAGCAAAGTATTTTAAAGTAGCATGTCAAGATCGATATTTAGAGTTCAGTGTTTAAGTGTGTCTCTTTGAGCATCTCCATGTGGTGTTCTTCATGTGCTACAAGACATGTCAGGGACAACATCAGCAGTCATCTCCATGGCTGGGCCTGTCTGCCTTTAAACTGCAGTGTATCAAGGACAGGCGGAACAACACATTTTCAGATTGGCAGGTTTGAGACGTCACAAACCTAAGGAGCCAATCCCGTTAATGGACGGGGTGACACTATGCATGTCATTATGTGTAACCTATGGCAACCACTTTGGCGATGCACGAGCCAGCTGTAAACGTCAAAATTAAAACTGCGCCCTCTGCCTGTCAGGCGGCGCACTGGTGTTTTCCCGCAGCACTGCTAAAAATTAAATGTATATATATCAGAGCTTGTCAGAGGACTTCTACGCCAATACCGATATATCTGCAAAAAAACCCGATAAAATCGGTTGACCGATATAGATCGGTTGGACTGCTGTTTTAATTTTCAGCTAAAGTAAGAATAGCATGTTACAATTTTCTATAAATAGCATTAAAAGAGAACATATAAAAAATAACCTAGCTTTACAACAAAATCAAACAATTATAAATGTATGCAAATACCAAATGGCTTTTAAGAAGTCTAAACAATTAATAATAAAATTAATAAAAGGTATTGTCTAATTCCAACATGGTTTCTTTATGTACTGATTTACTTTTCTTAATTATCTCACAGTGTTCACCATGTCTGCTGTCATTTTTAGGAACATAAAGGTTATTGTTCCACTTAAATGTTAAGGCTATATTATTTTACAGTTCAAGCTCATTTAGAACAAAAAGTTTGGGTCAGTCAGAAGGTTAAAACTGCATGAAAATATTTCCTCAAGTTGTGTTCTACTGGATTTCACACATGTTGACCTGTGTGCAGGAGTGATTTTGTTCCCTCATTACCTAACCCACACTGCCCTCATGTGGCACCTGTGGAGCTCCTCAGTGTCAGGTGTGATAGAGGGAGCAGAAAACTGTTCTTTGTTTTAATATTGAGTCAATATTATTATGGCTGCAGTTTCATCTTCCAGGGTTTTATCAAGCTTGTAGTAAGTTTAAATAGATCGCATACAATAATAGGATTAATAATGAGCAATATTAGTTAATAAAAATGTTTTAGGTAGTTCATATCTGTTTTCAGGTAAATCAGGCTTCATATGTCCTCTATAAGAGCACCTTGGCTTTTATCTCTCTTCCCTACATCAGCTGTGTGAGCGGCCATACCTGTAAAATACAGACTTAGCAGGAGTGAGGATTGCAGACAGGAACGTTCTTGTTATACTTCACAAGGGCACAGACAGGTGGTGTAGTTCTTCAAGTCACCAATAGCATCTACTGGACCATGTGTGCCCTCACTGTGCTGGTCATCAGTGGTTCTCCTAAGGAAGGGAAACACAATGATTGTTAGCTTTTACTTAGGAAGTTTTTAAGTAAGTTAAAACAATGATAATTGCAGCTTGGGTCAGTTTTGTTTTTTTGTTATATAATAGTACTTTACTGCCTTTGATTGCCTGAGTATTGTTCTTTACAAATACATGAAGGAACCTGAGACACGGTCAAGAAACAAGCAGAAACAAGTTAGGATAATCTCTAAAACCACCTTGACCATGTTGGAGTTTGGCCACACCTTATGGCATAAACTGGTAAATTCCCAGTCTAGAGCCCAAATGGCCAAAGCATTTGTCTCAAATATGACTGTAGTCTAAATTCTTTACATTTCTTATTTAATCTATCTTAATATAAGCAAACAAAAATTTCAGCATCTTAAGTTTGTCTTCTTATTTCTCTCTCTCTGTCTACAGCCTTATTTTTATGCATCAATACACAGGATACAGTTTGTTTTAAACACCAATTTAATCAGCATTTAGTTTGTGTTAGAATGAAACTATGGTTAATGATCGTTTCGATAAATTTCCTTTTTGATACTTTAACTATTTCGATTGTTGCACTTGTTGCATGACTTTGGTATTGTTACTTTAATGGCTATATCGGATAATATTTAGTGACATGCTAACATTAGCATTAGCTCAAGGAACACCAGTGTTAGAAGTACAGTCTAGCTATAAGTCCACATCTTATTTATACAGTATATGGTCCACATGCTCACATTAGCATTGAGCTAATATCGCGGTAGAGTTAAAAAGCAGACTGAACCTGTTTGGCTAAAGTTACTGTTAGCACGCGGACATTAGCATGAAGCTCAAAAGCACGGTACAGTTGAAGTGCAGACTGTAGAGTTCTCCGGCTACATGTAAGCACAATAACATTCAAACATTTTTTACTTGTAATTCATTTTTACCTGGTAAAACATTGTAATTTAGCTCAAACACTAGTGTTGAAATACTGTACTGTAGACTAACGGTTGGCTAACGTTATATGTTAGCATGTCGACATTAGCTTATTTAAACGCATTTAATTTTCAAAGCAGTTAGCTAACACTACGTCGAGTAAAGTATGTGATTTTTAGCTTATTTTTGTGTTGTACATTACGCACAACAACCGTTTAATAAATATATTATTTGCACGTTATTTTCACATAAAATGTTCTATACCTCGATTTGTTCCATGGTGAGCCGACAGAAAATGTTCATTACGATGATTAGACGAATAAAAGTGCGTTTCACGTCGGTTTACGGTAATTAATACCTGTTGTCAGGTGGACAGGCTGCACACACAGAGACAGGGATCTTGGCTGCAGCAGTGGTCATGGCTAAAGTGAATACATGCCTCCCGGGTGAGACAGCGCAACCAGCGGTGGACAACAAGAACCAGATGTGCCATTGTGATTCTGTTTCACAACAACCGTCCCGTGACATGCCGATGCTGAGGGGGGGGTGGTGTCACGTGGGCCGCCGTTTAAACTGAGGGGTTTTATAGACAGCCGCTGCGCACACAAACTCAACCAGAGTCCAGCACCTATTCTGCTCAAACAAGTTGGTCACCTGAAGAGAGAGAGGATGGACGCTGCATACAAGAGGGTCAATGGAAACTACGGGCCAGAGGCAGAGACAGAGGAAGGGGACCAGGGGACGAGGGTGAATATGATTTATGACACTTGACATGCCATGTTTTAAAATATAAAATCCTTTGCATTTGGCTTTTTAAGCCCAAGAGCAAATTCATTAATATATGTGTGCTCTTGTGTAATGATATGATCATATCTTGCATATAATTTTGCAGCTACTAACTCAAAAGTCTGTTTTAAATGCAACAACAATAGAGAGAGCCAAACAATGCAGGAATATTCCAGGTGGTACAGCAGACAAAGCAGGGAAAGTTGCCTCAGTGAATACAGCCATATAGTGAAAACAGCTGATGTAGCTGAAAAATTGGACCATATGTGCTCTCATAATACACCTGGAGAATATTACTGGGCCTTGCAAAACCAAAAATACCAAGTTATCACCCAGTTTGGCCGCTCTACATGCAGGTATTAGGTCTGCAACTTTTGTATTTGATACCCACTTGATTGTTAACGTAGATTTTAAAGCCAATACTGTATATAAGCTGGCACCAGCTTCTCAGATCCGTGTATTTTCCTACCTGTCTTTGTCGTATGTCTTCATGTTTTGGGTTTGACAAAACAAGCAATCTGTAGACATCCAAATGAGTTGTGGAAAAGTTACTTTTATTATTTTCTGACATTTTATGGTCTAGAAGATTCATTAAGAAGATTATCTGCAGACTTAGTTCAACATAAATAAAAGCCTAGTGTTGCAGTCAAGACAATCATTTACAATTCAGTCTGTGGATTCTCCACAGTGAAGACAGTGAGTGGAATATAACATATTAACTAACTATATCTAATTCTGCGCCGCTGTAGCGCACCTGCAGAATAAATGTTGCATGTGTTTTGTTCTTTATTCTGGATTTTGCAAAATCCTCTCATGTGTGTAGCATGTGGTCACACCAGAACTACCGCTGCAAAGGTCTCCACCCAAAGGTTAAAGGTGCGAAGGCTTTGAGTTTAAAGTTCAGACACCTTGAAAGCCGAAAGTCCTGGTTTTCACGCTAGATTTGATGCATATTTTCTTACACATGTCTTTGCTTAAAGACAGACACACAGAATGAGGTCCAAACCTAAATCAAACAGCAAGACAGCGATTAACCTGTCTTAGATTTTCACATCCTCCTGACCTAAAAGTCTCTAAAGGCCAGATTTAAAAAACATATTTCATCACAAGGATCATAACATCAAGATAAACTATAAAAGTGACATTTATTTCCCCTCCTCCTCTTTCACTGACTCCTGCTTTAACAGTAGCATTAGCTGCCCCCCTGAGATTCTTGCTTGTGTAAACCCGTAATCTTGTGCACGACGACTCCATATGTAAGTCCCCGCTGTGTTTTCTTTGTGTTACATGTGTCTCTCTGCAGAAGAGAAGGGGCTCCATGTACCTGGAGGAGGAGACGGACAGGAAGTCAGATATGATCTCCTGCATCTTCTCCCTGAAGGAGGAGGTCGGAGCTTTAGCCAGAGGTCTGAGGCTGTTTGAGGTAAATATCCACATAAACACCCATTATTAGGAGATCTTTTTGTCAGACCATGAAATAATTATCAAAGACATCACACATAAGTTTGACCTGGGGTTAAAGAAACCACTACATGTGTTGGAGAGACAGTAAGTTACAAAAGACACATTTTCAGATGATAAACGAGCGAAAGCAAGAGGCTGAATGTTTAAAAAGTCCCGACACATAATCACAAGTGTGAAGCTCGATGCAATAGCCAATTAGCTTAGCATAAAGAATGGAAGCAGGGGGAAAGCGCTAGTGTGGCTCCGTCCAAAGTAGACGAGATGTTAATGTATTACAGTCTTCAAAGATCTGGTTCTCCATTACAACACGTAACATGTTTTCAATCGATGAAAGCAGGTTATGTAAATGATTATCTGCAATATTTTGGTCTAGTTTTCATGTTTGTTACCTTCTCTGACCCATTAGAGGAGGAGACTAAACAAACTGAGCTTATCTCAGATGTTTGCCGTAATAGTTGTGGGCAAACATTACAGGTGGCTCTTTGATCCATTAACCCGCCTCCAAACCGCCTCCCCCAGGGTTATCTAGAATAATGAAATAACTTTAAACTGGACTGCTAGGAAATTAAAAATCTGATCTCTCACTTGAGTCAAATTTTAAACCCATGAAATTAGTTAATTACATTTTTATTTCCCTTTATTTCCTACATTTCTAATAGATCAGAATATTTTACTTAACATCAGTTATAGGGTACGTAGATAATTGCTTTAGGTGACATCTCTGTGATGTCACCCAGCACCTAAGGTTATTTCTTTTAACTTCAGAAGCTGCATGTAGAGCGACAGAGCCTACACAACTGTTTACACAGCAGTGTCATAAAGGAACTGCAGTGCCACGGTAAATTGCTGCTTGCTCAATATCAGATAATAATGTGTCATTAGAGGTCATTTTGCTTAAAAGAACTTAAGGTACATTTTGTGATAGCACCTTTGCACCTTATAAAGGTAAGATGTGGTATACAGGAGTATTTTTACAATGTGGTATTCCTAATATGACTTCATGACTTGCATGCTCGCGGCCACAAGTTGGCCAACAGATGTTTGTGTTGTGTTTTATTCACTTTAATCGATCAAAGCCACCTGTGCGTACGTGACTGTGTGAACGCTTCGAGGGCGCACTAACTGGCAGCGCTTCATTTGTTTAATCTTCAGCACAGACGACATAATCAAAGTTCAAGTTTGCTCTTCTTGCAGGCAAAACACAGAGTGTGTGTCGGGAACAGTCCAGAATCGTGCAAAACATCCCAAAAAGAGGTTTTTGGTTATGGAGAAACATATTTTGAAGACATTTTTCTCCTCAGCCATGTGCACGCTCCTCTGGGGGGATAATGAGTGGGTGGGTTGTCTCTGTTTTATACCAAGTTATGTTCCAAATGCAGTAGTAAACATGAGGATCCTCTTCGAACCTATGAGCTTGCACTTTCACAATCCTCCCCCTGCCCCACCTCCCCTCCTCCTCCCCTTCTTTTCCTATAAAACAGGCCAAATGACCCCCAAACCATCAACACTCCCTCCCCTCTCCTTTTTTGAACATATGCCGATTCCCCCAGAAACGCAGAAGAGAACATGCTGCAATTCTTCATCGTGAAGAGGCTGGGCATGTGCTAACGTTTAGCCGAGCAGCCGTGCCGTTTATCCCGTGTTCGTTTTCATCCTGTGAATGTATAATCTCCATTCTTTAGAAGGTTGCACTCCAGGACTGCCACACTGCTTATCCGCCTTAAAACAAAGCGCATGTGACATGGCAGCGGGGTTATCATGTGACGATACAGAGCCACGCGCCGACCTTGACCTCACACCGCAGACAGGGCGGCAGCGGGGTGAATGTCACCTGGCTTGCACGATGGAGGGACGGCTCTGTGGGGTACTGAAATGTGACAGAATGACCCCTGCATCCGGCTGGGATTAGGATTGAGGGTCGGCTGTGTTTAGTTGCACATGTTGAAGATTGCAGAGTAGATGAAGTTTTTGAGCTTTTTTTGGAGGAAAGATTTAAATTGTTGGTTAAAATTTACTTATATTTTGCATAATTCACTTTTGAAACCTATTTTTATTTAAATAATGAAACCTTACAGCTTCATTATTCTGTTAATTGATGCCAAATCAAATGAATATGCAAATATTAGACTGCATTTTCCACATATTTACTTTTATCTTAAAAACCTCTGACTCGTGTGATTATTTGGATTTAAACTAGGTATCCTCCTCATCAGTGTCCTGTGTACAAAATATATTCAATTCATGTGCAACAAATGGTTTTATAGATCATATCGGAGATCTTTTGGAAGTTTGAAAGTTGCAAATTTCAATTATAAAACATTATCTTTGTCTTATTTAATACACTTAGACAACTAACATAAATTTACCGACAGGGGACAGTTAAAAGCAAATCATAAAACAGCAAGTCATCTTTTCATCTTAATGCCAACCTGGTCATTCCTGCAGTCACTCCCAGGGGATGCAGGCCCCCACGGCCCTTAAAGAAAGCTGTTATATGTACAATGGGATCCAGATGGGAGAAAACGAGAGGCCCTGCTGCGCACACACCCTCCTCTTTACTTGGCCTATAGTAGACAGAGAACATCATACACCCCCTTCATCCTCAAAGTTACATAAACAAAAACACATTTTTGATGGTTAAAAACCACAAGCCAGCATTTTGCTCATTAAAATAAACTCCAAAGTGTCCAAATAAGTTTGGGAACATGCCAGAGAAATAGTGTTCGTGCTGCAGAATGAGAAAAGCGTAAATGTTGACAGGGCAGGGTGATTTATTTTACAATTCATTTAATGATTTCGCAGCCAACGACTTCAACATGACTTGCATTTTTTCCTTTTTCCTTTTTTCCTTCTGGGTCAGTATCACATTGCTGATAAAGACAGTCAAAGGCAGCTCTGTCTGACACAAGGTCATGGAGCACCACATCCGAGCAATAGCTTTCAATTTAGTGGGAACAGTACGCCCTCTAGTGGTGGAGTAAAGGAATTGCTGCAGCCTGTTGACATTCATCTACATTTTTAATTTTTTCACCTTGTTTTTATGAACTTTTTGCCTTCAACAATTTAAGATAAAATAAAATACACACAAAGACAAGCTCCTGAATACATCAACAAATATAAACTCGTGTCTCACCATCACCTCTTCCTTTTTCCTTTGTTTCTGCACACCACAGGAGAAGGGCATCAACCTCACGCACATTGAGTCCCGTCCCTCGCGGATGAACAAAGAGCAGTACGAGTTCTTCATCAGCGTGGACTCCTCCTGCTCCCAGGCCTTGGATGAGGTCATCGACAGCCTGCGTACACAGATCAGCGGCCATGTTCATGAGCTGTCACGCAACAAAGAGAAGGACACAGGTTAGTGAGTATGCTCCACAGTTTGTGAGAGGAGATTTTGCAAGTGAATGTCAATGAACACTGAATTTAGAGGCTAGACGATCACAAAATACATCAGGGTTCATGCTCTGGGGAACATTGAGATCTGTACACATTTTCATGGCAATCCATCCAACAGTCTTCATGGCATTTCACTGACACTACAAATATCAACCTCATGTAACACTTGAAGAAACATCAGGGAATCACTTAAGTCAGTAAGGTTCGTCCTCTATGGATCATGAATGTCTTGATGAAGTCATGAATTTTGCTCCAATCCATGCAGTAGAGATATTAGGTTACATAAGTGAATCTTTTGTCTCGCTGGTGGTGCTAGAGAACAGGGCGGAGAAGCACTAAAGTCATTAGGATTCATCCTCTGAGGAACATGAACATTAGTACCAATTTTCACTGCAGTCCATCCAGTAGTTGTCGAGTGATTCCAGTTGAACACTACTATTACCAACCTCATCATTGCACCTAGGTTAAAGTCTGGGTATCACCGACGTCATATCGGTTCATCCTCTGGTGATTATGAATATCTTTATCTTTATAATATTTTGTAAGATATGTAGGAATATTTTGCTACAATTGACGGTGGTGCTAGAGGAAAAGTCAAAGGCAAGAGGATCACAAAGTCAATATGGTTTATCCTCTGGGGAACATTGACATCTGTGCCCAATTTTTCAACAAGCCAACCAACATCTGTTGAGGCATTTCACTAACAAATTACACATGTCAGCTTTATTGTGAAGCTAACAGGAAAGTAATGGAATCACCAAAGTCAATCGGGTTCATCCTCTCGAGATCATGAAGGTCTTTATGTAATTTTGCCCTAATCCATCCAGTAGATGTAGAGATGTTTCACTGGACAGATGCAACTGTTGACCTGCCGTTGGTGCAAGTCAAGGGATAACTAAACCTATTTCGGTATATCCTCTGGGGAACATCTGTACCACATATCTTGGCAATCATTGTGGTGCTTAAAGAAAAGAAAGAGGATCACTTGAGTTAATAGGGTTCATCCTCTGTGGATCATAAATGTGATGATATTTGGCGGTTTAGTGCAACTTTTGTCCTGCTGGTGGTGCTAGAGGAAAAGTAGCTCTTGGAATATGGAAATCTGTCCATTTCGTGGCCCTCCATCCAACAGTTGTCAAAGCTTTTCACTGAAAAACTACACCTCATGATGGTCCTAGAAGCAAAGTCAAGGGATCACCAAAGTCAGTTGCCCTCATTTTATGGGGACCTTGAATTTATAAGCAATTACTTCCACTGTTGTTGAGATATTTCAGTCTGTTGCCAACTAAAAATCAGATAAAATGGAGATCAGTACAGCTGAAATGGTCCATTTGTCATCCGAGCACAGTGTTGGGTGGTGCAGCCTGACTCTCCAGCCAGACTGGGTAAAAGGCAGCCAGCGTCGCCGATGAGACTGATGGCCCGTCGCCCACATCTCGACCCCTTTATTAGTTGTTTCCAGAACGACATTAGTTTAGCTACTGAGGACCAACAGGCTTGGCAGAAACAGAGGAGCTCTCTGTACTGGAACACGAGGATGGAGAACATACCAAGGTCACGGCAGACAGACAGACAGGGCCACCATGGATCCTCCCTTGACCTCGGTGTAGACTCTGTGGTCTGCTGGTCGGGGTCAAGTGGACGAGCAGATATTTATGGCCTGTTTTGGAGACTGCCTGTTTATAGAGGAGCCTGGCAGGGACTTATTGTCACGGCCTTGGGCCTCAGGCTGGACCACACTGCACAGATGTAGATTAATGATTGGGCCCCAGTGTTTTTGAGTGTCATAAATCCACATGAACGAGCAGATGACCCTTGATTACTGTTCTGCTCAGTTTCAAAATGCCATGGCACTGAAAAAAAGAGTACTATAGGCAAAACATCATCACATTACCAACAACGATTTACACTGTGCTCATTTATATCAGTCAAGAACCCCTCAGTGATGTCCAACCAACAGCTACAAGCTCAGATTATTCAGGTTACTATGATTTCAAACAGAGAAAAGTAGCAAATCCTCAATTTGGCTGCACTGTAAAAAACAGAAACTTGGATAAAATGGCAAAAATAAGGATAATAAATAAAAGTTCAGAAGTGGCAACAAACCAAGCACGTTTCCTTTTTTTATTTCTAATATTAAAAAGTCGTGTTTTCAGAAAGTCCTCGTAGCTTTGAATGAACAAGTTAAATTACCCAATCTATTGATCACTTCACTCCAAATTTAGATGTTTAGAAACACTAATAGCTTACTTGCATTCTACCCAGAATGCATTGTGTTTCAGTTAAAATTCTTCAGCCTTGTTTTTACTACTTTAGGGCCCCAGCACAGACGGGTGCGAGGACCCTATTGTGTTTGTGAGGATTGTTATTATAATAATAATTATTTATTATATATGAGTTGAATCTTATTTTTGAGGGGGTTACCTTGCTCATGAAATTCTGGAGGCACATCAGACTTTGATATTTGCTAGGTCTCAAACAAGGCCGTGTCCAAGTGGCTCAGTAGCGCCACCTGGAAATTTTACAAAGTGGGTCCCCATTGAGGTTACGTTCACCTACATGTGTGAAATTTGCTACACATATGTATCATGCCTAGACCTACAAAAAAGCCTCTTGCACCCACACCTAAAACCCAACAGGAAGTCCACAATTTTCCTATGAATAAAAAAAACAACTAACCCTAACTTTGTTATAGGGTTTCTACTTCATTGAGTCACATGTTCTCTCTTAGTCAAAGATTTAAAGCAGTAACTGCTGTGATTAGAACGTTTGGGCCGATTAAACCTAAAGCTCTCTCATTCATCACATAAATTATATACATAAAGCTCTTTCTTCTTGGAGAGCCGATTCTTTCTTAAATTTTAGCGGGTGGTAGCTTGAAGGGTAACATGATGTATTCAGTGCGATGCAGATTTTGGTACAATTTTAAGCCAAAGTTGACGACGCCTTGTGACCGGTTCGGTCTCGCATTTAACATAAACAAAAAGGACGATGGAAGTCCTAATCTTCTTTACAGACGGTTGTCAAGTTCAACTTCTTCAGTTGAAAAGAATCAGATCATTTGCTGATGCAGCATCACTAAAATACATTTCTTAAAAACAAGTCGTTAATTTTGTGAACCGCAAAAGCTCAAGTTAAATAAAAAAATATAAAAAGATCAGGGAGCAGCATTTTCTGTTTTCTTACCTCTGTGTAGTGTTAATTGATTTGACTAAATGTTGTATAAAAACATAAATTACCAGTGTTTAATAACTGTTATTATTCTGCAGTGCCATGGTTCCCTAATGACATCCAGGACCTGGACCGCTTTGCCAACCAGATCCTCAGTTATGGCTCCGAGCTGGATGCTGATCACCCGGTAAGGACTGACTCATCCATCACTGTCTCTGTGCCACATCCTGCCTCTGTGTGTGTGTGTGTGTGTGTGTGTGTGTGTGTGTGTGTGTGTGTGTGTTTGTGTGTGAATACGTGTCCACTCACGCCCACATGTCTTATGAAAGCCGGGGCTGCGAGATGACAGGCTGCACTCTGCTGTCTATTCTAATGGAAACTATCTAGACACACAAATTGATGTCATTGCTTTAATTGAGCCCCTATAATTATAGATAATTGCTCCCTTTTGCCACCGCCATTAAAGCGAAATGTATTCATCATAAGCTGAAAAACACTCTACAAAGGCTTCATTTGAATATGTATTTGCGTGCTCTTATTAGAGACGGAGTGCATAATGCTGTCAAAGGCCACAGGGTTTAGCCTTAGCAGAGGATTTCCACTCTTTGATTTAGCTGTGAGTGGCCAGGCTGCGATCATGAGATCTAACATGGCTTTCCTTTGTGTGTGTGTGTGTGTGTGTGTGTGTGCGTGTGTCAGGGCTTTACAGATCCAGTGTACAGAACCCGCAGGAAGGAGTTTGCCGACATCGCCTACAACTACAGACAGTAACTACTCCTAAAATTCTCCTCAATGTTATTCTCATGCGATCTCTCATCATGAGGGAAAAACCTTAATCTAACAAGCAAAACTGACACAACACCTCATGTCTTCATCGCAGTGGCCAGGTTATCCCTCGAGTGGAGTACACAGAGGAGGAGAGGGCCACATGGGGCATGGTGTTCAAGGAGCTGAAGACTCTGTACCCGACTCACGCCTGCCGCGAACACAACCGGGTGTTCCCCCTGCTGGAGAAATACTGCGGCTACAGGAAGGACAACGTCCCACAGCTTGAGGACGTCTCCCGCTTCCTGCAGTGTAAGACCTGAAGTCCCGTGGATGACATAATCTATTATGTCATTTAGGTCAAGTCCAGAGCTCCGACAATTCTCCCTAATGGCTCTTATGGCCGTACTAAAGGCCGATTTGTGTTTTTATGTAATGTTCCCCCCTGATTTTATTTTACCAAATGAAGCGAACATGCTGTAACTACACATTACAGTTTGTTTGGCATCAATTTAACATCTAAAATAATCATTATGACAATTAGCATGTGTGAAAACAGCTTGTAAACTACAAAATGGCCTTTAAAAAGCAAATTGCTTTTTCAAATATCTATTTCTGGCACAAACAGCCATCTAGTAGCAATTAACTGAAAGCAAGGTAGCTAGCTTAACTTGTGAAAGCTAGCCAGCTTTAGCCTTATTCATTTTTCCAGTTGTTATCGATAATATTTTATATAGATATATATTTTAATGAACTAATATTTAACTAAATTAGGCAACAGTTATATAAGTGAAAAAAAACAGCTAACTATTCCTGCTTAGGCAGCTAGCTTATCAAAAGAAAACGATTGACGCTAGCTAGCTAAGGCTAAAACTACTAGTGTTTATTGGTTTTCCCCTGTTATCTGTATTCAGAAAATAACCACTTAAATTGATTAATGTCTTAGTTATTTAGTGTTCTATTCCGCATAATAAATGAGGCAGTTGCAAAATATGGAGAAAGAAACAGCTAAAGGCAGATAGCTTAAGCTAGCAGAGTAGCAGTAACTGCTATCTAAGCTTGGTGGAGTTATTAGTGCTACATATAGGTGTTTTAGAATTTCCTGATTCATACCCTAGCTGTCAGTACAGGTACTATTTGTCTTATATAAAACTAGGTTTGTTTGTTAGTTTAAACATATATCAATAAATCTATATTTTTGGGTCATTAACATAAAAGCGGAGAATTTATCTGAGTAAAAATACAACTTTCCTCATAATAACTGAACTTTTTAGACTTAATATTTTCATTTTATTCTGGAAATAAGTAGCCTTAATATCCCCGTAATTTAAAATGCTAAAATAGACACAGTAGATGTTTAAGGTGAGTAGAAATTCATAAATTGTTATTATTAATCCTGTGGCGTGAATGTGAGAGGCAGGTCCGGTTCAAACACCCTAATTCCTATTCCTGTCTCCCTCCACCCCTTCCCCCCTTCACTAAACGCTCTCATTCAACACACCCAAACACTCACCTCTTTCATCTCTCCGTCTCTCCTACTGCAGCGTGCACAGGCTTCCGGCTTCGCCCGGTGGCCGGCCTGCTCTCGTCCCGGGACTTCCTGGCTGGACTCGCCTTCCGTGTCTTCCATTCCACGCAGTACATCCGTCACGGCTCCAAGCCCACGTACACACCTGAGCCGTGAGTGTCTTAACTCACTTCATAAAAAGAAAGAAAATAAATTTTGAATGTGATCTTAACGAGTTATTTTTATTTCTAATTCAGGGATATCTGCCATGAGCTCCTTGGACACGTTCCTCTGTTTGCTGACCCTAGTTTTGCCCAATTCTCACAGGTAAATTTTATATATTTACACCTATCTGTGTGCTTTTATACTGCTTTGTTCACCTTCTTTCTGTCATAGTAGGCTAACATTGAAATCTGTGTAATATAAA
Source organism: Semicossyphus pulcher (assembly GCF_022749685.1). Classification (NCBI taxonomy): domain Eukaryota; kingdom Metazoa; phylum Chordata; class Actinopteri; order Labriformes; family Labridae; genus Semicossyphus; species Semicossyphus pulcher. The sequence continues at coordinate 4,366,280 of NW_027211694.1, forward strand.
TTATTGTGGAACTTCTCCTTTTCTAATCTCTATGCTTTGATTTTAATCTTTGCAGGAAATCGGTCTTGCCTCCCTCGGCGCCCCTGATGAGTACATTGAGAAGCTTGCTACTGTGAGTACATGAGACACAATAATAATAGATGAAGCAATCACAAATGAACAGCTTCTGATACTTTCAAAACAGGTGCTTCTGAACGTCTAAACCAGGGATCTATAGTATCTGACTGCCAGGATGAGTGGAGAGTGATTACTTTACTGTTAAATTTGCTTTTTGGGCAGCCTTAAAGGGCCAGTGTCCCAAATAAAAATCTAACATGCAGTTCATCTTCAGCTTTATTCTTATTTAGGTATCTGTCACTGTAAGATGAAATGAGTTATTGTCCCCGGAGGGTAAATTCAGATGAGGGCAGAAAGGTACAGATAAAAAGCTTCTAAAATACAAATAGACTCATAAATAGAAGTGAAACAAGAGCAGTTAAAGACAAAATTATTAGTCAAAAGTGAATTTAAGGTATAATTTAAAAGTTTTATTGTTATTATTTTGTGCTTTAAATGAACTAAACATTTGAATCTTCTGAAGGATTTCTGGGTTTGTGGTCTGCTGACAAACCTTAAATGAACCGTCCTTGTTTTCGTGACTTTTTGCCTGGGGTTTGGTGCACAGATCATATTGTGATGATTCCTCTGTGTGTCCTCAGGTGTACTGGTTCACTGTGGAGTTTGGCCTGTGTAAGCAGGGCTCAGAGATCAAAGCTTACGGGGCCGGCTTGCTTTCATCGTTTGGAGAGCTGCAGGTAAGAGATGGGGAGGGGGCGCTTACATCGCTGACAGTAAACGTGGACCCCTGAAGCAGCACGACAAACAGTCTGACCCCCCGTGTGTTGTTAGAACACATTCACCTTATTGCAAAACAGCGGCGGTGCAGGCACTGGGTTAGTGGTCCACTCAGACTCAGGTTAAATGTGTCACTGGGGGAGTCGGCCTGTCTGCCCCCCCATGGGGTTTGTGTAAAGTGGTTCAGTGGGTAAGTGGGGGCAGAGAGAGGATGAGCAGCCTGCTATCGAGGTCACAAGTTACATCAGCAGAGGATGTTCACTCTGCCAAGTCACATCAGCAGAAAAGAACATCCCTGAATCATGCTGCACTTCCTGTTTACTGACAGAACAGAGACGCTCATTGAGAAAATCCATACAGCAGAAAAGCAGGATTAAATGTGGAATTTTTACGCTGGTTTTCTTTCAGTACTGCTTGACAGACAAGCCCAAAGTCCTATCCTTTGACCCCGACAAGACCAGCCTGCAGAAATACCCAATCACAGAGTACCAGCCTGTTTACTTTGTGGCAGAGAGCTTTGAAGACGCCAAAGAGAAAGTGAGGTAAGGACCTGGTACGAAGCTTCCCTGCACGTACACACAGGATGCTTAGGTTTGTGTTGTACATAACGTGTGTCTGTGCTTACAGGAAATTCGCAGGCACCATCCCCAGGCCTTTCACAGTGCGCTACAATCCCTACACCCAGAGTATTGAAGTGCTGGACAACACCCAGCAGCTCAGCAACCTGGCTGACAGCATCAGTAGTATGTTTCACACCATGCTTTCATTAAGTCATCTGTTTTTGTGCACAGAGAAGACACTTTAATTTCCTTTTATTTTATTTTGTTTTTATTTAAAGCAGTTGTTGGTATCATTTTTTTGTTATTTGACCTTTGAGAAATGTTACGACCTGATCACAAAAGGACATGGTTTCTTTTTAACACTATTCACAGACACAAAAAAATTCTAAATAGTACACATTTTTTTGTTTTGTAGTTATGATTATGAACCCTAGTTTTCCAGTTGTTATCCAGATAATGGACTGTGAATAAGAAGTAAATCCAATGTGCAACTGCTCTAAACCTACATTATTTTGAACAGCCAGCAGGGGGCGACACCACTGGTTGTCTTGTTGCACAGAAGCCTATTAAAAAAATGACTACTTCTCACTTAATTTATAAACAATCCCTCAGAATTATGTGGTAAATTATGAGCACATTTAAAAGAGTACACAAGAGTAGAAATTTAGTTGCACTTTAAGTTATATTTCATTTTAAATATGTCCATTTTTTGCTCTTGTTTCAGGTGAAATGGGGAAACTGTGCGAAGCCTTAAAGAAACTGGAGTAACTGCACCAAAGAAGTCCACTTGCGGTTCTGCCCCGCATGCTTTCCAATCGTCTTTCTTTGTATTCAAGCAAATATGCAAGTCGAATAATGACAATATTTCTGTAATCCAATTAGTATTTTAGTTACAGAATAAAGTGTAGCCTGTTACTTATCCCTGCTGTCGGGCAGAAACCTTGTATTTTCACATTTCATCATTTTAATTTTTTTCATAATTAGTGCTGTTGATCACCCTTTACGTGTGTAGATGTAATGACATACACAGGTAACTGTCTTACAGTAATAAACAATTCAAACTGTGACAAAGCAGTGTTTAAGTATTTACAAATACAGGCTCTTTTTTTCCTGAAAAGTAGTGGTTGTGGAGACAAGAGGTTTTCCACCCGACAGCAGCTTTGTGTAGGATATTAAAGAATGTGTCTGTAGCAGCTAAATGTAACTGTCAGTATTAGTTCAGTGTTAGTGTTATTACAAGACGAGTTTAAGTGACTAAAATGAATTTTTAACCCAATATGTGAATATCAAATGTTGCTTCTGCAAAACAGCTGAAATAACCAGATTTTTTAAAAATCCATTTCAAACCTAAAGACATTAAATTTCTTCATTAGCTTTCATCTTGCTGTAATGAAACGTTTTGTATATGCATGAAGTGTTTTAAAGAAACAAATAAATATTTCTCTTGTCTCTTTGTGTCATTCATTTTGTCTATTGTACTTACTTCTATAATAACAGCTGTATTATTCATGTTGTCAGTCATTTCCTGTTCCCGCAGCTTATAACTGCATCATAGTTTGTCATAATGCACGTAATAATTGTTTATAAACTGCACAACATTAGTAATAATAATAAAATATATTTAAACAATTATGAGATCCTACCATCAATTTTAGTTTGTAATGTTTTGTTTTGGATTTGACATATTGATTATATGCATCACTTTATCTTTTAACATCCATAAATCAGAATAAACTTTATTTTTCCTTTTATAAATAACATGAGGTAATGGTTGAATGAAACTATGATTCAGAAAATTTCGAGTGTTCAGTCAGGGTTACAGCGAGTTATTTTCCTCATGTAATGGGACTATTTTTATCCCATAAAAAAAAGATAATATGACGCAAAACAGGCCCTCTAAAAACAGCCAAACGCTCGTGCTGTTTGCGTAACTCATCTCCATGAATCCCTCTGATGGCAGCCTATATAAACCTGTGTGTGGAGGTGGGAGAGTCATACTTACCGTTCCTTCCGGTGACACGGTGATCCTCCAGCCCAGTTTCACACATGAAGACGGACAGCGCGGTGCAGGCGGCTCCGTTCAGCGGCAGGAAGCAGAGTCTGATCGAGGATGCTCGGCGGGAGCGCAACAGCGGCTCCGCGGGCTCCCCGGGGCCCTCCCGGTACGGAGACGGGTTCGTGTTCGAGGAGAAGGACGGCAGGGTCACTGTCAACGTCGTGTTCGCGCTCAGCAACGAGAAAAACGCGGGGTTCTTCAAGACTGGGAAGATATTTGAGGTAATAATTAAACAGCCTTTAATCAAGTTACAGTATTTCGTTTAATGAGACAAGTACTAGCCTGCTAGTAAAAAACAAAGTTAATGTTCTTAATATGCAGAAAAAATACCTTATTGTACATTAGGCCTATATTACTGTATCAATATTAGTGCTTCTGTTTACGCACCATTTGTTGTATTATTACAGTTATTTAGTGGTGGATAATAACTAAGTACATTTAATCCAATACTGTACTCAAGTAGGCCCACAAATTCATAGTTCTTGTATTTACATTTCCTGTTATATTTCATACTCTACAATATTTCACAAGGAAATATTTTATTTAATTTGACTGTTCTATATTTATTTGATAAACAGTTTCATTGCAGATTTTGATTGATAACAAAAAATGTAATCAAAAAGTCAATTGTGACGTGATGTAGAACAAAAAAGGAAGAAGAATAGTTATACTACCACTAATATGTAAAGTAATTAAAAGGCTCTACCTTAACAGTTGCAATTATGAACAGATGAAAGCTTCACTAATTATAATCTAATAATGTAAATTCATATTCTGAAATGGTCAATTCTAAACCATAAGTTACATTTTTGTACTTTGACATTTGAATGCAGCACTTTTACTCACAACAGAATATCACCACACTGTGGTATTGCTACATTTATTTAACTAAAATATCAAAGTACTTTTGTCAATATCAGTTAGGTTGCTTATGTTTTTTGCTGGTTTAAACCATCTATGGTTTGATCAGAAATTAATCATATAAAAATGCACATGATTAATTCATTACTATGTTAAAGAAAGAAATGCAGTACATTCTAACATTAGAGAGGTGGGAACCATTAAATATTTAGATTTTTGGGGCTCAAAAAGGACATAATCATTTGGCTCAGTATTCTAATTACGATTTTTTTTAACCTCCAAATCAATCCTTATTGTCATCTGAAATATATCTTATAAACATGTGTAGGGATACAACATTTCATCCTCCTGAAACGTACTGGAGTACAAGTTGCATTGTATGGATATACTCCAATGAAGAGTAGCCTTTGTAGGGTTCCTTAGATGCTGGTTTTTGTGTGGCTCTTTATCAATTGAAGTTGCCAATCTTTTATTCAAGATACAAGTTATTGATTTTGTTTTCAAGAAAATGCCCCAAAAAAGCCCCAATACACACGACCTAATGCTTGTAATTAAAAGAAAATCAAGCAAACACATTTGTTATTTACTTCATAAAGGGGATAAAACTATTATTAATTTAAGGCATGGTGAATATTGTATCTACAGGTGACCGTTGGAGATTAAATGAATACAGAGAAAATAAATGGGAGAAAGTAGAGGCTACAGCCTAGGTACTGAGCCTAAGTACAGGCTAAAAGACTAAAAATTCCATGTCAAAGCACTGACACTTCTTTATTTCCCTCGCAGACGTTTGAAGCCAAACTTCTGCACATCGAGAGTCGACCGGGGAGGAAGATGAAGAACAGCACGACAGACCTGGAGTTCTTCATGAGGTGTGAGGTTCACAGCTCGGACCTCGACGTGTTCATCAACTCACTGAAGAGAGTGGCCGACGACGTTCGCTCCATACCCGACGAAAAAGGCAACTACCTTATTTTATTATTACACGTCATGCTTGCTGCCTTATTAAATCAGTTAGCAGTGTGATAATAACATGCAACCCGCGCGAGACAAAAGCACTAATTAATTATCTTTTCTCCGTCACAGTGCCCTGGTTCCCCCGACAGATAAAAGACCTCGACAGATGCAACTTGTTAATAACCAAATTTGATCCGGACATGGACCAGGACCATCCAGTGAGTGTTTACATATCTACTGCTAAAGACATATCTCATTTATTGGAGAAAATTCTGCATATTTATGGTGATTTCACATCTTTTTTTCTGCAGGGATACAGCGATGCAGAATACAGAAAAAGAAGAGCTTTCATCTCTGAGCTTGCCTTCAGTTACAAACAGTGAGTCAAATGTTATAAGAAGATTGTTTAAGCATCAAATATGATATAAATATTATCTGATACATGAATGTTTGTTATCACAGGGGGAACCCGTTGCCCACAGTGGAGTACACAGCAGAGGAAGTATCCACATGGTAAGCATGAACTGTACAGGCCTGCACCTTATTAATGCAGATGCACACTGGAGGATGATTAAAGTACAATGATGTGTCGTTGTTGTGTTAAAAGGAGGGAGGTGTACCGGCAGCTGCGGAGTATTTACCCCAGTCTGGCCTGCAGGCAGTTCCTGGACGGTCTGCAGCAGCTGGAGAAGGAGTGTGGCTACGGAGAGGAGCGCATCCCTCAGCTCAGAGAGGTTTCTGCCTTCCTGAAAGGTGAGAATGAAATAGCTAAATATCAGGGTTCTTGAAGCATAATGCAAGTTAGATAATTTCCATAGACTGTTCATAATAATTGGACATAGATTCTTTCTTTGAGTGTCTTGAAGCAACATTCTTTCTAATGGCCAGAAGGGGGCGATTTCACTAGTTCAAGATTCAAGCTATTCATTGTCACTCCAGTGATGTAACTGTGAAATTCTCCATTTAAAAAGGGGTACATATTAAATATAAAAGGCATAATATATATATAACAAAATAAGGAAGCAGTGCTAAAAAGCAAATAAGAACATTTCATTACGGGTTTTTAATACAGCATGATGTTCATTTGTCAGTTATGGTCCCATTTAGCATAAGGTCTACAGAAGGTAGAGTAAACACATGGCTACCTATGATAGAAAAATCACTTCAACAACCACCTATCAATCAGGATAGAGACCTAACAATATATATCTTGTTGTCCCAATAAGCCTACTTCTGTTTCATAAAAAAGGCAGCGATTTCATTTGAATCAAACTTACCCATTTCATACAGCTAAAGTGTCAGCTAACCAGCTAGCCCGCAGACAGTGACTCAGCAGATCTCTAGAGAGAAGATATGAATCTTGTAGGTCCACAATCCTGATTTGTGTGACATTATTGTGACGTACATTTGGTTAAGTATTCATAAAAAATAGTCGACACGTTACCAATCTTTTTCAGAAAATGGAAAAAGGCATAAATATCTAGCTAACAGTGATGTTAGCGTGAGCCAGTTTTAGCCAGGAAGCTAACGATAGGCTAATGTTCCTGCTTAAGTGGTTGACTAGCCAATTTGTCGTCAAATCTGTGTTTTTAAGTTGAAATATGGCCTTTTATCACCCTGGAATTTCACTATGCATCATCTCATGCATAAAATGATAACTATTTGTCAAATTTACTATGTATAGGGGTACAACATTGTTATGGCATTAGTAAAGTCAGACGAAAATGACCTCCTTGGTGAATCTAAGCTTAATTTTATTCAAGAATTCAATGCCTTTTGAGACTATTTATTATACTTATAGTCACTGTCTGTTGGCCCACCTCTCTCTATTACAGTGTGTTTTACAGTCTGTCTCCCCTCTCGGCTTGTTTCAGAGAAAACTGGCTTCCAGCTGCGTCCAGTCGCCGGCCTTCTGTCGGCCAGAGACTTCCTCAACAGTTTAGCCTTCAGGGTGTTTCAGTGCACACAGTACATCCGCCACCCGTCTGCACCCATGCACTCCCCTGAACCGTGAGTCCTCATTTTATGAGATCCAACTCATTCATTCATAAAATCAGGTGTTTGTCTTTTACTGACTCTGTTTAATCTGCTCTGACAGGGACTGCTGTCATGAACTCCTCGGACATATCCCCATGCTGGCAGACAAAGAATTTGCACAGTTTTCACAGGTAAAGCAGAGCTTCACTAAACAATATGTTCTCGACTTACAATCTAGTTTTATTACCTTTAACTCTCATGTATTTGAATGATTTCAGGAGATTGGACTTGCCTCGCTTGGAGCTTCAGATGAGGACATCGAGAAACTGTCAACGGTATGTATTTAATAGGATCTGTAATCTTAAATAAGGCAGCTTAAGTCTCCTGAAGTGCATATTTAACATATTCAGATGCTATTTTCTTTGTGTTGTCAGTCTAAACATCACAAGAAACGGAAAGATTAAACATTTTCATATAAAACACTGAATTTTAGGCGAGAATTTCCCAATTTATGACAAATCCTTCCATCCATGTATCTATATAAGGGAAACACAGGCTTTAAAACAGCTCTTTAATGCCATCTAGTGGCTCAAGTAAATGTCTGCAGACAATGTTTAACCCTTACCTGTACTGTATGTTAATCTGACGTTACACGGTGTCCTTCCTTTGTAGTTATATTGGTTCACTGTGGAGTTCGGCCTCTGCAAGCAGAACGGAGCAGTGAAAGCATACGGAGCTGGACTCCTGTCGTCTTACGGAGAGCTTGTGGTGAGCCTGTTCTCTAAGTTCAAATCTAGCTTCATATTCTTTGTTAGCTGTGTGTCCTGACTTTATTTAACATGTCCTTCCAGTACGCTCTTTCTAATGAGCCAGAGTACAAGCCGTTTAACCCCGAGGAGACGGCAGTGCAGCCGTACCAGGATCAGACGTACCAGCCGGTTTACTTTGTGTCCGAGAGCTTCGAGGATGCAAAGACAAAGATGAGGTATTCACATATTAAAGCTGCCCCTTCTTTCTACCATTAAAAAGTACTGTTTTAGTCTATTAATACTCTGCTGTCTGCATTCACTTCCACAGGAGGTACTCTGCAACAATCAAGCGCCCCTTTGCAGTTCGCTACGACCCCTTTACCTGCAGCGTGGACGTTCTGGATCAGCCCAGCAAGATCCAGAACGCCCTGAGCCAGATGAGAGAAGACCTGAAGACCCTGCACAGCGCCTTGGACAAACTCAGCTCATCTTAAGACCGGGAGCAGATTTCCTGCAGGGAGGAGAAAGTCATACAGACGGAGAAACTTGAAAGGGATGGACGGACATTTGGCCTGTGTAAACACTGTATAAGACTATGAAAATCACAATGTAGTCCGGTTTGTGAGGTTCTACAAGGCCGTATGATTGTGTGTATATGTATTATGTAAAAAGAAATAAATGTTTATTTTCATGAGGAAATGTCTGAGTGTTACATTGCAGAGAAACGGTTCTGAAGCAGGAGGACTAAGACACACACAGAGAGTGAACCACGACAATACAGGGTTTGTAGGCCATGTTCTAGCATTTAATTCCAAACCAACTATTTCCATTTGGAAAATTCTTGGAACCCATTTATCTTCATGTGTTATTTAGGCACAGGGAAGGAGCTAATTATGAATGATTTAAGTATCGTGTTCGCTCAGCTGGTCAAGGCCAAAGCCAGCGCTGACGTCCAGCACATCAGTAGTGAGGCCAGGTCACCCAGACCTCACACTCAACCACATCACGGTCCGCAAAGCTGCACTGCTGACAGACGCTCTTCTCTCTTTATTTCTCTTTCTCCGGTCGGCTGGAGAATTTGGCCGTTGGGTTTTGTTTGACGGACGTCCAGCGCTTTGATCTCCGCGCGGGCGACAATGCGTATCAGACTTGCGCACGTCAATCCTTGAGAAAGACAAATCATCTCCGCCTGCAGGGCTCATAAAGCATCACCACAGTCAACACGATGACTGGCAAATCCCCCCATGCATCGACCACCTTGTGTTTGGATGGTTTCCCTACCCATAATTCCACTGTGCAGTAAATCAAGCCCCGCTCAGGCCTCCCTAGGAAACCCTGTGTTTGTGGAGTAGAAAAAACACTGTGTAAAGAGAGAGAGAGAGATACAGCAAGTGGAGGGAAAGAGTGATCTACTGCTTGACAAGTGTGCAGGGACACACACATGCTCGAACCCCTCCAAGCAAAAGTCAAACACTTTATAATTTCTTGTATCTTGTTCGACATCCAGCGCCCTCAAATCCTCAAATCCCCGTGAAACCACCGCCAGGATCCGACTCTGCTGAGCGCCAAACAAAAGCGGGTTGCCGAGTCTTGTGCCTCGCGTACTCGCCGCAAATCCCAAACGCTGTATCATCCTGACTCCAACCATAAGTGTTTCCCTTATTGATGTCAGGGCCATCCCATCCCCACGCTGGCTTGTTGGCCTCCTCCGGGGCTGGAAACAGGGTCATGAGGTTCACTTTGTCCTCAGGCCTGAGAACTCCAAAAGAAAGATACCCCACAAGACGTGAGTGAACCCGAGGATTTAAGACCTGATAAAGATCTAATGGATTTCGTAATAGTTAACAGATCGTCTACCGATGCTTCATAGATCTGATATGAGCCATTAAACGGACAGTTAAACAATCAGGGGAAAAGGTAAGAGTCGTACTAAACCGGCCCTGTCCAAAGTGAAACAATCTGCTCAAAAACACCTCTAAAGCTGACTGACACCTCATACCTCTTTTCTTTGGAGGGAACCAGGTGCTGGAACATCTTGAGGACATTTCTGTTCATGTTCAGGTTAAACAAATGCGATCCAAGGTGACATAGGTTGAGATAAGATAAGATATTTGTTGTCCCTGAAAGGAAATTTGCTTCATATGGCTATACTGACTTCATAAAAAACAGCACGACAGAACATAAAGACATACAAACAAATGAATGCGACAAAAAAGGAAAGTATGTGTAAACTATGGCAGAAACCCTGAATGAAAGGTAGACATTCAAAGACGGTCAAACTGTGCCTCCATAACATCTCAAAAACACCTAAACTAATGGGGACAGGATACAAGGATGTCCTGGCCTAAATATCAAAATCTAGACTTAAGAAAACATCTCTGTGCATCTTTGGCACTGTAGAAATCTCATAACAATCCTTTAAATGTGTCGAGATGGGCTTTTCCAGTCAAAGGAAAACCTGGAAAAGCAAAACGACCTGGCACAGTCCTGGGACTGATGAGCCAGCTAGCTAGCTAGGAGGGGGGTAAGGCTGAAAACAATTTGCCAAGGATAAGGAATGATGAACGGAGCTCATTGCAGTGTTATGTGTCCACAGGGGGCAATGAGGAATGACTACGCAATAAAAGACATTGGTTTGTGAATTTTTACAGTTTGTACAAAGCCAGATTAGCTTTTCCCCCTGCCTCAAGTCTTTGTGCTAATCTAGGCTAACCATGCCTGATTCTATCCTTGCCATGCTAACCATTATTCAATGAAAAACTTTACATCTACTAAGGGCTAGGTTTAAGATTTAAGTTGTTCCTTATGTCTACATTTGAACTACTTTAGTTGGTGAAACCCTTAAAATGTAAGTATTGCATAAACTCAGCTGAGCTAATTTAGAAGTACCATTCAAGCTAGACTACTTTTGAATGCATGCATGGCTGGTGTGACCCAGTGCTGCCCTGCATTTCTTATTTAAAAAGAAAACAAGTGTATTGGCAGGTCGGCTTGATGCTGCCAGGCCGAGCCAACAGCTGGGCCTTTGGCTTGCCAGATCTTATAAAATCCATTTGATTGCAGTTCAGCCTCCAGTGAGACTCTAAGCTAGCTCTAAAGTTTGTTAACTTTATTGGTCATAACTGTTATTTAGTCCTTAATAAGTGCTTGTTTCTGTTGATGTATGAGTTAATCAAGATAGCAGGTGTTATTTGGTCCACTTTACAAGTCTTGGTAGATGTTTTTTTTCCACTTTGTAGAGGCCAGGCTAGCAGTTTCCCCTGCTTCCAGTCTCTGTGCTTAGCTAGGCTAACCAGGCCTGATTCTGTCCTTGCCATGATTACCATTATGATAACCAAGGGCTAGGTTTAAGATGTGAGTTGCTCCTTATGCCTACATTTGAACTATTTTAGTTGGTGAAACCCCCTAAAATGAAAGTATTGCATAAACTCTGAGCTAAGTTAGATATAGCATTCAAGCTAGGCTACTTTTGAATGTACACACAGCTGGGGCGACCTAGTGCTGCTCTGCACTTCCTCTTAAAAAAAAGTGTATTTTCTGAAAAAGAAGAAATATTTCTAGACCTTTGGCTTGCTAGATCTTTTTAAAATCCCTCTGATTGCGGTTCTACCTCCTGTAAAAACACTAAGCTAGCTCCTCTGTTTGTTAACTATAGTAGCCATAACTGTTATTCAGTCCTTAATAAATGCTCGTTTCTGTTTATGTATGAGTTAATCAAGATACCAGGTGTTCAGTCCATTTTTAGAAAGGTTGGTAGATGGGTATTTTCACTTACGAGAAGTCTGGCTAGCGGTTTCCATATGCTAAACTAGGATGAATGCTTCCTGTCTCCACATCTACACTTTGATTTGCAGAGAAGGATATTCTGTTTGTGTTTTATGTTTTTACCTGGCTGCGAGGTAAATTTCCTCCCCAGGGACAATGAAATTGAAGGCATCCTTCCAGAATAAGCTTCAACCAAACATAATTAAAGTAAGTTAAAAGTTAACATGTCATTAAAAATGGGTTGTGAGATTCTCACTTTACAGTAAACACGCAAAAAAGTTAGCAAATCATCAAATGTGAATAAGTCAAAAATTATGGGTGATCTATCAAGTCTGTAGACGTGCATGTTTTCAATCTGATAATGGACTTTTAATGCACTGTTCCAAAATGAAAGTGAAACCTTCCATTTGAAGGTAAAAATGACAACGACTTATGCTTGAGATATAAAGCATGACACCGAAAGGGATAGCCTTGCAAGTGTCACACAGTTTGTTGCAGCTCTGATTAACTTAATCAACAAACTCCTGCATTTCTGACTGGCTCGCTTCGACTCATCATGATCAACATAATCGCCTCATTCTGGGAAACATTGCACAACAAACCAGCCGTGGGATTAAACGAAACACCAGCCTCAAAGAGCTCTAATCTCTGTCTTTGTTTCCCTTCATATCATGCCCCTCATTATTTTTATTTGCTCTCTTTTTGTTGAGCCCGGGCTTAAAGCTGGCAGGGTCGCAGAAGAATTATCCGAGGAGAGGGGGATTAGGAGAAAGTTGGTGAGGATTTGATCTCTCTTTCATCCACTTCACAGTTTGTTATTGGTGCACAAACCACAAGAGATCAGGTGTAAGAGCTTTACCCAGGTTATATCTAATACGGTGGGTCGGGGGTTGTGACATTCGATGACGTACTTCCAGGAAGGAGGCGAGTTTGTAAGACGTCCAAGATGGATCACATTTGTAGGAATCAGCTCTCAGAAAAGATGGAATTGATGCTATTCTGCTCATCAGCCATCAGATGGTGTCCTTGAGTCACTGGGATTAGTAAAGCCAGAGATTCATGACTCATGCTTCAGAGGGAAAGTATCTCTCTTTGGGAGCCTTTATACTCTTTGGACAACGTTGGGATGAAAATGGCAGCTCCTTGCTTCTTGACATTGACGTCTCCAGTGTTATACACAGCTGCTCCAGCACCACTCGCACCTAAAGCTCATCGAAACGTAGAGACCACACTTGACTTGTTCAAACAAAAGCGTGGAGCAGGAGTGCAGTAGCATGTTATGCTTTGTGGATGGCGGTTAACGCCTCCAGTCCAAGAAATATACAAGGTTGACGAACTGGTTTGAGAGAGTGGAGGTCTCCACAGCCTCTGTATACAATACAAGCTAATGTTCCAGCTCACATTTACGTTAGAATAAATGGCTGTTTTTGTCGCCCAAGTAGGAACACGCCCTTTATCCAACGATGCGCCCTTGAAGTTTAAGTACATCTTTGGAGAAAAGCGATCAGCTGTCACCCTGAATGATTCATGATCAAGTTAATTAAATTAAGTTCTCTGCTTTGAAAATGGAGATGGTGGTTTTTCACGCATGGCATTCCTGTGACAGAACAAAGAGTCCGTGTGTTACTGGAGGGCATAAAAAGTGTCTGCCAAATGATCCTGTGTCTTCCATCTTTTATCTGTAGAACTTTGATAATGATTCGCCAAAGGTAAGGTGCATGTCAGCCCTTTCCTGCTCCCTCTATAGCGCTTGTTTCGCATGTCATGGAGCTGTAAATGACCTGAATTGGCCTTCAATGCTTCCCAAAGCTCTTCCTACGATTACACTTACAACCCAGCCCCCCTGTCTGCATAGCTTGTCCAACAGCTGGAGCGCGGCCAGACCTCCTAGTCTTTCCTCTGCCGAACCTTCCTGTGGATTTCCTGCGCACCACAGCAGGTGGAACCGCAAATACAAAGATATATTCCTGATACGATTCAGGGTCTCTCGTTGATAGTGAGAAAACTGAGAAGCAGTCGGAGAGAGAACACCGGCGGGGCGATGAGCGTGTTGACTGGTGAGGGTGGAGAGTTGGCACCGATTCCTCGATGCGTTTCTTTGATCTACAGTTTTCTTGGCAGGAGATAACAGACGGCTGATGTAACGTACTCCTAAGAGAAAAGAAAAACATCGCAGAGACCGGACCAGCACGCTGTTAATCTGGTCAGAAATGAAAAAGAACAAAGCGCAAGCATGCCGCCAATTTCCATCAATATCATACAAACTCTGCGGATACTCAGAAAAATACTTTATTGGACATTTACTATAATAGAAACACAGGACCTAGTTTTCCACTGTGGCAAGTGCAGTGCAGATGTCTACATTTCAGTCATCCAGAAGCAAAGTTTCCTGTCGCCTCCGATCACACACAGCGGGAGCGTCCGGTGCCAGCTGAGGCCCGATCCCACCGCGGCGGATCCGATTGTCACAGGCTGGAACGACACCAACATGAGATATAATACTGGTGCTGTCGAGAACATTAAAAAGATACTGATCTGGGCTGTGAAAAGCAGCTCACTGACCTGTGGGTGGCCAAGATGGTGGATGAGTAACTGACTACAGATCTTTCCTGGACATCCAGTGGTGGCAAAGAGGTTTTCATTGGCTCGAGACCACCTGAGGAGGTGAAAGAAGGTGAAATTTATACAAATCCATATGAAAATGTTTAATCTACACGCGCCCAAAACATGCTGATTTCAGCCCCCTGACTGGCAGGTTTTGGGTCAGTTTCTTGGGAATAAAAGAAACCCAGAAACAATAAGGCTCAGAAAAAGATGAGTAAACTCCTCTTACTTGAATAACCGTGCTTTGTCTATGTGGGCTGGCCTTTTTTCTTGAGGGTAACTGCAAAGAACAAAGACAAGTTCAGGCGTGTTCCACCCGACTGTGTCCCATAATCACCAATCAATATATCAGTAAGAAATTGCCGCACTCCTCCAATCACCTTGAGCGAGTTATGTCCCAGATGAGCCAGTCGTTTCCCGCCACAGCGCCGACTTTGATCGTGTTTGTGAGGCACCAGTCGGCCGACATGAGCGGCGACTGACCGCAGTCCAGTGACAGGATGGCCTGCTGGGTCACCAGGTCATAGAAGCGAATCGTCCCCTTCTTTTCCGCCACCATTAACTGGAGAAACAGACGGGTCATTAAAACCAAAGTTTTAGTCTGAATGATACAAATTTGAACTTTAAAGAGGGAGTGTTATACTGTTTCACATTCTAAGACATGTATATAAAGTTACAACGTTGGATGTTCAGACTAAACGTGGGTGAAGTTTCAAATCTGTAGCTAAAAGTATGTTGGAGGCTACTGTGAACGCCAGTTTTCACCCTGCTTTTTCTAAACACTGCACTTTGTGATGTCACAGCAGGCTTTGGAGAGCTGGCCAATCAGAAGAAAGCGTGCTTATAGGGGCGGGGTTTCTTAAAGGAACAGAGCCGAGTCGTTTCAGGCAGAGGCTGTATGAGGGCCTGCACAGAGCACCAGTGTGAGTGTTTTTTGGCGGGGTTGGGGGTTCAGTTGCTTCTCCATTGTCGTCCAACGAGAGGAGGAGCTCCATTTCTCGCTCTTGGTCGGTTTTAGTCTCCTTTTGTTGGCGACATAATGACGTTTTTGTTGGTTTTATGTGTAACAAAGTGACTGCGTATTATCATGCTGTTCCAATATCGAACACCAGGAGTAGCATCATGCATAGGAGTGCATATAGGTAATCCCCCGGTGATGAGCAGCAGGCAAACCGTTTTGAGCGTGTATTTTGTTACCGCACACTGAATTTTGTCGTCAGTTACCATGGCAACGATTGATTCCGGTCAGCCCTACAAAATGAGACGCCTCAGTTTGTCGTTGCATACAGACGAACCAACTCAAGAATGTGACGTCAGGACTAAACGATGTATCTGAGACGAATACCTTAAAAGCTTCCTCCGGGTGCCAGCACACACTGATGCCAGGGGAGCGAAGTCTGAGAGACGTGCTTTCATTTCCATCCAGGTCCCAAACCCTGCACAGATAAATTCAGCATTAAAAACTCATAACAACAGAAAGAATCAATGTTTTTAAAGTTTGTTTGCAAAAGCCCAAACAGTATAGTTCTCAGGTGATTGTTAGGAAGGTAAAAACACCAGGCTTTGGATCAGTTCTCATTAGTGATGTTACTGACTGATTAAAGTTGATATGTGAACGGCGCTTGGCCTAAAATCAAGGACAAAATCAGCTACCTCTTAATTAACAACAAAGATGGGGTTTCAGAGCAGCTTCTAAAAAAAGCTTCGGGTTTCTAGCCACCCTTGGATGCCCTGAAAGAATTCACCTTGATGTTTTTTTATGTTGCAGTGCTCGATGTAAAACAGCCTTGACCTTAAGAGATATAAAGGCAAGTTTCCTCATTTCTGTGAGCCAAAAAAGTCATGTTTTTTGACAGAATTCATTATATTTGTAGCTCAATACAAGGCTCTTCTGTGGACAATGATTGAAGGCATGTTTTAATCCAATCGCATTTTTATACCTAATTCATCTAACTCCTGCAGGTTGTGCGTAAGAGATGTTCAGGGTCTTCCTGCTTTTCCAGGGAAAAGGGCTCTTTTCTCAGATCTCAGCTGTGACGACAGACAGACTAATGCTGGACTCCTCTTTCAGGGAAAAAGCCAGCCTGACATTACATTGAGCTATGATAGTAGGAGCAGGGGCAGGGGGGGAACATCACCCTGGCCTGAGTCTGCGTTACGCTCCACTCACATTACAGGCAGTGTTTCGCTGTGGGCGGCCCGCTGCCATTCATTTTCTGCGGAGAACACAGAGGGCAGCAGAAAGCACGTCAATTGAGGAGGAGCAGCGTACTTTTGTCGTACTTTATAGCAAAGAAAACAGAGGAGTCCTGCAAGCGGACGCCAACCACGAATCAAAGCTCGTTTGAGGATTATGACCAATCTTCATTTAAATAATAGTCGATTCTAAAGCTAAATAAGACCTCTGATAGCAAAAGCAGCTGCAAAACACCACAGATGTAATGGATCACTAGGATGGAGAGAACTGCGGGTCCTGAGACCTGGATCTATGGTTAACCACATCTGAACGATGCCTGAACTAGAAGAAAAGGTGGGGAAGGGGGCACAGGGGTGGTTGCAAGTGTTTCTGGGAATTTAAAACAAACGCCTGTGAAGCATGGGAAGGCGCTGACTGATGAGGTCATGCAGAAGACATCATCTAATAAAGCCCCAAAAAGTACCTCCAAAGAGCATCTAAATGTCAAGAGTGTTGTTGGAGAGATTGATGTCCTCAGTGGTGCGGTGTAGGGGAGGATATGCCCCGTCTCAGATGAAGACCTCAGTAAACACTCAACTTTTTCCTGCCTCATCTCCCCTGCAGCAGGATAGAGCCCGGTCAAAACTCTGGCAGAGTCAGCCAGAGCCTCCACCGTGGAGCATGAGTGAGGCTGAGAGGGGAAAAAAAACAGAAAAAGCCCCAGACCACACCAGTAAAACAACGACTAAACCCTATTCTTTCAGACCAAGCAGTGCTCAATTGCACGCTACACCACCAACGGCCAAACTGTGGTGAACCGCTCTGCCCTTCAAATGGAGAGCACCGGCTCCCCAACAAAACACAACCTTCGCCAAACGAGGTGAAAGACGTGAGACACGAAAACACGCGTGACCGCCTCTGATAAAACACTGTGTAATTGCATAACACTAAATCAAGCAATAACACTTTGTTCCATGTACAACAGAGTTGAAAAGGACATCTGAAGTCAGGTATTGTGTTATCTACGTGAGAAAACAGTGCGACCAGAGCCGAAAGGTTCGTCAGTGTTTCCCATAAGGGGAGGATACGGGAAGTGCCCGTTAGCGCTGTGTGATTTGATTTATTGTAAAAAGCAGGATAAATAATTGAAGGTGACTCTCTGGAGGGAGAACACTAGAAGAGTCAAACAATTTAATCCCATCACAACACCTCGCAGATTCACCCTGTTGGAGGTGCACGATGTCTGCGTCAGCATCTATTTCAGCAAGACCGGCCCAAACCTTTCTTTCCACTGACTCAAATCTGTTTTTTATCCTTTTCATATCAATATATATTAACTTGCTTCTAAAGTTCAGTGTGTGGACATTTTGTGAAAAAATGTTCCATCAACTAATTTGTCGTGACGCTGATCTTTAAATCCTTAGTGTATTTACAATACACCAGTAAGATTCCAGCTAAGCTAGGATGACTGCACAACACGATACATCAACACCGTGCTGTCACTGTGAAGTGAGCAGATGAGTTCAGAAAGCGAGGTAAAAGTAATGGATGAGTGGTTGTAATAGAGAAATAGAAGCATATAGTTAAACAGCTGTGGAATAACATAGACTGTATACTAAAAGTAGTGGTTATTGGCATAAAAAGGGTTAGCTAATAGCAACGGCTAATTGCCGAAATACATCATGTTGGCTAGATAAATTACGATAGCTCGCTGTAGGCAAAAGATAAGCTGAAATAGATAAAATAAGCTAAAGTAATTGTTAACGGCTGAATGATAATGATAGCTAAAGAGTTAATAATGTTCGGTAAAAGTAACAGCTCACATTTGAAACGGATAACGTTAGCTAAAAGTAATGGCTAACAATTTAAATAGATATAGCTAGCTAAAAGCAATGGCTAACATTTAAAAAAAGCATAACAATAGCTAAGAGTAATGGCTAATGGCTGAATTTAATAATGCTAGCTAAAACATTTGGCTAACATGTAAAATAGATCAGTTTAGCTAAAAGTAATGGCTAATGGCTGAATAAATGAAGTTGCTAGGTCTAATGGCTAACAATTTAAATAGATATAATTAGCTAAAAGCAATGGCTAACATAAAAAAAAAACATAACATTAGCTAAGAGTAATGGCTAATGGCTGGATTTAATAATGCTATAATGCTAGCTAAAACATTTGGCTAACATATAAAATAGATAAGTTTAGCTAAAAGTAATGGCTAATGGCTGAATAAATGAAGTTGCTAGGTCTAATGGCTAACAATTTAAATATATATAATTAGCTAAAAGCAATGGCTAACATAAAAAAAAAACATAACATTAGCTAAGAGTAATGGCTAATGGCTGGATTTAATAATGCTATAATGCTAGCTAAAACATTTGGCTAACATATAAAATAGATAAGTTTAGCTAAAAGTAATGGCTAATGGCTGAATAAATGAAGTTGCTAGGTCTAATGGCTAACAATTTAAATAGATATAATTAGCTAAAAGCAATAGCTAACATTAAAAAAAAAAAACATTAGCTAAGAGTAATGGCTAATGGCTAAAATAGATAGAGGTAGTTAGCTAAACGTGATGATTGAAATATATCATGTTATGAAGTCAAAATTGATGCCTAATGTCTGAAATAGAAAACACTAGCTTAAAGTCGTGGCTAAAGAAATGATATAGCTAACAGACTTCTTAAAAAGCAATGTCATTTATAGATGCTTAAAATAGAAAGTATTGAAAAACAACGAAAATATGAAGCTAAAATCAATGTATGGATGGTTTAAATAAATGACAACTGAACAAAATACTAAACATTTGGAACAGATATTAGTTTACTGACTGATATAGTTTGCAAAAAGTGATTTATAAATGACTTAAATGTTATTAGATATCTAAATAAAATGGATTAATGCTTGAAGTAGTTAAAAGTAATGTATAATAAACAGCTAAAGATTCAAATGACCAATAATTTAACAATATCCATTTTTTATAACTGATAAGGTAAAATAACGTTCAGTTCATAATCTAATCTGAAGAGGACATTTAAAAGCGGTGTTATTAAAAGGGTACAAGATCTCGTCTGACAGCTGTGAGTGTTCATCAGTAAAAAAATAAGATTGGGTTCAAGAAAGGTTGGCAGGATGGGAGGAACATTTGTTTGCCTGACACGACATAAGGGATTGGGAGAATGCAAACCGATTATCACCGGGAACAGGACAAAATGTTTTAAAACGTATACATAATGCAGCTGCAGCAGCAGGTGTGCGTTATCCCGAGTTCATCCGTGAACTCAGTCAACCCCAAATCCTCTCAGCATCCTGCAGTGTGCCCCTGTGAACTCTAGGTGGCAGATTTCCCCACAGACTCCCTCTTCTCAGTCTATACTGATACTATTAGCTGATTTAGACTACATAATCCAAATGTAAACTCCCCTCAGGGCGTGGAGTCTGCTTCCCCACCTCGATGCTGCAGCGTCAGGTTGCATGTTGGCTACAGCCGAGTTCCCACAACTGCAGGGGACAGTGATGACAAAGCTAAGCAAACTTATAGTAGAGACACGGCTGCCAAACCTAACAGAGTGATGGAGAGGTCATGAGAGCATACATGCAGGCATACACCTCCCTCCCTCCCTCCCTCTCTGCAGGACCAGTTCCTCCTCTCATATCGAGGCTCAGTTTGTGTGGGCTGACTGGAAGGTCCTCTCCTGTTAACTTGATCTATCCCTCGTTCCGCCTCTGTCTTCCTCCCGCGTCCCATATTTTCTCAACATGACAGAATTTAAATCTTTCAGCAGATGGAGCGCACTGCTGTTTTCTCTGGCCGGTCAGCGGAGGAAGGGGAAGAGGAGAGTGGACCGGAGAAGGGGAGACTCGTTGGGCGATCTCAGACAGCCTGAATCAGGCAGAACGAGGCTCTGAGCAGGACAGTAACATCACGAGCGGTGAATGTTAAAGTGTTGGATAATGAAGAATCGAAGTATAAAATTAAGGCTTAATTAATTGACTTGAATAAACTACAGTCAACACATTTCAACACTTCCATTACATCCATTACTAACCACGCAGTAGAGCCTTGATATGGGGAAGCGGAACCTGTTCGGCTGTTGTGGCTAATGTTGTTTAAGACGAGGCTAAAGGGCCAAATTTAACTGATTTTTTTGTTTTGTTTTATTCATTCAAACTTATTTTTATAAAATAGTGACAGCCCTAACAACAACCAATCACATCTAACATTGTTTCAATGACCCAATCATCAGAAAGACCCGCCCACAAGTCCACAAACATAAACTTCTTATGCTGCAAATGAACGAAATTAAAGCCGGTAACAACACAAGAATGATTTTGTGGACTCAGTGGAGAGATTCAGTATCTTAGATTAAAAAAAGACAACAACAACTGGCTGCTTTATTGATTAGTTGAAAGTTAGTTTTGGTTCCAGCTTCTTGAATTGAAGTGTTTGATGTTTTTGTTTTTGTTTTTTATGGTTCTAAACTGAATATTTTGGGGGTTTGGGGGCAGCTTAGAGATGGAAGAAGCCATCTGAAGAATCTGGGAAACTGTGATAAACAATTTGCAAGTTTTTCTTTATCAATTGGCAGGTTAAATTAGCAGCTCTGTTCACTCACCTGGCTGCAACTTTTGGTTCAAATCTGATGCAGTAAAATCAACGACTGCTCTCATTGTACAAAATTGAAGCCAAAATAGCCCCTGTGACGGGCGGGTCATTTGGAGCCAGAGAGCTGCAGAGATCGATTGATCGGCGGCTCTGCTAACCAAAACACAAACTTCAATCACTGAAAAAAAACCACAAGGATCCCGCACGTCAGTGTATTTAACAGCAGAACAGCTTCTTGTGTTGGTCTGAGGTTAACTTTCACAGATATGGAAACTTTACTGACTGTAGTGATTGTTTCAGTTACGTTTCCTCTCATCTACTCTGCTAATCCGGAACAGGAGCCAACAGAGCTGTCAATCATTCTTTTTACAGCATCAAATAACTAATTAAAAATAAACTTGTCACTTGGACGTAAATCAGCATGATAAGAACTAACTATAATGACAGAAACCATGTTTGAGAAAAATGTATTTGACGTGTATTTTGATTTTATAGTTTGACTCATGTCCCATCTGTTAACATGGAGGAGGCGGGCTTTATGAGCTATACTGCAGCCAGTCAGCAGGGGGCGATAGAGAGTGTTTGGCTTCACTTTTAGGGCGCTGTCAGGTTGTCCATCTTTTTATACAGTCTATGAGTATAATCAGCTCATAACATTTATACACTTACTTTAGATTTCATGTAATAAGAACAGGACCCAGCACAGAACCAGCCTGCTGATGCAAAGAGGGATGTCCCAGACGTGACCCCGGCTACTGACACACTTTTCCCCTCCTCCATCATTAATTGAAAAGAACAATTTGGGGACCCTGTTCTAGATCCCCCTTAGAGCGGGAGATGTTTCTGCAGCTAATTGGATTTCCATATTTACGGTAACCAATTAGCTAGAAAAGCTACGAAGCAGCTCTGTGCTTACGCACAGTCACACCGGAGCATGTTGTGCTTAGCATCGCGTTTCACTGTGGAAACACGGTCGGCAGGACTTTCTGCACCATTAACAGAGAACAGAACTGAAAATCAGAAGCTGGGAACACACACACACACACACACACACACACACACTGGACACATGGAAATAAATACGGTTTGGACCTGCAAGTGTGGTCATCACTGACGGAAGCAATTTGTTTCCCCTCCGTGGGCTCGAACACCAAATGGTTAATGTAGCTGGTGTGGCCCTCCATCACCTGGTCGACAGAAAACAATATGTAAACATAAACAGCAAACACTGTTCAATGAGCCTCTTCCAGGGAACTTACTGCACTGGCTTTCTCTGTTACATTTCCTGTATCACTAAGTACCAAATGTCAGCGCTAAGTAAAGAAGGTTTGACAGGCTCAGTTCTGGCCAATGTGCTCCAGATGTTGCTCTACCTTGACTTCATGCCGATCCTGCAGATCAGAAGTCAGCAGGCGTAGCTTTCTGTCAGCTGCAGCGGTGCAAAATCTGCAGAGGGAGAGGAAGAGGAAAAGAAAGGGAGGATGTAAAAATAAACAAAGAGAGAACATCAAAACAGAGTCAGACTTTACAGACGCAATGACAGACGACATCTCTTTCTGCACACACGCCTGCGGCCGCCCAGACTGACACCTCCGCGTGAGCGTGTCGGCGTGTGTGGTAGAAACTTGGACGCCGATCAGTAGAAACGCTGCCAGGGAGATTCTAATTGCAAGTAAGATAAACAGGGAGAAAAACAAGATTCCTCACGCCATTTATGCATGTCTCTGTAGAAAAACCTGCGCAGAGGACTTTCCCTCTAATCAGTCGCGGCACACACCAGTGCCTGCAATTATTCACACAATTACACTACCTCACTTGTGACAAGAAAAACACACACATATCAGCAGAATAAACAGACAGCGGTTCACACGTTCGCAGTCGCAGGCGCAGATGGATTTGGCATGATGTCACTACAAACAGCCTTAACGTGCTGCGGGGTATTACTGTTACCGTGGATTAGATTATATTAGGATAGGACTTCTAACCCTACAAATTAGTGTTGTACTTTGGAGTAAAGCACGGAACACACTGTGGCTTATTTTGACTTTAACGTCAGAGACATTTACTTTGTAGATCTCCAATAATCTTCTCTAATGCAATAGAAGACAATATTTCAAAGGGGAGCACCACTGGATTGTAGCTCTGCTGTTGTAAAGCTCCTGTGATTATTGTGTTAGTATAAAAGTTGATCCTGTCCTCAAGACCTGAAAATACAAAGTTTGTTTGAAAGAGGAGAACTTTTCAGGAACTTTTAAGTGCAAATTTCGAAATAGTGCAGGGGTCGAGTTTTGTCTGCGATCTTGGGGAGAAAAACATCTGTGCTTGTGCGTCTCTCTAACTGTAAAGACAAATCTGTGCATGTGGTGGACTCGTGTGTGGGGAGTCTGGTGTTTGTAGGATTCAGTAATCTCCACATCTTCCCATTATAAGCTGCTGTGGTGGATGATGGTGTGGCAGCGCTGCAGCCCCCTCTCCTCTCTTCCCCACATCTCTCTCTCTCCCTCTCTCTCTCTCTCTCTCTGTGGGCCCCCGCTCAGAGGCAAGCCTGTGAGAACGCTGTACTTTTCCTGGAAGGCACGGCTGTGTGCAGATCTTAGGGAGGGATGGAACCTGAGTGGGCAGTCATCAGCGCAATAACATGTGCGCACGTCACAGGGCTGGCTCGAGGGCCCTGCGGAGTAAACCACAGAAGGCCGGGAATTATCGCTGCCTTTCCTTTTCAATTACAGAAAGCTTAAACACCTCCGGAGGGACCGCCGAGCCTTCCCATCCAGCGCTCCAATTAGCAGGAAACTCGCTTTGCTTTCTAACAATCTGCAGCTCGGCTACTTCCCTCCTCTCCAAGGCCACCTGAAATAACTTGGCTCACATCCGGGCAGCTGCAGAGTGACAGTGAGAGGCGGTTACGGCCGCGTTCACACAGTGTGGCTCTACAACTGCCTCTTGTTCTGCTTGAAGGAGGAGTGTTTGTGAATAATCATCCTGTTGTATTTGCAGACACACAGTAGATGTCAGGTGTCTGATGTGGGAGGAAAGTACGGCCTCCTTGTCCTATTAAAATGGTTTGATGACCTCTTACATGACAACAGGCTCTTCTGAAGCTGCAGATGTCCATACAGCATGTTATTATAAAAAGGTCATTACTCAAACTGATTAATGACATAGCAAATATGTCGGCACACTTTCCATAAAGGATGGAAAAATTAGTTTGTGGAGGAGAGTGTCAATCAAACTGCCCAGCTCCACCTGTCCTAATATCAAAGTGTTGTGGAGCAAGAGACTGATGTATGTCCATGGGGGAAGAATACATCCCTTCCAGTGTACTCAAGACACAGACAGATACTAACAATGCTGTCCTGCAACACTGCAACACAGTGCAACTTAGTGGAGACATTCTCAGACCAGACAGAAAGGGGCTAGAAACACAGTAGCCGTACCTGATTGTGGGTATCCTGTCCAGCCTTGACTCAGGGCTCCAAGCAAGAGCATCGACTCGCAGTTCATGATGAAAAGCTCGAAGAACGTTGAATTCAACCCCCTCAATTTCCATATCCTCCTCCTGTGGGAATAAATATGTTTTCAGATAAGAATATACCAGGCATTGTTGTAGATTAATGCGGTTGTGTGAAGCTGCATCTCTAACCTGGAATAGGCAGGTGCCCACTACCACATACTGGTTTCCACCATAGGCCAGGAGAGAGGCAGGGGTCCCCGAGCTGAAAGGACTGAATTCAACCACATGAACATAGTCCTCACATGGCACTGTGTAAGTGGGACTGCGGCTGGAGTCCTCCTGCATGATTGTGTATTCTGGTAATGTTTATCTAGCAAAAAAACATACAATAAAATCTTTAAAAAATCATCTTAATCCATGCATTGTTACACTGATGATGATATATTTTCATAACACAATATGGTGTGATGCTGACTCAATGGGATTTAAAATAACTAAATCTACTTATCAACATAAACTGTTAAAGAACAAATAGTTCCCCAACCTCTGAATATCACAGATACAACAGCTATTTCACAAGGTTTGTACTATATTTTTATCAGAGTGCTTGGAAATACACGTCTGACCAAACCTTATTCAAATATCTACCTGTTTAAGAAATGTTTACAATCACAGATGCACGCATAGACAGTAGGACACAATATTGTTATTTTTGCCAAACTAGATGGGTCACTACTTAATTCGGCAAACATCACAATACTCAGAGTTGTGCTTTTTTCTATGTGTCTTTAATATAAATGTAGATATTGTTGATACTTAGCTGGCGCTGATTTAGGGGTTAGACTGATCATTTCACAATAAACCAATTAAGATTAGAGTAAAGAACAGATGCCGAATTTTGCATTAGACTGTAGACTCCTGAATACCTCACAAACAACAGGTATACAGTTCAACCGGGAGGTGTCAGAGTCTCTTAATGGCACTGGGATTTCTAACTGAGATACAGTACAGCTCGTATTTGGGTTATTTTGGTACTTTGAGAGTTGGCTATATTGTACACTCACATCTTATGTGAGCTGACGTTAGAACCAGGGCGCCCGTGTTCCTGTAACTAACATTACACACATAAGGGTGATGTGTCACCTTGCAAAGAGCTAAAACGTGACTTCCATCTGGCTCTGACACAAGTTTACAACAAGCTAGCAATTAGCCAAACCATAGTTCATTGACGGTTTACACAAATTTAACGCTCCGATTGAGGACTTAATAGTTACCTCTACGTTCTGAGAGTATATTCCGGGTTGGAATACAGTATTGATTGATAAACTTGACCACCTTATGGTAAAGTATGGATCTGAATCAAATGGTGCGCGCGTTTCATGTGTTGTCAAGCTTCTTCCGGGTCCGGCATGGAATGTACCAATGAGTATACATGTGAAGGGGGATTTTGCGGATTGTAAATTGAATCATTTCAATCAGGCACAATATATCGGCATATTATTAAGATATATAATTTAATCAGTATTAAGGAACATTTCTGTAGTATTTGCACACGAAAGTATAAAACACAATGCAAGAGAGAAATCCTTTTTTTATATGAACTCTCCCGGTGCTGTCTACTACACGCTGATTGGTCAAGAGCAGCAAACGTCATCAGTGATTTAAAATTTCAAAACAGCTGCTTTTTTGTCGTGGACGTGTGTTCTCGGAGGCGAACAGCTGCAATATAAGAGGTTTGTATCATTGAATTATCACTGTATGTACTTTATTTTAGCCGTCAACATTTAGTTATCGTTGTGCATCTTGCGGGAGTTAACATAAAGACACATTCTGATACATTCCCTGGAATAAATAGTACGTTATCTTGGTACTATTGTGTCACCAACAAACCCGAAGTTTTTCCTTTCAATGAGAAAAGGACAGAAGTTTGTGCAGCGATTACTGTGTTTTCTAGGTCCAATTTCTTTATTTTGCTTCTTCATTTTTTGCAAGACCGCAGGCAAAGATATTTCACAATTACTGTCTAAGTCACGTTTTCACAAATTGAGAGAGAGCGTTTTCCTTTCTTTTTTGTTTCAGGAGAAAATGGAGGCATTGGGAGACCGTCTTAAGCTGATGGTTAAAATCTTCAGGAGAGAGTGCCACAGGGTTTTACACTCTGAGAGGACCACCATTCATGGAGCTGATAGCATGCTGATGGTGCTGCAGCTGGCCATGGCTGAAGTTAATAAACAGGTAATGGTTCATTCCTTTAATTCAAACAGCCCCTAAGCCATTCAATTTAGTTTTATTAAAACACTTTGTCTGTAGAAAGCGTGGCACAAATAAATAATACATTCACACCCATAAAAACAGCCTAAAATACACTTTGAAGAACACCATTGGGAAAATGAATTGCTTGGAAATAATATCCAAGACTATGTACTTTATGATATTCTGTGTTCTACCTGTGAGTCACCAAGCCCCCAAAAAACAAAGCTGCACAAGCCCCATTCACATCATCATCATGGCCTAATTCAATTGAACCATCAGGCAGACTGTCATCACGTCTATAACTGATGACATTACCACAGATTTCCGGCTGAGACCGCTCATGGCCCACTTTTGGACCGCTGGAGAAGGTCTTTTTCCTGCTTTTTGAACTGATTGGTTCCAGGCCGTCGGTAATTACGGCTGCTGCTTTCACTGTTTTCTCTCTTCCTGTGACAGCACGGTGGAGAGTTCAAAGTGGCTCTGAGTGATGTCCTGATGGCCTGGAAACACTTACTGTTAGACAAACTTCACCTGCCGCCCCCCAGCTTTGCACGCTTGGAGAACTATGATCTCATCCGGGAGGCTTACGAATCCTTCCTGAAACGCTCCAACACGGTGGACCTGGTTGATATCTTCTCCATGTACAAACAGCTGAGACTGGTGGACTCGGAACCAGATGAGCCTCTGAGCCCGGTGAGCACACTGATGTTGATTGTGGATGATCAGATTGGCTACTGAGTCATAGATCAATTGATTTATCG
This sequence comes from Semicossyphus pulcher, assembly GCF_022749685.1. NCBI lineage: Eukaryota > Metazoa > Chordata > Actinopteri > Labriformes > Labridae > Semicossyphus > Semicossyphus pulcher. Next base: position 4,393,893 of record NW_027211694.1, read on the forward strand.
CTCTACTTACTTTTTTTATTCGTCCACCTAAAGATCCAGATGTTTGAATTCTTATCTGGCAACACAGAGGTCTCAGAGCTGCCAGACTCTTCAGTCCCGTCAACACCATCTAGTCAAAGCAGGCGCTGCAGTCTACAGGTAGGCCCAGACTGGCTTTCATACACCAATAAAAGGTGCAAATCTTTCAGAAACAACATGAAACCCTTCTTTCCACTTTGCCCTTTACTCTCATTTAATAATTTACTCTCCTGAAATTTAACAGTTTTTCTCCCTCTGGCTATAATCCACACTTCACTCTCCCAGTCTTCACTTACCTAATTTCAGTCTGGACTCCATCCTGCTCTTATTGACAGGAACTCTATATCACATCACCCAGATTTAAGAGTGCAATGTGAATTCAATTACCAGGCACATGTTTAAAACACAACACAATGTGGAGCTGGAGAAGAGCTTCTGTAACAGAGTCTTTTCCCCCCTCACTTTTCTCTGTCACTTGTGAATTTATTAGTTATTTTAGCGAGAGCTTACTGCTGCACCACCAGCTAGAGTGATGTAATTTTTGGAGTATAATCGAGCTGTCAGCTTCTGTTTTAGGTGTTTGGGATTTTTTTACTGAGGCTGTAAAGCTGTTGTCCCTTTGGTAGATTGTAAACACAACCTGGAGGACTTCAAGCCAGAAATGTTCCCAAAGGTGTAGTTCTGCATTGATTTGATTTCTCGTGGAGAGTAAGTGGGAATCTACACCGACACTGTAGCATCAGACGAACGTGCGTGACACGTCAGCATCTACACCGGCTGCGACTACAGCAAAGAGGAGTCTCAAAGTTAGCCAATGGTAGTTGCGATTCCTGGTCATAAATAGGGGCGGCAGTGACGTCAAAAAATGTGCAACTTTGCAACCGACTTGTAGACTTATTTCTTAATTGTGCATAAATTCTGTTTTTATGTAGGATGTAGAATCAAATGAGAATGAATTAAAAGGATTGTTGTACCTGGATGTTGAGGACAAATTAATCATGCCTGCGCATCTAGCCGATCAATAACTTCAACAGGAAACTGAAATCAAAGTTGGTCAAAATGAAAAGATCACACTGTTTAACATGGATGCTTTGGTTGTGGGCATGTATTTACAGAGCAGTCAATGGCTTTCTGCGCTTCACTGATGCGCAGCAGCGGGAAAAATAGACTTGACACTTAAAACGAACGAAACAGCAGAAAATGACTGATGTATTGCGCCCGCCTCCCGCCCAGCATTAGCGGTTGGTGGAGATTGCAGCATTGAATAACACTGGAGCAGTTCTGTCCCGGCACATGCGTGTCAAAAATAAGCTTCACGAGCGGTTAGCTTAGCACAAGGACAGGAAATGGGCTCAAACTGCTAAATTTTACATGGTTTGTCTTGATTGATCGGTCAATGCAAAAATAAAAGTGTAAAAATAACCCTTTGCTATTTATTGGCTGTTAGCGGTTGCCTCTTGAAGTCGCGACTTATTGCCGAGCAAGTTCTCCGAGCCGGGAAACCCATGAACATTTTTAACCCCCACAAATTGTTGTATTTACACCTCAGTTTTTATACAGATTACACAAAAAATATGAAATTAGTAATATTATAAGCTCCAGAGAAGTTTGAAGGCGGGGTTTGTTATATCCAACAAGGACAGGTTAGCAGTTTGAGCTAATCGGCTGAAGCTTCATATTTAGCGAATTGATCTGAGAGCGGTATCAAATGCAGTTGCCAAAAGTGTTACGGATTTTGAATTTTCTGTATGCTGGGAAACAATCTGACATATTTAAAGTCAAGGGGAGCAGCAGGAAAGAGCAGCAACATCAAAAGAGTTATCAAGCACTGATGCTAATCTGCTAGCTAGCTTGTTATTGCCCTTTGCTCCGGTTGGAAAGTGGCACAATTTATCGTCATTTTTGAGTTGGAAAGAAGAAAGTTAATTCATTGGAACTTAAATAAAGTTTATCCTATTTCTTACAAACAGGTGAAAATGGCAGTGAGAAGGGTTTTCTGCTCCTATCTGAACCTGCTTGTGAACTCCAAGAACGACTTAGCCTTGGCGCTAACCCTTGACGTCCCGAGTCGCGCTCTTGGATGCCAGGCCTTTACCGACATAAAGCATGCTGCAAAGAACAACAACACTTCTCTCTTCTTGGTAAGAAACACAAGACTCAGCAGGTACTTAAAGGCCTTAGCGATGATGTACACACACATGACATCACTAGAAAAACAAAACTACGACATAAAAGTGAAGTAAATCCTCTCTGCTGCAGCATTCTGCTCTATTTCATGCCTTCCGCAGGCTGTGACATCTTTTGTGAGGGCCATCCAGCTGGGAGGGAAGGGCTACGCTCCAGCTGAGTCCGACCCGCTGAGGAAACATGTCAAAGGCCTGTCGGACTTTGTCCAGTTTCTAGACAACCTGGAAGAAATACTGGGGGAGATTCCTGACCCAAGGTACACAAATCCCGGCTTCCACTCGCTCCCTGTCTTACTGTATCTTTGAGATATTGCCCTTTGAGAGACGGAGACAGAATCGGCTGTAGATGTTGGGAGGCAGTTGGAAGATGTGTCACACAGTTACAATTAAAATTTAAGACAGAGGAAGTAGACTTAATTGATAAAATATAAAATATGGCCTGATTCAATCTTCAGGATAACAACCCTATCCTTTAGAATAGCTTAAAATGACATCCTCTTAATTTCAGCAGTTTTTTCCACACTTTAAATTTAAGTAGCTTAACTTAAAAATGCACGTACAAGTAAATAATGCATCCACACAAATGCTTACGTCATTGAAGTCTAATACTCATAAACATCTTTGATTTCCCCTCATCAGCTCAGGATGATTTCTCTGAACTCAGAGATTCCAAGAAGAGTTGTTCGCCGTTACTATCTGGCAGCGCTTGAGGTCAAACACAGGTTATTTATGACTGAATGGGATTTTCTTTGAATTGCTTCACTTCTTTCTGCAACTTCTGGATAAATTCTGCTCCTCTCTCGTGTGGCCTTTTCAATTTTTATTAAGTGAATTAAAATCTGAAGCTGAACTCGGCTCTGTTTGTGCTGCTACTGTTGCTGGTGGGAATATTTACAGGCCTGGCACTGCACTGACTTCGCACCTGTAATCATAAAATCCACCTGTCCTCCTGCAGGTTCTTATCATATCTTTTAAATCCCTGTAATGACTCCCATCTAACTTCTCATGATAACATTTGGATTGCTAAAGCATGCACATCTTTGATAGATCAAAGCCTTTTCGCTCTTACTTTGATGAATTATCATCAAACTTTGGATCATTCTCTACGAATACACGTTATTTCTGATGTCAAAGCACCTGGCACCACAACACAAGTGGTTATCAGAAATGATTCAGCCGTTCCAACGTGTGAGGGTTTAAGCTTTGAAGGTCCAGCAGTCCCATTAGCATTAGCTTCCCTCAGCCGAGCCATAACAACACACTGTGGTGTTTGTGTAGTAGCGGACTCGACTCTCGCTGCTCTTCTGAGGGTTCTCAGTTCATGCGGGTTGATGGGAGCGCTCCACGTCTGACGAGACACCGATGAACTCAGCCAACATGTGTCTTTCAACAGGCAGTGCTTTGACGCTCTCAGTGGAGTACTGTATTTCCTCATACAAACACCTTCTGTGGAGAGTTCAGGCCCCGTGTTCACTGAACATCTGTTTTCCCAAATGATTCTGTTACTGAGCCCTCCTCATTCACATCAGAGCTGGGTCAGGGCTGGACCACCGCCTCTCCACCTTACTCTCAATCTTTTTCTAGTAGCTTTAGTGCACTTTAAATTTCTACCAAAACAGTATCTGAAATCTCTCCGATATAGCTTAAAGCCCCTTAAAACGCAATGTAATTTACAGAATAGTTAGCATCTTAAAAGTATTAGAAGTATCATCCATTAGGTTTATTTAAACTTGCCTGATATTGGGTTTGAATTGGGTGCGGTTGCACTCGGGTATTTATTACCAAAAAAAGTATATTAAATTAAATGCAACAGGAAAAAGGCACATGGCAGCTGTTTGGTTGTTTTCACCCACGTTAGCCGTGTCTTATGCTAAGTATAATTAGTCTCAGGCCTTGAGTGTCGACTACAGCGGTCTACTGTCAGCTGCAAGAGTTATGACGATTATGGAAGAAAATCCCACCAATACATGATATAAAGAGGAAAATCCAGGACTTCCTTGTTCTAACAGTACACAGGTGAGATCTGTAGCAGTACCTAGGGTAACTTGAACAGGGATCTGGAGCCTGTTTTCTGCTCTAACATTGGCAAAGCTGTCATACAGTAAATAAAGCTCACCTGGATGTTACACTGAAACAATTTCTCTGAGCCCTTAAAGTCAGCAACCAGTTGATTGAAAGCGAAGCTGCAGTATATCTTCCAAAGACTTTTCTGTTTTTTTTAGTAGAGTTATTCATGTTGGCAAACATTGGCTGAACTCATGAACACTAATAATTTTATCCAGATGAAATCCTGTGTGTGTTCTGCAGAAGACTTCACTTGTTGTGCTTGTTGCGTTTGTTTATTCTCAGTTCTTGTGGAGCCAGACTGGTGACGGCCATCAGGGCAGTGCTTGTAAAAGGACGCAGCAGTGGAGATCCAGTGTACGCAGCAGCCGAGGAGACAACAACAGAGCTGAAGGAGAGGATCTGCCAGCTCCACCAGATCCAGAGTGCTAATGGAAGCGGGACAGGGATAAGCCCTGCTCGGGTAATGTATAACCTCTGCGCTCGAGCCAGGCAGCTACAGTTTTGGCTTTTGCGTCCATAATACAGTATCACACGAAACCCACTTCATCTTCTACAGTCAGTTCGATGAGCTAATGGTTGTTGTCGGTCCTCTTCAGCCAAAAGCTTACGCAGTGAATCACGCCACGGCGTACGGAGGTCGGGAAACGGTGAAGGTGCTGACGGCTCTGCTGGATGAAGAAGCTCTGAGTCCTCCCTGTCAGAACAAAGCGGACCTGCTGTCTGAGGACCAGCCCGTCCTCAATGGAGCCGAGGGGACCTGCATCCTCGTGTTGTTCAGGTTGGCATACTGGATGGATGGACTGGATGTTTCCTAATTACTTTGGTGATCCCTGTTTTTTATCTGTAAAGTGTCTGAACCATAGGCTGTATAAAAACATGGATGAAATGACAGCTCCCTAAAAGTGAAGCCAAAACATCTCTATCGCCCCCTGCTGACTGGCTGCAGTAAAGCTCTTAAAGCCTGCCTCCTCCATGTTAACAGATGGGGCATGAGTCAAACTATAAAATGTTCTGTATGAAATGTGTGTTTTGGTAAGTGGCTACAGCGGCTCCACACGCCGATCTCTACTGCGCAACTCTGGCTCCAAATGATGTCACCATCGCAAGATGGCAGCGCCTATCAGAGGTGTATTTTGGCATCAATTTTGTACAATGAGAGCAGATGGAGACGGTCTAACAGCTAATTCTCTTCATATTTTCAGGTTATTCTAAACTAATGAAAATGAATCAAATATTAATCGCAACCCTCACATTAAAGTAATAATCTTAAAGATTTTCATGTAAATAAATGTCTGTGAAGTCCCTATGTATCACCGAATGAGGTAACACAATGGTGATTGACCCTATGGCCCACTGATGAAAACCTTTGCATTTGCAGTATTACAGACTGGGTGTCTGTGGCGACTTTCGTGAGAAAAGTCACAAGCAGCGCCCAGTTAGTGACGCGTTTTCCATCAGCCAGCAGTGGTTGGTCTGCCAGAGACGGTAGGCGGAGCTAAGCGGCTGCTTTTCCGCTCTCTGCAAGTGTTGCGAGTAAACAGTAATCTACTATGGCTGAACAAACAAAGAAAAGATGGATGACTACAGATACAACTTCAACAAGAAGTGAAAATCCAAAGAAAAAGAAACAAACTCGACGCTCAGATGAAGCAAACAGTCTGAAAAGGAAAGCGACCGTCAGCCAGGAAAATCAAGAGTTACAACCGGAGCCAACCGTGGACGTCACACATGCAGCACTGTCTGGATACCTGGGAAGTGTGCTGCTGCAATTACCGTTTATCGCCACAGGTGCCGCCAAAGAGAGCAAAACTGAGATGTTCGAGATTATAACTTTAAAGCTTGAAACGGCAGCTGTGCACCTTGGCAAGATTCAAAGTGGTTCTCAAAACTTTCCACATCAAGGACCCTAAACTGACACAAATACAAACACTGACCCCGATTTGATTTTGTCCCAGGGTCCCCCATCTGATAGGATTTTTGCTTTTCAGTGTTTTATTACGTGACCGTTTCCACTACCACAGGATTCAGTCCGAGTGGGAAAACCCCTGAAACGGCAATTACACCAACGTGAGACTCTGCAACGCTCCCCTGAAACCATATGGAGGAAAATCCTCCCACACCACACTGGAACAATTTCTCCGGTCAAACATCTGAAATGAAAATAATAACATAAAAAATAGCCAGTGGCTGCGGTCGGGGGGGCTTACATTGTGTCGGAGGCGGATGACAGTGAATGGCTGACGTCCAGTATGTTGCAAAAGCCCAACATCAGATCGTGTAATGCTGCAGTAAAGAGAAAGCTTGGTTCTTTAAGAGGTTATTACAGTATGACCTTTCTACTTTTCCAATTTATAAACCTCTTGTCTTTTAACCCTCTTGTTTCTCGCCCCTCAGATCCCCTGAAGTGTCTACTGGATGTTCTCCAGAGCCTCTAAAGAACCGAGTCCAGAGCCGCTTAGACCTGCTCAAACCCAAGGTAACGTGGGCCCCTTCATCTAAGAGCCCCAAATCCAAACCATCAGTTACTTCAAATTGAATCAGATGTACAAACAGAGAAAATAATGTCTTTACATCCTGTAATTTCTCCCTGGTATTATGTTATTTATTTTGTTAGCTGAAGCGCTCATCTTAACTGACTTCCACCGTTACGTTTGCACAGCTGCGTTTTAGCTCTTAGTGTTGGTTTGAGGGTGCCGTGTAAATCCATGGCATTAAACGACTTATTCGAGGGGGATTCAAACCATTAACCGATCCAGATGAAGTTATTCTATTGTCAGGGGCACGGCTCAGGTCCACTTGCTTACACTGCACAATAATAACACTCAGTGTATCTGATATCAGGCTCTGGTCGCGTTCCTTCCTGTGAGCTCAGCTGTTCTGTTTGTACCTGGATGTCTTCTCGAATCTGATTATACAGCTTCAGTCGACAGTCTACGGATTTTAAATAGCAACACAAATAGCACAAATGCAGTAATTTATTTCAAAGGTGGAGGATTCTTTACATAACATAACAGTACATTCGTATATTTACCCAAGTGCTGCTCTTAAGTGCCATTTTAAGGTACTTACATAAGTGTGTATTCATTCTATGCTACTCCCCAACTAAACTAAACATAAACAAATAACATTAATGTAATATGTTTCCCCCCCGTGCATGCGGAGAAGTCTCGCTCTGAAATCTCGCGGCTGGTGAGATGTTACCTGAACAGGACGGTGGAAACGTGAGTTAGAGTTGGAGAGAGGTTTTGGTAGAGATTGTTGTGTCTCTCTCTCTCTCTCATTTGTATACTCTGGCTCAAATGTCTCGCCACCCGTGAGATTTCAGAGCGAGACTTCTGTTTCTGGTTACTCAAAAAGGATCGTCCTTTTTTGTTAAAGAGTAAGATCTTTTTAGGGATAATTTCCGTAATGTAGTCGGACACCTTGAGTAACAATCTGAACCTGTCGGTGGCAAAAACAAGCACTTTTAGTGGACGTACTTTGATCGGGCACAGTTGCCCCAGGGGATTATGTCGGCCGTATCGCGGCTACTGCGGAGGCTATCTACTGCGGAGGCTATCTACTGGACTGATTCCAAAGGTTTTTGCTCCTATGAGACATTTCAACACCCGAATTTGTAAAAAAATAAATAAAAATAGGGCCCAGGTTTAAAAATACCGAACTTCTGCTTTAAGTCGGCATTGGTTAGGCTAAAAAAAATAAAGATTTGGAGGTGGAGGCAGCTTGACGCTACATTAGTTGCTACTAGCAAAACAATCTTATAGCAGTTGAGATGCCTTGTGGGAGATGTAGGCAACACGTTTTGACGAGGAAGAAGTGTGCATGGATTAAAAACGACAATATCTCTCGTTCTGCTGCAACAATTTAGATCATTTAAAAAAACCTGTTAGTTGCTCCACAAAGTTAAAGGAGTGCAATGATAGAAATCAACCAATAGGGGGCGCCGGTTTAGCTCAGTGGCTAAATTGCGTGGTTCAACTCTCACCCTCTGCCCTTCGCCGCGTCATCCCCCACTCTCTTTCCGACACTTTCCACCTGCCTCTCTCTCTCTCTCTCTCTCTCTCTCTCTCTCTCTCTCTCTCTCTCTCTCTCTCTCTCTCAATAAGGGCATAAAAGGCCAGAAAATTTTATTTTTATTTATTTTATTTTTTTTACCCTCAAATATCAACATCCGTATTTGCTTCAAAAATCCAATATTCTCAGGTTATTCCAACCACGTTATGTTGCTTATATAATAATGCATCAGTTATAATAATCTAACCAGACTCTTGATACCTTCATGATACTTTTTATTGAGGTAAATTTAGATGCAGGACTTTTACTTGTAACAGATTATTTTCACAGTGTAATATTGAAACCTTAATGAGTCCGTTAGCCGTCACTGCATACATTTCAAAACTGCTGCGTCACCCAAAACACCCTGACATGTCCAGCTTTAAATTTTGAATGTCAGTCTGATCTTTTATCATGAAGTAGCTCCGCTGTGTGAACTCCATGTGTGCTAAACACATTTTGTGAAATGGCTCCTTTTATTTGATTGAGCTAGCAGATGTCATTTTAGCTCCCCACACTCTGGCTGCCTTCCTGTTTGAGTGCGCTGTAATGGTCCCTGGGCAGCTCACCGCTTCCTGAACTCGGCGAGCGGAAGCTTTCTGCATCAATTTCACTTTGAAGATGCCATATCAGTCGCGTAATTCGACTAGCAAGGGAAACTTGAAAGGTTATTGTTTCCTGTTGTCTGCTGAATGACTTTATCCCAGACTTGTCCAGCGGTTTCATCATGCACTGACGTCAACTGGCACACGCAGAGATGGACAGATTTAGTTTCTGCTGTTGGGACGTGTCCAAATCGCTTTCTCAGTGCCACAGACGATCAAAACACAGAAAACACTTGACTGAAACTCTTAATGTGGCTGTATCTGCACGTTCTGAATGATTGTATCAGCCTTTCATGGTGCACCTGTTCCTCGTTCGCACTTCTATCACCTGCGTGTGAGAACATATGTCAAAACGCATCTCTGCAGAAATTGCTTGCACCTGTCTGAGGAAGCACTATCAGGAATGTGTCGGTCAGGTGTCTCTGGCGTCGTGTTAGCCGGTGCACAGAGGTTATTTCAGGACATCCGTCTTCAGAGGAATGCGGGCCGTCTGACTGCACGGTGCCACGTTGGGCTCCCACCTGTTGTAATTGGATTAGATGTTCTCCGTCAGTCATAGTTTGGCCGTGTTCACTCTTCCATCCCCTCCCATTGTTTCAGGGGCGTTCCAGATCTGTTTTATTAGCATGCAACCAGGGCAGCATACATTTTTAGCTCCGTTATTGAAGTGTGCCTCGCTCTTCAGGTTGCTGTTGTTTTAGGTGCTCTTTTAAGAAGTTCCTTTGAAAAGCACAAAGGCTTTGATCCCTTTGTGCTTTACGGACCCACCCAGCTTTGCTCGCTGTACAATTTCCCTCAGATTTCTCCTCCCCACTGTGGCCCACTGGCCTGAAGGGCGAAATCCTTGGATTGTGATAATCCCAGGCAGACGTAGATCAAACAGTGGATGAAAAGCTGAGGATCTGTTTGCTCCAGGGCCAGGATTGTAGCCTTCAGTATCATTCACATTAATATGACTGAACTAAGGTTTTTTTAATGAGCTGCTGCTCGACCGTCTTTGACTTGTTATTGTGGTAAGGTTGAAGAAAACTGACCCAATTCTACGACTCTTAAACAGTAGCAACAATCTACCCTCATCAATGACTACTCCAATCGTCATATGGCTTGTAATAAGTTTAGGGTTAGCAACACTAAGTCAGTTAATTACAGAAGAAGAGGGTGGTTAGAAATATCATCTGTATTGTTAATTTTTTTGCTCCCTCCTCTCATCATGAGACCACTTGTTCATCAAATCCCAAAGATGAGCATTTTTCTATTTCAAAATCCCAAAATAAAGGCCAGGAAGCTTCGCCAGTAATCATTGACACTGATGAGCAACGACAACCACTGAAAAGTTTGGTTTTTAAGTGAGATGTCTCGACAGCTTTTGGATGACTCCCATCAACTTTGGTAAATATATTCATGGTTCCTAGAATAAACCCTCAAGACTTTGGTGATCCCCCGGCTGTTCATGGAGCACCACCAGCAGGTCAAGGCATTAATTTATCAAGTGAAAAAACATCTACCAGATGGACTGACAGTCATGATTCCCAGACAAAGTGTCCAAAAATGTTGATGATCCTCTGATTTTTCTTCTAGCACAACAAATGTCTTTTATATTTCTGGATGTTTTATGGATTGCTTTGGTACAGGCAGTCTTGCCCCCCTCAGGAGGAAAACTTTGGTGATCCTGCCACTCATCAAATAGCTGCAAAATTTCAAATGACATTCCCATCTAACTCAGCTGTACTTTTAGTTTAGTGTATAGTTAATGTTAGCACGCTAACAAACTGAATGAAGATGGTGAACAAACATTACAACTGTTAAACAAAAGCATGTTAGCATTGTCATTGATCTTAATGCTAGTCCTAGTATGGGAATTTGCACACAAAGTCCTGTTGTTATAATATTAGTATATTTAATGTTGGCATGCTAGCACACTAAACTAAGATGGTTTCAAATAGTAACAGTATTATGCTTCTTAAACGCTAGCATGCTAGCGTTGTTACTGTGAACAAGTTACCATGCTAGGAGTAGCATTAAGATCAAAGTCCTGTTGTTATAATATTCTTATAATTAATGTTAGCATGCTAACACACTAAACAAAGATGGTTTCCAATGGTAAAAATGATAACCGTTAGACACTAGCATGCATTGCTAGCATGCTAGCATTGTTATTGTGAACAAGTTACCATGCATTAGCATTTACAGTAGCTGTAAAAATGCTAAGATTAAAAATAACAACTGGATAACAACAGTACTAAGACACTTAGCTAAGATGTTTACATACCTGTTAAAAAATTATGGCATACTAGAATAAGCATTTAAGCTAGCAAGCCTTAATACCACTTTACAGAGATGCTAGCATGGCTGTAGAAATGTGTTGAATTGCATGAATGGGGAAAGCACTTTTTGAACTCTTACTTTGGTGTTTAAAAAAACAATATCAACAAAATCCAATGTGTTTTAAAGCCAGAAACCAAGGCCAACCTCCATGATTAATTGATACGTATCAACCATGCCATCATACCAGGTGGAATAAGGTTATTTTTGTGTGTTTATTCCAGGCCAAGGAACGAGTCATTCGATCCCAGTTTGCGTGCACATACAAAGATGAAGAACTTCCACTCAACCGTGTACTGGAGTTCCCCAGCACCAGCCAGGTCCCCACCTGTGTGCACCCAGCACCCAAACCCAAAACCATCCCAGCTGTGGATGAGGAGTGCAGCTCTGATGTAGAAGAGACAACCACAGGTACAGATTTAACCTTACTTTATCAAATCCTACAGGTACTTTTAATGTGCTTCACTGCATGCAGACAAAAAGGCCTCAAACGGGAGAGTTTTGTGTTTCCTCTGACGTCAGACAGCTGGACTGAAGCCCAGTTACACCTTCTCAGCTCCAGCCTTGACCCCTTCCCAGCCCCAGCCCTGGGACTGGTGCTTATACCATTATATTAAATGAGTCCCCCATTCTATAAAACCAGCTAACGTCCACATCTGTAGTAAAAACCACACACGCACACACACACTCACTCACACAGACTTTTTGCACATTTCCCCTTCTGTCTTTTGTTCCGTGGGAAATCAGGCTCGGCTCCATCAGGTTACATGACAGATGTTAAATTTCAACTCCACAGAATAAACACACAGCCGGCTTTAACCAGCAGCTAACGTCAGCAATTTCGTCACAACATGTTCCTTTTCCCCCCCCACCAGGTTGTCACACTTGCTTTTGCTTTGTTTCCATCTTTCCAGACAAGCCTACTTTTACTTCTGAAAATAAGGAGCAGAGCGGCGTACGGCGGGGAGTCGCCCTCGGGCCAAGAAGTGGAAATGCCCAAAACAGAGGCGCAGGAAGTAGAAAAAAACCTGGCGCTCAGATGCAAAACAAGGGCAGCAAGAGAAAGCAGGTGGATTCTGACCAGCATGGGGGATCAGAGAATGAGCCTCCACAGAAGAAACAGCCAACTAGTGTCTCGGTGAAAATGCCGGGCAAGAATGTGAGCAAGGCTTCGAGTAAGAAGAAGCTGATAGCGGGGCAGGGAAAGCTAACCAGCTTCTTCAGAGTCTAATCATTGTTTGTACTGATGTCGTGTTTGTTATCTGGATATACTTGGCATTCACACATCAACAAGATGCATCAGTGTTGGAAACAACTGAACAACACTCCACTTCTAAATGTTCAAATTAGGACAATTGTTAATCTAAATTTAACATTTTAATAACTTGATTGAGGGAATAGCTTTACTTTTTTGGAGACACTTGCTGAGAGGAAAATGATAGGACTGGCACAACTGTCATATCTGTACACTAAATATGAAGCCAGAGTTAGCAGTTGATTAGCTAATAAACAAGCTACAGCTAGCTAGTTTTCAATAACAGACTGGAAGCAGAGGTAAACAGCTAGCAAGCTAACAAGTTAATAGATGCTGGTAGGTAGATCTTTAAGACTTTGTAACTGGGGGAAACAGCTAGTCTTGTTCTGTCCAGTTTCTATGTTAAAACTAAGCTAACCAGCTGCTAGCATTAGCTTGATATTTGGCGTGCAGATCTGTTATTGTATTGATTAAACAAGGCAAAACTTGATGGTGAGATTCCGGTAGACTGACACATCTTTATTATGTATACGTTCAAGTTAGTGTTCATACAGACGATTCTCAATCTAAATGTAATATTTGACTATTTTTTGATAACTTGATTGAGGGACTAGCTTTACTGTGAGTAAGATGACAGGATTGGTACTATCTGTACACTAAATATGAAGCCAGAGCTAGGAGTAGATTAGCTTATGAACAAGCTAGAGCTAGCTAGTTTTGAATAATAGACTAGAAGTAGAGGTAAACAGCTAGCAAGCTAACAGCTAACAACTTAATAAGTAGGTAGGAAGATCTTTAAAACTTCGGACAAAACAAAATAAGCCGTTTCCCCCAGTTACAGTTTCTGTGTTGAAACTAAGCTAACCAGCTGCTAGCATTAGCTTAATATTTAGCGTACAGATCCTTTGGATTAAACATTATGTGTTAGTGAGCTTTATAGAGTCTGGTAGGGTTTTTTTTTTTTTTACATTTTGAACAGAATGAGGCTAACTGTCTTCCAGATTTCTAGTTTGTGTGGTAAGCTTAGCTAATCTCCTGGTGGACCTAGCTTCATAGTTAGCATACATAAAAGTAGCGTCAATGGGGTAGTTTTCTCTCAGCAAGAGGGTGAATATGTGTATATCCTCCAAATTAATAACATTAATTTATTTATCTGATTAATGAGTTGCATTTTGCCTGGAAAAACTATGGTTGGCACAAATATTTCTTATTTATTGTCAATTGATTAACGAAGCAATTTAATGTTTACACACAAGTTTAAGTGACGTTTTTACCCATTTAGCGGTTAGCTGTTACCATTAAATGCAGTTGGCTGCCATGTCAATAGATTACCGATAATCAGGAGTCAAGATATTGTCGGTAAACCTTTTTTTTTTTTTAATCAAGACATGCCGTACTTCACGCTTGAAATGTATTTTTTAGTTTGTATAGTTTATCTATTAAACCTGTAAAATTCCACAATGAAGTCCTCTGTAAATATAACACAGACTTTCGTTTAAATAAACTTTTATTTTGTTTTATATTTTTTGTGCATTCTTAATTTGTACAGGGAAATGCATTTCGGTTTACACATATTATAAGATGGAGATTTTAACAGCACATGCAGTGGGGGGGAACATTTATACCTCCCAGCAGGGTCGGTACACTCTGCCGATCATACACCGCAGCACTGGAACGAGAAGGAAAGACACTTGAATTAGTAAAAAATCAACATCCAGATCAACTTTATTGATGACTTAATTGGAAACTCACTGTCGAGGTCGGTGTTTCTGCGATCAGTTTTCAAACTTTCCCCGACTTGATTGTGGCTCAAGCTTTGGTCTGCGAGCAGAGGGAGGCTCCGGGTGAAGACCGGGTTCAGCCCACGCATACTGTGTCCTTTCAGTCTCATGTCCTGAAAGCATTGATTGGTGATTAGACGTGACACCTTAAGACCACACACATTCCCACACAGCAGGTATTAAAATCTTGATCGCCAGTTTGCAGCTGCTGTAAGCGTATCCGTTCATTCGCAGCACAGGTGTTGGGTCTGTATTTACCCGCGTATCCAAGCCACAGGAACCCCAAATGGAACAAATGTGCTTCCTCGTTTTTACTACATCACAGTGGCCCGTTTTCTTCCACAGCTCCGGTTCACCCAGATGGCTTTGTTCTCTCCATCACGGCCGACTGTTCCCCATTATACCGCAGAGATAACCACCATGTTCACGACGCACTGGGGACGCAGCCGCCAGATAAACTCTTAACACATCGCGGCCAAACGTTTGAGCGAGCACAGATATATCATCATTCTTCCCACTGTGATTCCAATAAATCTTTATGGGCTTGTGATCATTTGACCTTTTCGGCTAATAGTATTTCCCGTTTTTCCAACGCTGCTGTAAAAGATTTTCATAGAAGTGTATGAAATATTGATTTAACAGTGGACAATTGAAAGGGGTCAAATGTTCAGTCACAGGATGGACATAATGATCTCTTTGTTGTTGTTGAACTTTGGTGAGCTGCTAAACTGTTTATAGAGAGAAATCTCACAATAAATACTTATGATGCATGACCGTCACTGGCAGAGCCGAAAGGCTGCAAACAGAGTCCAGCCAGATACAGTTATTTGGGATCAGAATAATCCAAATAGCTGGTAGCTTTGGATTCCATTCATTTGGAGTTTGCCAACAACATTAAAGGGTTAGTTCACGAAAAATAACACAAACGTGTCCAGGGTAACAGTTATTTCTTTGGTAACAGTAGTTCAAATGGAAACAAGCTGTTATTATCTCATGTATTATTTCATTATGCGTTGTTTTTGGAAAGACAAACTGCTTTTTAATTTTTTAATCCAGTTTTTCTGTGCTTTGACCCTGAGAACAACGCAACACGCTCCACCATCCCCGAGAGTTGCCAGGTTGTGAAAAGTAAACCTGATGAACTCAAGAGCTACAGAGGCTTTTCACAACCTGGCACCCCAAATATTTTTCTTTACACAGCTTATAACTTATATTTATAGTATAAGTCAATCATTTATTAGCCTCCTGAGACGAGTGCTCTTGTTTTCAGTATGAAAAATAAACATTAAGTACGACTTTAAAAGGATGATGCTATAATACAGGGAAAATTGGGTTATCTTAGTGTTTGAAACGATAACGAATTTAACAGCTAGAGGTTCGTGGTTTGAACGAAGTGGGCCTTTCTGTGTGGAGTTTGCTTGTTCTCCCCGTGCATGCGTGGGTTCTCTCCGGAGACTCCAGCTTCCTCCCACAGTCCAAGGACATGCTCGTTAGGTTCACTGGTGACTCAAAATTTCCCGTAGGTGTGAACCTGAGCGTGAAAGGTCGTCTGTCTCTGTGTGTCAGCCCTGTGATTGACTGACGAGTCCAGGGTGTACCCTGCCCCTCGCCCAATGACGGCTGGAATTGGCTCCAGCCTGTCTTCCCATGCTATGTTTATTTACACGTTTAATTTGCAAGAACAATCATGAAGTCCCAATGTCCTCAAACGAGCACCAGAGAGCGTTTAAGCTCAAGTTTGTGCGACATGTCACAAACACAATTAAGCTGAAGAAAGAGCCTTGTTGGACTTGGTGGAGATGGCTGCCATCTTGTTTTTACACTGATTAGTGTACTTTCCTTTTGCTAGCTCTAGTTTGCCTACAAAAGCTTCTACAACCGAGGACAGCAGGTCTAAATTAAGAATATTTAAGTATAAGGTGTCGAAAAACCTAAAATATAACGTCTTTAAAGGGTACCTTAAAGCTTCTAGCCGTCCTGTGTCCTCTTATAAACAGATTCCAACGTTAAAAAGTCTTACATTTACGATGAAATACTTACTGATATGATGACGATTTTCGGACTTCCATCTTCATCCCTCACGTTGCTGTCCAGCACACTTCGTCTGTACACAGCGGGCTCAGTCAAAGGCCCGTCCTCCAGCACCAGACTCAGGCCGTCTTGCTCTGCCACGCCGTCTTCTGCTTTAGTTGCAGGCATGGCTGCAGTCACCGAGTGGCTGCTCAGCTCAGAGAACAGCACCAGAGTGTACAGGACGGAGTAGACGGAGATCATGATATCTACAATGTTGAGCTCGACAGTTTCTGACTGATCTCTCGGCTAGCGACTGTTATCTCTAGGCCTTTCTGCCGTCTTATATATTCAGTGATCGAGCATTTGGCTTACAACTTCAAATTTAAAGGTCATGTCTCCTGCAGATGTGCGTCGATCTTAAAGGTCGGTGGTCACAGGAAGGGTAAAGGTCAAAGCAGATGTCTTGTAATCGTGTTCCTTTGCAAAGAAAATTGTGAATAGCTCTATTTTGTCTATTTGGAGACGTGATGATTCAAGGGGATAAAGAAAGGCTGCTCACAGGGGGTCAAAGGGCACGATGTTTTCCTTTAAAATCCACATGCTGTAATGAACCCAGCAGGTAACAGAACAGAGACTCATTGAGCGGCCTTAGTGAGTCATTTTCTCTGAATGGTAAGCGTAGCTGAATAAAATCCTGTGATGGATAATCCCCAAAGAAAAAATTCTTAACATTAGCTGCTGGTGTGGCTAATAACAACAGAGTAATACTTCTTTAATGTTGCTAAATATGACGTCAAAGCCAGGAGGTGGTTAGCTTAGCATAAAGACTGGAAACAGAGTGAGACAGCTAGCCTGGCTCTACCCAAAGGTTAAATAAACTTATAATAAATAACGTATTAATTGGTGTATCTTGTTTGTAACTTCCTGGAGTCTTGTCAGTGGAGTTTCCAGGAAGTCACAGTGCCCAGCCGAGAAACAAACCGTCGTTTGTCTCTTTCATCTCTCCCTCTCCCTCTATTCAACTTTCTCGGCCCAGCCAGTCATGGCAGACGGCTTTCCATCAATGAGTCTGATTCTTCTCGAGGTTTCTTCCTGGTAAAAGCTAGTTTTTTCTCGCCACTGTTATATTACAATTTGGCGCTATATGAATAAAAATTAACTGATTCATTGCTAACCTTTGTAACACCATAGCTGTGTCCCAATTCGGGCTGCATCCTTCCAAGGACGTATTTGAAGGCCGGTTGTGTCACAGGGGCACGTTGAAGACCACGAAGGATCCATCAGGTGCTTCTCTCGAGCGGCCAAAGAACACACTTTTAAATTTTTTGGTTTCAGCTCAATTGAATAGTTGGAGACCCAAATATTAAAACATGTCATGAGCCTAAAATTATCTTTAAAATATGAGGTTAAGTTACACAACGTTAGTTATGATAGCTAGTTAGCCTGCTATCTACCTGTTGCTAGGCGACAGGAGTGACTTAAGAGTAAGGGCGGGAACAGATGAAGATGCAAACAGGAAATCCTCCGTAGACCAGAGCGTCTCATTTCAGTTCAGCCTTCGCGTCTACACAGGCTACGAATGACTCATCCTCCGTAGACCGCATCCTTTGAAGGATGCAACCCCTGAACTGAGACACAGCTAATGTCTCGCTTCTTATTAGCCATGCTAGCAGCATCGCTCAAGCGATGGTAAAGTTGGTTTGTTAGTTGAGCTAGCTCTTTGTTCCAAAATGCACAAAAATTTCATGGCAAAAGTTGTAGATAACCTGAATTTCGTGGTTCCCTTACTTTCCCTCTAGTGCCACCAGATAGTTAACATGTGCGGGTTTGAGTTAAATGTCTTAGAAACTATTGGATGGATTGTTTTCAAATTTAATTGAAATATTCATGCCCCCCTAAGGATTAATTCTTTGTGATCCCTGTATGTTTCATCTTGTGTTATCATCAGGTCAAAGGCTACGTTTGTTCACTACTTCTGTTTATGAGAAAAGCTGCAAAACAAATTCCCATTAGCCTTAGCATGCTAACATTGATCAACTATCACTTACCTACAGCTAAAATGCTAACTAAGATAACGAACTGGTAACATTACTCCTGCTTAACATCTTCGTATTAGCTGTGTCATGGTGGCTATGTTAGCATGCTGATGTTAGCTCACCGAACTGCTGTGCCCAAGTGTAGCTTCAACGGGATACTAGCATAGCGGTAGATTCTCACTCTTTTAACACTATTTCTGAATAAATCAGACGAACAATTTGTTAATTACTTAACTTAATCGATGCTAGTCGGCTTGATTTGTAACTTTCGAAGAGACAGGCTAACGTACGCTGTTTCAGGCCTTCAGGCTTAGGTAAGCTCATGTTTATTTTACAGATATGAGTAGTTTCAAGCTTCTCAACTCACTCTTAACAATAAAGCAAATACAAGTTTCCCAAAATGTAAAATCTGATCTCCCCAGCTCTGTGATCAAGCCTTCGGGCCGTTTGACAGACAAGCACCCACACCAAGGTGGCGTTCATCAGCTGATATTAAAGGCGGAGGCCTCTCTGTTGACATAGCTCCTCGCAGGCTTCTTTTGGGCTCAAAAGGCTTACCTTATTAACATCACAGGAGCCTCAGGGCAGGGGATGGAGAGCCGGGACATGAATAATAGCTATTGAACTCAGCTGAAGTGATTTTACTTGGAGCGGTCAGCCTTTATTTTGTAAGTATTATTGTTGGAGGGCGAGGGCTTCTACTGAAGGACTGAACTTGTCCACAGGGGCACGGCCGTTCCAGCAGAAGCACAACTGAACTTGTGAGCTTCGCGCTCTGTTGTTGTAACCTTTCTCGCTCTTCCTGATAATCTCTCCCTCCCTTTTCCCATATTTCTACTGATGCACGCTGTATTAATGTGCTGTTACGGACAGTGGACACCCTGCAAATCAATGCCACCTATCAGCTTCCTTGGCGCTTGAACTGAGAAGATTCAACGAACTCTGAGCCGCGGTGAAGGTCTTTATCTCGCAACTGTGATTTTTCCCTGCTGTGAATTTCTAAGAAATCATTACCATAATTTTCTAACAAAGAACATTAGCAAAAGAGGCCAAGAGTCAAATAATCTTATGAGGACCAGATGTGATTTGGTGGAAATCCATGAACATTATTTACTAAATCTTTGTTTCCACAACGCAGCTCGTCAAATCCTCGAAGGATGCCAGTAAACTTTATTCAACTACTGACTCTGCTGCTGCTGCTGATTTACATTTGGTCCTGTTTGTAAGCACATATAATTGCGTCCAGATTCGACTTTGCTTCATGCATGGTTTAAATTTTGAACTGGTGGAAGCTGCGGAGTAGCTTTTTCATCAGCTCTGTCAGCTGCTTGCATCACCTGTCAGTCGTCGGTGCAGTATTTCAATCACACCGCCTACGTCTTTGTGCGTAAGGAGACCTCAGAAGTCCGGGCCTATGACATCAGTAGCAGCATTGTTTTATAATCCTCCGGGGGCCAACACATTATTTCCCCGTCCTGTATTAACACACTGCCTTTCATCACCGACACTCGTCTTCTGAAGAGGAAAAAAAAAGCATATACTGTCGCAGCAGACGGGGAACCAGCTCCAGTTCCAGGGAAATGTGGTGCGCTGATGCTCCACGCGTGATGTTTGATACCTGTGTTGGTGCCAGGAGCCGGCGTGCTGCATTCGGGTGCACGAAAAGTGTGGGGGGGTTGCATTTTGGGCAGGATTTTTTTTTGCTGCCCAGAGAACAGACCGTGGTTTCCTGGAACAATGCAGCTGATGAGAGTCCCTCCAAGGAAAATAAGGCTCTGACATCATGGGTTCTTAAAGCACACAGCTGAGCCAACACTCGCTCCTGCTATAATCAAGCCTCAGTGAATTTCCACTGTCGACTGAAACTGGGAGAATCTCCTCTTATGGTTGAGACACTTTTTTTTTCTTTAATCTAACTGCTAACATTCCTGCTGCAGCTTAAACTTCACAGTGCACTTGTTGGACTCCTCCTGTGTCTGTACTTCCTGTTACATCTGGCCTCGGTGCACGATAACAATAAAATGTGACACTTGTACATTTGTCACGATCAGCTCATCGCCAGCCAAGAGTGGATGCTAGCCTCAGATTTGGGACTAAAGGCAGCAATTGCTGAGTTGACAAGCAGCAAAAGTGAAACCCAAACGAGTGAACTCCTGTGTGTCCTACTGGAAAGAAAGCTGAATGTTTAAAGACTGATGAAGCCTTACAACCGCTTTTCCTGTAAAACAACCAGTAGAATAAGTAGTAAAATTGGTGAGTGTAGTAAAACAGACCACAAGGTCATTCAAAAGACAATTGTGTGCTTAAGATGAGGAGTTGAAGAGTGTGGAGAGATTGTGTTTCAGGGCTCGGTCCAAATTCTGTGTCCTCAGATGCACTGGGTCCTGAGTGCACGCAGATCAATGGGAACGGATTGTGTTCTTCCCAGAACCATCCTGGTTCTTGAGGTTATTCAAACATGTTTGTGTTGCGCTTCTCGAGCCACCGTGCAATCCAAAATTAGCACATGTAAGAGGACAAACATTTTAAAGGCAATGTAAAGCTGTATAATTAATAAACCTGGATGATGCTGTGCGTCCGTGTTCACTTTACTTTACTTGGCTTGTTTGTTATGGCTTGGTCTCTGCCCAGGTTTCTCTGCACACAATTTCTCTCAGATTTATTTGAACTCTAAATCTTGCAAGCTTGCAGCCTGCAATTGGACCATTAGGGTGAGATAATTGATCTTGTATTAGTCATACAGAAGGATGAAATAACATCCAGGATGGACGGGATGACCCGGACCTCGCCGACCTCCCTGGTGCTCCAAATTTTGATCGTCTGCCTGCGTCTCCCCTTTTACATTTGTGTGGATAAAATGCTGACAGTGAGTGAGTGAGGGACGTGTGCTGTCACTGTGAGCATCCCTCCAAAGAGCTGAACGTGCAGCTCCGGCCTTCAGGGAGCACCACGCCCCGCTCTGCTTGCTTTGGCAGACCCCGTCACCTCTTAGGAAGCATCACTCTGTCATTCAGCGACACGCAGCACGCTCTGTTTCATACGTGCATAAAGCTCGCAGCCTAATGTATGGCTGAAATAACTTGGGAGATTTGCACATGCTTAAGAGATAAACCTCAGCTTTGTAATTATCTGCTGTTTATGTGTCTGAGTCCGCAGGGTTCCTCATAAAAGCTGTATGGAGTAACATGTTGCGTAATAGAGGGAGTAATGTCTTTACAGGATGATGTGTCCCCGGAGGTTTTATGAGTGTACGTGCACGCTGCATGAAACAAACTCTCCAGTCATTTCTGTGATGTTGACAAGTGGTTTATTCAGCAGGAATGGTGAACAATTTGTCAGTATTTTTTTTTCTACAGAAGGCATTCGAGCACCATAAATAACAGCGCTGTAATCAAACAGTTTCTTGGACAGTGAGCTTCAGGAAATTACATTTTCTCATTAAACGTCTCGCAGAGCAAAGAATGTCTCATTAACTCCCACTTTATTGATTGTTTTGCACAAGTGACAGACATTTGAATGGTTCATGGTCACGTGATTGGAAGCCGGTTGCTGTAGCTGTCTCCATCGCTGCTCCAAATATACCTCTGAGGAACATTTGTCTGGCTCATTTTGCCAAGCTGTATTTATTTCAGGTACCAGAGACAGTGTGTGAAAGGTGTTTTTGTAGCTGCAGTGCAGTTCAGACAAGGATGGCATACTTAAAGATCTGGTTTAGTTCATGGTTTACTTATAATGACGAGGTTCTCATTAGAAAGTCTTTGGTTTGTACTTTAAATCTGAAGATCTGGGAGGATCAGACTTGTTCTCCAGCCAGCTTCTTTTTTATTTCAGCCGCCAGGTCGACTGAATTCATAAGAAATAGACAACAAAGTGCATATTCAGATTTTAAAACCCTAATCATGACAGAAAAAACATTATCTAACAAATGTTTTGGTCGAAATAAATTAAACTCCTGGCTTATTCTTAAAGCGAGATTATGTAACTTTCCAAGCCAAGAAATATTCCTCCTCCTACAATTTAAGAGTTGACCAATAAGCTAGCTTACGCAGGCTAACACAAGCTAATTTTAGCAAACTTTAAAAAGACAAGCACTTAGGGAAAATATACTTGGTTGCAATCTTGCTGAGATTTAGATAAGACTGTTATTATCATATCTTTAAGTGAAATATTAGGCTATAACCAGAAGTGAGTTAGCTTAGCCTAGCATGAAGACTGGAAACAGCTAGCTTGGCTCTGTCCAACAGCCACGCTACAGTTCACACAGTAACAGATTTATCTATAAAAACACACTGAGGTGAAAGAACGAGCTTAATTTATACTTGTGAGTCGAATTAAGGTAAAGGGTACGCCTTAGCCTACGCCGTTTTACTTGTTAGCTAAAATGCTAAGAAATGTTGAACAACAGTAATGTTAACTGAAAATATTTCAATGCAGAAAATATGCATACACAATATGACTATAGAGAGTTCTTGATAGGCTTTAAATACTAGCTCGAAACTAGCCACCAGCTGCTTTTTCTGAGGCTTGCTATGCTAGCAAGTGGACCAATCACAGCAGCTGTGGTCGGAGTTGCCGCACTTTGTAATATTTACTGGGGAGGTACACCTCTGGTTGTTGCTAAAGTGTTCGGTGTTGATTTAACAGTCAAATCTGGGTTTAGTGGTGTTAGGTGGCTTTTGCTAACTTTGGACAGAGGTGATTCCACTTGTTTCTGTGCTAAGCTAAGCTAGCTACTACTGGAGACTTGTGTTGTTGACCTTTTCAAGTGATTCCCGCAAAATTTAAGACCATTTCTTTTAGCTAGCTGCTGCGTTAGCGAGGAAATACGCCGACCTTATGGTTGTTAGCTACTCGTAACACTACATTTCAACTTGCTCAAAATGAACTTAACGTCTTTGAAGCATCTAAGCAAGAGAATCTTGGGAAATGAAGTCCAATTCAGTATGCTATGTTCTTGTAATTACCATTTTTCGCCAGAGTGGCCGCTGTTCAGCAAAAGTTACATAGTCTCGCGTTAAGTGTTTTTAATAATACCTTGGCTTCCAGTGAAGTGCATGTACACACACATCTCAGGACAGACAAAAGCACACCATGAGTTTTAACAATCTCAATACAATTGGAAGAATCACAGTTCACAGTACTTTTGTCAAGTTATTTGGCATAAGGGAAGTATGTTGAGAAAATAATTCAAAAACAGTAGAAAAAATAGCATTTTGCCTTCTTGGGACCACAACGTTGTATTTTCTTTTTTTTTTTTAATCTCCATGCATTCACAGATTTCACACAGATACATTTACTCGCTTACACGACTACCTTATTGAACAGCTTACAAATAAAAACACTATTAAAATGGTGGCCACAAGGCTGTGCAAAAGGGAAGACCTCCGATGTAAGCCCTGCCATCTGTCCGTCTTTAGCCATCTCTTGCAAGTAACAAACTACAAAATAGCACCATTATACAGTGGATAGGATTCTTAATACAGTTTTGTTATATGAAACCATCATGTACAATGAATGATAGTAATGCATAGGTTAACATAAATGGGAGTACTGTTTGATTATACACAGGCAGAGGAGGCAGAGCCAGAGATGAGACGTCTTGGGCGTTTTTTTTGTGAGATAAAATTACTGTAAATCCACACGGAGGCTTGAACAAACAGGCATGACTGTCAGTCCTCATGCTAGGACTTCTCAGAACTGGCTTTTTATGAAACATGTGTGTTTGTGTGCGCTTGACCTTTGCTCACAGTTACACAACTCTCATTTACACTGGGGGTGCTTTGTATGTGTTTGTGTACTGTTATATGTGTTCCGTACCTCGCATCCACAGGAAGACTCGGGAAGCTTGCAATATTTACCAAATCATGTAACCTTGTGTTTCGTCTGTGGACTTTGTAATTGATGCTTTGAGGTTTTTATGCTACTTTTGCCACGGGGCGACAGTCTGAAGTCTCTGAAGCTCTCAGCCTCTCTAAGCTAACAAAATATATCAGGCCAAGATCGTTCAATCATTAAGCTCTGGATCCGTCTGGCTTTTGTTAGAGCCTCTCTTTCTCTTTAAAACTTCGCTGAATTGATTTTTTGTTGACTTGCTGTGACTAAACCTTCATGACTTGCGTTTAACCTTGAACACAGGCCTGCACTCAGACTCGAATGTTGATCGCCAGCCACTGGATTGTTGACAAAGAAAAATCTGATTTGGCCCCGGTGGTGACATGTGAAACGGATGCAGACGACAAACATTTTGCCTGATTGTCGCTATTTGACTTATTCCACTGACTTATGCCAGATGCACTTTGATTCCACTGAATGACCCATTTCTGACAACCAACCAAGCACCATGCACGAACAGGCCAAGAAACTTTAACTCAATTTGCTCCTGGTTATTTAGTTTTTCAGATTTTGCAAACAGGGAAAAGCCCAATCATGTTTTGGTAGTACCCTCTGTTCCTAAAAAATCCCCCCTAATGGTGCTTGATCTGTTGTTCCAGAAGTTTCTGGATTGTAGTCTTCAGGCTCTCAACACTTCCTGAAGCTTAGGTGGGATTTGGATTGGACTCGAACCTTCAAGGTTTCCACTTGGATAGAAGGACGCTGCTTTTTGTCAATGAAGAGTAGAGATTTTACTGAAGGTAAATAGCTGATAACCAAGTGTCCTTTAAGGGGAGCCTTTTCTTACTAATTAAAAACATCGTCAGCAATGCGTGGCGCACAAAAATAAACTCTTAGATTAAGATAATCAGATTTTACTGGGGTAGTAGACCGTTGACTAAGTATCCTGTCTTACAAAAGGAAGCAATCCACTCTCTCAATTAAAAAGATTTACCTCCGCGAAGTTCAGCGGACAGGACGGACCATTTATTTCAAACATTAGCCTGCCGCTCTCTGACTGGCTGAAGCCCAAATCCGTTCCCATCATTTTCCTGGAGCCAGGGGATGCTGCAGCTCACACATGGAGGTATAATAAGCTCTTGTTCGTGTCTCAGCAGCTAAACTAGTCTGTTACATTGCATTAACAAAGAATTCCTCCCGATATGGAATGGTGCAGTGTATTAAAATAATCACAAGATCCCTCATCAAACCCTTAAAACACCACTTAGCTCTCCGTTTGCAATCATTTTCAAGAGCATTTCAGACCATTCCTCTTAGTTTTGTTTTACAGTGAACCATTCCAACGGGGTACCAGGTAAGGCCACTCCCTTCTCTCTTCCCAGGTCGCTGGGCGTTTGTCCATTCGCTGCTTCCCTACATTCTGTAATTTCTGCCCCCCGTGTTGCCTCGACTTGAGTTTTTCGGATGCACTTCCTGCAACACAAGAGAAACAAAGTGGTTAAACCAAGCAGGCTTCAAAATGTGGTAGGTGGTGGTGAAATCACATTTATGTGTAAACTTAGGAAGCTAGGTGAAAGCATATTAGCCTAGCTTGCTAGCTCCCCCTGCTTTGAGTTGCAATGGGTGCAGCATGGGTTCTCCAGAATGCGTTAAACGTAAATGTGTCTAAAATGCAAACAGAAATGTCTCTTTCTTCGTTTGTATGAAAGCCAGAAAGCTATAGGACTAGCATAGGCTATGCTACTAACATGTTAACTGCCTGTCTCCTTGGCTTGAGTTGTTATTCCAATGAAATGGTTTATCTGCTTCTGAGACAGTGCACAGCAACCTATAAATGAATGAAAAGACGAGCGATGTGGAAGCCTCTGCACACGTAGATGCAGCGCTTCATCTCCGCCACCTCGCATGTGCCAGTCTGTTATGGTGAGACGGCAGAATTTCAGCACATAATGTACAGTAGCAGAGTGGAGATCCTGCCTGGGGAGCGCGAGTGCCGCTGGGTCTACCACAAAAACCACTTAGTTCCTTCTCTTGCTAATGGTTTTCTTTTTTGAGAGAAGGGCAAAAAGCACACGGTCCAATCTTAAAAGGATCACACCATCCTGCTGGTTGGCAACTTGGGGATGAATCACAGTCCACATTTAGACTTCACGCTTTCTTTCTTTGGACTGGAGACTAAGATTGCAGAGCTAAGATTTTTTTAAATAGTTCAAAAATAAATAAAATTAGAGGAAATGTATCTTCTGGCGTGCGTACCTTGAAGGATGAATGACTATGTCCAGCTGCAGGTCTCTGTAGAAGGAAAATAAAACCGCTCGAGTTAGATGATTTCTATTGCTATACAGAAAGCAGCTAGTAAACGTGAACCTACTGAACCCTCAAAGTAACGGTACAACAGTTTGGAAAATTAGCTCAAAGAGATGAAAAGTTTGAGACCTCTCTCAAGTCTTAAAGCTGCAGCGTCAGCCAGTTAGCTTAGCTTAGCATGAGGCAGGAAACAGGGGGGATCAGCTAGCCTTGTGCTGCTTTTTAGGTTATGCGCAAGACTTTTTCTTGGGAGTTTGGGCTAGCTGATTCCCCAGTCTTTATGCTAAGCTAAGCTAACCATCAGCTTCCTGAGACATGAGTGGGGTATCAATCTTCTCATCTCACTCTCTGCAACATTCATCTAACACTACGATTTCTTTAGTATAACAGGATATTATGTGCAGAAACCACTAAACTATCAATCCTATTCTCTGTTGTTCTTCCACATTGTTAGTGTATCTGTTTGGTGCCGTGCTCACCTTCTTGTTTTTTGTCTTGTCTGGCTGCTGTGCTGTCCTACGCTCTGTGCCTTTGTCCACTTTGTGCCCTGCGGTACTAACCTTAGGTGCTCTTGGTATATCTGTGTGGCGCTGTGCACGCACAGAGCGAGCAGCCTTGCTAGTCTTGGCAGGTGCACAGTACATCTCCAGGCGCCGCAGCTCACAGCTCTGGAAGCAGCACTCGTCCACAATGCCACGTGACCGCCGTGCATTGGGCCCGTAGCCTGTTGGTTTACCTGTTTGAGAAGAACAGCGAGTTTAGTGAGTAACGGAGGAGACGGGTACGTTTTAGCAACATAAAACAAGCTGAATTTATGACACTATAATCTGATAATTTACTAAACCTTTATACTGAGCAACTATTGTTAGGTGTGGATAACCCCAAATGTTGTTTTTACCCTCTTAAAACCGAAAACACATTTTGTTTATTAGCTAACTTGAGCTGCAACGGTGGACTAGCATACACCTTACAGTTGAAACACTCACTACTTCTATGTCAAGCAGCATTTCATACATGTCTTATTGAGGGTTACAGATTACGTAAAAAGAGTAGCCAACCAACTGCATGTGCCTGAGTCGCTATATCAAAGTGCAAGCTAACGTTAGGCTAGCTCACACCAAACACCACAGAACTTGTAAGCTAGCGCTACAGTTTAGCAACTTCTACAGCAGGTGTAGCAACAGTAACAAAGAGGGAAAGGGTTGAGAGTGCAGTCAATTTAACTGCTATGATTCAGATTCCCCCCTCAATGCTTAATATATTTCTAGCAGAGTTAATCAAACTCATTTTGGCTCGTGGCCAATCAGTATGCTTGAAATAAAAGCTCTGAAACCGGCCGGGTCATGGGTACGATTCCGTAGATATATAAACAGCCTTAATGTCATGGATTTCCTCTGTGTAAAATTTACAGTGTATCACGTTGCTCACTATGGACCCATTTTGGCAGCTGCTTTCTGCACAGAAACGGGGTTGCAGTCGCCCAAACGTTGAGAATATCACGGTCAGCCATTTTGGCCCAGGTGTCTTTTACGGAGAGGCCCGTCCAGCGGTGCCAAACCACAAGCCTTCTGGGCCAGATCAACCTGCAGGAACAGCCAGGCAGGTTTTTGAGGTTGTTCCCCTCCCGCCTGCCCAACCGTTCATTCACATTTTCATTTGGCAGCAGCCTGGGTACCCTGGAGTTTCTCTGGTAGCACATTGATGCCGAATCATTGGCATGATGCACCTCGAAGGCCAAGAAACAACCCTGTTTAAATGGCAGGTTAAGGCGAGGTGGAAATTGTGTTGTGGTCTGTGTTAATTCACTGAAAAAAATGGGTAAAACATGATTTAAAGGTGTGACACTCGGCCTTTGGACTCGTTGACCACATCGCGTTAATATGATGCCAATCATCACTTTCCAACTGTTACCCCCCAGAGCCCACCCGCTTTTGGTGGCCTTTAGAAAAACTCCCTCTATCCATTTACAATTCCCTGCTCACCTTGTGCAATATAGCCCTGATGGGCTTTTCCCTGTTACCAAATAAAATAATAATAATTTAATATGGCATTTACAAGGAGGAAATGCCTTTCCCTCTCAGAGTTAATAGCTCTTGGCTCAGAAGCCTGCCAGTGCTGACAAAGTGCATTAACTTCTGCTCTCCGTCTGCCTTGTCCTGACAATGTTGTGGACAGAGAGCAGCTTCATTCAGAAACAGAAGCGTCTTTCTCCTTGGACCCCTCCAATCATAAAGCAAAAAGGAAGATAACAGAGGTGTGAATGAACGAGAGGAGAAAGGGGAGAGGCTGTCATGTTGCACATCAGGTAGCATGATGCTAAAAATACATGGTGCACCTGCATTATTTATGGACCAGGAGAACCGGAGTTACCCAGATCTCAAACTGCCCAAATGGGTCCGTTAAATTAAATATGTCACAGAAAAAACACGTACTTTAGCTTTTTGCATTATCATTTGCATTAATTTCAAACACAAATGTATCAGCAGTGATTCCTTTCCACTTTTTTCCCTCTCTTTATAGTCCTTTCAGTCTCCCATGTCATGTATTTTAATGGGACGAGCCTTGGCTGCTGTACTAAAACCTGATGTGAAGAAATTCAGAAAGAGAGAAATACAGCATTGAGCCGTGGTTGGCGATTATATAATGGTTTCTGAAAGCCAAAAGAGGGGCCGTGCCTCGTTGCCTGGCCTGTTTTTCAATCCCTCCCAATAAAGCCCTACAAATTAACATCCGCTATTGTTCTGAAAATAGCTTGCAACCCTGCTGCACAAACAGCTGGAAGGGAGAGAAAAATCAGCTGGCACCGGTTGTAACATGTAGGATAATCAGCTCGGGCAGGTTGGGGAAAAACACGCATATAATAATCAGGTCTAAAAGCTTTGGGAGGTTTTAAACGCTTCAATTCCATGGATAACTGCTGTAATCCCTCATAAACAAGGAGTTGTTTTCTGTGACTGTTGTTTAATAAATATGGGTAAACAACCAATGCTGCCAGTGCTTCCCGCCTTCAGCACTCAGCTGTTTGAAATGGACATAGGATGCATGTTGATGAAAGTCTGATTAGAAAACGTGTGTCAGCGTTGCAGCCATCATGATGAGGCAGAGTGCAGTTATGTATCTCTTAAAAAGTAAAAACTGGTACACTTTCTGCACATTTATAGCCCAGGGACAGAAAGTACATTCTAAGTCTTCAAAGTATCAAAACATTCATAGAAATCTTAAATCTGCCTCTGCCTCTATACGATCTGTATGTACAATCTGTTTCAAACACTCCGTTTCTGGTCGGGGTGTAAATCCCAAGTTTCAACACAAAACAATATCATATCGATACTTTGGACAACGATATGATTCAAAATGTTATGATACGATAGGTTACGATACGATACAATATATTATGATACGATACGTTATGATACGATATGTTATGATGAGATACGATACATTACGATACATTACGATACATTACGATACGTTACATTACGATACTTTACGATATGTTATGATATGATGCGATACATTACGATACATTACATTACATTACATTACATTACGTTACGTTACGTTACGTTACGATACTTTACGATATGTCACGATACGATATTATACTTGCTGATATGACAAAGTCTGCAACGACACGATTTTGATACAATTCAATTCAGGGGCCTTCAATGAATATGATGCAATATCTCTTTAATATAACAGGAACAATAAGTAACAATAACCTGGTGACGTTCCATTGGAATCTAAAATGTTAAAGATGATGATATGGATCAGTATTTCCAATTTGCATGTATGATATTGGATTACCAATTTTTGGATCCATACATCAACCCAGAACGATGTATTGTTACAACCAACATAATTAAGTTTGACCACTTCTGTTGAAAGTTTTGATGTTCTACCAGAAGAAGCATGGACAGAGATTTATTAAGGAAGGGATGGTCCTTTAGAAGCAGTGGATTACTGGGTCAATAGAGATTCAGTTTTGACATAGTGATGTTGTCTAAGGCTTGTGGAAAAAAAGAGGCCACCAAAGTCATTGGTAGAGCATCAGGAGCATTCTGCGTCGGATACCAGCGAGACGATGAAATAAAGTTGAAGAATGCCACTTTGACTAAAACTTCCATGAGTTTGAAGGCTTGTTAAATGCCAAAATAATGCACAGCAGTTGATGATATCACATTGGAATTACCCTATTCACATTACAAATTAACTACCAAGGATGCATTGGCATGAATTTGAGTGACCAATGCTGCACCTTGGCAGATGATGTAACATTGTATTTTGGTAAAAGCTGAGCAAAGAAAACATTTTGTGCAGATGAGCCTTCAATTTACTTGCGGCAATCTTCAAGAGGTCAATTTCAAATTGAATGAGGGGGCTGTAGAAGTTGTTTGAGAAGCTTCCATGCATGTTTGGAACTTTGGAACTCAATGTATTTGCCGTGAATCCAAGCTGACTAAAGGTGCCGTCCTAGACGAATGAGGTGGTTATGAACTTTTCAGAACTACCGTTCAAGTCCTAGAGAATACAAAGAGTAGTCTTTTGGAGTGGTGTATTCCTTTAAATAATTTACATTCGATGTCAATCCGCCTGCATCCCTCTTAACAGAAAAATGCAGCAGAATAAACTCGTGAGACAAAGCGTTTCATCTGATGCCATCTCACGTGGTATTTGACAGCATCAGCACACATAACGTTCATTCCTCTAAGGATCGGCACAGGAGAGAGATGGCTGGACTCCCTCATTCCAGAGTGGCACAAAAAGCATCTGAGTTTTACAGCTTGGTCATGGTCAATAAAAACCAGTGGATTCTTGGAGCCTGTGCACTGCTCTTCCTGCGAAGTGTCAGGCAGTTTACGGCTGGGCAGGGACTGTGAGAGCTGCTAAAGTACTGGAAACTATCTCTTTATCACTGGTACCACAAAGAGTTTATGGCATAAGTGAGGTGTTCCTCACATAACTGCGCCTTCACATTGGATCCAAGTGGGCTGCTACTAAAGTTTAGTGTAATCAAATGGATTTCTTGAGGGTGAATTTGAATCTCAATGATAGCAAAGTGTTAACAAGTCTTAACTGTGGTTGTCAGTTCTTGCACACAATAAATTCTTATTGGCAGGAGCTTGGGTCAAAATCTCTTGACTGAGAAGGAGCCAAAAGAAATCTTGCACACTGTCGGCCATATGTACGCACTTTATTGCTACACCTTTGTGTTAAAAACACAGGGAAGTTTGAACTATTTTCCCATCGAAGGGGACATAGAGGCCAATTCAGTTTCTAGCATAAAGGGCATACCGAATGGCACTGCGTCTTTGTTTAAGTACCACCATCTGGGACTTCCCCAGGGAGGTAAGGGGGGATTGTTCCAACACCATGTAACCCTTTGGTCGTCCTTTGCCTTACTTATGTTTTAGCTATGATCGCAGCCCTTCGAGACATCTTAAATTCTTATAAGGAAAAGGTTTATTTCGCTGGGGTTGGGATGCTCTAAAAACAATTTAGGCTTTGGCGGTGCCTATGCCGGAAGCACAAGAGTAACTTTGTAGACCGACGTAGCTGGACGGCAGCAGGTAAAACCATATCTATTTTTTGGATGGTCCACCGGCCAAGCAAAATGGCAGCCAACTGGGATTTACCTTGGTATGTCAGCTGTTCAGATCACCTCTTCCATAGGGGCATCCCCTGTTTATGTATCTATTATCTTTGGTTATCATGTGGATATAATAACGTGGGGATTTCTTTGGTTCATTTACAGTTGGAACTGTGGACTGACAGACAATTCAGGAGACCACCTAAGTTGAAGGATGCCAGAAAGGTCCAGGACATCAACTATGACTCGACTTGCTGATCTCTGCACTAAAGCAACTTGATATATACTTGTTTTTCTTTATAGAGGTCCAAAATATGTTATTGGATTAAACTGCTGAAGGGTTTCAATGGTAAAGTACTGTTTAGTCCCAGAGTGTCCTCAAATCCCTTGCGACTCAACCTCACCTAATGTTCAGATCTGAATCTGGGAGGATGCCTGCCTGTCCTTTTCATGAGATGCCTCTTTGTTCAGCTGAGAACTCATTCATAGAAGGGTCAGAGATTTTTAGTGAAAATCTTAATTGGAAAACGACACCTTTTCTCTGTGATGGATGAGGACACAGGGTGTCTTTATTCAGATCTATGGTGTGTGTTAAGGTTCAGTGTAAAACAAGTGAGAGGGGGTGGAGAGGGTGTCCTGATCATCCTGTAATCCACATAATCCCCTGCTGCTGACGGACAAGGCCTAGCTATGTGTGTTTGAGTGTGTGCATGTGTGCGTGCATGCATGCAACATGCTGTTTGCACATTCTACCTCTCTCTCCAGCTCCTGTAGCTTTCAGTAAACTCGACAGGGAAAAACACAGAAGAAGAAGACTCATCATAAGCTGCTAAAAGTGATTTCCTCTCTACTTTCTCACTCCAGTTGACTTGCCATTCGCACAAGCCAAAACTACTGAAAATCTCACCACTTTTCATATTTGTAGGCTTGTTTTAGAAGAACTTGGTGTACTAGCAATTAGCTCTTGGCTTAAGATGATGGCCTATTCCATTTTGGGTTCAATAGAGTTTCTGCATCAATCCTTTCGCAGAAATCAGCACTGGGATCATATATCTCACACTCAATCTAGAATAAGTGTGAATATTTTAGCAAGAACTAATAAAATATGAAGTGACTTAGGACAGGGAGCCACTTAGCACTTCTACTTTGGCCAGAAAACTCCCATAACAGATCTGATTCATGGATTGAACATCGCAGTGAAATCATCCCACGATCCTGCCTGCTAAAGCATTACAAAGACAACTGAGGATTTCTAGGTCAGGCTAATAATTGGAAAAACTGACTACGGTTGTGGATTTTCTTATGTTTCATAGACCGCAGTTTGTTTCATTACCTCAAAAAAAAAAATTTCCACCAACTAGTATTTAGCATTTCTGTCGGGGTAGGAAATCTGAGGTCTTAAAATGCAAGTGTGCTACTTGACTGGTGTCATGCGTAAGGTGGATTGGCAAAAGCTCTCCGAGCACAGAAAGACCACTGTAGTTGCAACACTGTCTCTGGACACATTATCAATCTGAGGGCTGCCAAGTTCAACACGGACAGACTGGAGGGGAAGAGTTCAGGGAAAGGAGCACGCCTCCTTTGGCAGAGCTGTTACGCTTCTGGGTCCCATAGACGACAGAACCCAGATGGATTCTCCAGATATTTTTACGCAAACAGCCACTGGAACATGTGGCGACCGACGGAGAGGAAAAGGAATGACAGCGAGAATATGAGAGAGCGAGAGAAACAGAGGAAGACAGGGAGCAGCATATTTTCCAAGGCACAGCACCCTGCTGCTAAAACCTCATCGTCTTCTCAGTAAAAGGATGGAGTGTTCGTACAATACACCTCTTTTTCAACACAGGAAAATGTGGCATTGATAGATGGACGCTGTGCAGTTCTGTGACTGCACAGCGTAAGGTAATGCGGGAAAGACAAACACGTTCCTTGTACCACAAAAAAGTCTGTTCCTGCTTAAGAAGTGTATCCTGCATAAGGATTCATGAGTTACATTGGCCTCCATTCAACACTCTCTCGTGAGATGAATATGGACAGTAGTCCTTTGCTTCTATAGCCTGTGAGAAATATATACAAAGCTGAAGTATAACTCTAGCAGTAGCCAACACTTTGTCACATTCTCACATCATCCAATCTCTGGACACCATATTACCCTGTCAAACTCTTGAACATTACATCAACTTAAAGCCGGAGCTTGGGACCATTTAAACTGAGATATAAACCATTAAGAATTGGCTAGCCAGTAGCTTGATTTTCAAGAACATTACAATCAACATCTCAGAAACAAATGCCCAAGTCCAAGTCTTGATGATACTTGCATCACATAATGTGATTCAGAAAATACTAGACAGCTCTTTTTGATCGAATAGTCCTTGATCGTCCACTGTCTCTCAGCCTAAAAGGCCATTTACGCAAGAGAAGTGCTGCAGCAAAGGGAGTTCAAAGACCAAAAAGTCTTAACTGGCAGAAAACTGGCAATCGAGCAGGCTGTCATGACCACTTCACAGCATGTGGGTGTTGCCAGCAGCATCTGGACGGACAAGACTCGCAGCTTTGCAGCAGCTTGGTGGCTCTCCAAAAGCTCCCTGGCAAACACTGCACAAAGGGCCCAATGCAGAGAATCGTGTTGACTGGTCCTGGAAAAGCTGCATGCACGGGTGGAGGAATGTGGCAGTGGGTTGGTGGGGAGCAGCAGCAAGGTGCATGGTGACATGACTGCCAGACAGAACGTCGGCGCTGGATGATTCAGCAAAAAAAGAACTCAGACCGCTTTCAATGACATAGAGTGTGCCGCTGTTTTTAGAGTATTTCTACAATGTTCTTGTGTGGAAGCAAGAATAATATGGGTGTGTAGTTATGTGTAGACAACTTAAACGGATTGAAGGTTGATTGTTAGGGGTAGGGTCAAGGGTTAGACTGTGACTGGACACCAACTCTGGTAACATACCCATTCATGATCCCAACATCCACAACTTTCTTGCACAAACGCCGCTATCTTCATTCTTACTAACAGATCTTGTGCTACCAAACAATTGGAACTGTGGCTGATCATGGACTAGACAGGTAGTGGACCTCATAGTCTGACGGTCTAGTCCAGTATCCAATGAACTGTACTGGAGTGCCAATGCAGGCCAATGCAATGCCAAGCATGTACCACCTTTCTTCCAAAGACGTTCTTGCAGGAAACCACAGTTTTTGTCCTTCCACGTCAATTGGTTGATTATTTACCTCAGCTCTTCTCCTACCCTTATCCATACATTTTGTTGTCATGTGCACAAATTGTAGAAGGCAGGAATTTAAAGTGCAAATACCTTTTATTTGCACTGAACGCAATCAAGGATTTTGGAGGTACATCATCGTTCTTGTTTGACGATACAGTGGTAAGGTACACTTTGGATCTCTGCCCATTCCACCTCCTCTATCATCATGTCATGTGAACTTGAAGAGTAGAACATTAGAACATCTAACCAGCACAACAGGTGATGGGTTTACTTGAAGAAGGAGAAGCCTTTGTCCTTCCTAAAACCGTCATATGGGCTTTTCAGTAGAATCAAAGATGTTAAGGGTTGACAGGAGGGTGGTTCACATTCCCCTAAAAACTTAGCCGGGTCACGCTCATAAATATTCATGATTCATGCATTGACCGGTTTTTAGCCTTGTTAGCGACATGAATCCAGGGATGGCCAAGTTGTATGGTAAGTCCATGACTTGGTCCAAACTGCAATGCCTCAACAACTATTGGATGGTTGACCATTACATTTTGTGCACACGTTCATATCCCCCACAGGATATTTCATAATGACTTTGATGATCCTGTGAGGTTTTCTTTGGCGCCACCTTCAGGTTTGGTGTGAAAGTCTTGATAATGGATGGATGGCTGTCTGACTAATTGGAGTCTTTTTGGTGAGCCCAAAAATTTCAAGCCTCAACCAACAGTTTGGTTTACGACCTAAAACCTGCAAACTAACGTCAGTCTCTTTGGCCCTGAGTGTGCTTTGTGTTTCATGCTAACTAGCAAATGTTAGCATGCAGATTGCTTAGTATGGATAGCAATCATGGCCAACCTTACATCAGCATGTTAGCACTCAAGCTAGCATTGATTTATGCAATACAATACAGTCCTACAGGGGTGTCTAGGGTGACTATTTTTCATGATCTCACAACTAAAATGTCTTTAGTTTCTTTTTTAATAATACACAAAGACCATTACTGTACCAATCTTCTGCTCTACTGAAGCTGGAAAATACAGCCCCCCCTCCAGGCCCCTAATGTTCCATCAGTTACCAAGCTCTTGAAAAGGTGTATCCACAAACCACTTCAGGTTCAGGTTCAGGTGAAAGCAATTAATTACTGGAAAAGGAAACAACTGCAAATGCATTATAGATGCTGCTTATTTCCAGCAGAAATCTTATATCTTCATCTTCGTTTCTTTTTGAAATTGGCAGCTGACAAAGTCTACCACATGTGGAAAATCTTTCATAAACTTTGGGACAAAACCAAACCATTAATACTGGATTGTTTTGTCAAACTGCACCGAAGTGAAAGGGACAGTCATGACTTCTGGGGAGGTATGAAGGTACTTTCGGAGCATATTGGCTTAATCGATGGACGTCAGCCAAAGAAACGTGAATAATGAGGTTATAAACTTCAGCTTTGCGGAGTTTGAGCCAGCTATATTGCTAATGCACGGTCACACTGTACGTCTCTCAGACAGGAAGATCAGGATGTCCTGAGGTGGAACATTGCACCTAACCTCGGTACCTCCATATATCCTGTGCTGTTCTGGGCTGGGTTGTACACTTAATGGAAAAATCTGAGATTTAAATCCTGGATTGTTGGTGGAGGGTTTTCTTTGGGTCGCTTTCCCCTCTCTGGTGGAAAAAAGAAAAAACTTCACTGCAACTTTCAGTTTCTACCCCTCCTTAAGTTTCCACTTAAAGCCCTTTGCCCGTGGGCACAAGTGGGAATTGCCACCAACTGTATAGTTACTTATCATATTCCATATTCTATCAAGGTTTGCTTGTTCAGAATCTTGGCTCCTGTTCATCAAAGAGAGTCGAGCATTAAAACAAGGCATGACTGTGGAGTTAAAAAGAAGATGTAACGAGGGAAGAGGAATGAATGAAGGAAGAAAGGGAACATTAATGCAGGGAACGTCAAGACAAGATGTCAAACCGGCTGCTTTTTTATTTATGAGCTCGCTGGAGGTGGAGAGCTCTGGGACGGATACAGCCAACCTTTATGAATAAATAAAAAGGTGCACTTACTGAAATAAAAGCCTCTCTCTCCACACACAAACTGCAGCGTGTCGACCAGCTCCGCCCCGCACAGGGTCTCTGGGCCCGCCCCTGTTGCCGTCGGAGTCAGGGTGAGGACGCACAGCAGTAGTGAGAGGGTGTGGCTACAGGAGATACAGCACATCGCACTCTGCAGCACAGGGAGAGAGACAGCTTCAACATTTGATCTGCTGTTAAAGACAGAGCACCAGAGAGAGAGAGGTTTGCATTAAAGCACAAATATAAGCAGAGAGGTCCCTTTAAAAGTCACTTTTCTCATGTTACACTGCCTGCCACTGAGCAGTCTGCAGTGACAGTTGGTGGCTCGATGCCTTGCTCAATGGCACATCACTGGTGGCAACACTAAACATTTTCCCACATAAAACCAGTGAGCTGAAAGCTTGCTTCCCTGACTTCCAGGCGTTCACTCTGCCAAGAGGAGAAGATATAAAAGGAATAAAAGTGGCCACAGATGGTAACTTTACAGGGTTTTGGAGATTGGGAGGAAAATGTATTAAATCCAAACTTGCACTTGGTGCCAGAGTCAAACAGTCAAACAGGAGCCTGACTCATGAGCTCTGATGCTCCGGAGCGCCTGTGCGCAACCGAGCAGAGCGCGTCCAAATTGAAAACACACATTTCTCCTTATCACATCGCTGTTCAGCTTCTGGAAAGGTCCTCACAAGTTAATAAAATCTAATTTAATCAATGCATTCAAAACTGTCACTAATGTGGACTTCGTAATGCGCATTCAGCATTTCCCCTGTGCGAGATAAACAGCTGTCAGTGCGTTTTTACGCACGGACTAAAAGTGGTTCAAAATTGAAAAAGCAGAGAAGAGATGAACAAAGCGGCAGGGATCTTTCCGATCCTCACTGTGAGATGGAAAACTGCTCTCCCGCCAAACCCAGGCGAGGAAGCTGAGTGGGCCAAATATACATAATAAAAAGAATAAACACAGGACATCATGCATCTACATCCACATCTGCATAAGACACAAACCCCGCAGTCCCGACGCACATAAGTGTTTCACGTTAAAGCTCAGCTCTCCCGTCTCCCCGCAGGTTAGATATTTAGCACTTAATAATGCAGACTCAGCAGTAATTACTTTGAAAGTTGCACAGCTGCATTCGGACTTTCTGCTGAAAAAGAGCGCAGGGCGCACAGAAGCGCAGAGGATGAAACACCCATTCATCCGAGCAGTGAAACTCATGCACGATTCATGTCGGGATTTCCTAAAGAAAAAAAGTCAATTAAAGCAAAAG
The DNA here is from genome assembly GCF_022749685.1 of Semicossyphus pulcher. Taxonomy (NCBI): domain Eukaryota; kingdom Metazoa; phylum Chordata; class Actinopteri; order Labriformes; family Labridae; genus Semicossyphus; species Semicossyphus pulcher. The sequence goes on from NW_027211694.1 coordinate 4,432,499, forward strand.
GGGATCATTTCTTGTAATATGATAAAAAAAGAAATCACCAAGACATGCAGGAGAGTCGCTCGTGACTGAACAAAACGGATAAAAATCTGAATAAATCCACATTCACCATGCATGTAAAAGCAGCAAAATACACAATAAGCGTTAAAAACCCCCCTTTATTGTTTCAATTTAAACCAGGATGCTCTGTGCAATAAGTGCGCAAGGTGATAATGTAAAGTGTCAAAGGAAATCAGGTAAGTTACCTTGAAGACATCACATAAATGCCACTGAAAGGAAAGAGCGCTAGACATCCCCACGGGTCTCCGCAAGACAAAGCCCGGCGAAAATGAACTTGTTTGAAGTCATTAAAAACGGGGAGAAAGAGGATGAGATGCGGGCAATGTCACATCTCAATATTCCGACTTTGTTCCATTGCGCAGGCTCGTTTTGGAGAAGTGAGATTTAGCGAACAGGAGACGGATTTAGAGAGAAAATCCCTCACATTTATCTACATTACACAGACATTTTCAACAGGAAACAGCTGGGGCAGCATTTGCCTCCTACTCGTCCTAAGTTATTCATTAAGGATTTTGGGCACATATTCAAATAACGTCATTTCTCTTTTTTTCTCAGAACGGGATTGAATTTTGATCTCTCTAAGACTTGGTTAGTAGTTCAGATCAAGAGAGAAAAAGCGGCGCTGCCCCACCAGCAGCAGCCCACACTCACACAACACGATATTTTATGCGCTGAAAGCTCGTGAAGGAGAAGTTAAAGACAAGAAGGAGGTTAGGACTTCTGGTTCTTGTGCGTAATTTGGCACCGCGGAAATCTATCCAAACTCTCCTGTTAACGAACCTTTTCTCACCGTCTCATTGTGCTTTTAACTTAAATACATAATAAAAAAAAGCGAATTAAAAAGCAAAAAACATGTGAACGTGAGTTTTTCTTGCATCACAGGCAGAATAACAGCCAGAGACAAGCAGGAAGCCTCATTTGCAGTCTTGTTCTCTTTGCATTTTGTGCGTTTTTGCGCAATAATTTCAAGTAATTTGCTCTGATTTCCGTGCTGACATTGCGTCAACACGTTCGGGTTTGTCTGCAAATGATATCTGATGATATTTGATGCTTCCATGAACTGCATGACTGATGTGAAAAAAGTGTGGAAAAACAAAAACACGTGATTTTAAGAGCAAGAATCTTTAGTTTCCAGATTCCAGCAACCTCAAAACTTTAGAGCCGGATGTTGTAGCTTACTACTGAACGGACAAACACTGGATGGCACCCAGTAAGGGCCCCAGTGTTCCCACTGTGTCGCATAAATTGAAATAAAAAACCCTCAGCTATGAGAGCCCACAGCTTCACACGAGGCGAGGGCTTAAAGAGACTTGTTTTCAGCACTGATCCAACCACTAAACATGAGATCAGTGCTGCGACCCAATCATAAAACAGGACACCAGCGCGTATCCCAGCATGCTCGGCCGGTGTGTGTCAGTGCATCACAAGCGCAGTGGTCGGATCCAAAGGGGACCGAAGCCAAACACACGCAACAGTTAGGGTCGTTGGGGTAAAGTGGGTCAAAACTGCAGGCACGATCAAATGTCCCCACATGACACGGACAGCACTGCATCACACCCAGAAAGCCAAGGCTGCGGAGGAGACTTGCATCCAATCTGAAAGTAAATGAGTGGTGTTCAACATGAGGGTTGCGGTCCTGGAAGGGGACGCAAGAGAAACGTGAGGGGTCACAAGCTGAAGAGAAGAAAAAACACAGGAAATAAATTCATTTTTCAGGACTTTTTTTCTTCTTCAAAGTGATGGCTAACAAAGAATGCAACAACTCCCATGATCCTAAGCGACCTTACGACATCACCAGACCCCTGAAGAGACCCCTAGTGGCAGACAATCCACCTGTGCGTTTGAACTGAATATCCCCAATACCGTTAGGGATCATTTTCTTGGTCAAAAATAACACGGCTGATACAACACACACACTAGCTGTGTCTTAATTCAGGGGCTGCATCCTTCGAAGGACGCGGTCTCTGGAGGAAGACTCATTCGTGGCCTGTGTAGACGCTGAAGCTGAACTGAAATGAGACGCTCTGGTCTACGGAGGATTTCCTGTTTGCGTCACCAGCTGTTCCCGTCCTTAACCTTGCGTCACCAAATGTGGCTCCTGTCGCCTAGCAACAGGCAGCTAGCAGGCTAACTAGCTTAAAGATAATGTGTTTCAAGGCTCCTTGCAGCTATTCGATTGAGTTGAAACCAAAAACGTTAACATAAAAGTGTGTTCCTCGGCCGCCATCTCGTTTGAATCGGCGCGCAATGAATCTCGGGATACGTTGGGCCGGGTAGGATGCACCCGATGGATCCTGGCTCGGGGAAAAAGAGGGCGCATTCGGAGCCTTCGATGCGCCGCTGTGACACAACCGGCCTTCAAATGCGTCCTTTGAAGGATGCAGCCCCTCAGTTGTGACAGAGCTGTTCTCTATGGACACACTTTTTTTTGGTGTGATTTTTGGTGTCAGAAACGTTAAAGTTTGGTATCGACCAATCACGTTTGAGTGATAGAGGCATTCGAAATCCTGTAACCAATCAGATTCGTTCATTTCTATAAACAGAAATCTGCACCCGATTCCTACAACAATCTGGTCGTAGACTTTGTCTTTCTACTCCAACTCCGTTCCTGCGTCTAAGGTTGGTAGTTGGACTGCAAGAGGTCAAGAGGCCACGACTTCTGCTGGCCACACTGGCAGCCCACACGTACTGTCGTCACCCCGAGAGGCTAAATCATTGTTAAAAAAGAGCAGATGGTTCGGAATGCAGATTAATCCATAATTACAGTCTATGTAGTTGCATCACAGCTTTCTCCACACGTTTACAGGCGGCTGGGACTCAATAACATATCAGCTTTCAGAATCTCGCCTCCTCGTCAGACGTGCAGCAGCAGCTCCGCGACCTCAATCTGTGACCTGACTTATCTCCCCCTCCAGACTGCCCGCGTGGAGGCGAGATGCCCACCGAGCGGCGTCTCGTTTGCCTCCCCTGGTGGGGTTGCGTCACCGTCTGAAGCTGCTGATACAACGTGGAATATGATGATGGTGCTCCTCTTGATTAGAGAGACAAAGCTGCTTTCAGACCAGAGGGTGACCTTGTTAGCATCAGATCAGGGACGTGACCGGTCACTGATGCCCGTAAGCCCCTCGGTCGGCCGGCGATCTTAGATGTGAAATTATCTCATCTTTCGCGGCCTCCTGACGTAAAAGAAAGCCCACAATCTCGCACATAAATGCTTCATCACAGACTTTCCTGTTATCGCTGGGGCTGTGGTCTGGCAGTATTGATGATGGGATTGTGCTGTACATCTGCTGATGCAGTATTAGGAAGAAGAAGAAAGGGGAGGAGGGGCTGTGGGGGGGTTGACCTTCCCTTGTTCGCCGTCTCTAATGCCCAGTGCTCTGAACTGTCTTGGTGCCAGGTTTCTCCCCCTCCCTCCCTCCCTCTGACTCTCTTTTCTCTTCGGTTGCAAGACTTTTGAACTCCCCCAACACAACCGCCCCCCTCCTCCAAACCCCCCTGCAGCCTTGTCTAAGGAGACGTCCGCCCCGGTGAACTCATTGACCAGGGAAAGGCTTGTTTTCACTCCCTTCTGGTGTAGGAAGGAGAACGTGGACACTGCAAAAAATGTGCATCTTTGCAAGTCACTTTGATCACGAGCTTAAAATGACAATTTCTCTGCTGGGGAAGTGTTTCAAAATGACGCCAGCAGGATAGTTTCACTTATTTTCTTGGCATTTAACTGACAGTAGCTGGCTGCGTGCCTTACTTTAAGATCTATGCAACAAATTTGGACCAAAGGCTGTATAAGAGGTGGACGTAGCCTTTGTGACGTCACGCATTCGTTCGTCAACCCTTTCAAAGTTTGGCATTGTGGTCGTCGCCCTCTTGGTTTTTGGTGACCACGTTTGCATGACGGGGGAATACGCTTTGCTGCATCTCTGTTCTGATTACTTCTCAATCACCGGAACGTAGTTTACAAAACTAACATCATGCAGTATTAAAGAAGACTTGAAACTAGTGACTGAGAGCATAAACTCATTAGGAAAATGTTTACTGAGGTAATGACTGAGAAGGAGGTGTTTAAAGGAGCAGTTGGCCCCTGGAAAAAGCCGCTGTCCGTCAAAATGCTATGGCGCCATAGCTGTGGAGAAAGTTGTACAAACAGCTCGTGGTTTCGCCCATTCTACATTCCTACAACACCCAGCGTGCATTGCTCCCTTCCGGAATCCGGAATAAGACGAGAACATACCGGTGGATCGTCTAAAAAATCTTCAGGTCTGCAGTCTACATTTCAAACCTGACGATTTTGAAGGAGACATGACATCGGAGGCGGGCGTTCTAGATTGAGGAAGTATAGTTTAGCGAGCTCCTTGGCCTCCGCTAGATGACGCGTTTTAAGTAGTCTTGCTGAGGTTTTCCAGGGCCCATTGGAGAAGCGGATAGCGTCCTCCAAAGGCACAGAGTGAAATTGCTTTTTTAATGGCATTAGCTCCCCATAATAGCATGATAAGACTGAGGTTGAAAATCGGCAAACTGGCCCTTTAATACAATCAGACTTCTTTTTGTCGCCCCCTTTTGGCCATTAGAAAGAATGCAGGTTTAAGGCATGTCCACTTCTTGCCAAGTCCACTGAGTTCTTTCACTCAGTGTGGAAGGACAAACAAAGAGGCCTGCAGACTGCCACTTCTTACAGTGTTAACAGCATCCCGTCTGGCCTCTCCTGCCAAACAAATGTCCGAGTCAGAGGGATACACAGATACAGACAGCGCTGCAGAATGCAAATGAAAGCGAGCGCATGAAAGGAGGAAGAGTCGGAGCGGATGAAAAACGAGATACAGCTTTTGGTTTGCTTTAAACCGCGGCGGCGAGGGGCTGATGGAGGGGCTGGTACCCAAGATGGGAGGGGATGTGTGAGGCTGGGGATGTGTCTGGGCATACACACAGGTTCACATGAGGACACATGCAAGTGTGCAAACGTACAAACAGTTGATTAGGAGAGCATTACTCCTCCATTCTCTTGATTAGTGTGAGGGGCTTTTTCCAGCTCGATGGGTCCCCTTTCATATTTCCTTTATTATCAATCGACTAACGCAGTGAAAACATGAAAGCAGAGTATCTATTGCTCGTGATTATCAGGGTCATTTGTGATTTTTTTCCTATGTTGTACTTTCCCAAGCTTGGTGGTTAAACAGGGTGTGGTGCGGGTTTACACGAGTGTGTGTGTGTGTGTGTGGCACTGTTGTTATCAAAGCCCTGTGCTGTGCCATACACTGTTTATGTGGAAGAAATAAAAGGTGCGTCATGGAGCAAGAAACGGGGCGCTTGTTTTGATCCGCTATGTTTCTGTAGTAACTCACAGGGGTCGCAGTGTTTTTGGCACAAAGGCCAGGAAACTCTGTGGTGCCTGTTGATGATCAGAACCTAAAATATGTCTCGGACAGTTTAGCTGATTGCGCTGGAAGTAGCATATTTTCATTAAATTGTGTGTTATCACATCAGTTCCTTGGACGCCTCCATTTACTGCTGATGAAAGCCACAATGTGGAGCCCCTGCTTATTTACTGTATGCGTCTTTGTTAAGAGCTCGTTTCTCTGCAGTCGAACATACAGCAGGGGGGTCGACAAAAAAGAGCCTTTTGTGTAAAATAGCTGATTCATTGAAGTCTAATCTTAAACGTTTAGACGGTTAAAGCTGCAAAAATCAGTATTTTTATATAAACAATGGATCAGTGTTATTTGAAAGGAGTTGCTAGTGGTAACAAACCCACATCAAATTATCGCCTGACAGGTAGCTGTTAGCAAAGACGCTCAGATAAACCACCTGAAGGCTACCAAACTTCACAGTAAGCGTTCAGGTGGTGAGCAAAGTGGAGCATTCTGCAGCAAGACAGATACAGCTCAGGAGGTGGTGGAGACCAAAGCAGAGGGAAATTAAAAAGGGGGATTCTGGACGTGTGTTTGGAAACACAACTCAAAATGAAGTATGGAAGCTGAATGAACTCATAACGTGACAATATGGAGGCGTGATGATTCCTGTTTGTTCTACTGCCCCCAAGTGGCCAAAAACCAGGTGTCATATTTAAGCAGAACTTTGATAGGCGAGTTTTTAAAGGAGCAGTCCGCCCCTGCAAAAAGCCACCGTCAGTCAAAGCTGGAGTCTGTAATCGATAGAAGCAATAATATTTGAAATAGCTGTGGAGAAAGTCGTACAAACAGCTCGTGGTTTCGCCCATTCTTCATTCCTACAACACCCTGCATGCATTGCGCCCCTCCCTCTGAAAGGAACGGCCCAGCAAGAGACGCTGGAGTGAAATACTACCGATCACTCCGCAGGCAACGGCTCAGAGCGGGACAGAATCCGAAATACGACGAGAACATACCGATGGATCGTCTAAAAAATCTTCAGGTCTGCAGTCTACATTTCAAACTGACGATTTTGAACGAGACATGATTGAGGAAGTATAGTTTAGCAAGCTCCCTGGCCTCTGCCAGGTGTTTTACGTAGCCTGGCGGAGGTTTTCGAGGGCCCGTTGGAGAAGCTGATAGCGTCCTCCAAAGGCACAGATATTATTAAATATATCATGTTTTTCTCCACATCAACTTATTTGGGCTTTGTTTTGGTCTCCACCAACTCTGAAACTCTGAATGTTCACTGGTTCGAGGCAGGACGGGTTTGTCAGACCATTTTACAGAAGCTGCTAGAACAAAAGGTGATAAGAGAAAGAAATTCATGACGATGCTGGCTCCAGAAAAGAGCAATTAATAGTGTGTTTGAGTCGCATATTTGCAACTAATCTGAATCCCGAAAAAATAATATTTTCCTTGGTGGAGGTTTGCTCTCTCCGAGTTCCTTCTTAGAGTGTTTTATTTGAATGCTTTTTAAAGAGGAAAGTTTTTAGTATTTTAAACATAAAGAAGCTGCAGGTGCAACATACAGCAAAGACGAGCATCCTTGCGGTGTTTAAAAGGGTAAGTCAGGTCGTTTGTGGAGTGTTTACATTTTTTTGTCTATCCCTTGTGTTTCCGACACCAGGGAAATCCCAAACCTGTCAGAGCGTGCGAGCTTTCCCTCTATTAAAAAATCCAGGAATGTCCCTCTGAGTCGGGAACAGAGACACAAAACAAATACAGGAACAATAGCACGAACAGTAATTACAGAGTCAGCGTGTGTGTCAGTAAACACAACTAATCCTGGAGAGACAAACCGCTGACGGGAGCCAAATATCCCCGAAAACCTGCAGTTTTGCTCTCAGCGATTGTCCGTCTCACCCACTCATAATTCTGCAATTAGAGCTGGACGGCGGCCTGTGTGACACGCCGCAAAGCATGCAGGGAAGTCTACCGTTTGTGCTGTTTACCCACGACGAGGAATGTGTTTTTGGGGGGGTAAGAGTGCCACCGCTCCCCGTCTCTCGCTCCGGCTGGCTGGGGAGTGGGTGCGGTGCTCCTCTCTGCCCACCAGCTGGCACCAGGAGAGCTATGTCTAGGAAAAGGGACCTCTGCCAGGCCTCAATTACTGGGGGGAATAATCCAGGACACACTGAAGCAATTACAGCCCCATATAAATCAATATGCACTGGGTTAAAAAGTGATCTGCTCCCAACACTCCGGAGAGGCTCTGACTCAGTCGGCCTTTGATTTCTCAGGGAGATGGGAGCAGCTTCTTGGCAGGCGGGCAGGGATGCTGCTCGAGCTGCTGTGGTTTTTATCTGTCACTCAGGCTGTGTCACCTGACCGTCTGCTCGGCCTGAGAGGAAGAGGAGAGGATGCATATTGATTTACTGTCTGTAACACTGTATAAACAATTTCTGGGATATTTGTGCTGCATAAAAAGCTGCTTAAGCTTCCCCACTAATTACAACGTAAACAGACGTCCCTATGCATCCTATGCTGAGATATAGATGAACGTGAACGTATCTTTGTATAAGGAAGCTTCAACACAAGCAGTGGCAGTAGAGGGTGACAGCTCCCCCCCAGCACTGTGGAGTACAGCTGCAGACTCCTGATGCTCATTATCACGACTACACTGCCATCTGCTGGTGGAAGAAGAGTACTGACAAAATGCAGGACAGCGTTTGACTTCTTGTGTTTAGAAATTAGACTTTTTATTATTGTTATTCATAACCTCTGGATTATTTTGTGGAATTAACTTCACCAAAACAAAGGGAATCCATCCATCCATCCATTATCTATACCACTTATCCAGTTCAGGGTCTGGAGCCTATCCCAGCTGTCATTGGGGGAAAGGCGGGTTACACCCAGGACTGGTCGTCAGTCAATCACAGGGCTGACACATAGAGAGAGACAACCTTTCGCACTCACACCCACACCTAAGGGCAATTTAGAGTCACCAATGAACCTTACAAGCATGTGTTTGGACTGTGGGAGGAAGCCGGAGACCCCGGAGAGAACCCACGCATGCGCGGGGAGAACATCTGAGGGGATTATTAGCATTAAATATAATGTGAAATAAGGAGAGTATATTATAAAAAGTTAAAATCTATCTGTGAAACAGTCATTTTTCTGAATTAGAAGTGTGTCTCTTATATTGATTTTACTTATGTCTTGAATTTACCAGGGGAAAAGTATTTTAGTATGGCTGCACGATATTGGACTTTCTGCCGATATCAGATATGCCGATATTTTCCAACCCTTTTTGCCGATTTTGATACCGATATATTAGGCAGGTTTTTTTTTTTTTTTAATGGCAGAGAACATCAAGTGTCCCCTGTAGTGGAATTCACATCCTGCCTACTCTTATTGTAGTGGCCACAAACTGCCGTACCGCAGACACCTTGCACCCTTCTTCACGCTTGACGGAAGAGGCGTGGTGCAGATGTCGTAGTATAACGTAAAGCTTTTGTAGGGCATCATCGAGCATTTAGGCAGAATTAAAGCGTAGTTTTATGGGAGGAAAATATCGGCAGAAAAGTGACTCATCTGCCGATGCCGATATGTCGTTTTCAAGCCATTATCTGCAGATACCGATAACGTGCATCCCTAACATTTAGAACTAGAATGACAACAGGTCTCCATTAAAATGTTCAACCGTGGACGACGTGTTGACAATGTGAAAAAGATCTAAATGCTCACATTTGTATAAGTGAATAAATAAGGGGAGAAAAGAAATTATATTCATGATAGATTTATTTGAAAAAACCATGTTGGCAAAATATTTTCATTGGCTTCGAATACACACATGCTTCATGATCATCCATCTGCTTTTTACATCATGTGAATCAATTATTTAACTTAAAAAATTGGTCAAAATGAAAAACAAAGAGTAAATTCATATGCAATAAAGTTTTGGTGACCATGATCCCGGCTCAGAACTAAAGATCTCACTGAAACTCTATCCTCACTTCCTCAGTGAACGCTGGCTCAATCTTCACGTCGTGAGTCAGCGAATGTTCCCACAGAGACTTTTTATGAAGGAACGCCAGCCCGCACTCCTCGCACATGTAGCTCTTCGGCTTCCTGCTGTGAGTGCGCTGGTGTTTCTTCATGTGATACGACAGCCTGAAGCTTTTATCGCAGATGTCGCATTTAAACGGTTTCTCTCCCGTGTGGATGCGCATGTGCGACTTCAAGTACCCGGACTGAATGAAGGCTTTCCCGCACACCTCGCACTTGTACGGCCGCTCCCCGGTGTGATAGCGGTTGTGGAGGCGGAGCTCGTTGGAGGTCAGGAAGGTCTTCCCGCACACGGTGCACTGGTGCGGCCTCTCGCCTGAGTGGATGAGCTCGTGCCTCTTCAGCGACGTCTCCTTCATGAACTGCTTCCCGCAGGTGTTGCAGGGGTAACGGACGCCGATGTGGATTTGTTCCACGTGATTCGTGAGCTGCAGCTTTGTGCGGTAAGCCATGTCACACTGAGTGCAGGCCCACGGTCTCTCCTCGGAGTGCGTTCCCATGTGCACAGTGAGCTCCGAGGCCGAGCGGTAACTCTTCCCGCACTGCCAGCACAGGAAGGGTTTCTCCCCGGTGTGTTTCCTCAGATGAACCGTGAGACAGTTCGAGGACCTGAACTTCTCCGGACACAAGCTGCAGCTGAAGGGGAACTCTCCTTTGTGGATCCTCTGGTGGATGGCGAGGTAGGACAGCGTGATGAAGGATTTGTCACACTGAGGACAGGGATACGGGCCGGTGAAGTTGTGCTGCTTCTCGTAGTGTTCCCTCAGGCGTCTCAGCAGGGTGAACGTCTTATCGCACATTGTGCACTGCATCGGCTGGTGCATCAGCTTGTGGCGCTCGAAAGCGGGCTCGTTGGCGAGGATCTTCCCGCACTCTTTGCAGTAGAGCGGGTCGTGGATCCTCTGGTGCACTTTGAGCATCGTCATGCTGTTGAACTCTTTCCCGCAGTCGTTACACTTCATGATCTCCCTCAGTTCCACTTTGCAAACGTTCTCTTGGTGCTCCTTCAAAGCTGAAAGATATTCAAAGTGTTTGCCGCAGTTTGAGCACCACACAGGGATTTTCAGAGATGCCTGTTGGGAGTCGGTGCTGGTTGCTTCGGAGTGGCTGGGCCCCGCTCTCAGCTCCTTCTTCCACGCGAATCGGGCGATTTTCCTGTGACAGATCGCATAAATCTGGTGTCTTTTCAGGCCGTGCATGTGCTTGAAACGCTTCTTGCAGTGGACGCAGTGATAAGGCCGCTCTTCTGTGTGACACTGAATGTGCCTGTTAAGAGTTTTGACACTATCGAACCCTCTAGAACAGACGGGACAAACTTTAAGAGCTTTTTTGTTGACTTTTTGCACTTCTTGAGACTTCTCAGACGTCTCTGCAGCTGCATCCGGGTTGTTTTCTTTTTTCTCAAGTTCCTCTGCGTCGCCACAGTTCTGAGTGTCGGCTTCAGCCAGGATCTGCTCCAGCGTCTTGCTCTGCTCCACTCTGATGCCCTCGTGACCATGAATGATCTGATGCTTCTTCAGCGTGTCCTTGTACTTGAAGCCTTTCTCACAAGTGATGCAGATGAAAGGACGCTCTTCCGTGTGGGATCGTAAATGCTTCGCGATGTCCGCAGTGCACGGCAGCACCCGGCTGCAGATGGGGCAGATTTTGCCCTCTGCTGCCCCCTCTGACGGCGGCTGTGGATTCGAGCGCTGCATCTCTCTCTTCTTCGGCCTTTTCAGCTCTCGGCTCTTACAAATCTCCTTCTGGTGTCTCTTCAACACGTAAGGGTTCTTAAATTTCTTCTCGCAGAAACAGCAGTTATACGGGCGGTCCTCTGAGTGGGACTTCATGTGGCGATCCATGTCGACTTGACGGGCGAAATACTTCCCGCACAGAGCGCACGTTTTGTTCTCCGACATGTCAGAAGTGCTGGGATCTACCGAGCCCTCCTCATTAGTGTTGTTACTCATGTCTTCCTTCTCATGAACGCGCATGTTGTGTCGATTCATGTCGTAATGGTCCCTGAATCTTTTGTCACAGTTTGCACACTTGTACTTCAGATCCCGATTGGTGGAATGAGTCTCCAGGTGTCGCCTCATGGCTGCAGCCCGCAGGAAGTTCTTACTGCACACAGGACAAGTCTTATTGTTGGGGTATTTTTTTCTTGGTCTCTTCTCTGCCATCGAGTCTCTCTCTTCTTTTAAAGCTTTTTTCTTTAACTGAAGCCGCTTGCTTTGTTTCAGCGGCTGAAAAGCTGCCGGCTTTAGAGCGTCGCCGACGTCCTCTCCAGCGGTTTCCTCTTCGAGTACTTCCATTTCTTCTTGATCATCAGGCTCGTCTAAACCTGACGGCTGCTCAATCTGTATGTAGTCCAACAGAGTCACAGTCTCCCCCTCCACCTGGACCGTCATGCAGCCCGAGTGCATCTGCTCTGACTGAGCCTGTAGCTGTATCTGTCTTGTATCGATTACAACCTTCTCCAGCTGAGGGAGGGACAGCGAGGAGAGGATGCAGTTCCCAAAGGAAGAAGGAATGGACTGAGTGTCATCTGGGGGGAAAACACAACTAAAGTTAATATCAGCTCATACATATAAATATTTTTGTCTGCATAAGCACGACTTTGTTTTGAGTAAATGTAGGGAGTAAAAATGTCCACTCAGCACAGACTCACCGGATAAATCGAAATGTCCGAGCGTTGTGTGGTGCAGGAGCACAGTTTTCAGGTGCCGTGGGTCTGGAACAGAGTGCACACACTCCTCCATGGCTGAGGGGACGGCGCTAAGCATAGATGCAGTCTGGAAGAGCAAAATAAGAGAACAAAAAAAGGAAATTGAGCTGAAGACACTCAACACGCCTCTTTGTTTAACTTTAAACCAGTGGCTTTTCTGTTGCTCTTTTCTCAGCTCATTTACAGAGTCACTGCATGGCAGTTTAACCACAGGTTTCAACACAGGACATATCTGAAAAACCACTGATAGAGAGCACGGCATGTGTTGCCAGAATAAAAGAAAAATACGACACACTCAGACAGATTAGTTATTAAAGACCCCCTCCAGTGAAAACAAGTGTTTAACCTTGTAAACATCTCCATGTGGTGTTCTTCATGTGCTACAAGACATATCAGGGACAACATCAGCAGTCGTCTCCATGGCTGGACCTGTCTGCTTTTAAACTGCAGTGTACCAAGGACAGGCTGAACAACACGTGTTCAGATTGGCAGGTTTGAGACGTCACAAACCTAAAGAGCCAATCCCGTTAATGGACGGGGTGACGCTACGCATATCATTGTGTGTAACCTATGGCAACCACTTCGGCGATGCGCGAGCCAGCTGTAACCGTCATCGCAACGTTTGCAAACCCACTACTGACTACTTAAGTTAACGTTACTGCTACTAATTACTACATTTCAAGCTAGCTACGTTTCAACAAGTTGCCTCTAAACGATGGCAGAGACATGTTTTGTTTTCGTGACGGAGTTGGCCGTTGTGAATTTGCATAGTGGGCGGGACTATACACTCTTTCTTCCCCCTTTTCCTCCACTATCCACTGCCCTCTCTCTAAAAAAATAAAGGCATAAAAAGCACAAAAAGAAATCTTAAAAAAACAAAACAAAATTAAAGATTTGACTGAGTTATGTCTGTAAGAAGAAGGCTGATTTTGAAAACAATTGTGGCAGCGAATTAACAAATGAATGACCAATACAATTCCAACAAGCCTTGGAAATGGGTTGTTACGTTTTAAACACGGACTAAATCGAGCTGATATAAGGAAAGAGATTGTGACAAAAAGGGTCCGTTTCCTGACTGGTTCCAGTACCTGCTGAAAGTCTGGTACTGGAAGAAGCTTCTCCAGTCTGGACAGGAAGTCCAGCATTAGCACCTGTAGAGCGTTGTCGTATTCAGGTCCAAAATCTGTTGGAAAAACATCCTGGAACAAAACAAAAAAGGAATCACAATTTTACCGTAACAGCACCTGCTTGTTGTACACTATGCGGCACTCAAGATTGCTCTAAGAATATAAAGAAAGTCATTTCATAAACACAATGAAAAACAAACCTGGAAAAACTTCTCCTTCTCTTCAGCGTCTTTTAACAGCAATTCAACCTGATCCACAAAGTTTGATTCGGGAAAGTCGACCCCGGCAAAACACGGCTGGAACAAAAAATGCACAAATATAATTAATTAAGCTGAATAATTATACTTTAATGGAAAACATGACCACGCTGCTGCTGACTTACATATAACAATTTAAAGACACTAACCTGCGCTGCCCAAGTGGAAACAAGGGCCTTGATCCGCTCCAGGTGCATCTCGATTGTTTCGGTGTCTGTCACCTGCTCGGCCCGACACAATTCAAGAACCACCTGCAAACAAACCGTTTCCCCTCGGGGTGAATACAACTGACAGGAGAGCACCTGGACATGTTGTTCACTAACAGCAGACTGACTGGAATCAGCTCTGGAAAAAGGTAGTAAGTCTTTACAGTGCCTTGCAGGTGATGCTGACATTTTCCATCAAAGGAATATTAAAGCTCTTCCTCAGCCGCACATTCACCGTCTGTCAGGCGGTATTTAGCTTTATGTTGTTTAGATGCGGTGAGTTTTAAGATGATGTCGGTATGATTACACCCATCGCTTTTAACACTTTGTTTTGACAGTTTAACATCTGGAGGAACAAAACCAAGCTGCTCTTGTTGTTTGAATTTTATGAGTTTATGAGTTCATGAGTTTCCTCAGACGTCTTTGCCTAAAATATCTTACCCGTGCTCTGAGTCCCAGGAGGAGCTGAGCTTTCTGATCCGCGTTCAAAAGTTCAGGTACGATTTCTGAAACGGTGCTGATGAACTCCTCCACCATGCCATAGTCCTGCACGTTTCCCCTCTGGACGACCTGCCACATGGCTGCAGACACCAGGCGCAGGGGGGGTATGAAGAGGCGAAGAGACGGCAGCAAGAGGGTCAACTCTGGAAAATATTTCACTGTGTCAGGACTTAAACTATCACCGCAGTTTACTTTGAAATATGTTTGAATTTAAGTTTGATTTATGATGTACTAATTCCAGCTTTTTAATAAAAATCTGATACATATAATCAGTTCAATAACTGTTATTTAAAATATTAGTATTTAAAATGTTACATATGCAAATTAAAACATAAATGGACAACAAAGTGATAAAAAAAATATTTGATGCTTTTTATCATTACATACCAGATAATAGTTACTGGGTTTTCAAAGTCTAGTGTGTGTACTATTCGGTGCCGGAGGTTTATTCATGATAGGAATTACATATTAGAATATTAAGGTATGAAGATCGTCAATTATGGGAATCCAATAGTGGCATAATACAGTATACATACAAACCATTATCAGTGTATATCAAAGTAAAGTTATAATTGCTTCCAAGTCACCACACAGGTTCAAGCAAACATGCTTCATTTTAAATAAAACCATTTCAGACATTTTAGTTGCTTATCTAGCAGAGAACAGATGACATATCACTTATATTGGGAGCTTTTTTGATTTAATGAGCAAAAATAAGAGAATTATGTATCAGTTTAGCTCATATGGCAATTTCTTGTTATTTTACGTCATTTTCGACAAACTAAATTATTTCAAACCAAATAAATTCTCAATTATACTACAGCAACCAACAGACAGTGAAGATGGTGCCTTTGGGGCCAAGCTTGCCCTGGTTGCCTTCACGGACTCACAACTGTGTCGAAAATATGACTCACTGCACACGAGTACCCCAACAAACTGTCAGATATGGCTGCCCTAGCCATAACTTTCTTACAGACCCAAGTTGGTGAAATGGTACATGAGATGTACCCCTTTTTGACGACCATATTCACATTTCTACATTTGAGTACATTGAGTACTGCTGTTCTACGGCTTTCTCGACTTGAATTAGTTTGTCAGTTGTCTGGTGTATTTTCGTTTGAATCCTTGAATGCGGCATCTGTTAGCCGTTACAGTGCTGATTTTAAAGTGGTAAGTCACGGGATCAGAAATCGACAGCTAACAGTAGTTCTGTCATGGAAAAACACCCTCGTGTATCAACTAAGCAAGCCGGCTAATGCCTAGCTAAACTGACGGGATGCTCCTTCCGATAACCACCGCACACATAAGCTCGCGAGCGCTGTAACGTTGCACAAAAGCCACCGCCATCTCAGAGCGGGGTACGCCATGTTCAAAATCGTGCGCACACAATCCAAAAGAAAACCTGATAACTCGCGACGGATAATACATTTTTGAGTTCTCTTTGGCTTACCTTCTTCGGCGCGATGTGGGCTCTCCATTTTACCTCCGAAAATATTCAAATAGATGAGTAAATCAACTCTGGGTTGTTGTGAGTCGACTACCGCCCGACCCTGCGGTGCAAGCTGGCGGGGAGGAAGGGCGGCTCGATATTCTGTTTTTAGTGCGCAGGCGTGGAGCAAAACAAGCGTTTTCTTGATTTCCTTCCACGGCCGTGGTCTTTTGCATGTTCCTGTCTACGCATACAACAGGCTAAGACGTTTATTATTTTAACTTATGTCCAGAAAACTGCACTGTGGAATTATTTGACCAACTTTGAGATCGCCTGCCAAGGAAGCTTATTCTTCGTCTGAGAAATATCAGGCTCACATGAAGCGGCTTTACTCATAACTACCCCCTAGAGGCCTAATGAGGAAATGAGAAAAAAAACATTCTCCCTGTTTGTTTTTTAACAAAAAAGTAATTTTGCTCTTTAAGGACCTTGACTAGTTATTAAAGACTGCTTTATGAAGTACAAAGCCAATAAAAAAACGTATAGTGGTTAAGAGATTAGCCCAATGTCTATGGAACCAGTGATTATTGTTGGCTGTGACTCTCTACAAAAAGGCTAGATGTAGAAATCATGTATAAAGACTGCAAATAAGAAGTCTATTGAGTCTTTTTTGATCAATTTATCAATAGTATGGCCATGAAAGTTCCCAAAATAAAGTACCTAGAGGAATGGGGGTAGGCAACGTCCTTTTTTGGTGTAATCCTGTAGTGACAGAAAACCAGGAGCCCCCCAGACTTTTTACGACCTTTTATTTCTTTATCAGTGAGACTGCAGACAGCCCACTGGCTTTTTGAGGGAGTTGTTGTTTCTTTTAGTACCTTGAGTCATTTGCTCGGTCAAAGTTAAGGGATCGATAAAACACCCTGGAGTTGGGCTGTGGCCAGAAGTGTAACATTTTTATTCCGGGCATGCTTCAATGTCCTTGGTGAAGAATAAAGTTATTTTAAACTAGGGCTGCTTTGTTTGCTCTCATTTGTTCAATAGACCTATAACTTGTCAGGAAGTTTTATAATGTTGCTTAATATCCCTTATAATGTAGATTACTGTAACTATTAGCCTTTACCAATTACCAGTGGAGCATCAAATATGTGTTCAGTCGTCTGATAATAGTTCCCATTTAATATAGCATTCCCCCGTTAGCTAAAACAAGTGCCCAGTTGCTGTAAGGAATTACTTTTGTTAGCCAGTATTCATAAGTTGATTCAGTCTTACAAATCATCAGTATTTAGGTTTTATTTCTATGAACATACTGAGTCTACATCTGAAAAATAACCCCTGTTAGCATAGCAGCTATATTAGCTGTTAAAGTAGCACCTTCAGAGCCCTGTGTCCTGTTAGCATAGCAGCTATATTAGCTGTTAAATTAGCACCTTCAGTGCCCTGTGCCCTGTTAGCATAGCGGCTATATTAGCTGTTTAAATAGCACCTTCTGTGTCAAATCTATCTCAACTGGTTGAGATGTTTGATGGAAAAGGCAATTCTTTTAACCAGCTTGGCAGAAACATGTCAGAAATTAATCAAAATATGACAATCATTCGGTTTAAACTCTGGTCGTTTATTAGCTGTCCACAAAAGCATGTCATGGAACCACAGAAACTGTAGCACGAGTGTAACATTCCTGTTTGTTGTTATACTCCACCACATCCCTGCTTCTCACACCATGTATAATTTATATTTCATATATATATATTTTGTACAATATACATGTTTTCATCAAAGGAAAAAAATTATAGCAAAAGTTCATCCCACCCCCTGTGGATTTGAGTGAATATCCCATGCACGTTTTCACTGCGTCTAGGAGAGATGTTGTTTATTACCAGGAACAAATACGCAGGCAAATAAATGCTCGGACAAATTAATGGGAGAGTTGTGGAGACAAAGCTGGTGTACAAAGCACATTCTCAACAACATTAAACAAGAAGAGCCATGCGAACCGACATTTACTCTACGGCTTTGACCCAGTTTGGAATCAAAAGAGCCAGTACAGGGGCAAGCTAACGCTAGTCTCTTGCTAACGGTGTAACATTAAGACTAGTAAAAAACAGATTAAAGTCTTTTGGCTTATTTATATTCTAACACCATATTCAGCTGCTGTTAGGATCACAATAAGATTAAACCTAAGTTCACTGTTAAAATACTTTTGTGAGGCTACAGTAACACTGGCACAAAAAGTGCTTGACATCATTATGAACCTTTTAACCTCCGCGGAGAGAAAATGGTTTGCATCTTGAAGTTACATTTCACCTTTGAACAGCGAGTTTCAAATCAAATGTGGGCGTGTAGAATGATTCAATATAAAGGCAAATATGCTGTAAGGGTTTAGCCTTAATAAGGTAAAATATATCAAGGTTACATGAACAGATTGGCAGCCTTTGAATTGGAGATATTCTCTTCGAATGAGTGAAAAACATTTAAAAGAAAATACATGATGTCACAAAACTATAAACAGAAATAGTATATTCAGGTTGATCAGTCACTCATTTGTACGTTATCTGTCTTTAACTTCACATTTATACTGTCGCTCCATTTCCTGTGGCATATTATTATTATTATACTATTTATAGTCATACAGTCTTATTGAAATATTGCTTAATCTCAAACCTTTAAATCTTTTTATATAATCTTTTTCACTTTTGTAAAACAAAATAGCTGTGGAATGTAAAATAAAATATATAGTGCTATGTATGTAGGTAAGAAAATAAAGTCGTAGGATAATATCTATTTTCCTTTTTCTGTAACTATTTACAGAACTTTAAAACCATCTCTTCTCTGCCCTGTTTGTTTCTTCTTAAATGTTTCTTTTGGCCCAAAACATGTTGAAGTAATTTTGAGGGTGCTACAATGTTTTAAATCAGAAGATGTGTCTCTTATCTGAAGTTATAGTCGGATTTATGTAGAAACAACATCAAAGTTTGAGGAGATATTTGCATTGTGAGCATTTGGAAACAGAGGAAAGCAATTTTTTTTGGTTTGTTGCTGGACTGGAGACATTGCACATTTTGTAAATATTAAACTTTTTCATAATTTAATTCATAAAATACACTTTTTATATATTTATTTCCCCCTTAATTTAGATCTATTGTGTCTCTTGTGAGGTTATCTGGGTTGTACTAAAATATTGTTGCATCATTGTAACAACAGGGCTGCTGAATAACGAGCGTCTGGTCCTTTAACAATTGTTATCTAATGCACACCTGGTGGACAGGTCTGATGGGAGAATGCCATCATGTGAAATAAAAGGTTGAATTTCCAACAGCTTTCCACACTGATTTTATCAGAGACACAGTCTGTCCAGACTTTAGTCAGGCATCAAACGCCCGTGAGGAAACACAGCGTATTTGTACTAAAGCTGCAGGGGAGGCAAACCTCACACACCTGAGCCAAACCTCACACACCTGAGCCAAATCTCACAACACCTGAGACAATTAGCTCGTCCATGATGAGACAAACATTTCTCCTCCTTCCCTTGATCCTCTTTTTTATGGACTCATTTTAACATTTAATCTGTTCCTCTTTTTTCCAATTTTTACTTGTCTTCTAAAAACTTATTGTTTGTCTGATTTCAAGGATATTTCATTAACTAATCAGGTTGTAATTGTCTCAGGTGTGTGAGGTTTTCTGGCTTTAGTTTAAAGATGTGTTGCTTTATGTTTGTTGTTATATAATTACTAAAAACCAACTATGTTAGAGCCGCCATCTTTCGATCCTGTACTAGTTTAATCGCTCCAAACCAGTTGCTGGAAAAGCTTCTTTTGTTTTTGCAACATTTTAAAAGTTTGCTCGATAAATTAGATTGAAAAACAACTAGAATTGTGTCTCCTTTAAACTCAGTGTAGACAGTTTGTGGTGATACAACTTTTCTTCCAAATAATTCATATTATTAAGGATATTCAGCTGAAGTGAAACAAAAAAGTGACCTTAAAATGCATCTTGTAATCGACCCTGATCATTTGGAATGTGTCAGAAAGAGCGAAATAAAAGAAGGAAACATCCTCTAACTGGTCTTCAACTGGAACAATCAACACCTTACCCAGCCCTACGGATCTACACAGACAGCACACCTACGGCGAAAACAGAGGATTCAAACAAACAGATTAAACATGCAACTTTTGCATAAACAGACACGTACAGCAGGAACGAACTGTTCAGGGAGCACATTCAATGAGACCGGTGTCGTCAGCCAAGCGAGTGTGGGAGAATACTGTACATCCGTTTACAAAAAGGAACGACCAGCACGATGACTTTAAGGACGTATTTACACTTTGCTTTAAATATCCTTTAAGGAGAAAGTCCCTGCCAATCAAAATCCATCACCGAATCCCGCTCAGTCAGTTTTGCAGTGGATAGAAAGTTTTAATAAGCAGCGTTTTCCCTTACTTCCTTTATGCGAAAGTGGTCCGTGAAGTAAGCTCTGCATAAAAAGCAATATCAGGGCAGCTCAGTTGAGTAGGTGTCATGCAAAAAAACAGTGTTCGTGGAGTTATCACAAGTTAATTTCCCAGTTGGACATCCGTGTTTCAAGCATCCGTCAGCATAGATTTCACTGAGTGGGCCGACTTTAGTTGAATCAGCGCTGCAGTGTCGGCCTCAGTGGAAGTTCCTGTGATCAGTTTGGCCTCTGCACACAGTTTAGATATAACACAGTGAAACGTATCCAACAAACAAGTGACAGAATGATAGTAAAGAAGTCCAAAAGAGTCCACCTCGAGTTCGTCTCCCGGCGTTGCTACGAGTCACTTTTATTGGATGAATAGGAGGATTATATTTTGGCATGTGTTAAACTTTGTCTGTAAAATGATGTTTCATGTAAACGAAAGTCTCATTTTAGAGATGATGAATAAGCTGCTTTTATTGTGTTAAATTTCTACTCTACCCTTTTAAGCAAAAAAAGGTGTACAGAATGTATTTCATGCATTTATCTAATATGAAATACGATAATCACTATAATGTCTAAGTGATACTGCTGGGTCAAGTCAGTTCGGTTTTTTTTTGTTTTGTTTTTTTTACAGTTTTTATATATTTTAGGGTTGTTAAGTGTGAAGTGGGAGGCGTTAGGACACAAGGCGAGAAAGTTCTCTCTTAGATTTTGTCACATTTGCCAGAATTAACTCTTGAGGGGGCAGAATTAAAGGGAATCCCTGATGTAAAAACATCCGACAGCCCTTCTTCAGGGCCAGGACAGGTGGATGAGGGTGTATTCACCATTTTCACATGGCAGTCATTTACCTTTGACGCCACACTCAGGTGGGAAGCTCAACTGCTGTTAGAATTTACGACTGTATTCCAGGTTGTAGGTCTTAAAAATGAAGGGTTTTTGACAATAGTTATCATTTCACCGCTTCTCAATAAGTCTTGTTGGTGAAATTCCAGGAGGATATTCGGCCATAATCTAATAAAAAACGTCATATTTGATTACTCATCAGGTTTTGACAGCTAAGTCACAGCAGCAAGCGTTAGCATTGAACTCCCTAGCTGACAAAACTGCAAACATTACTATTAGCTAGTCAACATAACTGCCAGTATGTTAGTTAGCTAAAAATTTCAACATGGTTAAACAACATATCTGATAACTCAATAGGATAGCTAGGTTACACCAGCTAGCGTTAGCATTTAACAACTCCCTAGCTGACATAACTGCAAACATTACTATTAGCTAGCTGACATAGCTGCCAGTATGTTAGTAAGCTAACAATTTCAACATATTTAGGTGAAACAACATATCTGATAACTCAATAGGATAGCTAAGTCACAACAGCTAACGTTAGCATTCAATCAATTTCTGCTAACATAACTATTAGGTAACATAACTGCCAGTATGTTAGTTAGCTAACAATTTCAACATATTTGAGGTTAAACAACATTTTTGATAATGTATTGAGTATAGACAGCTAAGCTAAAACAGCTAACATTAGCATTCAACGAACTCCTTGCTGGCATTACTGCTAACATTACTATTAGCTAGCTAATAGTATCTTTCCTTTCCAATTGTATTGCTTGACAGTGTTATTAAAACATTAATGTTAGCTAGGAAGTTGTTGAATTATTATGTTAGCTGTTAGCTTATGACTAATGACATATGCCAATTTATCCGAACACATGGCAATGTCCCTTCTCTCTTACAGTAAGACCTAGTCGTATTTCAAGGTAAACTCACATATGATAACCTAACAGCTACCGTAAGACCAGCTAAAGCTAAAGAGAACAGCTAAAGCTAGCATTCAACCACTTCCTTAAATTCCTAGCTAACATTACGTTACGAGTTTACGCCTTTGTTATTTTATTGTGTAACACTACCAAATGGTCATCTTATCTTTAACTAACTTCTTAGCTAATGTTAACCATATCTGGTACCATAAGTGCCTGAATGCTAACATTAGCTGTTTGTAGCTGTGTTGTATTAGTTGGAAAGATGGCCAGCTGTTCCTCCACTGTTTATTGCCTTCTCAGTTGGAAATCAATCAAGAAGTGTTTATGATTCGTCAGATACCCTAAATTTATATGTCGGTATATTATAACAGCTTTTTAGCTTCCCACATTAAGCATGATTTAAAAGAAAAATGGCTGCCGAGTGAATATGTTCAATAGGGGGCACTGGTCGTTGAAAATGGTGTTACATGGATGCTGTGTGCCTGGATCGGAGGGCATCTGGGAGAAGTTGACGTCACACCACGGAGCCCTTGGATGTGGAGAGGTGGATGGAGCGGATACGCACAGCCAGAGTTTTCTCCAGCTCGAGGAGGATGTCGGAGCAGATGCCGGGGCTGGATGCGGGGCTCTCGGGGGGAGGAGGTTCGTATAGCAGCTGCTTGAAGCCGTCGAGCTCGATAAGCAGCACCATGTTCTTCAGGAAGTAGCCCTCGATGAAAGCTGTAAGCTCCGAGGCACCGAGGAACTGCAGGGAAAAAAGATGATGGAGAGACAACAGCAGAAAGTTATTTTTATGGTAAAAACTTGGGAGTGTTGCCACTAGATACTCAGTTATCAGGGTCTCACCTTGGCGTGCTTGTAGAGGTCCACGCAGGTCTCGGTGGTGATGTTCTTGGAGCAGATGATCTCACAGTGTCTCTGAAGGGCCTCTAGTTGGAAGAATTTGGCTGCAGACAGGAGCTGCGGGAACAGTACAGCCACACAGAATGAGGCACAGGACTCGGGATTAGAAACGTTAATACTCACCAGGCTTTGGTTAAGTCTGCCTTACCTCCATCACTTCAGTGTTGCGTATGTGCAGCATCTCAGTGCCTCCGCAGTACAGATACTGCATGACCAGCTGAAAGACAGAGACGCACGGGCTCAGTTTAGAGCATCATTTCTTCATAGTGCAGTTTGTACATTATTATTTAAGTTTCTTTACATGACGACAAATCGCTCTTCTGTTGTTTACCCTGAGATTTCGCCCTGTTTTTGCCTCTTTTTTAGGTATTTTTTCGTCAAACTCTCGGGTCTCAGAATATAAAGTCTTGTATGGAGAACAAATTGTGAAGCTTTTAAAGCAAATCTAGGATTACGTGCAGAATAAACTAAATAGATTTGACAATAATAATCTAGATTTACAGTGAATTTAAGCATCAGTTATATTAAAAATAAATCTTACATGGAAAATATTGTACTTGACGTGACTGATCTCAATACAGGTGTTCTCTGCTGCTGGTCGATTCTGGAGCAGGGACTTGAACCTGGATGAAACAGAGCGCATTATGGGTGGACAACAGCTTCACAGGAAGTGAGGAAATAACTAGAAAATATATGAATAGATAAAATAACTCTTCTTTACCTCTGTGAAGCGGTAAACAGCAAAACTTTATGTGCATAAAACGGTTTCCCCTCCACCAGGAACGTGACGTCGGACATCTCCTTGTTGTTCAGGAAGTGGGGGTCTGAAAAAACAGGAGACAATAATTTGGGATGCAGAACAGCAAACAGGAAAATATAAAGCTAATGTGGTAATTTATTACTGTGAGGGTGATTCATCATTCGGCTATCAGTGCAGCAGTTTCTTTTTCATTTGTATTCAAACAGACGCACAGCTCGGTTTGATGTCCTTTACTTTGAGCTCCAAGTTTATCCTTGAATTGATTAAAGATCAAAGGATTTTAAAGCATTTAATCGGCCACCTCACACACAAAATAACAAACCCAGTTATTCTAAGCATGCTGTCGATCGGACACTAGGTGGTGCTGCAGCACAGTCGCTCAGTGTTTCTGCCTCATCATGCTTCAAATAATGTATAAATAACATCAGAAGACAAAGTGGAAGTGTGGAAATGTTTGTCACACGTACATCTTACTTACAGTTCATTACAGTTATCTGCATTGTATCTGTATTTATTTCAGTTTACACAATTCTTTTATAATTAATTTTACTGTGGATTTTATCCCTCGTTTTCATTCCTTCTTATCCTTGTTTTTTTAAAGTCTCTGACATTTCTTTGCCTCTGCAAAACACTTTGAATTCCGTCTGTGTTTGAACTGCTTTATAAATAACGCTGCCCTGACTTTCTCCAGCATCAAAGGTGCTTCTAATACCTGATCAGACTGATACATCACATTATGACGTTCATGTGAATACAAATATCTGCTTGCAAAACACACCACGATCAATGTTTCATAACCAAATGTTTATTCTGAAAATCTGAAAATAAAAGTCAGACATGCTTATTCTGAATCGCCGCTGCTTTAAAGGGCCAGTTCGCCGATTTTCAACCTCAGTCCTGTAATGCCATGATGGGGAGCTAATGCCGTTATGGTAGGACAAAAAATGAAATTTGGCTCTGTGTCTTTGGAGGACGCTATCCGCTTCTCCAACGGGCCCTGGAAAACCTCCGCCAGACTCCGTAAAATGCGTCATCTGACGGAGGCCAGGGAGCTCGCTAAACTACACTTCCTTACTCTAGGACGCCCGCCTCCGATGTCGTCTCGTTCAAAATCATCAGGTTTGAAATGTAGACTGCAGACCTGAAGATTTTCTAGACGATCCCCCGGTATATTCTCGTTGTATTTCAGACTCTGTACCGCTCTGAGCCGTTGCCTGCAGCAAAAACAGTCGTGTTTCACTCCAGCATCTCTCGCTGTGCCGTTCCTTTCAGATGGAGGGGCGCAATGCACGCTGGGTGTTGTAGGAATGTAGAGTGGGCAAAACCACAAGCTGTTTGTGCGGCTTTCTCCACAGCTATGGCGTTAATTTCAAATATTATTGCTTCTATGGATTACACAGAACACCAGCTTTGACTGACAGCAGCGGACTGCTCCTTTAATTGTCAAAAAGTATAAGAATAATTGAAAAATTCTACTTTTCTCCTTCAAATTTTTCAAGATTTTCTTCGGACCTCATTACAAAATGTCACACACTCCCTCGGTAGCTTGATGAGAAGATCCCATAAGCGATGCTTTGTCATTAAAATGAACTCTCAAAGGTTAAAAACAAGCCCGTGTTTTGGTTGGCAAACAAGGTAGCACAATAATAACTCTGTCATCTGTGGTTGCGTAAGCAGTTTGAAGCAATTATCTGTGACATTTTAATGTATATATTAGCATTTTTTTCCCGTCTGAGACTGGAAAGATTCCAAAGTTATTCTACCTATAATCAGCTCAGTCAGAAAAGAAGGAGCTGAGTAACACCTACAGAGACTTCCTGGAGGATAAAGCAGCTCATTTTCACCACACCCGTCCTGAAACATGAGCCTCTCTGCTGCCACTTTCACTCTAACCCTGCCGTCACCTGCCCGTCACTCGGCTGCACTTAATGCAGAAACGACAAGAAGAAGTTGAGGAACAGCCACTATTTTTAACTCGCGCTCTCTTACCTAAGCGCGAGGACTGCTTCTTCTTGATCTCTGTCAGCTTAGGGATGGGGAAGGGCCCGTAGCACTGCGTGAAAATGACTGACAGCTGCTGGCTGATCACCTCGTTCTGCAAACACACACCAACTCACGTCAGGACAGGAAGTTAACACAGATTAAAGTTTTGTGGCCTTTTTTTCTCCCCCCTGATTTATCCAGGACAAAATTTTATGCAAATGTATGATAATGCAGTTTTTGGAGTGCAAGTGAAAATATGCAAATATGAGTGTTAATGTCACCCCGGCGCACACGCACAGGACAGTTTGTATTCCCAGAAATCCAGCTTCACTTTGTCTGATGTGCCTCTAACAAGCGTTTTGTTTACATGCTCATGAAAGGAAGCCGCGCTGACCTTGCTGGCTCGGAGGATCTGGAACATGAGCGGCAGGCCGTCCGTGATGAGCTCCTCCGTGTACTCCTCCTCCTGGATGCAGCTGAAGTCTTTGAGCAGGCCCTGGATGAGCGGCCGGCGGTGCTGGACGAAGCAGGTGCGCAGGGACTCGAGCCAGGTGTGCAGCGTCCAGGGAACGCCTGGGAACGACACCACGCGGACAGTGAATACAAAAACAAAAAGCACAAGGAAGTGTGAGTCAGAGGCAGCTTTCAAGGGCGACAGAACCGACCATGTTTCCATCACTGCACGGGGTGAGAGTGAGTTGAAGGGCGACTGCACGGCGAGAGATGGATTAGCAGAGAGTCGGAGGATCAGGCAGGAATATAAAGGAAGCACTTGAATGTAATTAAAGGATGTCCTGTTAAATGGCTGCAACAATGTGATGAGCTCTGAATGATGGTCATGTGACATTAATATTAATTGAAATGATGAATGGATTAATGTGTTATTTCAATGTTGAAGTCATATATCAAGCGAACATGTGCAAGATTACCTGATTGGAGCCTCTCATATTTAAGTATTTGCTGCTTTTCTACGTCTCATTAAATCATGAATGTTTTATTTTAGAGTCTTAGACAGACAAAATTATTTCACTACAAGGTCAAGGTTTTCTGCTGCTTCCAAACTTTTAACACATATATATATACAGCTCTGGAATAAATTAAGAGACCACTCCAAGTGTTCCTTAAATCAGCCTCTCTCTCTGCACGTCACGGCCAGCCCAACACAGATCTGACTCCCACTGAAAACCTCCTGAATGTCACAAGCCATCGGACCGAGAGCGGCCCGACGTCATCGACTCTTCCCGAGTTAAAATATTAGTGTTCTGTTGTTTAAACATGAACATGAACGTGTTTTCTTTGCATTATTCGAGCTCTTTTTAGCATCTTTTGGTTACAAGATAATTGGGCCGATTTTGGGCCCGATTCTACCCTTCCAACAATCGTAAGCAAAGCCCCGATTTGTTGATGGTTCTAAAGATGATCTCTCCAGAACCCCGAGGACAGCCGAGCACGCAGTCTGTGGATCGTCACGTGGAACAAACGATAGCCATGAGGGGCACAAGCTGAAGAACTGAACTGGACTGAAGAAGGAAGCACAACAGCCCATGTTCACGCCGTCTCCACCACTTCATCCACAGTTTGCTCTTTTTTCTTCCTGAATTTGAAGTCTAAAAACTATCATCACCAATTCTTCCTGCCCGGCGTCCGCCATGTTTGTTTACTCTAAAGTCTCGTTTGACCGCGAGAGTTGTGCGAGTCAGACTCTGGTTGATGGTGAATGAACCTGTTGGTGTGCTGTTCTGGCGTAATCGTTGCTCTCTCCACACTACAGGAACAAAACTGTTAAATCTATGATTATATATCGTCGTGTGTGGGCGCTGATTTGAAAAATCTTTTAGTGTGCGACAGGCGTCATTTTCTGCAAATAAAAGACCTCAGTGAGAATATTTGATTTGGAAGGAGGAGAAATAGAACAAATTTACAACAGAACTAAAGTTAATTTGACACAAACACAAACATACAAACAGAAAAACCAGAGAAAAACAACATTTCTGAAGTGGTCTCTTAATTCTTTCTGGAGCTGTGTGTGTGTGTGTGTGTGTGTGTGTGTGTGTGTGGGTGTGAACATACTGTATATCTGTAGGTGTGTAGAAGAGTATATGTATTTCACTTTTTCATATCTATATCCATATTCATCTGTCTAACGGGTCCTTGTTTTAAGTTTAGCATATCAGTTTGTGTCTGTACATCGAGAGCTAAGAAGAGTCAGATTCTTTGTTTGTGGCCACATACAAGAAAACTTCCTCTGATTCTGGACATGATTAAATGCAGAATGTAAGTTTTTGTCATATATCCTGTTTTTATTTTATTTTTATCTCCACTTTTGGTTGCTTTTTTTGTCTTTTCGTTTGTTTTCATTCTTTAAAAGTTTGATTATAGTTTTTTTTAATCATGAAGATCATAAATCTCTTCAAGTCTTCTCTGAACTTCTTAATGTTTTTCTTATCAACATCATTTTAAGGTGTTTTTTAACCTTGACCTGTTTCGACTGCTGTCTTCCTGCAGTTTTCCTCAGAACAGTCACATGATGTCGCTGTGACGTCTTATCAGCTGTCGTTTGTGCAGATTTGATCACGCCCGACCGTTTCCTGAGAACAGCGTCTCAGGTGTGGGACAACATATACGCCCCCTCGTCCCGGTTCACTGTCCTTTGGGCACGTTGAAAACGCTGATAAGACACGTCATGTGACTCTTCTGAGGAAGATCTGTAAATCTATTTGCATTGTTAAAGTATATTAGAAAATTAGAATCAACTTTCAACCTCTGCTTTTAAACAGACAGACAAGAAGTTATATGCTTATTTGCATCTATAAAAGAAGTTCAACACGATTATTATATCTGTCAAAATTAAAGTTAAATTTGAAACTCCAGCCAGAGGAGACGGTTAGTTTAGCTTAGCTTAAAGGGTAGAAACAGGGGAAACAGTTTCAGCACACTTTCCACACACTCACTGCAGAAAGAGCTTCCTGTTTTTCAGCTCGACCACAGAAAATACGCTGAATGAGAACAGGACCAGAGTCGGTGAAATACTTTGCAAACATACAAAGCTCTGAACGAGCGTCCTGTGTAGCGGAGTGTGCAGCCCCCTGGACGGTACATTTTGGGCTGCACATGGACGGCCGTACAGGGGTCGGCTGTAACGCTCACAGACTCTGACAGATGACGTAATCGACATCACGCAAACCATCATGTGGACACCATGAATCGGCCTCCAGCCTGGCAAAATCAGCCGACCAGAAAGTCTGACGCTCACGAGTTAACACATTATTAAACCAGATTCTGACTCTACGTTTAAACAAACAAGATGTTAGAACACTTTCAAAGGTGCTTGTTTCCCTTGTTTCTACGTGTATTTTACCAGTCTTTAGTGTCACTTTAAACATAAGGAGTCTGTTTCATGCTGAGATGAGCAGCAGTGATTTCTGAGCGTGTACAGGACAGCACAGGACGGGACAGGACAGGCACAGCATGAGCACACCTCCAGGACAGCTGGAGGCAGCACAGAGCGAGGCGTGTGCGCCAGTGAAGCATGTATTAGTAAATCTGACCTAAGCTGCGGATGTCTATGGTGATGTCCACATGGCCGTGCTCTGCGCTATGGTACATGGCCTCTCTCAGGGCCCTCAGTCTGGCCTTTCCTGTTCGCAGGGTCCCTCCGCCGTTGGCCTGCGGCGGCAGCCTCTTGTCGCACGGATCCGAGCCCTCCGCAAGAATCTCCTCCAGGGACAGGACGTCCCCTTTTTCCTTCTCCGACTGCGCCAGGAGCTTCCGGAAAACATTCCTGGAGGGAGAGAGGTAGACGATAACAGACTGAGACAGAGGTTAAAGGAGAGCAGAGTGTGAAGATGCAGTGACAGACTGTTTTAAGGTCAAGCAAAAGGAGCTACGAGGGAGGGGGGAGCTGCAAATAAAACACCTAGCTCGGCCGGAGGTTGAATAGTAGGAGGAGAAGTTGTGAAGTGGATGATAACAGACTGGGAAATGGTTCTAAATTAGGCAAACACGCACTGTGTTAACTCCACATTAAGCCCATGAAGCCCTCGAGCTGTGATGGCACTCAAAATATTCTCATGTACTTAATTAAGCTTGATCTGTACTCGAAACTATCACCGGTCTGCAGAGTCACAATATTTGAAGCTGGAGCAGAGAGGCGGTGATTTAAACAGATTTCTGTTTGTAACATTGAAACGTTGTGAAGCAGCAGAACACTCGGCGTATACAGCGTGATCACAGCCTCAGGATGCATCACTGCACCATCTGCTTTAGTGAGGAGGAGCAACAAATCACCACTTCCTGTTTTTCTGATGGTTTGATCACTGATGACACGTCGACGGGAGGCTCACTGTCAACGCTTTGAAGCAGAGAGAAATGTCACCAACAGTCTTAAAGGAGCAGTGCGCCCCTGGACAAAAGTCAGTCAGAGCTGGCGTTCTCTGTAATCGATGGAAGCCATAATATTTGGAATCGGCGCCATAGCTGTGGAGAAAGTTGTACAAACAGCTCGTGGTTTCGCCCGTTCTACATTCCTACAACACCCAGCATGCATTGCGCCCTTCCCTCTGAAAGGAACAGCCCAGCGAGAGACGCTGACGTGAAATACGTCGTTGCAGATGACGCGTATTACGAAGTCTGATTAGCTCCCCATGATAGCATGATAGAACTGAGGTTGAAAATCGGCGAACTGGCCCTTTAAGTGGCACCCACATTTTACTCCTTCATGCGATTGTTTAACACTAACTTCTTCTGCAGCTGTAACAGCCTCCACTCCTCTTAAAGGGCTTCTCAAAAGATATTTGCAGCCCTGCTGCGGGGTTCTTGCTCCCATTCAGCCACAAGAGCTTCAATTAAACCCAGCTCTGATTTTCGGTGACAGGGCCTGGCTCGCAGTCAGCCCGTCAGCTCAGGGCTCTGTGCGGGCCGGTCGAGTGGTCACTGGCTCTCTGCGCCGGGGCAAACAGGAAAGAGCACTGTTGTCTAAAACATAATTGCATTGTTTAGTTTTAGTTCGCTAAAGGAAAACTGACTGAGATCCAGAGGAAACATGACAGAGGCCAAACTAGGAGGGAAAGAGGTGTCCACATACCTTTGGTCATACTGTGTAACTGTGATCCTTCGAAGGAAATACACTTAGCTGCACTCTTACTGAGGTTTAGTTGAGACAATAGATATCAGAAATAGCTTTGTGACATAATTAGCTTAGCTTAGCATGAAGACTGGAAGCAAGGGGACGCAGATAGCTTTTTTTTTTGGGGTCCAGTTTTGCCTTTATTGATCGGACAGCTGAAGAGAGAAAGGAAATATGGGGAGAGAGGAGCGAGCAATGACGTGCAGCAAAGGGCCGAGGACGGGAGTCGAACCTGCGGCTGCTGTGTCGCGGACTGTGGCCTCTGTATATGGGGCGCCTGCTCCACCCACTGGCCAAATCCCAACCTCCACACTCTCTGACTTTGAGGTGCATTCCCGGCAAGTGTGCGAGGGCTCAGTGCGAGATTTCACACAAAGTCAATGCAATGACGCGAGTAGAAGCAAATTCGCACCAACGCCAGTTGAAAAAATGTAACTTCCTCAGCGAATTCACGTCACGTGGTGTAGCGAAAGCTTATCCACATTGAGATAGTCCTGACGCCGTTGGTAAACATGGAGATAAGCCCCACTTCCTCTCCTCCATTCTGGAAGTGAAGGGCAGATATTAACCTGTCATTTAAATGCAAATTTTGATCCGGCGGTCAAACTCGCACGAGTAACGGGAGGCAAATATTCGCTTCGCATTTGGTGTGAACGCACAGTTAGGAAGAATTTTTAAATGGCTGATTCCCTCTCTTGCCTGCCAAATTGTCTGTTTCCTGTCTGTACCCGCATGCCTGCGCCTTTTACCTTGAACTATTCTTACTGTAGAGTCTCCGTTGCTTCTGTGTTTACTTTAAGCTTATGTACTAATAACCCTTTGTTCTTTACCAACAAATCCCTGAACTAATCCTGTTTGCATCTCTCTCCTTTCCCTGTGGCCTGACCAGAAATGACTGCAGGTAAAAGCTGCAGGTGCAGATACACGGGATCAGGTGCAAGTTCTAGGTTTCGAGGTGCAGATTTCAAGAGTCAGGTAACAGGAGGAGGAAAGCAAAGGTGGCAGGGCGTTTGCTGGAGCGGTAGAGAGCAGCTATTAAAGGACCTGTGGAAGTGGAAATGTGGCTGTAAGGAGGGACAGAGTGGCAGAATCTGACACTTCCTTTAAGTAGTTAAATAATGCAGCCCTGTGATTAAGTGTCGAGATGTGCTTTAAATTACACTTTTAAACAAACAGCATCAAAGTGTAAGACTATGTGTACACTACAGTCTTATTCCCTATTCTTCTTTTATTCATCGTAACGCTTTGACTACTCAACGTTTCAAGAACAAGACGTTTTCTTTGACATGAACGAGACCCTTTGTGGTTCAAACGTTGCTTTGTCCCTGCAGAATAAACCAACAGTTCAAAGTAAGTAGCACTGTGCGGCTAGTTTTTAATGTTTTAAATCCCTGTGTTGTATAATTTTTACTCAGCAACTGCAGAGAAGAGACAACTTTTACCCCGTGTCATCTCACCAACCAATCGTACTGCAGTATGGAGCAGCTCACGACACGCTGCAGCATGATCATCCTGCTATAATTGATAGTCTTAATAATAATGCAGCATTGTTTTGTTGGCTTGCTGCTCCACTCCGCTCCCTGACAGCTCTCACTGCCCTGAATGTTAATGGGCTTCATCGCACTCAGTTGCGGGGAAATGATGTCAAACCGAAGCCATAATGGCCGCTGAATAGACTGCAGCGCTTATCGTCGCCTGCTGTCTGACAGTGAGAGCGAGATATCTGCCTCTCATATACTGCAGGATTTTGTGGGCGGCAGATGGACCAGAGCAGAGTGTGTAAATGGATCAATACCGTGGTAATGGATATGTCTCTGGCTGGCTGAGACTTGTGTGTGTGTAGTGTGTGTGTGTTACCTGTGGCCGTGTGCCGCTGCCAGGCTGTATGAGTTCATGTCTCCCAGCGGGGCGGAGGAGATGCCGTTTCGACACATGGTTCCGATCATGGGGTCGGCCCCTCGTTCCAAAAGCAAACTCACCAACTCAAAGTTACCTGAACAGGACGACAGATGAAGAAAGGGTTATTACACCAACATACTGCTTACACTGATGCTTTCAACCACCTGTGGTGGAATATATCCAAGTATTTCATTTAATGCTACTTTATACTTTTACATTTAATAGTAGAAAATGTAGAAAATACTAGTCAATGTCACTTCTCCCCCACCGTCCAATCAAAATCAAGAAGGGGTGGGACTTCTGATATCAACTTTGTCAAACAACAGCGGAGGAGAAGCTAATCCTTTCATTTTTTTGAGGGTATAATTTCCAGCTCCTGCTGCTAACGCCAGAACACGATTCCTTTACATCGTTTTTACGCTTTCTTTGTAAAATGTCTTTATATTAAGCATACAGGGCGAATTAAAACAGACATAACAGTCACTACAAAGGCAAACGGAAGTTCCGCCAGACAGCTTTTGTAACCTAGCAACAGTTAGTGTCGGTTACAAGCGCTCTGAAAATGAGGTCGACGTGGGCAACAAACGCCATTAATGGACACAGGTCCTGAGATGTTACCAGTGGTGGAATGTAACAAGGTACATTCACTGCACTGTAAGTTTAATTTTGTCAAACTTGTACTTTACTTGAGTATTTCTGTTGCTCTTCTACTCCTTTACCTTTCACATTGAAACACTGTACGTTTTCCTCCACCAAGTTTATTTGAAAATGACCATTAATAGTTACTTTTTACGTTATTACACACAATATACCTGTATGATATGACACAGCACACTACAACTGATATACCCTGTGGTACACAAAGTATCATAAACTGGCTCCACATCGAGGAACTTCAACATAAAAACAAAATAAAACAATTATAGTATTTTCTAATCATAAATACTTTTCAAAGATCAGTACTTTTATTTTTTAATCTTTTGATACATATTGTTAATAATACTAACGTATCTTTAGTTAGGGAACAGTTTAAATGCAGTATTTTTGTATGAATGCAGTATTTGTACCTTTTAGACTGTGGCATTACTACTTTTTAATTAATTTAAATGGCTTAAATAAGACTGACAGTCTTGTACAGTAGTTCTAAATGGCTTCACCTTCACTACCTATGACATAAATGATTAATAAACAATATAACCTGTATAATAAACAAGTATAAAGTCATGCATGGGTTATATTCCAATAATTAAGTATAAACAACTCACACAATGAATACAACACATTTTGATTTCAGGTTTTCTTTTACTTATTGTGTTCTGCAGTGTGGCATTGACACTTTAACACAAGTGAAGGTCTGAATATTCATTCCACTGCTGGTTTTGGTTTGCTAACGATGTCGTCCCCTCAGGTGAAAGGAGGCTAAGTGGTTCTTCAGGTAGCTTTTCAAGTGAACAAATCCACCGGCTTCCACACGGTGACTTTAACAGAAATTTTAGGACTACGGCAGCATTAACTACACCAGATTAAAGGTGATTTAAATGACTCAATACTAATCTGACACAGTCAAGATGCTGCCTATTAAAATGAATTGTAATGTGACCTGAGTCCCTGACTCGTATTTCTTATTCTTGATTTTATATCCTTGTAAAGTTAATGTGACAGTAAAGTCAAACAGGAGGGAGTAAAAGAGAATGAGCCTGAAGCGAAATAAAACTACTCTGTGCTTAGAAAGTCTCGAATTCATTCTTATTCATGAACAAAATTAGCTCTGGGATTGTGGTCTTTATTTCATCTACATTATGTGTTATGTCATGAGTAGGATGTTAATAGTGTTCATTATCCAAGGCTGTGTGTGTTTAAATCAGTAGTTATGGCAACAGGACTGCCTATACCTGTCTGAGGTACTGTAGCAAAAATATTCACTCCTGTATATCTGCCAGTTTGTGTTGGAATTAACTCTGATTTATGTTTAAAAAAGGTTTAGTGTACTGATCTTTACTTTAAACAAGTATGTGATGTATTTAATGGGACAGCTCAACATTTAGCTAAATTTAGAGTACATTGTAGCTTACAAGTTTAATATAGTTAGCTTAGCAGAAAGACTGGAAATAGGTAAAAAATGCTAACTTGTTTCTATTACATATGTGGCTGGAAGCTAGCAGTTATCTTAATGTAGTTTAGCTTAGCATAAAGACTGGAAATAGGTAAGAAAATCTAACTGATACATGGCCAGCAGCTAGCAGTTATGTTAATGTAGCTTAGCTTAGCATAAAGACTGAAAATGGGTAAGAAAGGCAAACCGATACATGACCAGCAGCTAGAAGTTATCTTAATGTAGCTTAGCTTAGCATAAAGACTAGAAATAGGTAAGAAAGGCTAACTTATATGTGGCCAGCAGCTAAAGTTATGTTAATGTAGCTTAGCTTAGCATAGAGACTGGAAGTGGGTAAGAAAGGCTAATTTATACATGGCCAGAAGCTAGAAGTTATCTTAATGTAGCTTAGCATAGCATAAAGACTGAAAATGGGTAAGAAAGGCTAACTTATACGTGGCCAGCAACTAGCAGTAATCTTAATGTAGCCTAGCATAGCATAAAGACTGGAAATGGGTAAAAAAAAGGTAACTTGTTTCCAACTCTCAGCAAGAAAGCTAACAACCTTCTTTAAATGTTGGTGTAAATGTTGCTATTCCTTAAAATGCGTGTTTTACAGACAATTCCAGTCAGTTCAAGCCAATTATGAGTGAATATGAATTCCTATATGAAGTGGCTGCACAACTTTACAGCAATGCATCTTGAGAAGCAGTTTGTCTGACTGTAATTGAAAGTGATAAGTTAATCATATGATTAAAGCAGAGTGAGAATGCCTTCTGGTGAGCTCGAAATCAAGCATGAGACGACAAATCTCTTATACGCTGTGTAGAAAATAAAGATCCGGAGGTAAAATACGCGTGTCTCCTTATCTTTCCTGCTGGTATGTGATTACCTGCAGCAGCGGCCAGCTGGAGCGGGGTTTCTGTGTAGTTCTCCGCCCCATCCTGCAGGGCGCCCTCCACATTCGCTCTATTATCCAGTAACAACTGTGGAAGGGAAGGAGGGATGTGGTGGAGGGGAGGGAGGGAGGGAGGGAGTCATGGGGGAAACAAACCAGGGGGGAGAGAAGGGATGGAGAAAACAGTCGAGGGAGAGACCGTGTGTTACACTCAGGCTTGGCAGGAGGAAAAGCCTGAACTGTTGGAAACCTACACCACCTCAATTAGAGGTTGTCCTAGCTCTGGACACCAAACACACTCCTTGCTACACTTCTCATTAGGTTCTGTCTTGGGGGCTTATTGTTGGTGCACACTTGCCTGAGCTGAGATAGGAGGAATCAAAATGGTTTCTTTTTCTAACCCCAAAAACTCTGATTGCGTTGGTGGAGATTAATTATTGAAAAATTCCTGAGGGCGACGCTGTTCATCAAGCTTCCAGCCAGTGTCAGCCAGAGCAATAACTACTGCAGCTGAATGAATTATATATTAAAAATGAACAGAACAGTGAAAAATAGCATCCCTGAAGCTGTGTATGAGCTCTGTGCTGTTTACTTTGCCTCTGGAAGTTTCTCTCTGCTGCTATAGGACCAATGCTTAGATTCAGTTATATAGGGGACTGAGTGACTCATCTATACATCTTAAGAGCATACATTATTAAAAACAAACTTAATGTGGAGAGTTTGCCACGGAAACATATTGCTACCACGCCAGAAGAAGAAAAATAGATGAGTTTTAAGTCAAATAGTGAAAAGTTTATTGTCCTAAAAAGATTACAGTTATAACAAGATATTTTAGTGTTATTATCAACAAACAGCTTTTTTTCAGCTCATAAAAAGGAACCTTCATTGTTTAGTTATCATGTAATATTGTGAAATGTTTCAGGGTATAACAATAAAAGTTACCATGTTATATTGTGACATATTGCAGGGTATAACAGTATCAAGTTATATTGTTAAATGTTTCATCTTATAATGTTGTAAGTTATGTTTTATTGTGAAATGTTTCAAGTTATAACAATAAAAGTTATCATGTTATATTCTGACATGTTTCAGGTTATTACAGTATAAATTATCATGTTTTATTGTGAAAGGTTTCAGGTAATAACAATATAAGTTATTGTGTTTTATTGTGAAATGTTTCAGGTTATGACAATATAAGTTATCGTGTTTTATTGTGAAATGTTTCAGGTAATAACAATATAAGTTATCGTGTTTTATTGTGAAATGTTTCAGGTTATGACAATAAAAGTTAGCAAGTTTTATTTTGAAATGTTTCAGGTAATAACAATATAAGTTATCATGTATTAATGTGAAATGTTTCAGGTAATAACAATATAAGTTATCATGTATTAATGTGAAATGTTTCAGGTAATAACAATATAAGTTATCATGTTTTATTGTGAAATGTTTCAGGTTATAACAATATAAGTTATCATGTTTTATTGTGAAATGTTTCAGGTTATGACAATATAAGTTATCATGTTTTATTGTGAAATGTTTCAGGTTATAACAATATAAGTTATCATGTTTTATTGTGAAATGTTTCAGGTTATGACAATATAAGTTATCATGTTTTATTGTGAAATGTTTCAGGTTATGACAATATAAGTTATCATGTTTTATTGTGAAATGTTTCAGGTAATAACAATATAAGTTATCATGTTTTATTGTGAAAGGTTTCGGGTAATAACAATATAAGTTATCATGTTTTATTGTGAAATGTTTCAGGATATAACAGTATAAATTATCATGTTTTATTGTGAAAGGTTTCAGGTAATAACAATATAAGTTATCATGTTTTATTGTGAAATGTTTCAGGATATAACAGTATAAATTATCATGTTTTATTGTGAAAGGTTTCAGGTAATAACAATATAAGTTATCATGTTTTATTGTGAAATGTTTCAGGATATAACAGTATAAATTATCATGTTTTATTGTGAAAGGTTTCGGGTAATAACAATATAAGTTATCATGTTTTATTGTGAAATGTTTCAGGATATAACAGTATAAATTATCATGTTTTATTGTGAAAGGTTTCAGGTAATAACAATATAAGTTATCATGTTTTATTGTGAAATGTTTCAGGATATAACAGTATAAATTATCATGTTTTATTGTGAAAGGTTTCAGGATATAACAGTATAAATTATCATGTTTTACTGTGAAAGGTTTCAGGTAATAACAGTATAAATTATCATGTTTTATTGTGAAATGTTTCAGATATCATGCAGTAAAATGAACAATTTTATGTTATAACAAGATAAAAAGTATATTTTGCTAACAAATAGATTTTCTATGTTACAATACTTTTGCATGTTATTAATATCTTGTTATATTGCCAAGAACACCTTGTTTTTACAGTCAACTTCACACTGTTGTTTTTTCTGGCATGGCAGCAATAGGCTGCCGTTGTTTGCCTCTCCATATAACTGAGTTAATTATTGCACAGATAGGAGGATATAAAAGGAGAAACTATAATGACATGGAATTATTATTGTTATTATTATGATGCATCATAATAATAATCATCATCATAATATCCTCATTTCTGGTGCAAAGGTCAGGGCAAGGGCCACAGGTTAATGTTTACAGGTGATAAGCGTCACTACCTGTACGACAGGGACGTGTCCGTGTAACACGGCGAAAGTGAGAGGCGTCCCCTGGCGCGTTTCAGGATAAACTGAGGGGTGCTTGTTTACTGTGCTTGGCACCTGGGAAGTCATAGGTGAAGTTCAGGGAGAGAGATATATACAGCCATTAACATTCACAGCTCAGGAGGGGGGGAGGTAAAGAGGAGGGGGGAGCGAGAAGCAGTATGCAGGAGGAGGAGTGTAAGCAAAGTGAGGGCAGGATGGCAGAGGGACATTTTCCTCTTTGAGTTTCACAGAAAAAAATCTTGAGCAGCTTGACTTCTACCTCTCTCGTCTCAATCCTCACGCTATATGTTGGAGTGTATCTGCCTGGGCACGGCTCTCTGACCGCACTCTGCACTATCTATCCTCTTTAAATCGTGTTTCATTTCAAAGGGGAATGAAACCAGAGAAAAAACACAACATTGGCACAGACTACAAACACTGACAACACGGGTGGTGCTGACTCATGAACAAAGTGGCGTCGGGGTAAAATTAAAACCGCCACACAGCCCGACGCTGTTCTGTGATTTCTAAAGTGGCTTCATCTCTGCGTAAATTATAGAAATTATTCCTAAATGTCGCCTGGAGGAGGCCTCTTTTCCAACAGACGCTTAATGTAATGTCACATTTCATTAGAGCTCCGATGCTAAACAACAGTGGGACTGTTAGTGTTTTTGTGTTCGCAGATATGAATTATTAATCGCTTTATAATATCAGGCAGTTTCAGCAGGAGCAGAGGGCATCGCTGACTGCAAAAAGCTTAAAATATCACAACTCCAGAGTTTAACTAAATGTTTTACATAGTGGGATGTTTTATCAGTGATGTGGAACATCGTCTGCTTTCACCCAAAGTGCAATCAAAATTTGTTCTCCCTGCAGAGAGTTTTGGTTTTTCATGCTGAGGTTTGGAGATTTCTGTCGCCAGCTGAACACAGCGGAGCTGATTTTGGTGCTGTGTCACGACCCCACAACTGTTGTCTCCCAAAGAAACACGCTCTATAAAAGTCAGGGTATTATCCAGGTCATTGGTTCCCAATCGTTTTAGCGTCTCACTCCTTTAAATACAGATTGTCTTCTTATGACTCAGCCGCACAATTTAGCACTAAAAGCCAAGGGTGCTAAGAGGATACAACCTCCTCAAAACTGTAACTAGATATTGTTGAACATAGACTGTATAAAAAGATAGACGACATCACAGCTCCCTAAAAGTGAAGCCAAACCCTCTCTGTCGCCTCCTGCTGACTGACTGCAGTATAGCTCATAAAGCCCGCCTCCTCCATGTTAACAGATGGGACATGAGTCAAACTATAAAATTAAATTACACATGTGGTTTCTGTCATTATAGTTATTTATTTTAGTTATTAGTTATTTGATGCTGTAAAAAGGGGGTGTTACGTCATGATTGACAGCTCTGCTGACAAATCCGGCTCCTGCAGCCGAGTAGAGGAGGAGCGGCTAGAGGAGACGTAACTTCAGACCAACACAAGAAGCTGTTCTGCTGCAGACTGGGCCCACCTGAGGGCTCCAACACGTCAAGTCCACAAGGTGAATGTGTGTTTTGGGTAGAGGAAGGGGCGGGGCGTCACTACTGCGGCTCCACCAGCCGATCTCTACTGCACAGACTCCAAATGTCAACGTCCGCTTCCGGTGGTATTCCGGCTCTTCTAGAGGGGCTGGAGTCATCCATCTTTATATACAGTCATTGCTATGGAGACACAACCTGGAGACTACAAGAATGCCATCACCCCTAACGTCTGTCCGTTTACCCCGTGCTTTGAGTATAAAGTCAGAGTCTAGTATTTTTAGAGGCCTGAATTGGAAAAAGTAACCCCTTTATTTCAAGATAAAAGATAAAAGACAATTCAGGTAAGGAGGTTAGGATGCAGTACCCTAACAAACTAAACAACAGTATAAGTGGGACTACATACAGCGGAAGAAGCAATCAACACAGGAGGGACACAGAGAACATCTCTGTCTCACTGGGTTTCTCTGCAGAGCGTGTGATTGTTAGACGACTCATCTCAGTTCCCCGAGTCCAACTGGATATATGCGTCAAATTTGAAGCTAATCTTCACACGAACGTGACGGAAGAACGGACACGGATTCATAATGGCTCCGGCTATTGCTATCATCTGCATGGAAGCATAAACACATTCTCCTACAGACATCCATTAATCATCTTGTGTGACCTTTCAGATTTATTCTGGGAACCCTTCTGGTCCTGACAACCAGCACTGGGGTGACAACTCCAGTTAGACCAGGTAATTGGTTTTGGAAAAAGTGGTTGTTTTATTGGCTGCACGGTGGCGCAGATGTTATCGCTGGAGCCTCACACCTAGAAGGTTCCTGGTTTGAATCTTGGGGCGGACGTAAGAGGGCCTTTCTGTGTGGATGCGTGGGTTCTCTTTCCACAGTCCAAAGACATGCTCGTAAGTTTAATGGTGACGCGGGTCAAATGACTCAGACCAGGGTAATTATCACCTCGGCTCCGACTGGCATTGATGGGAACACAAAACCAGTGTCGACACGCTAATGCTCCGTCGGTAACTTCTGCAACTCCTCGTCATCTCAGCTACAAATTCCGCCCGTCTCCGTCCGAGCAGTGCTCGAACATCGTTCCAAATTTGTCGCGTCAAGTTTGATACACAGACTGAATGAGTAATAGAGACAATAAAGATCTAACCACCGTAACATCTTCACTGTTTATTAACCCTGTTTCGGGCATGTTTTGTGTCATCAGACGGTGACTCAGCAGAAAAGAGACTGACAAGAGGATACTTCACTGGCAATGGGAAAAGAGACAATTGGCATTGATTAGCAGGTCTTCCCGGATCTGAAAAACCCGCGTCAACACGCTACTTTTAGGTGGGAAAGGTGTATAAGCGTCAGCCCTGTGAATGACTGGTGATCAGTCCAGGTGTAACCCCGCCTCTCGCCCACTGATAGCCCCCCTGACCCTGAACTGTAGAGTGGAGTAAAGAAGAGGAAGTATCTCGAAACCTCAGCACATAAAAGTTTCTGCACGGCCTGACTACATTTTAATTACATTAGTCAATATATTTCCAGTAATTTGGGTGAATTAATCCTTTAAACATTGATCAATCAGATTGAGGTAGGTAGGTAGCGCTTTGCTTTAGAGTCAACACACCTTTACTAAAAACAGGAAGTAAACCAATGGAGCAACACAACAGTCAACAATGAGGTCGATGTGAGGGGGGAGAGTCAATGACGCGTTTCTGTTCTTAAATATTCTTATAACCAACTGAGCAGTTAAAGCAGCAACACACACACACGGGACACACTCACACACACAGGATTTATAACAACACAGCTTTTAGTTAACCTCGATAAATGGGTGCGATGAAGTTCATGCTTGGCGCTCAGTCTGTGGGAGCAGGTTACACTAAGTGCACACGCTCATACATCATTACTGCATTATTGATGCGCTGTAAAGCAAACTGCCTACACTTAAAAACGATCAGCCGATTATTATTCTGCATCCGTGTGGAGACAAACTATCATTGTTACTATGCAAATGATGCCGGCTCATTTCTTATCAGTGCACTTCATGTAATGAGCTGCCAGGAGAACAGAGGGCATGCCGACAGCAGGTGAGACAATGGAGACAGAGAGAGGGAGGAGAGAGCAACACAACTCGTTTTCACTGATTCACAACATCAAATGTAAATGAACGCTTTAAAACAACGACTCGAATGTGGAGACGAATCGACGCGGCGGCTTTGTCCTGACCTCGCTGTTGATGTCGGCTCCGGCGTCGAGCAGCATCTGGACCATGGCCTCGTCGCCGCGCACGCAGGCGTACATGAGAGGGGTCATTCCCTGTGGGGGGGGAGGGAGGGGGAGGAAGGTTACAGAGGATTATTGATTCCTGCAGTCTGAAGAACAGGACAGCTGATGAGTCACAAACTTTACTTCTTATTGAAAATGATAAATAATACAGTTATGTAACATTTCAACAGCAGCTTCTCGGTATCAGTTATCAGGATATTTCACTTAATCACACCGCATTTCAGACGGTAATTATTGTCCTTCATACTACATTTATTCCAAAGCAATACCTACCAGTTACCTGTCACACGTGCAGCTAGCGGTAGGCTACTTTCACTCTGAGCACAGTGAAGTGTTAACTCCTCTAACAAGCACAGGAGCTTCAGGAGTTCAGAGGAGTTTGACCCCTGTGCTCAGAGCCCGACCCCAGGCAGGGTCAGCTGATAGTACCTGCACATGGCTAAGCTTGATCTGTAGCTAATGACAGCAACACTTCAGGGTTGCTCTCAGCTGTTGCACCGAGTGCCCATTCCGTTATGTTCACTGGATTTGCAGCGTTTTGTCTTCTGCGTGTGTTTTCTGACTCTGCATCGTTTCTGTATTTGCATTTGTTTCGGCCTTTTGCTGCACGTTTTTTTTTTTCATTTGCAGCGCGTTTCCGTCACAGCAAATGTTTTGGACTTTTGCATGTTTTGTTTTTGAATCGCCATCGTTTCTGAATTTGCAGTCTTCTAATAAAAAATGGGCCGTTGCAGTGCGACTGCTGTTGTCAGCCACCGTCATACTGGGATCAGTCGTGCCTGCAACTGGTGCGACAATGTTCTGCAGAGCTTTACCAGAGAGAGGGGGCACATTGCCTCTATTTCAGCCTCTCTTCCAAGATTATTATTTCGGATTGATTCTGAGGTTGCCCTGTTTGTTTCTGCCCTGAATGACCTGACCTACTTTGTCTGTGACCTTACATCACCAACAGGCCCTTTAGATCGTCTGACAAAGGCCTCCAAAAGTGCAGTTTTTCTGTCCTTTCACCTTTTTTTTTTTAGATGGAACAGTGAAGAGTGACAGGAAACACGGAGAAGAGACAGTGGGGATGACATGCGAGTCGGAGTCCAACCTGTGGCCTGTATGCGTAGAGGACTTTGCCTCTGTACGTGCTCGACCCACCGAGTTATACCGGCGCCTCCTGTCGGTCCTCCGTTTATATTTTAATGTTGAGCCCGCCTGTCCGCACGGGTTAGGGTTACTGTTAGATGTTTGCTTCTCTTCCTTTTCTTTTATTACTCGGTGGTATTTGTTGGTTCTTATTTCTTGTTTCTTTTGGCTGCTGCTGTTAAAAGTGAGTACATCTGATTGATTGATCAGACACCTGGCGGCAGTGGCAGGTGTAGGAAATAGATAAGAGATGAAAACATCGTGTTTTAACGGCGTCTCCTCGATAAGGAGGTACATGTTCGGTTTGTACGTTCGTTAACAGATTACTTGTAGCGCTGTCCTGTTTATAATTTCTTGCAATTGACTTCAACCTAATTAAATGAAGTGTTCTTGAGCATGCTGATTCATAATCACACTTAACAAACAGGAAACTGTACTGTGCATGTGGATTCTCTGCTCTTTTCTTCCAACTATACCGTGAAAAATGCATTTCAGTGCAATCAGCAAACCCCTACAGAGACTATTAGGAGCTGTAAGAGGAGCTCAGCAACAGCTGCGCTCATTAGTTCGAAACCTACAAGAAACCATTACGTTTCTTCACGTAATGTTCTTTAAATCCCCCCTAAAGTGCCACATGTGCATGTTCGGAGTCCTCGTACATAACATACACTCCCTCCTTATCCATCACAGATATTTCCTGTCGTTTCTGGCAGCGTCGAGTTTTCCGGATATAATCACAAGCGCCTTAAAATAACCGTCTCCTTCCAACGAGAGCGGCAGCAAAGGTGGGCTGTGAAACTTAACATCTCATATCTCTGCAGGCCATATGCACGGAGCGCTCTCTTGAGCCTGACACGCCCACGCACATTATGCTCCGAGCTGCAGGGTGAAGAGAGGAAAATATAAAAAGAACTTTAACACGGCGAGTTTTTCCCCCTTTTATCCGACTGTTTTAAAGTGTTTCAGACATTCATAATCATATGTCTGATGCGGGTTATTATGTTCAACAAAGGCCTTTTACGACTGGCTCATAACACAGGAGCACTTTGCGTTACAGCCGGATCTCCCTTTGTGGTGATTCACGCTTAAATATTTCCTGATCGACTTAATAAGCCGAGAGCTAAAGAGCGATAGACGGCGAACCCTGACGATCATCATGATGAGTTCCAACGCCTCTCAGCCGAGATGACAGGCCGCAGCTTTTTACTTTATTGCACAGGCTGGTCCAAGCACCATTTAGCGTGTTTTACAAGTGAATAAAAGCCTGCGTGCTGTGTCATCTCGGCTTGTTATTTATGGGACGAGTG
Source organism: Semicossyphus pulcher (assembly GCF_022749685.1). Lineage (NCBI taxonomy): Eukaryota > Metazoa > Chordata > Actinopteri > Labriformes > Labridae > Semicossyphus > Semicossyphus pulcher. Next base: position 4,476,971 of record NW_027211694.1, read on the forward strand.
AGGAGGTAAAGCGGCAATCAATACAAGCTGTTAAACCCCCCAAGGATCTGTAAATACTGGAGACCAATTCATATCTGTTCCAGTCAAGTAATCTGACTTAACGCAGTGTGAATCAACCTGCCAGGAGTTCACGTTAACATGAAACCTCCACTTTCTCAAAGTCCATCGATGTTCGTTTTCTGCTTTGACTCCGTCTCTGTCTCGTCCTCCAACACCATATTTGTAAAGTTTGACATTGTCTAGCACTTGTGTTGCCTTCCAGTGTTAATTTCACGAAATTATGATGAAAAATGTTCGTCAACGACCTTTCTTCCATGACGAGGAGGAGACGTTGACGAGCTAAAAATAGATGATAAAAACTCTGACGTTAACGAGACAGGACGGGACTATGTGGTCACAGAAAAAGAGGCGTTTTAAAGGCCAGTCCACACAAAAAGGAGCGATCAGCGGCCGTCTGCTTCAGTCAGACTGTTTGAATAAGAAGCGATGGTGAATATAGAAAACGTTTTAACGGTAAAAACCAACGCTGCTGCTGCAAATAAGACAAGAGAGGAATGTGCAGCATGTGCTCCTGTAACTGCACGGCTTCGTTCTGCGGCTTTACATGTGCGACGTTATGTTCCAGAAATTTCCATATACACATCCACAGCTGAGGATCTGTACAGAACATCGTCAGGAAACAATTCATGTAAGAACGGATGAAAGGACTTAACAGCATGTGCAGACCCTTCCCTCTGCATCTATTCTGTTGTTTTGCTTAGCACGGGACGTTTTCAGGAGGGGCGCTGTTGTGGTTCCCTGAGCCAATCACAGCGTACAGGTGAGTGAATTTGTTGTTGATAAAATGCAAGAAAGATTCCTACTTATTATAGCTTTAAAGTATAAAGGGTAAAAATGACGACTAAACTATGAAAACATTTTTGTCTGAAGACTAACACTAAATCTAAAATAGCTGCCAAAATTATAAGGTTGCTTTCACATACTCCCACCACAAATAAATACATAAAAAATACATGTTAATGCTTTAAACAAAAACGGAACAAAGGACTTTTGTACACGCTCAGAGTATCTAAATGGAGACGAGCCAATTAAGCTTAACCAAGCACATCTTTCTGACCTCGGAAAATCAGTTTGCACTATGAGCTTCCACTTAGCAGCGCAAGGAATATCCGATATTTCCACTGACTGGGGAAGGAAGAAAACCCCAGATGATGTTCACACTTGGATGCAGTGAGGCCGAGATATCGACCGGATGGTCAAACCAAACCCTTCAAAGCTCAGAGCGGGGAAAGTGCTGCAGACAGTATCAGGTACAAATGGTAAAAGATCACACCTTTCCGTTTCATGTTTTGGATGAACTCTACAAAGGTAAGAAGTTTCTGTTAACAACATCTGTTTGGATTTACACTGAAGGTTTTTGGGAATCGACAAGACGCTGGATATCCTGACACGATTTAATCTTGGATTCAGATCTGTGTAAATCTTTGTGTTTCAGTTTGAGTTGTAACTCTGCCCATATATCTACATATTGGGATGATGTATGTGTATTCCTATAAACCTGCCTGCACACAGACAAATAGAAACATTTCCTTGTAAATAAAGTGAATTTTGAAAAGCCGCATCATGGCAGAAGACTTCAGCACCCTGCGTGACTCATCAGGAGCAGCCTGCGCCCAGCGTGTGTGTGTGAACCAGGACGGTCTGCCAGGTAATACTTCACGATTCATTGTGTTCAACTCTCCACTATTCCTGTGTAGGTGTGTGAAGCTGAATACTGTCAATGTGGGAGTGTGTGTGTGGAGCGCCGGACCTGTTCGCTCATGCTGTTAATGCCGTCAGGACCCAGCAGGTTCACCGCCTGCTTGACCAGGTCCGTCCGTCCGCAGTTCAGCATCCTGAAGCCCAGATCCTGCAGGAACTTGGCCTCTGTGGACGCTGCGTCCAGTTTTCTGGTGGCACAGAAACAATCCTCCGCTCTGCAGATGGAAACAACAGATCCATTAGTGTGATTAAGTGGAAATGGATTCTGAGATCTGCGGATATACATCTCAATGCACGCAGCAAATGACTGCTACTTGGCTGAATAAACATACCTTTATTGGCATTATAACTTCGCTGCAACCTTTATAAGTTGAGCTGTTTGCATTCAACGTTTCCTTTCTAATTTTTGCATTTGTGTATCTTGAGAAGAAACATTTGAGAAGAAGCATTGGAGAACCATCTGGGGTACGTATTATGACGTATTTCAGAGTTATGAGCAGTGTTATGTAAAAATCAGTGTCGCTCAAACGTTCTTCAGCAGACGCAGGAGTTATTAGGGGCGAGCTAAACTGCTGCTAGCTTGTTTTGTTCATGCTAGGCTTATATTTTGGCTCGGATTTCTTCAGTAATCACCTTTGATAAGGTTTTTAACATGTGTCTAATTATCTGAAGAAGTCTCTTCCTTTCCAAAATAAACTATTGAAACAGATTAAAAGCACTGTATAAGGCAGCTGCATGTAATAATCAGCGTCTCTTCGGCCCTTTTCAGCAAAGACAGGAGTCAGGAGGAGCTAGCTGAGCTGCTACTAGCTTGTCTTGTCAATCTAGGCGTGTAGCTACATTAGGATTTCTTCATGAGGTTTTAAACTGGATCCAAATTACCCTCTGCCTGTCCAAAAGAAATTATTTAAAACGGTAAAAACACTGATGATAGAACAAGAAGTTTCATGTTTTGGGGTCTGTGAGCCACGCTGCAGCTAGCTTTAGCCTGCTAGCTGACAGGTGCTGAATGAAGTTTGAATGTAGTGCTTCTTTTGACGTGGCTCTAAGCTGAATAAAAGGAAAACATATTTGAAGCTTCGTATTGAACAGATAAATCAGATTCAACCGTACTCAAATCCTGAGTTTAGCACAGCCCTAGTCCAAAGTCATGCTAACGTACCGTGCTGCTAGCTAGCTAGCTTACTAATGACTCTTAGTCCAGTGCCGAAAAACATTGAAGTGGATGTTGTGATATTATTGGTTGCTTAACGTTTGGCTAGGTCGTAACACAGGAAATAAACATGTATTATTATTATTATTATCTATAGGAGCACAATATGACCAGGAATGTGATTTAAAAGGGTTAAAAAGGCATTTTTCAGTTCATCTCAACCTTAACACATCATTTTTCTTCCTGTGCTTCTCTGCTTTTTAATTTCCTAAAGTAGCTTTCCTCCAGGTGAGGCTTTTGCTATGACTCATTATTACTCCCTCATGCCTCCTGTAAAGCCTCTTAATCCGAGCTGCGAGCAGCTGTCACAGCTGATACTTTAACAGGGTCAGAGAGGAACTTTTTCTTGACATTTGTCCAATGTTACCTGACAATTTTATCTGACATATGTAAGGAATTAATTGGCAATTCACACCTCTCAGTGTTTCATTTATTATTTCTGTGAAAGTATTTGAAATGCGATAAGACTCTTAACCCACTGACACCAACAGAAAATCCCCGCCTTAGCTGCCTCAAGACAAATATTGTGCACGGCTATGTTACTGCGGTGGTGTGTTTGTGAAGGAGAAAGAAGGAGAGAGAGAGAGAGGAGGAAACAGACTTCATTTAGTAAAAGACAAATCTCATGAGCAAACTTTTAAGTTAGAAAAAATTGTAGCTTATACTTCTGTGACGGAAAACAGTGCTTTGAGCTAAATGCTTAACTCAGCAAGCTAATCATAACACCTGCCAGTTTCCTGCCATAGTTTGGGGTGTTAGCATGCTCATACAAAATATAGCAAATGCTGATGGAAATGTTGTTAGTTTTGGAAGCATTTAGCAGGTAACTGAAGTCCTGGACAGGATGAAAACTAAATCCTGTGAGAAACATGACTGTGAAGCAAATTTTTTGGCAATCCATTTGATAGTTGTTCAGTCTGAACCTAAAGTGCCATTTTGTAACCTTGCTAATCTCTGCTCTCCAACTGATTGACCTACTTCTTCCCTTAAATATTTCAAAGAATCATCTTATTTGACCTTTATTTTCTAACCCTTTCAAATAATAAAAGTCTTTCTTGTCCTTGAAAATTTGTCCTAAAAGATTTGAACACAAATAACTGGACTCTTTGTGTCGCTAAGCTAACCGCAGCTAACAGTGAGTCTGGTCACACTCCTAGGTTAAACACAACCAGTGGCATTAGTTCTTCTTATCATAGCCTTACTTTATTTGTCGTGGTTCACAGTCCACCCCGGGGAGCAGCAGCCTGGCCGCCTGTCTCACGTCATCGCTGTCCACAGAGAAGCTTCGTCGATGCTCGGTGTGGGCGACCGCCACCCGGATCCACTCCATTAGCGGAGGCAATACCAGGAACGGCCTGTAGGGGGGAAAAAGAGGTTTGTTAGCTAACGTCAAATATGCTAATCAGATACAGTTGATTAAAACCTAAAGAGCAGGCACATAAAGAATCAGATTTTTTTGGTTTCTTATTATGATATTTTTACCAAAGTTAGGACAGTTTGACTTATGTTGTGTTTTTATCCTTATTCTGTGCACTGGTTTGAAGTTGGTTGGGCTCCCTTGGGAACAAGGTGACATACCTACATTCAGCACCCACGATTTAGCAACGCTTAAATCAAAATTGGATGACAGTTTGAGGTTTGGGTTGTCAGTCGTCAATCAAATCTGATCCAAACAGTCTTAAAAAGGAGATAAGCTGAGTTTTGGGGTGTTAAACTCTTTATATGTACAACCGAAAGTTTACTTTAATTTTAGCTATAAAGAGAAATACATACATTTTCAGGGGCTTTAACCTTTTAAAGTTAAGTTACAGCATAAAGTATATCCACTCAGTTAGAGACATGAATAAATGGAGATATAATATATGTATCACATAACACATTGTTGGGATTCATAATTCTCTTTGCTCTGTTCCCCTGCCAAATAAATCACTTTATATCGAGAGTCTGGTCTAACACGGAAAGCCACAAACTTTCTAATTAAAGATGCCCTCACAGATAACTGAAAATGCAGCTACAAGAAATCAATATTCATAATTTATAACTCAGATAACCCAAAACAGAAAGAGATCTCGATGCTGCAACCTCTGTAAATGCTGTTATTACCTCCTTTAATCAAAATCAGTAATGGGGCCTGCCTGCCTGACAAGTTCATATTTCATCATTTATTTGCAGGACTAGTGTGTGTGTGTGTGTGTGTGTGTGTGTGTGTGTGTGTGTGTGTGCGTGTGTGTGAGGATAGACTCTAATCACATAACCTGTAAATCACCTCATCTCTCTCTTCCACGTTAACACATACAGACTTTTATGTTGTTCTCTCTGCTATTTATCTTTTCACCCACATTGCAACAGCAGCAGAATTCAGGTCAGGCATTCATCCGACGTTTAACCCCTTTACACCAGTTCACAAGCAGAGCAAGCGCTGTACTTCAGATGTACTTCAAATAAGAGGTTTTTCTCTATTTCTCAGGTGCATCAAATTATAATTGAAAAAGAAACACTGGGACCATTATAAATATTTTATTTCAAGTTCAAGTCACAAAATCTAATTGGTGAAGTGGCAAAAATAAATACACAAATATGATATATAATTAGTAGATGTTTTACAGCTGCTTCTAATACAATCAAACCATACTAGAACTTTCTGATTTCTGATTTCTGCCTTTTAGCTGGCTTGTTAGCTGTGCTCGATGGGCCTAATTTTCTATAGAGCTAAGCTAACGAGCTAAAAACCTTGTTAGCTAACTGACCGTTAGTAAACTTGTTATGAAGTACAATCCCGAAAAATATGCCACATGTGGAGGGAGAAACGGCCAAGTACAGAAAAAATAAAGTTTTTGTGACTACTTGTGCTAGCCTTGCTAGCTAGCTTCCTTAGCTGTTAGCACGCCACGTATAGGCTACATCAGTTCACCAAATAGCCCTGCATGCAGTCAGTACATCACCAAGTTTCCAGAGCAAAATATTTTGCAAAGATTCTGTATAAATGTAACCTTCTAGTGCGACCAGGCCTTATGTTAGTTTAAGCACTTAGCCTTGACTTCTAGCTAGACGTTAGCAATTGGTTTTGGCCACTTCAGCTACCTTTCTGATCTGCTAATCATTTTAAAGAATATATCAAACCTTTATTTCATTATCTGCTAGATTAACTCGCTGATATCAGCAGTATTTATTTTTAATTTGGCCACTCATGAAAAATATTTTCTATCACAACACAGACAGAATTCATTGAATATGTAGGTCTTAATTACATCTAGTAGCCTTTAGCCCCTCCGTGTTCAGTTCCCCTTTAGAACATCCTTCTCTTTCACGATGATAATCCTCTCAGGCTCATAGAAAGGCTCCTTTTTCTATACTTTACATTAGTGACCTTATGAGGAACAAAACAGCCTTAGAATAAGTGCTTTCTAATGTAACTGGTCTGTAAAGCTATTCAGTGGTAGATAAGACTCACTGGAAAGGTTCTCATTATATTTATTATGCTTAGACATGTCTTCTTTATAAACTCAGCTATTCAGGATTCTTTTAGCAACAAATGTACCTTTTCTACAAGAAATATTAATTATGGTCGAGCAAGTAATATTTCTCAATCACGAGCTCTCACTTTGGATGATAATAAAACAAGATGTATTTTTCCCTTTGGGTTTTAAAAACCATGATTTAGAAAACCCTAAAACACCAAATAAAATCGGGTAATTTCCGGTTATAGTCACTTAAATCATGTTATGAATCCATCAGTGAAGATCCCCGTGGAGCTTTCCTCCGACATGACCCTCTGGCGGCCATAATCTCTCAAAAAACAATTTCAAACAGAACCAATACCCGACTGAGAGAAGCCATTTGGGACTGTTGTGTTTACTATGTTTGCAGCTGCCTGGCCCTTCTGTAAATTTGCTGTAAGCACATGTTTAATTAAGGCAGCAGCTTTTAGATATCGACAAACTGTGTCTACATGTTGTGTGCGTCAGTTTCCAGAGCTCTTGTCTTTACACCTACAGTGTGCCAAGAATTTGAACTCTGGCAGGAGCTTCCATTGCTGTTTAGCACTTGGCTGACTGATGTGACAATTCAGAAACCCCCATTTTCTTGAGAGCTTGCTTCCTGAAAGACATATACACCGAGAAAGTCGGAGGCCCAGTCTAGAAGGTAAACACTGAGGGTGATGATATCCATTGATTCAGGCAGCAGGCCTGTAGCGACAACCAACATCCTGCAGTTGCCAGTCTAAAAATGTCTCTTTAGGACGTAAAGTCTACTGAATATATCATATACCATAACCTCTGTTATTAGGTTATATTCCTGTAGATTCTTCATGTTTCTTACAGGGGTGTGTACAGAATGTTTTGACTGGGGTGGCCCAACCCAGGTATAGACTTGTAGAGTCATGAATGAATAATGCGCAACACATGTACGAATAGCATCTCATTACATCTAATTTAACTACTCTAACTGTGCGTTCACACTGAGCGTGAATAGACGCGAATCCAGAGATTCCATACAAAGTCAATGCAATGACACAAGAAGACGCAAATTCGTGTGAGTTGAAAAAATTTAACTTCCTCTGCGAATTTGTGTCAGGTGGTGTAGCGAACAACATCGTGCTTCTCCTGACGCCGTTGGTAGCCATGGAGATAAGCCCCGCTTCTTCTCCAACATTCCGGAAGTGAAGGGCGAATATTTGCCTGTTATTTAAACGCAAATTTTGATCCGGCGGTCAAGCTTGCGCGAGTAACACTCGCATTGGGTGTGAACGCACAGTAAGGTATCGTTACATCCCTGTGTATTGTTTTATTAATAGCAACATATAAATCTTAAATGGTTAATCCTTAAAGGGCTCAAAAAGATGTATCGCCGATAAGTTCTGGAAAAAGTACGAGCAAACGCTGTCATAAAAAAGCCAATAAGTTGGTTTAATCTTAACTCCCATCTCTTTCTAGGAAGATAGCCAACTATAGTTTATGGGGTAGCCAATCAGATTTCAAATGGGGCCCCTTTCACCCTAGGGCAGCCCCTACTACCACCCCTGCTTTATTATGAACTTGAATTGGAGCCACAGACCAATTTCCTTCTTCTAAGGCCAGCAGGTAATTAAAGCTCCGGTGTAGTCCAGTGATTTACTTCCCTTCAATCCTTCTTACACACGCTTATCTGCAGCTTCACAAAACAATCCTTAAAGATTATCTCATCTCATTTAATCATATTCTGCCTCCCTCTCATCCCACTGTGGTATTCAGGCCCTTTCTACTCGTCTTCAACCTTTCAGCAGAATGCTAAATAGAGAATTTTCTGTCTCCGGGGACCCGAGAGCCTGCTGACATGTCACTCCGCCTGACATTCCCGGTGCTCCCCAGAGTCGTCAGGATGGAGTTTTATCTCCTCAGTGCGGAGGGAAGATGTTGGAATATCTGTCCATCCGTCCGTCCAAGTGAAGTCCCCCCGGTTCCCGTCAATCTGCTCGATGCTCAGGGAAGTGTCAGCGCTGACCAGCCAACGCAGCATCTTACAGGAGCGCTGGTGGGGCGGAAAACTTGTGCAAGAAAGTAGGAACGTCTGTACTAACCTTGACAACAGGGATTGTTCTTGCTCGGGAGTAGCACTAACTGGAGGAAATATGGCTGAATGGATGGATGTGTCTACCTTTGAGCCCACTGAGTATAGAGCTTTTACAGGGTGTACAGAGTGCCAGAAATGATGGTGACGGATGTTTCGGGAGTTGGATTGAACTTGTGCAAACATTTCTCGGATATAGAAGTCGTCTTGTTGTTTTATTAAAAGCTTGATGAGTGGAGGCAAAGACCATACATCACAGTGTTTGCAGCTGACAAAAATTGAAAGCCCCCAAGACACCGACTTAAATATTGAGACTGCCTGAATTTCAAGCGCTAATACATAACAAGTCTTTTGAGGCCTGTGCCATTTAAAAAGCGCTGCTCTGTGCAGCCTTGAATCAATATTTGTTTTACCCAATCCAGTGTCCATGGGTTTTTGTTTAAAAGAGTTCACATCAGTGGTTGACTAGGGGTTTTTTAGGAGCTAGGAAGGAAAAGATAAGGGCAGGCAAAAAGCTTCCAAGCAGCTGTACTGTATCAGGTTTTCTCCTTGGCGTCCTAGAGGGTACCTCATTGAGTTTTCTCCAATTTTAAGGACACCCTTTAGAAACTATCAGTTTTTCTCCGCTGGAAGGACACTAGAAGGCCACTTTATCATGTTTTTGTGCACACATTTTATTATGTTTCATCTATCATAGGGTCATTTTGATGGATGACATTGGCACTTTTGGCAGCGTCTCTTTTAAATATTGGAGCACCAGTCCAGCAGCAGTTTAGGTAATCAGTACAGAAAGATCCCATAAGAGTTGCAGTAGTTACAGCTACAGAAGAATTAGGTAACTTCCTTGAACTACACCAATAAGATAGCATAGTGTCAATAATATACTTTGAAGTTAAATATCACCATCATTCTCGATAGTTGGGTTTTGTACTTGCGTTGTTTTCACCTTGCCGGCTCTTTGAAGGTAACTTTCTTGCGATAAACTTGAACACTATTGACTTGACTTTCAGTTACTGTGAGGCACCTAAACGCATCAGTAGCACAGGACAGTCCACTTAAAGCTCGATGTCCTTGGAGGATTGGACAGCTTAATTGGGACACAGCTTTCGTCTCCACCTGAGCAGCTCTGCAAGAAATATCCGTAATTACCTCGTCCAAACTGGTAAATCTTTCCTTTTCCACACTGGTTTCTGAACTCAGCCATGAACCGAACTTCAATCATTCCCCTTTTGACCTTCAACCTTCTCTTCTGCTTTTACCAATGTTTATCGCTGTAAGCCGAATACTTTCCCCATAGTGCAGCTAATTACTGTAAATCCATTGGTGAGAAATAATGTCAGGCCAATTTTTAAGTACACAGGAAAACAAGAGAGCAGCTGCTGGTGGGAGGAGACCCTTAAGCACAGATGGAATAATCCATACGGACAACAAAAACATAAAAACAAGTGCTGTTTTGCTTCTCTACTGGGAAAAACATGCATTGTCTTATCTCTCCTACTTTTGTGCTAACAACTCAAGAATCCACCACTGATGCTTTGCATGCAAAATTATCTGCCACTCCTAAATTTTCACTGAAGTGCCCACATTTAGAGACAAACTTTTCCTGGATTTCCACCACTTTCCGGGGTTAATGTTGCACTCACCTTTCAGTCTGTAAGGTGACTTTGGAGGGCTCAACGTTGGGGTTCTCCCACTCCATCTGTGGGCAGTGCATGAAGTAACACAGCGTGTAGAGGGCCTCGGGCTCCCAGTGGACTGTGGTGATATTGGTCTTCTGGTGGACTGGAGTCCCGTTGCTGGGGTTCTTGATGTGCAGCGGCTGCAGGTGGTGCATGGCCCGAGACACCAAATCACCTGCAGGAAGACATTTTTATTTTACTGATGTAATTTGATAAAGAAATCTGCAGCGGGAACATAAAAAATAGCACAAAAAGATTCATGACACATAGAATAATAACATTGTGCGCCGCAGCGAGGGAAGATCTCATCCTACGCTTTACTCTGCACATATTCATTTTCTGCACAACTCCTTTGACATGCGAGTACTCGCAGCACTTCTGTGATAAAGTAGATCCTCACACCCTCTAATTTATCGTGCATTCAGTCACACACATATGCCCACACAATCCTCGCAGAGTGGGTGATTGTGGCCTTGGAATTAAATCGTACGCACATCATAACTCTCTCAGTAAACCACTTAGTAGTCTGAGCTCTTACTTTATCCTCATTTCATCTTAAGCTCTGATTTTTTATCCTACTTTCCTTAGATGACCAGTCGTGGGGAAACTACAGTAAATGTGTGAGAGTGCATCTAATGAATCTGGAGAGCATGTTTAAGTGTACTTAGGCCACATGTATTCAATTTGTAGTTCTATCAATGCATAGTTACATTTCTTTACGATAAGGGTCTTCTGTTCAGAGCTTTTAGCACGGTTCTTTTTTTATACGCTCTTATTTTGAAGGATGAATGTTTTTGGAAGCACACAGGATGTAGCTACGGTGGGAATACAAGTCTTGCATTTACACTGTAACAGGTGCTGGGTGATAAGAAGAGACAGTTTTTTGGGGGAAACATTTAGTTTGTTTTTTCATGACCAGTCAGTGATCAGTGAGGTAGTTGTTGCCGTGACGACATTTTCAGTTGCCATGGAAGCTATTTGAAGCATTTGGAGTAATTAAGTAGGTGTGGATTTTCACACTGGCCAAAGAAATATGTTGAACGAGGAACAATATTATTAGAAAAACACTTAGCCTAGCCTAGCAGAGTTAGCTTAGCTTAGCACAACTGCTTGAAACAACCTCCCGTAAACTGGCAAGCTCTCATTGTTGTAAGAAGAAGAAGACAGCTCATTTGTAAGCCTGAAAAGTACCAGTCAGCAGATTGAATTTTAGATGTAGCCAGGCTAGCTCTTTCCCTCTGTTTCAAGACTTTGCTCTAAGCTAAGCTAACCTTCTCCTGGCTCCAGCTCCATATTCAATGAACAAATGAAAGCAGTATTAATGTTCTCTGTTCAGCGTGCACGTTCCCCTGAATTGTTGTTTTTAGGAGGGGCTTCTTTCATGCACGTTGCTAGCTAGTTTTGTAGTCAGAAGACGTTATGTTGTCAACCCCGCCTACAAAGCTCTGATTGGTTGATTTATTCTCTTTGATGTCTATCAGTTGGCACAACAACCTCTTGTTTAAAGCACAAAATAGGAGATTATGAATTCTGAGATGTAAATAAGAAACTATACGAACAGCTGTCAAAACTGTGAATAATAATAAACTTAAATTATCCCTCCTATAGTGGTAATACAAATGAGTTAAGGGTGCGTTTCCAGAGAGGAAATGCAATGTCATCTAACAAAAACAAGAGAGTATGAACTTCCATTTATTCATGAGGAGAAAATCATGTAATATCTTCCTGCAGACTCAAATGAAAAAACGTTTCACTGAATATTTTTGTGTAAAACAAACAACACAAACGCCAGAGATGAAGCAAACCTTTATTCAGGGCAACATTTCCTGCTATCTTTATGATAAATGCTGTCCGCTGCTGTCAGTATGAACTTACTCCAAGCTGTGTCCGCACGCAGCGGGAGCAGGGAGCGAATGAAAGTCAGGAGTTTTTACAATTCGAATGGTTTTGAAAACAGGAGGAGGCGTGGATTTCAAACTCTGAAACTCAATACCTGTGAGCCGGAGAGGAGATTATTCAGAGTCGACTTTTAAAGAGACATAATTCTCTGATTTCTGGTTTTGGCAGCTTCACTGCAGCTTATCGATGAGGTCATTAGTGATGCGTTTAGGAATAACGATGCTGCTCGGAGAGGAAATACTGCAGTGTGCTCCTGCAGGGTCGATTTCTCACAAAAATTAATATCCCCCGTTGATCTAATTATGTACTTGACTTACTGGAACGCTGGAAGTTTAAGCTTAAAGGAGATTTGAATTCAGCTCGGAGGAAAAATAACACCACCGGAGCCTTGCGAGTTCATGCATTCTCTTACTGGATACTTGATACATTTGTGAATAAAACATTATGTGTGAAAGTCTGACGCCCGACGGTAAACACACCCCAGCACAACACACACATCTTGTTTGATCTGGTTTGATTGTTTGATCCAAAAATACCCGGTGTGAGGAAAGTTGGCCCGTCTCGAAACCTCATTCCTCCGACAGAATGACACGGCGTGTGCGCGCCCAAGGTTCTCCATCTGTCAGAGTAGAGGCCCCTGACAGAGTTCACAGGAAGCCAGACGTAAACAGAGACGCAGCTCGCAGCTCAGTTTGCACCCCGACTCCTGAGTGCCTCATCTACAGTTATGTAGAAGGAATTATATATGTGGATAAACAAAGCTCAGCACGCCGCATTTCTCTGATTCGGTTTGAAAGGATTGAAGACGTGCGGCAGGATAACGCTGAAATCTCCAGGTAAAAAAAGTTGGACAAACATGATTAGTTATGGCCACTTGGTGCGATTAATCAGACAAAGCAGGAGCAGCTCCTGAAGGTGCTCAGAGCTTTCTACAAAATAAATCACATTAACACCTTTACTCACACGGAGGAGGATGTAGCCTGCAGGGAGGGCAACAGTTTACCCAGTGTGTGGTTGAGGTAAGGGGCAGCCTTAAGGCCATAAAACTCCTCAATCAGCTTCTTACTGCGAGTAAAGAGGTCCCACAAGAACACAAACTTGTCTGCCACAATCAGAACAACTGAGTTCTTCAGTGAGTGTTGGGACTCTTTTTATGCCTTTATTTGAGGAGAGGACAGTGGATAGAGCCGAAGAGAGAGTGGACTGCAGCATCTGCACGTGGTCGCCGATTTAACCGCTAAGCCAAATCGGCGCCCGGGGACTCATTTCTGTGCATGAGATGGAAATCTTTTGATTGGCGGAGGGTCTTTGAGAGGTGAAAAGTCCAGTTGCCTTTTGGATTACGCTTGGAACACGCTCTCCAAGGTTGTCAAGTTTAACTTGGATGCCTACATCTTGTGAAACGTACGTCACCGTGCATTGCGCCAAGACGGAGGGCATGCGCAGAAGAGTGCAGTCAGGACGTGATCGGGTCAAATCGTTTACATGGTACAATTTTTCATTTGATTGGTTTATGAAAAGGTTTGAACCCCCCTCTGCAACCTTTTATTCTGATCAAGGTGTTTATATGGATACATTTTTATTCAGTTTGAGCTTTTAAACCGATTATAATCAGAACATTAGTCTCCGTGTAAACCCAGCTAATTACTTGTGTTAAGCTGTTGGACAGTTACAACTTGTTTCGTTGTATAATTTAAAGGAGTTTTCAGCATTTGACGTCTTTAAGAAACTCAATGATGTGTCACTTTTTGTAACCCGAGCACAAAAGGCTTTGTTAGTAATCAATACACAGTTTTGTCAATTGATTTACTGTTTAAATTATATAGCAAACGACACAGCCGAATAGTCCGTTTGACCAACCTCTCATTTTGAGAATTCATTGATCTCTTTGCTTAATATTAGTGTTAATCGGACACCTTTTAACTGCTGACCGCACTAAGTAAGCACCTGAAGGTGTAACCTTGGGCCATGGAAACGTGTCAGCGTCACTATTTTATAACAAAGAAAATCCATACACCATGAAGGTGACATGGCTGAAGTGGCTCCTGTGCAGTTTGCAGACGGTTGCTTTGCATTTTGGCGCTCAGTAGCTCTTAACTTGAAACCTTAATCAGGTGGATTCATTCAGTGGAAACATATTTTACTCCAGGCACCTCAGGAAGTCCCTGCAGTGTGAGTGTACGCAGTGGGCTACCGGCCTGAATGTTAAGAGAAGAAGAGACACATTAAGAAACAGATGGAGATGAACTTGTGCATTAACATCACAAACCTCTCTGCTCAGTCGGAAACAATACAACCAAACCATAAAACAGACAACAGAACCGAGAGCTGAACGATCGCTGCAGGTTTGCAGAGCTCTCTGAACTCAAACCACGTCCATAAATAAGAGACCACATCTAGTTTTCTACCATCACAGCAGCCACCAGGCAAACGGGTAAAACAAAACGCAGCTGTCCCTCTGAGCTCTGAGCCGATCATCCAGCTTTCTTTACCTTCATTAATTGTTCTTTTGACTTTGGTTTTGTCGGCAGGACAACATTTGCTCCCGTCTCCCTTGCTCTAATTATCTAAGCAACACTCCTATGGGCTTCATGCTTCATCTCATTTGAATTAATCACAGGGGACAGCTTAGTGTCTTCCTTTCTCCCAGCCAAGTCCGTCCCTCCTGGAAAGACTCATTACGGAGCGAAACTTTGTTCCCTATTCCCAGAGAAAAGACATAACAGTGTAACAGCACAGAGTGAAAACTTGCTGCTGTAATGAGACGTCAACACTTTAAATTCTGTCAAACAGCAGCTACAGAACCTGTAATTACCTCCTCTTTCTCTATATTACACAACCAATGCAGAAGGACCAATATAACCTTAGCTGACTGTTTTCATGGAGCTAATACTTTTCATGTAACAAGTCATTAAAGAGAAAAGTTACTCTTTTCACCTCTGACTCCACTTAAACAGAAAGGAAAGGACTAAACGCCTGTAGTCATGCTAACAGCTCTGTGAGGCTGTATTTTTACACAGATGTGCTTTGAGCTAAATGTGTCTACTAGCATGGCAGGATGCTTACAGGGACAACGTAATATGTGACGTTTAGTAGGTATAATTACCCCCTTGTCTCTCTTACCCTCTTAATTTAGCATGTTAGCATGCCAAAATTTGCTAATTAGCACAAAGTATAGCTGAGGCTCGTGTCACTTTAAGTATTTGATTGCAATTTTGACCTTCTGACCCCGCTAGAGGAAAAGTTAGAGGGTCATTAAAGTTATTACAAATCATCATCAAGGACACCATGAGTGTCGGTACCAAATTTAGTGCCAATCCATCCAAGAGTTGTTTCGATATTCCACTTCAAACAACAAATGGTAACCTCACAATGGTAAGAAAGGTTGAGTCAGGAGCTCACCAAAGTCAGTAGAGTTCATCCTCTGCGGGACATGCAAATCAGTACAAAATATTGTGGCATCCATCCAATAGTTTAGGTGATATTTCACTCCAGAAAGTGTCAACCTCTTGATGGCACTACAGGTTTAGTCAGCGGCTCACAACAAACGGCATGGTTCATCCTTTAGGACCCTGAACATTTGCAGAAAAGTTCATGGCAATTCCTCTACTAGTTATGACCAAGTTAGTTAGTACCAAGTTTTGTGCCAATCTGTCTAAAAGTTATTTCCATAGTTCACCCAAAAACTAATTTCAACCTCAAAATGCCGCTACAGGTTAAGTAGTGCTATTGTGAGACTAACCCAGATTGGTAGGAATCATCCTATGGGGACCATGAAGATCTGTACAAAACTTCATGTCCATCCATCCAATAGTTTTTGGGATATTTCTTTCAAAACCACAAGTGTCAAACTCCCAAGGCAGGTTAAGTGGTGTAGTTATGAATGTGTTGGTAGGATTCATTCTTTTGGGGACCATGAACACATGCAGAAAACTTCATGGCATCCGAGGACTTGTTGTTGGGATATTTCTTTCAAAACTTCAAAAGCCAAACTCACAATGCCACTACAATTTAAGTAGTGCCATCATAAGGCCAACCAAAGTCGGTAGAAGTCATCCTCTTGGGACCATGACAATATGTACATGTTTCGTGGCAATCCATCCAATTGCGGTTGGGATATTTCTTTCAAAACCATAATACCAAAACCGATAATTCACTTCAAAACACAAATGTGAACCTCTTAATGGCAGTACAGGTTAAGTCAGGAGCTTAGCACAGTTAAGAGGACTCATCCTCTGGGGACCATGAACGTCTGTACGAAACGTAATCGTAACCCATCCAATAGTTGTAATATTTAACCCAAAACCACAGATATCAACCCTAAGGTAGCGCTACAGGTTGCGTCGGGAGGTCAGCAGGGTTCCTCCCCTGGGAACCATGAATGTCTGAATTTCATGGCAATCCATTTAAAAGTTGTTGAAACAGAACTTACAATAGCAAATGTCAACCTCAAAATGACAATGCAGTTATGCCTTTGGGGATCATGAACATGGGCAGTATACTGGCCACTCAGATAAATTAGACAGTTAATATAATAGAGTAAATAAAGGCTGATTCTCTACACACTGCTGTCTTCTTCTACTTGTCTTTTATAATCAATACTCATGACTCATTTCAACCTAACAACTCATGACAGATAAAATCTGTTCTAACTCCTGCTTCACTTTAATTGCACCTTCAACGTGTCAACACCTCAGCGGGTAAAGCTTTAATGCTTGTTTACTCTCCTCGATGTCAGTACGAGCGCACGGATGCTTACATAAGATACTTCACATCACAGTATGTACTGTTTGATCTATACATGTACTCCTCTGCAACAGGTACAATAAACACAGTGTAATAACGTTCCCCTGAGGTGAGGCCACGGGAGTGAGGTTTGATTTATTGTACTTGGAACAATGTGTTTACTTTGACAGAGCGAAATGCTGCAGTGATACGTTGTTATTGAAATATAGAAGCAGAACAGCCTTAAGGATTAAAAACTAATTACGAGCCTGATAAAATGTGTTGAAAACTAATTAAATGTGTAATTATACACTGAACAAAAATATAAACGCAACGCTTTTGTTTTTGCTCCCATTTTTCATGAGCTAAACTCAGAGATCTAAGACTTTTTCTATGTACACAAAAGGCCTATTTCTCTCAAATATTGTTCACAAATGTGTCTAAATCTGTGTTAGTGAGCACTTCTCCTTTGCAGAGATAATCCATTGAATGTGAGCATTTGCCCACTCAGGTCGGTTACGACGACGAACTGCAGTCAGGTCGAGACCCCGATGAGGACGACGAGCATGCAGATGAGCTTCCCTGAGACGGTTTCTGACACTTTGTGCAGAAATTCTTTGGTTATGCAAAGCGATTGTTGCAGCAGCTGTCTGGGTGGCTGGTCTCAGACGATCTTGGAGGTGAAGATGCTGGATGTGGAGGTCCTGGGCTGCGGTCTGCGGTTGTGAAGCCGGTTGGATGTACTGCCAAATTCTCTGAAACGCCTTTGGAGACAGCTTATGGTAGAGAAATGAACATTCAATTCACGGGCAACAGCTCTGGTGGACATTCCTGCAGTCAGCATGCCAATTACACGCTCCCTCAAAACTTGCGACATCTGTGGCATTGTGCTGTGTGATAAAACTGCACATTTTAGAGTGGCCTTTTATTGTGGCCAGCCTAAGGCACACCTGTGCAATAATCATGCTGTCTAATCAGCATCTTGATATGCCACACCTGTGAGGTGGATGGATTATCTCGGCTCACTCAAGTGCTCACTTACACAGATTTAGACAAATTTGTGAACAATATGTGAGAGTAATAAGCCTTTTGTGTTCATTGAAAAAGTCTTAGATCTTTGAGTTCAGTTCATGAAAAATGGGAGAAAAAACAAAAGTGTTGCGTTTAAATTTTTGTTCAGTGTATATTTGTATATAATGCACACAATCATTCACTAAAAAGCACATAACATATATCAGGTTTAATTTTCTCCTCTCAAGTCAATGTTGAAATATTACCTAAAAATTGGCATATTTAACGTTAATGTGATTACGCTGAAGCAAACTGTATTGGCAGCAACACGCGCAGAGTGTAATGGGCTCAGTCATGCTAAAAGAGAACATTTATAATCACAAAGTTTGAACACTTCCAGAGACTTTGACACCCAGGAGTCACGCACAGTGCCATTAGTAAATTATGCACTTCTCCCTCGGCCTGCAGGTCATACTTTCGTGTCGCCGTGTGATGGTGTGTAGGTGGTGTTTCAAGTCAAGATGTTCAGGATGGAGTGAACGTACTGTAAAGAGCTTTAGATCTACTACTCTAACTCTTCCCCTTGTTCTAATTTATATGCAGGAAGCAGTGGAAATTTGTGAGTTGTGATAGTATTTTGGTGCAAATTCAGGATATTTAGCTCATGCAGCTGCACAGCGTGGAGGCTCCTCTGGGAGAGAGGAAGCCTGAATCCATCATAAGAGCAGAGTGCTGCATGGTAATGAGATGGATGAGATGCGCAACAGCATTTGGTATTATACCATCTTTATCATGCTCGACGCACACTACAAGCTAAACAGCTTACTAAAATGTTAATGTTAAGTTTGTGCTGCACATAATGCTTTCAATTTACACGCAGGGTTTGAATGAAACTCGTGCCTCACAGCTAGAAGGTTCCTGGTTCGAATCCAGGTTCAAACATATGGAGCCTTTCTGTGTGGAGTTTGACAAGTGATGACTCTAAACTGTCTGTAGGTGTGAATGTTAGTGTGAAAGGTCGTCTGTCTCTGTGCGTCAGCCCTGTGATTGACTAGCTATCAGTCCAAGGTGTAACCCCGCCCCTCGCTCAATGACAGCTGGGATTGGCTCCAGCCCCGCTGCAGCCCTGTACAGGATAAGCGGTATAGATAATAGATGGATGATTTTAAAGAATTGCTTTGTCTTGTTCAGATGGGACACAAGAAATTAAAGCATGAGAGGTATTAGGGCTGATCAGACAGAGGGCGTTTTGCATTTTTTGTTGAAGCCTACAGTTAAAAAAAAGAGGCGCTCACTGCGCCTTTTATCTACTGTTGTCAAGGCAACCACGGAATCATAGCTGACAGAAGGCCCACCACTCCTTTCATCCGATTGGACAATGAGAAGAAACGCCCATGATGTCGGGCGCTTTTCTGTGAGTTTTTTTTCATTTTTTTCAACTCGAGGCGCTTGGAGCGGAAAAATACGAGGCGCTCTGCAACGCAAAAGCAGTGCGCAAAAAGTCCCTCTCATTTAAAACAATGAAAAAAAAGCCCCCAGCTGCTAAAACGCCATCTGTCTGATCGGGCCCTAATACCTTATTAAACAGGTCGAAAGGTAGCTGTACAATCAGGAGACTGGGAGTGGGGAAATAAAGTACACTGTTTTATACCACATGGGGTACCTCAAATTACCCACCGCTTCATAATGACCTAGTCCGACCTTTGAGGAAATGCCAGGTGCAAAATACACTCCAAAAGAGCAGAAAATTACATGAATTATTCTTAATTATGGTGGTGCAAACGATCTCTTGAAACTGACGACACTTTTAGGATGTTTTCGTGGCAGTTTTTTAGATACGATATAATTTGATATACTTGATCCACTGTTATTATAAAAATAATAATTAGAGCCACTTTAAACTAATGGAAATGTAACCCCACTTTACCTCCAATGTTTCTTTATTTGCCTGAGTGAAAAATCAGTTTGAAAATCTCTGCATGAAAGTTTACACCACGCTTTCTATTTTAAGATTGGAACCATTCACGTGCTAGATCACTGACTGTAGGCCTGTTGGGCGTCTAACCAGGCTTATTTTAAAGAAATTAGATTCTCACACGTATAAAAAGTAATTGAGAAGACACTTGACCAGATGTGATTTCAGTGTTTTAGAACACATTGCCCCTAACTAGAATAATATTTAGCACAAAAGCCTGTAATTCAAGCAGACAAAGTGAGTAGAGCCAACTTCTTATCTAATGTGACCCCAGATTATCGCAGCCAGTCGGCGGCTGTGTTCCTATAATGGAGGACAGAGATGGAAGATTCCTCTGCTGTCCTCTGACACACTGTCAGGGCCTATAGCTCCCCGGGGAAGAACTGAGGACATTTAATCATCACTGGGTAATACGACCGACTCGGAGCTCTGCCTTTGGGGCACATTAGCAATTCTATGGCGACTATTAATCACAGTCAATTACAGGACATGTCATCATCAACACAGAACCAGCAGATAGTTTTACCAGCGCTGCTCAAGTGGAAATTAATCACCAGCAGACACATTTAATATTGGACATGTGAGGGAAGGAATGATGGCCGTCTGGGATTGAATAGACGGGAGATCCATTGAAAGATGTAGCACAGGAGCTGCTTTAACTTTTTACAATACAAAGTCATACTTTTATTTTGGCGGGGATCCAAAGATGGCAAAAGTACACACATCATTTACTGAAGTTTAGGTACAGATACTTGTGTAGAAAAAGTCCGGCTTTGAAACGTTCTCAGTATAAAAGTAAGAAGTCTCTGAAGGACATTTCTTCCGGGTATTTCCTTGCAGAGCTTACTGAACCTTTCATCATATTTGGGAGGCTATTCAACTTAAGTCGTTCTTACTGCAAAGGAAATAAAGTAGTTGGAAGGACAGATACTTGTGTAAAAAAAGGACTAATACTAATACTAAAGGCCAAAGACTACAGGCTCGAAGATGTACTCACAGTAAAAAGTAGCCCTCTGAAGGACATATCTAGGGGAAGTTTCTGTGCTAAGCTAACTGAACTTAGCATTACAAAGCGAGAGTAGCTTCACATAAAATGTTAAAAACAATATAATGAAAATAATGGACATTAACTTTGCTCCAGTCGTTCACGTCTGTTTCGCCTTGATACGTCTTTTACGTTAGCTTACATCTGTCATGCGTATATACTGTACGTACACTAATTCATGTGCCTCATTAAAGCTAACAACGCTAACGAAATAGTTCTGAAGTATCGAGCCTGTTTTAAATGAAGGGCGTAGACGTTGGAAGTAGGAGTGCGGGGGGTTCGAACGCACCCCCTATCTACATCACCTGTTTGTCCGAGAGTCCGAGCGAACACTCAGTTTTCACCACTGTTACAATAATCCTAATAAACTCTACCTAACCCAAACAAAAAACACCACGCGTCGCCTGTGACGCCTGTGGCTGGATTTTGAGATGCGAGCACAAACCTTTGACGCGACCTGGTAAGCTAGCAAGTGGGGGCAACTTAGGCTAGCGCTTCAGCAGTGTCCAAAAAGCAGATTTTGGATTTCTTTTCCAACCCCCTCTGAGCCAGCGAAGCGCCTGAGAGAGCGAGAGAAACAGAAACCTCAGCTGACAAGTTGACACCAGCACCGGCACCTCCCAGACCTATGCCAGTCGGCCGACAGCAACCAGGGCAGCAGCAGTGATCCTGGCTCGGTAGGCTGATTTAGATGTTTACAGTTTGTTGCCTACATTAGTTTTTCATATGCTTTTAATATGTCTAGTGAAAGTATTTTTGCCAACACGTTATAAGTGCAATGCTGCATTTGAGTTAGCCTCCATAAACCGTGTGCACACATGACGGCAAATTTTGTTCAATGCAGGCAAAAGACAGATAATAGAGTACGTCTCGAGTGTGAGATGTGCGTGACAGCGTGTGCATAGAGTTAATCGGGCAGCAAATGTCTTTTAGTTTAGTCTATTAGTCAGATGATTTCAATTATTTACAAGAGCACAAAGTTCGTCATACATCCAGGCGATTAATTTTGCTCTCAAATTGCACCAGGTTGATGCATTTTCAAAGCACCCCCTCCCAGAAAATAGTTCCAACAACCCCGATGAAGGGATTAGACAGTGCGGATTTTTGGTCTACGTTGCTTCTCATCTCCACTGGTATCAGAGGCTGTGTGACAATCAAGAACTGTGATTCTTCCCGCTGGGTCAGTTGTCCTGTTGGCTACACAGAAATGAAGCAAAAGGGTAGAAATATTTCCAAATGTCTCTTTTTCTCGTCCTTTCTGCCGGCACACAGGCTCCATGGAGGGAATAGAAGGGGGATGGTCACCACAGGAACACAGAACCCATCTTCTGTTCTGTCTTTCTGTACTCATAATAATGTAAAACCTTTTTTCTGAATAAATCCCACAAACATGGAGAAGCAGCAGGGCACCATCTGCAAAGGTGAAGCTTAAAAAAACCTCAGAGACAACAAACAAAGTGCCCTGATACACAATGACTCATTCATTGTGAAGCACCAGACGTCAGTGCAGAGCAGAGTGATGCACTGCCTTCGAGTGCTGCTGAAAATATCAAACAATACTCACATGGCGTGCTCACCAGATGACCAAAGCAGTAAGTATGAATTATAACAAAGATGACGTATGATCAGCTTTTCTTCTTTAAAACTTTTCAAGAGCACAGGAAATGCGGAAAATATCCATTAACCCAAATGACTCATGTCACAGCTCCTTTATTACATTTATTAACAATGAATGTAATGGTGAGACGTAATGTGAGAGGGAGGCTTATAATGTCGTCTTCATAGAGAGTTAGCATAAATTCCTGCTGCTCTATAGAGCTGTATGCTAGCTGCTTAGTACCAGACGGTTAGCAAACAAGAATAGGTCAAAGCCTAGTATGTGGCTGACCGCATCAGGTCAATGTGCACTTTTGTGGGAAATGTGTTACAAGGACTGTCCTTATGAGGTCGATGACAACGTGTTTGAAAGCAGGTGTGCGCTGCAGACGTAGGTGAGGGCAGTGGACGAGCAGCCCCGCCTACTCCCCGAACAAAGTATCCAGAGCCGTAGAGACAGAGAGTCGCGTCAGTGGAGGGCCAATATGCTCCATGATCCACCATTGCGATGTCGCAACTCTCTCTCTCTATGTCTGTGAAAGTACCATCACTCACTCACTCAGTCAGTCACTCAGTCAGTCACATACAGACCCGTGTGTAGGGCTTACCCCAGCGGTCAACAGTTATCGTTAGCATCCAGCCATTTGCTAGCTAATATCACCGTAAGCTAGGAAGTGCCAGAAATCTAAAATGTTTGGTAGGGTAACTTGATACAATAGAACAGGTCCAGCGTACCTTATGTGTACGTTACCGAACAATATACTTCTTAGCTAATGTAGTTGTAGCCAGGAAGTGGCTGGATGCTAACATTAGCTGTTGTCTAACTGTAGCTAATGGGTTATCAACTTAGTTGTTGTCCTTTAAACTGTGGCCCAATGTCCCTCCAGATTTGTACTTTTGATGGTCTTTTCAGTTGCTTAATAATCAAGACGCATTGAAATGATAACAATTGTCATCTTCACTACATTTATGCCTCTTAAAAATGGCTGCCGTGTGAAGATGGTGAAGGTTACCTTTTCCCAGGTACTTCATTCTCTCTATAAAAATAAACATGTAATTTCACTTCTGAGCAAGAAGTCCAAACACCTCCATTTATTGTGAGAACATTCTGTTATTTATTTAGAAAATTTAACACACCGCACAGAGTAAAACTAGGTAGTGCAATTATACTTCAACTTTATTGATAAACTAATTAAAACTTTGGCAATTTGCCGGTTTCAACCAGCCACTACACCTAAACATAATGTATCTCTGGAGTCAGATGCTAACAGGAAACACTTGAATGCAGCAGCAGCAGCATGATACCATCTGTTTTACTGCAGTATCGTTTGCAGTAGGATATAGAATTATTCAACGAAATATTAAGCTTTGAATTGCTCACCCCATGTGTAAATCATAAATTCCTTTGAAAAAGTTAACGCTCACTATAACTCCTTTTTTCTTCTTCATGTGTCTCTTTGTGGCGTATCAGGGCCAGCCAGGGTCAAACCAGGGTCGTTATTTTGCCCTCAGGCCTCCCAGAAGTACATTTCTAACTCAAAGATGTGAAATGAAGGTCTCATGACGCAAGATGCTGCAAAATATTGTGAAATAGCTGTTTAGGAAAGTCAAGCGCGTGTCTCTGCACTGTTTCTGAATCATATCTGACAATACTGGTGCAGCAGAAACCATCTTGATTCCTTCACGGCTGTCTGCCGCAGCTGTCCGCTCCTGTAATGATGACTGAGAGGAAAACTAATGGAAGAACACTAGAAAAGCCCAACTCACCGAGCCAAAAAAAAAAACCTGTTATGGCTCATTTGTGAGAGTCCCAGGGATCCCCGGGAAAAGCCTGATCATTAACAACTATTATGAATCTGCAGAAAATAATAGGAGACCCTTCTTGATAATGACTTCTTCAGTCTAAACGGGCCTCTGAACCGTGGCTTCATTTTATCTCATCCTCTCGCCTTCGTTTGTCCACACATTTCCAGTCTGAGGAAGCGGAGCAGCCGATAACAAAAACCGTCTCTCTCGTTCTTTTGTCATCATCTTTCAACTCACAGGAGGGGACTCATAAATGGATGCCACTTTATCCCGTCTAATGGCTCTTTTAGGGACTTTAACGGCTCTTCTGTGGAGATCTGCAGAAGCACTACACTGCAGACGGCTGCGGTGTATAATAAATAACTTTCCTTTGTGTGGTCTCGGTTATCCGCTGTGCTAAATCTGCCTAAATAGAACTACACTGTTCATGTTTCGGATGAGGGCTTATTTTTGTTCCCCAAAAATTACTAGTCCTGCTGTAAACTAAAAGAGCAGCAACAAATCAAATCCAAAGTACAATTTTAAGGACAATTATATGTAAATGTTTGCATTGACGGGCAGCAACAGCTTATATAATGTAAATTAAAATGTGTGGGCAAAGAAAATGAGCTTCCACAAGAGCTAAATCAACTTTAGAGTGGGCTACGATATATACGTTGCCATGCTAGTGACTCCTAGAGGCTGCTCGTGAGCTTAGCTTGCCCTGCTAGCATGTTAGCTCTGGCTGTTTTACACAGTCAGGAAAGTTGCACCTTAATTTAGCCTTGTCTGTTCTGTATTAAATGTATGAAAATGAAAAAGAGGGCTGGGAAACTTGTGACGTATTGAGGACTTTTATGTGTGTGACACTAGCAGTTAGCAGCTTAATTTAAAGAAGAAGAAGTTAGCCGCTAGCTTACAGCATCTGAAAATATCCACAAACTGGGGAAACAATGAGGTCCAGGACCTCCTTACCTACCTAGAACAAGATGAGATCAACCACCATATATCAGGGATAGAAGAGTACTGTTTAGAAAGTAATGTTATTTGCTGTATGCTACATGCCAAGCTAGATGCTAACGCGGTTGCGCTACACACTCAAACAAAAGGGCAGCAATTTTGTTTGGTGTAAGAAAACAAAGCCTGCAAAGTGACGGGTCTTCTGTAGAAAGGGCTAATGACGAGGTTGGCATGCTAATTTTAACCATGTATCACGTTATCTTGTTTAACATCCTAGCGTGCTACTGTCAGATAAATAGCATTGAAGGCACCGAGTGTGGCTGAGGCTGATGGAAATGTCATTAATTTGCATTTGTATGGTCATAAACTAAATTTGACCTGATTTTGTGAGTAGAGGAAATGTCAGAGGATGACCAAATTTATTACAAATCCTCCTGAGGGAAGCATGACTGTGTGCACAACATTTCATGGCAATCCATCTAATAGTTGTTGAGACATTCCCCTAAAAATAGACTAAAAATAGTGGTGCGACGAAACGAAAGAAGTCAAGGGTCAGCAAAGTCATTAGCATTCATCCTCTGGGCACGAGCGATCTTAGTGCCAAGTTTTATGGCAATCAATCTCATAGTAGTGGAGACATTTCGGAGTAAAATTTCAGGATTTTTTATCAGCATGCTATCTCCAGGCACCAAGGATATCAGAGGGACGTAGAGCTAAACTAGATGAAAGGCACCACTGTAAATGATACCAGTGCAATATATCTACTGTTACTTAATGTAAACTGTATTAAACTGTTAGGTAACATTCAAAGGCTATTGGCAGCAACAATCACAAAGAAAGGTGAGAGCAAAGAGAAGGTCGTTTACTGATTGGAGGCATGACGAGACAGTTTTTCAGGGATTATTCCAATCCTTTGAAGCGTACCAAACTAAAGCCAGTTCTCGTTCGTAACTGTCTGTCTTCTTCCGAGTTTAAAAAAATCCAAACACTTTAAATAATATCCAGAAGAAAAGCCAAGAATATCTTTCAGGGTCGAACGTCGAGCCTCTAAAGAATAAAGACTCACCTTTTTACTGGAAAATAAAATCAAAATGTTCTCTTACGTTACACGTCATTTCACTCAGTGGGTAATTGGACATGTTCAAAATAGAGACATCAGTTAATCAATACAGTATAAGTAATCATTCAAGCTGCCCAAGTAATTACAAAACATCCATAAGTATTTATCAAATCTTCTACAAGTCTGACAGAACCTTTTATCTCGTGCGTAAGGACTTGGCTAAATAAAACTTAATGAATAATGTGTCTGAGTATGAAGCCAGAGAATAATACACCCCTGATTACAGCAGCTATTAGCCTCTCTTGTAAAGTCCCCTTTCCTTAAAGCACTGCTGCAAACAGTTGTCGGTATTTGTCTCCGAACAGCTGCCCGGCCTCCTCGTTCTCTCTGTTCAATTCGCCGCCTTATTACCCCAAAACTCCCATTAGCCTTCTGGGCTGCATCCAGAACACTCAATTAGTGCGTCTGCATTATCTCTGCTACAAATAGAGAGTCTATAGTGTCATGCTCGTCTTAATGCAGAGGGGCTTCAGTGGGAAGTGGATGTTAAACCGGTCCGTCTTTAAGTTTAAATTGATCTAAAATAAAAACTTAACCTAACTTTTCTTTTTGCAGCCGAACACTAAGACTTCTTCCATGTCCGTCATATCATTGTACGTTTGTTGATGGCGTTTAACGGTTTCGTGGGGAACCCAAAATGGCCTCTTGAGATTGTTTTTTACATGCTCCTTTTAATAATGATCTAAATTAAAAACTAAAATGGTTAGAGGCTCCATTCTTTGTCTCACAGAAAGCTGAGGCTTTGGTTTAGCTCTGCGGTTAAATCGTGCATCAGAGGCTTCAGTCTTCGACGCGGCAGCCCCGGATTCGACTCCCACCCTCGGCCCTTTGCCGCATGTCATCCCAAGTCTCTATTCCCTGTTTCCAAAACTATCCACTGTCCTCTCTCTCTCAATAAAGGCCCCAAAAAAAGAAAGCTAAGGCTTTGCTCTTTCGAGGCGTCACGTTTTACATTCATTCATGACGTCATCATACTACCTAACATGCCGTAAAATGTGGTGAAAACAAGGCGACACGTTGGGCAGCCATGATTTAGCTGTGGAATATGGATGTTGGCAGAAAAACCGGGATAGCTAGAGCAAAACTTCCAAAACTTTACAAGCTTAAGGGTTTTAAATATTGTGGAGGTTTGAAGCATTCGAAGACACGCCTTGAAATGACTTCACAAAGAGCGAAAACACCAGCGCAAGATCCGTGTTTCAACTGCAGACTATCAGAATTCATTTTCACCCTGCACATAAAAATGCGAAAATCCGATGAAAAAACAGGATTAAGTTTTGAGAATTTAATTGTTTTATAAACTATTATTGTTAACTGACTTATAAAACCTTTAAGCGTCGGTTGTTTAAATTCTACAGATATGAAGCAATGTAAAATACTCCAAGAAATGACATCACAATAAACTAAAACACCGCTGTTAGCACTTGTGGACTCACTTTTCCTGCAGGAACAGTCAAACACGTAGAACTCCCGCTCGTCTCCTCTCGGAGCTCAGAGCGGCGGCTCGAGTATCCTCAGCTCTCGCATGTCAGGCTGATGGGTAATAATTATTAATGAAGAACATCTGCCCGGGGCTGTTTTACCTCTCCAAAGAGGTGTTGCACACATGAACGCTCCCACACGCCGGCCTCATTCGAAATGCAACACATTCAATAGAGTTTAATTAGAATCAAACACTCGGGCTGTTCGACAACGTAGCAACGGCATGATCAGATGTCCTTGTCAGCTGGAGACATAAGCGGAGGGCGCTGACCTTCGGCTCGAACTGAAAACAAAGTAATCCCCATTTAATCCGCAATAACAGCAAGTATGCACTTATTAAACTCAAGAGTCCTCAGGAAATGTTTGTGTCCTCGTGGAACGAGCCTCTCAAGAACACGAAAAGACGATGTTGTATAATCATTTCATCATGCTGATGTGCAATTTTCTCGCCGTTTCGGTTTGTAAACACACGCTTGTTCGTGCGTGCTGGGTCATTCTTTAAGTGAATTGTTGGCTCTCATTTGTTTTCTCTGTTCGCTGCAGCCGGCCAAGTCTCCATGTGATGCATTCTCATTTGGCAAGTACACCACTGAGATCTTTGTCCCGCGTATGGCCTTGTGCTTCCTTTGTGTTGGGGAATTGTACATCTGCTTTTAGAAGTTATGTCAATGGATCATGAAGGACAAAAGCACGCTCAGTAATGGTTCTGAAGACGGACCGGGGGTGAAAAAACGACTGCAAAGTTGAAGCGTGTGTCCTTGCTTTCCAAGTAGTCATGGAGAAACAATGGAGCACGTTTACAGCGTGAGATGGACTCTGAGGTCTTTAGAAAGACACGTTCAGATTTAACTTTATGGTTGCTCAACCATAATCCTGTTTCAAATGTATGTGTTCTAGCAAGATTCTTAAATCATGTGTACTCAGAATATTGAATGCAAATTTTACTGTCAGAGGTATAGCTAATGAAGCCACTTCAAAGACACAAGTGGATGCTAACATTCAAAGGTACAAGAATGGAGAACGAAAGCTTTTGTAATCACAAAAGATAAATAAAATCCCATATACAGAGGCTGCAGTCCTCGATACAGCGGCCCCAAGTTCGGCTCCTACCCACGGCCCTCTGCCACATCTCTCTAAAATAAAAGGCATACAGGCCAACATAAAAAAAATACATGTTTCAAAGTCACAAAACACATAAAAATCAACATGAGTTCTGAGTCATTAACATGAAAATAAAGAACATTGTGTTCTGTATAATTTTGATATTTGCATAATTTTCCCTGCAAATGACTACAGCAATGCATGCTGGGAAGTGGGCATCCTCTATTAACAGTTAATCTGCCTTTTGTCTTTGAATTGTTTAATGCTGAGGAACCACTTCATTTAACTGTTGATTTTATGGGGTTTAGATGTGGACGTTGTTTCAGCGCAGCGCTGATTGAAAGGAAGATGACAGTAGTTGTAAGGACATCATTGTCAGTAGCTTATTGTTATTAAAACTACACTAGAGGCTAAAAAGACGCACATTTAGCCTGCTTTAACCTTGTTGTCTATCGACCTTGAAATTAGCTCGTGAGACTTAAGCGTTTAAACGTAACAGACACAAGACTTTGAGTAAATTAGCCCTGAAAATGTGCTCTTACATCTTCCTTTGGAAACACACTCCGGCTCTTTAATCGATATTCTAATCTTTGCAGCTCGGAGGTGTGAAGGGATCCCGTGGCAGGTATCCAGGGACATTAAACCATTATACAGTAATGAATCCAGCCTCACCTAATCACTGACGCATGCAGCAGCAGCCTACAAGATTCTCCAGCATGTGTCTTTTGTGCAGAATGAAGAGGTGTGTTTGGTGTTGGGAGGATTGTGAGGGCTGTTTGTGTCAGCGGGCCCCTGCTGTCCTCCTGAAGGTGCAGGGGGACAGATAAGGAAAAATGCCGCACCCTGTTCTGCC
Organism: Semicossyphus pulcher; assembly: GCF_022749685.1. Lineage (NCBI taxonomy): Eukaryota > Metazoa > Chordata > Actinopteri > Labriformes > Labridae > Semicossyphus > Semicossyphus pulcher. Next base: position 4,506,723 of record NW_027211694.1, read on the forward strand.
TCATCTTTAAAGCCAGGTCGACAATTCTTTATTTATTAAACCGCGATGTCTCTCAGATGGACGGACATGAAGAAAGGCACTGCAGCAGACCCCTGAGAGGACGGAGAGAGGGAAGAGAAGAAGACGAGATGACAGCAGGAACCTTTTCCTGCACGCAGAGATAATGCTCTGCTTTGACATGTCCATTAAAGAGACACTGAGAGGACATGAGGGTGACACTGGTTTATAAGACGGGGACGTGGCCTCTGGTTTAGAGGTGGAATGAACGAGGAAGTCTTTTAAACATGCATTCCTTCTAATGGTCACCAGGGAGCGACTGCACTGGCTGCAGGATAACGTCTGATTGTTTGCAGCCAGAGGGGAAACTCATCCTGCCTTCAAGGCCATGTCCACACGTACACGGACGTATTTTCAAAACGTAGCTTCTTCTCTGTGTTTTGACCTTTCGTCCACACAAACAGCATTTAAGGTCACTGAAAACTGACCTTTTGTAAAACTCCGGCCAGGGTGAAGTCTTTCAGAAACTCAGTTTCCGCTGAGACGTGTAGACGGGTGAGGCGTCACAACTGAAGCGACATTCCTTGCAAAATGACGGACGTGACAAACACAGTGATGCTTAACAGGACTTTTTACATGTTTACACATATATGTTCAGTTGCTCGTCCACTATATTGAAGAACAAGGTGTCGGGATAGATTCTTTCAGACATTTTCTTTTTCTTCTTTGCATGACTGGGTTATATCGCCGCCTGTTGGTGTGGCAGCGATTCTGTTGTGTTTTTGTGTTTTCATTTGGACAAGGATTTTTTTGGAAACGAAGGAGGCAAAAACAGTTTTCAACAAAACCTGTGTACATGTAGTCATGGCCTAAGTTGATCTACCACCTCTGTAACATTTTTCGTATTGCTTCTTCTTCAAGAAAAAGGCTAAAAATGTGCATCTTCCTTTCTGTGAAACATCCCCTTATCAGTTTGAAATCAAATATCAAAGTCTTATCTTGCTTTAATCTTTGTTATAATTTTGTTTTTTAATTATTTACTTTATTTAAATATCTGCAAATGTTCTTTAAACCCTGTTGTCCCTGTTGCTGTATTTTATGCAGGTAAAAATTTTGTTTTTTAACAAGTGCTCTATAAATAAAGACAGAAAATCATATTATTGTTATTTTTATTAATTCCTGGGGAATAAAATGCTAATTAACAAACTAAATAAACTAAACTAAATACTGTAAAATCGTAATTTTTATAAATTATTCCCATTTTGAGTACAATTCTGGATGAAGCAGGGTTTTATTTAGGGTGTGGTTTCCTTAGATTGACAATTCACTACCCAAGATGGAGACGTAACAACACGTATCCAACCCATTGTCCAAATATGGTCACTTCTGGTTTAAAACACAAACAATATAGCCGAAGTGTAGAAATCACAAACCAAAGGGTGACGTCAACGTAGCTGAGTCCACTTCTTAGTTAATCTATAGGCTGACGTTATCATCACCAGTGTAAGTTGGGTAAAATGTGCTTTTTCAGTTTAGAAAAAAACCAACTTAAACCTTAAAGCTCAAACTGCATCAGCCCGCTTCCTGCCTGGGTGACGTTTTATCACCTTAAGAGAAAAATAAGTCTGACTGACTCATTTTTCTCGTTTTATCACCTGGGCTGAGAAGTGGGTCAGACTGTGAGATTAGGAAAGATGATGCATGGCGAAGTAGAAGAAGTATTTTAACTCTAATATGATGAAAAATGAGAATAGCAGGAATGGTCTGGGGATGAAATGTAACACCTCCACGTGACTCTCCTCAACCTCCGTGTGCCGTCCCATTATCTCATATCCTCATGGAGAATGTGGGATAATGGAGCGGAGACGATGGAAAGGTGAAGTCACAGCTTTTAACACGGGAAGGGGGGCATTAATGACTTCTTGTTGAAATGGATGTTTAAAAGGGGTTTTTCTTGCTTTCAATATTAACTTGTTTTTGAATAGATATTTGCAGCACATGGTCAAAATAACAAGCATGAGACGCTTACATGCACCCCTGCCAGATGCATAGTAGGACATGTATTCAATAAGCAATTGCTTCCTAGAAAAAGGGAAATAACACGCACTGGCTGTGCAATTTTCTGTACCCTTTCAAACCAGTGCACAGCTCCTGCAGCTCTGCAGAGGGAGAGGGATTCCTCAATTTGTGAAACCCACTCAGCCCTGAAGAATAAGCACTTTCCCTCTCTGCCTATGCACAGTAGAATACACAGTGACTCATTTTTCATGCCGGCTATTGTCAGCCAGGAAAATACAGAGTGAGTGCTGCCTGAATGCTTAAAGCACACAGGCTGTGATAACCAGCAACTTATCATCATGAGACCCAAAGTGACAATTATGTATTTTGTTATCAAATGGAAGTTAGAAAAATTCAGGTTTACTCAGGTCAAAGAGATGTTTAGGATTTTTTGATGTGGGTAGGCGGCATTCAGCCGTGTTTGGAGAAGAGGTGGAGGCACACCCAGCTCCAGGAATGGAGGGCCTCATTGTTAGAGGCCTGCACTGTATTACATTACGCCGTTTATTTGCCTAGTGGCTGCTCTCTGACCCACAGGGCAGCCGCCCTTGCTGACAAATGAACAACCTCTCCTTCTGTCACACCTGGTCACAATATGTCAGCTCGGTGCCTATGGATCCTATACGCCACGCACAACTCGGTACGTTAAGGAAAAAAACACAGAGAGAGAAAGTTATCCTTCATGGCAGAGTGTCACGAGAGATGAGGGGAAAGTGCAAACAGCCAGAGCGTCGACTGCCCAAATCTGCCGACGGCGATTTTCTCTTCTCGCTCGGACAAAAACATGAAATATGAGGGCATGGAAGTCATTCACAAGGCGGCCATGTTCCTCTGACAACACGGTCAGGGTGGGAAGCTTGCATGCTGTTATAATGTCAGGGTAAATTCAAGGTAGTTGACAAATCTTCATAATTTCACTGCTTCTTATTTGAAAAACAACTAAAAAGACAACAAACAGTGAAGATCCAGAGGGACGGCAGGCCATATTTCATACTTGACAACTGGCATTAGCATTCAATCACTTCATTAAGTTAGTAGCTACATCAATAGCATCACGTTAGCTAGGGTTTTACGCCTTCCCTAGTGTATTGTGTAAAAATATACCGAACAGTAATATTAGCTTACAGCCAACTCCTAGCTTACTTAAGCTAGAAGCTAATACTGGTTGTGTCTAACACCATGTTAGCTAGGAATTCACATCTTTTCTATTGTATTGTATAAAACTACCACATAGCTTTCTTAACTTATTATGTTAGCAACAAAATCCTCACTTACATTATGCTAGCTAAGAATTTACACCTTGCCTATTATGTCGTGTAAAGCTACTAAACTTATATATAAGCTAGCCATTTCCTAGCTTATGGTAGTAAAACATAGTAGCTAAACTCAGCTGTTAACGGTAGCTAATGTGTCTTTTTTCGGTTGCTTAATTTACTTATAAATCTACAATACATTTATGACCCATTAGCTATTGTTAAACATCAGCTAATGTTAGCTACTAGCTCATATTATCATAAGGAAGTGGCTGAAAGCTAATAAAAAAAGCTAATATCGCTAGCTGTTCGAAAGTTACACAATACAATGAAAAAAGAGTGAATTCCTAGCTAACTTAATGTAAGACAACTGCTAATGTTAGCTTTTAGCTTATATTACAGTAAGTGGGCTGAAAGCTTTTATCACATGACACAATAGGAAAGTGGCTGAATGCTAACGTTAGCTGTTCTTTAACCACCGCTAACAAGTTATCAGATATGATGTTTTCCCTTGAAATACGTCCTGATATCCCTCCTCACTTTCACTTAACATTTTCTTTTCAGTTGATTCAGATTCAGACAACTTTATTGATTCCAAGGAGGGCAATTCATTTATAACTTACCACATCACAAGCTCATAAACAACATCTACAAATGCACAAACATGCTTATTGATCGAGAAGCGGTAAACAAATTTATACGACTTACAACACAACAGCATCTGAGCGTGACGTCAGAGGAAGGTGGCTGCTGTGTGAATATGGTAAATTAGATAATGGTGACCTCAGAAGCAAAACATTTATTTTTCCACCTCAGGAGAATAAAATTATAGATAAAGTGATGAATGTCGCTCTTTAACAGCCTCTTCTATTATCCATTAATTACAGAACGAGTCGGGCGTGAAATTGCCCCTCACGTACGGCTCTGTGCGGCCGCTTTGCTTTCAAGTAATCTTGTTTACTGTTCAGATATTGAGCTCAAAATTGAAACCATTTAAAGCGTTAATTTCAAGCGGATTTTAAATGCTTTATGAGGGGACAAAGCGTCTGACCGTGAAACACCTGCTTCCTGTCATTGATTTGTTTCACGTCTCTGCTGTGTTATCAGAAGTGGAGTGTGGCGCTTTTTTATTTTTTTACGTTAACCTATAATTATCTAATTTCTCATTAGTGTAGTTAACGTTTATCAAAGAGGCTGCTGCTGGGATGACTGGCAGCCTTTATCGGCCTCTTCTCTGCTTTATGTACTGAATGCAACAGCTTGTCCACATAAGCTGTGAAAAACTCACATTTTAACACCTCATTTCTAAAAACAACGACCTGGTGGTGTCCTTGAATTTTCCGGGAAGCATGCTGCCGCTATTGACGACACTTAACTGTTCTGGTGTTGATTTTAAAGAGCTGACATGACTTACATGTAAATTTAAGAGCATTACGTTGCAACTTGCAACGACAGATTGACCTCACACACAGGGTGAAACTCAAATCAGATACACTTCAATGGCTTTGACCATTTGAACTCTGCCTACATTGATTTTTCCTTTTAGTGTCGTCATTTTTTAAAGTACCTTCAAATGCTTCATATAAGTTGAATCAATAGAACCAAAGCTATACATTAATGGAGGTCAATAAATTGGAATCATTGATTAAAGTATTGAAAAGGTGTCATAAATGAAAAAAAAGGAGTTAATTTGAATTGGTTATAGGAAATGCTTAGTAAGAATGCAATGCAGTTTTTACACGAGGCTGAAATCAATGGGATATACTGTAAGTTAAAACGCTAATGGGGGATTACTTGCTGCATGGTTTCCAATAAATCCCTTGTGTTTGTGTGTGTGTGAAAGATTTTAATCCAGCATGGGAATGGCGAACTCCCCCACTAATAATCAAAACTACTTTAATTAATTTCATATTGGCTCTGGCGCCTTCAGTTATGGGAATATGGGTGCAATTCCCACTCACATTTACAGTTTCTGTTTGATTTACTCATTAAATTCTCCTCCAACCGTCCGACTGCCAGCATCCACAAATGGGCGAAATGATGATACGCTCATTTAATTAAATTATCGATTATCGCTGAGCACTTTGAGCTTTACGAGCAGCACCGGGTGACTTCCAAATCCTGGAAAAAACATTAAAAATGGAAACTACCCTGCAAGTTATTCACAGTATTTATTCACTAAAAAATATGCTTTAAGTGACCATAAGCAATAAATTCAGCATTAAAGTTCTTTTTAAGGAAACATGCAAATACATAATTTATCTTCATTAACATGTTTATCAATACAAAGTAAATATGATGTAAGTAGAGAAGTAGAATTTCAATTTACAAAACTTTTACAAATATTAATCAGAGTAACATGAATTTAAAATCATGACAGCTCATTAAGTAGTATTATGTTATTTGCTACAATGTTAAATAAATATATAAAGACGGAGAACAGCATCCACACACTGTCATTTTCTCTCAGGAATCACTGCCTTATGTGCGATTGGGCCTGAATCCCAGTTTCATTACTGCGTGTGATGGAGAAATTGATTTGTTGACAAGTGAAGCAACAAAACAACAAAAACATTTTGGGAGGCCAAATAAGAAAAAAATACACATTTTGACAACTTGTTATTGGAAAAATGTTTTTCCTGAGGTACAAACTGAACTGAAAAAGAAAAGCCCGGACAAACAAGAGCTGATGTCCTCTGAAAATCTTTAGGTAATTGTGGAGTAATCAAAATTATTAACGACGCCTGAAAAGCGTGCATTAGCAGATCTTTTCTTTTTGGTTTTCTTTTATAACGTTTTTTTTTCAAATTTATTTTGAATACATCTTGTTATATTTCTTTCCGACCACCGTGTTTTTATGAATACCGTATGTGCGCTATTGAAATTTCGACATAAAACAGACACTACATCTGCCTGCCATGTAAGAAACATTGGAATTTATTTAACGATGAGGCCCTCGTTGGAAAAGACTTCAATCTCGTGTTTGCAGCTCTGACTCATACTTCAAACACTCGGGGGATAGTGCTGTAGTGATGTTTCATGAATACTATGCTCATGTAGAAACACAGCTGTTACAGCAGAAGTCTAAAGGAATAATGTGCTGAAAATATGACAAAATTATTACATAAGTATAACTTTTCTAATTGTCAACAAACGTCCTGTAAAGACCAAAACCATAATACTGAGGACATATTTAACTCTTTACAAGTGTTAGTTCTGACCGAGTCATCTGATTGGACAAGATGCATTCCATGAGTGCTGATATTGAGTATAACAGAACGGTGACTTGTAACTATGTGTATAACTCTGCGTCAGATGTTCTGAATATCGTCAAATAACGTTACAACAAACGGTCTTTGTCAAAACAACTATCAACTATTCTTAATTCAGTGGTCGCATGATAAGTAGATAAATATTCATAACACAAAGTAGCTGCTGTAACATGTAGATGCAGACGAAGTAGCAAGAGTCCAGTTCCAAAACTAGTTGTGTTGTTGGAGCCAAATGAATGATTAAATAAACGAAAAATAATAAGATGTTGTTAATAATTACCGTTTAGTACTCTCCTTGTAGAACTGTTGTATAAAAGCCATATCACACTCCAGGTCATGCTGTTGTACTGAATATCAGCACAGCTGTGAATATCTTCAGGCCGCATCACAGGCGTGCTGTTATTCAGAATAACAGCACTCCTGCTGGTGTGATATTGATAAATAAAGACAGACACAATTAATGATTTAATTGTTGATTTTAGTCTTTTTTATGGGATTTGTTGGCAAAAAGAAAAATGTATAATCTTTATGTGGGACGCACTTAAATTAACAAAAAGTACTTGTAAAGGAGAAAAATAATGAAACAAAACAAAATTAGATTTATTAATTAATTTATACAATGACGTGGTTTTAAATAAAGATTAATATGTGGTTGCCGTGCTCGCTAACCTGAGCTCCTTGGACAGGCTTTGCCACCAGCCTAGACTCAGGTACAATCAGTAACCAATGTTACAGGACCTCAAGTTTACTGGAATAAATTGGATCTATAAGAACCAGGTGCCAGAGCGCTAAGAGCTTTCAAGGTTAACAATAAAATCTTAAAATCAATTTCTAAAGTGGAAAAATGGACAGGTAACCAGTAGAGTGCAGCTAGAACAGGAGTGATGTGTTCAAACCTCTCGGTAATAAGTCTAGCTGCTGCATTCTGCCGTAGCTGCCGGCGATGTGGAGAGCTCCGACTGAGGAAAGAGAAAAGGTGTTGCAGCAGCCTAAACACGAGGACACGAGGGTATTAACGTCTTTGGAGATCAGGACTGGATGAGAAGGATCTTATTCTGGATATTTTTCATTGTCAGAGTCAAATAGAACTCTTTTTTTGCGGCAGGAGTTGAGAGCATATTGTCTGTGGGAACAGAAACTGCGAGGGCCAAGGAGGAGAATTTCTCATTTATCTGTGTTTAGGTGAAAAAGTTCTGGGACTATATATCAGCTAGGCAGCCTTTAAAGGAGGGAAAACAAATATAAACTACCACTCGACTTATCCTTTAAATGCATGCATACATTTATCTTCTCTTGCAGATTGTTGCACCTGTTCAGTTTTAAAGTCTGGAGATTAAAGAAGTGTCTACAAGTTCAAACAAATCTGTTCCTTAAAGTTTAAGCACAGATGGCAGAGCATGCTAAAAGTAGCACTTTTAATGCAATCATCATACGCTTGATGAGCAGATTAACATTCATGTTATTCAGTGATTTTTAGATCAATCTGTTCACTTTGCACAGCATGAGGAGGAAATCATGCGACAAAATCTCTGATATCCACTAAATCACTGAGAGCAGCAGGCGTCAGAGCCACATGTGGACCTCCGGCAGCGTTGGAGCGGTGCAGCTGAGGCAGCGCGACGGAGGGATTCAAACACACGGTGAACTAAAGACGAATCAAACAGCCTTCAAAGTTTTCAGATTTCAAAGTGTGAGCAATGCTGATTATATTTTCCCTTAAGGTGCCCACCATCATATGTACCATTTACCAAGCTAAGCAGGTGGCAGAAAAGAGTCTGAAGCTAGCTAGTGAGCACAATTAAGCTAGTGAGACTAAACCAAAGATAAGAAAGGAGTGAGTGTGGACCATCATGCTTCACAAACTGCTTAGAGGCTGAATCACTGCTGTGACAGAGCTGCTAGTGACGGCGTTTACACGAAACGACCACAAAGCTTTAATCGATGATGCAGAGTGAGCCGCTGCTGGTGTTTAATGTGCAGTGGGGTCGAAATCGGACAAATGTGCGTGGACACAAACACGCACAGACTCAGAGTGCAGATGTCTGCGGGGGACGGGATGATCTAATACGTGACTGCAGAGCGCGAGAGGACGGGGGTGGAGGAGTTAAAGGTGGAGCCCTTTCTTTCAAGCTGAGGTTAAAAGCCTCGGAGGCGGTGACCTTGGATTGAAAGGTCCCCGGGTGGGGCTCTTGAACAGGTGTTAGGACAGCTGTAATAGAACTGTTCCTGGCCTCACACTGTCAGAGCGGGAGAGAGACCAGGGAGACGGACGATGGGAGGGGTGAGGGGACAGTAGAGGTGCGGTGGGTCGGACTCAGACCACCATCAGTGATGGCCCACGGGGACAGGAAGTGAGCATTCCTTCACACTAATGGAGCTATTATGAGAATGGAAACACGTCCTGGAGCAGATCAGCTTTAAAGTGCATTAAACATCACAGCTGAACTTAGAGGTTTAATATATAGGAGAGGTCATCAAACATTAGCTTCACAGAGCTAATAAATGTAGCTTTGAGATACCCGAGGTCAGTGTGTCTTTATATTGGATTGTTTTAAGTTTAACTGGACTCACAAGAATCTTAAGCATTCGTTCTTAAGCAGGGAAGAAAACAGTTCCAAAACTGAATATTAGAGGTCAGCTGACCTCCACATTACAAGCACAGATTCTTAATGAAATTCTGCTAAGCTAATAGCTCTGTTAGCAACTCCTTTTACACAGAAAGGCAGGTTTTACACACTCATATCTTTAATAAAAGACAGTCAAAAACCTGTTTGTAAAGGTCAAACGGTGGCTTAACTTCAGGCACTCTAAAGTCTACACATAAAAACTGTGTTCTGGAAAACTGATCAAACTGTAAAACACATTCTTGTGGATTTACTGTGTAATGTTCCTGGCAGTGGAAAGTAACATTTACTGAAGTACTTAAACACATTGTTTTTATCCTTTCAGAATTTAATGTTTGAGTCATCTTGTTTATAGACTTGTACTCAGTGTTGCCAACTCAGCGACTCTCTCGCTATATTTAGCGACTTTTCAGACCCTCGCGGTGACTTTTTTTTTTTGAAAAATAAAATATTATATTGTAATTCATTCCCATGTGTGCTGCTCAGAGTAATCGCAGTTCACGGCTCTGAGTTGCCCTCTCTCCTTCTCCTCTCGTCCCGTGCGCAGCAGCACTAGGCAGGCGGGCGGGCCGGGCTGGCCTGGGGCAGCGGGCAGCATGTGCTTACGACCACAAAGCGTTATGCACATGAAGACGTGATGACACCACCAATATGCTAATTAGCAAATGACGTCATCTGGAGACTTTTGGAACTAGCGCTAGCTACTTTTGCCGGAAAACAGTTGGCAACACTGCTTGTACTTTCCATTTCATTTTCATTTATACTTCTGCTGCATTTTAGAGAGAAATATTTTTACTCTGCATTTATTTCAGAGCTTTAGTCACTGTTCAGTTTAAGATTTGACCTCCAAAGAGGGGTCATTTAGCTCAGTTGGTAGAGCAGGCGCCCCATGTACCGAGGCTATCGTCCTCATCGCACTGATTGCAGGTTCGACTCCTGGTCTGCCGATCATTTGGTGCATGTGACCCCTCACTCTCTACTCCCAACATGTCCTGTCTATCTTCAGCTGTCCTGTCAAATAAAGGTTAAAAAAAGCCAGAAAAATAATCTTAAAAAATAAAAAAATGAAAATATTTGATCAGTTTGTAAAATAATACAAATTGTTAGACCGATACTTTTGTACTTTTACGTATCTAAAAATTAGAATGAAGGATTATTACTTGTAGCACATTGTGATTGCTCTACTTTAATATTAATAAATCATCTGAATACTTAAAGGGGACAGGAGTTCTTTCCACACTTTAAGACTTCCTGTTATCATGCGAGAACGTTTCATAATCAGGTTGTTAAAGTAGACCGTTAAAAGCTCTCCATGAAGCCTGCAAGTTCACCTTGAGGTCGGCAACAGGAAACCTGCAAACATCCTTCTGCTCATTGTTTGCTTACAGAGAATTAAAAACTCCTGTGTGCGTTTGTTTCCTCTCCAGCTTGGCTAAAGGGCTCACATTGTGTATTGTGTACTCACTCAGCTCTGCGATGCTGCCCACCCGCGTTGCGAGCAGCGACTGCTCCAGCGTGCGGAGCTCGGCCTGCGTGTATCCCTGACACTCCCCGCCCCGCCCCGACCGCTGCTGGTCCCGGTGCAGGTTCAGACTCTCCGGCAGACTCAGGACACCTGCAGATACAACACAGAGAGCGGAGGGGAAAGGGTCAGAAACAGGAAGGATTCCTCTTCAGGGAAAAGTTTTTAAAGCTTCTCACTTTATGCTGAAGCCAAATTAATCACCAACTTTGTGAAATATCAGGGGAACGCGGAGCAGAGAAACACACAAATCAGCACTTTGAGTTAAATATTCATAACGGAGCTGCTAAGCTGGATGTAAAAATTCCACATTAATTTCACATGCAGCAGGGAGGAGCAAACATTTGTTTAAATGATTAAACGTGGAGACAAAGTCGCAGGTTAATAACGTACATCTTCATTTTCCTGTGAAAACATCACAGCTGCTTCCAGGAATACAAACGCAGCCTGAACGTTTAAATGAAAGGAAATTATCTGGTGATGTGCTGCTCTTCTTTGAACTATTAAACTTAGATGACTCGTGGTACATAATTCAGCATGTTCTCTCTGCAGCTCGGTCTGTGCCCTAAGATTCAAAATATGACTGTATAGATACCACTGTGGTTTTAGTTCAGCAACAGTAAACCTGCAACATCTGATTAGATATTTAAATCAAGCTTCTTCACAAAGATTTACTTTTTTTTGAGTCATGGTTGTCGAACAATGATCTGACACACGTTCTTCCTTCACAAAACCAGGTCCAATAACTCGACCTGAGTATCGGCCCGATACAGAAATATACACACGAACGATTGTTGGGAAACCACTGCCAGCTTTGACCAACATTACACTCCATGCTAGCATTGCTATTATGTGTTATCCTCACGATATTCTATATAAAACCAGTTTATATTTGTGTTGACTAATAAATAATGGTATCAGATTGGTGCAATGACTGGCGGGCTCGCCAATACCCGATATAACACATCAGGCTGTATCGAAGGCAGATGTCAGTAACTTTAGTCAGCGTTGTGAAATGGTTGCAGTTTGAATCTGGCAAAACTTACGTAACCAAGGTATGACTGTTGTGTAAGTAACACATGGTTATGATGTTACTAACCTATGTTACGTAACAAACACACATTAGTTACAAAATCAACATGTGTTAAATATCTTAAAGCTCCCGTGAGGAGGTTTGTGTTGTTTTTGGCGCCCCCTGTGGACAAAGCCGGTCCTCTCATCTCTTTGCTGATTTTGTCTGGTTTTAACAAAAGATCTGCTTTCTTGAACAGCCACATGTATCACTCACTTTAAATGTTTGCAATGGAAAATGTAAACAAAGGCAGCAGGCAGTTAACCGCTTTGTCTGACACCTTCCCCCTGCCATACAGAAATAATCAGTCTTGTTGCTGATGGTCTGGTTTGTTTTTGGTTTTCTTGTATGTCATATCGAGTCATCAGAATTAATTTCAGTCTGTTTCACAACCAGCGAAAAACTCCTCACAGGAGCTTTAACACAAAACATTTCTTAAAGATGTCGATATTAACTTTTTTGTTTCACAAGGGAATCGAACGTTTGTCTCTTGGTTGAAAATCCTGTGTTTATTGGACCTGTCCATTGCCAGGTCTAGGTCGTTGCCTAAAGCATCATATTTTGAAGCGTTGGGTCGCTGACCAGGCCACCTTATTCAACGACATGAAAGTAAAGACTGGCTGCGTAATTCCAGCAGAATTGTCATCTTCAAAATAAACTGTCTTTCCAGTGAATTTCAGGCCCTCTTGTAGTTTCACACACTTTCTTTTAGTTCACAGCCTGAAGCTGTGTTTGAGCTAATTATGTTTCAAGTCACATTTGTAACTTCAGAGTAAATTCAACGCACGACCTTCAACAACATCGGCGTCAGAATGTTTATTTCCCTTTCGCATCTTGTTGTAAACTCAGGTGTGTTCAGTGCAAACAAGGTGCAGCAGTTACTGTTGGCTGGAGAGGATTAATCCATTTAGATGCTGTTGCTGCAGCCGGGCTTTGTTCAGCTGCAGAGAATGACTTGTGACAGATGGGATATTGAGTTTTTTTTCCCCTTTCAGGAGAATGGAAAGCTACACCCTGCCGAGTTGCTAATCCTAATGACACTGCGCTGGGGAATACGCCGTTCCTCAACAAACAGTAATTACAAACATGGAGGAACATAGTCAATTTGTCTGTGTGTGATGCCGGCACATGAGAAAAAAGACCCACAATGCAGCAGAGCCAGGAGACTCATTCTGGAGGAGTTTCCCTCCGTGGAAAGGAGCGCTCCGGATTCCTCCCACCATGACCTCTTCCTAAAGTGTCCAGCCTAAAAATTCCACCATTCCCCAGTCACAGTCCCGCTCCCTCTTCTTCCCACACTCTTTCCGGGGAGGTCAGCTTTATTTGGAGCATCCAATAATGTTTGAAACAGCTTTCTCTATCTCTGTTTAACCACTGACCTTTATTGATAGACCAGCTGGTACCATCGGGCGTGTCTCAGAGGGAATTTCAAGTATTATTTGTGATGTTCTCATAAAATTGGGCTTTTTTGGTCTGCTGAATTCAAGTATCTTTACTGTGTATTCCTCAGAAAAGAAATACTCTCCTTAAAGAGATTATTTGCTGGAGGGTAAAATTACTATATTTCAAGGTGTGGTTTGGAGCTCATACACACTTAAATAGGCCTATTGGTATTTAAATGCTCTTGGAATGGACATGTGGGACCAAGGCATACAACAAAAAGTATAGTCTTGACATCTACGCTCTTTATGACCTGCAAATTAAAGACATTTTCCCAGACTTGCGTCAATATGGTGACTCTGAAGGTGAAACACGTTTAACCAAATGAAACTTTTCACCAAACACAACATTTCACAGATCGTCAATGAAATTCAAGAAACAAAACATTTCCCAAAACTACGACATTTCACAAAGCAAACCATCTCACAAGACACGATGATGAAAACACATCGGAATAATCGAAGTCGAGACGTTCTAAAAGGCAGGACTTCAGAGAAAACATTTCAGGAAAATGCAAAAACATCTCGTTTCGTGTCATCTCATCTCCCAAAACACAACGACACTACATGAAACGAAACATCTCCCAAGACCTGATGATATACACATTTAGAATTTTAAAACAGAAAACGTTAAAACATCTCACGAAACAAAATATTTCACAAGACAACATTTCACGAAAACACGCCGACATTGCACGAAACGAAACATTTCACCAGACACAACGACTTATCACAAACACGTTTCACCCAAGAAATTTCCCAAAACACAACATTTTACAAAACAAAAAACATCTCAAAAGACTCAATGATGAAAACACATTTCACGAAATAAGACATTTTAAAAGACACGACTTCAGAGAAAACCTTTTCAGGAAATGTAAAAACATCTTGTTCCTCATCATCTTGTCTCCCACAACATAGCGACACTGCATGAAACGAAACATTTCACAGGACACAATGACTTATCAAAAACTAATTTCATGAAACAAAATATTTCAGACACGTTTCACCCCAACCCAAAGACATTTCCCAAAAAACTACATTACACAAAGCAAACCATCTCACAAGACACGATGATGAAAACACATCGGAATAATCGAAATCGAGACATTTTAAAAGGCACGACTTCAAAGAGAACATTTCAGGAAACATCTCGTCTCCCAAAATACGACGACACTGCATGAAACGAAACATTTCATAAGACACAATGACATTAGACGAAATGCATCTCACAAAGCGTCAACGACATCTCACAAAACACATCAAGAAACAACATCTCACCAAAACTCTGAGACATTTCCCAAAACATTACGACATTTCACGAATCTCACAAGACGTTTCAAAAGACTCGTCTTTAAAGAAAACACATTTCAGAAAACATAAAAACCACTTGTGTTTTATGAAACGTCTTGTCTGTAACGTCTTCAAGGTCACCGTGTACTGAGGTTATTAAGCTTCAGGAAAAATAAGCAGCGGTGATACATCTACAAGCAAAAACCACGAGTACAGAAATATTGAATCACAATCTTATAAACACATTAATAAAGAGATAAGATGCTCTCTGATCCGTCTGATCTGCTCATCGTGTGATTTATTGATCATGTTGTACGTTCGATGAGCTGAAATTAATCAGAGGAAAACAGCGGTGGTTTAAAGTTTTAGAGATTCCACCACACTGATGTTGTCGGTGTCGGAGTCTGCATAAAATTAGGGAAAAAATCAATACAGCTGTCAAAAGCGGATCTTTCCAAATAACTCTCCCTGTCTGAACTCTCCGTGTTTGTTTGTTAACCTCAAAGAACCACCACTTTTTGAACAGTCTGCGTCGCACAGTTTTTGCAACTTTCAGAAAAACAATCTGTTAATCACGCCCACTTCATGCAGCGATGGTCAGGTGAACTGAGGTGAGAGCACAGGCTCTCTAAAGCTCTCGTTTTTCATTTGTTTCCGCCCACTACTTCCATCACTCTCGCTGTGAACATGAGAGCGCAACGCCATGCAGGCCTGCGAGGAGACGGAGACCGATTTCCTGAACAGAGATCAGGGAGGCCGTGGGAGTAGAGGAGGCTATAATGGCAGAACGCTTTTTACTACTTTGTTTCAAACTTGAGTTTAATTTTGAGTGAGGAATAAAATTACCTCTCTTAAACCTGCCATTTGGGAACGAGGGAAACAAGCTGTAAACACAACTGTGACATTTAAACACCTTGTAAGTTGATGTAATGAAAGTGTTGCACATCCAGCAGACTCAGAGCAACATTTGCATCCTTTTGAAGGTCTGTTTCTTGATGAATAAACTGTCAGTTGCCCTCCACAAACTCCAGAGGGAAATATTTGGCTGCTTCATGCTCAAACATGATTACGAGGCAGTTTCAGATTGGTGTGTTTGCCTTTTGGTTCTGGGCAGGTAGAGTGCAACGGAAAAGATACAGGGCCCTGTTTTACAAGCCGCACAAAGCAGTGCAGAGCGCAGCATTGGTGTCATTGCTGGTGACCAACCAACACAAAGTATTAAATCAAGCGGCAACCTCTAGTTTCGAAAAATAAAGCCAATGCGGAAGTGCAACAAATGAGTCTGCTGCTTCTTAAGCCTGGTGAATCAACTGCAGCGACTTCCAGCACCACCCTCTCATCCAAATATGGTAATTTCTGGCTCCAGAATCCAACATGGCGGCGGCCACATCCCGGACTCTTCATTTACGCAGTCAAGAAACAAATGGGTGACGTCACGGTGGCTGTGTCCATTATTCATACCGTCTATGTATTGAATATGTAAGTATATCAACACTTATGCGCCCATTGGTGCATCTTTATCTTGAGGCAGCAGAAAGCGATTGCGCCATTGACCAATAAAAACCCGCTGTAAAGAAAATGGCGCAATAATTTCCTGCTACTTTACGTTAGCTTTATTCGGATAGTAAAATGCGCCTACATGAGTGTGTTCAGAAGGTTAGTAGACTTTACTGGTTACAAATACAGGGATGCAACTTTATACCACTTTAAAAGAAGCAGACAAGTTGTTCGCAAATCTCCTCTTGCACCTGAGTCACCTTTGAAGGATTCCTGCTGCTCCCCTAGATGCGCTTTTACGTCACGCATAAGCAGATCCGTTTGCTTAACAGGAAACCACCCACCTCCAACTCAGTGAATCCATCATTCAAGTAGCAATGTGCAAGCTACAGGTGCCCGCTTTAAATGTAATTATGCGCCATTTAACCAGTAAACATGGAGCTTTGAGACGCCATCAGTGCACTTTACACCATGGATCGTTTGAAAAGGCCACATGGATTATTACAGCTTTACCTTTATAATCACATCTTTAACGGTGCTGAGGTTGGCATTTCATGAGTTTTAAAAAAGACATTATTCTATGAGTTTATGACGCGAAATTAGCACAAATGTTTCTTAGCTAAAGGTCAGATCAAGAGGGATTCAGGGGATTTTATTTTTTCATAAAAAGGAACTGCGAAGTAAACAACATATCAGTTTTGGCCCGCTGCAATATGCTCCGCTCGGCAGATGCCTGGGGAAAGCAAAGCCCAGAAAATAAAGTAGAAATTCTGAAAGAAGACTTCAGAAGGCTTGATGGCAAATAAAAAAAACAAGGATTCCTCCAAAAAGAAGAAGCTGTCAGTCTAGCTCCATCTCCTGTCCCAGAGTGAGGACTGAAATCTCCTCTCCTCTAATCACGGAGACCAGATTGCCGTTCACGGCTTCCCCTGCTGGAGATTTTGCACTTGTGTGTTTTCTTTGGGTTTGAATAATTCACACAGCTCTCCGTAATCAAGCCTTCCCATCTTCGCTTCCACTGTCCCCCGATTTTTTTTTTTAGGGTTTGTTTTCCACTGCCCAAACTATTCTTTTAATATAATCCTGGGGTGCCGGGGAGCCCTTTGCTGAATTATTCATCCCGTCAGATCAAGACACGTAAACAAGTCTGCAGCTCCCGCTTTCCCCCACCTCCCTCTTCCTCTATACATGTTATCTCTCAATAACACTTGGCTTCGCCGAATAGAAAAACTATATTTGATCCTAGGTGCTGTTTGCGTAATAAACATCAGAGGTGAGGAAGAAGTCAGTCTCGCCCTGTGGAGGCTGGAAAAAAGGGAAAGGCGTTGATGAAGGGAAGACGGGATGCTGACACCGACGTCTGATTAAAAAACGACAAGCAACATGAGACTCTGAAGCGAAGCAGGCGAGTTTTATAACCTCATATTTCTGTGTCACTTCTTCCATGTATTTGTGCGACCTCTGAGGCAATTGGATGAGCTCAGCAGTATATATATAAGAAGCAGTCTAATCCCAGATAAACAGATATGACCCATATTTTCTATTCTGGGGCTTCCTCCGTATCTATAGCTGTCGGGCGGATGAAGACGGAGACTGGGTCACGGGGACAAGACTACTTCTAAGCTCCGAGCGGTTCACCAAGCTCCCCCGAGAGTCATCCCCGCTGAAATATTGCTGCGCACGAAAGTCGTCATAAATAATGTAGAGAATATCGAGCTGTGCTCACAACAGCTGTCTGTATGGAGGGCTGGATCATTGGAGAGAGAAGTTTGGACAATTCATTTTGAAGAGAACGAGAGAAACAAACACAAAGCAAAACTAAATTACGTGACCCAGAACAAAGCAATTAATTTAACTCTCACAGCTTGAAACTGCAGAACAAAGATGTTACGCTTTGATATTTTCCAGCTTTAAAGCCCACAGCCGCTGCAGTGTTCATAAAGCAGCTTCTCCACCAGGTTTTTGATGTTTACATGAGCCTGATGAGATGGAAAAAGGGCCAGAGAAGAAGCGAAACAAATATGGCTTTCTTTCACTGGTTTAGAGCTGTTTGGGTTCGAGGCGATCGGAGCAACACTGAAAGCACACAGTTCAGCTAAGTTCACGGTTTAGAGGAAGGAAAAAAGTAAGTGGAGTTTCTAATAAGTTTGGAAAACAAGCTGAAACCCAGAGTTGAAACCTTGACCCGTACCAGACACTTTAACTAAGCTAACGTTTGAGGGTAAAGAGAGCAGGAGAGCTAATGAGCTATCATAGCTTATTAGCTTTGTAGCACTTTCATCTGACAGTCAGCTTTTGACTCTTAATTGCTCCACCCAAAAGAAAATCATTAGCAGAAAGTTACGATACAACATAACAAACATTCAATTTCAATAAACAAGCTTTTTGTCCAGTTAGCAGCCAGGTTTATTAGCTTGCTATCTTACCATTAGCAAGCTAACAGCTTTATTTACGTTCTTTATTCTCCGCTTACATCATTATTACAGTTAAAGCGCAACTAAATGCTAGAGGGGAGTAAAGAGTACGGACAACTGAAATGGAGTGTAGTTAGTAGCCTTGCTAGCTTCTTAAGTGTTAGCATTCAAGCTACAGTAGTTCACTAACTAGCCTTACGAATCATCACTACTTCACTTAACATTAAAAAACAGATTGTTACCAAAGATGTGTGGATTAATTAATTAATTAATTAATTTAGGATCCGCATTAGTTAATACCGCAGTAGCAAATATTCTTCCTGCTCACTGCTGTTCTCCTCCCACTTGGCTAACTGGGATGCTAGGAGCCAGTTAGAAAGATTAGGTAGCTCAAAACATGATGCGAAAACACCCTTAAAGAAATCGTTCAACATTAAGGAAAGTGTTGCTGTCTTGCTGAGAGTTACATGTGTCAATTATAGAACGCTGCAGCAAGACACAGTTAGTTTAGCTTAGCATCAGGACTACAAGCAGCGGAAAACAGCTAGCAATTTTAGACTTTGTTAAAATATTAAATCTTTGTTTAATCAGAGTTTGACTTGAAGCTGCATATTTCACACTGATTTCAATTTTTATGCTAAGCTAAGACAACCATTTGCTAGCTCCATAATCATCGAGGTTGAATCTCTCAGTTTCTAAAAAGAGTTAATACATGTACCTAAATATAACACAGTGAAACGAACCACTCCTGTTGATGTTGTTGCCCTTTTCATGAGACAAACTCTGCTCTAAAATCTCAGAAGAAATTCTGCTCTGTCTGTGAGCCGAGTTCAGTGGAGCGAAGCCTTCTAAGAAATCATTACGCAGTATTTACTGAACCTTGATGGAGGTGACTGTAAGCATGCCCTGTCAAATGTGCCCTTTCCTTCAATATACAAGATGACGGCCGTGTATCTTCAAAGACATTTTCCAGGAACTCGGAGGAAAACAAGACAATCAGGTTCAGAGCCTGACAGCACTTAAAATAAATCTCAAGTGTGTTCCAGATCCAGCACCTCATCCAGGGAGGGAGACGAATCTGAAGTCCAAGAAGCATCAAAGAGACTTTTTTTTTACCCCAACTTCAGAGGCAGCGCACTTTCACAGGTGACAGTACAAAGTGTTTGGTACAGGGCTTTGAGGAAAACACTGCTGGGTTAATGGCACACCCCGACATTTTGAATTAGAGCATTTTTCTAAAGGAAGACACGAGATGAAAAACATATTTGTCCATTACTCACATGAAATGTTTTATCTTTGTTAGGTTTGCTCACCAGGTGTTAGACGATGCATCATGCCTCCCTGCGCTCTGCTGCTGACTTTGTTAAAGGTTAAGACCACAATACCTGAACTTTATCTATGTTGTTTAACCTTTTCAGATGTTCTTCTGCGCAGGGCTGCAATGAAAACTAACAGTGATTTATCCATTGGTTACTTTTTCCATTCATAGTTTGGTCTTCAAACTATCAGAAAATATTGAAAAAGGATTCGTAAGCTACATAAAAGCGAACGTTAAGTCTTCAGAATTGTTTTGTTTCCTGACCAACAGACTAAAGACTAGAGGAGGAGATCCGTTTTGGTCAAAAAACAGGTTGGCATTTCATTTTATTTAAACTTTAATCTAACATGCAAGGACAAATGTGGCTGTTAAATGTTGTTTGACATAACGAACGTTTGTATGTTTTAGGGAATATCCTTACTGCACGGTGGGCTCTCTCCGGGTACTCCAGCTTCCTCTCACAGTCCAAAGACATTCTCGTTAATTGGTGCCTGTGAGTGTGAAAGGTTGTCTGTCTCTATGTGTCAGCCATGTGTGCCTCTCTAATGGTGTAGATAATGGATGGATGGACATTTGAACTGTAATCGTGTCTTCGAATTCAAAATTTGCAGTCTATCTGAGTCACAGACCGTTTAAAGTATTTTGCCTTTTTCTAGGAGAGAGTGCTCTAAAACAAATCTGCAGACTAACCTGCTAACTCTACACGTAAGTGAGACGGAGGAGGAGAATAGTAACAGTCCAAGAAATTTTTTAAAAAATTTAATTTAAAAAATAGATTAAAATTTGCCAGAAAAAAATGGCAAATTTCTGAGATTATAAAGTAAAAAATTAACGAGACAAAAAAAACTAGTGAAACAGTGTTTAAAGGAACCTTTTCAAGCTGCGACCACCTCCCAAAAAGTAGTTTAGGGTTAGGAGAAGCAGACTTGAAAGACGGGGCGACCCTCTGCCGCAAAAACACACGTTTCTATGCTCCCCGTTCGCCCCATGGATTACCATCACACGTGAGAGTTACCCTGCGTGCTCATGACCGAGCAAAAGAGTACAACCCTTATATTACAGATAAAAAACAAGACTAGGTCAAAGCCTAGTGTGTGGCTGACCGCATCAGGTCAGTGTGCGCTTTTGTGGGCAATGTGTGTCAAGGACTGTCCTAATGAGGCCGATGACAATGTGTTTGAAAGCAGGTGTGTGGACGAACATACTCCCCAAACAAAGTATCCAGAGCCATGTAGACAGAGAGTCGCGTCAGTGGAGGTCCAATATGCTCCATGAGCCACCATTGCAGATCGTGTGTAGGGCTGACACGGCGTTCAGCCAAAAATTCAGAACTACTTTAAAATGTTCCTATAAACACTATTTTCCTAGTTTTTGTTTCTCACAAATTTCTGACTTTATTATCTCATAAATTTGCATTTTTTTCTGGCAAATTTACGACTAATACGCCGTCGTACATTCAGCCTTAACAGATCTCTCATTAAAAAACAACCTAAAAATGCATGTTAAGTTCGCGAAAGTACTTCAGGGCGGATTTTTGGATAAACCGACGGCCCAACGTGACCCACAAAAGTACTTCTGTGACTGTGAGGAATTATTATCTGATTATACCGACTTTCCTGCCGTCTGCGTGAGAACGTTTACAAAAGGTCTTTTGAGAAGAGAAATGGAGGACGAGATTGTCTGGACTGTTTGAGATCAAACCCGGGGCATAATGGGATTCGTGATCAATGCCATCTCTTTACATGATGGACAGCCAATCCCCTCTGAACGGCTTTCACACTCAAGAGCAGAAGAAAGGCTCAATTTCTTGATGCCCGACCTTTTCAACAGCCTCCTTCAGAGATTTCTGCTGGAGAAAAAAACACTTTTAACAAAATGGCCGCCCCAACGAGGAGGATAATGAATGGATGATGTTTTGATTGCTGCGTGTGGCGAGTCTCTGCTTCTCTTAAGGACAAGCCAAGGTCAATGAGGTCACTTTGAAGCTCCAGCACCTGCGAGTGTCGTCGCACCACATGGCTCAGCTCCCTTATTTTTCTGCAGGAATGCCCAATTGATTTTCTGTAGCAAGAAAAGTGGCGCTCCCCCCTGTCAGTGGGAAACTCTACCAGAATATTAACAGGTAGCTGCCATGGAAACAGGCGACTGGAGCCTAACAGCGTGTAGTGATTGCCTGAGCTAGAAAAAGCAGCGTTTGTTGTTTCTTTACTGTAAAGAAAAAGCACACACACGAGAAAAAGTGTGTGAGCTTTAAACCCCAGAGCCAAATCCAAATGCATGACCAGCCGTCCAACAAAAAGCATCTCATCATTGCTGGATGATTCAGTTGGGTAATTGCTGCATCCAGTATACCAGAGAGACATTTATTCTCTCATCAATAATGAATGAATGTACTTGGGACTCAGACCACATTAGGAGTGAAATGGCCAAAATGATTAAACGACCGGCCCAACTGGCTAACTGCAAATGTCAGGCCGCAGATCCATGACCCGGCTGCTGGTAGGAGCCCACAGCGGTGAGAGCAAAGTCAAAGGAAGAGGAGGGAAAGTTCTGCAAGTTCATGAATATCTGCAAGTTTATGGTAAAGGGAAAAAAAGCTTCTCTCCGGAGTCAGTTCGCTCACATTTAAATTATATGGCATACATTAGCAGCACCATAGTTTCACGTTTTTGCAGCTTGAAATCATCTGCCATGACAACCTTTGTCTCCTCGGTTTATCTCATATATTACCCATGCATAATATATCCTCTTCTAGCATCGATAAAACCCCCGAAAACCTCAACTTATTTATAATTTTCTCTTTGAAATACAAGCCCTTCCAACAGCTTGAACATAACTCCTATAACCTTTACGCCCGTGTAAAATATGCAGCTCTATGAACATAGAGACTATGACTACGTCACCAAAAATACAACCCTATATGTCGTCTCTGCAACAGATCATTAAGCACATTTTTACGGTGGCTGACAAGTGCAATCGCGCTGCAACGGCCCAAACAACTGCCATGAAAAGAAACAGGCTGCAAATTGAGGAACGATGCAAATTCCAAAACAGGTGCAACGACAGAAACGTGCTGCAAAAACAAATGCACTAACATCAAGCGCGCTGCAAATACAGAAACGATGCCAAGTCAAAAACACAGAAAACGCGCATAAGAAAAACGCTGTCAACACAACAAAGTGCTCCAGGCCTGTAGGGGACGCTCATCAATTATTGACGGGAGATAGAGGGAAAGACGAGACGTTACATTTTTAGTTTAACGTGAGGTGGACTCGAAAAAGTAGCTGTTAACGCAGGAGAAAACGTGCAAATCAGGTGACGTACTTGTAGGAGGCTAGGATTATATCGTTAATTTTTCTCATAGTTTTCGTATATCCTGTTCCTACAATGTCAACTCATAATAACGAATCAGTATGTTTTTATTATACATGACTATAAGTTTAATATTTCACGATTAGGTGTAGAATAGCTTATTTCATTCATTTTTTATAAATACGTACCGTCACTTTAAGGGAGCGCACCCTGGCGCACGTACGTCTGTGAAGCTGTTGAGCTGTGGCATCACTTATGTCACGAACGTAACCTGTGTATGTGTCTCAACGAAAACAAGTAGCGTACGAATTATAAGCCAAACCTCAATCCCTTTTCTGAGACTGAATCACCTTGAACCTTAATTGTTTTACGTTAAATTAACTGTGTGTTTATCTGGTAGAACAGTGTAGGTATGAGAACATGTCGCCTTCCATTGCTAATTAAGGAAACGTTTTTGTGTGTTGTATAAGAAGGTAGGAACAAACGTGTCATATGTGTTAGTACGAGACCTTTTGATACATAAACGGTGACAGAAACATGCACCAGCTCTGTTTCAACATTGCACCTGTCCTCAAGTGGACAGCAATTGATCCTAATGAAAATGCCCCTGTCTGAAACATGTTCAGACTCTCGTGTGCTCTGCTCAGCCATTTTTCATGCAGATAAAAAACACCTCACGGACATGTTAACAACGTTATAACTGGATTTTCACTTGAGGGGGTCTTTAAATATTAAGCTACAGCAGGAGACAGTTAGCTTAGCTTCATCAATAAAGAATGAATGTAGTTGCGACCACATTAGGAGTGAAATGGCCAAGATGATTAAACGGCCGACCCCACTGGCTAACTGCAAATGTCAGCTGTAGATCCATGACCCTGCCGGCTGCTGGTAGCAGCCCACAGCGGTGACAGAGCAGAGGAAGAATAAAACTAGTTTCATTAGTCCCATTGTGCGTTTATGACGAATGTGTGAAGGTCTAATTAGTTATAAATGTTTTAAACGTGGTCCAAGCTTTGTGGCTCCTAAATCGATCAGCAGCTTTGATCTCTTCATTAAAGAAACATTAACCATGCGGTGGCAACTGAACCTGTGAGACTGTCTTATATGTTATATACACAGTAAAGCCCCTTTTACACCGGCAGGTCAAGGCGGGGTTATTACACCTTGGTACGTTTTGCTTGCGCAACGTCGGACAAAGCACTGGGGCGGCTTTGCGCTGCCGTTGCTTGGTGCAATGCGGCGGAGCTTCGTTATGGCACAGAGGCTGAACCGCGGTGTAAAAAGGGCTTCATCATTGCTGTTTTTTGGGTTCTTTTGCCAGTTGAATGTTTAAAAAATAAGAGAAATAAACTTTCAGGTCAAAACACACGTATTATTTATATAATTTAACCTTTTCAATGTTCTTCTCTTGTTAAAGAAGGTCAACTCTTGAATAAGTTAGAAATATTGGTAGGGCTGCAATATAAAGTTAAGTCCGCAGAATAGTTTGCTCAAAAAATTGTTGCCGGTTAATTTACATTAAACTTTCTGTTGATTATTGTATTTATAGTTTCAGCTCTACGTTTGGCTCTTTGCATACACATAGTGGTTTAACATGCGAGGACAAATGAGACACAAGAGCCGTCACTTCTTGGTAATTCGAACCTTCACACCAACATGTGCAGAAAAGTTTGAACTTCAGTGACCTTTTTGAATTCAAGACAGAAAAACGTACTTTTGCAGCACACTGTGGTGATAATCAAAAGAAAGTATAAAAAGAAATATTTCACCCGTGACTGAATATTATTCGGAGGCGTCATGCCGGCTCTTTAGTCCGCGCTCACCTTGGAAGAGAAGTTATTGGCGTCACACTCTGAACTTCCTCGCGGGGAGTCAGAAGGTCAGAGTCTGGATGCAAAGCAAGCTGTGTGTGTTTTACATCCGCAGAATAATCCATCCCAACTGTTGTTTAGCAAGGTTCTTGTGTCCTGTGCAAAGATGTGGGCCTTACATGGAGAGTAACCTTACATATTTTCAATGTGATGCACTTTAATTCTTTCCTGTCTTTTGCACAAATAGGACGGACTGTAAACTGTTCTGTATTTTAAAACAAAAGACATTCACTAATATGCAAATACTCTCTCTGGGAAATGCACAAGAGTAGATACGTTTTCATCCACTGCAAAGAAAGTAACAATAATAATTGGAAGAGAGTCAGGACACGGACGGCTGCAGACGTACAGAGCATGTACGACTACATTCAATATCAAGTGAATCATTAGTTCTGATTATATTGTGAGTTTCCTGAGAGAATATATTGACAGCAAAAAGTCATCAAGTTCGAAGCCTATTTATATTGAGTTGGAGAATGTCAAGTTTCGTCCACGTAGAGAAAGCTGTAGTGATTTCTTGCTCGACACA
Source organism: Semicossyphus pulcher (assembly GCF_022749685.1). Taxonomy (NCBI): domain Eukaryota; kingdom Metazoa; phylum Chordata; class Actinopteri; order Labriformes; family Labridae; genus Semicossyphus; species Semicossyphus pulcher. The sequence goes on from NW_027211694.1 coordinate 4,532,194, forward strand.
GTCGTCGAAGGGCACACAGCCAAGCTGAGAAAAAGACTGCAGTGATGCATCTTCGAATATGCTAATTTGCAGAGAGGAGAAAGTCTGCAAACATCCAGAGAGGATCAGAGGCAGCAAAACAAACTTCTGAAGTTAGTGAGAAGCAGCCGCTTTGCTGTGGAGGAGCATACGCTGCAGAAGCTTCCAGAGTAAACACATCTGCATGAGCTTCTTCACTTGGCCGGATACGTTTACATGTTGTTGGGAGGTTCTACAAGAGACTGATGCTAATGAAGGGATGGAGAGAAACAACATTACAAGTATGAAGCCACAGTTTGGCTGAAATGCTAATGAATGTCTCTTTGGTGTAAAACAAATGTAACTTTAGACGACAGGTCCCCACAAGGAAACACAGAGTTCAGCACAGCGGGGAGGGGAGAGTGACCAAAATAACCTTCCTTTAAAGTGACAGTAAACTTAAGCTAGAGACATATTTACGCTACATGGACATGAGATGCAGTATATGCACATGAACAGTAGGGGCAGTGTAGAGGCAGAGGGGAAGTGACAGGGTCAACACAGCAGCAGGGACAACAATGGAACAGAAAGTTCTGAAGACAAGCTGACAGACCAAGTCTGCAAGCATCCACATCTGCTGTACGATGTGTCATTGCCGCCGCACAGCGACAAACATGCCTGTCAAAATAGTTGCTGACAGATAAAAGTTACATTTTCGACGTGCAAAAATCCGGGACCGTTACGTCCATGCACAGAGGAACATGTTGAAAAAACTGAGTAGGGATGGTGCAGACGGTGTGTTCTGTCCACCGGTCATCACAGGGCCACTGAGAAGTCAGAATTAACATAATCATAACTCACTCAGTGCTGCCATATCCGTTGTTTCCTTCCTGCACATACGGCCTGAGCTCTCTGGTGCGCCCTCTAGAGGTATCCTCCAGTAATACACGTAGTTCAAAGATAAGAATGTGAACAAATACGTTCATGACGCAGCCGGTTGTGTACGCGAACGCAAGGTTAAAAAGCAAAATCCGGCCGTAGGGTTCGATCCCAATTCACCAGATACACATGCCGGCCATTTTTTCTGTGATGTCACGCTGAGGATGTCGTGCTACTATTCTGTTATAATGTTGTCTTGTGTCGCTCGGTTTTTAGGCCCTTAAGTCCCAAAAGTTATGTACGTTAGGTGTCACAGAATTGTATCTCTCTATAGGCTGTTCTTTATGGCTGTCAGGCTCGGGGGTGGGCCTACCTAGTTGCGCGGCCAGTGTTTAACTAAAAGAGGGATCATCTCCGAAACAGATGCAAAGAGGTTGGAGAGTCAACAACAGGTGGGCCCACTTACCTTACCTTTAGCCTGGCAGCCAAATGCTCCTGGAAGCCCTAGAAGAAATCTGTTAAACTTTTCCCAGGGTTGTGTTCGTCGTGACAAAGGGGATTTATTTAGTGCACACATTTAAGACAGCTCCTGAGCACCCCGTTAACTTTCAGGTGTCTGCATCCACGCCGATGACAGGCAACAAAAAGTTTAAAGTAAGTAGGGGTAAGTTTTGCTGAACTGCGGCCTTCAGTCATAATGACACTTTGAATCTGCTTTGATTTCCCAAGATTGTCATCAGTCAGTTTCTTTGAGGGCCTCGTCATCACAAGCACATTTAGAGAGGAGCCATGAAGTCAGCGGATTTACTCGTTAACTTACACAGCATATATCTAAAGTGTGCTGACATCAGACACCTATAGCTGCTGCTCAGACAGGACCACGGCAGTCTGAGCAGGATGCATATTCACTCCCTAAATATTAATTGAGCTGCTCACTTGTAGCTACTACCACCCCAGGAGAGGGGGAAGAAGTTGCAGCAGATGGCCTCCAAACTACTTCCTGGTCTTGTGTGGAAGCAGCCAATCAGAAACATCTTTAAGCAGGTTTTTAATGAGATGAATCCATATGTTCTGTGTCATTAGTATTCTGCAAACAGCTTCCTGAACGTGATGTTTGCAGCAAGTTTTGTTGCTTCGTCTTTCAGCGTGATGAAGAGTCTAATCCTTCATCGTTCAGGCACCTTTATCACGCCAGGACAGGTGGATTGGCGTGCAGGTGGCACGCCAGCTGCCTTACTATATTTACAACCTCGACCGAGGGGGTCACATCAGAGCCAAATTAAACCCGCACACGTCTTCCTCTGCGCTTCAAACGACAGCCCTCGCTCACGCTGCTGTTTGAATTAAGCAGGTGTTATATATTCAAGATGAGTGGACCGCGCTCCCCGGTGCGGATGCCGCGTGAGGTGCAGCGTTTGTTCTCAATGGAGCTTCTCTGAGTCATGGGGCCGAGGAGACGGGGAGGCAGCGCAACGCAATCAGGCGCAACACAAATATCAGCCACGGTGTAACGAGCGGGGAGGAGGAGAAGCAGAGGAGTCAGAGAGGGTCAGAATTAAACACACACACACACCTGTACGCACTCACGAGTACAAAAAAATAAACAGTAAAAAGACTTAACAACACAATAAATCCTCTGAGGAAATTTTCCTTCCATCCTCTGCTGTTTATGTAAAAACTTGAGAAACCAAATGATTCTCTTTCACGGCATAAATAAATAAAACCTGAAACAGAAAAGTTCAGCCTAACTTTGGCTTACTGACTTTTAAACAGTCCACCATCATGTCTAACACAGCAGGAGGAAACGATCTCACGAGAGGCCTCGGTCTGTCGAATCGGTCTGGTGTTCATATTTTACTTCTCTAATTGGACCCCTGTTAGCCACTGTCTTGGTGACTACCCTTTCAGGGTCTACACGAGTGAAAAATAACATTATAATGAACTACAATTATATTGTTAAAAATCAGGAACATAAAAAAAAGTAAGCTGCTATTAAAATAGCAACGAGCTGTGACGAGACAAAAGAAGCTATAACGGTGAAAGCCTCATTAATGACAAACATTAAAGAAGCGAGCTTGAAGATTTCAGTGATGTTCAGTGTCGCCAGATTGGCCGGGTTTCTGCCCACTTGGGCTTCTTTTGAAGACCTTGGGGCTGCGGAAAACAGCGTTGGGCTGGTAGATGAATTTTGGGCTGCTTCTGTCAACATTTGGAGAGTTTTTAAACAGCTGTCATCTTATGGTCCAACACAAAGATTTTGTTGTTTCCACTCACTCATTGTTTACCCCTGTGATTGACATGAGTTGTATTCAATCCTGTGAATAAGGGGAGGACCTATTCTGTCATTCTTCTTCTTAAATCAGAAATATCAATATAAGTCACATTTTATCATTAATCAGTTCCTAAATAAGGCATTCTTTATATTATTTATGTTTGATTTTGGCAGTTGTATTCCTCCACAATCCTATAGTTTTAAAATATGTTGGATCTTGGTGTTACATCTCATGGCAGTATTTGATCACTTTATTACTTTACACCAATTTGTGTATTCGGTTGTCTAACTGCACTCTTTTTGGGTTGCTATAGGATAAATATATCTAACATTTTATCTTTGGTTATTTGATGCAGGTTTGAAGTTTTGCATGCGTATGATCTATGTTCTATTGCATTTCTGACAAGGTTATGATTTGGGCTGGTTTTTATCAAATTGGGCTGGAAGCTGTCAAAGTGATCTGACACTGGTTATGTTCTCTTTGGCGCCACCTGTGGCTGTAAGCAGTAACTGCAGGCGTGTTTAGAGACCTAACAGAGATACAAACAGTTTCCTCAGTGACGCTGAATTTGGTTTTTTTGGATGTGCACTTTGTATTTAAAGCGTCATTGTGTGTAGCGATCAGTCTCTCTGTGTTCGGTCGGCTTTGAGCAGAGAAAACATCACACCACTCCGACTCTCTCGGGACCCTTTTGTGAATTCTCCCAGGAACTCGAACCCCAGTTCGAAATATCAAACAATCCTGAAAACGCAGGAGCCAAAATATCAAACCCAAATGCGTTAACCCGTATGACAAACTGATCAAACTAATGCCTATTTTTGCCATTTTTTTATATCCAAAAAACGGCCAGAACATGGAAGTAAAAGTTTGCACAGATGAAGCGACACTGAAACAAAGAGGAGAGACAGCGTTTTAGCTCGATGATGGATATGAGTGTATTTGGATGATGTACGTACACCTTTAAGGAAAGGGAGACTTCTGCTCATGGTTTGGTGCTCTGTATTAAGAGTCAGCCTTAGTTTACGTACAGAAACAAAAGAGAATAACGTGAGCATCCCTGAACACAGAAAGCTAAACACAAGTAACCTAATAAACTTAAACAAAACTTTCCGTGCATGTTTTCCGACTCCAGCCGCTCTGCTCCCGAGCGCCAGCCACCAGCTACAGAACATTTCCATTTGTGTTTAGTTTCATGTTTGCTCCGTTCGCCCGAGGAAGACAAACAACATCTGCGAGGACTGAAACGAAACAAAAGAAACACGATGCTCGCTTCAAAAAGAATTACACAGCTGCCCGTAGAACAGCCTCTGTTTGCCCTGAGAACTACATTCCCCAATCAGCCTCTTACTGTGAAGGACACGAACACAAGATTTCTGCCAGAGCTACAGTTTGAGTTGGCGAGCCTCGAATGGATTAAAAAACTCGTAATAAATAATAATTAAGGATACTGTTTCCAAACTTTAACGTTCAGTGAGACTTATTTAGTATTTTTAAGGAACATTAAGAAGTTTGTTTGAGCCCACAGGACTTTGTTTTAAAGTTTAGATGCCAAATGTGAATAAAAAGTTATCAAATGATTTTATTTGATGAGTTTTACAGCCAGAAAGAAAAGCCAGACTTAGACATGTTTTATGATCTTTATAAAAATCTTATATAAAAGTCTGGTAAACTATAAATCTAAACAATCCAAGATACACACTTAGAGAAGTGCATGAAAATTATCCCCTCCTATCTCCCTGTTTCCCCTCTCTGTGTGTGTGTGTGTGTGTGTGTGTGTGTGTGTGTGTGTGTGTGTGTGGGCGTGGGCTCCCTCCTGTTCGCTGCTCATGCGATACACCTGTTCGGACCTGCACACCTGCTCTCCATCTGCTCATCGACCCAACAGTGTATCCACCCCGGCTCTCCGTCCACTCGTCGCCAGATTGTTGTTTCAGTTGAGCGTTGTTGGCTCGTGGTATTCTCTCTCTTTCTCTGCCACAGGATCATTACCCTGCCCTTCTGCCCTTCTGCCCTAACCTGCCCGCTGGATCCTCAACTCCTCACCTTACCCCGCTCCTCCAGCCACGCTCACATGTTGTAATTACGTTTGAAAGAAAACGTTTTAATCTAAGAACGTTTTAAGGATGTTTATCACTTCAAATAAAGTTCTTGTAACGTTAAAACGTACCTTTTGCCGTTTTACCTGCAAAGTTCTGAAGATATTTTCAGGATGTTATTGAGGCCGTAGGATGTCAGAGCGCCTTTTATAAAATATTTGCTCAATGTGACATAAAAACAAAGGTAGAACATGACTGCAACATTCTGAGGATCTTTTCAGGATGTTCGTACGGCCTGAACTATCAGATTTATAAAACATTCCTGAAATGTGATTTGAACATGCAGCTGCTAGTAAAAGGAACATCCTGGGAACCAAATAAAAACGTCGTGCCCAAAACATTACCAGAACATCGCAGGTAACATTCTCAGAGCGTTCTTAGGACAAAACGTTTCCAGCTGGGTCGCCTCGACCCCGGTCTGCCGTAACAGCTTTCCCTCAGCAACCTCCTGGACCACATGCACCCATCTCCTTCTCCCTTTACCGGCAACTAACATCATCACGACGTCAGCGACTCTGAGTCTGTGTTCTGCATCCGGGTCGTAACACAGTGTTAATCCAAACGGCCCAAACAGATGTCAAATCGTCCTGGTGATCTTAAATCAAACCAGAATCTTAATATCTGTCGAAACAAATGCACAAAGGTTTATTTTCCACATGTTCAGCCATACGGTCAATAAAAACATAGATACTGATATAGTATATGCACTTTCTCGTCTTCCAACTACTGGGGATCGAACCGGCAACCTTCCGACTGGAGGGCGACTCACTCTACCTCTGAGCCACAGCTGCCTCAACTGCAGTAATTAATAATAATACACTAAACTAAAGCTGCCTTGTATATTTATCAGTCTAACTGACCCCTTGTACGTTATTTAGCCAATAATGCACTCAAACACGTGCTGTTATACTGAATATCAGCACGGCTGCATTTATCTGTGTCCCTGTGACCTAATAACAGACGTGCTGATTGGAGAGGAAAGGTCAGGTGATTTAAGGTGTCCTGTATGTTGTCAAATCAGCCTGTTTCAAATGGAGAACATCTCTAAATACGCCGACACCCACCAGAGGTTTATGGACTGTAATCACTGATTTCATAAAGTCATGTATTCATCTTCTCACCTGCTCAGAGTCCGAAAAGAATCACATTACATTTCAGCTATAAATAGACCATCTGATTGGGCCTCAAGGTATCAAATAATCACACATTCACACCTTTTTAATCACGCCGAGGAGCCCGCTTCCTCTGCAGGAATCCACCTTTGTGTGTTCTGGGTATTCTCACAAAGCGAGAGCACCAGGTGTAGAGAGGTACACTGATATCATTCATCCCCTCCTGAGCCGCCCGTGTGTAACCAGATAGAACACGTTTCTAATTTGGCGAAGGGCGATGTTGACATTTGGATCCCCTGCCCTGTGGGAAGGGTAACGACCTCACATTAGCATGCTGCTAACGCACAAAAAAACCTGGTGTGTTCTCTGTGTTCAGCGGGACTGTATCAGGCAGAGACTCAAACAAAACCAAACGGCATGACGGAGCGTTATTGATCGGGTGATTTGTCCAAACTGCCTGCAGAAGGACACGGACCTGACTCTGGTCACCGAGGGCTCAGGCTTGATCCTCCGCTGTGGCCGTATTAAACCACCCTCTACAAAGATGCTCAGCCTGTTTGGCCTCCTGAGGGGACAATTAACCCAAGTGCGAGCACCAACAAGGAGGGACTGTAACCTATTACTTCTGATAAACATATGGAAAGGAAGAAACATGAGTCAAAGCTGTTCGTCAATCCTACAAAAGCTTCTGGGAGTTTTTCAACCCATCGCTACGGAAGCCTAGAAAGGACACAGGGTTCAAAGACGTAGAACATCTGTGTAACAAATCTTAGTCCTGTGTCAAAGACCATAAACTTGAACTCCACTCCAAGCGGACTTCCTCTCTGTACTGCTTCACTTTTATTCCCACGTGCTGGACCGTCAGAGCAATTGATCTGGGTGTGTATTTGAGGTGTGTAAAGCAGGACATGACGTACAAAGCACACTGCTGTCCCTGCAAGTGGCGCACAATTTTTAGCGTCGGCCCTCCTCTCTTCATCCCTCCAGTTTGCAGACATCTTTGCTCTTGTCGTCTTCTTTAACCTCAGATGTTTTTAATCATCCTGTTATGTGTCGCTCTTCTGGTTTCGCTCTGGTTGGACGACTTAAACGTCATCACCCTGCCCACTGGCTCACAGTGAATGTTCCCGACTGCGTTCACACATCGGCCCCACTCGACTTCTTGCGGACAATGTACCAGGAAGTTGGCAGGAAAAAATGCTGCGTAAAGTCGGGGTAAATTGAGCGTTCACTCGGACAACGTTGGGAAATTTTCAGCAGTCAGTGCATGTTTGAAACTGGGCTTTACTGCACGTTAAAGGCAGGCTTCAATGGATTTACAAGTAATGGTGTTACGTAATTAGGATACAAATAAGGCAACTGTATTTCGTTACAGTAAAGTAATTAGATTACAGATACATTTATTAAAATTACAAGCAGGATTATAATTTTAAAACACATTTTAAAATGAAAACAATATAACACCAAAGATGCTCTGTAACATCTGGAGTTTCATTTCTAACCCGTCCGTCTGACCGTCTCTGATAAAACCTGCACCATGCACCTGCACGCACACGTCACGACACTTCCCGACACACACGATTCACAACAACCGCTCCTCATCAGCAGTCTCCAGTTGCCGTGGCCTGTGGTGAAAAACGTGCTTTCACTGGGTGGAAATTTGGCCTTCATTTTATCTTCAAAGGAGAAACTGGGAGCAACATGGCAGCACAGTGCGAGTTCTGCCTTCCGGCTGTGAAAGTGTTTCATTACCCAAGGACTCGACATCGAGTTTAAAAACATTTTACAGGTAAGACCGACCGCTAACGTCAGCTGCACAGGATTCCAGTCAGAAATGTTAGCTTACCTGTCATCTTCTTCTTCTACTGAAAAATAGTTTGTGACTGTGGTGAAGCCGCGGCCGGGATGGTGTGGGTGAAAATACAAGACTTACACTGCAATAAGTTTATAGCAAGTGGTGTGAACAGCAGACATAACTAAGTACATTTAAATGAGCAGAATTACAGCTATTAATTTAAACATTGCAAAAGTACTGAAATGTAGTTTTTAACAGGTTAATTAGTAACCGTGTCAGAAAACATGTTTAAAGTTAAAAGGTGAGCTTTGTATGAGGAGCAAAAGGAAGCAGGCCTTCACAGGTGTTCTCACTTAATCCCTGATTAGAGCAGAGCTCCACCTGACTCCAGCCTGACTGGAGGTCTAATCAGGCAGAGGATTGAAAACACCTGTGTGGACGTGTAAAAGTTTAATTAACTCACCCTGATGAGAAAATTATTCCAGCTCGACCTGGACTTTTAAAACTTTTAAATCTTCACAGTTTCAACTAAATTTCTCATTTCTAACTTTAGAAATTCTGACTTTCATGACTTTTTCTGCTTTTTTATCAAATTTTTCAGTGTAAAAAAAGCAAAAAATTTGTGTCGTTTTGAAGCAGGGATTATAAGACATCGCTCCAGCAGCTAATGCATTTCAAATAAGCAGCCAGTAACAGTGTCAAATATAATTTCCACTCGCCTTATTTCATCCTTTTACGAGCAGAGCTGTCGGTAAATTGGATCCACAAAATAAAGAAGAATTTATTTCAGACAATTGAAAAAGCAGCTAAATTGTGAGAGCAGTTCCAGATGATAAAGGTTGCAGTGATTACGACTGTTGTACAACGTTATCATCTCTCCCACAGACGGTCATTTGCTGCTGCAGAGCCGTAAAAAACACATTTATTTATCTATTAACTGCAGCGCTCTTTCTTCCTCGGGCCATATTTTAGAAAGCAAAGGATGAAAATCCACTTTGAACATAGACAATGGCCGTGACGCGAGTCAAAAGCGGCGTGCAGATTTGGACTGGCAGCTCTGTATTTGGGGGCGGTGTGACTCCGTGTTGATGTTAAGGTTGGCGACATGGCGGATCGACCCCGCGGCGTGCTCACAGGTCAGCGGGCTGCGGGGCGTCAGGGCCGGGCGGGGGAAGGTTGGGAAGCGGTCGAGGTTACGCAGCTGTGACTGGTCGGACCCCGGCGGGCGGCCTCAGGTGATTTTTATATATTACGCTGTGATCCCACAGCGAGACACGACGGCACGACAGGGACGATCAAGAGGGCGAGAGAGAGATGGAACAATGGGGACGAAGAACAGAAAAAGAGGGAGAGGATAAAAAGTGACGGATGTGTGCGGATTTAAAGAGGGGAAGCTGTGAGCAAAGAGACAGAAAGTCAGGAAGTCATGTTTTTCTCTCTCAGCTTCACAGTGATCGACTTCTTTTCAGGACTTCTCATCGTCTCTTCCGGGGCCTGAAGGAAAGTGACCAAGACAGGCGAAGAAAAAACAACAAGTCGTGAGCTCAGCTAAACTTCCTCTGCAGTTCAAGGTCACTCAGCAGAGCAACACGACATCCATCAAACCATGTATACCAGAAGCCACTTTAAAGGGCCAGTTCGCCAATTTTCTACCTCAGTCCTGTCATGCTATCATGGGGAGCTAACGCCAATATGGTAGGAAAAAAATGCAGTTTGGCTCTGTGCCTTTGGAGGATGCTATTCGCTTCTCCAATGGGCCCTGAAAACATGGCCAGGGAGCTTGCCAACTACACTTCCTGAATCTCGGACGCCCGCCTCCGATGTCATGCCTCGTTCAAAATCGTCAGGGTTGAAATGTAGACTGCATACCTGAAGATTAGACGATCCGCCGGTAATGAAAACAGTAGTATTTCACTCCAGCGTCTCCTGCTGGGCCGTTCCTTTCAGATGGAGGGGTGCAATGCATGCTGGGTGTTGTAGGAATGTAGAATGGGCGAAACCACGAGCTGTTTGTACAACTTTCTCCACAGCTATGGCGCCAATTTCAAATATTACTGCTTCTGTCGATTACAGAGAACACCAGCTTTGACTGACAGTGGCTTTGTGCAGGGGCGAACTGCTCCTTTAAGGCTTGTAGTAAGTCTGCTTTATGATCAGGAGCCAGGACAACAATGTTGACTTGGTTAGCATTAATTAGCTACCAAAAGTGGTTTGAGGGTCAGCTGAGTCTTGTGTGTGTGCAGGATTAACTCTCTAAAAGTGAGTACATTAAAGTTAATCAGAGGCTTTGCAGGGGGCTTAAATGAGAGCGTTTAATGTACGGACACGCGGCTCTGATAAACAAACGGTCCCAGGTGAATGACGGACAATGAGTCATAGAAATGTCAAACGCTTCTCTTTTACAGCTGCTTCTCTCTGAAGTGGAAGTTTAACAGTTTGTTGACGCATGTGTGATGGACAGAGGGGTTTCCGACTATTAGCGCTCCGCCGTCTGTCCTCGCTGCTGAAGGGGTTAACCTGACCCGCGGGCCCCGAACATCACCCGGCCTCACACTGCTGACATCCGCGGTCGCCACAGATGGTCCCCATATGTCCGAGCAGCACGGACAGCGAGCCGGGGACACACACAGCAGACAGGAGCGAGCACTTTCCGCAGTTTGTTTACCCGAGAGCCCCTCTGCTGCGTGTGCGAGTCTGAGGCGACGACATCTGATATTATGTGCAAATAACACGACGGAGTGCGGCGGACAGTGTATGGATCATTACTTAAAAAAGACGTGTAATATTCATGTTGCTTAATGTTTCATCACACCCACAAAGTGAGTCAAACCAGGACGACACGGTCTCTCTACATGGATGAGTAATCAATTCATGTTTACTGTAGTGGGAGGATTAAAAAAACACTTATTTCATCAGGAAATTAAACAGATTTATTTCATAACTTGGGTCAAATGTTTAGACAATTGTTCCTAAAAGTGTGGCATTCACGTTTTCACTTATTAACCGACGTGTCATTGGGCGAGAGGCGGGGTTACACCTGGACTGATCGCCTGTCAATCACAGGGCTGACCCACAGAGACAGACAACCTTTCACGCTCACACCTACAGGCAATATAGAGTCACCAACAAACCTAACGAGCATGTCTTTGGACTGTGGGAGGAAGCTGGAGTACCCAGCAAGAACCCACGCATGCACGGGGAGAACATGCAAACTACATCCAAGTCGAGATTCGAACCAGGAACCTTCTAGCTGTGAGGCAACAGCGCTAACCACTGCACCACCGTGCAGCCCCAGTATCCCCATACAAAGTGATATAATAGAGCGGAGCTAAAGCACAAAATAAAACACACCAAAAAATGTCTGCTCTAGTCGACCTTTATTTTGAAAATCTGCTTTAGAGGTCAAAAGAGAAAGAATGTCCGCTCAGACTAAACTCATTCTTAATAGTACAATAACGAGGGTTATTCTCATTTCTCGGGGAAAACAAGACAGGAAACTCAATGCCAAACTCTGCGTGAGGTTAGTTTTAGTCTTTTCGGGAGGTTAGTTTTTCCTGATCCAGAGGCCTGAAGACGTGCTGTGTTGTTTTTATAGACTGTACAAGAGAGCTTTGTGATTTGAGACTAAACAAATAAATATTGACTTCACTGAAACGTAGAAAAATCTGAACCACACTGTTTTTATTGAGTGGAAAAATGACTTAATTGTCTGAAGATGTTTTTACAGCAAAGACTGAAACTGAAACTTGAAATGTTTTTCATTATTAAAGTGGTAATCTCTCAGTTTTGTTCTCTTAGGCAGCACCTATGGCGATAAACAAGATATCCAGACAGTGCTGCATGTGTGATGTCCACGGTTGGCTCCGGTTGTAACTCTTGATTTTCCTGGCTGACGGTCGCTTTCCTTTTCAGACTGTTTGCTTCATCTGAGCGTCGAGTTTGTTTCTTTGTCTTTGGATTTTCACTTCTTGTTGAAGTTGTATCTGTAGTCATCCATCTTTTCTTTGTTTGTTCAGCCATAGTAGATTACTGTTTACTCGCAACACTTGCAGAGAGCGGAAAAGCAGCCGCTTAGCTCCGCCTACCCTCTCTGGCAGACCAACCACTGCTGGCTGATGGAAAACGCGTCACTAACTGGGCGCCGCTTGGGATTGTTGCCACAGACAGCCAGTCTGTAATACTGCAAATGCAAAGGCTTTCCTCAGTGGACCATAGGCTCAATCACCACTGTGTTACCTCATTCGGCGATAGACATAGACTTTATTTATTTACACGAACATCATCAACATTACTGTCAGTTAATCATGAAACCATTTGCTGCTTCTAAAATGTGAGCCCTTTTTCGTTTCTGTGTTTTTAGCGTCGCAGCTTTCATCTTTTTCTCTTCATTTTTGTGATCATTGGACAAAAGAAACAATCACCTTGGGATTCTGGCACATTGTGACAACCTTTTTCATTATTTTCTGACAATTTATCAGCAAAACAAAAAAGCTTTTTCGCAGCAGAAGAAGTGCAGGTTATGACTCAGCTCTATTCAGTCAGTCCTGAAGGTGTGACAGAAGCGGGAGCAGCTAAATGGAATACAGCCAGCATTAAAGTCGTTATTTATTGGTGCTTTTCCTGCTGCAAAAAGGCCCGTTAGTTACAGTAATAATACTAGACTTATAACTGTCTATATGACAGATGCGCTGGTGCAAAGTCGCCCACATTAACTCACCTGAACCTGCAGGAAATCTACGACTGCGTCCACCGTCTAGTCAGTGTGTTATAACACACGACTTCAGCCTTCAGCATATTAAGCTAAGAGGTGGGCAGGGGGACGATAAACGTGAAATATACAGAGAGACAAACAACAGACGTCTTTTTTAAAGCTTCCAATCGCAAAGACGTCGTAAACTGAACATGAACAAATAAAAATGAAAGTTTAACAAGGATGTAAACAAGTTCTAAAAGTCAATATGGGATTTAAAGACAGAAAATTACTTCAATTCACTTTTTTTTTCCAGCCTTCAGGCGGACGTGACGAAGCCTGTCTGAGTGCAGGAATATGAGCGTCTGCGTTTACAGCATTACTGTCGCTGCGATTCAAACGGAGACACCGACACCTGAGGAGGAGTCCCGTCTGACTGCGGGTCTGATCATGTCGCACACACACACACACACACACACACACACACGAACAGAAGATATCTGTGTTAATGTTGTAGTGAATAATAAAAAATGTATTAAAATGAATAAAATATGCAGCACATGCAGAGAGCAAATGTACTGGCAGAGGTTTGATGACTTATCGTGAGGACAATCAGCCGCTGCATCTGATAAATAACTTAATTTAGACGTTATTAATTTAGGTTAGTGTTCACGGTGTCAGAGGGGAGCGGCTCATTAATCATAGAGTGAGGTAAAAGCAGCTTCATTAACATCTCGTGTGCACTGCTGCGTGGACGGGAGAAGCATTAAACCAGAAAATAAAATAGGTTTTGTGGGGGAAAGCTGCTTTTGCACAGAGTAAAGGTTTTTATACCCGTTAATGTCTGAAAAAATGTAATCTGGGTGAGAAAAGTCTGGGGAAATTATCCTCATTTTCATAGACAAAGAGTGAAATTATTTCGCCTATCACATGTTTGAGGATTTAAATCAATTCATGTCAAAATAACTTGTTAAACTGCTTTTTTTACAGCGCACGTTCACTCTGCAAAAACATGAGACAGCCTTTTATCTTGTCGGTTTCCTCTGCAGCTTTCCAGAAACAAATAATCAACCCACACAGCCCCCACCGCCACGCTGTTCTGGCTGATGCGTCTTCAGGGACTCAGGTGTGGTCGCATTATTACGCCTCACTTCCCTCCCAGCGAGGAGCACAATGATATTACTAAAAGTTTTGCACCGTCACTGTGCTCCATTTTTTAAATTTAATTATGCTCTATTATTCTCCACTGGAGCCTCCAGTTGTGTTTTGTTCAATGTCCAATGTGCAATTTTCTTCTGTTAGATCTCTTTTTGTTGTTGTGAGACGGCAAGCTGTTTTAGTTTTCAATAAAACAGTCAGTGAGTGACATATCTTTTTGTCTTGATTATCTTTTCAAAGAGCAGCTCCAGTCAGGCTTTAAGACTTATAAAATGCTCTGCTTGAAATAATACATTGTCTGATGTGTTTTTTCTGCAAATCACCTTGTAAAAATCCTCCCAAGGCATCTCCTCCTTCTCCCTCATAAAAAATTCCTGAATCTGCATAGGCTCCGCCCACTATGCAAATTTCCAACCGCCCCCTCTGTCGCAAAACCAAAACACGTCTCTGCCGTAGTTTAATGGCAACGTTAGTAGTCAGTAGTGAGTTTGCAAAAATGAAGTGACGGTTACAGCTGGCTCGTGCTTTGCCGAAGTGGTTGCCATAGGTTACACATAATGATATGCATAGCGTCACCCCGTTCCATTAACGGGATTGGCTCCTTAGGTTTGTGACGTCACAAACCTGCCAATCTGAAAACATGTTGTTCAGCCTGTCCTTGGTACACTGCAGTTTAAAAGCAGACAGGCCCAGCCATGGAGATGACTGCTGATGTTGTCCCTGATATGTCTTGTAGCACACGAAGAACACCACATGGAGATGTTTATAAGGTTAAACACTGGATGTTCACTGGAGGGGGGCTTTAAACCACAGTGATCATGACAGCTCAAGATAGCTAACCAATTAAGTTACCAAACCAAAATCTTTAAAATGCAACCTACTATAACTTGATAAAGGGTTCATGTCAGCAAATAGTTGCCAGTCCACACAACAACATTGGCTTTCATTTGGAGTCATATTTGTGTCCATCTGTATCCTTAAATGGCCACACTGCCACAATTAGGATGATAGCATGCGGTGGTAATTTGCTAATAAAACAATCTACTGAAGTCCAATTTTGAAACAGAAGGAACGCCAGGGGCGTCCACCAAAATGTGTCTGGATGCTACGACCAATCAGAGCTTGTGACATAGCGGTAGGCTGCTAGGCTAGGCAGCTACTTGTAGCTAACATCCAATTCATATAGCCTGTAGTTCAATATAATACACGGACAATTGTCATGACATGGTTAAGTAGCCCACGCTAACGAATTTTCCGTAACGTGTACTAACATTCATTGATTCATTTAATGAGGGGGATTCAGAAGTTTCCACTACAGAGGTAAACAACTACTTGGTTGTTTACAAAAATGCCTCAGAAGGGCCTAAACCCACCCAATATTATATAAATAGTTGTGATTGGCCCGACTTGAATCCGGTCGGATGGAAATCTGCCTGAACAAGAGGGGGTCGAGCTGGAGCAAATAAACTTCAACTCTCAGTCTCTTATAGCTAATACAAAACCAGCTAACAACGATATCTCTACCACTACACGTTCATTTTTCGGTGAACTTATTGACATGAAACCACAGATTCTTACTTTAAAGTTTCTGTAGGTTAAAGTTGAATCAAACTTGCTGAAGCAGAGCAAGAAGTGGGTGTATCTTGTTTTTCACGGTGGCTTTCCTGTCACTTAGGAAGTCCACACAATCCTCTACACCCTCTTCACAGCCTCTAGGAGTGAGCACCAAGTGTGGAGTGACACCAGACACTCAGAGAGCTTCTGTCTGCCACAGAGGTTGAGCTTTGGAGCTGTAATTATACCTCTGGAAGGCTGGAGTGTGTCCAGTCCATTCCCTTACTCTCGCAGACTGGGGCATCCAGGAAAGTTTAGGAATTTAGTTTAAGAAAAAAAAATGGCTGCCCTTTTCAGTATCACATGTCAGATTAGCATAGTAGCTCGAGAGGAAGATGATTTGGCACCAACATTGTGCTTTGAACTCTGAAATCAGACCGTCCCGGCTCCCCGTAACTCCTTTGACAGCTGCCCTTGCGTGACTTTGCAGCGCTGACACAGAGATAAATCCTTGATGGGTGGCAGAAGAAGGAGAGACGAGGAGCTTAGTGTCGGGCTCTGACGGAGCCTTGAAGCCGGAGGATTCGGCTCTTCATGAACACGACGGGAGGAGTGGAGTTACACCGTCGTCGCCTCGCTGCCTGTCTGCTCGCACCTGAAGGATGAGACTGCAACACGCCTGTTGTTGGAGAAGCTATCGGGTGTCTTTTCAAGGTAACAACAAAGAGCTAATTGCTAATGAAAAAAAAAGCACCTTGGCAAGACTTTTACTTTGAAAAACATCATTGTTCCACCGAGACTAGCCGCTTGGCTCACTGCCTCTTAGAAAAACTCTTCCATATCACCGCCAATCAACGTTTAAAGCTCAAATCAAACGTGTTATCATCTCTCAGCCACCATGTTTCCAGCCCTTTAAAGACAAAGCAAAACAGCTCTCAAAACCAGCACGATCCGAACAACACCAAAGGAAGAAGACACACAGTTAGCAACAAGCTAGTGAAGCATTTAGCAGCTAAAGAGCCGCATATCTACCTCAGAGACCAAAACAAAACTAGCTAAAGATTGACTTAAATTGCTCAAAGTCTGCTGGATAACATAGTTGTTATATAACTTAACTGAGACAGGAAGTAGTTTGTACATATCACAAGTATAAACTCAGACTATATAACAGACATTCTCACAAAGGGTGCAATATTTCTTTGCGTACAATATCGCATGCAATATTGCATCGTGATACAAATCTTATTGTCAGATTCTTACTAATATAAAGTTTAGTGAACAATTTAACAATGTATCGATTTAGTAGGTAATCATGTGTTCACATGTTTGTGCTGCTGCCCCCTGGTGGCAAAAATTCATTAAGTTAAAAAAAAATGTATGCACTTTAATTAAACATGACTGTCATGTTACAAAATGCGCAAATAAATACTAATACCTGTGCGACCAGTATACCAGTATAAAATGCAGAGAGAGGTATTTTGCCTTTTTGTTCTAAGAACGTTCTGAAAATGTTACGTGCGATGTTCTGGTAATGTTTTGAGCGTGACGTTTTTATTTGGTTCCCAGAGTGTTCCTTTTAATGGTAGGAGAACGTTCTCTGAAAACATGTTCAGAAAGTTGCAGTGAGAATGTTCAAATCACATTTCAGGAACGTTTTATAAATCACTTTCTGATAGTTCAGGCCGTACTAACATCCTGAAAAGATCTTCAGAACGTTGCAGGTAAAACGTTTAAGTTTTAACGTTGCAAGAACTTTATTTGAAATGATAAACATCCTTCAAACGTTCTTTGAATGTTAGATTAAAACATTTTCTTTCAAATGTAATGAGAACTTGTAGGTAATGTTAGCCGATGTTATGGGAACGTTCCCTGCAAGCTGGGATGCACCGTCATGATCGCCATTGCAAGCGCCACCTTCACAACAATCAACGTTACCGTTACCAATGTTAGCAGGAGTGCAAACTGGACATGCGAATTCACGTGAGTTGAAAAAAATGAACTTCCTCGACGAATTCGCGCCACGTGGTGTAGCGAAAGCCCATCAACATCGTGCTTCTCCTGATGTTGGGTGTGAACGCACAGTTACAAGCTACCTTCATTATTGTGCATTTATTGCTGGTATTTAGAGATGATGGCAATAGTGCTAAAACCTACAATGAAGAAAAATAAAAATAATATTAAAAATATTCTTTTTTCCTACGATTACGAACATGTAAACCTCTTTTTCCATACTTAAATATTAAATAATTGAGAGGCAGATTTACTATCTCTAGGTTTTTATGAGTCATGTCTTTTTCTTGTGAGTAATTTCACCTCTTTCACATCTGACCTCTAAAAATGAATCAAATTGAAGACGTACTTAAACACTCAGAGGCTGAGAATGCTCCTGATTGCTGCTTCATGAGGATGCTCTTTGTTATCTGCAGCGCACACAGCAGCATCAAGCTCTGCAGGAAGACCCGGCTGGAGGACCCGAGGAGCAACAACAACCCAGCCGGCCCGTCAGGCTCTGTGCTGACAGCGGACGTGACGGGTGCTGCTGACTCCAGGAGAGGCCGAGGGTGGGTGGGGGTAACAGAGAAGAACCCGGGTCAGAGCTGCAGCGGGTGTCACATCGGGGCACCGTCTCTGTCTGCCACTTACTGTCACCGCCAGGCTGCCCAGGGGGATTGTGGGTGACGGGGCACGCTGTCAGCTGTGCCTTTACAGAGATAAACGGATGTGTTGCCTTTGACCTCCGCTGTCGCCTCTTAATGGAGGCGTCAGGTAAAAGGGAGGTTCCAAAACAGAGCAAGAACCCTGAAGTGAAACAAATAACAGAAGCAGCTTCTCCCTGCGCCGCTTTCCTGCAGTTATCACGGCAGATTAGCACGCTGGCATTACGACAGCATGAGACAATTACTGTGCAGAAATGGCAGATCGTGACTGCACAGCAGCAGGTGCGTCGGCTGTCAGCCGTGGAATCTCCAAATTGACAAAGAGAAAACAATCAGAAAAGGGCAGCGTGACTGCATTTGTCTTCATCTGTGTCTGAGTTCAGATTCTGCTTCTGTGATGGAGTATCTCAGCATGAGCGAAAACAGACGGACCAAGCAGGTGCTAATGTGTCAGGGAAACGTTTAGCAAAGTTTCCTCTGAAATAAAGTCTGAAAATGCTGATATTCATGTAAAACTTGATCCATTACGAGCGACATTAGCTATCAGGCTTTGTTGTAGCCTCTTTTTATAGTGATAATAAAACGTGTAAAGGAGAATCGATGAACCAATCAAGCTCAAATGTTACATTTTCCCAGTTTGTCTCGCATTTCTTTCTTTTTTTTAAATTGTTCTTAATTGAATATTTTTGGGTTTTGGAAACTAATTTGTTCGATTTTGCTCTTGGAACTTGTTTAATGCAGATTAAGTGTTTTACTCTGATGATCAAAAAGGCTGTTTGTTCATCGAGAAAATACAGAGATTGAGAAGTGGGAAAAAGCCTCTTTAAAGGTTAAAAATCATAAATTGAATATGTTAACGTTGGTTATAATGCTTGTTAGACTCTTTTTAAATTCTGGGTTTTGACCTTTTGACCCCATTAAGCAAGAGAGGTTATTATCATAGTGGTTTTGCACTTTTTAAATCTTCACTTGTGTTATTTTGTGGTTATGATCACACACTGATTTTATGGATTAGTTGGATTATTGTACTTTTATTATATTTGACACCTTCTAATAAAAATGCATTTTGCAAAACAATTTTAGGACATTAAATTATGAAAACTGAACTGAAATTACAACAAAATGTGTTAAATCATGTTAATAAAACGCTTTGAAATAGATGTAATACCTTGTATATACACGAGGGCTGTCAATCAAAAAATATAATATATATATAAAATATTTAATCGCAATTTAATCGCATAGTTGTCCATAGTTAACTTGCGATTAATCGATCATAATTAAGTTGTAAATGTACCTCAGAGAGAAGTTTTTAATACTCTTATTAACATGGGAATGGACAAATATGCTTCCTTTATGCAAATGTATGTTTATTATTACTGCAACATTTCAAAACAATGACAAACACTGTCCAGAATATTCTACAGAATAACCTCAAAGGTTCTGCACGCTCAAAAAATCTGCTGAAAGCAAAACACGGCAACACAACGAGCAACATTTCTGCTCACGGAGGTTTGATTCTGCATCGCTTCCTGATTTCACAAACTACGGAGCGGGCGGAGGGTCATAACAATAGAACGCGAGTGTGTTAATCGCGCACCGATATAAATAGTGGCGTGTTAATGCGTTATTATCGTGTTAACTTTGACAACACGATAAGACGGGTACAAAATGGACCTAACAATTACTAAAAAAGTTACAATTTAAGTGCCCAGTTGCCGGAAATACTACAAACAAAAGTGTTGATGTTTCACCATTAAAGATTCAAGTCGCCTCAGGGTTTGTGGTTCTTTTGAGCTGCTGAGATACAGCGTCTAGTCGTCTTCAGACAGTGTTTCCTCAATGAGACAGAATAAAATCCATCACAGCCTTTTGTTCGTTTATTAACAAATACATATTTTAGGAAGAAAATGTGTGATACACGCACATCTGAGGCTTTTAAGACACTTTGAAAGGCAAATAAATGCAGGAAAAGATTTAAAGCACCAAAAGGAAAAGTAGATTTTATATTTTCAAACACGAATCCAATCAGACTAAATTACAACCTGTTCCTGGCACCTGCTTTAATCACTGGTATAAAAGCTGAAGCAGCTCTGCAGTAAACCTGGCCTCACACTGTGTTTCACCTCACATAAAACCATCACACTCTCACTGAAACACAAACAGCTCTCTCTGCTCTGAAACCGCTCGAGGCCTTCAAAGTGCAGAGTTTGTTTGTTTGTGCAGAAGCTTTGAAGCTGCAAAAATACCATGAGGCGGAGGAACTTTGATCGACAGGTACAGGAGTGCTTTAAATCCACATGGTTGGAGGCGGGACCAAACCTGCCTTGCCTGATCGCACTTCCTGCATCGGGATCGGCTCTAGTAGGAAGAGGGAGCTGACAGAGACGGTGTGGGTTATACACGAAGTCCTGCATGAATTAAACATGGAGACAATCCCAGAGAACTCGCACACCTTCAGAAACTCAAACAAGACGGGCGATGGGTCAGCAGGAAAGCTCGGTGACGTGCGGTACGGGAGGTAAATCTGCAGCGTAAGGACGGCTGGATAAGTGCATCAAACTTCTGTTATTGCACTTTGTGGGGGCGACTCAGCTGCTTATTAAAATTCATAACTCTGACCTATCGTTGTGACGCCCCCCTCCAGCTAATCAGCAAACGCTACAACGTCGAGGCCGCATGAATCAGTCCCTCAAGTTTCATTAAAAGTTAAAAACAGTCAGATAAACAAACAGCACACACTGGCACTGTGACAGCAGAGGTAAAGGTGAGTGCAGGACGCCTACTCTGCAATCATCAGATGTAAACAACCCCTGAGGGAGAAAAAAATCTATTATTATTCAGAAAAGCTTTGATTAATGCGGGAAGACGAACAAATCTGCATATTTAATTACTCAACTTTAAAGCTGCTTAATCTCATTAATTTGCATTATTAATCAAAGTGCAGTTTTTTGGGGAGCGACTTTGAAAGCTTTACAGCAACTTGGATGTTGCATACGACCGGTGACTGAATATAAAGGTGTCATATACTCCCCTGGGCGAGCACTGACATCTTGCTCATTTAGACATGAGCGGCGTCTACGTTCAGGGGCTGCAGCCTTCGAAGGACGCGGCCTACAGAGGACGGGTCATTCGTAGCCTGTGTAGACGCGAACGCCAAACTGAAATGCGACGGTTCGGATCTACAGAGGATTTCCTGTTTGCGCCACCAGCTGCTCCCACCCTTAACCTTTCATCACCAAGTGCCGCTCCTGTCGCCTTGCAGCAGATAGCTAGTGGGCTAACTAGCTAACGTAACTAACTTCATGCCACTTAATCTATTATAAAGATAATTTGTTTCAAGGCCACTTTCGTTATTTTTAACATTTGTATCAGTTGAGAGTCCGCCATCTCGTTTGGATGAATCTTGGGATATGTTGATACGGGCAGGAAGGATGCACCCTTCGTCGCCGGGGAAAAAGAGGACGCTTGTCGGCCGCATACGAAGGAGCCTTCAAAATGGAACAGCCTTCAAGCCGTCGCTGGGATGCAATTAGCCTTTAAAGGGGGGGTATTATGCTAATTTCAAGCTTCATATTTCACTCTGTGATACCTGTGTAGTAGCTTAGCATAATTTACATGTTTAAAAAAACTCCTCATGTTTCTCACACTGGTGCTCATACAGCCTCTGCCTCAGTCAGCTCTGTCCCTTTAAGAAACCCCGCCCCTACAAGCCAGCTTTCTTCCGATTGGCCAGCGACCCTAATCCTGCTGAGGCTGCACTTTGTGACGTCACAAGCTGCCGTGTAGAAAAAACAGTGTGAAACCTGGCGTTCGCAGCAGCCTGCAGACTGAGCTGAGAAGCCTGGGGATTACTCCAACATACTTTTACCTACAGATCTGAAACTTCACCCACGTAGTCTGGACATCCAACGTTGTAACTTTATATATACATCTTAAAATGCGAAACAGCATAATACCCCCTCTTTAAATACACCCTTCAAAAGATGCAGCCCCTGAATTGGGACACAGCCCCAGAGTCTGGGCTGTAGAGTTACATCTTCTCTGCTACTCGGGAACAGAATGCTGCAGGAGCCCGATTTGTGAACAGAGCTGTCAATCATGAGGCCACACCTCCTTTTTATAGCATCAAATAACTAATGAAAAGTAAACTTGTCAGAAAAATGAACACTTGGACATAAATCAGCACGACAAGGACTAATTATAATGACAGAAACCATGTTTGAGAAAAATGTGTTTGATGTGTATTTTGACTCCCATCTGTTAACATGGAGGATTTCAATCTGATCTATATCGATATCTATATAAGTATTTGAACTACCAGGAACCTGTATGTAACCAACCCCCTACACTGTCTAATGGTTAAAAAAAAAAGTGGTATATTGAAAGGTAAGAGTGAGTTCAGGTGGGTTTTAGTCTTAGTGACCCAGTTCCAGGCAGAAACTCCCTCAGAGCACTTTTCCTTTTCAACCGCGTCCCGCACCAGATGGCAGGCAGCCCGACTCTGTGGGAGTCTGGGACCGCCAAGAAAACGACAAGATTCACTGTGCCAGCAGATTTCTGACACCTCTGCAGGGAGAGGATTTTCCTTCTGCAAAACAAGAAAAAAATACAAAAATATCCTCCTCTCATTGACCCAGACACAAGCAGAAGCCCCTCGTCTTTCCAGTAAGAGAGTGACGCAAGAGGAGGATCTCAAAAGTCACCGTCTCCCCGCAGCATCCTCTTGCACCTCCACCGCCCGCCCGCCCGCCCCGCACGGCTGTTGCCTAGTTACCTGGCTCTGCAGAAGTGCAGTGAAGCATCGTGGGCCGACGCGGGGACCACTTCACTTCCCACGTCTAACTGTGTGAGCAGGAGCGAGAGAAGAAGTGTGTCAAGTTGTTTTCTTGAAAGAGGAAACATGCTGAGGGACAGATTTAAAGATGCTGAGTCACAAGTCATGATCTTAAGAGGAGGAATTTACTCACATGACGCTCAGCCGCCATTTTATTTAGTACACCTGGCTCAAACTGATGCAGTCTAACTCCACAGTCCTGCTATAAATCCTTCCTTTATAATGTTCTGGTTGTGTTTTATAGTTTGTGCTGCTTTTAAACTGTACTGAGGTTTAGAGAGATATCTTTGTTAGTCAGCCTACAATGATTGATATATCACTTCACGCTTTGGCAATATTGTCACTATTACATTCATGCTAATAAAGCATATTAGATTAAACTGAATTGATATAAATCAGGTGGACAAAATGAAATTAACCTGTTAGCAAATATTATCTTTTAACTATTTAAATATAGAGCAGGTCCTAACTACTCCATCCATCTGTTTACATCCGCTTATCCAGGTCGCGGAGGCAGCAAGCTAAGCAAGTTAGCCCAGACATCCCTCTCCCTAGCAACACTCCCAGGTCCTCCTGGGGGAACCTGAGGCGTCAATGATATTTGATCCAACATTAATCCACCATGAGCAAGCACTTGGTGACAGTATCCAGGAACAACTTCCTCTTAACAGACAGAAACCTTGAGCAGAAATCGACTCGCTTGGGACAAACGTCTGCGACGACCGGCTGGGACGTGACGGTAACAAAAGTCCTGAGTCGCAGTATTTACAACAACAAAATCAACGTATTGGAAGCAAGGCAAGATGGACAGGCCAAAGAGTTTCACTAAGGGACTGTGGTTAGTGCAGGAACCATGTGTAGCTAAACCAAAATTAAACGTTGAGTTATGTTACAACACGCACAACGTTAGCTCGACTTAACTGTGTCCAGACATTTTCGTGTGCCCCTTTTGAACACCCCTTGTTAATCGAAAGTTAACAGGTTCCTATTTAATCCTATTAGATAAAATACAGATAAATATATAACAAAAAGTACAGTCCAGACCTGCTCTTTATGTGAAGTGTTCTGAGATTATTCACTTTTTGCAGATTGCTCCGGCTAAGTTAGGCGACAGGTAGACAAAAATACGGCTCAAAAGAATGCTAATGTTGCTCTGTGTTGGCTAAACATGTAGCTAGCAACTGTCAGCTAGCACGATTGCTATATCAAGTTGCAGCATGTTTCCACTGACAAAAAAACTTAGTTAATACTCTTAGAAAATATTGTGTGTTTAAAGATAAGTGCTAAGAGAGACATTTCACAGTTAAAAAATAAACTTGCTAGTGCTAGCTAGCAGGCTAACTGTTTCTCTACTTTGGCATGTCTTCCCTGCATTTTCTTCTTACCTAGAGGCCTTGCAGTGATGTGCAGTGATATAAATATATAGCTGAAAGCATGACACTCAGTTTGTTAGCTGTTATAGTCGAACTGAATGACCCTAAGTCGTTCAGGATCTCGTTGGGGAATCACACAGAAAAACCAACCCCACAAACAGAGCTGAGAATGGAATCACTATCAATAACAACCCTGCAAATGATACAAGTAGCATCTTATTGCATCTAATATGACACCTCCTGAGGGAGATTTCAGTCCCACAACACAGTTATTGTATTCTGCTGTGATTATTAGTCCTCTTGTATTACCTTCCCTGCTGTCGGAGGCTCACTCGTGTTTAAACAAAGCCCCTTGCCGTGATAATTTTCCCTCTGCCTCACTCGGCTCTCTAGACATGAAAAAAGGTTTAAATTGATCCGAACATGAATTTCAAACATGACATGAAGCCAGCCAGTGTGACCAAAGATTGATTTCATGCTTCTTTTGAAAGAGGAAAGAAGATTGTAACACCTCCTGCATGACCCGGCTTGATCAACATTTACATGAAAAAAGAAGCTGTACAATAATACTTCTCGTCTCCTCTACATACTTTCATCTAAGGTATGAGTCACTTTGTATTCCAGGTTATTATCCAGGAGGCTCCAGACTGTCAAGATTTGAAAATAATGACCGTCCTCAATCACTGAATTTGAGAGTAATGCGAGCTATTAATATCCATTTATTAGAAGCAGCTGGTACAGCATGGACAGCCAAATAATAACCGTCCCTGACACGGTGATTCTTCTTCGAATTAGTAAGTTCAGGGAGGTCCTGAAGTAGTGCATGCAGTAGGCCTACAGGTAAATTATCTGCACATACCATTTAATACAATGCTCCTCTTGATCCATTTGAGAGTTTACATGAAAGGCAGTGAGGGATATCCTTACATTTGGGAAACACCACTCTGTAAATAAGTCTAGAGCTAGCAGTAAGCTAGCTTAGCGCAAAGACTGTGCTAAGCTAGCTGGACGCTCTCTAAAGGGTACATTATGTCCTGGACTATTTCTGGGACACAATTAAAAACCAGACCAGCTCTGTGTTTCTAGTGTTTATGCTAAGCTAACTGTCTGCAGTAGGCTCATGTTAGCATACAGATATGCCAGTAGGTCTTATTTTCTAATCGACTGTAGCTTTTGGCCAAATAAATAAAAAGCATAATGACCAAAATGTTGAACTAGTTTGGTAAATCTGACTGTAATGTGTAATGTGTGACTGTACTAAACTTTGACTGACGTTGTGTCCATGTTAACAAAGCAAGTAAAGAAAGCAAAAAAAGCAAGTAGCACATAACTCCACCAACAAACACTATTTTCAGTTGAGAAGGAAGCTACAATATCGGCAAGGAGCAGATTATGTTCAGAGTTATTTCTGTAAGTGGACTTAAAAACTTAAAATATCCTGTCGAGCTCTCACCGCTGCTAGCCGTCATTTTTTAGGTTGCTAGCTTGCTAACCCGCTAACTAACTTCTGTTTTTCTTGGCAAAAAAGTGTATTCTGGTTTTTAATCTCGCGTATTAGAGCAGTTTGTAAACCCGTAAAGAACCAGGCTATGTAACCTTTGGAGTTGATTGTAAAGTATAATTTGTTGCGTCTACAATTACCCTGGCTAATTACCTCTTTGCGCATGATTATGTAGTGTTGTAGGGAGAATACTATTTAGGCCTTTTCTTGGCCTATATGGTTTGCTAAGTGGTGTTTGTTGTAATTGTAATTTGTTGACACCATGTTCGCCCAATGACCTTAAAATCTAATTAACCTCAGCTAATGTTTATTTATTTGCTAATTTACTTTTTCATCTTGTATGTTGAGTTAAGGAATAAATACATTGACTTTAAACTGATCGGTGTATAAACATAAAGATGATATATATTGATATTGAAAGGGGTTACCAGCCAACATAATGAGGATTTCTCTCACAGATAAAGGCTTACATTTGGCGACCATGTGGGAAATGATGCTATTACCTCTTTAACCTTTATGGATCGATTTGTTCAGTTTGTCCCCCTGAGCTGCGAGATGTGACGGGGCCCGGAGGGAGGGACGCCTCCCTTCATCATTCAAGCTCATCAAAGCAGCCGTTTATTTTTTCTTTCATTTTATTAATAAAGGTGCCCTTTAGCCCTTTTACACCTCTGGAGCACTCTACAGATTTCCATTATTGTTTTTTTCCTTGTCCTTTCGGTGGCCGCAAGATGAAAAGAGTTTCCCAAGCATGAAAATTGATGACCTATTTCATTCAGTTCAATTCCACAAGAAGTAGAGCTCTAATAAATGAGCCTGGCGGAGCTTTATGCTTTCTATTACTGAATACTTTAGGGTAAAAGGCAGGGCTCAGTCAGCCCGCACTGTACAAAACTCTATCTGCATTTAATGCTGCAGCTCGATAAAGCCAGACTGCTGCTCTGATGCTCTTCATGCTATAAGGTGTTTCCCTGCAAACTGAAGGATTTGATTTGAAAGTGAATCAGGACAGCTTAGGCGAGCTGAAAGGAACAATTGGGGATAATCTTCCTTCACTGCAGCTCATGAATATCGTTCATTTTCAAGGCCCTGCTTTCTCTTAGACTCTTAAAGGATGTTACTGCAGCGCTTGAGAGAAAACCTTACCTTTGTTGTCAAATCAATGGTTAAAGAAGTCTGGAATTTGTAGCTCTTCTTAGCACTATCAAGTAAATGTGGCTGTTAACAGAAATACTTTAGATGAAAGAGTGAAAGAAATAGTTGGACATATTGGGATAAAACACTTTTATATATAGATGCTAAATATGGGGCTAGAGCTAGCAGCCAGCTAGCTTAGTATAAAGACTGGAAACAGCTAGCCTGACTGTGTCCAAATGTAATAAAAGGTACAAACAGAAAAGTTATGTCCCAGACTATTTCACACGCAATTACAAACAGCCAGGTGAGGTTTCTGGCTTTGTTAACAGTCACTGTGCTAAGCTAACTAGCTGGATTACCTTCATATAAATGGAAATACATGCCACTTGTACTTATCTTCTCCCAAAACTATGTATGCATATGTAGCTGAGGAGGTACTTAATCTGACTGAATGCTGTTTTTTTTTTATTAGCTGTTCTTGACTTTGTTGTGTTCATGTTAGCCATTTTAAGCCAGCTAGCTTAGCGTAAAGACTAGAAACAGAGTTGAACAGCTAGCTTGACTGTGACTATTAACTATAGAAAGACCCAGGCTAGGTTTTTAGCCTATTTAAACAGTCTTTGTGCAGACTTGCTAGTGGGATTAGTCTTCTAACCTTCTGAGCTTCTGAAATTTCCCATGATGTCAAACTCTTCCTTCAAATCTAGCTAAGGAAATAATTAAACTGACAGCAAGTCTACTTTCTTATGTCCTGGACTATCTTTCAAGCAGTCACCTTTTGGATAGAGCTAGGCTAGCTGCAGGAGACAACAGCTAATGTTAGCATTCAGTCACTTCCTAGCTATTATGACCAATAGCTAGGAAGTGGCTAAAAGCTTATATATAGAAGTGAAAGAAAGGTGTTAATTATAGCTAACGTAATGTTCACAAGGACTTTATTTCTTAGCTAACTTATATGGCTAAATGCTAACATTAGCTGGTTTGTAACTGTAGCTAATGGTTTATCAAATCTGTTGTTTTTGTTTAAAATATGTCTGGCTGTCCCTCCAATCTTTCCCTTTTCATACCAGGAATATTTTGTTTCTTTCTGTCTTCAGAGTCAAAAATTAAAGAAGTGCAGGAAATGTCTTAGCGTCCCTCGCTGCTAACTCTCCGCATGCTGGACCACATCCAGGAGTTGTAAACATATCCTGCTTTCTCGATAATTTCACCTATCAAAGCGATCGGTTACCTTTTCCAACCCACCTTCTATCTATACTTTATAACCCTCCAGGCTACTTTCATTTATTGTTATTTATTCATGATGCCGACAGCCTCGTAAGTCTTTTATCATCACACGGCTGATTTTACAGCGAGCGGAGACGACTTCAAAGTTGCGTAACGGATTAAGTTGTTGCATGGGTGGTGCTGTAAACAGAAGCCTCCTCGAGTAACAAGCGGAGGGAGTAATTGAACACTTACGAGGCTCTATCACCATCCCTCAGAGCTCACAGAAAGCAGTCACAAAGGCATAAAGCCGAGAAAAAAAAGCCTCTTATTCTCCCCCAAACACCTGCACCATGAAGGCAGCTTTGCCAAAACTTTTCCAAGCTTTCATCTTCAAAGGCTGCCAGTTCAAGGGTAAACAATAACAAGTAAATAACAGCAGTGGATATTTGGAAAAAATGGTCGTCATTGTTTGGATTTTCTTTGAAGGAGTAAAGAGACGAAGAGACGAAGGAAAGCTACAGCTGGAGTTTAAAATAAGAGTAGCAGACGAGCTGTATTGTTCTTTTTGGGCTGTACTCCATCCATCCATCATCTATACCATTTTCTCTATCCTGTTCAGGGTCACAGGGGGCTGGAGCCGATCCCAGCTGTCATTGGGCGAGAGACGGGCTACACCTGGTCGCTGCCAGTCAATCACAGAGCTGACACGTAGAGACAGACAACCTTTCACTCTCATGTTCACGCCTACGAGCAACTTTAGAGTCACCAGTGAACCTAACGAGCCAGTCTTTGGACTGTGGGAGGAAGCCGGAGTACCCGAACTGAACCTGTGCAAACACGGGGAGAACATGCAAACTCCACACAGAAAGGCAGCCTACGTTAGAACCGATCTAGGAACCTTCTAACCATTGCATCACCTTGCAGCCCATCCACCATCCAATACTACCATAATACCAACAATCCATCACCTTGAACTGTCATGACTTCAAAGTATGAAATCAGTAACCCTATATCAGGTGATTTTAGTGTCTTTCAGCTCATTGTTTTGGTTTTACAGCCTTTAAAATAAAGCTGAGTGAAGGTAAAATGGATCGTGAGATTGACAGGCGGATCGGCAGCATCAGCAGTAATGCAGGCGTTGTAACAGACCGTTGAGAGGGAGCTGAGCCCGAAGGCAAAGCTTTCGTTTTAACCAGTCGATTTATGTTCCAACCCTCACCTGAGGTCACGAGCTGTGGGTAGTGGACGAAAGAATGAGATCTCAGATACAAGTAGCAGAAATTAGTTTACTTCGGAGAGTGTCTGGGCTCAGCCTTAGAGATAGAGTAAGGAGCTCGGAGTAAAGCTGCTTCTCCTTCGCATCAAAAGGAGCCAGTTGCGGTGGTTCAGGGATCTGGTTAGGATGCCTCCTGGGCGAGGCTTTGGAGGTTTTCCGGGCACGTCCAACTGGGAGGAGACCCCGGGGCAGACCCTGAGCTCGCAGGAGGGATTATATATCCCGTCTGGCCTGGGAACGCCTCGGAATCCCCCAGGAGGAGCTGGGAAATGTTGCTGGGGAGAGGGACGCCTGGGTCACCTTGCTGAGCCAGCTTCCCCCAGCGACCCGGCCCCGGATAAGCAGAAGATAGTGGATGGATGGATGGATGGAGCCTTTAAAGTTACTGTTTTAGTTCGCTATTACCCCTCTCATAGCTTAATTTTCCTTCATAAACAAAATGGATGCTACCTCCTCTTCCAAACACAGTCAAAAGTAACCTACTAGCGGTTGAACACAGTTGAATATTTAGCAGCTAAAAGGTCAGATATGGTGGAGACCAAAAACAGAGCTAAAACAAGACTAAATACTGGACTTATATTCAACAGATGGCCAGGTTGACATGAATATTAATGATGTTCTGTACTCTACTGGATGTAAATAAGCAGCTGTTTGCTGGCACGTCCTCCATATCGAGTTAAAAGTTAATGCTTCTCACTGCTTTTTTTCCACAGCCCAGAACTAAACCAGAAATCAGTTACTGTGAGTTAAAAATTCAATACTTCCCTTTGTTTGTTTCTAATAATGCTTCTGCAGCTCTCTTCCCACCATCTGCACATCATTTAATTTTTCTCCAGCTGTGAGCAACTCCTCAATTTCCCTTGCGTGTCGTAGTGTGGGAGAACATGGACAATCGGAACTATTTAGTATGCACGCTGTCTGGTTTAAATATACTTTGTTTGACTCAAAATCGGCTTAAAATAAATGTGGAGTACGCTGGCTGTGTGGTGAGGATCCTATATTGTTAAAGACGTGACACAGGAACCTGGCATTACTATACACCTCTCAAAGTGTTTATGCTAAACATCAGGCATGTTCCAGTCCACAAAACACACCACCTTTTGCTAAGATAAACCTGTGATGACTCTCCTGATAGCTTCTTTTTAGAGGCAACAGAAAACAGGGGAAGCGCTGCGCTCCAAGCAGACTGTAGCTGCAGGGTTGGTGGGTCCTGAAACTAATGAACTGGATTCAAAGACATTAAAACTACAGAGCATTGTTAGGATTTATCCTGCAAAAGAAGAATGCAGAATAAAGCCGCCTTCAAGGACAACATCCACTGCCCACAGAGGGAATCACTGGCGCCCAATTAAGAGGAGACACAATCAGGCTCGAAGCTGAAAAATAACATCGTAAACCTTTGAGTGTTTATCATTTGGTGTAAAAAAACGCAGCATCCACCATTTTTATTCCTCACTTTTAGCCGTAAACCTCCATTTAAGGCTTAAAATCCCTCTGTACACTAATACACTGAAGGGCTGGCTATGCTGTGTGTGTTTCCTCCAGTGCACTGGGAGAGTCCACATTATGTAACGCCGTCCAATTAGGGAGCAGGTCAGCTGGAGGAGCAGCAGCTTTC
Organism: Semicossyphus pulcher; assembly: GCF_022749685.1. Lineage (NCBI taxonomy): Eukaryota > Metazoa > Chordata > Actinopteri > Labriformes > Labridae > Semicossyphus > Semicossyphus pulcher. The sequence goes on from NW_027211694.1 coordinate 4,563,356, forward strand.
CTCCCAGGGCGCGGACACTCCTTTGCTCTTTTTTTTCCTCCTGCGCTCTGAGCTCTTTGGCACAAGTCAAACCTCCAGCCGCAGCGGTGGACAGGAAGGCCGCCTGGCTGCTCATGCATGACCTCACCCACTGGGTTAGCATAAGTTATACATAGATGATCCGTAAATATACAGAGGAGATGCCAGGGATGTGGCTTATGGAGAGGGAAAAGGAGTTAGTGGGAGGAGGACTGGGAAATAAATCTGGAGTTTATTGTTTTTTCGTACTATGTGTAAAGATGAAGCTCTAAAAATGAAACACTACACGCGCTGTACACACCATAAATCACTGGGTTAGATGTGGTCCAGTTTGGGTGAACACAATCTCTATGAACAGATTTCTACATACGAGTACAGTATCTCACAAGGGACAAAATGTTACAGCCTTCCTGTGTCTGTTTGTAGTCCATTTGTAGTCCCAAGTGTTATTGACCAATCGCGTATGAGCAGGCTTTGGATGCATGCAGGAGAGCAGTCGCTGTGGAGAGCAGAAGAGTAACTATATCGTTCTTTTTCCGATCCTTTTGACGGTAAAGCAGAATAAGCGCACTGAAAAGGACGTCCGTTATACGGTTATCCGCTAAATGTAATCCGCCAACCCCAAAATCGAGTGACATCTTCATCCAACGGTAGCCGATGGGTTCCGAGATTGGGGGTCAACTAAACAAAGAACCCATGGGTGGAAAAGTTTTTTAAACATTACTTATTTTTCAAACACAAATGCTTAAATTGACCTCGTGACAGTTCAATCAATTTGGTTGTTGGACTAAGTATTGGAATTTGCTTGTTTTCTCTCATTTTATATCACTAATCAAGCAATATCACACTCGAGGAAGTGATGTACTGAATATTAGCACTGCTGTGATTCGGTCGTAGGCCCCAGGCCGATGGCCAATGAGTGTGATAACAGGGACTTTAAGCAGCGATGGTTGAAGGGACGGCTTCCTGTCGTTGTGGCCCAGCCGTCTACTACAGGAGAAAGACTGGTTTGCTGGTGATTGTGCGTTTTTCCTGTTTATTATAGATGTCATCCGTTGCCAGCAGCAGTCAGGAACAAATCGTTGCTTAGCGACATTACATTTGTACCACTGCGGCAACCCGTTCAAATGTTTCACGGGCGCTGTCGCCGCCACTGCTTAAAATCCCGCTCACTTTTATAAAACAGTTAAACAAGCTGCAATAGTAGCAAACAGCAATAATCAACAACAGTTTATTTTTTGCTCCACCAACGCAATTAGTTCTACAACTTAACTGAAACTGGACTGTTGTTGCCAGGCAACCCAAACATTCTCCTGCACTCTGTGTCTAAAGGTTACCACAGATCAGCTGTTTTTTTTATCATGTGCATTGTTTTAATTTATCAGTGATTTAAGAGTCTGCTGTGTGGTATCAGCTGCTGTAACGTTTATCATTATTCAGAACACCAGGCTGAGGCGGAGTGATACACAGAGTGAAAAGTCCCTGTGATGTTGTTCTCTATATCAGCACTCATGGAATGCCTCTTCTCCAATCAGATACTTGCTCGTAACTAACTGTTGTATAAATTAATTTTCACTACGTACGTACACTTAAGAGTTTGTATTGGGTTACTTATTGAGAAATAAATAGCTTGGGACCCTCTTGAAACCCATCAATGACAGCTGGGGGTCCGTGAACCCCACTTTGAGAACCCCTGTCTAAAGCAAAAATATCCAATGGTACATCTTAAACACAGAGATGGCTAAAAAAATAACGTTTAGCACTTTAGATGCTTAAAAACATGATTGACGACAGCAGATTTCCGTCTCACTCGCTGACTCACTCAACAAAGACCCTGCTAGTTTTTGGACGTGTTTTTCTTATTGAGGTCAGAGATCCTCTGTGAGAAACAAAAAGCTCCATTAAAGTTGCTGTAGGCTGCTCGCAGATGAGTTTACTGCCAGAGTCTCACCTCATTATTCACACAAGCACACAGTCAATTCACTGAATTGCCAGGGAAAACTCTCAGACAGGTACTTCTCTTAATGAGGCAACAGCCCTCTCCATCTCTGTACACAGTATACATTTCCTCCAATGTAGCCGAATGCTACATCTTTTTTCTTTTGGTTCATTTGCATAAGATGTTAGAGTATTCCACCACCACCTGCTGTGCGTCGTGGCCCGACCGTTTTTCACATGTGACATCTCTGAACTGAAAGTACCGGCTGCATTTGGAGCTGTTTTTTAAATGATGCTGTACACACACACACGACGCTACTTGGCTGGAAAACCGGAGCAGGAAATGAAAACAAATGGTGTGACACGGTTATCTTTCCTACAGCATGGAGTGTAAATATTTCACTTTGAAGGTTTGACATCTTTGCTCCAGAAGGATCCTAAAATCCACTGCTCTTACTGATTTGCCCTGACGTAGCCTGAATGGGTGGAGGCTTTACATAACCCCCCCCCCCCCCACACACACACACACACACACACTGGAGTCAGAGAGGAGCCAGAAATGTACCACAGCTGGCGCCAAATGGAGCAAATCCCTCAAATAACCCCGGTCATTGTATTTTGGTGTAAAAAACAAATGGAGGTCTGATTTTTAGAGGCGGCCATTAATCAGTCTGGGAAAGAAGCAGAAGAAGAAGAATAACCTGCATGTGTGTTATCCATCCTCTGGTCCAATATGGCAGCTTAATCAATATCCCTAAGCTTCAAAATATGACTATCTTGGTACCACTGTAGCGTCAGTTTAATAGGTGAAGGGCTCTGCAGTTATATTAGCAATAAAAAGTATGTAGATTTTCAAAATAAAGCAGGAAAGTACACAATAAAAACTATGAAATGTTTGGTCAGACTTTCAGAATAAAGCTCTCAAGGTACCCATAGAAATGTTGCTCGAGTCCCAAGGAAGTCTCAAGTCATTTGGTCCAAGTCTCAAGCAAGTCTCGAGTCATTTTTTCTTGGGCAAGTCAAGTCGCGTCCTTAGTTAAGGCAAGTCAAATCCCAGTTTTTCTACCCAAGATCCAGCACTCTTACCTGTAGTATCCGGTCTTTATAAAGAGAAGAGACAAGGTGTTAGTAGCTCGTCTAATAATGATATTATTGGCCAATTTATATAACCTGTTCACAAAGTATGACAATGAATTGTATTTGTATTATCTTAGCACAGACACAGCCATGATGATGGTCTGCTCTGACACCGTGTTGAGTAGTAACGAGTACGACTGATGAGAATTCTCTTTGGGGGCTTTGATGTTGCGTGCTGCCATAGCGAGGAGTTTGACTGACAGCCAGTCATCCAATCATGACAATCACATACCGGGGAGCTTTTTGAGTCGACCAATCATGATTCCCAGTTTGCGCTGCGTACATACTTGATAGTTAGACAGAAACATGACAATTTTATCATTTTATATTTAACAGCTAACATTCAAACTTATAAAAACATTCAAGTCATCCGAGTCATCATGCCTCCATTCAAGTCCAGTCTCAAGTCATTAGCTTGCAAGAATATGGTGGGTTACAGACTGTATGGGTTTAGCTGCTCTGTAGACGGCTGATCACGTGCTGCAATATAATCAAAGAATGCTTGCAGTCATTGTCTGCCAGAAAATAATGGCAATGGTAATTTATTTTCCTGATCTGGATTCAGAAAGGATTAAAAGCAGGTTTTGTTTGTTTGGAGCTCTTTTGGTTTATTTGGCTCAATACCAGGAAGGTCACAGCTGATCTGATCTGAGGGCAACAAACAATTCCACGTCCAAGTCCGCCCGTGGCCGACACGGAGGTCAGATTGTTTTGACTTAACATGAATCCATTTCAGGGGCATGTTTGGTTTTTAAAATATCAGGAATGAATGAAACATTGACATCATGATCTCATTAATCCCATCAGACTGCCTGTTTTGTCCAACAAACAGGCCAAACGTCAAAAGATAATCTATTTACCATCACGTAAGAGAGAGAAGAAGCAGCAAAATAGAGAATTTTTGGTCATTTTTGCACCAAAATTGACAATTTATCATTTAATTGGTTTCCTCAGGTCTGTTCTCTGTTCGAATCTGTTAAGGGAAGTAGTTGTAGTAACGTACATTAATAATCTGCATTTGAGATATCAATATCACGTTGAGGAAAACATAGAAATGATTTGGACTCATATCCCCCAAAATGCCCCAAATTTAATATAAAATGTCATCAAGGCTTTTCTTCCTCGTGACTTTTGTGCCTGCATCTTCTGATGTCATAAATATCTGATACTATGATGTGATGGTCAAACTGACATACTACCGGCCAGATTAATTAAGGTTAAAGTTAAAATCAATCCACATTAGCATGTTCCTGATTAAACTGGCCACAGTAATTAAATTGGCTTTTTCTCCTCAGTCGGTCAAGGTTGGAGGTAAATCAAGAAAAATCTATAAGAGGTCAGAAATCAAAGCTGAACTTCCTCCCTGCAAAGTCAAAACAAGACTGATTCTGTCCTGGTCTGATACGAGGAACCCCCACTTGAAGAACAGTATGTGTGAATATAAAACAGTGAATATAGAAAGACTTTAAGGAGTGGTTCAATAAGCATAATCATTTAGGTTATGTAGCAACAAATACTTTCCAGCGCAATAATGAACACATCAGTAGTTCAGCTCTGACAGCAGCTTCTAAAACACATGTTCAAATACGGAGCGAACATTTCAAGCATCAATAAATCGAGTGCTTTCTTTTACATCTACCGCTAATGATGTGATCTGATTCTAACCGCGTCTGAGGGGCAAAAAAGTTGAGTTTTATTGAAGAATGTAGTGAGATTTGAAAATTATCTCCACACAAACGGAGCTTAACAGAGACATGAAAGTTAAAGCAAATAGTACCAGGTGCTTCTTCTGCCATAGCAGCCCGAAATAACTTCCCTATGTTGGCATTTGCAGTATGTAGCTGCATGAATATGTAAATATGACCATATGTTCAGAAATGGCTGGTATTTGTGTTTTTCATGTGCGTGCTTTGAAGACAAATTCCTTGGACAGTAAAGACTGCTGCATCTCTGTAGGCAGCCAATATTTAGTGTACAGTAGCCGTAAATGTGTATTTTTAAAGTTCAGTATCTTTCTATTTCACTGTTTTAATGCCACCAAGAATCTAACATGGCTAACGACTAGGCTACAGCCAAGCTAGCAGCCCTGAGAGACTTTAATACTCGTTTAACAACAGAAAAGAAGTTGCTGGATGGATTCTGTTAATTCATAATCAGAAGTGGACAAAAAAATATCGCCTATATGGGCTTACAGTTTGGCTTGATAATGACACAATATTAAAACAAGGACAAAATGGTTTATTCCCGATAGGCTTCTTAGAGCTAAATGCCTTGTAAGCTAGTGTTCTTGAGTTGCCTAGCATGCAGGCTTTCTCTGACAATAAAGACTCCTGCCAATATTTAGTGTACAATATCTGTATATGTGTATTTCTAAAGTTCAGTATCTTTATATTTTACTGTTTTAATGCCACCAAGAATCTAACATGGCTAACGACTAGGCTACAGCCAAGCTAGCAGCCCTGAGAGACTTTAATGCTAATTAAACCACAGAACATAAGTAGCTGGATGGGTGCTGTTGTTAATTCATGATCAAATGTGGACAAAAAATAGATATGGGCTTACAGTTTGGCCTGATAATGACTTTGGCTAAATACCTTGTAAGCTAGCACTCTTGTTTTCGCTAGCATGCAAACTTACCAAAGCATGCTGGTAAATCGATGTTGCCATGTAACAAATGTTGGCAATTATTTCTTAGTTACATAACATGTTTATATATTAATGTTAGAGCTATTGTTTAGCATTTACCGAGTAAGTTTGTCCGTATGCTAATGTTAGCAAGCTATAGCCTACTTAATTCAGTTTAAAAAGTACAACATTTTACAAATACTGTGGCATTTTTGATTAGTTGGTAGCATTACATCAAGTACTTCTTTCAGGATGAACTGACTGACAGCTAAAATCTCGACAGGACTCACATCAAAAGGATTCAGTGATTCTCCACAAACTGAAGTTATGGTAAAAGTAGGAAATCCCATGACACAGCATTTACTGAAGTAATTTAAATTCAAAAGTGAGCTGGCAGCTCTAGGAGAGGAAGGTTACACTGTAGGATTTACAAACTGTCGCCCTGAAACTGTTATATAATATTTAATACTTCCAAACCATACTGAAATAATGTATTTGCTCTGGTATACACAGATAGTGTATTAATTCATTCCTGTGTTAAGCTTTTTTATCAATTACTGAGAATGCCAATTTCCTGAGTACAAATAATCAGAATTTAAAGAGACAGAAAAACCGTCATTCATCCAAACAAATTTCAAGTTGAACTCACGTCTAAAAAGGGATAAAATATGTTTGATTAAATAAAGCAGAATATGTCCATATCTGACATACAAATAGCATCCCTTCAAAATAAAAGCATACCCAAAGATCTCCAATGGAAAGCTTTAAATGTGAAGCAGCAACAAAAACCCTGGAAAACCCCTTTATAACTACGACCAGAGCCAGAGCCAAACTAGTCAAGCTTCTTTCCAAATATAAAGAGAAGCTTCCTAAGAGACTTGTGCCTCCACCTGCAGGGCTCTGTACTCAACCTTTAAACATCCACATGATAAAATTGGCTGGACTCTTGGGCTGTAGCTGCTCCATCTCGCTGTGTTCAGCTGCCAAAAAAGTGTCTGATCACAGACTGGATGTCTTCCTTAGAAAGCCTTTGTTATCTCCCACCTCTAATCTGAGCTCGCCGTGCCGTCCAAACAGATAAGGGACCATCAAAGTGACGACATTTCAACACACACACACCGCTCAACAAATCCAGTGTGGTTTAAAACTGCCACCGTTTATATAAAGTACATCGACAACACATGGCCGACATGTGGAGAACATTTAGATGTCAGTAATGAGAGCTGGAAGGCAGTGAGGTCAAACGCAGGTCAGTGCCTCTGAAATGGGATCAACTCTGAGATACTTCATAACAATGTTTATCTCTTCCTTTAAATTGATTTCATAACAGTGTTGAAAGAAAAAGTTCAGTGAAATAAATGTCTGTTAAGTCACTATCGCCCAATGAGGTAACACAATGGTGATTGAGCCTATGGCCCACTGATGAAAGCCTTTGCATTTGCAGTATCACAGACTGGGTGTCTGTGGTGACTTTCATGGAAAAAATCACAAGCGGCGCCCAGTTAGTGACGCGTTTTCCGTCACCCAGCAGTGGTTGGTCTGCCAGAGAGGGTAGGCGGAGCTAAGCGGCTGTTTTGCCGCTCTCTGCAAGTGTTGTGAGTAAACAGTAATCTACTATGGCTGAACAAACAAAGAAAAGATGGATGACTACAGATACAACTTCAAAAATAAGTGAAAATCCAAAGAAAAAGAAACAAATTCGACGCTCAGATGAAGCAAACAGTCTGAAAAGGAAAGCGACCGTCAGCCAGGAAAATCAAGAGTTACAACCGGAGCCAACCGTTGACGTCACACATGCAGCACTGTCTGGATATCTGGGAAGTCTGCTCCCGCAATTACCGTTTATCGCCAAAGAGAACGAAACTGAAATCTTTGAGATTACAACTTTAATTAAAAGTAGAAATACAACATTCAAAAGAAACTAAATGCAAGAAAAAGACCTGCAGTCAAAGGTTCACTACATAACCGTATTAGCAAAATATAATACAAAATTATAACTTATATTGTGCTCGGTAACAGCAGCTATATAGTGCATGGTTCTTGATATTTTGCAAGCTGGTTATACTACTTATCATTTAAATCTTAAAGTTACCACTAGTAAACATTGCTGTCAAATAAATGTAGTGGAGAAATAAGTACAATATTTTAATCTGAAATGTACTTATATTTGGCCGTACAATATTGTGTGTATTTTTGTAGCTTTCATAAAAATGTTGTGGAGTGACAAGTACAATATTCTAGGGTGTGGTTATTGTCCCAGTAGCCACACCCAGCAGCGATGTCACTGCGAACTGACACGCCCCCAAGTACATCGCTACGTCACTGCAGCTAGGTGGTTAATGTGTCCTTCAAGCTGTGATTGTCACCTCAAATAATAAGAAGAAAAAGCTACTTTATTTAATCATTTAGGCTTATGATAAGGTGTTTCACATGGCGTCCATCAGGTATAAATTATGTGCACTGGGTAACAAAGATTAAAAACTAAGTTCGCTCTGGTGGTTATTACACCACAAGCTGCTGCAGACCTACATCTGTTCCTGCTTCTTCTCCAACAATGACTTCACTCTTTCTCTTCTAATCAGCTCTGATTGTTTTCCTTTTGCCTTCAAGCTAACGCTAAGTGACAGATCCAAATCCTGTGACATGCTACGCTTTCCTAAATATCCTCCTAAGTTACAAAGACCATCGCTCGTTCTGAGGACATTAAAGGCACGGCGGGATTTTGACCTTGGAGCTCGATTAAAGTTTCCCAAGCTGCACTGGGGGATTTCTGAAACTTTTCATCTTAAAATTGAGTCCGCGACATCTAAATTAGCCTGCATGAAATTATTTGGCAGGTACTGATGCGTGTTATTACATTACAGGACAAGGACAATCTGGAATCATGTATTAATTCATTTGCTCATTAAAAGAAATATTCAAAGTCAAACGATGTCTCGTTTTCTGTGCTCACATTGCGGCTGTTAAAGAACAGAATGTGATTGATTTCAGCGTCCTCCTTAGATATTAGTGTCCTTAAAGTCGCATCCGAGCTGCTGATCCTTTTCGCTGCCTGATTCACTGGCGCCCCCAGCACGCAGGGTTACAGCTTTCACTTTTACTGTAAAAACATGGGGATGTCTTATATAATGCTGAGTGAGCTGCCAGGTGAATTAGAGGCCGGCACTTGATGGGAAGAAATGTTTATAGACAGAGGAGCTACGCCTCCGACAGAAACCCCCGTGTCGGCCCACAGAAAGACAGACACAGAGAGAGAGAGAGAGAGAGAGAGAGAGCATCCTCATCAGCAGATCTGGAGCGCTGCCACGGTCAGGCTGGGTCACAACTCACAGGGAGCTCGCTTTAATCAGACGCACGCTTCCTCCTCTCAGAGTGGGATGTTGTGTGCATGAAAGGAAACACACAGCGAGCTCCGTTGTGTCGCAGAAAGAGAAGACTGATCTGATAGCAGCACCGACGGCGTGTTTGATCAGTTGGAATGGTTCATATTGATCAGTGTACAGAGGACAGGGAGTGAGTCGAGTCCGTCCACTACCGAGGAGTTCAGTCACACTCAACTTACTCGAAGGACTGGGTCTACTTTTTGCATCCTAGGCCTGGGTCAGACCAGGGGAACCTGCAAAGATATTGTTCCCGTCAAGTTTCTAACTATCAAGTATGAACGCAGCACAAACTGTGAATCATGATTGGACGACTCAAAAAAGCTCCCCGGTATGTGATTGTCATGATTGGAGGACTGGCTGTCAGTCAAACTCCTCGCTATGGCAACACACAAGCCCCCAAAGAGAAGCCTCATCAGTCGTACTCGTTACTACTCAATACAGTCTCAGACCAGACCATCATCATGGCTGCGTCTGTGCCAAGATAATACAGATACAATTCATTGTCATACTTTTTGAACAGGTTATACAAATTAGCCAATAATATCATTATTAGACGGGCTGCTAACACCTTGTGTTTTCTCTTTATAAAGAGCAGATACTACAGGTAAGAGTGCTGGATCTTGGGTGGAAAAACTGGGACTTGACTTGCCTTAACTAAGGATTCAACTTGACTTGCCCAAGAAAAAATGACTCGAGACTTGCTTGAGACTTGAGCAAAGATGACTTGGTCACAACACTGTTAAGGCCTCATTTATACTTGTAATAGCACAACAATTTTGCCAGACAAGGACATTCATATTGAATAAATTTGCAAATCCCTTTTCTGCGGTAACATCTTAATATTTCTGGCTTTCTAAAACATCTGCACATGCACTGAATAAAGTGGAATCAAACAACTTTTTAACCCCCTAGAGATTTCAAGTGCTATAACTGTTGGCGCTGCTGTCCCAACACTTACCATCCGATTTCCAAAGCAAAAAACAACCATGAGAATCGCATTTTGAACTTAAAACCCCCAAAATCCTTTACTAAAGGAAGAGTAATTCACCCAGTAGTATTAATACTTAAGCAGGTTTTGTAACTTACTGCTGTAGTGGAAAGAATGATGACCAAATGTCATGAAACCCTCTAAAGTCTTGTTGCTCTCTCCATGGAGGTGGTCACAAACAGGAAGGCAAAGTGAGACAATCAATCTTAATGCATTAAAGGCATTACTTGTTTATTGCCAATTTAATTTCAGGGACAGATTGGGACCACGGCCAAAAACAACAGTAAAGCTACGGTTAGCTTTAGGAAACATAAGGCTCGTTTAGAGGGAAAGATTCTGGCTTCTGTTTATAAAACTAAAACGTCAATTAAAGGTGTGTGAATGGACGCAACATTTGGTCTCCTGCATGAAAGTCTCACGGCCCTGCCCCCAACTTTACTGTTTATAATGTACAATACCTGTTTATAATGCACGGTACAATACCTGCAGATCACAGCAGTCAGACACAGTGAGCAGCTAGCTGGTATCATATAGTGGAGCGTTTAGATGCTAAAGATATTTCCCCCAGGAGCTGGAGGAACTTAAATGAGAGTGAATATTCGATTTAAATTTGTCAGGTTGCCAGGAACACCGCTCAAAGTGAGTGACACAGTTATGTCAATGTCAAGGTAAAGTATGACGGAGAAGAGAAAAACACAAGGCCGGAGTCGAGCAGAGCCAGTACTCAGTCGCAGAGGAATTCTTTTCTTGCTCAAGTTGTCTCATTTACACCGGAAAGTAATTAAGCCAGAAAGCTTTGGATATTTTTACACTGATGAATCATAGCTGCAGTCATTTATAATGAAGCCTGAGATTTTGTTTTTAAGTTATGCAACGGGAGATGCCAATCCTCTCGTCAGATGTTGCGTAAGTCCACCCGAGGGCTAAACACCCTGAAAGTTTGGGGTTAATTTGGTGCGAAAAGATCAGCTGGGAGACGCAGACGAAGAAAACCGTCTTCTCTTTTTTACTCTGATTCTGTCAATCCCCTTTTCTCCACTCTTTTCTTCCTCAGCAGACAAGAAAAACGACCCCAGACTTTATCGTTCGTGCTATCAAAACAGAAGATCACACTCCAGAGACTGCACAGCAATAAAACCTGCACCTGAGACGACACCTGCAGTGGGTGAAATATGACATGATTTATAATCTACAAGGTTCATCAGATACAGTCAGTGTGAAACTTAATGTCATCCTACTTAATATCCTGCATTGTGATCCCAGAAGAAACTAATGAAGGTGTCTGATATTAGCTAATGAAATGTCACGGCCAAAATTAAGACGATGCAGGTGGTTATTAAGCAGGAATAATTAACAGTGGGGGTGACAGGCGCAGAATAACAGAGTGTGATAACAAACCCAAACGATGGTGCGTGCGGTACACTCGTGGGAAGAAGAATGAGACGGGCGCGTACCTCGGTTTCTCGCAATGACATCCTGCTGACTTTTAATTTTTCAGGAGAGAGCAATTGAACACTTCAGGGTCTTTTTCAGGGTAGGCCGCTGATTAAAATTGCCTCTCTGTGTTACCCAGCGGCCTCATACTGGCATCAAAGACACACAGTACAGCAACAAATTGAAAGTTACACACTGTAAATAATGTACCATATCAGTTGATCACTATGCTACAATTACACTAGTTTGGTGGGGAAACAATACATTTATTAGTTGGAAAGCCAACTGAAACCTTACCTGTTATTGTTTAAACACTTAAGTCATTTTTTAAGCAGTTTCAGTCTCCAAAATGGGCAAATTTGTTGCTTTTCTCTCATTGAAATGAATGTAAATTGGATATCCTTGTGTTTTGACTCTTGGTTGGACACAACAAAAGCAATTTAAAGAGGTCACGATGGCTTGTGGGAACCTTTAATCCAGAGGTGGCAGTAATCGAATATTTTTGCTTCATTTTTACAATCTATTTTTAACAATTACTAAAAAATGTAAGGGCTATCTGTCATTTTAAAAGATTTTACAGAGGATCATCTGTCGTGATGTTCATTAATTCACACGCAACACTCTCATAATAACCTCACGTGAACCGCCTGTAGAAGACTGTAAAATGTAGTACACCATCCTGTCCAGTAGGGGGCGATTGTGCATTTTTTAGCTGAGCCTTAGCCAAGTTATCACTTAAGGTTCTAATTGCATGATTCAGATAATATTGCAGGTATCAACTATGCAGTCCACTTTGCACTTTGAAATTCAAGTTTATAAAGTGTGCAAGCTAACATAGATAGCTTGTATCGCGCTAACTCATGGAGTAAGTGTAAGTTACAACTATGGCAACAACTTGCAGCACTCATCAGTTTTTAGCCTCCTTAGGAAATAAGCAGCATTTCTATGTTTTCTAGTGTTATCTGTATTTGGTTGTGTTTCCTACATTTGCAGTTGTTTCCTGTAGTGGAAGTACATTGAGTTCTCAGGCGTACGGATTGAGATGAAACATCACTTTTGTTGTCTCAAATCGTGATAATAATTCTCTCTTGAATGTTGAATTAAAACAACCATTCAAAAATGCAGACAGATGAATTAATAATGAAAATAACTATGAGTTGCAGCTCTAAAAACTAATTAAATACTCTTTTTGGATTCGCCAGTGAATGATCTTGTGCCACTCGCCTTCAGCTATCACTGGATGGCACGCAGAGATACAACAGACACTGACCAGGATATTTAATAGACCATTGAATTCTGCAGAAATCCTGCTAATTACCGAGCTCTGTTTCCACCAGTGTGCTTTTGTATAATAATCCGATTAGGGGGGCTTTTCTTGTCTTCACTATGTAATACATCCACGCACACACCCACACACACATAGACACACTGACCAGATGCATAGAGAGCCCAAAATTCAGACATAAATTCACTTATGTGGGCTGTAATTGTTTTGACATTTCTAGGCTCAGATTTAAGTTTCTTCTTCTTGCAGCCAAAGGAGAAAACACTGCAGAGGAGTGTGTGATGTATCAATGAGGGAAATTCTAATCAATCTATATCACTGTTTTGCTATTACCTAGCTTTAAAAAAGAAATTTAAAAAAAATTGCGATTAATGTCTGGACAAGCTTTTCTAAGAATGGTGCATTACATAAAACACTGAAAGCTAGCTTAAAATTACATCAAACTAAGCTAACGTATGTTTTATATATTTAACTATTTGTGTAGTAGCAAATACTTTAATATCTATAATTTCCCACAATGTAATAATGTCCCTTCGAGTCAGTGTATTATTTCAATGACCCTGCACTGAAATGTATTTGTTTTAAGAGAGATTGCTGCTAGCTTAAAGTTACAGCAAACTAAGCTAACGTACATTTTGTATATTTAATTTTTGTAGGAGAAAATATTTTTCTATTTTTAAGAAATATTTTCTATTTTGAAGTACCGCTATATTAAAATGTTATGAAATGAAAATAGTAAAAATAGTAAGAGTGATTGCTGCTAGCTTAACGTACGGCAACTAAGCTAACGTACATTAGCTTAATTTTAATTTAGTAAAGCATATATTTTTTGTCTTTTTCTTCCCAATTATGTATTATATAGATTAATTTAAATTACGTTGAACTAAGATATTGTTGTTTTAAGATAGTTTACTCCTAGCTTAAAGCTAAACTAAGCTAACATACGTTTTATACATTTATTTCACTTGTGTAGGAGCAAATACTTTTATATCTACAATTTGCCACAATGTAATAATGTCCCTTCCTGTCAATGACCCCAGGCTGAAACATACTCGTTTTAAGAGTGATAGCTGCTAGCTTAAAGTTACGGCAAATGAGGCTAATGTACATTTTGTATGATTAGTTTGTTTAGAAGCAAATATTTTTCTATTTTGAAACAAAAAAAAATTCTATATTGAATTCCCACTATGTTAAAATGTATGAGTGATTGCTGCTAGCTTAAAGTTACAGCAACTAAGCTAACGTACGTTACCATAATATTTTTTTGAGTAAGCATATACTTTTTATGTCTTTTTATTCGTTATATTCCAAAATTTGTTATCATGTTCCTTCCTGTCAATGGATTGATTTAAATGACATTGAACCAAAATGTTGGTTAAGTTAAGTTGTTTTACTGCTAGCTTAAAGTCACGGCTAACTGGGCTAACGTACGTTTTCTATATTAACTGAATTTGTGTAGGAGTGTTTGTTTATCAGAATACACAGTGGTCAAACCATACAGAGATCCTGTTAACACAGTGTCTTTCTTCTCTTACAAAGCAGACGTCCATTCGTTACAACAGCACCAAGGGCACATACAAAGAATGTTTTTTATTGAAGGAACAGAAGGGGGAAAAAAGCATCTTCTCAGAAGACGCTGCGACTGTCTCTCCCTCCCTCTCCCTGAGCAGTGCGTCAGCAGTCGGCTTCATCCCTCCAAACAGCAGCAGCAGGATTAGACAGCCGTGTTGCCATGCAAGGCTGGAGCCAGAGTTGCCCCTGCTAATAGCTGCTGTGAGATTAAGGGAGGTAGACAGGGCAAAGACAGCTCATAAAGACGAAGGCTGATCTAAGGCACACAGGCGAGAGGAGAGGGGAGGAGGGGAGGAAGCTGGGGTCCCGGCCAAAACGTAGGGAAACCCCCGTATACTAGAAGCATAACTCTGGATGACAGCAGCCTCTGATGCCAGGGCAAGGCAGAAGACACTCCAGTTGGTCTATTAGACAATCACATGTACTCAAGTGTTTCTTCCTGTCCCCAAATAGATTATTTTTCTTCTGCCAGTGAGGTAAAAATGTGTCACCTGTTAGAATAGAAGAAATTTGTTCTGAAAGCTTTATCGCTCGGAGTGTCTGAGCTTTGAAAAAAGGGAATTAAGGCCTATTCGTGCATAAAAACCAGGATAATTAAAAAATGTTTTGGACAATGCTTGAAACAATACAGCATGTTTATTTGTTATAAGACAATAAGACTTCAAGGACTCACTTACCGGCTGAAATAACTCGATATAATCGCCTTTCTTACAGGTAAAATTTCCACCACAGTGTGAAGGGAGAACTGTGGAAACCTGTTCTTCTGACTGAAATGTTCTCGACATAAGTCTTGAAACAAGGAAGCACGGCATGTTCCTGCAGTATAATCATGACTTTAATATTCTTTTGAAATGCTCTGGCAAAAAGGACTACATTTCACTGGGCTCCTGTCTGAAAATGAAGAACAGCTAATCCGAGAAGGAGCTTTCTTTGTGGTGGATGTTTGCCACATGTGAGGAAAAACACGGACACCTGTTCAGCCCGTTTCCAAGAACAAACTAATTGTTTCAAGAGTTTGAGAGAAAAGACTCTTTATCTCGAAACAAGGAGATTTGAGACGCAAGGGAGACAAGTAGACACCTCGAAAGAGCCTGATACGTTCTTTTTTTAAGGAATCAAAACTTACCTGACGCAACTACAGAATAAAAGTAGCTGTTAAGCGGATTTATAGAGCATATTTGCATGTTATATGCCAAGCGCAGTATGTTTTACTAAGTATTAAGAGAGAAAAAAAGGAGCAAATCCTCTATAACAGCATTGTAAGATGCTAAAACTCTCAACTAAGACAGACTACTTTCAAGTGGATCTAAGAGGCAGGGAGGAAAACTTACTTAATGCAGGAAAATTCCCCTACTCTAATGCACCATTGACGGTAAATAAAGATGGACGATGCGGCTCCACCTCCGCTTGCTCCAACTTACCAAAAAAACAACAAAGATCCCTCATGTTGGTGTATAGATATTTACGGTTATGGAAAGTTCTCCTCTTGCCGTTCCTCCTCTACTCTGCTACTTCGGAACAGAACGCTGCAGGAGCCTGATTTGTCAACAGAGCTGTCATCATGAGGTCACGCCCCCTTTTTACAGCATCAAATTAAAAGTAAACTTGTCAGAAAAATTAACTCTTGGACGTAAATCAGCACGATAAGAACTAACTATAACGACAGAAACCATGTGTTGTAGTTTGACTCATGTCCCATCTGTTAACATGGAGGAGGCGGACTTTATGACCTATACTGCAGCCAGTCAGCAGGGGGGGACAGAGAGGCTTCACTATGAGGGAGCTGGCACGTCTTTTAAACAGTCTGTGTACTATAAATACAGAGTAACTTCCTGTGTATGCTTCAAGCTACTTGGGGATTTTAGTCCTGTATCTTTGGCAGCGTCTCCGTCTGAAATGCTTCCAACGGTTCTCGGTAATGAATGCATGAAAGCAGCCATCTTCTTCTTCTTCTTCTGGCTCTCTAGTTTGTGCTCTAATTGCACCACTGATCAAAAACTGTAAGAGATGTTTTAGTCAGAGTGCTGCACAGTTTGACTCAAATTACAGCCCACGCAAGGGCTCATGGTAAAATGACAGCTTTGATGGAGTAATTGAATTAGACTAATGCACATTTAAGTGCAGTGTCCATCAGTTACATGCAAAGCTTTACCTTTTAAAATGTTTTACTGACTTTCCTCCTGTTGAAACTTCATAAATTTAACGCACCTCTACTAAAAGGGGTAATACAGTAAAGGATGGGTATTTAATCACAGAAAACCGACCTGCGTCTGTGTCAGGCGCTGTGATTTAGAGATAATATTTCTGTGTTGCTACAGTGAGATCGATGCGTGGTTTCCTCGAGGCGGTGTCCACTCAAGCTGGATGAGCTGAATGATTTTTGCCATCACAACCCGCTCAGGATCAATAACCGCCCCCTCCTGCCGCACTCATCATCGCAGTGGCTGTTTGGATTATTTGTCACTGCTGATTATCAGGCGAGGCGCGCTCACTGCCGCTGGGTTGAGCTTAGGTTAATTGCACACTGGAAGGCAAGGTGATGCTGAATAATCATGTTTATATTTACCGTAGTTCACTCAGCAGAAACACTACTTCAGATATGGTGTAACACAGAAGTAATGTTACCAAGGCCTCAGTTTGAATACACTTGGATGCATTTGCATATATTGTTGGAGCAATCACTTAAATCGCTTGCAGTGATCATCAAAAACATCTGTCTGTCATCAAGGCCGGAGATCAACTTGCTTTTTATCCTTGTGTTGCTTACATAACCATCTGCGTCATGAACGTAATTGTTCACATACTTGTCTATGAACTACTGGAGGTTACCTCTAGAGGGCACACCAGTGAGCTCAGGCCGTATGCAACTACTAATGAGCAGGATGTAAACAGCCAACATGGCGACATTCGAGGAGGTTACTATGATGTTAACTCTGAGATCACGGCAAGCGACAGCTTTTGTGTTCGGTGGACACAACACACCGTCTGCACCGCCCCTGCTCCGTTTCTCCAACACGTTCCTCCGTGCACGGACGTAACAGTCCCGGACTTGTTTCCATTTAGCTTTGCAGGTTTCCACGTCGACTTCTAAAATGGAACTTATTTGTCTCCAGCTATTTTTTCTGTCGCTGTGCAGTTGTAATGACACAACAGCCATTACGCAAACACGTCGTTAAAAGCAAGTATATCTCCGGCTTAACGCACAGTGTAAGTATTAATGCAACATAGATTCAGACGTGACATCTTCTGATTGCTCGTTTAATTTGACCAACAGTAGAAAAATATTAAATTCAAAATTAGATAAAACACATTTTCTAATTTGATGTCAGGGTTGCAAGAAAAGCAATCGTTCTCTTTATCGATTTTTTGACATAATTTTTGAAAAATGCTCGTCCCAATTTGCTGAGAGCCAAAATTGATGATTTCAAATTGGTCCAAGCCACAATCCAAAACCCAAAGACTCTTCGTTTACTGTCCAAAATGTCAAAGAAAAGGTTTTTTTTCAAGAAGCTGGAACCATTAAATGTTTGACATGTCTGCTTCCAAAATTACTGAAAACTATTAATTGATAATCAAAATATCTTATTTGATCAAGTAATCAACATTGTTGTAACTCCAGTGTGGCCCCGTTTGGCTCCAGTAACATTCCTGTTTGCCAGAATTAAACTGGGTGTATATTTTTAAGTCAGTGTAATCGGCCCACAACATCTTTCCAATGTCTACTAATATGTAAACAATAGCCATCCTCTGCACTGCTGTATTTGTGTTTTTGTTCTGAAAAGCTTGAAAGACACCATTAGTGTTACAGTGATATGATTGGTTGAATCTACCCAGGCTGTTCTTACTGTAAGGTGAATGAACTGCGAAAGGTGGACAGCACTTTACAAACAAAGTGCTTTCAAATAATCCATAAGGTCGGGTAAAACAGTGGTTAGAAGCAAACTGAAGGATTCTGTAATTGCTTTTTAAGAAAGGCCATTGTTCACTGTCACTGCCAGAACGCCATTGTCCTTCTCTCCTCTTCAGATCAATACGGGAGCTTAACAGAGCATATTTCAAAATCCAGCCGAATGAAAATCTTCAGAGCGAATTCAAATCTCTCCGCAAAGCCTCAATTCTCTCCCGGCAATCCCCACAGCTCGTCTCCAAGGAGCTGCTGCTGCCGCCTCTCCAAATCCACAAGTCAAGCTACGACAAGCCCCTGATCACTGCAATGTGACACCCAGTGAGTCACAGCTGATTCAATTGACCAAATTCACACTGCGGCCACTTTGCTCTGATGTCACGCTCAGGGTGTGAAGCCAAAATGCTGTAATAATGTTGTACTGCTGTGTTTCAGGCTGGTTTTGACAAATAATCATAATTTCACCTCTGTTAGATCAATCTGTAACCGCAGAGACAATAAACATATTTTACATAAAACAACATATTTGATAAGCAATTAGCTACCATTCAAACAATTCTGTAATATTACTTTTAAGCCTGCAGGAAGGAAGTGGCTAATGCTTATATCGCTGTTTCGTACTGTTAAACAATACAATAGTTAAGGCAAATATTCATTAACATAATGCTAACTAAAAAGTAGTTGAATGCTAATGTTAGCCTTTAGTGTAATGGTAGCTAATAAGTTATCAAAACATCATATTTGATCACTTGTAACTCACCATTAGCTGAATCACAACAGCTAACATTTAACCACTTCCTAGCTAACATCACAGTGCTAGCTAACATTTTACAGGTTGCTACGAATTTATTGTTACATGTAACAGTATCAAACAATTGATGTCATCTAGGTAGTGGTTGAATGCTAACGTTAGCTGTTGTCCAATTGTAGCTAAAACAACATACTTGATAACTCATAAGCTACCATTAGCATTCAACTACCCTCTATATAACGTCAGCGTTACCTAGCTAACATTTGAGGCTAGCTATGACCTTATCAATTCATGTAACTCTATCAGTAGTGTTTGCTTGAAAGTGTTTGAATTCTAATGGTAGCTAATGACCTATCAAAATAACATATTTGGCAACTCATAAGTTGCTATCATCAAAGTAACGAGAGCTAACATTGGAATTCAACCACTCCCTAGTTAAGATGACCGTTAGCTGAGGTTAGCTATTAAGTTATTGTTTGGTAAATTCAAATGGGTATGTTAGCAGGGGAGTAGTTGAATGCTAACGTTAGCTGTTGTTAAATGATAGCTGAATGATGATGTTAGCAACCACTTCCAAATAACATAACCGTTGGTTAGCTAACTAGCTTGAGTTTATTCGTTTGTGAAACATAATCAAATGATAATGCTAGCTCTGAAGTGGTTGTAGCTGTTGTCAAACATTAGTTATTAAATATTTTTGGAGGCATTGATTCCTGATTAATACTTTTGCTGTGCGCGCCACAGCTGTCTAATTTACTGCCTTTGAAAGACAGAATGATCCTTCAGTCCTCTACAGAAACTCACACACTTCACTGCTAACACACACAGCGGGGGTAAAGGAAATTAGCTTCTTTCTTTCCTCTTGAACTCGACTGTTTCTCAGTTTTATTTCCCCCTCGATGTGAGTATCCGTCTCTCTGCGAGCGTGTGTGTGCGTGTGTCAGATGATCTCGTGTGAAAGTGAAAGCGAGGGGGGGACTGCGACAAATTCTAATTCGGCCCCTGCAGCAGCGCTTCACTCCAATCGATCTCTTATCCCTCAGCTGCCTTATCTGTTGAATCGCTTGTCTGAAGAGTCAGAATAAAGCTGCCTTAGCAACAGAGGATAATTAAGAGATTGGAGGAGCAGAGAGATAAAAGAGAAGGTTTATGTCATCGGTAGGAGGAGGAGGAGAGGCCTTGTTAGGGGACAAAAAGTGTTGATATATGTTTCAGAGTCCCCTGTTCTTGTAAATCTGCGGGATACATTTGTCTGACAGGTTGGAAAATCAAAGTGAGAGAATAAAATGACACAATGTCTGCCACATTAGATTTATTTATTTATCTGTTGCAATGATGATGAAAGCCTTTGTTGCACACTTCTTTTAAATTAAGACTCTTCTTTTTCTCACGACAGGATAGATCGAATTTCCGATACTGACTGACTTTTTCGGGAACAAGTGATATCAGGAACACAGCGATCAGATCGTATGTGAGACTTATCCAGACTTAGTTGAGAAAGATTTGGTTGCTTTAACTTACTTTACTTTCCTGACTCCCTAAAGACCTGATTTAACCCAAAACTAGAGGAGAAGACACTCAAGTCTTTAACCTGATAACACCCCAGAAGGATAGTGACAGGAAGAACTCTTAAAGCTAAATAATGTATTTTACTACTACTTTATTTACCGCCTTTCAAAAGAAAAAAGGAATAAAAAAACAGAAATACACAGCAATAAAACAGAAAAACCTTACTGAAAATAATAAAATAAAGACAAGCAATTAAACAAATGGACTAAAAAATTATTAAAACTTTAAATAAATGACAAGGCACACTTAGTAAAAGCTTGGGTAAGTGACATGTCCTGATGTTTCTTTTGAAAACGCCAACTGAAGTGGAGTCTTTAAGCCTCTTCAGTGAAAGGACTAAATGTGACAGCGATATTATAATCGTCTAGGACTTAAATGACAAAAAAAATTCTGTCCTATTTGTGACTAAAGACGTGTAACTTGACTTGCATTCAAAACACATAACTCCACAGAGAGGTTCATTTGTACATGATGGCAGCAAGGTGATAATTTAAACCACTGGATGTCAGTAAAAGAAGACTTTCTCTTGCTGTTACTGTAAACAACTCTTTATAAACAACTGTTGTAATCAGGCCTGAGGACCAGAGACTCGCTGTGAGAGTGTGTGGGTGGTTAAAGTCCATTTTAAATTCATTGTTCATCTCTACAGTTTGAGGTCATGGTTCTGTTTGTACAGCAGAGAACACTATGTTTTTTTTCCTTCCATTTACACTAAAAACATTTTACTTGACTCATGGTCCACTGTTCTCGCTGTTAACATTAAGCAGCACGTCAGCATACAGTCTGTAAATCTAAACCAAGATCCCTACTCTAGCAAGAATGCATTCATGTGTCGAAGTAAAATGCTAACACGTCTTATTTTGGCATGTTAGCATGCTAGCATTTGCGACACCTGGAGTGGATCAGAATGTCATTAGATTTGCAGGTACTTGGTCATAAACCATCCATCCATCCATTGTCTATATCGCTTATCTGTTCAGGGTCATGGGGGAGCTGGAGCCAATCCCAGCTGTCATTGGGCGAGAGGCGGGGCACACTCTGGATTGGTCGCCAGTCAATCACAGGGCTGACACATAGAGACAGATGCTCTCATTCACACCAATTTAGAGTCACCAATGAACCTTAGGAGCATTTCTTTGGACTGTGGGAGGAAACCAGGGTACCATGAGGGAAATGTCAACCTGCTGTTTATCGCCAAAACCGGTAGAGTTCATCTTCAGAGGACTGTGAATGTCCTTAAAAACGTTTGTACAAATCCATTCAGTAGCTGTTGAGATATTCTTAAGCATAAGTGAAAGGTTTGACCTGCTGGTGGCGCTATAGGATGAGTCCAGGGATCATCAAAGTTTCTAGGGTTCATCCTCTGGGTATCATGAGTATATCTGCCAAATATCGTTGCAGTCCAGCCAGTAGTTGTCGTGATATTTAAGGAAAAGTCAGAGGATCATCAATGTCATTAGGAATCATCTTCTTGAGACCATGAATCCCATTTTATTTATTATTATCATTATGTTAACAAGCTTCCTGTACTATATATTGGTGACAGGGTGGCACAATCATATTAAGACTGCACCCAAATATGAGAGATTGATATTGTAAGTGGGGTCTAACACTAACAAGACTGGAACTATTTGGTTCACGGAGCATACGAACGGATCCTGTACCCAAGAGTCCATGATGTACTGTGACACTCTTACTGTACAGACTCCCCTCCTAAAATCAGGTTAAATCTCAGCTATGTGTGAAAAATGGAAGTGGACGTGACAAAAAAAATAGCAGAGGACACGACCTCTGAGTCCTCACTGGTAGTTATAGCTCAGAGACACATCACTGCACTACTATCGAGAAAATGACACTTCCTTGAAGAAATCTCCGGAGACGTGTCACAAAGCTTT
Source organism: Semicossyphus pulcher (assembly GCF_022749685.1). Classification (NCBI taxonomy): domain Eukaryota; kingdom Metazoa; phylum Chordata; class Actinopteri; order Labriformes; family Labridae; genus Semicossyphus; species Semicossyphus pulcher. The sequence continues at coordinate 4,585,855 of NW_027211694.1, forward strand.
ACATCCACAGAGAAGTGAGAGCAGAGTTTTTTTTTTACCGCGACAGGTTGAAATTGGGATTTTTAAGGTTGGGATTGGTTTAGATTTCAGCCACACACGGTCTTACGTAATAACGCACACACCTCTTAATCGTCTGCCCTGACAGTTACGAGAGAAAAGCAGACATGTGGACAGTAGATTGTCCAGCCGTGACCTCTCAGCTCGGCCCGCCTAACACAGCTGATGTGAGGAAGGCTGACAGCCCGGCCCAGAGCAGGGAGACAGCAGGGCCACAGGGGCATTGTGGGAAGAGACTGGCTCTACCAGAGTGCTTTAACCAACACGCTGACTATATGAGAATAACAGCCTGGTGTTAAAATGCTGAATATATATATTTGGAATTTGTAGTTGTAATTTTATCTCATAGATTATAGCTTCTCTGTTTACTGCTCGCTCCTCTACCACCATGCCTGGGTTGTATATAGAGCCGAAAGTGTAATCTAAACTTCTTGGGGTGGAGGAAACACTATAATGGGAAAAACCATATTTGTAATGATTCAGTAATTTAAAACCCAGCCTTGGAGCACGGTCGTTTGCCCTTTATGTCCTGAGAGCATTTTTAAGTCAATAATTCTGTTTTTGCGCGACCTTTAATAAACATAATTTCCCAAAAGAAATATACAATTTGCAGGTTTAACGCCACACATAGGAACAAGAAGGTGAGTCAAGTAGTCGATTTGGACGTTTAACACAAGCACCTTTTACACTGCAAGTTCAAGGTGGGATTATAATGTCTCTGTTAAGTTTCGTCTTCAATGTAAAACGTACAGAGGCGGAATGGTGCGGCCAAGGTATTCCGTCTTTTAGCTAGCATCGAGGTAGTGACAGAGGCGAAACGATGTCGCCGTTAACGGCAGAGCCGACAGGGCGTGTATGTGTGAATCACGCGCCGTTTGTATACACCTTGCACACTTTAAACACTATTTAAAAACACACGCTGGGGCGGCTTTTCACCGGCGTTGCATGGTTTAATGCTGAGTGGCAAAGGCGGTGTAACGGCGGAGCTTCGTTACGGCGCTGTGGTAGAACTGCAATGTAACAAAGTCTAGTGTTTACAGTGAAAATAGTTGCAGATATGACAAGAAACGAACCAAGTTGCGACCACGTAAGGAAGCACGCTGGTAAAGTTTCGTTGGAGCTGCAGGTGCGTCCAGAGTCCAAATCAATCAAGTGTTTTATTTTGTCGGAAAGACGAAAAAAAGAAAGAAAGAAAGGCTAATGGGTAACACTGAGAATCTAGTCCAACACAGGCCAGCTCGGCTCTGAAGTCAGGATTTCAACTTTAAATTTAGTTACCGCCGCTGCTTAACATGCAGGTGTTCAAGCAGCGTTAGGCCTTTTCTTCTGTTGAGTTGCTGACGAAGTTGCCGCTCAAAAAGTGTCTGTTGTAGTATTGATACTGTTTTATTTCATACAAATAGGTCAGATTAATGTGTTTATAACATGAGTTTACACATGGATACATAATCGTAGTGCTGGTGTGTAAATCATTTGGTTGCATATCTGGTTGTTACAAGAACAGTATATGATTTATTTTTTCTCGTGACTTGAATTTTCTTTTTAGTATTTGTCTTTTAATTATGTCGTTTTTAAGTATCAGCTAGTTGTTAATCACTGGCAGGTTTAATTTACGTCCCGTCCACAAACGGGGTGCTTGAAAACGTCTGTTTCCTTCTTGCTGTGCTGTGCTTCATTTAAAGTGGCACACACTTCTTTGCCAGTGCTGATTTCAAAGTACGAGTAAGGATTATAACTTTAAATCTCGGACATCTTGCTCATAAATTCACTTAAATTTAGGACCAAATTTGCTCACAGCAGCCTCCTGAAAACATAATGAAACCCATACGGAGTGCACATTTGAAAAACGAACTTATCTATGCTATTCCACTACAAGTGATTGGATTAAATGAAGCATGACGAGTCCAATAAATACATCCCACAAAGTTCAGACAGACTTGCAATAGCCAAACAGACTCTAAGAAACACTTTTACACACACTTTTACAAACTTTTTATCCACTTCCTCCATCTTTCAGGAGAAGTTTCCTTCACGACTTTGACCGCTAACCCTCTACAGGCAGCCGTCCAACAATATCCAACTGATTAAGTCTGTTTGCTCTACAGCCAAAAATCTCTGTGTAACCCTGACATGTGGGATCTCTCCGTGAACCCCCTGTTGACCGCGAAGCCTTGTCCTTCACGAAGAAACATGACAGCAAACACGTAACACGAGGGGCAGCGGTTGATGCATCTTCATGGTCTCAGCTCTGAATTATTCACACAGAGAGTTTCAGGGAGGCTTCGAAAAAGGCTCTGCAGGATCTTGGCTCCCTGACATGTTATGTAACTTTGTTTACAAGTGCAGAGCTTTACGGTCTGTGGAGCTGCACTTTGAAAAGGTAAGTCTTGATGTGAAATGCAGGTCAACAGCTAGGGAAATGACAAAATAATCAACCCATCTCAGTCGCAGCACCAGGGAAGTGTGATTGTGGGAGCTGGGCTGTTTGAAGCAGGGGCTTAAGACACAACAAACAATAATGAATAATATCACCACAAAAAATACGATTGAATTATGCTGGGTCTAGTTGTAGCCTAGTCTAGGCAGGCACGTTACTAAGTACACAACAAAGGCCCAGCTAAAACAAACGTATTCAAAAAGAACAACAATCCAAAACAATCTCGATTCAAATCACAAAAAGCATCTGTCGATTTAAGAAATAACTCAGACGTGAAAAACAATTAATTAAACTGCAGTTAAATACAGTAAGGTAAAGCAGATTCATTGAACATGACTATGGGAAAGGCAACACACAGCTCTGGCTAGCTAGCAGCCTGCCAGCCGTTAGCTAACATCAACCCGAGGCACACAGCATGCGACAGTAGTAGCTTACTTTCTCAGCTAATGAAGCTAACTTTAGCAAGTATTGATCAACTATACAAAACAATTATGATCGAAATTAAATTCACCACAAAAAGCATCTCTTGATTTACAAAATATTTAATCTGTGGTTCTCGCTACAGTCAAAAATGGTCAATCAGATTTATCAAACACGACGGTGGAAATAGAACTCCTGCTAGCTAGCAGCTGCCTGTTAGCTGTAGCTAACGTTAGCCTGAGGCACACAGCACGATAGTAGTACCTCACTTTCTCAGCTGATGAAGCTAACTTCAGCAAGTATTTAACAACTAAACAAAACAATTATGATCCAAATCAAAACCAACACAAAAGCAAATATTTCATCTGTAAGCTAAAACAGCTGTAGTATTTAAATTTGAGTTAAATATCGTTAAACAGAACTTCTGCTAGCTAGCAGCTGCCTGTAGCTAACGTTAGCTCGAGGCGCAGAGCACATAACCAGAGAAGCTTACTGTTTCAGCTAATAATGTTAACTTACAGTGCAAATATAGCTTAGTTTGATGTCCTCCTGACCATGACATATCCTCCATATGTAGCAACACATCTTTCAAACACATTAGCAATTAGCATCCTGACCGAAATCATCTACTCTCCCTTGTTTTAAATTGACAGTCATGCGGTCAATAATCACCACAATCATTTGCATCTCACCTAAACAATTCGTCTCTTGTAGTAATTTAAACTGGTCAGAGTAACTGTGTTTGTGTTTGTCCCACAAATGCAATCAAATACAAACCAAGCAATCAAACACAAAAAGCAGCACCGGTCAACGTTCATCATCACTCGCGTCACTGGAACGTCATTACGTAAATTAAACGTGATTGTATTTTGCTTTCACAAAAATATAAGCCAGATCTTTGTCTCCATACATATATATTACAATTTGTATTCTGTTAACATTACAATCCCAAAATTACAGGTGGTATTGTGGTGGTTAAGGTGGGGCACAGACTTTTTAGCAGGTGCATAAGACCCTGCTAGCCCCTTCCCCCCCTCCTGCAGTCGTTCCCAGCTCTGCAGCAGTTAGCGGGTAAAAGAGCACGCTGGATGCACATTAGGGGCTTATTCGACTTTTTCTTGCCTCCAAAATTTGCATAAATATTAGATAAAGAGCAAAGAACATTCAGCTGAACAGTCCCAACACATATTATATTCATTTTTAACATTTATAGCAGTTGCTCCTCTGTGTGCATTCACTTATTTAAAGGGCTCTTTAAAGCAGAAGCAGCCGCAGCGGCCAACATCCGTCCGGTGAAATCATATTCGGGCTAAATGGGATTGAGGGGCTGGTTGAATCTTTTGACTACAACTCTGCCTCTGACTGACTGACCTGAGTCAAACACACTCCATTAGCTAATTATATCCCTTAAATGACAAATGCAGGAGTCAGAGGGCAGCCGCCACATGAATACTAACAGGACTTGGCCGTGTGGTTATAAGCGCAGATTACATATAGCGCGGAAGAAATCGAGAAAGGCTCCCTGCTGTACGGTGCTACTTCAATGTGATTACGCCGGAAGAATACGGAATAAATGAAAATAATGAGATGTGGGAGCGAGCCGAACAAAAAATCAACCCTGTAATTCACTTTCATATCAGGAGAAATGTTAACCCTTCTTCTCCGTTTCCTCTGGGGTTCATGATTAATCACTCCCGCAGTAATATACTGCACGGGAGCGGCAGCGGTTCAACCGTTTCTCCAGCTGGCCGAGGTCACTGGTAGAAATACCATTACACCTGGGACAAAGGTGTTAGAAGCGACATGTACTATGCAGGAACAAGCCAGAGTCATACGTCTTTTTCTTTCATTTTACCGCAGCTTTTCTTTTTGTCTGAAAAATGCCAGGAGGAATTCCTACCTCTTCAGAAAGTGTGCCTTGAAGTTTTGCACTCAAAAAGGTATTTCAAGTATGAAATAATTTCTTTAGTTTTCATCAGCTGACACGAACTGCAAATTAATTCTCAAGGTGTCTTCCGTCCATCGTAATAAAACCTAAGGTGTGTGTGGGTGGAGGCGACAGTGTAGGACGGTTTATTTATGGTGGCTCGATACAGGAAAGAAGTCTATGATTTATCACCTTGAACAGCGACTGCAGACTTCAATGTATAAAGAACAGTTTTCTTTGTATATTTTTCCAATTGCTCTCAGAGCTGCAGAATAACAGAGCCGGGAACAACATGATAGAAATACAATATATCATACTGCGTGTCACATAAAAAAGAACATTGTTATGATGTAAATTTTAGTTGGAGTTTTAGTTTTACTAATTCAGCGAAAAGGGAGTTCTGAACATAAATCATTAGGTTATTTACTGCAAGTTTAAGTCAGTCAAAGCGCCATTATTATTACTATTATTTTACTAGCTTCAGGAACAGGCCCACCCCTTCCTCACTAACTCCATCACCTGTGTCTCGTTAACTCTCACACCTGTGCCTCCCTAATGCAATTACCTGTGAGTACACTCATGAGCCTGCCTAACCTCTTCTTTCCTCTTGGTCTCAGTTCTCAAAACCCTCCCCCCCAAACCCCATTCCTCTCCTCTCTCCTTTCTTAACACAGGAACCATTGGGTGATGCTGAATCAGAAAGCGTGTCAGGACGTGCCCCCACCCTGAGTCTCGACCCCATTAGACCCCCTCTCATCCCACCCAACCTCAACCTTTTAGCATCTTCCAAACAAACGTTTATACCGTACAATGGCAAATTTGTGAATATTTGTTTTAGGGAATATTCGCCACCTTTCATAATGATGTGCAATCTTCTTTATGGTAATGGTAGAAGCGATAAATTCCTCATTCTGTGCTCAAATTATCAACAAAGCTCGGGCGTACCAGGACGCATTGCACCAACTCTCTCCGCTTGCACTCAAACATCGGATGCCATTTGCTGCTCCTCGCATAATTGTGTGGCTAGTTTGCAACCCATGAAAAGAAAGATATTATTAATGCAAGCTGAAGTAGTTTTTCCAGGAAACCAACGACGTCAAAAGAAGGCCCTGGAAAAAAAACATATTTCGCAGGTTTTCATACTAAAAACTATCCCTTAAAAGCTGCTAAACTTGAGGCGAATGGTGCGTCATTCTCATCCTCCATCCTGATTAAAGGACGGTCCAGCAAGATTTTATTAATGTATTTTTCGGACTCGAGCTCAAAAGTTTCTCCATCCTCTGACAGGCCACACAACATGAGTGAGACGATGGAGACTCTGCACCTTTTCCTTTTGATCAGTGAGACGAGCAAACATTGGCAGAGTGGTGATTACACTGTGATGGAGAGCCTCTTGCAATGATGAATAGCCCTGCTGCATTCATCATGCTAATTTCAGCCGTCTGATGCTTCAGCGCCTGTAGCAGGGCCAGGAACCAAAATTTACTTTCTGACCCATCTGCTGGTGGCAGGTAAACTGACAAATAAACCATCCAAACATATCTTTATACAGGCCATTAAACCACCTCTCACGGAAACAGAAAAAACCAGAGTACGTTGTTTGTTCTGCTGAAAGCGTTTGAAACATCTGCTTCAGACTCTGAGATGGACTTTTTAATGTTGGAAAAGTCACAATCTTTTAGAGGGTCATAATATTGTCCGAACATAAACTCCACTGGTGCGAGCAGAGCAAACAGAGTGATTTCAGGCTGGCAGTAATTCAGAAATAAACAACCACCCAAACAGCCGGTGACCCCATTTTATGTTCTCACCAAAGCCAATTTTTGCCTGCATTTGGCGCTCAGTGGGCAATAATTTGGAATGGTGGCCAGAGCGCAGTGTTGCTGGAGGATCAAAGCTTCAAATCCCTCCTGGAAGAAACATTAAAGCAAATACATGAAACACTCTGTAACAGCAGTCAGTACAGCTAACGGGGATCCAAACCAGGGACATCCAGCAGACAGAGAATGAATGTTTGAAACAGATACTACAACAATTTAATCAACATGCAGGATGTGTAAACTCTCCCTTTTGTTCAAAAAGAGCTTTATTACACAGGTAAGTAACTTCCCTTTAGCAAATTCACAGTAAACAACCATGAAATCTGGCACTAATTAGGAAGAAAAAGAAAGTTGTGTTGAGCTAATGAGCAGGAATTTCCCTTACATTTCCATTTCTGACCAATTGCTCTTTGGGCAACGATAGCAAAGTGACACGCCTTACTGTTGCTATGCTAATAAAATACTGACGAAGCACATAATGCAGTTTACAGTTATAATGGTAGCTGATTTATCTCACAAAGAATGTGTTCTTGATTTCATGTAGAGGAAGATAAATGCAGTCCTCTTAAAACTAGCCGCCAACTGCAACAAAAACGTCGACTCATGCTAGCAGATGTTATCAACTGTAGCTAGCTAGCCTATCAAGCTTATGTACGCTTCATGAGTCGGTTAAAACTCCTTCTCTACTTGACTTTTTAATGTTTTAAAACAATTACCATAGAAAGGAGTCTTCTAAACCTGCACTTGAGGGTGGCAGACATGATGTCATGTTAAAGGAAGAAGCTAAAGCTAAAAAGAACTGTGTTGCAATGTGGTACTGAAAGACTGAAGCTAAAGCTAAGATGCCGGACAAAGTAGTCGAGATGGAATTAGAGAAACGTCGTTGCTCAAAGTTAATCCTTGTATTAAATGTATTATAAGGAAAATTTTAAGCTAAGACTTGGTTTATTTAAACATAATACCCGGTTTGGATGCCTAGCTTAAATAGCTTACTCGGTAAAGCAAGACAGATGTGTGTTTTGTTGTTCCAACAGAAGGGAATTTTTCACTTAAATCATTGCAAGAAAAATACTGTTAGGTTGAAGACTTATCAAAGTCTTTGGCTGATCATGGCTAATGTGTTTGGCAGCTATTGCTTAAGTGCAAACGTCCCAAAATTCCATTAAAGCCCGGACAAAGCAGCTAACATGAGCTTAACTTTTGAGCTTAGTTGTAGGGATGGGTGATGAATTTCGAATATTCAAATAGTCATTCATTTATAAAAAAAAATCAAAGAGTTCATGCGAATATTATCTCATCTTAAAAATATATCTTCCACTGTTGGCTGTAGCGCATCTGAAAGCTGTTTGCTAACCGCCATTAAATAACAAGAGAAGAAAACAGCATGAGCGCTAGGTGCCAGTAAAGCGGGTGAGATTGAGCGGCTGTGAGATTCTGTGTGGAACTCTTTAAAAAAAATGCAACGAAAATAAGGACAAGTGCAAACTTCCAGGTAACACTACTGCAGGTATATCATAAGTCTACAACAACTATACACAGTATGATTCTCACCGTAACAGAAATGATCCATGTCTGTGTACTATGTAGGGAAGATGCACAGTTTATTATAACTAGGGCTGTCAAAATAACGTAAATTTCGATTAATTAATTAATTACAGAAAAATTAGGTTTAAAAAAAATGTAGGCACTTTATTATACACCCGGACATCAGACCTCATATGTCACTGAGCATTCGTATACGGCAGCTTTGAAAACTTTGCAAAGCTTCGAGTTAAATCCCAATAGTTCCCAGTGAATATCGAAGAGTATTTTTGCTTGAAATGCCCATCCCTACTTGTTAGCATTTGTTATTTCGCTAAGCAGACATGCTAACACTTGTAGCTGATTTTAGGGCACACAAACATTATCCTTTAATCTTTTCCTTACATTTTTTGATCTTCTATTTCTATATTTTCTTGTACTGTATTAAGTCTGAACCCTTCACGGTTCACATAACAAAAAATAACAAGGGACTACCAATGATCTTCCACAGAAGGACAGCTTGCACTCCAACAGAGAAATATTAATGCAGAGAGAGAAAGGTTTGCATCAAAGCCGACCTGCACAGCACCCTGAGCACTTAACAGTCCAAACTAAAATGCACAGCCAGCTGTTTCTAACCTTTTTCAACAACCATCATTTTATTTAAACGTACTCTCTCGATTTCAGGTCAGGTAAAAACCTCTGATTTAAAGAGCAAAAGTGAGAGAGAGAGTTTGATTTGACATAAACTATTCAGTTATTCATCCTATGCTCCGTTCTGAGAAAACAACAGTGTAAATATTGTACGACAGCTCGACAAACAAGGCTACATGGGATAGAAGACAAAGATAATAATGAAGTGCAGATATAAAGAGTGAGGTTTGAAAGGATTCTGCTGCTTTTATAAACAATTTAGAGCAGGCGTGCAGCGCTTCACTGACGCATGAATTTAGATAACAAACCACCTGAGAGTTAAAAAACAACGTCCAACTAGCAGCAAAAGAAACAGCCTGGTAATGAGATATCACACTTTCCTTAACTGTTAAAAAGCAAACATAATAAAAAGAATAATCAGCAGCAGCCTTGTAATGAGATGACACACACACCGAATAGTTGAGAGGCAACAACAAAGATTTTCTCTGTGTTTCCTCTAATCAGTTACACAACATACCGACAGAATAATGTTTGCTTTTTGTGCTGCCAACCTCAGAGCAATGAAATAAAGCCAGCACATCCACTGGCAGTAATACAGTTGGAAAATGTACAGATTCCCATTTCACAACTTGTTAGTCTGCGGTAAATTGTTTTCATGCTTGGCAAGCGGCCTGAACCATTACATCGCAAGTGGGAGAAAGCACTCAGACCAGTATTAGTGCAACAGAAAAGAGGCTTACCTGTAGTGGACAGCAGGGAGATCAGGTGCAGCAGCATGGAAAAGAAACAGAGAGATAATTGTGTTAGCTTGGATTACACTCTTATACCCAGCTGAGAATATAAGACACACACAGTAGGATCATAACAAGTCAGATCACACTGTAATTACAAATCTATCTGGGAATCAATAATTGACAACAAAGCTTTGCTAGCTTTGGCGTTAGCTTAAATTTCAGGGATGCATTCTGCTACATTTGCTCGGTAATTGCTCCCAGTGAATGTTGCATAACTGGCCTGGAGGTTAATTGTGTATTCAATGATATCATAAGCATTAGAGGTTGATTGATGCCTCGTTTTTTCTGTTAAAAGCCCCCCGAGGAAGCTTTAACTACACCCATAATATGAACAAAGAAATGCCCAAACCATGTCTATGAATTTTTCTAATTAAAGTGGTAATGATTTTTAAAGACTGGCACGCATGGAGGAGAATTCCAAGAAGGACATTTCCGACAATACATTTTTAGTACAATACACTCTGGGGTTTCTCTTAGGATGCTACAGGGACGATGGATATGAGCAGGGCCGTAGAAAGGATTTTAGAAACACTGGGGTCCAAGTCGGCCACCCAACCCCACCCAGACTATTTTATATTTTTCAACTATTTGGATTGTTTGGGTATATTCTTTATTTAGTTTACTGTTCTATTATCTTAAAATGCATATTAAAGCATAACTTAACAAAAGGCTAGATTACCATCTCAGCAATGTCGGCTAACGCCTCAGGGCACCAGACTCTCAGGGTCCCAAAAGGCCACTGATTCACTTTATTAAGTTGCAATTTATTTGTTGTAATACGACTAAAGAGTGATTAATACAAAGTAAATCTTTAAAGAGCCTTAAAGCCCTGAAGTATAGCTGCAAGTGGACATTACAGCAAAAAGACAAGTTGAACTGATTAGCCACTGTAAGCTACGAGTCTTACCAGACCAAGTAAGGCTGTAGTTGCGAAATCAGCTTGTATTAAAGGATGGGTTTTACATATTCAGCGTATTATGTTACTTTGTTTTTGTAAGGGTAACGACTGTATTCTGACTTGTAAAGCGGCTCGGCAAAATAATCTCTCTTTAAAAGCATGGGGGGTTTAAAGGGGGCCCACGCATCACTTTTTGCCCCAGAGGCCTGCTAGAGGATTAATCCGGCCCTGTTTAATGCCAAGAGTAATACTCTACTGGGGAAATACTTGATATATTTCTTGTTTACTGACCTAAAAGTAGTCAAATTTAGGTATTCAAAAATGGTCTACAGAATAGTGGAAATAATTTATAAAAGATCCATGAAGTGGTGTATGTACTCCCACCTTGGTGCTAAGAAATAAAAGTAGCTACAGCTCTGAGTGCGTGTCATGATGCACAACAAGGACGGGTTTAATTTTTGGTTTACATTCTGCTGAGAAATTATTATTTTAGCAGAAAAAAATTCAGTGTTTATTCAGTTTGTTGACACTTTTTTGGGGGGAAGTCCTGGAACCACATCTGAGTATTTTTTTAAAAAGCATAAAAAGGCTAATTTTACTTGATTTAAAAGCAACTAAAAGAAAGTGTCAGGCCTGTTTCCTGTATAGCTCGTTGCTTAGGGCTGAAATGCAGTACTTGCAGCCCTTAGATGTCCAAGGCTACATGCAGCGCTGTATGGGCAGAAGCAGCTCAGAGGGCAGTCATCCCTCCATCAACTCTCCGCCTTATGTAACTCACCACCCACTGAAATAAAAGGACGCCTGCGTGTCAATCAAACGGTCAGATGATGTGGGGGAGTAAGAGAAAAATGTGCTACAGAGACAGAAACACCGTCGAGGTTCATTAACACTCCTTGTACTGACACCTTTTAGAGTAAAATCATTATTCAGAGGAATAAAATGGAAGGGTAAAATAACACACCATAAAAACAGGGCTTTAAAGTGACGACATCACAGCGTGGCAGCTCAGGTGGTAGGCCAATTTTCTGTACGTGTGGCTTTAAAATAGATCTAACAACCGCAAATTTCAGCTTTCAGAGCAGCATGAAGGAAGCAAGTTTCAAAAAGGTCAAATAGTTTCATGTTGTTAAGAAATAAGCCTCAGATATCTTTAATCATGACTCTTGAAGGTGTAGAGAAGTTCGAACACCTGAGGTCATCAGCGCAGCTTCAAATCGCAAAATTCACATTGTTTCTACCGACCTTTAATCAGATCAGAAAAGGTCTCACGCTTAACACGGCTGTTCATGACTTGAACTGCTTTTCCACCCCTTTGAAATGACAACATATGCTTGCATTCATGTATTTTCTCTGCCAAAGTGGCAAGAAGTGTGTCGTTCTGATTCAACGCTGGTTGTTTTTGTTGCCAGGAGATATTTTTATGCAAAACTATTTACAGCCATAAGTTAATTAGCAGCAAAACTTGAAGCACGTACAGAATGAAAATGTTGCTTTGACTATAAATACCTCGCTGGTATATTCAGTCTTCAACAAAACACGCTTGCTGAAGTAATTTGATGTATTTTTAGGATATGGGACAAATTCACCGGGGCTATACTCAGACTGGTGGCCCAAATTCAGTTTGTGGCACATGCAGATTGATCTGATTCATCAATGTTTTTTCACCCACAAATGTGGCAATGTAAAATATTTTTAACATCCATGAATTAATCATAAAGAATCCATTCCAAAACAGGCATGAGTACAAGTTCTGCACCATTGCTTCAAATTATATGGTGTTTATATTTGTGATTTATGTTGGAGTCCTGAAGTCATTTGTTGATGCCCAGTTAGCACAATAAACTAATTTCAGTGGATTTGCCGCAAGAAATCAACCTGCTAGTGGGAGCAAAGTAAATCAATATTCTGTTCCATTGACCGACAGCAAACAATCTAAACTGTGCTGATCTCTGCAAGAAATAAGAGCCACACAATCCAAGGATGGACGGATGGATGGACGGCCTTCATTCACTCATCGTAATTCCTCTTGTGGTGTTTTTTAAGCTGGTTGAACAAATTAGTTGTGTTGCTTTGCGGCACAGACTCAGGTTTCATGACCTCTTTGCTGATTATTTTTTCTTCTTAACATCACTCGCCCTAAACCTGAAATACCTCTTGTCCTCACCGTGACTTGTCTCTTCCTGTAGCGTTCAAAGCGCGACTGAGCGTTAGCCGCCTACTCGACACGTTTGCACAAACAACACTTCAAAGATGTGACAGATGAGTTTATTTTGAGGTCGTAATGAAAAACAACAAAGAGGCGTTCACGAGGTTAGCTACGTATTCTCTTCCCACTTTCAACAGCTGCTGTAACCACCACAACCACAGACACATTCAGCTGAAAGTACCCAGTTAAAATGGTCACTCATTGAACCGAAACACCTGTCTCTGTTGTTTACTCCTCTTAACTGCCTCTGCAGGGTAGTCGCTCATGTCGTGACATGCCAGATATGAAGGAGAGTTTTCTACGGGTGGAGCACACATTCTAAAGTCAATATTGCCGTCAATCAATTATTGAATCGTGGAAAGCCAAATTTGTGATCGGGATTAAAATTGGATTAATTGTACAGCCCTAGATGGATGGATGGATAGATTTGTGATAGACTAGCATTAGCATGTTGGCTAGAAGGTTGGTGGTTAGCTCGCTACCTGTCCTAGCAGTGCGAGTCACGTCCCAAATGTTACAGCTCTCTTATCGCGCTCCCTTTGTTGTGAGTTAAACAGAAGATCCACCGGGGCTCAACACGGTTGTGTTTTCATGATCAGTAATGTTTCCCTTCGTGTCAGATTTTGTTGGAGCGTGGCTGATGCTTCCAAACAACCACGTCTGCCACCATTGCTGTAGATCTGTACTGCTAGATTCTGATAGACAACACTCTCCTTATATTAAGCTGTAGATTGTCCATCCAAGCACAGTTAAAGACAAACTATCAGTGCCATTGTAAACTGAGCTTCTACATCACCATCATCTACACCTTTTAAGCGCTTCAGGATTGTTTGACCGCCAGAAGAACTTTTACCTCTCAAGAAAGTCCCAAAGAGATGTTTATCCGTTCACCTCTGTAATATTCATCTGCTCTGAATCTTAATGAGAACTTTGACTGAAAAGGGTAAAGAGAGCACAATGGAAGGGAAAAAGAGTTTGTCCGTGTCAGGCCTCGAATTTCCTGGTGCAACAGAGCTGATGTGAACAGACGTTAACCTGGATGTCAGATTGTCAGAGTGAAGCACGTAGAAAATCCCTCCCGCTATGTTCCTGCGTCCAATTATCTCCCAGAAAAAATGACATTTACTCGACTCCCCGCGGATGCAGAAAGTACCCAAGGAGACAGGCCTGAGAGGAGACATGAATACTAAGTACAAATGGAAACAGAGGAAGCGCCTTAATAAATCAGCCGAAGGTCAAAGATTTGCTTGTAGAAAAATGTGGTTTAGGAGGTCAGCTGAACCGAGACACGACTGCGGGAAGAGTTAAATGTGTAGAAACCTGTCGGAGTTAGGAGGTAAAAGGTTACTACCTTTCTGAGAAGATTTTTCCATCTTAAACCAGCCAATGAGCTTTAAAATATTCGACTCTTTGTTCTACATAATAGAAACTGAACCGAAGAGAGGCAGGAAGGAGGAAATGACAAATTTTAGCTTTGATGTTTTCCGTGGAGAATCGCGAGGACAGAATATTTCTGCTCAGGCCGAAGGTCAGCCGTGTTTGAACAAGTCCGAGAGCAAGATTTGGAAAGTTTGCTGAACAAAGTGAGACTTCAGCATTGAATTACTCTGTGCTGAGTCAGACACATAAAGTAGATAAAAAGGAAGAAAAGAAAATACAGCTGGATTCTAAATGTAGTAAAAATCATTATCCAGACTGTTGACCTCCCCAAACTTCTAGCCTTGACTGTCAGTATTTGGTTAGGAAAAGAAAAAAAGAGTTGCAGGACTTTTACAGTTACAGATTGGGCCTCAAGGTCAGTGTCAACAATTACACTTCTATAGCGTTTGAAAATTGATCTAAATGTTCCTTAAGTGAGAACAGAACAAAATGCGGTGCATACATTGCCTGCCACTGACTCCTCCTCTCACACTACAACAGTTTCACTTTAAGGGAAAATTGCTATCAGTTCTTGCGCCATCACAGGGTCCAAATTTCAGTTTGTTAACAACTTTGAAGTAAGGCCAAACATCTGCAACACTGGTGATATTCCCATCAGCCTCAGCTGTACTAATAACTGGTACAGATAAACTGGCTAGCATAGAGCTAATTGACTAACCAACTGCACTGAAATGTGTTTCACCCTTCACCAGTTTGAATAAAAAGGGAATTAAATTGGGGGTATTAAATATCCAGGACAACAGCAAGGTATGTTGCCAGGAAAATCAGGAGAGTTAGCAGGCGTGTAAAGCTAACTAGCTAGCTAGCTTGTCGATGCTGCCCTCCTGGGTAACCGGCAGAGTTTACAGTCACAGTGGATGGACAAAAACTGACAGGGAAATAGTTTCATTAAAATAAAAATAGAAATTAATAAATGCCCCAAAGTGCAGCATGACTCATCAACTTTTTTTTAATGTTTTCCAATTAAAGACAAACTCTAAACTCCTCCATTAAAAACACCAATAAAACTAAATGAGGCTAATGCTACAAAATACCCATAACACTTATTTTTTACGATCGTTGGCAAAGTGCAAATGGAAGATGTGATAAATATATCTTCACTTTACATATTGAAACTTAAATGCTTATAAAAATGTTTGGATGCTAACATGCTATCTGCTAGACATCAGCATGTTAGCCTAGTCATTGTTAGCATGTTTGACTCCTAGCATGAGCATTCAGCTAGAACCAACGCTGCACCGCAGAGCTGATAGCATGGCTGTACACTTTTAGCGTTGTTTCATGTCTGCTTAGCCACTCAAATGACACAAACCATCTATGCTGTTAACGTTAGAACTTTATTTCATATACAGCACCTGCTTTTTGGTGTACAGCTCTCACAAAATCGACTTAAAAACTAGGTTTTTTTTCAACTTAACAGATTTTTTTTAACAACTATCACCTTAAAATGTCTAAAAATAACCCTTAAATTAATCATAACTTTATTCTTGACCTTCAAAACAGCAGTCGAACCTCAAGGTCCTTGCAGCAGCTGTTCTGGAACGTTCTGTCTCCATTTCTCTCCATCAGTCTGGATGAAGTTTGCTCTGTGTTGAGCCACTGAGAGTTTCAAATCACCATCTTATACATAATTTACCTTAAGGTGAGTGTTTTATAAATAATTCTAATTATTTATGAGAACAATTAATCATATCAAAAGACTGATTAATACATGTGTTGGTATTTCTGAGATATTTTGGCTGTTTGCTGTCGTCACATTTGCGCACTCGCCACCTGTTCCCTGATTTTGGATCATGTAACTGACCAGGGAGCTTCATCTATCGCCAAACATTTCCCTCCCTCTCGCTGCTGTGATTCTCTAATAAAAGCCAAAATAAAAAATCACAACATGAGTGTAATGTGTGATAAAGTGCCCCTGTGAAAGCAGGTACAAAGCTGAATTTGTCGATTAAACCCGGAGCTCCCCCGGAGTGTGATAAGCACCAGAACTGCTGCCAGACAATCCTCCTCTGTTCTGTAGGTAGTGTGTCTGTGTCTGTGTCTCCCCTGTGGCTTTCTGTGTGCCGTTGTGTCTTTTTTTAACACCAAAAGAATGACAGTGACCTTACCAAACCATACAAGCTGACAACATGATTTATATTCGAATGCTGGTGAGTGAATTTGGCAGATTATCGCCTTAAAATACCTCCTGACAACCTCCAGTGTTGGGTCGAGTACTGGAGTCAGAACGGTAACAAAGTCAACAGCTTCTCTTTGAAATCCACAGAGTGCAAAGTTAGCAAGACATTCATTCATTTATTCGTTTAAAAAAATTTACATATTAAGCAGCCAACGACTTAAAAACTATCTAAGCTATTCATTTCTAAGGAAGCCCTAAGTGGACATGCATCCACACATTTTATTTACTTTAATTTCAGTTGTTTGGAGATCTCGACTTATTTATCTCGTTATAACGGGATATCAAAGCTGGTTTTCCCATTATAACAGATTCATTACTACTATATTTTAGCAGCTGCAGCAGTACTCTCACTGTACAACGACTAATGATATTTAAAGAACATTGCTGACCTCAAGGGGTTTAATATTTGGTGACATAAGTGACGTCACACGCTAGAGAAAATATAGATGATTGGTCAAAATTGCTAGGTCGAGGAAAAGTTGCTGCAATTGGTAGAATATGTTTGCAGGAACGCAAATTTGCAACTTCTTGGAGGGACTGATTACTATTAATAACAGGAGACGTGCATAGATAAACCCTAATGTCAGATATGTTCTGTAATCTTATATCCGTAAATTATATATATTCACTCTGGATTTGTTTAGAAAGTGATCAGAAAAGATTCAATTGTGACATGACAAAATTTGTCAGATTAAAAGTCTCATTAAAGTTGTAATCTCGAAGATCTCAGTTTTGCTCTCTTTGGCGGCACCTATGGCGGCAAATGGTTATTGCAGGAGCACACTTCCCAGATATCCAGACAGTGCTGCATGTGTGACGTCCACGGTTGGCTCCGGTTGTAACTCTTGATTTTCCTGGCTGACGGTCGCTTTCCTTTTTAGACTGTTTGCTTCATCTGAGCGTCCAATTTGTTTCTTTTTCTTTGGATTTTCACTTCTTGTTGAAGTTGTATCTGTAGTCATCGATCTTTTCTTTGTTTGTTCAGCCATAGTAGATTACTGTTTACTCGCAACACTTGCAGGGACCAGAAAAGCAGCCGCTTAGCTCCGCCTACCCTCTCTGGCAGACCAACCACTGCTGGCTGATGGGAAACGCGTCACTAACTGGGCGCCGCTTGTGATTTTTTCCGCGAAAGTCGCACCAGACAGCCAGTCTGTAAAACTGCAAATACAAAGGCTCTCATCAGTGGGCCATAGGCTCAATCACCATTGTGTTACCTCATTCGGCGATAGATAGAGACTTAACAAACATTTATTGACATGAAAATCTTTGAGATAATAACTAAAACCAAAGTTCCTCTGACTGTAACCTCACTCATTCTTGTTAACGTGGTTTTATGTAACCACTTCATTCTTTCTGTACATCACATTCCAAAGGTCACTTCTTCGCACGAGTCACACCTGCTGACATTTTCTCTTCACACTTCCACCTCCAGCTTCACCTTTTGCCTCATGTTTCTGACGTAAAGCTTCTCATGTGTTCAGCGCTGAAACCCATCTGCTCTGCGCTGCTGCAGCGGACACGTGCGATCGCTGCCTGTTGCCCAAAGGAAGTAATGTCACACTCGATCACATGGGACATTGATCACCGCTGTTGTTGGGTCAATGATGCAGTCCACATAAAGTCTGCGGGGAAGGGTTGACTATCAGCATGTCTGTGTTTATTTCATCCAGACGTGCTATTATCTGTTTATCGACCGTGCGTTAAAATCTACCCTTGATATTGCAGTGCTTGCACCAAAATGTGGCACTAAAACTGCATCAGTGTTGCAGCAGTGCTCTAATTTAACTACAGCACTTACATGTCTTTCTACTGTCTCGCTATACTCCAAAATTTCCCACAATTATGTTGGCTTTTCATGCATTATAACTAATCCCATCTGCTCTGCTCTGCGCTGCGCTGATTCAAGCCAGCTCCGTGATTGCACCACCCAGTAAACACTGCAGCCCTTCACTTGAATCCAGATCAAGAGAGGAAATATTGACCTTCGATAATTCAAAGTAATGCACGGATCAATCCACGCTGCAGGGTGAGACAATGACTGAAAGGAGAGGAGAAATGTAGAAGACATTAGTATAAAATGAAGGGAGAAGAAAAAAAGAGGGATAAAAATCTGAAATATGACACAGATGTAGCAGAAAGTTCATGTTGCATGCTAGGCCTGTTGTTAAGCTCTGCGTTTGCTCTTCTTCCTCTCTTGTAAAGGTGGTCACATCTATATCCATGCTTAGGCCGCCATTTTGCTCACAGGAAGAAGAATGCAGCAACACGAGTTAGCTAGCTGTCTGGAGATATTTCACGCTTGTTATGTTGCTCTACAGCGAGCAATATCTGTAAAGCCAATCCATCCATGTCCACTTATCTGGGCCTCGGTCGCCGTGGCAGCAGGCTAAGCAAGGTCACCCAGACATCCCTCTCCCCAGCAATGTTTTCCAGCTCCTCATGGGGGATTCTAATGAGTTCCCCAGCCAGACGCGATATATAATCCTCTGGGTCTGCCCTGGGGTTTCCTCCCAGTTGGACGTGCCCGGAAAACCTGCACAGAGAGGCGCCCAGGAGGCATCCTAATCAGATGCCCGAACCACCTCAACTGGCTCCTTCCAGTGGGAAGGAGTAGCGGCTCTACTCCGAGCTCTCTCTGGAAAGCCAATGTTTAATGAACTGGTAAACTACCCGACTAAACCCTTAAACTCTAGTATAGGATTGGTAAGTGGTATTGGCCGATTAGCAAAGATAACTTTTATCATATCGTTACTTATAACAATCGGATTGGTGCGTCCCTACAGGACACAATGACTATCTTGAAGACGTTTCAGTGGATAAGTAAAAAGTTTGACTCGATGCAGGCACTACAGGAACAGTCAGAAGTTCACCAATGTTTTCAGGATAAATCCTTTAGATACCAAAATGTTTGGTCAATTTTCAAAGCAGTCCATCCAGTAGTTGTTGTGGTGTTTCATCCTTGAACAAAAAAATATTTCAACCCAAAAGAGCAATGCTGCTAGTGTGGATAAAAATAAAGAAAAACACATATTAACAAAAAAGCATTTGGGAAAAGTTAAAAGTCTTCAAAGAGGAGAAGAGCCATTACAAAACTGAAACACTTAAACGAAGCAATAACTTCACATACTTCTTTGTCCAACTCATGACATCCTGCTGGTTTTCCCTTTTAACTTCCTCCAACAATAAAGGTCAGGTGCCAGCTGACCTCCAACGAGGCCGTTCAAAGCTGAAGCCAGGAAGTGCACACAATACATCAACCCTGACCCCTCTCATCTAGACAAAAACTATCCTGAGGAATCCAGAAGTGGCTCGTTCCGCCCGGCACCACCCACCATCTCAACATCCTCTTCCCTCAGGGTGTCTGCATGCTCAGCCAGCCATCCTAATAAGTGAGAACTGGCCAAGGAGCTGTCCCCGGTGGGCGTCTTTCACTGTCTACTCCTGCATTATATGGGCTATGAGATCCTTTGTCCTTGTACTGTTTGTTTCAGTGAGTGCCGTCTCACTTCATTACAATGCAGCTATAAGTATCTAAGCTAGAATCTCTGCAGGGGGATAGAAGAAAAGAGCGTGGATAAGAATAATCCCTTTGAAGGCTCTAAATTGAACCGAGTCAAATTTCAATAGGAGTTTAAAGGGGACTTATTATGCTCATTTTCAACTCTATATTTTTATTCTGGGACTCAATATGAGTAGCTTTGCATCATTCACAGTTTTAAAAAATCCTTATTTATCTCATACTAGCCTTTTATCCAGCCCCTCAGTTCATCATCCATCTGAAACAAGCCGTTTTAGCTACTGCCTCTTTAAGGCCCCCCTCCCTGAAAGCCCACTTTCTTCCAGGCCAGAATTCCGGAATCCTGCTCCCGTTTCAAACGTTAACTGTAAACCTAAGTTGCATCATTTCTAGTTCTTAATTGCTAATGGCAACATTTTGAATCCATTTGTTCAAGCCAGAATCTCGAAGCAACAAATTACAGCCGTGCGTCTCTGATTGGTCAATATTACGCTTACTACCTGTGACATAACGGTAAATTTAGTCTTTTAATCACAAGTTGTAGTAGTACATAAAAACTGTTCTATACTATACATACTATAAATTTTCATAGGTTTAAATGGCAGAAATGCACTTAAATGCTAGTTTAAGTTACTAAATGTAACCCTAGTTCTATGAGTAATGTCGCCAAACCGTGTAGTATCTCCCTGTTGCATTGGTTATTTGTATGCTGGAGCACATTAAATGCCTACCACTACACAGTTAGGCTGTTTTTAGAGTAAGTGTAAACACATTTACCAAGAATTTCATAGTTTGATGGATTCTGGCTTTAAATAAATGCTTTCATGTGGCGCTAACGTCGTAAAATCTAAACTTTGTATACTTGGTTCCCAATTTTTTTAAAGTTTTGAGTCATCATTTTTACTCAAGTCTGACTTTGGCTGTGTTTATTGAAACACTATTTATAACGCAATGGGCACAATAGGTCCCATGTCACCATGTATGGTTGACTTTGATATAATTTGGGATGCTGCATTTTTGAGGCACTGTTTTGACTCTATTACAGTCTACAAGAAAGATGGGTTCCAATTATTTAGCCAACCATCATTGATACTGTATAAATGGGTTGGACAAAATAATAGAAATACCTGTCATTATGTGTGCCTGGTGCAGCTTTGTACCTAAAATTTAAATATTATATTGTTCTGTAAAGCTGATTGTTGTCAGCTGTTGTGTAAGGGTAAACTAGGAAATTAAAGCTTCAGATTTAAGCCCCTGGCTTAAGGCTTAATGAGAGCGCCATCTTTACCGTTTATGTCTTACAGATGGTTCATTACTTGCGTCATATATGGGAGATAGAAAATGGGAAAATGTTGGTTTAAAAGTCAAATTCTTTGTTAGCTTTGAATCACCTCAGTCGCTAATTGTCTTGCTCTGATTCTTTATCTCTGTCCACTAAGCTTTAACCTTTTAACTCCACCGGTGAGGTCTCTTTGCCTCCGGGCAGCTGCGCCTCCAACAAATGAGTTTCACTTAATGAGTCCTTCACCTAGATTCCTCTGATTCATGGACAAAACAATTAATATTCATAAAGTGTTCATAAATAGAGACTTGATTTTAAGTGTTCTGAACCGGCTGCAGCGGCCCCGTAATTACCCATAATTCATCATTTCTGCGACTTATTCCATTATGATGGCTGATCCCATGTGGTCGGGCGTGTGCTCAATCCGAGTCTGTAACAAGTGTGCTGTGGCACCGGCGGTATCCGTTCTGCAACGTTAATCGCAAAATCTACAGGGTTGTTTTTTTGACTTCAGCCAGTGTGGGATTTTGTGGAGGGGAAATCAATTTTGAGTTACACTGTGTTTGGAAATGAGCCCAGCCAGAGTTCCTATGTTCAACTTTAATTGCATGATGTAATAGTGAGTGATGAGCAGGGCTGTGCGCAGGGCAAGGGAGGGGAGTGTGTCTGTGTCGTCTTGTGCTTCTATCTTTGTGGGGACTTTTGTTTTAGACGTAGACAGAGAGAGTATATTTGGAGTATGAGGACGGCCTGTTTGTTTTTAGATCTAGTTTACAGGTCAAAGGTTCAGTATTCTGAGAAGTAGGTTTATGAAGGGTGGACTGATACTCACCACCCATCAGTATAGTAAATGTAAAGCTACAAACGGCAGCCGATTAGCTTAGCTTAGCATAGCAGTAAGACTGGAAATGGCGGGAAACAGCTAGCTTAGGTCTGTCCAATGACAACAAAGCTACAAGCCCCCTTAAATGTCACTTATGTGAAGTGTTCAGTCAATGAGCTGCGAGCACAGGAAGTCAATTCACACGGCCAGGAAGTAGTCTGGCACATAACCCTCTGGTACTTGTTTTTTATACATCTATCAAAGCTATCAGTTTCCCCTTCTTTCCTCTCTTAATGCTAAGCTAAGCCAAGCTAACTGGCTACTGTCTGTAATATATCAACTGTACAGATGTAAAATCCTTCTTCCCATCTAAAGCAGATTTAAATTTCAACACTGAATTTAAGCTAAATCTTGGAATGTAACATGTTGTAGCGAAGCTTACCGCGACAACTGAGATTGACTGTAGTTTTGTATTGTCTTGCTGTGTCGGCCATGTTGTTTGGGTACTTTCGTTACCTTCTGTGATTGCTCGTTTGTCAAAGCACTGTAAGCTCTTGTCTTTAAAGGTGCCAGATAAATAAAGTTAATGCTAAGTTATTATCACTGATCTGGTTGTTAGCATTGTACCAAACTATGGGGTACCGAGCTTGATGCTAGTTTTTAGCTAGCTGCTTTAGCCTTTTGGTTCAGCTAAAACTCAAGTGCTGATTGCCGCTCTGTGTTTGCGGCGGTATTTTTCTGTTACTTGTATTTCACTTACAAAATAATCTTTTTCTTACATTTGTTAGCTTAAACTGTAACAGAATCTGCTTCTAAACTCTGCTCCAGCCCCCAATTAAAGAAGCCAAAAGGCACCAAACAGTGGCATAGACACCCCGTCGCCAGCTAGTATTTTGGCAGTTTAATTGCCAAGTGATACTGACACACCAGCGCACAAGTAGAAATTATCACACCAACACACAAGTTTAAATCAGGCTTAACCCTCAGCATGTAAGCAAATAAGTATGTATCTGAAAATGTCTGTTTTTCTCCAAATTTGGAGTTGGATCCAGATTCTGTGTAGGATAGTGTATCAATGTATGATGAATGAAGAGCATAAGAACACACATGTATATGTGTGTGTGTACAGTGAAACACACAGCTGATATAATGTGGTTCTGGTAAGTTTAAACCCCCAGTTTGACCACAGGGATTAAACCTGTCCCGGCGCGTCTAGTGGGAGTTTATTCCCTAAAGCAGAGCGACAGATGATAACTGGAGATAACATTCATTTCCGTTTACTGCAGCAGCGGGGAAACCGAGCAGTCAGACATTGTTAAATGCTTTTTTACAATCAATTTAAAATCTGTCTTGGACTAATTGTTTTCCGTTTTTGTTCTGTAGCTCTAATTGCTGCAGGGAAAGTTTCTATGCACAAAGTTTCAGGCCCAAAAATACAGTTTGAGAGTCATTCAGCAGAGTTAAATGACGAAAGCAGCAGCAGCAGCAGCAGACGCTCTGCCAGCTTTGCCACCTCATTGCAAACTTTTGGAAGTCAACGGCGAAAGGGAAATGAGACTTTCTGATGTCAGCCACGACCCGGGTCATGTCTGAACCCAGTCAAGGGCTGGAATGGCCTCCTCCACAGGAACTAAACCGGGCCAGGAGGACTGGCTGCGACTCAAATTAAGACGCCATAACAGGGACATAAATTTAAAGACAATCTGCTGAGAACGGTTCAGAGAGGCGGACAGAGGAGCTGAATTTCATCCTCTTAGAGTCATAAATAGGCTTCCTGAGGCATTCTGCAAGGCTGAAACACGCCTCTGCTCTCCATAAACCACAATCAGATTAAAATTCTCGTTTTAAATAGAATAAAAAAGGAAATCTGAAAAGTTCTGAACGCTGTAAATCTGTCACACGAGTAGATTTCACTCAAATTAAATAAAAGGCGGTTTCACATCCTCGCAGCCCCGACCAGCTACGACTTCACTCCCACGCTCGGTGATGAAGGTGAATTTTCCCATAATTGCCCGGGATCTTACCACTGATTTGGTCGCCATGGCAACACAATTCAAATGTGCTGCAGACCAAGACAAACTCAGAGAAAAACAGACTTTGAACAAAGACCAGTCTTCTTTTAAAAAAACACATTAAATATTAGTTTCTTTCCAATTACCTCCATCCTTTAACTTCTTTAATTAGTTTTGTTAAATTGAATTCCACAACTCAGTAGAAATGCTCTGTGTGATAATTAAAGAATTTTATTTATTTCAGATCAATGATTCGCAACGAGACTAGATGCAACTGCCAAAAGAATCCCTCGACATCCGATCGTAAACATTCTAAAACTGCGCCATTCACATCAAAGCAACGCAAGGCAGCTGACCGTCTCCATAGCAACGACATACCCCACTACTACTGCGTCAATACTATAACATTAATTAATACTGTAACGTTAGAATTAGGCCTAGGTTACATGAATTAACTAGCTGGATTTCTGTTATCGTTATAAAAAGAAATGACAGTGACATGCTCGCAATGTAAGCTGTAACATTGATTAATAAATGTTGAAGACGAAGAGTTTGGACAGAGAGGATCTGGAGCCATCTTCCATCCAGAGACAGGGTGCCTACGCCAACTTAAACTGTTTCCTGATTGGCTGAAGTGAAATAGGTACATCATTCCGTTCTAAAACTGCATTTGGAAATTTGACAAGTCACATCTTTTGCAACTCCACACAGCAGCTTCCGACGCTCTGCAACTAACCAGTTCACACCGCTGCAATTTTCTCTGCAACATTCTAAAACTGTTTTGTTGCTTGCAAATCATTGATCCGAACTGGGCATAATTTTTTTCAGATTATAAAAAAGCTGGCGTTCAACCAAAAGTTTTTACCATGTTATACTATGATATTTTCTTTTTTTGCACCTTGAAATTCTCCGAAGTTGCAGCCCTAATTTAGAGGGATTCAATATTTTTGACTACTTCATTTCCATAAGTAGGGTGGACAAGATATTGGACTGATTTTCATTTTAGCCATGTGTCCATTAGGGCTGCACGATATATCGTTTATCAGTCACACTTATAATAATTATTTATTTATATAGCACTTTTTTAAACAAAGTTCCAAAGTGCTTGACAAAAAGATCAAAGGAAAGTGTATGAAAAAGACATTGCATTAGTTAGAGGACAGTTAAAGACAGAAGATAAATTAAGAATTCATGAAAGCCTTCCAGTAAAAGAAGGTTTGAGAGAGGATTTAAAGGAGCTAAAGTTGTGGCCTGTCTTATTGTGATTGGCAGAGACTTCCACAGTCGATGGGCCTCTGACTGCAAAAGCCCCGTCACCTTTGGTTACCAGTCGAGATTTTGGAACAACCAACAGAGCTGCATCCACCGAACGCCCAGGTACATAATGGGTCAAAAGATCTTTAATATATTTTGGGGCCAGGCCATTTAGAGCTTTAAAAGTATTTAATAAAATCTTAAAATCAATACCATAAAAAACGGGCAGCCAGTGAGGCTGGCAAGTAGTGGAGTGATGGAGCTCTGAGGCGCGAGAAAATAGAGCATGAGTAAGATTTTGCAAATCGCTGGGAGACGGGGATGATTGAATTTTTTTAATTTGTTTGAGACGATCAAAACAGGATTTTACAACATGGTTAACATGAGCGTCAAAACTGAGAAATATTACTCCTAGATTTGTGATGTGTGTATGTGCAGTAGTTGCTCGGTGCAAAACGAAAACGCGCCGCTTTCTTGATTTTCACGACTCACCTACAGAACAAGTTGGTCTGATTTTTTTTATGAGCACAGTGACCTGAACACTGTGCATGCAGAGTCTGTATGTTTGATTGATGGTTTACGGATAAAATAGATCAAAGAAACCTGTTAAATAATAAAACCGGTACAAACAACTGAATATAAATGTCTCATGTGTGTGGGCTGAAAATGTGTCAGCATGTCAGCGTATATAAAGCATAGATTTCACAGTTTCACACAAATAAACCAATAAACAAACCAATCAATAAAACACCACGAACACCCGACTATTCAGCAGCTTCTCTTTTCAAACCACCGGCGATCATTTGTTTGATTTTTCCACCTCGCTTTCATTGATTTGCCCAAAGACCTGAACAAACAGGCTGTAAAGTGGACAAACAGCGAGCGCCTGCAGAAGCTCCCCCTCAGGCTACTCTGCCGGTCAGTGTGTGATGTGCGCCTGTCAATTACACAAACACACACAGTTACAGCAACCTGTAAAAGAGATGCACGCGGGGTTAAAATGACTGCTGCTGCATGTGATCACGCCATGCAGCTGCCCAACATGAGAGCTGCTGGTGTGTAAAGGATGCTTCTGCAGGGCTCGGCGTTAGCGATCGTTTGCTTGCTCAGCGAAGTTTGTGAACGTGTCGTGTTGGAGCTGTGACTTCCTGACTGACTGACTGAAGCTTTATATCCATCCTGCAGATTTAAGGTCACGGCCTATTGATCTTTAAAGAGCACACTTTGATTGGCTCTGACTTACTGTTTGACTTTTTGATGACAGAGGCTGCACGTCGAGATGCATCACAGAGTGACAGTCTGAGGCCTGCGTGACCTTTGTGGTAAAGTGTGTGATCCACTTATTCTGGGTTATTTTGGAGCTCTTATATAATTTATGTTGTTGCATTTCATAACAGCCACATACATTGAGCTCTTTTGCTCACGTATTCGTCTGAAAACAAATAAAACATGTTGAAACGACAGCCTTTTTCTCACGCCAAAGTCGTCAAACACGGCAGCTTGGTACATGGCCCAAAGCTTCAAAATATGAAACTGTAGGGTTCTCTGTAGCACAATTTGTGGATGCTATTCTCTAGCTAATTGTTTCAGTTGGGTGTTGAAGTCCGGTGACGTAGAACGAAGAGCGGGAAAGTCTTATTAGGGTGGTGGTCAGGGGTGTTGGATGGGTCGAACAAACACGAAACTTTCATCCTGGAGATGGAGGTTTGATTGAAGTCTGTTTGGATTTGAAGTTACGAAATTATTTATAGATATAATCTCAAAGATTTTCATTAAAATAAATGTCTGTTAAGTCACTATCTATAGCCGAATGAGGCAACACAATGGTGGAAAAGAATCACAAGCAGCGCCCAGTTACTGACACGTTTTCCATCAGCCAGCAGTGGTTGGTCTGCCAGAGAGGGTAGGCGGAGCTAAGCGGCTGCTTTTCCGCTCTCTGCAAGTGTTGCGAGTAAACAGTAATCTACTATGGCTGAACAAACAAAGAAAAGATGGATGACTACAGATACAACTTCAACAAGAAGTGAAAATCCAAAGAAAAAGAAACAAACTCGACGCTCAGATGAAGCAAACAGTCTGAAAAGGAAAGCGACCGTCAGCCAGGAAAATCAAGAGTTACAACCGGAGCCAACCGTGGACGTCACACATGCAACACTGTCTGGATATCTGGGAAGTGTGCTCCCGCAGTTACCGTTTATCGCCACAGGTGTCGCCAAAGAGAACGAAACGGAGATCTTCGAGATTCTAACTTTAAACAGAAAAAATATATTTTCTCAAAAACTAACAAAGAAGTTTTGATGCCTAAACATGAACAAACTCGACTGTTTTAGAACATTAAAACCACGTGGTGATTACTGTTGGACGTCCAAAAGTCATAAAATGTGAAACACAACAGTGGTGCCTAAATCGTCATATTTTAAGCTGCCAATTTTGATGATTTGGGAGTTGTTGATGCAGAAAGCTAACCTTTTTCTTTACAGCTTATCCTGTTCAGGGTCGCAGGGGGCTGGTGTCAATCCCAGCTGTCATTCGGCCACAACTGATCGCCAGTCAATCACCAGGACACGTAGAGACAGACAACCTTTAACATTTACTCCTATGGGCATTTTTAGAGTCACCATTAAACCTAACGAGCATGTCTTTGGACTGTGGGAAGACGCTGGAGTACACTGAGGGAAGCCGCGCATGCACGGGGAGAACAGGGGACAACCAGGCCTCTGTGAGGCGACTGCATTAATTACCGCAGCACCATGCAGCCTCAACCTTCAATTTCACACCATCTCTTGCTTTTTTAGTGCCGAGTGATTCAACACTTGTTAATTGAGGAGCCAATAAAGTTTGGGAAGTGTCCTCTCATGGAGTGTTGCTTTACTTCTTACGCTCTATAATCAAATTAAAAACAGTGAGCCCTGATAAGCTCAGACTTAATTAAAAAGCCATCAGGAGCTGCAAACCGTCAGCTGCCGACGTGAAGCTGACAGGAAGTGTCTGATCTGTAGCTAATTGTGACAGAAGTAGAGAAGCTGAGTGTTTATAATGGCCGACCTGCTGACAACATGTTAAAACTCAACCTGATCATCAAATCTATTTATTTTGCGAGGACAGAAAAAGCATCTCATCATTGATCCAAAGAACGACAGAACAGCACCAACAAGGCTTTTGTTGGCAGGTTGCCGGGTTAACCACAGATATGTGCTGAAATTGACCTCTTCCCTTTCAACATAATTGTTTTTGCCTTCTCGTCACACTGGGTCCTTCATGAGGGTAATCGTTCCATTATGGCAGAATCCATTCTGCACCTCGGCAGGCTCATTCAACAGGGCGCGCTGGCCTCTCGAGGAGTCGCTCGATTTGTCAATTCAGCTACCTGCGTCTCTCTCCGCCTCGCTCTCTAATTCCCACCTTCTCCTTGCTCTGTCGTTTCCTTTCATCTTCTGAGTGCCTTGGCTGTTTTTCTTATCAAGAGAAAGGCAGAAATGAGCCTTTTCTTTCCCTGTAAGTGGACTTATTATGATAATGGGTTGTGGGCTTTTGCAGGAGCATCCAACATCGCACCATATCAGGGGAGGCAGAGGGGGAGCCAAACAGGAAGCACACATAAGATTACAGCATACCTTTTTTTTCTCTTTACCTTAAAGAGGGGCTGTTTCATATTTTAAGACTTATACATAAAGTTACAATGTTGGATGTTCAGACTAAACATGGGTGAAGTTTCAGATCTGTAGGTAAAGGTATGTCAGAGTAATCCCCGGCTTCTCAGCTCAGCCTGCAGGCTGCTGTGAACGTCCGGTTTCACACCGTTTTTTTCTACATGCTGCACTTTGTGACATCACAAGGCTCCGGAGAGCTGGCCAATCAGAAAAAAGCTGGCTTGTAGAGGCTTGTAGGTTTCTTAAAGGGACAGAGCTGACTGAGTGGTTTCAGGCAGAGGCTCTGTGAGGGCCTGCACAGAGCACCAATGTGAGTTTTTTTAAACTGTAAATTATGCTAAGCTAAATTAGCATAATACCCCCCCTTTAAATTATTTTTTTTCTAATTATTTCATATATATCGTTCATATACAGTGTCTTTTAGTCCTCCATTCTGGTGGCATTCTGTTACAGTGTTGTGTGTGTGGTACCCCTTGAAGTGGCCCCCTGTTTGCTCTGTCCATTAAGTCTTTATAACACTAAATCTTCCAACTTACTTAGCTAATAACTGATTCAGTTATATAAGTAGCAGAGTACATCTGGGATAGAGCTGTGTCCTGCTTTTAATTCACGCAGGCGGGACTTTTTCTTCTGTATTTACAACTTTATTAACCAAATAAGCTTAAAGACCCTACAAAAAGTCGAGTTGCAAAGTTGGGTCATAATTCTCTTTGGGACTTCTTTCCATTGCACATCGTCATCTTGATCTATTACTTACTTTAAAGCTGTCGTGAGTGCTTCTTAAATGCCGCAGAGTGGATCATTCAGATTTAAAGTTGGGTCCTAATTGGTTAATATGCCGCAGAGCTGCCTGTGATTGTTCCCACCAGCTGGATGATTGTGGTTTAAAATCCACCTTCTGTGCCTAAAATTCGTCTCCGTGGTTAAAACTAATTAAGCAATTAAAGTTAAAGACATCGCGGGAGTTTGTGACAAAGATGTTCGACAATTAAGCAGCTGCAAAAAGTATCAGGTCAAAAGCTTGTTTTGTTTTTTAGGTTCTTTCTCTTCTTGTGAATACCGACCACATCTGTTAAATGTTTGTCACAAAAAGTTTCACCATGAGAATTGGATAATCTGAAACCACTACAGTTAAGGTGGGGCTTAAAAATACTTTGGAAAAGTTAAGATTGTTGTCTTCATTAGAGAAATGAACAACAAGCTCTGATGTCGAAGTTACACGCTTTGTTTGAGGTATAATTTACCCAGCTGCTACTTAACCCAATCATTTAATTGTGAAATATAAGTGGTTTTAAATGCGGGGTCATTTCTGCCTTTATAGACAGAGAGAGAGAACAGTGGATAGACTTGGACACGGGGGAAGTGGGGATGACACACACACCAAATTTGAAGTGGATTCGGTGGAGGAGGAGTTCATCCAAGCTTAACCCCTTAAAATGGCCAAAATTCGCCATTTTTTCATATTCATCATAAAATTGTGGACTTCCTGTTGGGTTTTAGGTATGGGTGCAAGAGGCTTTTTTGTAGGGATGGACATGGTTAATATACATACCAAATGTCATGCACCTAGGTGAAAGTGACCTCTATGGGGACCCCGTTTGGCACTTTACTGTGCCCATGTCAGAGACCCCTAAAATATCACATTTTTCGCCACTTCTGATGTGCCTGCGCAGTTTAATTCGTTTTGAAGCATGGTAAGGCCCTCAAAACTGCAGTCAAATAATAATAATAATCCTTGCAAACACCCGTCGGTGCTCGGGCCCTAATTAAAAGTGTGTTCTGCCTTTAAACTGTCCTGGTTCAGCTATGAGGTAAATGCTTTGGCGATAGCAGGAGATTCCTCTTCAGCTGCATAAGCACGGCTGTCCTCTCACGAGGGAGGAAATCTGAGCTCCCGCAGGAACCGATGCAGCACAAAACATGTTATCATGTAAAAAAAAAAAAAAAAAAGCTGTTTTCCTTTTTGACTCTTGAATTGCAAATTTCCTCTTTAGAAAAAGCTGTAATTTCCCTTGTTAGAATGACTCACCAAATCAGACGCTCTACTGATTGCCAACTGCATGTTGTGAGAAAAGATTGGGCCTCTCCACTGTCATCTTGGTCTTTTTCTGTATTTCTACTTGCATGTGTTCTGTGACCTCTGAGTGGAAAAATAGAGGAAGCAAACCAGCAAATAAACAGTGTCGAAATATATGGTTGAAAATATATAAATATATATATAATATAAATATAAATGTATATGTCATTTAACAGTTTTTCATGATAGATTTTACAATTGTTCTAAAAGTTTGACAAAAGTTTAAGTGAGGGTCTGTGCAGGGTCTAAAGCAGCAGGATGGATCAAATGTTTTGTGCTGGAATAATTAGCCAGTGGTGCATTTTTATTGTACAACAATGTAACATATAATGCCATTCAAACTTCAGCAATCAGAAGCAAAGACAATCCGCTGGAAGGTATGAGCAATATTTATGAAACAATTCAGCTCCTGTACAGCCGGAAATAAATATCTAAGGCTGTTCGAGATGACTTAATCGGGCATCAGCGCAGAATTGCAAGTCCTGTGCAACTACATGTTTGACAGATTGGGTCCTTTAGGGCCGCGGAGCACAATGACAGCCAGTCAATATAAGACCAGCAGGGAAATTATAGCAGGGGTACGACTGAGGGCAGCGGGGTCCATTACCATTACCTTAACAAATGTCCACTTCTTCCTCATCATTCACTGTTACGCACTGAAAGCACCTTTTTCTCCTCTGTAAACGTCCGGATGCACGACCACAGGCAGATGCGCATATTCGTATGCCGGCAGCACAGATTAAAAGCAGCTCTGTATCCCAGGGATGGATTCCTCTTAAACGTTTCATACGCACTTCCAGGCAGATGCTCACATTCGTACTCAACCACTACAAATAAAAAGCAGCTCCCGGTGTTCCCATGAAGTGTGTACATCAGGATGGATTCCTCTGTAAATTTAACAAGCAGATGCACACATGCAGATAAAAAGCAGCTCTCTGTTCCCACGAAGCGCCGACTGATTCCTCTGTAAACTTTCATAATTCACACGCAGACGCACACATTAGTTCGCCACCTTTACAGACAATAAGCAACTCTCTTTGTTCCATGTAGCGCCATTTCCAGGTGGACGGGTTCTTCCGTAAACTTTCGTACGCACACTCACATGCAGATGCACTCATTCGTACTCAACCACTGCAGATAAAAAGCAGCTGTCTGTCTTCCCATGAACAGTGTATACCGAGACGGGATTCCTCCGCGCACATCGACACATTCGTACTCGTACAACTACAGAAAAAAAAGCAGCCATGTTCTCCCATGAGGTGCTGTATCCACGGGATGGATTCTTCCGTTAACGTTCGTACGCAGGTTCAACACAGATGCACACATTCATACTTCACCACTGCAGATATGAAAGACAGCTGAGTGCTCCCTTAAAGGACTCTTTCCTGGGCGTGGAGTCCTCTGTAAAGTTCGTACCCACGTTCACGCGTACTCTCACTACAGATAAAAAACAACTGTGTTCCCATGACGTGCTGTTACCGGGCGATGAATTCCTCTCTTAACCTTCACACGCATTTGTACGCCACCACTACAGATAAAAAGCAGCCGAGTGTTCCCGCTGTATTTCAGGACGGAATCCACTGTAAAGTTTCGTAAGCACATTCACACGCAGATGCACACATTCGTACTCCACCACTGCAGATAAAAAGCAGCTCTCTGCGGTCCCTTGAAGCGCCGTTTCTGGGGGATGGATTCCTCTGTAAACTTCGTACGACATTCACACATAGATGCAGTCGTTCGTACGCCACCACAACAGATTAAAAGCAGCTGAGTGTTCCCATAAAGGAGTGTTTCCAGCGCATGGATTCCTCTGTAAAGTTTTGTGCGCACATTCACACGCAGATGCACACATTGCTACACTATCACGACAGATAAAATATGGCTCTCTGTGTTCCCATGAAGCGCCGTATCCCGGGGACGGATTGAGCCCACGTGGCGATAAGGGGTGTGATTATTCATTTGTGTCAGAGATCTAGTGCCTGGAGATAAGCGGGGCCCTCGGCAACAATGGAGGGCCTCAGAGAGGGTAGATAATCGAGCCACTGACCCCTGTAGTATCCTCGACTCAACCACTCGCCTGCTTCCCTCTCTGCTTACTTTCAGTGGGGGCTTATCTGCTGGGAGTAGCACAGCGTTGCGTGCCTATCTTACTGTACCAGCTTGGCAGCGTTCCTACACGCCGATGTCAGTCCCCAAGGTACAAAAGCCCTCCGCACGGCTTAGTTTGTGCGGAGAAAGCGAGAGGGAGCGGAAAAGCACGGGGGGAGGATGGAGGAGATAATCTGGCACATGGCTCCAGTTTGATGCCTGTGGATCTGGAAAATGAAAGAGAGTGCACGACTGCAGAATTATCTTATTTACTCTGCAAGTTCTGTTTCTCAGCATGAGAGGAAATATCTTCATGTCCCAAAGGAAATTAATTTCACAGGTCGTATACTTGACATGAGATAGTGTTCAGATTACGACCAACACTAGCAACTACCACTGAATTCAGTCCAGACTTTCATGGTCCTCAGAGGATAAACCCAATGACTTTTGATCACCGGGCGTTTCCTCTGACACATCCCGCTGGTCACCATTTGTCTCAAATTAACAAACTAGTGTCCTCTTTGTGAAACATTTTGATTTCTTTCAAGAATTTAAATCTTGATTTGTGGCCAGAAACCCACAGTATTAATTAGATCCCCACTGATCTAAGCTGCACTTCTTATTTAGAGTGTTACACCTGTACATGTTCCCTGCACTAGTTTAATTCCAAGATTTTATTGGCATGACACCTTGAAAAAAAGATCAATAAAACAAAATCATAGAGCATGAGAATCATACAAAAACAAAATTATTAGCAAAACCTCATAAATGAAAAATAGAAAAATATATACCGGAATATAGGTCTCAATAGAATATGAGACGCAGTCTGTATTTGGGGTTATCCCAGAGGGACAAAGGTTTTCTACAGCTATTTATTAATAAAAACGTGTATACAAGTTATTTCAACACTATTTCAATTTATTTTCTTTTAAAACACATTCAAAACACACACAAACTACAGCCTACCATCTGTTTTCACCATGTCGAGTTTTTAATCCTGTTAGCAACTGGTGCGATAGCTAGCAGCGCACGGTAACGTTGATTGTTGTGAGGGTAGCGGCTGCATTGGCGCCCAATGTCCGTTACGACGCATGTCCGTGAGGAAGCGTTATCTAGCTTATAGCGCCATCATCTGGGTAAAATACTGTAACAATAAAATACCTCTCTCTGCATTTTATACTGGTATATATGTAGGACGCAGCCCACTTTTTAGATGAAAAAAAAAGTATTGAAAGTGCATCTTATTTTTTATATCAAAGGGTAACAAGCATGGCTGGTTTTTATTAATTTTCGGGCGTTTTTTTGCCAGTTGTCTTTATATTTCATTTACTATTTCAGCAAACGTTTAGTGTTAATGAGGAGAACATCTTTACATCCTTAGTATTTGAGTCCAGTCCTCAAACAGTGCAGCATTGTGGCCTGTTTGATGTTTTGTTTTTGCTTCACACGACATCGTTTGGCTCTGCATTTGTTTATCTTCAGGGCAACTTAAAATTAAAAGAGAACCAACACCAAAGAATTTTTTAAACTTCAACAAATAGTTGCTTTCGTCTCCTCCGAGTCCTTAGACTGACATCCCTGAACCTGCTGCAGGGTGAGTGAGTGAGACAGCTGGCTGATTTTAGCAACATTAATATAAATCTAACCCACCTGGAGGCTGCAAATCAGTCAGTGAAGCTTCTGAAAGGACCCCAGCTGAGCGAGCTAATCACATGCTAGAGAAAATGTTCCTGCAGCCCAGAAGAAAACGGCTTTATAAACAACCTTTTATGTGTTGTTATGTCTGAAATTATTTAACTGTTGCAGCACGCTAAACTAAAGATGCCACAGTGTCAACGCTCTCTGCAGTAAATCTTACAATCTTACTCTTGACATGTCTAGCATACAGATAGCCTCATTAGTATCTGATTTATGTCAGTGTGATGGAATGGTGGCTAACGGTAAAGCTAATGATTTCATGTGGTGACGAGTTGGAGAAAGTAAAAGTAGAAGTTTGATTTTAATCAAAAAGTCAGCACATGAAATCCAACAGAAGGGTTGGTCTCACGTTTGATAGAAGCTAGACGCACCTGGGAAGCCGATATTGTAAGTACGGAATAAAAAATACCGTTTGTTCCTCTTCAAGGACCTTAAGAAGCATCCTGTCATAGAGCTACATAATAGGTACATAAGAGTAGGGCTTCCACCAACTAAAATTGTTCCTTGTTAACTATTAGGCCAGAGATATACTTTCTTTATGCTTTCTAACCTTGCAATCGAGTACACAACCGGCTGCGTCATGAACATAATTTTCCACTTACTTGGCTATGCACTACGCCTCTAGAGGGCACAACACAGACTTCAGGCCATACACAACAACCATATGTGCGGCATGGCGACACTGGAGGAGGTTACTATTATATTAATTCTGAGATCACTGCGGAAATAGCGATTTATAAGCCTGTACAATGTAACTTTAACAAGTGCCCGCACTAAATGAGCCTCCTGCTAATGACAAAGCTAACAGAAAAAGCTGTAACAATTGTGAATGTGTCAGAAAAACCTGGAAGGAGACTTTCAACTCAGTATAACACCACTTTCAGTCCTCTGAACCGTAGTTGGGAAATGCTGGTTTCTTTAGGCTGGTTCAGTTAGCTTTAGTCTTGCTAGTAGCTGCTAACTAGCTTAAGTAGTTTGAAGACTGCTGGTTTCTCTAGGCTGATTCAGTTAGCTTAAATCTTGCTAGTAGCTGCTAACTAGCTTAAGTAGTTTGAAGACTGCTGGTTTCTCTAGGCTGATTCAGTTAGCTTAAATCTTGCTAGTAGCTGCTAACTAGCTTAAGTAGTTTGGAGACTGCTGGTTTCTTTAGGCTGATTCAGTTAGCTTTAGTCTTGCTAGTAGCTGCTAACTAGCTTAAGAAGTTTGGAGACTGCTGGTTTCTTTAGGCTGATTCAGTTAGCTTTAGTCTTGCTAGTAGCTGCTAACTAGCTTAAGTAGTTTGAAGACTGCTGGTTTCTCTAGGCTGATTCAGTTAGCTTAAATCTTGCTAGTAGCTGCTAACTAGCTTAAGTAGTTTGAAGACTGCTGGTTTCTCTAGGCTGATTCAGTTAGCTTAAATCTTGCTAGTAGCTGCTAACTAGCTTAAGTAGTTTGAAGACTGCTGGGTTCTTGAGGCTAACATAATATCTTTAGGCCAGGCTTGCAGCTGCAAATAAGCGAATGAATCAAGTAAAGAATGGTGGTGAGACGACGTAACAACATATCTACATATTAGTATATCTGGATAGTTGCTGCTAAGTACTGTTACTTAACAACCCATTGAAAACGTGCTTCAATTTTACTTTTACTAACACACAACAGGGACCTGAAAAAACTTGCCAAACTACATCACATCCCTGCATTACCTATAAGGACTTCATTGAAAGGAAAGGCTCCACCAGTAACAGGACAATAAGGGCCAACAGATCCACAGACAACAAACAAGAAGCACTTCCTGGATTAAGTTTGAGGCTCAATTTTTCTCAACTACCCGACAAAGGACAACTTGGCCAACCGAGTCTCTTGCAATCAAAATTTTGTGTACTTTTAGAAGGCAGCCCTACACATCCACAGTGACGCTGGTGCGATGATATTTAGATTTTCATAATTATATCCACGTAAATGCAGTCTGTGTGGACCAAGCGGACTGTGCTTGCACTCTTTGAATAATAATATACTATTGTTTTGGACAAACTGGTACAAGAGTAAAAATGATCCCCTCTCTGCGAACTTCCCTAATAATTATCTCGTCCGTGTTATCAGAAAACCACTTGGTGATTTTGTTTCACAAACGCAAATGTCAAGATCGGCTCGGTGTGACCCGGCTAAGGGCTGTGCTCGCCATTCACAGTAAAGATCACATGTGCATGCTTAATCAGGTGTGAGTATCACTGAACAAAGGGGCAACATCATCTCAAGAACTGGCCTTGGGGCCCGTGTTCTGGTCAATTAGAGGATTAGAAGTGTCAGGCAGGGTCGTTTTGCTCCACTGAAATATTCATAAGGCTCTGTGGAGCCCCTGGGTCTGGACTATGAGGCCGGTGGCGATGGCTGCTGTTAAATGTTATATCTCCTCTCCTGTAGAAATACAGTCATCGTGGTGTAACTGCAGGGCTGGAAGGTTATTCTCTGAGGTTACATTGACCGCCACACTCCTCAGCGAGAGTCTCTCAGCTTTGAAAACACCCTGCCTGGTGCTGCTCTCACCAGCGAGCTGGCCTCCTCACCTCCACTACATCATCTGGTAGTGTGGCTCAAACCAACAATTTATTGTTGCAGCTTTACCAAACTAGCATTCAGGGACCTTTTAGGTGCCACCAGCTGGTGTTTCATTTCAGAAATATAATCTAACTTTAACAGTCTGTAACACTTACTCCAACTTCCAATGTGTGTTTTATATTTCAACAAGGGAACTCAAAAACAATACAAATGTAGCAAAAGGTCATCAGACATGTCAAAAATGAATGATTAGAGTCTTAGAATTGATTCAAATATCAAATATATTACACATGAATGTTTCTGTTAACCGTACAACAGTTGGTTAAAGAAATAAAAAGTTGTTTACTAGCTTTTTTACAACCAATCAGTTGATTGAATAAATTAAAGCCAATTTACTCCTCTATAAAACTTTAACTAGCTCTTTTAATTCCTAAACGCCTTCATTATCAAATGTTTGTGGTCTGGGCACATATTTAATCATCTATTTTGTCCAAGAAACACTTCAAATGTCACTGTTTTGTTGTGTGCGGGTGGAGCAGTCACAGTCTGTAACGCAAGCTAGCTAAAGTAAAAACAGTGCTAGCAAAAACACTACAGCCTTTTAGCTAACTGCTAGCAAACTTCTGTCATGAAGCTACACCAGCCAGTGAATATAGTATTAATCACACATATATTGTTCTGACTTCTGTGTTGGCATGACTTTTTAAATTCTTTTAACAGTAGTTAAAACATTTTAGCCAACATGCTAGCGCTAACATTAAGTAAGTAAGTAAGCTAGCTAACGCACAATATTAATCATTGATGTATTTTGGTGTTTTTGACGTTTGATGATATTTTCAGGTGTCAGTGCACACTATCTGATATTGTTGACATATTATTGAACATATTATTGAAGTATGAGGTTACTTGTGTTTCATGTGAGCATCATAAATTAAAGCTAAGGCCCATGTATCAGAGTTTTTGTAAAGATACTTATAACCAAACAGGTTAGAAAATAAAGTTAAACAAAGTTAAAAGAAAGTAAAGTATAATTGGGCCATAAAAAAGGTAAAATCCCAGGTGGCTGTCTGGCCTGAGGCACCAATAAACAATCCTTTTTTTCCTGATAGGTAACTTAAAACATTCCTTATTTCTGCCTTCAGAAAGATAAGGTACCCAGGAGTTTTAGCATCCCTGCAAACTATTTCTGGTGCAGTCCCTGAAGGAAAGCAGCCTCATCTCTCTATAATTCAAGACTTCACTCTCAAAAAAGTGACACACAAACACACACATGCACACTTTCTGTGATTGTCACGCCGGCAGAGGAAGATGGAGATGCGGCGATGGAAATAAAATATATAAGAGGAAACTCTCTCATGCTTCACTTCATAGACTTTGCGTGCCTGAACTTAAATATAGTAAAGAAATGTGAGCAGCATAAATTGCCCCCTCTGCCTTTGGGAATATCTCACACTGAATGAAATACGTAAGAGTACATAATGCCTAAGCACCGTAGCTCTGGGTTTCTAGTAATAGTAATGTCTATTAGTGTCGTTACACTTGGTTTTGATTGAAATATCTTTCCCTTGGAATAAATTGTTTTTACTTTGGTGACCATCTGACTTTTCTCATGTCACCATCATCAGGTCAAAAAGTTTGATACTCTGGTTCATGTCTGGCCTAACTAATGGCATTCCCATCATCCCCAGCTAGAGGATATTCTAGGTGCTAATTTGCAAGTCTTAGCATGCTAATTGGCTAAGCTAAGATGATGAAAATGGTTTACATCTTTCCTGCTAACTATAAGCGTGTTAGCATTATTGATGTGGCTACATCTACATGGTGGGGATTGCATTTTATCACTTCCTATATCTTTTTTATATAATGGAAGTCTCTTGATTATTATTATTATTATTAATTATTTTATATTGTTTTTATTTTTTCTGTCATGTATCTCATTATCGCTCAGAATTATATAACTTTTGAATCAGTTTTTAACTTTTTTAACATTATTTTAATAACTCTGACATTTTTTTTTTAAATATGATACAAAAAAGTAAAGTTTATATAGTTTTATATTTATTATCAACATGTTAACATTAGCATTTGACGCTAAGCACTGCTTTGCTTGAGTATTGCATTGAGCTGGAGATATACTCGCTTTTAACTTCGCGTTTGCATACACATGATGGTCGCCACGCGTTCCCTGCGTCTGTTTGCAGCGTCAGCTGTGCACATCAACTTAACGCTACACATACGAGAGACGCAGTTTGCACACGACCGATAGGGGCAGTGTAGAGGCAGAGGGGATGTGACAGGTTCAACACAGCAGCAGGGACAACAATGGTAGAAAGTTCTAAAGACAAGCTGACAGACCAAGTCTGTGTCATCGCCTCTGCACAGCAACATTTGTCAAAATAGCTGGTAATGGATAAGTTTCATTTTAGAAGTCGTCGTGGAAACCTGCAAAGCTAGATGGAAACAAGTCCGGGACGGTTACGTCCGTGCACGGTGGAACATGTTGGAGAAACGAAGTTTGGGCGCTGTGTTCTGTCCACCGAACACACTGTCACTTTTTCTGTCGTGATCTCAGAATGAACATAACAGTAACCTCCTCGAGCGTCGCCATGTCTGTCGTTTACATCCTGCATATACGGTAGTTGCATACGGCCTGAGCTCTCTGGTGTGCCCTCTAGAGGTATCCACCAGTACCACACATTGTGCAAAAACAGATATGTGAACAATTACATTCATGATGCAGCAGGTTGTATGTGCGAAGGCCAAGCAGCAAGTATAACTCTTTATCCTCTGAGATTGAGGCCTTTTTTCATTAATAAAATAAGTTCAGGAGTCAACAGTTTCCTTTTTTTTCAACAACTTATTTAGTTGATGTAAATGTATATCAAGAACGTTCTAGATCTCATTGTCAAATTTCACTAATGTTCAGTTGAAAACTTTGTAAGAACGTAAAGGTATGTGGCCATAAAAAATGTGAGTTAATCTTAAAACGAGACAGAAAAAGTCGCCAAACTAGAACACAGAAAAATGGCATAAGTCCTTCTTGGAATTAGATTCGGAGGCAGGTTGAATCTATCAGAAATAATGACTCCATAACAAACAAAGGTGGGTTGATAAGATGGATATATTTGCAGTAAATTAGAAATTAAAGGCATCAATCTGTGCCTGTCATAATAAAACCGGTGATGCAGAGAGGAGAGAAGGACCGATCGTCAGCCTGCCTAAAGATAAGGCGTCACTTTGAGTTTACTTTGTCACAAACTGTTTACTTCATTAGATGTTGAGCTAATGTACCTCTCGCTACCAGCCGGCTCCTGCTCAAACCTCTAACGGCTTCATTCATCAGCGGCGATTAAACGCTGGGTTTAACTTGGACACCGATATACTCGTCAGTCACTTTTCATCATCGCTGACATGTTGACTCTGTCGATGCTCGACCGCCGCGCGTTTGAGGCGAGAGCGGCGAGGTGCAGCCCGTGGTCCTGACTGCAGCGTGACACACCGTCGCTCCATCTGCAAACTGCACCGCGCTCTCTAATGAGTCGACACGCTTTGCAGCCAACATGAGCCGCGTCTGATGTCACCGACCTCCCACACACATGTTAACACACATGTTCTGCTGTAAGCGTGAAAGCTATCACACACTAACAAGCCTGCTTATTATGAGATCTTAATGGCTGAAGTTAATCGACCGTTAAGGCTGCTTTAGCACATCTTTCAGTCGCATGAAGGTGGCCTTAAACACAACACTGTCATATTATCAACTTTAAGGTCTGTGCGTTCAACTTT
This sequence comes from Semicossyphus pulcher, assembly GCF_022749685.1. Classification (NCBI taxonomy): domain Eukaryota; kingdom Metazoa; phylum Chordata; class Actinopteri; order Labriformes; family Labridae; genus Semicossyphus; species Semicossyphus pulcher. Next base: position 4,626,936 of record NW_027211694.1, read on the forward strand.
CAACAACAGAGCAACATTAGCATCCAGTTTGGGGCTGTGCTTAAGTCCATGTATTTGAGTAAGCCGTCTATTTTAGGGGAGGGGGTCCAGGATAAGGCCTGAGAAAACATCTGGCACCAATAATGAGTTTTGTGCCAAATAGAAGCAGTGAAAAACAACCCTTAAAAGAGAGTGAGAGCGAAGGAAAACGGCCAATATGGAGGTTAAAGACCAAAACAAGTAGGCCTAAAGATGCTGAAACTACGGAAGCCCAAAGCGGATATGCATCCATACATTTCTCATACGCCGTTTTCCCTTCATAAAGAGTAATTTCCAGATCTTGACTTGTTTTTTTCTTATCTCGAGATAACAAAGCTTGTTTTCTCGAACAACGGGCTGGTCACTGCGATATTACCCATGCTGCCATTGGCCACACTAATGAGGTGAGTTAAGCCCGTTTCTGTGTTTGTTTTGTGCTTGTGCAGCTCTGGGGATACGAGTTATGATCATCTGACGTTATGCCGGTGCGGCGTTGTTATCTCGAGATAACAATAAATAAGCTGAGATGTCAAGAAAACAACCGGAAATTACTCATCCTTACGGGAAAATGGAGAAAAGTATGGATGCATGTCCGCTCAGGGCTTCCGTATAAAACACCCCAAATAAATTAAGATGATGATATCCTTTGGGTTCATCATCAAAAGTAATTCCTTATGTGTAAACATTTTAATCATAGCCTTATTAAAGGGGGGTATTATGCTAATTTCAAGCTTCATATTTCACTCTGTGATACCTGTGGAGTAGCTTAGCGTAATTTACAGTAAAAAAAGCTCTGTGCAGGCCCTCATACAGCCTCTGCCTGAAACAGCTCAGTCAGCTCTGCCCCTTTAAGAAACCCCGCCCCTACAAGCCCGCTGTCTCCTGATTGGCCAGCTCTCCAAAGCCTGTTGTGACGTCACAAAATGCAGCATGTATAAAAAATTGTGTTAAACCTGGCGTCCGCAGCAGCCTGCAGACTGAGCTGAGAAGCCTGGGGATTACTGCAACATACTTTTACCTAAAGATTTGAAACTTCACCCAAGTTTAGTCTGGACATTCAACATTATAACATTATATGTCTTACAATGTCAAACAGCATAATACCCCCTCTGCAAAATATCAAAGTTCCAAGTAGCTTTAAAGTATTTTGCACCTTTAAAAGTCCAAAGCGCAAAAGTCATACACTCAACATGATACAAAAATAAAACAAGACATATTTTGCATCTTGCTTGGATAACAAAAAATAAGGAATATTTATCAATCTCCTGGTTATTCATGATGCCCCTAATTGTTTGTAGCACCATCAATTTCCCTTCAAAAAAGCACACACCTGTGGTGAATAAAATGATGGGTCTGGACTCTAATTTGGTCATTTACTTCATGAGATTGCATTTCCTCATAAAAGCCTTCCTCTGCTCGAGTCACATTTATATATAACACGTATCGTTTAAAACCCTCCTGGGAACTGATTGGTGTGATTTGCAGGCCGTTGGACACATTGTGATTGGGCAGACATCTTTTAGTGAGTGAAAAATAAGCTCTCCCTCGTGGCCGTCCCCCTCGGCACTCACTGTTTACAGCCTTGTTTATTTCTCTTGGCTGCTGATCTCCCTGAAACAGGCCCTCAAGGTGCACTTCAGGCCGGGACACGGTCCAGCCAATCAGGACGGCTCGGGCTCAGATTCCCCTCATGGAGTCTGCTCTGTCTCCTTTTACACCGTGTTTCAGAGAGTGATACAGAGTAGTGCTCTGTAGCGACATGTGTACAAGGAGGGATGAACTGTGTGTCTGTTTTACAGAAGGTTGAACAAATTGCTTTTTGGAGTTCAGGGTATGGAGCTGCATCACAATGGATCAGGGTTTTTTTCATCCAAGTCTTTCATGTACAGAGATAAGTTTAAAGAAGAAAACAGTCCGTGCACTTTCACAGTTTTCCCTGAAGTTTGATCGTCCTTCCTTTAGTAGGAAACCCAGTAGAGCTCTATAAATCCATCCTGAAGGAAGGGCTGCGTGTCGCGATACAGGTGATTCATTATACTGAAATATATTGCGATATTGTACTCAGGGCAATATTTTGCGACGTTTAAATCTCATATTACGAAAAGGCTAGCTCAGGTAAGTTCAAGCAGGAAGACTGTTTCAGACTCTCTCTCCCTCTCTGTCCTTCCTGCTCTGGTGATCAGCTGATTATCTGCGTTTACTATTGAAAGTACTAAACCAACCAGATTTCGCCTCGATCTCTGTCGACCAATCATCCTGCTGCTGTCAAATTTTGAAGCTGTTCTCCTCCCTCCGCTGTCAGTCTGTCGTTTCAAGTCCTTCCTTCACCACCACCAGAGTCTAGACTCCTAGTATCCTGTCCTGCTCTCGGCCTCACCCCTTCGAGTACATCAAGACATCACGACGGGGTTTATTCGGCTTTGCACATTTCCCATCTTCTCAAACTTGTGAAATAAATAATTGTTCACTCATAGTGACGTCTCTCCTGATTGAACTGTCATAGTGTAAAGACCACACGACGACTGACAACAATGGGACCTTGTTACTACAGTCACTGTAACATCCAACATCAAAACACTCGTTTATATTTGCCTTTTTTCTTAACACCCGCTTATTAAAAGTACAGGTGACGTTACACATTATGATCGGCTGAACGTCGGAAAGTGTCCGGATGCCATGAGGTTGTGCTGCTGATTTTAAAACGAGGGAAGAAAACGATCAAATTATGAGGAGATATATTTTCAGTCCTTTACTCCTTTTGTTTTCTTACGAGATCGTCTTCTTCTTCTCTTGTTTTAAAATTTGACAGTCTGCGGCGCAACCTCACGGCATCCGTACACTTTCCGACGTTCAGCCGATCATAAAGTGCCGGAAGTCGAAATACCAGTTTTTTTTGTATCCGAGAAAATGTGTTGACTTCAGGAAGTTTTTGCCTTGATTTTTTATTTTTTGCTTTTGCCTTTATGATATCGTACAGCTGAAGAGAGACAGGAAATGTGGGGAGCCGAGAGTGGGGGGTGACATACACCAAATGATCGGGACTTGAACCTGCAATCAGTATGTCAAGAACTGTAACATCAGTACATGGAGCGCCTGCTCTACCACCTGAGCTAAACCAGCGCCCCTTCTGGCTTGATTGGCTCTGGCTCTGTTTTTAACTTATTTTTTAAGTTGTTATTAAAATAAATGATTACTGGATGCAGACCCAGGTGTATAAAGTGTGCGGGCTTTGCCTTCTCTTGGTTGATACTGACATATCCAATACCATCGATACCACCTCCAGACCGAGAGCATCTTTCGTGTCCATCACGCTACATAATCGTCCACACTTGTCGCCATGTTTCCGGCCGTTTTGCCGACTCCGGCACTGGCATAAGACTCTTAATCCCACCTGACTTGGCTTGGGTGTTTTTCCAACCAGTGAAAAGGCTGTCAGATATAACACCAGGCTCAAAATGTGGCCAGCAAATCAGAGGTCTGTAACCAGGCTACGGAGGCTGAGACGAGCAGATCTGCCTGTCAGGGAATATTTTCATCTCACACATGCTACTTGTGTGAATTTTCCTCTCAGTTGTCGTTAGCAAACTCATCTCGACTTTCCGCCTCAGTTTTCCCGGTATCTCCTGGTGTCGGTGTACCTCTCTGACCACCTGCAGCTCCCTCCTCTCTCTCCTCTCCTCCTCCTCCCTCGCTCCCACAGGAGTGTGCTCACCGCGCGCCGCCATCCATCAGCCTTGTCATCGGTCGCTCCGGGGCGGTTTGGCGAGCACTGCGTGGGACTCGGCTCATTTCCCTGCTCTGATTATCCCGGCCTGCTCGCCGGGAAACGAGCTCCCCCCCCCCCGTCCGCCCGCTTCCCACCGCCTTCCACTCGGGGGCCTTCGTCGCCTCCTCTTCCACCTCCTCCTCCTCTTATTCTTCATCTTCTTCTCCTCCTGTCTTCCTGGATTCGTTTCACCTTCAGTCAAAGCAATTATTGCACTCCCCCATTTCCCCTCCCCCTCGTCACCTCTTCACTTCCCTCTCTCCTACACAGTGTACATCTGCATGCGACGTATATGTCTACAGTGTGCCCCCCCTCCCTCAGGCTGCACGACTCGTTCATTTAAAGAGGCTTTTGTCTGGCAGCCTGGGATTCCCCGGCTGTTTAGCAGCTCTTTCTGTTTCATCATGGAAGCTGTTGAAAGAGTCTCCTGGTGGATCCTGACAGTTAAATAAGTGTGGAGGCCCGGTCCTGCTGCGAGAGGCGGCGAAAGATCTACGCCAATCCTTTAATAATGAGGTAGTGGAGATGTCTTCTGGGGGATATCTCTTTGATCGGGCGCTTGTATATAAAATTCAACAGAGGCAGCTCAGTGTTTTGTGTAAGAATATGGAAATATTAGGATAATACTCCTGTTTTTAAAGGATCGTGCGCCTGTGAGGGTTTAAAGCATTCGGCTTAACCTTCCTGAAGTATCCAATAGCTGCAGAGCTCAGGTAGATAATGTTTTGCCTGTCTGTGTCCTTTATGAGGAAGTTACACCTGACAGCTTTGGTCCTGACCTTCTGACTTTACTCTGAAAGTCCGGTTCGTTTGGACAGGTGAGAACACGCATTCAAACTCTGGTGCAGAACAAACCACCGGACCATGGTCTGCCAGAAAAGACGGGACTCTGTTTCCAAATGAAGCACGGTTCAGGTGAGAACCTAAACAGTCTTAAAGGAACAGTTCGCGCCAAAGCTGGTGTCCTCTGTAATCGATAGAAGCAATAATATTTGAAATTGGCGCCATAGCTGTGGAGGAAGTTGTACAAACAGCTTGTGGTTTCGCCCATTCTACATTCTACAACACCCAGCGTGCATTGCGCCTCTCCCTCTGAAAGGAACGGCCCAGCGAGAGACGCTGGAGTGAAATACTACCGTGTCACTGCAGGCAACGGCTCAGAGCGGTACAGAATCTTCAGGTCTGCAGTCTACATTTCAAACCTGACGATTTTGAACGAGACATGACATCGGAGGCGGGCGTCCTAGATTGAGGAAGTGTAGTTTAGCGAGCTCCCTGGCCTCCGCCAGATGACGTGTTTTATGTAGTCTGCCGGAGGTTTACCAGGGCCCATTGGAGAAGCGGATAGCGTCCTCCAAAGGCACAGAGCAGAATGGCATTAGCTGCCCATAACAGGACTAAGGTTGTATGGGACTCTACAGTTGCTCGTTGTTTTGGTTTTCTGCAACTGGGGGAAAAAATGGCCGTCTCAGTCGTCCATGCAACAGCTTATTATGACCCTTAAATGTGTTTAGAGTTATGTTGACACCTTTAAAGGCTGTTGGAAGTATTAAAGGGGAACAGGCGGGAGTGAGGTCACTAAGTTTATGAGAGGAAGGAAGGATGGGTCAAACACTTACACCCAGGACACCAAAGTTACATGCAGAATGTCACGTCATGTATGTAACCATAACTTAAATTAAGTTATATAAGGACGATTGTTTCTCTCACGTTTTGCCGTCAGTCCTCTGTGTGTGAATTTCCAACTCTAATCTCCTCCGTCACATCGGCTCTCCGTCACAGTCCGAGTCCCCACATCCACATTCCTGACATCTCCGTATCCGAGCGACGATCTTTCTGCTCTCCGTCCTCCAGCTTATCAATCCTCCGCTTCTGCTTTTAAATCATCGCTGCAATTACTTTTCTCCATCACCACCATGAGCAGGGAGATTAAGCTGAGAGTTTCCATCAATCACCTGCAGACTTCTACTCCACCTACACCAGCGTCTGGACTCCGGGGATCCTGTCTTATCTGATGTGTTTATGTTTCACTTCTACCGGCGGAAGTTTCTTTGAGTTATTTATCTCAGTCAATATAATATATATACAATCGCCTCTCAAGTGATCATTCTGACATTAATGAGTGACAGGAACAAGAAAACACAAATGAAAACTGTCTCTTATTAAAATAGATTTTTTTTCTCATTTTATTTTACTTATTCTTATTTATTCATTTAAAAAAACATTATTATTATCAGTCGTTTCATTTCTCATTTAATTTGTTTAATTTTCCCTTTTTTTCAGTTTTGTTTTCCTGTTTTTTTCTTGTTTTTTTCCGGGGTTTTTTTTCCCTTTTTCCAATTTCTTTCTGTTTTCCTATTTTTGTATATTTTATTCTGTTTTCTTTTTTTTGTTCCTGTTTTTTCTTCATTTTTTGCTGTTTTTTCAACTTTTTTCTTTAAAAAAAAAAATAAATTAATTTTTTGTTTGTTTGTCCCTGAGTATTAAATATTTAAGGTTGGGTGTTTACATAATGTACAAAAATAACTTTTTTTAAGGAAAACAATACATACATGTTTTTGTAAAAAAAATCCTGGTATTTCCTAACAACTGATTTCTCCTTTAAGATAGATACTAGATAGATAGATAGATAACTGATCTAATTTCAAAATAAAAGCACATTTAGCCTTAAACCAAATCCTGAGCTTTCCAGACTCTCCCAACCGAAGCGAGCTCCTTTTCTGCTACATTTCCAGCGCCTCACATCGCCTTGACAGCCCCGCCTCCCTCGAGGCGCCTCCAAAACGCCGCCTCACACGGCGACCGAGGAAGTTTCATTTGGCACGTCTGCTCGCAGGCATGAGCTGGCCTACTTTACAGCCTCGTCTGCATAAACCGACCGGCTTTCCTTCACCTCTCAGCCTGCTAGAACACCGTATCTCCAGCCCCCCAGACGAGGGTAAGGAAGATCAATGAGGGATCTGCTGGTCCGTTTAAGTCATGACCCCGTCTGAGGATAACACACACACACACACACACACACGGGCACAGCAGGCGACAGTGGTCATTTGGGGCATTTGGACGGCGGTAGCAAGTCTCTGGCCCAAATAAGCATTGAGGGGAAACATGCATCAGTGCATTAAATTACCGTCTGCAAGCAGTTGTAAACCAAAAATACAGCACAGTTACTTAACCTCATAATCATGCAGGAAAAATAAGCTGCAAAAGGGTAAAAAAGGGCAAAAACCTCGAGTTATATTTGCAATTTATGTCTTATATTGTTTGTTTTTTCAGAATATTCCCTGGCAAACCACATCTCCTGTCTCGATCAGCCCTTACACGTGTAGGAAGTACAGAAAAACAGTGCTATTTGGTAGCATATAGGGGGATTTCTGCAGCTTCAAAAAGGGGTTTTGTCTGGTTATGAACAGTGTTGTCCTCAGTGAACATTATTAATGAGTCCATGAGTAATAGGGAATGTGAAATGACAAAGCATGGAACATTAACCAGGTTTTATTTGCCTGAAAAAGCACAAAAAATATGTCAGACCAAACCCCATTCAAAAATCTGCTAATTTAATTCTTCCCGCTTAATTCCAAAAGGTTGCACTCTGAATGATGTGAGACATGTGACCCTTAAAGCTCTTAGTGGTGACTGCTTTTGTTATGTACGCCGACCACCTGAGGAAGCTCGTGGGAGTAAATACACAGAATAAGCGTACAACATATCGGCTAATTAAAATGAGTTGAGAGCGGCTGATTCAGGACGTCTAAAAGTGTCCGCATGCTTCGACAGAAGTGCGTTCAGACTGTCTAAGAGCGTCTGAAACCCATCAACGCCAAACACTTCCCAGTTTAGAATCCGTAGGCGGTGCATTCAATGATTTCTGTAAATTTCCATTATGACATCCGGAAAAAAGTATTTCCTCTTCATGCATCGGTGGGAAATAGATTTATCATTTGTCATAAAGACACATAATGCGGCTAAATATAGTTATCACATACACCTACGGACGGTTAAAGGGCTGAATGACACGATAAAGCCCACAGGCTCATTTCCACCGTGATCCTCCGAGGGCGGCGAGAGCGACAGGTGCAAATAGAATTTCATCCATTTAATCACATAAAGACACAAAAAGGGAAAATAATTTCAGCAACGGCCCCATTCTTTTTCTGCTCCGTTTAGCCTGATTGAAAATTCTCTCTGCTACAATCAATTTAATACTTAAAGTTTATGCAGAGTTTAAAAAGGTGTTTTTACTCATCAACTGTGGAACCTCAAAAGACTCAGTCGGGACTGTCGACCCTCACTGCGAGGCTTAAATCTCCCTCTGAAGCTCTTTTAATCAATTGTTTCCATAAATGTTTGTCCAGGTGCTGCTCTGCCTTCCCTGCAGCAGATGATTAAGCTCACCTGTTCCAACTTAACCAATCAAGGCGAGAGTATAACGAGCAGAGAGAGGAGGCAGAGTTTATGTTGTTAGTTGTGATTTAGTTTAAAGGTGTTTGGACGTGTTTAATGTGGATTGGCTTCTCTTCTGTTTGTTTTAATGAAGCTAAATTATATTTGCCTTACGCCTGGCCCACACTAATAGATGTGTAAAATGTGAGAGCGCCCACACATGACGATATATCATCATAGGTTGAACAGTTTTGCTCCTGTAGTGTGTGGAGAGATACGATTACCTGTCCCGACTCTCACACATGGAACTCTCACAAAACTCTCGCAGCCAAACAAAACAAACATGGCGGACAGCGGGCAGGAAGAATTGGTGATAGTTTTTGGACCGAAAATTCAGGAAGAAAATGTGGATGAAGTGGTGGAGACGGCGTGAAAATGGGCTGTACGTGTTTGCTTGTGTCGCCATGGCTGCAGTTGTTGTGCTTCCTTCTTCAGTCAGCTCGCTTCTCCATTGGCCATCGTTTCGTTCCACGTGACGATCCACGGACTGCGTGCTCGGCTGTCCTCGGGGTTCCCCCCCCCACACAACAGGATAACAGATCCTAAATATTGAAAATGTTTAATATTTATTTGAAATCGGTGCGGCCACGACGGCCTTCCGAGCAGATCGGGGGAATTAAAATCTCACTCTTAACATCCCTCACACCACAAGAACTTACAAGTCCAAGTCGAGTCTCAAGTCATTAACTTACGAGTCCAAGTCGGGTCTCAAGCCATTAACTTACGAGTCCAAGTCGAGTCTCAAGTCATTAACTTACGAGTCCAAGTCGAGTCTAAAGCCATTAACTTACGAGTCCAAGTCGAGTCTCAAGTCATTAACTTACGAGTCCAAGTCGAGTCTCAAGTCATTAACTTACAAGTCCAAGTCGAGTCTCAAGTCATTAACTTACAAGTTCAAGTCGAGTCTCAAGTCATTAACTTACAAGTCCAAGTCGAGTCTCAAGTCATTAACTTACAAGTCCAAGTCGAGTCTCAAGTCATTAACTTACAAGTCCAACTCGAGTCTCAAGTCATTAACTTACAAGTCCAAGTCGAGTCTCAAGTCATTAACTTACAAGTCCAAGTCGAGTCTCAAGTCAAGTCTCAAGTCATTAACTTGCAAGTCCAACTCGAGTCTCAAGTCATTAACTTACAAGTCCAAGTCGAGTCTCAAGTCATTAACTTACAAGTCCAAGTCGAGTCTCAAGTCGAGTCTCAAGTCATTAACTTACAAGTCCAAGTCGAGTCTCAAGTCATTAACTTACAAGTCCAACTCGAGTCTCAAGTCATTAACTTACAAGTCCAAGTCGAGTCTCAAGTCATTAACTTACAAGTCCAAGTCGAGTCTCAAGTCATTAACTTACAAGTCCAAGTCGAGTCTCAAGTCAAGTCTCAAGTCATTAACTTGCAAGTCCAACTCGAGTCTCAAGTCATTAACTTACAAGTCCAAGTTGAGTCTCAAGTCATTAACTTACGAGTCCAAGTCGAGTCTCAAGTCATTAACTTACAAGTCCAAGTCGAGTCTCAAGTCATTAACTTACAAGTCCAAGTCGAGTCTCAAGTCATTAACTTACAAGTCCAAGTCGAGTCTCAAGTCATTAACTTGCTAGTCCAAGTCGAGTCTCAACTTTCTGTCAAGTTGCAAGTCACCAAAACAGCGACTCGAGTCCAAGTCACCAAGTCTCAAGTCCACATCTCTGACAAACAGACTAATCATCAGAAGCCCACATGGATTTGTAACGTCACACTCTAGTTGCATCATGCAGCTCAGACGACACCCATAGATCAAACACCCTAGATCAAAGCGTGACCGTACATCGACTCTATGGAAAACTGAGCGCTGGTGTTCTGACACTCTCGACAGGACCATGCCTCAAGTCTTTTCTCCCTTTGTCTTAACGTTAAAACAAACCTTTGATCATTTCAAACGGTTTTAGACAAAGCTGCTGCTCATAAGAAGACAGAGAGATATTTTAGAAGTTTGTTATTTTGTACATAAACAATCAAAAACTAGAAAAAGTAACGTGTGTAGAAATAACAGCATCAAAAACCTGCACACAAAGCAGCCCCTGAAGGCGACGCTTTATATTCACCTGCTCAGAGTTTGGTTGAAAAACGAAGAGAAAGTTAAAAAGGAGTTTTTCTGCTGCTTCGTCTGACATTGAGAAAAAAATCCTGTCTGTGCCTACATGTTGGAGGTTTTCTGTTCACGTCCAAGTGGGAGGACGTCCCCGGGCAGACTGAAAGCACACCGGTGGGATTATATATCCCAGCATGCATCGGGAATGTCTCGAGATCGTGCAGGAGAATGTGGAGGATGCAGCTCAGGAGATTTCACAATAAAAACAGAAAATTGTTTAAGAAACAGATGATGGATGTTAAATTTTAGACTCTTCACATGATATAGATGTCACCACCCCTCCCCACTCGGTCATGGTTCCTGACTATCACACATCAGCAGAGAAAATTGGGTGTTTGCGTTCACACATGCAGCCCACCTGGACCGTGTCGGGAAGTTTTAGGAGTGCAGTTAAAACAGAACTCCAAACTAATACCTTTATTGCTTTGTGTAAATTAGATGGTAAAGGTATAATAAGTAGGATTTTGCAAATATAATATAATATAAATCATCACTTATGGGCCTCTATACATGTGTGTTGGTGAGTGTGTGTTCAGACCCTTGTGAGACCCTTCCCTCTGCTTCTATTCTGTTGTTTTCAGGAGGGGCACTGTTGTGGTTCCCTGAGCCAATCACAGAGTACAGGTGAGTGTGGGAGTGGTTTAAATTAGCAACTGGGCCCCGTTCAGACCGACAAACATGGCCAAAGAGCGATGCAGAGGTAGGAGCCTCAAACCAGGTGGGACAAGCTATCGGCAGTTAGCATGGTAGCGCAAAGGTAACCGTGATGCTGTCGGTGTTAGCTCAGCGGGGTGGGCGTGTTCTCGCACGAGAAAATGAGATAAGCTTCTGGGGACGAAGAGCCCAGGAGGAGGGGCCCAGTTTGAATGTGTTGTTGACAAAATCCTATGTCTTATACCCTGAACATGTGCAACTCTTTGCTTCACTTTTTGCAGTTTCACTTTGACAGCTAACAACTTGTTGCCCGGGCAAACAAGGAACATTTCAACCTCCTCTGAAGTAGTGAAACCGTCTCAATGTTCCTTCTGTTTATTCCTTCCTGTAAATGTGAGTTTTTCCAATTCCCTTAAACTAAATTTCAGAATAAAAGTCCTCCCCACAAGCTTGCTCCCTCTTCCTGTTCCCACATCGCTGACTCATGAGCGCCGGCTAACAGCTGCAGATCATCACACACACATTACGACAGTGCGGTTATTGTTTTTTTCCTGCTGTCAGTTTGTGCGTGAGGTTGCAGGTTTTCACCGCTGGGCGTGATTATATCGAGACTTTAGATTTCCAAAGAGAGGCCGAAGCAGTGCGAGAGCTGCAGATCGGCTCTGAGTGCAATCTGGAGGCTGCTTGATGTGCTTCGCTCTGAGAAGAGGAAGTCTATTGGAAATCTAATTTGGTTTGATCTGAGCCAATCTATTCATCACAGGGGAGTGAAATCCCACAATGCACTGTGCAGGAAGCAGGGAGACGGGCTGCCAGTCTATTACAGCAGACAAACACCTTCTCATTTAAAACTATCGACTGTTTCGAGCCTTCAGTTTTACAGCTCGTCCTTTAACTGTGGGAGGAAGCGCTGTTTGTTTGGTGCACTTGATCTGTGAAGCACCTGATTTAACTGTAATCTGTGGTTTTGTCACAATCTCAGGATGACACAACACCTCATGATGCGTTTCCCCTGTGACTCTGGAGCACATGCTAGTCGTCTGTTATTGTCATGTGTGTTGAAGGACGAGCTCTTAAAGGGCCAGCTACAGGTTTGGTCTACTTTTATAGAGTTCAGTGAGTTATATAACTTAAAAACTTCCCAGTTTAACTTTGCATTATTGGGTTTAAACTCTCCCTGTAGTCTAACATTATTGTGTAACACTTTTGTGAGACATAAACGCCGGCTGCAGGGATGATATTCCTGGTATTGATTTTTAAACCTTCACTTTTTAGTCGACTCTGAGGACGGATCCAACACTCCCTTTTCCTTTGTAAAATATCTGTGTGAGGAGCTGCAGGGATCATACTTCTATTTTTCCGCTCCAGCTTGTTTCTAATATTTGTGCAGTCTGTCTCCTGGTCTCTCCTCTGCAGCTACATTTCTTTTATTCCCTTCTACTTTCCACCGCTCCACCAGAGGCCCTTAAACTCCCCCCTTCCATTCCAAATCTCCACACCTGTACCCACTTCCTGTTTCCCAGCTACATTAATCTGAACTGTTGCGCTTCGTATGTTTCCAAGTTAAAACCGAAAAATGGAGCCAATGCGGAAGTGTGAAAAACTGCAGTTCCTCGAGCGGCCACTTGAGGCCCCGGAAAACAAGAACTAACATTACAGCAGATGGTTTTCCATCAGCCAGCAGTGGTTGGTCTGCCAGAGAGGGTAGGCGGAGCTAAGCGGCTGCTTTTCCGGTCTCTGCAAGTGCTGCGAGTAAACAGTAATCTACTATGGCTGAACAAACAAAGAAAAGATGGATGACTACAGATACAACTTCAACAAGAAGTGAAAATCCAAAGAAGAAGAAACAAACTCGACGCTCAGATGAAGCAAACAGTCTGAAAAGGAAAGCGACCGTCAGCCAGGAAAATCAAGAGTTACAACCGGAGCCAACCGTGGACGTCACACATGCAGCACTGTCTGGATATCTGGGAAGTGTGCTCCTGCAATTATCGTTTATCGCCATAGGTGCCGCCAAAGAGAACGAAACTGAGATCTGAGATTATTTCAATCATTGGGGCGGGGTCACTTGATTGACAGGTGGACACTGTTGGATGCCAACAGACTCTGAATTTAACTTCGCCTGTTTGTGCTGTTGGAGCCTTTTGGGGATTTTTTCGCGCAAAAATAGGACAACTAATCTCTCTCTCTGTGATTTATGTAACTTTCTGGCCGTGCAAGAAGTCTGAGCTCCTACTTTTCAGTGAGTTAAACTCTAGTATTATTGTACTGATATATCCTTAGCGCCAAGTACCAGGTATACCGCTCCTCTCCAGCTCCACCCTCTCATCCAAATTTGGTCACTCCTGGCTCCAGAAAACCAAAATGGCGGCAGGCATATTTTGCACTCTAATAATATCAAGAAGTCCTTCTGCACAATAAAACTTTTACTTTCTGTATTTTGTCTTAGATTATATCTGTAATTTTGCCCATAACGCAGTATTTATGTAATCGTACCGTGTTGCTACTTGTACTTATGTAAATGGTCTGAATACTTTTCCTTTCCCCCTGAAGACATCTTAAAATTTAAGTCTGTAAAAAGTCAAATTGATTCTGAAACGCGTCAATCACTATTTTCCAGAGCCCACGTGAAAAATTTAAATGCTCACTGGTTCCAACAAACTGTCCGATGAGATTAAATATTTAAGTTCTGGTGATTTAAAACTGTGAGAAGCTGCCAAAGCCCACGAGCTACAAACCTGCAGTAAAAACACTCGACTGTAAAAACAGACAACATCCCCTTAAAATAAAATCTTCTGCTGTCTCAAGTAAGAGTTTATTTGTTGGATTAATGCAACACAAAACACAGACGCCTCTTTTCTGTAAAGCGACAGGAACCTTTTCGTCTGTCAGCGTGTGAACATGACAGAAGTGCGTTTTCAATTAATCCTGCACAGGCCAAAAGCAAACATTTCAGACACCTCCGTGATGTCTCAAAAGGAAGGTGGAGGAAAACTTGCTTATTTCCCCTGACAGACTCGTCTCTGAGTGATTTCACATCCGGCTGTTTGTGTATCTGCGTGTAGAGTCGAGTGATTAACGGTGTCAGCTTTAAAACGTCTGACAGAGCGCTGTCTGTGCGGCTCATGCTCAGATGAACACGCACAATAGCAGCCACGGAGAGCGGCTCACACTCGGGACAGTCTGACAATAAAGGCACAAATTGGTCTCTGAGCACATTCGGTCCCTGTTGTCATGCTAAAGATCCCTCACACACACACACACACGCACACACACACACACACACACACACACACACACACGCAAAGTGATGACAAACATAAAAGTTTTACAAGTCAAAAATAAGCAGCAGGGCGACTGGGAAACATTTGACTCATTAAAATTCATCACACAGAAACTCTGTGTGTAACTTGTCCGATCACATCATGTTTCTGCTGCGTCGCCTTTCTGATGAAACGATATAAACTGTGGAATTATTTATTATTGCTAATTATTATTATTTATTTCTATTTCGAGTCGGCCATTTCGCCGCCTCATTTCTACATGCTGACACTGTAGGAGAGAGAGAGAGAGCAGATATGGGGAAACACGCTGTTTTTAGGGGAAATGTATTTGTACATTATTTTTTATATTTTAACTTTTTATTTTGTGATTTTATTTCTCAGATGTTAAAATTTAAAATAATTTTTTTTAAATTTGAAATAATCTTTTCTGTATTACATTATCTTCATATCAAAATAAAAAATGTAATTTATATTTAATATATAATTTCATTTTGTTTTATCTTATTTTATCTTTGATTGTTTTTTTTATTATTTTCTAAATGTATCATATTTTTTTCATTAAAATTATTAATATATTATTATTGTATTAAAATGTATTAAATCTTATATTCAATTTTATTTTTAACTAATTATTTGTGTATTAATTCATATTTATCATTTATTTTTTTATCAATTATCTTATTTGTAATATATTTTCAAAAATTCTCAATTTTCTAAAACTTTGATTCTATTTTTGTTTCTATTTTGAATTATTTATTTTTTATTTCTACACTTTATTATTTAACATTTTATTCAATTTTATTTTTTTCATTTTTTTCAATTTTTTTTATCTTTACTTCTATTATTATTTTGTAATTATTATTACATACAATTTAATTTTGGGCCATTTACTTTCATTATGAATTATTTTTTAATATTTATTTTTATTTATTTTTTTAATGATTGTTTTGTTTTATTTTTTAGAGCATAAAACATCCCTTTGCAACCACATACTACGACAGTTGTATCCTGACATACTTTATGATGCTTTTTCCCCCATGTGGGCTTTAAATAAACAGATAAATAATAAATATAAGTGTGACATCGAGTCAATCTCTCAGCAGGTTCATATCTGCCTCATATCGCTCCTGTGTAACACTGAGTCTGACCTCTGAATGATGTTTCTAAACAAACAAATATATCGACACCGTGTTGCACTAAAACACTCCGTCAGCCTCAGCGTCTTCCCGAGAGGACGCAGCATAGACCACCAGAGGAGGAGGGGGGAGAGGGGGGGGTATAGCCTGGGAAATGAAGGCATGATTGATGTTTTCTGGTCAATTTCACAGCGCTCGACTTCCAGCAGAGAGACAGAGAGAGAGGCAGACAGAAAAAGGACAGCTGTCAACCGTTCACACTCGAGGGAGTCATCTGAGTCACCTTAAGATGTAAAGGTCTGAAAATAAGATTTAAACAGGTAGCTGTGGGAGTTAAACAGTGTTATGAATATTATTTCCAATTTCAACTAAGAGAAAGTCTGTTTATCTCTTTTGTTTGTATCATTTTCCTTGTCACAGCCTTTTATTCATTTCCATCTTTTTCTGTGTGGTATCAAATAACCGACTCCCAAAGCAGCCTTGAGGATTGTAACATTAGAGCCTAATTTTATTTTGAAATCTCAGCACTACAGGACATTTCCCTGAGCTTTCAGCCAAATCTCGTTAACCTTTAACAGCAGTTAGGGTTTGATTACTTTGTCATGGAGATGTACA
Source organism: Semicossyphus pulcher (assembly GCF_022749685.1). Taxonomy (NCBI): domain Eukaryota; kingdom Metazoa; phylum Chordata; class Actinopteri; order Labriformes; family Labridae; genus Semicossyphus; species Semicossyphus pulcher. The sequence goes on from NW_027211694.1 coordinate 4,642,968, forward strand.
AGTAGAACACTTGAGGACCAAATAACATACAGCAACAACAACATACAGCAATAGACGCTAATATTTCCAAGCAATGGCACTATTGGCCACCAGGCGCCTGAATTTGGCGGCGGAATGGTGCGTTCCATTTACCTCGGAAGTCGGAATTCAACTGGGAATGAGTTGACCTCGTCGGAAAACCAAGATATGGACCCCTCCAGTCAACAGTTGTTGTGCTTGCTCTCTCGGAATACAGACAAATACAGAACACATATGAGGTCCACAACATGTCCACAAATCGGACAGCACTGTGTGTACGACCGATTTAATGAGACACAAGACAGAAGTGATGATAAACAGTTAATAATACAGCTTTCATTTACTGTTGATGCACGGAGCAGCCATCTTTGATCATGATGTCGGGGTTGGTGAGGTTCCTCCGACATTCTGAGTCGGAAATCCGACCTCAGGGGGCGTTCCAGTTGAACTGGGAACTCAGAAATTCCGACTTCTGAGTACAAATGGAACGCACCATAAGACCAGTTTGGGTGGCCCAAAAGTAAACATATGCAACAGTACAGAACGCAACTCAACACAGCCTTCCTTCACTGTAACTCTAATACTGACTCTCTGTCATCAAATAAAACATTACAAAGAAAAATTACAATTGTTTTTAGAAAAGATACGTTTAAAATGTGGTAATTTAATGAATCTCTCTCATCTGAGGCAACTACATCACAGCAGGTCAAAGCGTGAGGGTCTGGGTCCGCTGAAGCACCATCTCCTGTAGTGCTAACTGGAGTTAGCACAACAGCTAGCTTGGTGATGCAAAAGAAGTCTTGATTTTTTCCCTCCCAAACGCTCAAAATAGCAACAAAACAAGAAGATGCTTTGTCCAGTCGCTGTACGATTTGTGTCTGCTACAACTGTCAAGGTCTTCTGAGTCCAGAGCCGTTGGAGCAGCCTATGCTAACGCTAATGCTAGCACAAAGGAATCAGGATGTTTGAGGAACTGTAACTGTCCATGGCAAAAGTTTTCAGTATGGAGATAATAGTTTGTGGCACCTACATTTAATATTCAGTGCCACAGATGAACCTTTGGTGGCCATTGATCCATTGTTAATGCCCAACCGTGATGTCTTTGGTCTGAATGCAGCAGCAGAAGGAAGACGCACAGAAAGTTGGCTTCTAGCTCATTATAATGGAGCGTTTAGCAGAGCCACACATTTCCCTCAGGAGTCTGTGAAATCACAAACAGAGCTAAAAGGAGAGCGAATATTGGACTTGCATTCATCAGGCGCACAGAAACACGACTCCAAATGAATACTGATGTTCTCCCCAGCGTTGGCCGAGTGTTTAAACAGACAAGTGTTTGCTAACAAGTTCACCGTGTCGCCTTTATGAGGTACAATATGTCTGGGTTGTGTTTACAGCTTGTTTCTCTGGCTCCCAATTGCCCCAAAAAATCAATTAATGCGGATTTACGTGAGCGTTTTAGAGAAATAGATGAAGACACAGTGACGGAGGCTAACGGGAATGAATGGGAGTCAATGGATGGAGCACAAAAGAGGCTATTTAGATCTACAAAACACAGCCGGATGGTTTGAGAAATGATCCCAATCAGACTGTTTGATACATTAAGAGCCTGGGCACAAATTAAGTATGCTAATGCATTATAGCATAAGCCATTGACTCTCATTAAATTCATTTAAGATAATGACAAAATAGCTAATGGAGATGGAGAGAAACAGGCAAGGTGGAGATGGGTTTTTAAAGATTTTAGGGACACAGATGCACCCATTAGTGGATTAATTCATTAGCAGATTGAAAAATCAATAATATTATGTACTAAATGTGTCTTAAATTGTCTGTTTAACATAAAAAAACACTGAATATTTTAAGGTTTTGGACTTTTTGCTCAGACAAAACCAAAAAAGAAACCACCTTTTTGTGAGACTTTTCTGATGCTTTATTGAAAGACAGAAATCCATCCCTGATATTCTGCTGCCACGTTTTATGCACACTCACATTGACTCAGTCTGACTCACACATTTAAACGACGCTTTCACAGAGCAAAATGCAGGTCAGGGAGATGGATGCTGCCACCCCCCTGATGATGCATTCACGGGCCAAAACAAGCCAAAAACACACAAACTGTATATTCTGATGACGGTACCAGGCAGCCTCTGGGACATTATGATGGATTGTGGGTAACCGGTGAGATTGAGTGCTTGTTTTTAGGGGGAGTGTGGGAAAAAATCTGCAGCCGAGAAGCCGGAGGATTATGTACTTTGACGGTATCATGCTGCTGCCGTGTGTAGGTGTGCATTAGCATAGGTGGATGAGTTCTTGGCTGAATAAACTTGGCGTTGCATGATATGCCTGCATACCTATAACTCTGCACTCAGCGATGGCTGAGCTCCGAGATTGAAGCCGCATTAAGAGTGTTTTTCCGTTACAGTAACACGTTAGGAAATTATAGTGTTGGGAGACGGAAAATACATCCAACAAAAACAAACCAGAGACTGAACACAGAGCGACACAAGCTGTCCTTGTTCACCTGGGTGTAGCAGCAGCTGAGTGACAATGCAGCATTGTTCTGTTCACCTTGGGGTGTGTACACCTTCTTTGGGAGAATTAGTCTTACAGTGGAGTAGAAGAGTAGAGAAATGATTTGCAAATGAGGACTTAAGGTCCATACATCGACTTTTAAGAGAATCAATTGAAATCAAAAGACAAGAGAAGAATCAATACTTTAAGTCCCGTTTCCACCAAAAAGTAACTTTGAGTGCCAGGAACTACTTTTTTAGGTTCCTTCAGCGATATTGTCTGAATATAAGTAATGTGTTGTCGGACGTAGTCGGCCTTTCAGTGTGGGGTTTGCATGTTCTCCCTGTGCATGCGTGGGTTCCCGCCGGGTACTCCTGCTACCTCCCATAGTCCAAAGACATGCTCACGTTATTGGTGACTCTAAAATTGCCTGTAAGTGTGAGTGAAAGGTCGTCTGTCTCTATGTGACAGCCCTGTGATTGACTGGCGATCAGTCAAGGGTGTAACCCCGCCTCTCGCCCAATGACAGCTGGGATAGGCTCCAGCTCCCACGGATGGATGCATCATGTGGCAGTTGGTAGAGCAGGCACCCCATGTACAGAGCCAAAATCCTTGATGCGTCGGCCCCAGGTTTGACTCCGTCCCTGAGCCCCACTGTCTCCACCCTGTGCTCCCTGTCTTCCTTTAGCTGTTGTATTAAATAAAGCCAAAGGCCAATAAAAATTATCTTGATGTACTGGTCTCAAAAATCCTGAATCAATTGGGCACGATGATAGCAGATAAAGCATGAATGTTCAGTAGGGCCTTGACTTTGTCCTTAGTCCATCTTTTGTGTCTTTACTTCTGAAACAGTGTAACAGTACTGTGTTGAAGCACAAAGGGACAAAAACAATATCGTTTCTGGCGGAAGATTTTTAAAATTGTGTCTGAAATAAAATGTTTTGAGTGCTCAACCAATCAGAAATGTTCAGCAATGCAAGCCCCGCCCAAAAAGTTCCTGTACAGCCAACTAAGCAGCGGGCTAAACGGAACTTAATCTAGACCCTGGTCCCTTTGGCGGAGCCCCTTTGCAAAGGTTCCTAGCTCCTGGGGAAAGTTCTTGCAGTGGAAAAGCAACTTTTGATAATGAATCCCCTAAATTATTACTGTAAAGCCTCAAACACAAACAAATTTATTATTGCAGGCTGACTTACATCTTTATCAGTCTTACAAGTTAATAGAGTTTGGTGACATTTCTCAGCTTAGCGCCATCCAAAACCTGTTTGGTTGTGCCGGCTTTATTCTCAGAAATTACACAGACTGTTTATAGTCTTGGTTCAAAGGTTAAAATTATAATTAGCTCAGGAGTTAACTGGTTGATGCAGGAGGTTAATTGGAGTCCCGCTGGAGAAACCTATAGTGCTCAGTGTCACATTTCACAGGTTAATAGCGTCACCACGAGACGGATGTATCATATATGATGCTTTAATTACACGCTCTATGATAACTTATTCCACTTTTAATTCATTTTGTGATTCAGTGGTCGTATTTATGGTGTATTATTCTGGGATCTCCACGTATCTGTAGCAAGGCCATAACCTCAAATAGCTACGCAAACGACCTTGTGGCCAGGGGCTGCATTATGTGAACGAAGGCCTCACAAGTATAGAAATACAGGTGTTGGAGGCTTTCAGAGCGGGAAATGAATGCAACATTAAGAAATGTTCCTCTTTCACTCCTTTCAGGGGTTAGTTTGAGCTTCAGCTTGAATTTGAGTTTGATTAAAAGGTTCAAAAAAGAGCTAAAATATTCATGTCGCCTTGAGCTTTATTGCTGTATCACCAAACAGTCCCACAGGTGCAGTAATACAAACACACACGAGCGCCAATGTGTGTCCAGACACCTGTTTGTGTGTCGAATTTGCACGCCCTCAGTAAGCTGGTCTCTGGCAATAAAGCAGGATTCGGTAAACACGAGCTGTGATGCAACCTGTCTACAACCGTCTGTGTTTCTACACGTCTGTCATGTCGGCCAAAGAGCCGCAGGATGACGCAAAGCAGGTTCAACCAGACATGTGGCATAGCAATACATAAAAGAGATAACAGTTATTTGTAATTGTGGAAGCTACAGGTGTACACATGTACGAGGAGACGGTGTGTAAACACAGGACGCAGGCTGGGCAGAAAACAAAGGGATGAGTGGGAACCATCAGTTGTTTCCACATATTAATCTTCTAAACAATCAATGATTCAGTTTCACTTTAAACTCCACTAAAAAAAGGAAAACTCTCTGAGTCTTTGGAGCAGATTTTTAGGACTCAATGGGGGCGGAGCGGCACTTCCTGTTTGCATTTTGTCTCACAGAATCCTGCTGTATATTGATTTTATAATCCTCGCCCTATGTCTCATAAGCTCTTCTTTATACACAATATAGCACATTTGTACCTGATCAATATAACAAGGGCTGTATCTGTCTCAGAAATGTTTCAGTTGCTCGGATTTGGCTGCTCGATGCGGAGCTTCGACACCTTTTTTAACACCTAGATCAGCCTATGTGAGTCATATTGTAACGCTGTGTATAACTTCCTGTTTATGTTTGCTGTTGTTTTGCAGTTGTTCATTGAGGGAGGTGTCCACCGTAGTTGGTAACTGGCTGAGAAGTAGTTCTGGGGGAAGAGGGAGTATTTGTTACAAAGCTACTTTTAAGCTGCTTTCTGGGAAGAATAAGACACATGTTCAGCGAGCGAGAGCTAAGAGAGCAAAGCAGTTAGCCAACCTGTTCAGGAGACACCTCAACCTCTGGGTAGCTGTTGCTGCGACAAGGAAATTAATCTGGGCTTTGTCGAGCTAGCAACGCACATCGCCTCTCTTCCTCGTTCTTCCTCCATTCGTCTAGCTACCCTGCAACAGTTTGTTTTACCCGTAAGATGCACATTTATAAGAGTTTAAGCATTACATTAAATCCTTTCATGGCAATCACTTGCCTATTTTTTTTTACTAACTTTACTGTTGTTTTTAAGTTTACCATTGAAGCGGGTGAAGGCTTTTATTCAGCTAGCAAGCTAAAGTTAGCGCAGGTCAGCTAGCAAGGGTCGGACAGTCACCAATTCAAATGTGACACTGCTTTGTTAAGCGTTTTTAAGAACCAGGTCTGTTTGTTGTAGAGAGGAGGATGCTTTAGCAGGTAATTTGTCTCTTAGAAGAAACACTGAACAATGAAACTGAAGGAACCCTAAGCTAATAGCTAGCTAAAGACCTAAAAACAAGCTAGCAGCAGCTCTGTAAGCAGCCCTTCCAGAAGTCCTGTAAAATAAGGGCGCAAGTAAGACGCTGCTTCAATCCGTTTTTCTACTCTTAAAAACATGTCGGCAATGAACTCATATTGAAGTTTGTTTTGAAAGGTCCGTCATACATCCTGCCCTGCGATTGCTCCTGCGCTGCTCTGTGTACAATGACTCGGCAAAAAATTGCAGCTGTAAGACTGACAAAATGTTTGTTATCTCTGGGTCTTCTTGACTGATGATTCAAGTCTTCCATTTTTCAAAGGCTGCCCTCAATATACCTGAACATAAACTCCAAAATTACCAATTTATGGCCACTTGCGCTCTATCCAAACACCTTAGCACAATATGGTAAATGTTAGCAGGTCAAGAGCACTGTTCAAAACTGGTATTAGTCTTTTTTAATGACATATTGATAAAAGATGGCATTGCCTCAGAGCTAATGCAGCCAGGTGCCTATTTCCGTTGCTAACCACATATTTATAATAGGTACAGTTATTTCTGGCGGTATGCAACCCCCCTAAATCACCCACGACTGTCGCTTTCCGGAAAACAGAGAACCCTGGAAGTTAAAACCAAACTCCCACACGAAAAAAAAGCCAAATTTAGCTGCATACCTTTTAGATCCCTGATTAAAATTAAGCTTTATAGCAAGACATTTTCTCACTTTAAAAATGCACTAAAGCTGCCTTGTTTAGAGAGAAAACAGCGGAGAGGACAAGAGATCGGTCTCAGATGGCGCTGATATCTAATTAAACACCCTCAGTGCAAAAAGCGGGCAAATGTTTGAGGAGGAAAAGTCCCCGTGCACTGACTGCAACTTTTGTTTTCAACGTCTGTCTTGTAGTCGTTATGAAATGCTTCATGTCAGTGGGAGGATGTGTTCCTGCCTACACAAAAGCACTGAACAAAATTGCTACATCCTTATATACGAGTCAAGTTGTATGCCTCTCCGAATGTCAGTAATACTGTAGTGACACTGTCACTGTCGTCGCTGTTTCTCAATGGGCGGTCATTGAGAAACAGCTTATGTAAGCGTGGGCTTTAAAACAATTGCAGGCTGTGTGTGAGTTGGCGTTTGCACTTGTCAAGTCAGGATTAAGTAGAGTAGTAGGTACAAATAAAGCAGAACAGGAGGGAGGAAGTGTTCAAGTGCATTTTTAGCAGAAGTGTGGGTTGACTCACAAAGGGTATCCCCCAGGGTTGCTACCCTAAATGTTGACAGAGTCTGATCAGTTTTCATGAGTTTTTACCGTTAGCTGAACCTCCGCAGAGGTCTCCTCTTCTCCAAAACAAAAACAACTGGCGATTAAAGCCGGTAAAACACTAAATTAAGCAGTTTCATAAAATAAATCAGCAGTGTCTCCTTAATGCTCGTCTTTGTCGGAAAAAGAATGTCAGCAGGGGCTGCTAGCAGAGTCGCGTTAGCTTATTTAATGGTACTCAGCTAATTTTTAGGTTAGGGCACCTCTCAAAAACAAACAGACCTTGTAATTAAAGCTGTTACAAACACAGAAAAAATAAGTTTAATGTTAAAAATCAGCACTTCTCCAAAGGTCTCCTTTATTCGACACAGTAAGTTGGAAGACGCTGCGAGCGGAGCTGCTGCTAGCTTGTTTGATGGTGCCTAGCTTGTTTTCAGGTTAGCATTCCTTCAGTGTTCACTGTTTGAGGTTTTCAACAGGAGCCAAATTATCTGTAGAGGTCCCTTTCTCCCCAAAACAAACAGACCAGGTAATTCAAATCTGTAAAAACACTGAATAAAGCAGTTTTAAATCAGTGTTTCTCCAACACTCTTCTCAGTCGGACGCAGGACATCAGGAGGGGCTATGAGCGGAGGTGCTGCTAGCCTGTTTGACGGTGCTTAGCTTGTTTCCAGGATCAGAATTATCCACAGAGTTCTCTTGCTCCCAAAAACAAACAGACCAGATGATTCAATTCTTAAAAAAAGAAAAACTGAATAAAGCAGTATCAAAAAATTAGTGCCCCTACGATGGACTTTCCAGGAGCTAGCTAAGCTGCTAACCAAGCTGCTAACTTTAGCTCACTTTCTGACTTAAATCCTTTATCTGGTTAAATGATGAAGTTAAAAAAGACAGTGACATGACTTGAAACACTTAGAAATTATTTAGCTTACAACCATTGCTCATAGAAAACTAAATTAATGTACGTCTTTAGGGTAAAACATTAGGCTAATGAACAATGATAAAGTAGCTAAGTAAAACAAAAGAGGAACAAATCCAAGCTTTAAATTGTACAGCCAAATCCAACGAGTCTGGGTTGTACCTAACTCAAAGATTCCCCTGAACTCCATTCCCCAGAATGCTCAGTATCCCCATCACTGGTTTGTTTTGTGTCACTTAGGCACCAGATGGTTCTCCCCTGAGCAAGGAGCCTAATTTCCCATCACCACCTGGGAACAGCCAGAAACCGATCCGGCACTCACCCATCATTAATTAAATGCTGTAATGTCATGCAGTGGAGGCTTTCTGACCTGTGAGGATGTGACACACGACACAGTGATGCCCTGCGGCTCTGGACGCAAGGACATGGCTCTATTTATCTGTGTCCACTTTACTGACCCCATCCTCTCCCCGTCTTTCTCTGGCTGTTACTCTCCACTCTGTGACGACTACTGAGAGTGACTGCAATAACAAACCATGAGTATTTTCATTATCAAATAATTTGCTGTTTTCAATAATAATTCAGTAATTGTTTGAACTATTCAATTAGGAGCTGAGAGACACAGTATATCTGAAACTTCTGCTACTTTTAAATTACTTTTCTTTTGTTTTAACTGAAAAAACATAATTTTGTACACGATTTAATCATATTACCCCAATACAATTTCACAGAATGTCCTTAAACGCCACTTAAAACAATTAAAAAACCCAGATATTTAAATGAGAGACAATAAACTATGCTCAAAGGTCCACTTACAAACATTTCTTAGCATCTCAAAGTCTTCTAAACAATCAATGATTCAGTTTCACTTTAAACTCCACTAAAAGAAAAAGAAAAACTCTGAGTCTTTGGAGCAGATTTTTAGGACTCAGTGGGGGCGGAGCGGCACTTCCTGTTTGCATTTTGTCTCACAGAATCCTGCTGTATATTGATTTTATAATCCTCGCCCTATGTCTCATAAGCTCTTCTTTATACACAATATAGCACATTTGTACCTGATCAATATAACAAGGGCTGTATCTGTCTCAGAAATGTTTCAGTTGCTCGGATTTGGCTGTTCGATGCGGATAATGTTCAACTCAGCTCTGCAAACACTGTGAAAAATATTAGAAAACGCCGCTTAAAACAATTAAAAAACACAGATATTTAAATGAAAGACATTAACTTGGCTCAAAGGTCCACTTACAAACATTTCTTAGCATCTTAAAGTCTTCAGTTATGTAAGTGGACTTCAGAAAATCTCCTGTTGGCTGAATGAAGACAGTTAGATGCCGATAACAAGCCGTTTCATTTAGTTTAATTAATTGACCAGGATAACCTACAACGATTCGGAGATATGTTAAACTTCCAATCAACCACCGTCAATCCAACAGCAAGGTGCATCTGTGGCGCACTGATGGCGAAGGAGTCCCCATTCTCCCAAATGTAATTTACATTTAAGGCAAATAATGAAGAGCTCATTGCAAAAATAACACTAGTAATCATGTGTTGATCCTTAGTCATTTAGTCACTGCACTGTTTGCGAAACATTTCCAGAAATCAGTGCAACAAGCACTCTCACAATATGGCCCAACTGTAACTTCCTGTTTCTATTCCTGCAGGCTTTGAATCGTACTTTACAGGTGATTTATTTACCCAGTTAAACCCTATTAAACCAAAGACAGACCCAACCAATACTCAGTATTTAGAGGCTCTTCTTGGTACATAACTTACAAGTATTACACAATCATTACACAATTCAAAGCAGGCTGACAAATTATCTTACTAAGCCTACAAAGACGCATCATCACTGGAGTCCATCTGACATCTTATGTGAGATGTTTTTTTTTATGAAATCATCCAACTGGTGCCAACGTTCAGCTCATAATCTCTCTTTGATCCTCTCAAACCAACTTATTGCAGCTCCTCCACACTTCAATTACAGCTGAATAACATTAAAAAAAGATTATTGGCTGTTGGTTATATTTGTCTTCTTTCGTAAGTCAATGTGTGAATTTAATTCAAAACACATGACAGGAAAAGTGAGGTTCTTCTCTGGATTGGTTCCTGTATAAATATGAAGAAGCATGGACATTGATGTGGAAAAATCTTTCTTTTTGATTGGAGCAAAGCCTTTAATCACTCCTGCAAGAACATTATGGACAGACGACGGAAGCCAAGTAATCATGTCATAGTTTGTTCTAATCTGTGCTTATTGAAGCTGCTGGGAGACATCAGCTGAATATCAGGGCTCACATTGCGCTAAATGTGATCTGCCAGCATGCAGCGCTACAGGAAGGCGTCAACACAAACAAACTGAGGTCAACTGAAGACGCTCAGAGCCACCACAAGAACAAAACACGAGACTTTGTGCACAGGGTGAAGGCGAGAGACATAAAAGACTTCCTGTTTCTGTGAGAAGTTCTCATAAAATATACAGGAAACCAGGTCTGCTGGAGAGAAGAAATGTCTGTTTGTAAAAAGGATGGAGGCTGCTGCAGCAGGGGCAGATGGGCTAGAGAGGGAGGGTTAGGAGAGACATTTTTTCTTACACCAAATGTTTAAAATATAATGGATGCAATATGAAATGTGTACCAAAAATATACCCTATAAATATTGTGTTATGGAAAACTAGGGCAAAAATGTATTCTTAATAAGAAACGTGTCTTAAATTCCAAAAGCAACAGCTAAGAGGCCAACATTGCTAGCATCTTCTTACTTCTTTTAGCGCAATCTGTTGTTATTCTGTATTTTAGTTACACTGTACATTGCTTACAGGTTCTGATGTCAGAACCAAACATTGAACTGATGTCACAACTCAACGTCAGACGTCAAAACCCACCGTCACACTGAAGTCAAAGCTCAACGTCACACTGAAGTCAAAACCCAACGTCAGACAGACGTCAAAAACCCAACGTCAGACAGACATCAAAACCCAACTTCAGACGTCAAAACCCAACATCACACTGAAGTCAAAACCCAACATCAGGGCGCTGGTTTGGCTCAGTTGGTAGAGCAGGCACCCCATACACAGAGGCTACAGTCCTCAACGCACTGATCGCAAGTTCGACTCTAGGTCTGCCCATCATTTGGTGCATGTCTTCCCCCACTCTCTACTTCCCACATTTCCTGTCTCATCTCAGCTGTCCAATCAAATAAAGGAAAAAAGCCCAAAAAATAATCTTTAAAAACCCAACATCACAATGAAGTCAAAACCCAACGTCACACTGAAGTCAAAACTCAACGTCACACTGAAGTCAAACCCAACGTCAGACAGACGTCAAAACCCAACGTTCCAACGTTAGACGGACGTCAAAACCCAACGTTCCAACGTTAGACAGACGTCAAAACCCAACGTCAGACAAACATCAAAACCCAACGTCAGCCAGACGTCAAAACCCAACGTCAGGGGCGCTGGTTTAGCTCAGTTGGTAGATCAGGCGCCCCATACACAGAGGCTACAGTCCTCGACGTACTGATCGCAGGTTCGACTCCCGGTCTGCCTATCATTTGGTGCATGTCTTCCCCCACTCTCTACTCCCTCCATTTCCTGTCTCATCTCAGCTGTCCAATCAAATAAAGGAAAAAAGCCCAAAAAATAATCTTTAAAAACCCAACATCACAATGAAGTCAAAACCCAACGTCACACTGAAGTCAAAACCCAACATCATAACACACGTCAGAACCTGACATCAAGACAGATTTCAGAACCCGACTTCCAGATGTCAAAATCCAAAGTCAGCGCAACAAAAATATGCACAACTATCGTCCATAAAAAACTTCCAGTTTCTGTTTGAGCAGACTTTGAATTCCACAGGTTATTTACCCAAAACATTCATCCAATCCCACACAAATATGTAGCGCTGCACATTGTAAAGGGAGGGAAAGTTTGATGTTTGTATGTATGATTTGTGTAGTGGGAAATAGTGGTATTGTTAGCAAGCTCGGCTGACTTTGCAGCTGGTTAGACAAATAGATAAAACAAAGGATAGGGAAACATATTTTAATTAAATATTTTCGGCTATATGGGGCTTTGAAGCTCCTCAGTTGTCAGCTTGTCTCAGATGTCAGTCAATCACTCCCATGGGAAACAACCACCCAGACGCCTGAGGCTTAGACACTGTCTCTCCAAATATGTCCAAAACATCCTCTTTGAAAAATGTAAAAACATGTACAGTGGCCACGCTTTCATTCTGGTTTTTATTTTTTTTAAATAAAAATCACCACACGTCAAATTTCAGTTCGACTTGAAGCGACGTTTGATGAGGGATGAGCGGAGAAACAGTCCGGAGAGATAAGCAACTGTCACTTTCTTTTATTTTGAAGTACAGTCAGCGGAGAGGCGGGTGTCAACAACCGCATACAAAGCGAGCACTAGAGCCCTTAGAACAAAGGAAATTTGGTGTAGTTTGTTTCTATGAAGAGGACTACATTTAAAAGAAACCGTTTAAACACCGGGAGTCTGTAGTAAGTGTGTGAAATAATAGGAGGGAGAGGATAATAAGCAAGTGGGTTCTGATTGATGCTTGCTGCATCTAAAAACAACTCACATAGTGCAGGAACAATATAAGTCATCTACCCCGCTGCATAATTCAAAAGCACAAGAGCTGGTTAGTAATGAGAAACCAAACCAAGCTTGGATATATTGTTGAATTGATATGATTGCATCCTACACGGCATATGTGCATTCTCTAACAATTGATTTAATGAAACTCAGAAAGGCAATCAGCCAGAATCAGTTTATTTTCCTTTTGACCAAATCTGCAAATGAGCATCAAAATAAACACTTTTATTATGCTAATAGTTTATGATTTGAGCTAGAAATTCCCCTTTTTCTTCTACAGCAGCAGAAAAATAACCACCAAACAAGTATCACCACTTTGTAACTGTGTTAAAAGGTTCAAAAAGCAATCAGGAAAAGTCCCAGAAAGCAATTTCTGACTCAATGAATGATTGTGAGATTTTTTTTTTTACAGCAACATCCTCATTCCCGCTTGGATGACACAAAAAAAAACATTTCACAACCACTCAATGTGTTGACTCACACAACATCTGAACCTGAAAACCAATCAATAGCTTTGGTCATAGTTGTGTTTTCAAAGAAATATAAGTTAATGATTTTTAAGGGCTGCGCAAGTCCAGCTTAGAAGCACAGATGAGAGCTACGAAAAAAGTTTGTTCTCAGGATGTGATCAAAGAGTTCAAAGAAAACCCACACGGCTGAGATCACAGAAGTCTAGAGACGCCTGACAAGGACGCAAACAAACAGCACAGCTGACGAGATGTAACGTCGTTTACCACAAATGCAAACGGTGTGATCCACACCGCTCAGCGTTGCACACTACGTGACTGAAACACACAACAGTTGGATTAAGTAGCACTTTTGGTTTTACTTCTTCATTTAGTGGCCTACTTGTTTCTATAAAGAGTTACTTTTGGTTTTATTTTTCTAGGTTTCTGGTGCAACCTCAGTGGAGGTCAAGTTGTGGTGTTAAAGGCATTTTTAACAAGCATTTATTAAACTAATGCCTAAGTGGCTCTGGGTCATCCAAAGACCTGTGATTAGTTTTCAATGGAGAGTTCAACAATAAGAGTAGGCTACACTGAAAGATCATAGGGCAGACTTTGGATAGGCAATAAATCATTAGGGTTAGGCAAATAAAAGAATTGTTAAAGTCCAGGTGAGATGAAAACATGTCATTTGAATCCTTTTAGATCACATCCCCAGTAATATTGTGCATCTATTTGACAATATAGGCCAAAAAAAATACAGAAAATCAATTTCTTCTTATTCTTATGTCAAAATCAGATCATTTTTTCTTCCAGTAAAACTTAATTTCACGCCTGCTTACGTAAGTTAGCACCAAACAATTTCAACCAATCAATCTGCAACATTTAGCCGCAGAGCACCAAGAACGCTCGGTCAGTTAGCTAGCTACTGCGCTGTGGAGAACATCTGTCTACGCCCACTTCTCAACGATCACGTCAAATCCCTCTAATGATATGTCCCGCCTGCACGTCCTGTTTCACTAAGAAAGTCACGTTACGGAAGCTAGATACTCTCGAAATGCCGTTTCAGCTCAACTTTAAAGATGAGATGAAATTTAATACGCCCTTTTAACCCCTTTGGATGTCAAATCCAGATATATTTTCCACTTATGTAACAATATATTCCAAAAAAGATAACAAACACCAAAAACACACCGACATACCATGCTGTTGCTAGCTAGCTAACGGATAAAAACAGTTTCATTATATTTCTTTGGGGTGGGTGGACTTTGTAAAAGAAAAAATATTGTTCTATTAGGTTAACACAAGTTTGAACCAATAACAAACATCAATCAATCTTTAACTTTTAGGGCCACAGAGCTAAAATTCATCTATTAGCTAGCGTGTCTTCTGTGTTTGCTACCTTGAACCTCATCGTTCTCTTTCCCATTAAATCCTCATTAAAGGTGCGCTGCCTAGATTTGATTTTGTTTGAGGAAAGTGGCACCTGTGTGATGTGCACAACATTTTTTATTTAACTCTTTCAGCAACTACCGTGCTTGAAGAACACGAACTGATTCCCTGAAGCAGGAAGACTGTTTCATACTCTTTCATTAAGTCATCACGTAGTCATGCTCCCTCTCCCCCCCCTCTCTGTTCCTTCCCGCTCTGATGATCAGCTGATTATAGGCGTTTACTATTTTAAGTACCAAACCGACCAAATTTAGCCTCGACTTCTGTCGACACGTCAACCTGCTGCTGTCAACTTTCCAATCTGTTCTCCTCTCTTCTGCTGTCAGTCTGTCGTTTCAGTTCGATCACTGCGGCCCTCCTCCAGCCCAGTCGTGTCCAATCCATCTCATCAGTGTCCAAGTCCAGCTCCTCAGCTCATCCTGCATTCTTCCTTCACCACCACCACCAGTGTCTAGACTCCATCAGGGGGTATCCCATCCTGCTCTCGGCCTCACTACCCCCTTTGAGTACATGACGAGATCACGATGTGGTCTAACTGCTGAAGACATTGCACATTTCTCATCTTTCTAAACTTGTGAAATAAATAATTGTTCACTCATAAAGAAGTCTCAGCTGTCCATCTTGCTTAAACATCACAGTAAGGAAACTACATACGCACCAAGACATTTTAAGTTTGGGTAATGTCTGGGACAGTAAGGTAGTTCCTGCTAATAAAAGGCTATATTTGTAGCACAAAATACAGTCAGATTTTTCTAACAGTATCGTCATGCTGTAACGTCCAACCCTAAGCAACACGGGAACATCCAAATCTGAGTTTTGTATTTTGGGTGAAGTGACCCAAAACAGGGAAAAGAACCAAACAAATCATCCCAATGTTAGTAATAACTTGAACCCTGATTTATTCAGTTCACTGAACACTGGAAGTGCAGCAGAAGGAAAAACAAATCTTCCAAAAAGGCCTCTGTGATCTCGAATCAGAAGTGAAACCAAAGTTTCTGCCTGGCTGGAGACCATCTGGGAAAGTGTAAAAATATGTGCTTTTGTAATTTGGGTGAAGTGAACCTTGACGTGTCTTGTGAGTCGTCCTCTGGCGTTTCTGTGACTCTTTCCTGAAAGCCGAAAGTGATTTTTAAAAAGAAATGTAGTAAAAACTGAATATTTATATTATGTAAAGTTGATGTAAAAGCAAATCACATCTGATGTTGTTTCAAAAGTCCCTCAAGGACACAATTGTTTTAAGTTTGTGCACTGCTGACAGATAACATCTAATAACACAGTATGTCCTGACAGCCGCTGTCACACAAATTGTGTCGACATCAAAGGAGCGCTGTGTGTCTCATCCTGCAGACTTTCAGGATGTGTGTAAACTTGGAGCCGTGACAATTAGGTCATATCGACTTTGCAGTATTGTCCCCATTGATTCCTTCATCACCCGCTGAGGTGCGAGCGCAGAGTGAAATCATCAACACGGCTCCAACTCCAACGGCAAACCGGCCACCTGTTGTACACTCTTCACAACCAAAGCAGAGGTCAGAGGTCAGCAGATGGAGCTCATTATGCGCAACAGCTCGAGTATGTCTTTCGACATGGCCATGGACAGAGCGTGAAACTAAAAAGGGAGGGAAGGGCAAAGGAACTGCAAGAGAGATGAAGATACTGCACCCTGAAGAGGTCCTGGCAAACACACTGTGGCCTGTTTGCACCCAACGCTCTGTTGCTGATTGCGGTTATGGTTCAGCCTTTATTCAACAGCCAATACTGATAACAAATACAACATAAAGATGCAGACGCAGCCAAAAAAAGATGCCAGACAGAAGTGATCTACTTTTCATTAAAGAGGGGGTATTATGCTGTTGCTATGCATACTATGCATTTTTAAGCCACACATATAATTTTACATTGTTGCATGTCCAGACTAAACGTGGGTGAAGTTTCAAATCTGTAGGTAAAAGTATGTTGGAGTAATCCCCAGGCTTCTCAGCTCAGTCTGCAGGCTGCTGTGAACGCCAGGTTTCACACAGTTGTTTCGCTGCAGGCTTCAGAGAGCTGGCCAATCAGAAGAAAGTAGGCTTGTAGGGGCGGGGTTTCTTAAAGGGACAGAGCTGATTTAGTTGGGGTTTTTTTTTTTTTTACTGTAAATTATGCTAAGCTACTCCACAGGTATCACAGAGTGAAATATAAAGCTTGAAATTAGCATAATACCCCCCCTAAATGTTTTGTTCCAGAAAGTTAGCTAACATCTTTTTAAACAGGAAATTGTGTCATTGTCAAGAAATAGTGAGCTCAGCTATGCACAAATGTAATATTAATACATTCAGTGGTTAAGAAAACCCTTGTAAATATTCATTATCATTAGCTAACTTAAGGCAGAAGATGTCTTTGCTAAATGCTAATGTGAACCGCTTAGCTGGTACTGATGGCTGGCTTCCCCCTTCCTTTTATCCCTAAATATTCTTAAGTTGTTTCAACATCTTGTCTTTCAACTAAGTTGAGTTAGTTCATTTGAAAACAAATTCTTATCATGCTATGTAGCTAGCTAGCTGTCTGAATTTAGGTGCATATCGTTCTAGTGTTTACTTCCTGTAACATCATCATTGCTGAGTGGGCAAATATAAAACATTACGTGGACAAATTTACATATTTGTATCTCTGTTTTTGTATCTGCATTTATACAACAGCCCTACTAATAAATGGACCAGGGCCGTTCACCATATTGTGTTTAACATTTTTCAACATGTATGAACAAATGTAACAGTCTTGTGCCGCTAATGCTTTAATGAGACAACTTCAAGGGAGGCACTGGAAAAGGGGGGGGGGGGACGCAGGTGCAGACCCAGGGGTGTCTCAAAGTTATCCCAGTAGCGATAGATTGGAAAGGGGAGGAAAAAGACAACGAAACTGTATAGAGCCGCTAAAGGCTTCCTTAATGAAATAAAGCACTAAAATGATTTACTAAATCACCGCTGCCAAGCAGCTGACTCAAAACCAAAATTGTCCAGGAGACCCAGAAAACTCGAAGCTAAAGGCAAAGGCTGCTCGGGAGGCCTTTGATAACCCAAAAGGGTGGAGTCACACAAACTCTCCAGCACCCCAAATTATTCCCTGGGAAACAATTGACCACAAATACACACAAAGTTCTGAGTTGGTGTTTGCAGACACACCGACAACTAGAGAAGACACATGGAGAACCTCTCACTACCTCTGAAGGTGAGATAATGAGTCAGCCCAGGGCACTGGAGACTCAGGGTATATGAAGACTCCCCACACCTGAGCTTAATCAAAGCCAATCAGTGCCACACACACCTGATAGCAGTGAGTTGATTCTTTCACCACTCTCACAGGGCCGAAAGGTTGAGTGCCCTCACAGGCAATGACATTTGTAAGTGAAAAATATCAACTTTTTTGTCCCATACTTGGTCAAATTACTCATCACATTAAGTGTCCTTGTATTTGTTCACAATGTGTTTAAATAATATTTTATCAGACTTCAAAATTCAGTGTCATTTGATACATTTCACGATGAGCCGTTTTTTTAGAGATGAAGAGGCAAACGCATTCTTGTATTTAAAAGCATGTAGACTCAATAAGCAGTGTTTCAGCCGTCTTTCTCATCAGACGTGACGTCCTCTCTGCTGAGGGTGTAAGAAAAGAGTCTTCATCAAGGACAGGTGATGTAACAAGTTTCTTTGTTTGCAAAGTCTGAATGTCTGGGCCACACAAACCGATACTGACGTAGACCTGCACACACCGGGTATTATAAATGAATGAGAAGAATTATCATCTTTGTTCTCTGCGGCTCCCTGGTGTTTCCCGTCGCTAATTCCTAATCTTAATGACTACCAGATAAGCACGAGTGTTAATTAAAGAGAGCTGCATAATTATATCTCAGAGGGACCTGCGCCAGTGCCCCCTCACCACCACCACCACCTCCTCCTCCAGCTGACACTCCAGCCTGGTATCTCTTCACTCCCTCACAACATTAGGCATTCAGCGCGCTCGCCCTCCTCATTATCTCATCCTGACCCAGTGCTTTCACCTAGTTTCTGAAAATGGAAGGGGATCCACGCTCCAATGACATGGAAGTAATAAAAACCACAGCGTTTTTTGGGCTGGTCCCACTCGCCCAGAGCGGAGTTATTGATGCTTTTGGATTCCCTGCAAATAAAAGTCAATATTCTCGCCCGCCACTGACAAAAAGGAGAAGTGGAAACGGATACAGCTCATAAAATACATCTTTGCTTCAAAAAATAACCCCTCGTAACTTCACAACCACTGATCATTGCTAAAAAAAGCAATGAAAAAAAAAGCAAGGGTGGAGGATGTGGGTGCAACATTTGGTCTTATGAAATTACCCCGACATAAAGATCCATCACAGCAATCTTGCCCGCTTCTCCGACAGAACGACGGCAATCTGTCAGATCATCTGTGAGTCCGCCCCATGGAGGAGAGGGACAGGCGGGAAATAATAACAGAATGGACAACAAAAGCCTTTGCCAGAATCATGCGGTTATGAGTTGAGCTTATTAAAAACCACAGTGGAAAAATAAATATGCAAACACCAAGCCCGCCCTCTAGCAGTAAACACAATAAAATATGGTGTGAAAGACGGCGAGGGAAGAAGGAGGGGAGCGCGGACGCCCCGCTGCTAATTTAATAGACTGACTATAGCGGGAGATGCAATTCCATTATGTTGTGTCATCTTTCCTGCAGAGGTTGGATCGCTTCCTTGGGGGAAGGTCACAGCGAATGACGGACATAATCAGATACAATCAAGTCATCTGGGATCCAAAATTTAAACGCCGCCCCGGCAGGTTCAGGAGCTCATGAGCACACTGTTTGTTTATTACGTCACTTGTCATTTGGGGGTTTGACATAACTGAGAAGAGCGTTAAACACGGTGAATCCTCGCTGAGAATTAACCGTCGGGAGATTAATTTGTGCAAAACCTCATAAAAAGTTGGGCGAGCTGATTTGTACCACGTTATTTGGCACCGTTCAATCATAGAACACACTCTGTAGCAAATACAAACAGAGGAGTAGTCACACAAGCAAGGACGTGTCGAATCGATCGAAACAAATCAGATACAACTGCTGCTTTTTCTGGATGACCAACGTTATTGTTGGGAAATAGGACAGTGGCGTGTACTGACAAGTTGTGATGACGTGAATCAAGACGGCAATAGTCGCAGGATGAAATGAAAACTATGTGATTTGATGTGCATCCTTTGCCACTGGCATGTGTTGCCCTTCAAGACCTGTCTACACATCAGACATCTCAACAGTCTGCCTTGCAGGCTTCTGAGGGAACAGGTACACAGTTTAAATAAAGCTGTCCATACATAGTGTAGTAATGGCCAACATTTTAAAAGAACTTGCTGCACACAGCAATCTAAAGTGTATTTATATATTTAAAGACGTCATTTAAAGGTGTCCTGTGGCGCTTTTATAGTGATTATACTTGTATTTGGCTCTCTGGCGCTACCAAAAAAAAGGGCTGAAGCCACACACATTACAGTTCTTAGAGTTGAGGTTATATGTGGACATTTTTAGTTTTAGTTGTAGATGAATTGTATAAGTGTCACAGAAGTTAGAGGTGAGTCATAGTAGAAGACTTTTACATTAGTCGGGACATGAATCATGAATGTTGGAGTTGAAAACGCCTTTTTCCTCTGTAGACAAAACCGCAGTGTCTGCGGTTCATTTCTTAATAATTTTCCTGTTAATAATGCCTGTTTTTGTTTTGTCAAAATCAAAGGCAGAAGTAGCGTGACGTTGACTAATACCTTTTCCTAATAAAGTGGGACATGATTCAATATGATACAATACGATACAATACGATATGGTACAGAACGATATAGAACTATACAGCAGAATGCGATACGGTACGATACAGCGCGATACAATGCGATACGATACGATACAGAATGATACAATGTGGTACGATACAGTACAGTACAATACGGTACGGAACGATACAGTCTGATACAGTATGGTATGGACCATACAATACGATACAGTACGATACGATACGGTACGGGGAGATGCAGTGCGATACTATACGGTACGGAACAATACAATACGATGCAGTATGATACGATACAATACATTACGATACGATACAATACGCTACGGTATAATATGATACAATACAGTACGATACAATACTGTACGGTACGATACAACACAAAGCTATTTCATACGAAACACTTTATTGTCCCTTTCATAAAATGTGTTTTGTACTCTGCACACATTTAGCTGTCAGGAGGATAGTTTGATTAAAAATGACTTGACTATGACGGGGGAAACCTCATTCAGCTTTTTCCATTTGGTCTTTAACAGAGTAGTTTAAATTGCTCAACCCTAACTTGACCTTATTCATAAAGGTGGCAAATTATTCATAATTCATTTCATTTGACAATTTGGGAGATTTTGGAGGTCACTGACAAACAACAACATCCTGGCAATTGGCGGCAAAAGAAAAAATGCTCATACGAGTCGTTTTTGAAAAGCAATGACAACCGCAAACTCATCTTTAACTGACTTTTCCTCCACCTGTAGGCCGCTAACCATACTATAGGTGTTTCAGAATGACTGTTAGTAAGATTGTTACTAAGCACCTTGAATCAGCACACTCTCTTTTCTATCATGGTGAATGTTATAATAAGAATCAGAAGGTACAGGTTTGACAGCAGCAAGCCCCACAGAAAACAAAGCAAGCAGAGAAAAGCCTCCATTGAGCTGTGCTCATTAGTCAGAGCAAAGAGGCTGTCACGTACGGTCAGTGGGAGTGCAGAGCTACGTGGATTTAGTCATTATGTGCCGCGCTGCTTTTGTTCCCCAGGTGAAATTTTCAACAGGAGACCATGTTTCTCACCAGAAGGCTTGCACTGACTAAACTCATTCTCATCAGGTTTGTTTGCTTTAAAACTACACGGAGAAAAATAATCATTTACAGACATATGAGTCAATGTTTGATTAAAGTGCGATTAAGGATGGTTTGTTATTTAGCCCCCTGGTCTGACAACTCAAATTATAAGAATGAAGTGACATCGTAACGAGTTATTCTTAAATCCAGTGAAATGTTTGATCAAAATGGTGGGTCACAGAGCAAACGGCACTTTTCGAATCCTTAGCCTGCCTAACTGTGACAGTATGACATCATGCTGTTTTGTGTTGGTGCAGATTGTAGCCTCCTCTGCAGCATCACAGTGATGATGCGCTCCTTGGGTAGGAGTGGAGGGGGATGCATGCTTGGCTCTGTGTCCCGTCTACAGAGAAATACCTGATTCTCAGCTCAACTGCAATTTTGAGACAGAGAAGTGGAGTGCCGCATCTTCGCCCAGACCAAATATCACGGTCAAATAAAGAGGTTCAAGCGGAGGGAGGAGGGGATGAAAAAGGTGAGGGTGATTCTCCCGTATCCAGTTATTGAATTGTTCTTTTGATAACCAATTAATAATTTTAGATATTTTCTAAGCAAAAAGAATTTTCTTGTTCTAGGATCTCAATGTGAAAATTACTGGTTTATATAATTGTAGGTTGCTAATTGGGGTTTTGAAACAGTTGGTCACACACAGGACGTTACACTGAGCTCTGGGAGAACTGTGATCAGCATTTATGGACATATTACGGTCTGAGAGAGTCATGGGTCATGGCATTATGATTAATTAAAGAGCAGCTCCAGTCATGTTATAAGACATATAAAATGCTCTGCTTGAAATAATAATTTTAATTACCTCCCAAGGCATCTCTTCCTTCTCCCTCATTAAAAATGCATTAATCTGCATTGTCCCCGCCCACTATGCAAATTTCCAACAGCCCCCTCTGTCACGAAAACAAAACGCGTCTCTGCCATCGTTTAGCGGCAACTTGTTGAAACTTAGCTAGCTTGAAATGTAGTAATTAGTAGCAGTAACATTAACATTAGTAGTCAGTGATTAGTTTGTAAAAGTTACGATGACAGTTACAGCTGGCTTGTGGTTACGCATAATGATATGCGTAGCGTCACCCCGTCCATTAACGGGATTGGCTCCTTCGATTTGTGACGTCACAAACCTGCCAATCTGAAAACGTGTTGTTCAGCCTGTCCTTGGTACACTGCAGTTTAAAAGCAGACAGGCCCAGCCATGGAGATGACTGCTGATGTTGTCCCTGATATGTAGAACACCACATGGAGATGTTTACAAGGTTAAACACTTGATTTTCCCTGGAGGGGGTCTTCAAGAAAATAATTGGCAGATTAATCAACAAAGAAAGTCATTAGTCGCAGCCCTACTTCCTTCTCTATGTTACCTCTGTGTTGTCTTTAGGGCTGTGACTAACAATGGCTTTCTTTGTCGCTTATCTTCCGATCATTATTATCAATAATCATTCATCTTTTTGACTTGATGTGTCAAAAAATGCCGACCACAGTCCCCCTGGGTCGAACTTTAAGTCTTGTGTTTGACCAACAGTTCCAAACCTAAAAACATTTTGGATTTATCTGGGAGATATTTGTTGTTTTACTGATAAAGTCCATCATCGTTACAGTTTAAAATCAGAATGTCAGAGGTCAATTCTTTAGGCGTTTGTGCTTAAAAATGTCGACTTTTCTTCTCTGCATTCAGTAACACTCCTGTGTACGGGTGTTTCTGTAATAGAATGGGTTGAACATGACAGAGGCCAAAGGGTCTGGATTATAGAGCAAAGAACCTGATGTGTGAGAAAAACCTGCATCCATGACTTGAATTTCAATTAACCCCACATCATGAGAGCGATCTTACACCCATTTCTCTTCTGGAACAATCTTTTCAGGTGCTATTATGGAGGATTTTCTCTTCCTGAAGACAAGTGCAAAATTCATATTTTCAGACTATGATGGTCAACAAGGAGAAGCTGCAAATATTACCCTGTAGGCAGCTTGAATCAGCAAATTATTTGTCAGTTATGCTTCGAAATTGACTTCTGTCAATCTAGTAATTGATCATTAAACTTTTAGTTTGAAATTCCCGTTGTATTGGTTCTATATGACAGAGGTTAAAAGGTGTGGATTACAGAAAAGAAGCTGCATCCATGATATTGAATTTCCAATCACACCACATCACCGGGGGACCTATAGAGCAATTTCAGCTCCATTTTCTTCTGGAACAATCTTTTCTGGGGCTATTATGGAGGATTTTCTCTTCCTGAAGACGTGTACACAATTCATATATTCAGTTTACTTTGATGGGAGACAGGAAAAAGGTGTATCCACATTTAAGAAGCTTAAAACAGCAAAACATTTGTAATCTATGCTTCAAAAAGTAACCGATGAAGAGACTTTTAGTTTGAAATGTATTAAC
Source organism: Semicossyphus pulcher (assembly GCF_022749685.1). Taxonomy (NCBI): domain Eukaryota; kingdom Metazoa; phylum Chordata; class Actinopteri; order Labriformes; family Labridae; genus Semicossyphus; species Semicossyphus pulcher. The sequence goes on from NW_027211694.1 coordinate 4,666,701, forward strand.
TTCCTGTTATATTTGGGGTTATTGTACCTTTAGCATCTGTTATATAGAAGAAGCTGCATCCATGATATTGAACTGAGGGACCTATAGAGCAGTTTCAGGTCCATTTTCTTCTGGAACAATCTTTCTGGTGATATAATGGAGGGATTTCTCTTCATGTAGCTACAAAATTCCTCTCTGTTTTCTTCCTCTCAGAAGTTGTCTCATAACTGCTGACAGGAAAACAATCACACTGCAACAATTAGCATAAAAAAAGCTGTGAAATTAATTTTTGGGTCAATATTGCGTGGCCCAGTTTGGCTCTCAGTTAGAGAATAACATTTCAAATCCCTTCTGCTTTATAGTTTCAGCCAACTCATTCAGGGCTCTGGCTGAGCGGGCCGGCCCACACTGACAGCTTACACCTTCTGGAGTGAGACAGTAATAGCATTACCAACAAGGGCAGCGCACTATATAAACACAAATCCTGCTTCTGCTAAATCACGACTCACATACCACGTCTCCACACTCCTCCTCAGTGTCAGAAACAATCCTTTGCATTAACATTAGCGCCTCTAATGGAAGTCTGAGAGCGTAATAGCTTCAGAGAGCGAGAAAGACGAGCCTGTTTGATCTTTTTCTACCATAAACACCTTTTCTGACTTTTGTTGCTGCGGGGCTTTGATAACCCAGACAGTTTCTGTTTCAGAGGGGCCTGGAGGTCTGAGCTGAGGGTAATAAATATTCAGCAAACTGTCAGGTACTTTTGTTTGGGAGTGGGGTAGATAAGCAGCATAATTACACACATATTTATACTCATATTACCTCTCCAAATAAGCCGAGCATCACTGTGTGCACTGTGACAATTATCTTCCAAATCAAATACTTGGATTTAGAATCATCTTGTCTTCAAAATAAAATAATAGAACTTAAAATGAAGGTAAATATGTGGGGGGAGTTTGGAAAGGAAATTGAGTTCATTCAATCAAGACCCATTCCTTCCAGTTGAGTCACCTTGTTTAAAGATGCAGACACTTGTTTCTGGATGTTTCTCGGAACAGGTGGACATCCATTAGATTTAAATGGTGCTTAATTCTTTTCAGGAGGAAACATTATGTGGCTTGTTAAGTGGATATAACAGTGAATGATGGGTACACAAAACGCATGGGAGCCCCCAGCATGGACCACCAAGGTGTCCAATCATGATTCATCAGACCATATTTCAGCAATTAATCCCTGATTGGCATCAGATTTGTTTCTTTTTGAACGTTTCTTACCACTTGAGTTCTTGCCGCAGATGAGGTGCTGGTATGGCTGCAGCAGCCCCCAGATCTCCGAGTCGTTGCTGATCGCTTGCTCCAGTGACTCCAGCGTAAACTTGGGGATCCCGTTGTCCCTCTCCACCAGCGCGCTGCGCAGGACGCGGCTGAACACCTCCCTGAACAGACTCTCCATGCAGGCGGTCAGGTATATGGCCGCGTGCTCGTGGATCCTCAGGGCCACCCGACTATCCACCATCCACCTGAAGAACTTCCCCACGGAGAACACCAGCCCGCAGCGCTCCGATTTGCCTCGGCTGAACTTGTCCCCGGTGCTCATGTTGTAGAGGGACAGGGCGCTCAGAGCCGCCGTGATGCAGTTGACAGAGATGGTCCATGAGAGCACCACCTTGATGGCGCTCTGGATCTCGTGCTTGGTGCACTTGGCGTAGCGGAGGCTGAGCCGCTGTGCCTCCCGGGCCACCCTCACCAGCGCGCGGCTGATGAGAGCCGAAAGCCGCGCCAAGACCTCCGGAGGCGGGTCTCCCACCATGAGCTCCTCGTCTTTCCTCAGTGCGCCCTCCACCTCGCCCAGGCTCCATGGCACGTCCTCCAGCTCGGGCAGCTTGGCGCACTGACCCGAGCACTCCAGTATCTCCGTGTCCTCCACCAGGACGGTGTTGACTGTGTCCAAACTGTTCTGTCTGCTGTGCATGGATTCGGTCAGATGCCAGCAGTTGCCCCCATGCGAGACGGACTGATGCGTGTCGGAGCAGCACAGCGACACGCTGGACGACCTGACCGAGTCCGCAGCTCCACCATAACCAGAATCAAGCGTTAAATCCTCCAGCGTCCTCACGACTGTCTTACCCTTGCCTGCCATAACTGCACCGCATACTGTTGGGTATGCGTGGTCTCCCAGTTAAAAGCCACAAACTCGTTCCCTTACGTTTTCCTCTCACCCGCTGTCCGAGCGCTTAATTGTGCTTTCCAGCTTAAAGAATTTAAGCGACAGAAGTGAGCCTGTGCTTTCCCTCTTCTCTAAGTGTCTGGATGTCTTCGGTATCCTCTTGTCCACAACTTCAGACGCGTAACCCGAGAGCGCACAAACCCTCCGCGCTCACTGCAACAAGCGCAGCTGTATGGAAAGCCAAATGTGCCATAATTCACTCCCAGTGTTTTGACTGGAGAAAATAATTGCGAGCACTCCCCTTATTCACATATTGGCATGTGTATCCGCAGGTATTAGCACATTATCAAGTATTACATTCTGAATTAATGCAGTGAATTGAATAGGGGAAATTGCTGATGTGCACAATATAAATGTAAAAATATTTTGAGTTTTGCCAAGTGATGATTCAGGGTGATGCAGGGTTTGGAAACTTTGTCATGTGGTCTCCCTCCCTCTCCCTGGGGCAAGAGCAGAAAGCCCTGAAGCAGAGATGGTTCAGAAAGTTGTAAATCATTTATGCATGTAGAGAAACTGGTAGGCATTAAGTACTGGCATTATAAGCATACAGTTTTACTAATATACCAGTCAGGGCAGGATTAGGCAGAATATTATACCTCATTAGAGCACAGTTAATATGAAGTGTTTATGGATTAAAAGTTGCATTTTAATGTAGCACTATAAAGCATTGTTAAAGTTCAATTAAAAGTGGCATATTATATATCATATAACTCTAGAGAGCAGCATTTTTAACATGTAAAAACAAAATTTGGAAGTAAATGACAAAATTAGTGGCTAATATTGGCACTTCACAGCTTCACAGCCTCCAGCATTTTAATAGTATTTTACTATTTTGGGAGGTGTAAAAAAAAAACAACTGCGTTGTAATGTATCTCTTAAAAAAGCCGTGTTCAGCCATTAAAAGTAGAGCACCATAAAAAGACCAGTTTTTTAAGCCTTAAAGACTGTGGTTTACTTTACTTCTCTAGAAGTTCTTAAATATGAAGCATTCTAACTCGTAAAAAGAGGCGTTTTTTTAGGACTAAACCAGCATAAATATTTGAATGTAAATCACATTCAAATAGGGGGTGATTTTTTGCTCTGTTAGCTTTCCATACATTCTGATGGAGAGGTGGAGCCTCGAGCCCCGCGGCTTGAAACAAGCCAATCAGCACCTCCATCAGCTGTGATTGACATCGACAACCTGCCCGCTACCTTTCAGCAGAGGCTACCTGGTGCTGTTGAAACATAACTGCAGAATCAGAATCACACGTAGGCTGCTGTGCCAACCAATCTGTTATTTGCTGTGGTGTAGCTGCAGTGAAGCGATCACTGCAGTGCCAGGATGAGAGGTGGATCCCGCTGAGGAAACACATGGTAGAAATATGAATGTGGGAAAAAATGTGGACTAATGACATAAACTACCAACTTTTAATTTTAACTTTAACACAAGAAACATAGAAACCAGATTAAACATTCAGACTGTTAAAACTATGTTTGTTTTTTCATTTTACCGGGGTCAGAGGTCATGTAGTTGTTTACTCGCTTATTGTATAGCCAAAGCAGCTCTGGTGGGGTAAATTTGGGGTATACTGACAAATAATTATTTTATTATTATTTATTTTTTATTTCTTATTAAATGCTAAATTTTTGTTAGGAACAATTCAGTTTTTCTGAATGGCACAAACATGAAATACAGAGTCAGGGTCCTGCAATGAAAAGCTGTTCTTTTTTGGCATGCTGTCCACCTCTGTGATGATCCTAAGTGATCGTGAGTCTGCTGCTAAAGTAGCTCTACTGAGGAGCACCATAAGCTTTACTGTCAGATCCCTATAAATATTTCACTGTTCAACGCACATAGTCCAAGCTATTTAAGATCAGAGTTACATCCGCTGATAATACGACAGGTATCAAGGTTTAGTATCATTCCTTTATGATGTTGTTTGAAGGATTTTATGTCCCTAATACGACATTTTTGTCAGGTTATGAAAACAAAGAGTGAGTGAGCTGAATTCTGAGGCGTGCTGAGAGGAACAGTTGGTGGAATCATGATTCATCCATTCTGCTGGGGCTCCTCCTTGTACGTCGGAGCTGGACCAACCATCTGTCCACGCCGCCTGCACTGCCAGAGGCCCTTTCATATTTTCTTAGCATGACACTGCACTAAGCATGCCAGGACTGAAAAACTTACTATATCGGAATTTGTTGAGAAATGATGCGACACCCACTGCTGCAGAGTGATTGACAGGGAAAACAAATAATGCCAGCATCTTTCTGTCATTGTTTGGCTGACAAATAAAAATAGCATTACCACACAGCATGAGGACCTCTGAATGCTTTTCACCATATTCACATGGTGGCCAAGTAAATTAAATAAGTCATTTAAATGTGGGGTATATGACAATTATTATCCTTTCATCTGTTCTTAATTAATCTCAACTGAAAGGACTATTGATAATGAAAATCCAGAGGGACACTGGGCCAAATTTCAAGAGTTAGGGTTTTATAACTTATCTATTTTAGTCACTAGCTAATGCTAGAATTTAAACCACTTTGTAGTTCTCATTACGTTAGCTAGGAATTTAAGCTTTTACCATTGTGTCATGTTATACTCACATACAGATTAGCAGCTCTCGGCCAATTTCTAATTAACGGTAATATTATCTAGTTTGTGGCTGAATGCTAACTCTGGCTAGATTTTCTACTGTTTAAAAATATCTAATGCTAACATTTATCCACTTTGTAGCATACATTTGTTAGCTAAGAATTTACACCTTTCTGTTTGTAACAATTAACACTATTTGATGTAAAAGTAGCTTTTACCCACTTTTTAGCTAGGAAGTGGCTGAATGCTAACATTAGCAGTTGTTCTTTGATAGCCCATTATCTCCTGTTAGACAATAGCTAATGCTAGAATTCAAGCCACTTTGTAGCTTTCATTACATTAGCTAGGAATTTAGGCCTTTCCTATCATGTCATGTAACACTCCCATACAGATTAGTAGCTCTCATTTTCTAGCTAACGGTAATATTATCTAGTTCAGGGGTGGGCAACCTTGCTCCTGGAGGGCTACCTTCCTGCATGTTTTAGGTTTCTCCTCACTCTAACACACCTGATTTGAATGATCTGCTCGTTATCAACCAACTGAAGCGTCTCAGGGGATTGGTAACGAGCGGAACATTCGAATCAGGTGTGTCAGAGTGCGGAGAAACCTAAAACATGCAGGAAGGTGGCCCTCCAGGAGCAGGGTTGCCCACCCCTGATCTAGTTAGTTGCTGAATGCTAACTTTAGCTGTTGTTTGATAACCCATTTTCTTCTATTAAACAATATCTAATGCTAGCATTTAACCAATTTGTAGCTTACATTCGTTAGCTAGGAATTTACACCTTTCCTTTTGTAAAAGTTAACACTATTTAATGTAATAGGAGCTTTAACCCACTTTTTAGCTAACAGTAATATTATCTAGTTAGTGGCTGAATGCTAACATTAGCAGTTGTTCTTTGATAACCCTGTCTACTGTAAGACAATAGCTGATGCTAGCATTTAACCACTTTGTAGTGTACACTGCGTCAGCTAGGAATTTACGCCTTTTCTGTTATATTAGATATTAGAACATTAGATTTCAGCGTCTTTCTTTGCATATGAAGGAGCAGTTTGGGAAGCATTTTGTTGACTGAATATCAACATTAGGGTAAAGAGAGTAGGTAGTTTACACAAAGAACTATCTGTATATAAAGACTTGTTTCAATGTCAGCAGAAGTAACATTCCTCAAATCCCATCCTCCACTCTGTGACAGTAACCGAGTTTATCTCCTGCAGTCTGCATTGCAGCACATCTTGCTGACTAACTAAGGTGAGAGCGGGTGGAGGTGGGCAGCTGTCAGCTGCTTCTCTACGTGCTCTGTGGTCCTCCAAAGCTTGTCCTCACGTATCAAGCGTTGGTTGCCTGGTAACAGCAAAAAATGATCATGATTTTCCCGGCAAGATGAAAGATTGTTAGTATTTTGCCAGCAGAATGAGTGTGCCATGTAAACATGCTTCCTTAGTCATGCGTGCAGTCACGTTTTCTTATTTGGCCTTTTTTTCTCCACTGTTTCTTAAAATTGACTTTTTTGATATTTTTTGCTGTATAATTTGTAATCTATATATATTTAGGAGCCCGTTCTTTGTTTTTGTTTTGTTTTCAAATTTAGGTAATTTGTTGTTGTTTTTTTAAAATAAAAATTACATTTGACATTACAATGACTTATACTGAATTTTGTATAATTATTAATCTAACATTATACAACAACAGTAGCCTAATAAAACATAATACGGTTTTTAAAAATAACATTGTGATTCTTTGGAAATATTAGGCCATAAAAAGACAAATGCATCAATGATAACAACTTCCTATTGTCATGTATTGATTGTATACCATTAAGTTTTCATTAGTAGAGGAAGGGCATTGGTGGCACGATGTTATGCTGCCACTCAGTGGTCAAAAGACGGTACTACTTCTAAAGTCCAAGACTGCATTTTGTCTCTTGCATAATTACAAACCATTTTATGTAAGAGAATATTGTGACGCATGTCTTATTGAGATATTAAATAACATGACATTACATGACATCAGTTTACTGCTACTTCTATTCATAATGTCAATTACATAGTTTTAGACATTGTTTTGTGCATCTTATATTTAGTTAATAAATTATATAATAATTTATGTATCATTTGATTAAGGGAAACACAAGGAGATATAAAACAAAGACAATTATGCATATATGAATATGATTAAAAAGAGAGTGAAACTAAATTAAAGTAAGATATATAGGAAGCTAAAGTGCAAGATATTAATAAAGTATTTAATTTTATAAAATGCAGTGGCAAACAGGACTTAAAAAAGAAACACGCCAGAGCAAGCGTGACAAAACTTATATAAAGTTCAAATTCAGGGTATAAAATTTACTTAAATCATAGTCAAGACCTTGAACATAACTGTATAAGTCATCTTGAGCTTCCTTCAAAACAAGTTTTTACAATAGCCCTCACTTAAACTGCACAACTGATTTCTATTATCAAGTGCGTCAGTGTACTACAGTACTACAGTGACACACACATACGACTACACACACACACACACACAAGCACGCAGGGTGGCGCATGAGGTGAAGTCCAACCGATCATGCCTTACTTCATGTGCTTATCCGGGTTCTTTCATCGTAAACAAGCCGTTGGGATATGTAGGCCGATGAAGACATATTTGTTGTGTTTGTTGTTTTATAATTTCACCACAAACATATCTTCTACGTTTATTCGCACATACAATATAACCATTAACGGTTAACTTTATATCTGAAACTTCCTAAACGTTATAGTAAAAAACAAAACAACAATATACCAAAGTAGTTTTCACCACTGTCTGTTTACTTAGGTATTTACTGGAATAAAGTCGTGAATTAGCCTACAAATATGCTTAAACTGTTTCGTCTACCGTAAGAGGTCACAATTCAGTAGTAATGCCAGAAGTATGCTAACAGAACGTTGTTAGCTGTCTGGTTTCTTTTAGGTCAGAGAAAGCACGCTGCAGAAACGTGACCACGCTGGGAAACGCACTCAGCCTTCTGGACCAATTAGAAAGCCCAGAGCTTTGTGCGTCTGCTGTGGGCGGAGTTACGATTGTAGGTGCGGCGAGGAGGTCGAGCAGCTATTCGTAGACGTTGAAGAGAATTCTCTGATATAGCCACCCAAAACAAACGCTCGGCAGTGGAGGAGACGATACATACGGAACAGAAGCGGATTTATGACAGCTAAGTAATTGTTTTGCGTACATTAAGTCGACGAATTTGACAATATCGCAGTCAGAAATTGTTTTTACATAACCAGCTTTCTCGGTATTCAAGGCAGCCGGGTCTAGCCACCGTGTCTTGTGGCCGTTAGCATCGCCAACTGCCTCAAATTTCGGGCAAGTTAATTTCTCTGTTATTGAATTAAACGCATATAGTGTGTTTTAAAAGCGGATCCACCAAAGCGTTCTAGTAAATGTACATTTATATGTGCATTTTTCACTATTCAGAAAAACAAGTTATACAACAAGCCACGCTGGTCACAGCGAAAGAGGTCCTAAAGCCCGCCGTGTTGCTGGTTGTCACATTGCCGGGGAACGCGCGCTGTCTGCGGCCCAAATGGTTCAGCAACCAACGGTTTCTAAATACTTCGACATAATGGAAAAGGTTCTTTTAGAGCAAGGCTAATTATACTGGACTGCTGTGCTGAAAATCAACGGGTTGTATGCTTAAAAGGCATACAGGCTCCCTTTCTTCATACATTTGGATTCCCTGTGGACTTTCTTCAGTTTTTTCTTGGACATACTTTTTAAACACTGTCAGAGTCGGAATAAAAGCGGAGTGAGCACAAAAAGACTGTTTTCATCTTTCAAAAACCAAAACAAGGACTCGTCCAGTTGAGTAATGGTCATTAATACGATCCACTGGTTCAGGAAGGGCTTGCGGCTCCACGACAACCCGTCGCTCAAGGAATCTCTGCTGGGAGCGGACACTGTCCGCTGTGTCTACATCCTCGACCCCTGGTTCGCTGGATCTTCCAACGTTGGGATCAACAGGTGGAGGTGAGCATCCAACCACATGCAAACACAGCCATACATAAGGGACTCAACTATATATTCTTTACTCATTACACATAGGTCCTTACTGTGATGCATGCAAACCTGAACGCCTTGACTCATTTTCAGTTTCATTTCTTCTCATTTTCTTGCATCCACGTACACGTTCCCATATAAGCAGATGCCTCAGCGCGGTGACAAATGCACAATGCATTTAATATTTGCTTGTATTTTGTAGTTGTATGCAATGGGCAATTGAGTATTTCACATCTAAAACTGCATCTTTTGCTGATATCTGGTTTAAAGCTGCAATAATTAGACCATAAATACATAAGTCAACTGACTATATATGCTGCTTATGTAATAATCAAATTATCATTCAAGCCACATTTGTATTTTGCAGCAGTTCTTTGCCTAATCTATAATATTAAACTAAAACACCTTTGGGTGTAGGCATGTTGTCAAATAAAGCAAGCAATCTATCCTTATGATAATTCCCATTTTGGAGTATTTGATGGGTTGTAATTTAGTTGTTGTTGGTGCAGATGCAGATGTTGTTGAGCACTATTCATTGGTACCAAAATACTGATATCATCATACTTCATGTCAAATATAGAGAGCACTGAACAGACTGTTTGTTTGTAATGTCACACAAGGAAAATCTGATCTGATTTTATTGTTTCAGAAATTTTAATTTATCTATTGAAATAAGGTCATACTTCGCTATGATTTTATACTACATGATAAAAAGTATGTATCCATGTCAGTTAGATGACTGATAGGTGTTGTGCACATTTATTCCAAGTGGTTCCCCTTCATTACATCATGAGATATAGCTGTGAATAAAACTACGCAGTAATCACCATTAAACCAAACATCAATTAAATCCTTAAATACATAATTAAAGGGGCAAATGCATAATTTATATATTTATGTTTTTCTCCTCCATAGGTGAGTTAGATGTCAAATGGGTAAACAGTACTTTGTGTGCTGTTCTTCACCTCCCAGCTAGAGTATAATTACTGTATGAGAAAAATAGACTGCAGACTGCACAGCCTGCTTTATAGCATGAAGTGTTTTTTTTCTTAGTGTTATATCACGACACATCTTCCTCACAGCGCAGCATCCCCAGTTCATTGCAGTGTAGACCTTACTGTGCTCTCTGTTTCTTTTGGCAGCAATCAAATGATTAATTAGTTCTACCTCTGGGATTAGAGCCTTGGCAGGGTCATAGAAGATATTTCCAACATCCTGAGTGACTAATGTGTTAAATATTTTGAGATAAAAATAGTGAGATTTCCATATTTCCAGGCTTAATTACAGCTAAAAATAAAGAATTGTTTGGATGTTGGAGATGAAAAATCACTGCATATTTAAAACGTCTAGAGTGGATTATGTCTGTTCTTGCACATCAGCTTTTCCTAACTTGCATATCCAAAATGTATCCCCACATTTCATTGGTGGAGACGAGGCAATGCATCATTTAATATTTAGGATTTTACATAACTGACATTCACTGAAGTCCCGACAGCCAGCGAGCGGGCATGTGCTTTATGAATGAAAGATAGAGACGGGCTAATTGAGTCTGGTGACACGAATAAGTATACGAAGCTTTGCAGGCTCATGTGACGGAGATGAGAGGGAAGTCTGTAATGGATAGTGGAGCGTCTTTATCCTTTATGCTAACCCATCCTGCAGACAACTTGAGCTAACCTTCTGTGGAAAGTTTTCCCTTTCAAAACAAACAGTTGGCTTTTTTTCCCCACCCAGCTTGATCTGTGACCCAGACTTTTATTTATTACAACCCGGCTAGCCGCTCCTGTATGGAAACTGTTTACAGCTGCTGACTGAAAGAGCTCCTGAGGTTTACTGTACAGTACAGTAGGAGTCTCCCTGGATGTTTTTGTTTCCTTTCCCGCCGTTCGCGCACTGCTTTGGTCCCATGCCGTCACTGGAAGAGTAGGGCAGCAGCAGCAGCAGCAGGCGCGCCTTTTTATGGAGCATCCATGTTGTGCTTCCACAGTTATGCAACAGCCGCCTGGAGTGACGCAGAGCTCACATGCAGCGCTCAGTGCGCTTTGATTTATTCTCTTCATTTCAATTTTTGGAACACATTTCAGACATCTGCAAGAAGTAAAACCACTCATCGTTAACTCAGTAGGACTGCACAGAAAATAAATATTAAGAAAATCAAAGTCTCTCTTTTTGGAGTCATGAGACTCTATGATGATGTGATATTAAAACTGCCACAGATCTCCTCCTCCAAAATAATCACTAACTTCAAACTGAACATCAAATAGTGGACAACATGTAAGGAATAGAACGCTTCCTGGACTAAAGTTAGTTTGAGGTGCTCAAAACACAATAATACTCCAATGCAACATTTAAAACACCTTTCATGTCAGAGCATGGTTATGTAAATCTTTAGACAAACGACAACACCTTTTGTCTTCAAGCCTTCAACAAGGAGTTAAAGAATTAAATTGCTTGTGATTTGATAAATTATGAGCATCATTCGTGATTGCAGTACTGTTGTATTAGACTAGATCACTTCTAGCTAAGTGTGCTTAAAACTGGCAACTGAGAGTCTAAAAACATAACACATTCGTATTTGCTTGAATCAAAGCGGAGTAAAAATCTGTCACTATTAGGACACCAAAACATACTGCTCTGTTGCAAGCCACAGTGATATTTCTCCAGCTGTGCAACAGTCATGTCTGTGTCTACATTACTTGAAGCAAGAAAAGCCATTTGCACTAAATGATGCTTATGCAACAGGAGGATTTCTCTGGAGGCTATGCAAAACTTGACATATCCTGCAGCTCCTGTAACCAGCACTTAACCCTTCTCTTACAGCGCGCTCAGGTTATCATTTTAATTGCTGCTGAACAAGTGAGCAGCCTTGTCCTCGAGATCGGGGGGGGTAATCTTCAATGAATGAGTCGGGTCAATGCTACATGACATAATCACAATAACTTTCCCTACCCCCCTCCAACATCCCCTCGCGTGGCGCAAGTAGGTCAGTGTGTTAGTAGTAGACATTCACCCCTTCTTGTCTTTTTGACCTACTTGTGCTCTCCTGCAGGAGACCCTGACTATCGAGCAGCTCTAATCCCAACAAAGCTGCTTCCATCTGATATCGATGTTCACTCTTAATGCTTGAAACGGTTAAGGCTAGCCGAAAGAGTTGTTCTGGGTGGCCCATGCTCATGAAAGTCCCTTACTTTGAGTGAAAGAGGGTCATGAGGATGTGGTTAGTCTGCAGCTGCTCCACGAGTGTTTATAACAAGATTTAAAAAATGAAATCATGAAAAACAGACACAGTTTGCGCATTGCGGCAAAGCTTTGTCTTTATCTAATCACCCCTGACAGACGTATAGGCCTAGATTAAGCTTTTCTTTTGATGTCACATGATCTGAGTCGGGCTTCAAATTGACCTTGGAGGTCAGGCAGAGAGAACAAACAGCGAGCATAGCGAGTGACCCTGGACTCAATTCCTGGACTTGCAGGATAAATCTTAGCCGAGGTGTCAGAGTGCTTTTCAGTTTCCATCAGATAAGACTGTGGTTTCAACAGCCTCCAGATGTCAAAGAATACTGTTACTGTTACAGGGTGTGGCTGGAAAAATGCACTGCTCAGTGCATGTTAAGTTATGTATAAAAAAAGCCTCTTCACATTGGGTCTGAGAAATAGGAAACCACCGCCGAAAACATTTCTCTCTAGCTCTTTTGTTCAGCACACATGCAGCAGCAACACGTCTGGAATTTCACTGCTGTTATTTAACAGTGTCAGTATATCAGGATGATAAGTTTCCTTGTGATTCACAATCCCTAAAGAATATAGCTTTCCAAAAATGCTATTACAGACTTAAATATTTAAATGGTGCCGATAAGGAGAAATATATTGACACTATTTCAGCTCCACTGTCAGTGCACCTGCGGCTCCCACCTGGCTTCACATCAGACATGGTTAGACTAAATGATACAGGAAGCTTCCACCTACGAACTTTGGTGCCTATAGCAACACCACGGGAAGCATCGCATTACTGCTGCTCCGCCTGCACGCATGTGTGGACCTGTGGCTGTGGGTGTGTGCTCAAGTGTTTACAGTCTGTTCCTTATTTTTGGAAAAAGAAGTACACGGCTTGTTCTATAATGGAACAAGGATGAAGCAGACTTTGTTCTAAAGTAACAAAGTGTTTCTGCAGGTCATGTTTTCTTCTGCGGGGTCGGTACGTTCGGTTTGTTTATGTCCACTGACGTCACATTCAGAGATGATTACACTCATGTGGATGCGGGCTGGTTGACTCATCTGCTGTCTGCATGATTCAGCCTTAAGGATGCGTTCAAGGCCTCTCTTTTTGAAATTAATGATGCATCATCGTCACTTATGTCAGAAGGGGAAGAGTGTACGACATGCACTGTATACTTTTCCATTGCCTAAGCGTAATAACCTGGTTTTTCACTCAGGCTAAATGGAGGTTAAATTGCGCCATTTCAGGTGGAATTATGCTGTCAGGATTACAAAGAGGAAAACTGCTGCCATTCAGGATCATGGTTTCATTTCACTTTGTAGCGCTGCTGTTGTCAGGTTATTTGCCATCAGGAATAACTGTCACTAGAAGTGAGAAAACGAAGGTTGAGAGGTCCCGTTCAGACTTTATGTAACGGGACACTTTTAGCTACAAGCAACCAATAGGGCTGCATCTGAGTCTGAATTGTGTCGGTCAAATCGGATGTGTTCCCTTCTTTATCATTGGACGCCAAGCTGATTGAAGGTTAGTAGAAGCTCGGCCCCCCTGCAGCCCCGAAAAAAGAGGTTACACTGGTTTAAACAAGAAAGTGCTTTGATTTTATTACCTGTTCTGTTTGTTGTGGAGAGGAGGAGGCCTCTGTGGAGAGTTCAGCTGCCATTAAAACAATTGTCAACCCTGAAGGAATCGTGTCTTAGGAGCTCGCAACTCTGCTGAAGTGTGTCTGCCAAAGAGCTTTGAAAAAACACTGATTTTTAACATTAAACCGCTTTAATTAGTGTTTTCATCGGTTGTATCACTGGAGCTGTTTGTTTTGGAGTAAAGAGGACATCTGGGGATAATTCGGCTGTGTGAAAACCTTATTAACAGTTAACGCTGAAGGGTCATTATGAGATCATATTGTCATGCTGTTACTGCTGCAGAAGTGCAGAGACTTAACTTTTATTTTCTCCACGCTGGTAAACGCCTGATTTAAATATAGCACAAGGAGGCTAAAAGGCAGGCGCTCCCTGGTGTGTCAGTAGTTGCTTTTATGTATTTGTTTTCCTATAGTTGTCCTGATTGTCTTGTTGTGCCTGTGGCGCCGTTATCTAACAGTGAAACACAGATTTGTGCTCCCTCAACACCATTAAGGAGGCCGTTCCTCCTCCCGTCTCCCCTGGCTTACTGACATTAGCTCTTCCTGCTGACTCACACATACCTGCTCCACACAGATCGTTGAATCTTCGACACTTTCATCCCTGACAGGACATCTATTAAAACATGGATGCACACAATGCTGCTAAATAAGGAAGGACTGGCCGAGTAGGAATTACAATTGGGGAATCAAATCTGCATAAATACATTTCAAAATCTAGGCCGACGGCCGCTATTGTTCTGTGACAGGAGGAACGAGCGTCAGCATTTCCTCTTCTGTCAACTCCTTTAAAAAAAAAGAGAGTTTGCTTAATTAGGTCACTTTAAATCTTTAAATGTTTTTCTGTAAAGTTGCAGTAAAATTTAGTTCAGTAAACTCGTCCATGGAGAAGTTTGTGTGAGAAGATTTGCTGTACGTCTCTGCATAAAATTAGCATATGAAAACGCTGATTCATGTCTCAGTACAACCTGAATATTCCTCCCTCACATCCAAACACAGCAGGAGGAGGTCTTCTTCTGTTTAACACTTACAGTAGGAGACATGATCTCTCTTTTCTGAAGCGTCCACATCATGCAAGTTCATGAAGTGTTGTGGACATTTAGCTGAATATATCTGTTAGTGTATTAAAGCCCTCTTCCTGTCGTCCTGTCCTCCTCCAGGTTTTTACTGCAGAGTCTTGAGGACTTGGACTCGAGCCTCCGTAAGCTCAACTCTCGACTGTTTGTGATTCGGGGCCAACCCACGGATGTTTTTCCCAGACTTTTCAAGGTGACACAGCCTTCACATTTACCCATAATGCCTCAGAATACTCTAAACAAACTCTGTTTATCCTCTTCTGTAGCTCACTTTCTTTTTTATTCCCTTTTTATTCAGGAATGGAAGATCTCTCGATTGTCTTATGAGTACGACTCCGAGCCGTTTGGGAAAGAGCGAGATGCAGCTATTAAGAAACTTGCCTCTGAGGCCGGAGTGGAGGTGACAGTTCGCATCTCCCACACGCTCTATGACCTCGACAAGTAAGTAAACACCACCTCTGACATGAGCTGTGTTTTTGTGCATCTGTGTGCCTGTCAGGTCTCTGACCCTTTCTGTGCTCCCGCAGGATCATAGAGTTGAACGGGGGACAGTCCCCTCTTACCTACAAGCGGTTCCAGACCCTCATCAGTCGGATGGAGGCGGTGGAGGTTCCCGCGGAGTCCATCACGGCTGATATCATGGGCAAATGCACGACGCCGCTGTCCGACGACCACGATGACAAGTTCGGGGTCCCGTCCTTGGAGGAGCTTGGTGAGTGAAGTCAGACAGTCAGACTGCAAACCTGCAGAGGAAATCCAACATCAAAGGCTGATTTGTTTTTTATTTGTTCCCTGCAGGTTTTGATACTGAAGGTCTGTCCTCCGCTGTGTGGCCGGGGGGAGAGACCGAAGCTCTCACACGACTTGAGAGGCATTTGGAGAGGAAGGTTGGTAATCCAGATAATAGCATGATGATTTAAATATCCATTAAACAGACTTTAGCTACTCTTGTGTCATTAAATAGATCAACAAACCAGATTATTGTTTTAGATAAATGTTTGCTTCTTTCCCAATCTGCCCACCTTGTGATATAACACCTTACTATCATACATCTTCATATCTGATGTTGACTTCATATCTGTGTTTCCCTCAGGCGTGGGTGGCTAACTTTGAGCGTCCCAGAATGAACGCCAACTCTCTGCTGGCCAGCCCGACGGGCCTCAGCCCGTACCTGCGCTTCGGCTGCCTCTCCTGTCGCCTCTTCTACTTCAAACTCACCGACCTCTACAAGAAGGTAAGTCTTTAAACACCTCAGAGCACAAAAAGAAAACACAATCTGACTATCTGTTAAATAGCCACAATGCCAGCATATAAGCTTGAACATTTAGATCTGAGAGAATACTGGCTCCTACAGATTAAGACTGCGAAATAAGTCTCAGGTGCTCGCCCAAATCATGCCAGTTTAACTGAGAGGTGATTTTTAGAAGAGCATGTGACATAGTTTTCAAAGACATTACTGGAATGACTGGCATGCAAAGAGTAGCTGGTGTCACATGTTGAGTTTAAAGACACTCTTTCAGAAGCCTTGAGATGCAACAGATAAACAGCATGGGGGTTTTAGCTTTAACTGAACTTACCTGGACACGATGGACATATATGCAGAGAAATGGCTCCTAAAAAGATGACTAACTTCTTGACGTGGACTTATAAAAACTGTTGGAGCAAATATTCTTCAATCTTAAGAGGTTGTTTCCAAAATCCAACATGAGGTTTCCAGATAAAAGTAGGATTATTCTCTTTGTGACAAACTTGTAAAAGTATCGTACCTCTTTTGGACTCTGCCATTTTAGTCAGCTTTACTTCTTCTGCAGCAGGTGTAAGTGGGAGTTATATACCCTGTTGTTTATACCGCCCCCTAATGGTTCCTAAGGTGTTATGCAATGAGGTGAATTCTCCTCAGCAGTCTTGCTGTATCGCTCTGGCTCCCTCTTGTGTTGTGTTGTATAATCAGACTCCAATGCAAATGTTTTCAGTCAAGACATCTAAGTATTATGAGGGCAATGTCAGCTTTTTTTTATTGCTAATTAGCAGCGATATGAGCACCTTTTATGGTGATTTCTTGCAGGCTTCAGTTTCACTCATTTGGTGTCATAAGGTGCAGATGTTTGTCAATAAAAGCCTCAATAATCTGCAGTCTAAAAAACATGTTTTCAGGCAATTTCTTGTTGAACACTTGAGCCTAAAATAAGCAAGTACAGCCTCTTTAAAAAAAAAAAAAATACATGAATTAAAAATTTTGAGCACCTAAAGGCTCCTTAGATCAAGCGCCAAGACATCCTTACCCACTTCTTTGGATCTGACAAACAACACTATGTTCTCTCCACCAGGTGAAGAAGAACAGCTCCCCTCCTCTCTCGCTCTACGGTCAGCTGCTGTGGCGCGAGTTCTTCTACACGGCGGCCACCAACAACCCCTGCTTCGACAAGATGGAGAGCAACCCCATCTGTGTGCAGATCCCCTGGGACCGCAACCCCGAGGCGTTGGCCAAGTGGGCGGAGGGCCGGACCGGCTTCCCCTGGATCGACGCCATCATGACACAGCTGAGGCAGGAGGGCTGGATCCACCACCTGGCCCGGCACGCCGTCGCCTGTTTCCTGACCAGAGGAGACCTGTGGATCGGCTGGGAGGAGGGCATGAAGGTAGATGATGACTACTTTTTTTTCTTATCTCATTGTTCTTGTTTGCTAAAATGGCAAGTGGCTCAGACTCAGCTCAGAGAGGCCAGGCTGCAGAGCACATACACTATGGATGCTTAAGTTTCTCAGCTAACATGAAAACACGTGTTTGTGTGTGTGCAGGTGTTTGAGGAGCTGCTGCTGGATGCAGACTGGAGCGTGAACGCAGGCAGCTGGATGTGGCTCTCCTGCAGCTCCTTCTTCCAGCAGTTCTTCCACTGCTACTGCCCCGTGGGCTTCGGCCGACGCACGGACCCCAACGGCGACTACATACGGTACGTTTACATCTACTTCACTCTTATAATTTGTCTGTTTAAACTGCAGCGCATGCAGGAATCTTTTAATAACTGATGCTGAAACTGTGGCACAACTGACAGGAGACTTATTGTATTAATAAATGACACCTCTTCGTCTCCTCACGCAGGCGCTACCTGCCCATCCTGAGAGGGTTTCCAGCCAAGTATATTTATGATCCCTGGAACGCTCCAGAGAGTGTGCAGAAGGCGGCCAAGTGCATCATCGGAGTGCATTACCCGAAGCCCATGGTGCACCACGCCGAGGCCAGCCGCCTCAACATCGAGAGGATGAAACAGATCTACCAGCAGCTCTCCTGTTACAGAGGCCTCGGTAAGGACACAACACTGGATACAGATGGTCATTTCTCACAGGCATCTTCAATATTAATCTGACTCGGAGTCAACAGATCAAATACCTGAAACGATAGTGACCCAATGTTCCTGAAAGTGTGTTACATAAAAGGGTGACGTTAAGCGATGACGCAGGTTTATGCAGCTTTACTCCTCAGGCAGGCTTTGGCTTCCAGATTACAAAGAAGCTCTCATTTCTTGTTTTAAATTTAGGCTGAAAATTGACCAATAACAAGCGCTTTGATACTTTATATAACAGGTAATTCATATAAGGTTTTGTCTGTTGTCTGTGTCTTCAGGCCTTTTGGCTACAGTCCCGTCCAACTCCAACGGTAACGGTAACACTGAGATGTCCTCAGAGGTGGTGGGATACTCCGTGGAGGCTCGACACGACGCTGCAGCTACATCTGGTAAGCCTGCCGTAGATCTGGATACTTAAGAACTTGTTACTGTTGATACGTTTATGAAGGAGATATATATTTGTTGTTTTGTTTTAACAGGATATCAGATGCCGGTTCAGTCCCAGGAAAACTGGCAGAGCGGGGTCATGATGTACCTGCAGGGCGATCCACAGAGCAGTATGGGCACACACCAGCAAGGTAGGCATCTGTCCAAGCTCTCTAATTTAAATTACATCATTTTTTTTTTGTATCTGCCCCCCTTAACTTTCTGCTAATCCTTTAATTTGCTTGAATTCCAGGTTATGCAGGAACCAGTGCGGGCGTGATGTGTTACAACCCAGGCACACAGATTCCTGCAATCCAGAAAGGTGAGAACTGGCACCACGCATGGCACCACCCTGTCTCAAACATGCTTTATAGTCTAATAACTCTATTTTCAGGGCTGTTTTCTAAAATGCACCGTTGTTTGCTTCTGTTTGACAGGACTCGAACACCACAGCAGCACTCAGACCAGCGGCAAGCGGCACAGCGAGGACTCCGGGAATGTCAAAGGCTCAAAAGTCCAGAGACAGAGTATACACTAGAAAGGTCAGTAGGAAACATATTTCTGTTACTGGGAATCTACACCGACACCGTAGCGTCAGACAAACGTGCGCGCCACGTAAGCTTCATCACAGCATTTATTTTGCGATGTACTCCGGCTGTGACTACAGAAAAGATGAGTCTCAAAGTTAGCCGATGGTAGTTGCGATTGCTGGCCATAAATAGGGGCGGCAGTGACGCCAAAAAATGTGCAGTCTGCCGGACACAGTGGAAGAAGACAACTTTGCAACCGACTTGTCGACTTGTTTCTTGATTGTGCGTAAATTCTGTATTTATGTCGAATGTAGAAGTCAATAGGTTTGGCAGATGTTGAGGAAATGTACATATTCATTGCTCTGCCCAACCCCCGGGCTGCAGACCGGTACCGCGCCTTGGGTCGTTTAGCACCGGGCCGCGAAACCCAATAGGTGTCTGTGACATTCAAAACATAAACGGAGACAGAATCGTCGCTTGGGCTGTTTTGAAGTGTGCAACCGCACAGGGCCTCGCGCCTCGCAGCAACACTTCAAAAGTAGCCCAATTCAGCTGGAAAACCGCAGACCTGGCAACCCTGGCTTCATATCCCATGAAGCCTGAAGCCCCTCTACAGCTGTGTTATCAGTGAAATATATGCACTACACAGCATATGGACATATGACAGCTGGTAGAGAAGAAGTTACTACTTGAACTGCACGCGGAAATACAGACAGATCGCGACGTGACAGAGATAGGTAGCTTACAGAGCATCAAAACACACACATATCTGTGTTATATCTGCTCCTCTCTTACGTCTGTCTCCTCCCCGCGCTCATGATAACTCTGATCAACTATGCATTGATGAAGAGATCACATTGTTTAACATGGAATGTATTTACAGAGCAGTCAATGGAGAGAAATAGACTTGACGCGTAAGCAGAAGAAAATCACTCTCGTATTGTGCCTGCCTCCCACGCAGCATGCACGGCTGGTGCAGCATTGAGTAACATTGGAGCGGTTCTGCCCCGGCACATGCGTGTCAAAAATACACTTCAAATACGCTGCCTGTGTAGATTCCCCTTTATTCTAACAAAGGAATATTTTGGAGTTCTGACTGGAAGATTGTCCAACATTACAATATCAGACGTGCAGCATTTCTCACTGTTGGTGTCTTTGTGTCTTCTCTTCCTCTCTCACAGGAGATTCCTGCAGACCTGCCGTCAGTCGCAGCGTGCACACACAGCCGACCCAAAATGGACACAAAGACTTTTTGTTACAGCACTTAACTGTTGCATGAACACACCTTCTGGAGGACCCTTCATTCAACACACTCACACGTTTCTCAAAGAATCGGGACTGTATATTCTCATTGGAACTGCACAGCCCGGCTGCAGTGGCTGTCACACGGTGCTCGTGGATTGCCGGGACTAAAGGTCCCTGTGTATATAATGAATTTGCTAATTTCTGCTCACATACAAACTTGTACATATTTGGATATTGTATGTGTGTTTTCTCTCTTTGTGTAGCCATAGACCCATTGATATATTTTTGATATGAGAAATCATTGTGGATGGATCTTTCTTTTTCAATAAAAAATGAAAGCATTTATAGTCCGTCCATCAAAGAAGAAAAAAGGTGATGAATCTTGTACCTAATGAAATACAGCCGCCTGTCTGCGCATTTATTCTACTTCCCAATTTTCTCCTTTTTGAGCCATCTGATGTATCAACAGACGTGTTTTGATCATTTCTCAGTGCTCGTTTTGTTCCTTCCCACTGTAGAGGCAATATGACGTTAACTGTGTCAATGGTTGTTGAGAAAATGCGACAGGAGTCTTCATATCATGGTGCCCCCTTCCTGTATAATCCCCCAATAAATGTACCACTGGAAAGAACTACTTCTCTTGCTTCTTGTTTCTTCTCAATGTGTTTGATTAAATCTCACTTCAATTTACAAACAGGTTCAATCAGTTCTTCAAAGCTCCAGTTGATAGAGTAATGATACAGTATTAAGTAATTGCACAGTTGGTAGGCTACAATTTAAGACGTGCCGAAGGTTGACAGTTCAAATTAAAGTTCCCATCAAATCAAAGATATTTCTTTATTTTTCGATTTATGTTTCTTGCGCCTAAAATGACAAATGTTTTGCAGGCATTCTTAATGGTATATTTGAGTTTGTTTCCTCGAAAAACAATGAAATATCGTATTTTAAACGATATTTAAACCTCAGTCCTATCATGCTATCATGGGGAGCTAATGCTATTGTGGTAGGACAAAAAATGTCCCTTTGGGGGACACTATCCGCTTCTCCAATGGGCCCTGGAGAACTTCCACTAGACTACGTAAAATGCGTGATCTGGCATCTGACGTCCGCCTCCGATGTCATGTCTCGTTCAAATCGTCAGGTTTGAAATGTAGACTGCAGACCTGAAGATTTATTAGACGAGCCACCAGTCTATTCTCGTTTTATTTCAGAATCTGTACCGCTCTGAGCCGTTGCCTTGCAATGCACTCTGGGTGTTGTAGGAATGTAGAATGGGTGAAACCACGAGCCGTTTGTACAACTTTCTCCACAGCTATGGCGCCAATTTTAATTACTGCTTCTATGGATTACAGAGAACACTAGCTTTGACTGAGGGTGGCTTTTTACAGGGGCGAACTGCTCCTTTCATCCTGCACTAATTTCACCTGCAAAATTGCAAAATGCTACTTTTTCTAACCGTTATGTGTCGCCCCCATTACCCACAGTACCTACACGCTAGCAAACACTTGTCGTCAGTGTGTTGCTACTGGCTACAGTAAAGGCCAATCAATATCTGCAACAAGTCCCTCCCTAACATCTTTTAAAGGAAAAACTTAAACATAGCATGCATGCTAGCTGTTTTAAAGATTGACGCTCGTGTTGGAGAAGAAAGCAGCTTTTTGCAACTTAATGAACAGTTTTAGACGTGGCATTTATTGCTCCTCTGACAAGATCGGTTCCCACATTCATTGTTACAGTAATAAATCAGAAGTTACATGAACGACAGGCTGCGAATTGCACTTGAATCCACGCTGCAATATTCCAGTGTTTGTTCTTAAAGAAGGGTGATGTGCTTCCTGTGTCAACTCAGGTACGAGTAGTGCAAACTGCATGAGGAGTTACTGATCTAATGTTTCACTGTCTGTGTTCTTGGCAGCACTGATTGCATTGGAAGGACAGACGACATCAGACTGTCCAGCAGCGACAGAGCTTATCTGTCACAAACATCCACCAAACCTGTAAATTATAAACTTTCATTGTTTAAATACATCACTGTCAAATCCACACACCCCACGTACTATATATAAAGACGCTTGTTCTTTTGCATCATATGTATGTAGCATCCTGTGCACTCTGAACCATTGCACTACTGTCTGTCTAAATATGTAGAACACATGTGTTATTGTATTTATATTTACTTCTTACGTTATAAACACTTTTCTGTACAGAGTAGTTGAGTTTATGTTGTTTATGTTTGCGCTCCATATCTGCATATTTCTCTGTAAGTGCATTAAGACTATTTGGAGTCTTATTACTTGTTTAACTCGAGCTGCAACTTGTTTTTCGTTGGTTATTCTGGCGATCATTCTGTCAATAATCAATTACTCATTTGGTGTTTTAACATTTGCAATAATGGTTAAAAAAAAAGTTAAATAATTGTCTCCTAAAGTCCTAAATAATGTCACCAAATGTCTTATTTTAACTAAAAGATTTTCAGTTTTCTGCCACAGAGAGCAGAAAATAATCGCATTTCACCTTTTTTGTTTCTTAAAAAAACTAATTTTCAAAATAGTTGGAGGTTCATTTAATCACTGATAACTAACCGAGTAATAGTTGCATCACATACCTGACCAGTTAAACTCATTCTGATCAAACTCCTTGCGTTATAAAAAACAGTACTAGGTTTTAAAAGTGTCATATTTTAACAACAGCCCTCAGAAGTGTCTCAGCAGTGCATCAAAGGACCCTGACGGGGCCTCAGTGTGACACGTACGAGTTTTATAATCAAGTCGTTTTTCAAACTGCCTCCCTTCTTAATGCATCTTGCAGGAAGCTCAATTTTTGAACCTAAAAAAACTCTAAGTTGTCCACCACAAACCGTCACCATATTAGAGAAAATTTCAGCATATTAACGTTCACTCCTCAGCAGACCTGAGGGGAGCGACGGGGTTGAAGAGCGGCCGCTGCTGCCTGAGCTGCAGCTTCCCGTACGTCATCTCAAAGTCCTTCTTAGTTCCCACGATAAGGTCCAGGCTGCCAGAGCGCACGTCGTATCCGTAGGACGCCAGCTTCTGAATACGATAAAGCACGATCTGCGGTGTGAGCTCCAGCACGTTCGGAGATTCCTTCACCTGCTCCATCGTCATTCCAGCATCCATCAATCCCTGGAAGCGCTCGGCCAGCGTGGGCAAAGAGTAGTACAAAACAGCCGGGCAGCAGATCACGATCTGCTTGAGTTCATCTTTGGAGCAGGATAAAGCGCCTTCAACGTAGGCCAGTGCCTGCTGCATGCTGTCCGGCTGCAGCTCGGCGATGGATGCTCTGAGGCTGGAGACCAGGCTGAGGAGCTCCTCCGTGGTGAATCCCTGCTCCCTGAGGAAGCCCAGACTGTCCCTCCAGGCTTCAGCCGGCCGCAGCAGGATGTACGGGTTCTGACTGAGCAGCTTCTGCAGCCAGAGCCGCAGGTTCCCCTCATCCCCGCCCAGGTCCAGGTATGTCTCCCTCAGAGTGTGGATCACCTCCTGGTTCCTCTCCACGGGGCGGCTGAAGCTCTGCGGGGCGCTCGCCATCAGCTTCCCGATGATCCTCTTGCTGAGGCGAAGACGCTGGAGGTAGAGGATGTTAGCCCGCTGGTTGCTGTGGTGAGTTAACGTGAAGAAAGAGGCCGGGAACTTCTCGATGATGCTCACCAGCTCGCGTCTGTTTGGGCACACGGACACCCAAAGGTCTCGTTGGGCGGCCACGTCCTCTGGAAGACACAGGACGGCTTCGGGGTGACTCTCCAGGATGCGGGCGATTACAGTCGAGTCGGCCCCCATGTCCCTCAGCAGGTCAGCAGTTTCAGAAACATAGGCAGAGCTCTCAGACAGAACCCAGCCCTTAAATTTGCGCACCTTTCGGATGTCCACAGAGAGCTCATAGAGGGAGTCCACAGTCTGCTGGTTCTCCAGACGTTTACTGGGAGAAGGCACAGTGGAGGCGGACGCAGAGGAAGGCAGGAGGAGCCTCATCCTTTGGCAGTAGGTGCACAGGGAGGCGGTGGTGACACGAAGCATGTTAGACAACTTTAGTGGATCTGCAGGAAGAACAAAGAGCATCTGTGAGTAGTTCACAAATAGTTCACTATTAAAGAACTTAGAAAAACAGCCCTGTTTTCACCTTTAAAGCAATACATTTTAAGCTAATGAAGGAAGGGACGTGTATGTAAGGGAAGGAAGCGTATTAAGACCTGATTCCTCAGAAATATAACATTCAAAATCATCTTGTAAACATTGATTTTACTGAACAGCCTTTAAAAAAATTATCTCAAATCACTTCCCTTTGAATACAAGTATAAAGCTGCATAGAAAGGCAATGCTCCAGTAAAGTTCAATCACCTTGAATTTGGACTTTAAAAGAGTACTTAACCAGTTACATTAAACCATTGCATGACTGTGAATCAACAGTGTAAAGTGTAATTTCCTTCTAAAAATGCATCAATAACGATTGTTCTTAGTCCAAACAATCAGAGGGAACACTCTGTCCTGACAGCGGCATGTGATGGTACATACATGTATTGTATAGCACAGGCTGTGTAAGACCCGTGTGCCCAAAACTACACACAGGACGAGACACAGATAAAATCCTTCCACGCGTAATAAAGTACTAAGAAAACACACACACACACAGGTTGTCTACTTATGTAAAATATAAAGTAAATCAGGTTATTTTACCAGTTTCCAAACCTTGCAGCCGACGGAGTCCGTGCGTAACACACCCGCTGCTCTGCTTTCATAACATGAGAGTAGTAGAGGGGCGGAGTCAGAGGTAGTTGTAAATGTACGGGACGCCAAAAGGGTCAAAATGTATTTCCCCGTCCCGGTGCGTAATATACGCCACAAGGCAAATAAACACTAACAAATAATATGATCATTGGGAAGATTTGTGGAGACAAATAAACACAGGATTACTACCATCTGCATTATTAGAAATTCCCTTCAGGAATTTTACAGTAGCTAACAACAGGTATTGATTTTACATTAGTTCTCTGCTGCTTGTTTAATAACCAATAATAGTAACAATAACTGTTACTATTCATGATAAGAGTGCAAATTAACACTTTTATCTCTACAGTAACAGCAGGCAAGCTAGCTTATTCCAGTCAAAACCAACATATAAAAAGGCATTTCCCTATAATGACAGATAGAACTACACTTTACTTTACATACTTGAACTTACGATAATATGTACAAATAAAGATTCAAGGTATTTGTTGTCACTCAGGTTATACAAGTACAGCTGTGTGAAGGCTTCAATTAAAAGGGTTAATGTTAGATATAAGGGTCATATAAAATTAAATAAAATATATTAACAAAAAAGGATGCAGTAATAAAACAAAATAAAAAATAAGGATAAGTACATTTTTTTAAATACATACAACGTACGCACATTTATGACGGAGGCGGAACTATACGTTCACTTGTAGGTATTGCACATTCACAAGTCAGTATTGCACTGAAGAGGTTTGATTGTACTTGTGTGTGTTGAGGTTTTAAATAAATAATAGTAAAAACCATTTATAAATAATACAACAAAAGCAACATTCTTGCTTGTTTTTCTTCAGGCATATGTGACTTTTATTAAACATCTGAGGCGTTTATTAAATTATTTACAAAATTATGACCCTTTTGGCGTTCCATACAAGGGATACACGTGACCCCTCCTGTTGCCGGCCGTTGGGGCGGAGTTTGACATCAAGCCCCGCCTACCGGACCGTATAAAGCCGTTGCCACTTGTAATACCTCATGGTAGTAACACTTGCCAGCCACCGTCATGAAGTTTAGAGGTACATTGATACTGTATTGATGTAACATTTAGCTTATAAAGCCCAAAAGGTTTGCTAGCTATGGCTTTCTGTCACTTTTGGCTGACTGTTAAGACGAAACATTAAGCTAAATCATGCTAGCATAATTCACCTAGTAGTATAGTTTTAGCTAGTTTACATTAGCTACCTTAACAACACATGGATGGATAACCTGACAAGAATAAACAGACTAGTTATAAGCAAATGTTTGATAGAAACAGATAACAACGCTGCAGCAAAGAGGTCTGCAATGAAGACTAGTTAATTAGGCTAACTCTGCTTTGCTTAATTGTGGGGCTAGCATGTTTTGTTTGGCTTCCTGGATACCACGGCCCTCTTCAACAGCTCAAAAAACATGTTTCATCATCCTAAATGGTGTTTTTAATTTGAGTGTGAACATGACCGTTAAGTGATAGCATGTTACAAAGGTCCACTAGAAACACATTACTGTAACCTTTACCTGGATTGTACACAGCTTTTTCTTTAGGTTAAACTAAGAAGTCACATAAAGGGGAAACATGTTGATTTTTTTAATATAAATATAATTATAATGTTTACACAAACACAATATTATCCAACATTGATGGATTTAAACCAATGAGAAGGGTTTAAGTCAGATCAACAGAATTACATCATCATAGAGGAAAAAGAAGACCTGAGCTTCAAAATCCCTCCTGGCTTCTGAAAGTGTTTTCATGGGTGAGTAAATATGATTTTGTTTTCCTCATATATTGTGAGTGTGTGCTTAATTAGATCTTTTCTTCCATTAAGGTATTTAAGGTGGTGATGCGTTCTTTGTGAGGGTACAAATACACAACAAAAACCTGTCTTATACAACAGATATTAAATAATAGGGATCTTGAAAACAATATTTACTGTGATATTTAAATCAATTGATCTTAATGACCAATTTTGTAGAAACTTAGACAGAAAGGCCTGTCAACCTGAAGAGCAAAACTGTGGGACTCACTTTATGGCAATCCCCAGTTTTGACCAGAAGAGGACGCTATGCACACAGTGTTATCTGCTACAGTATAACTGCTGCTTTCTCTGAACTGTATAGACTTTGTTGTACAATAAAAGGTTAAGTTTAGAGGCTTAATCTGGGGGGAAGCACTGGTTTGATGAGGACATGACAAATGACGGTTTTATGCTGGATGCTGTTTCATTATTTTATTTAAAGAAAATATCCTATCAGGACGCAGGTTAACACCCTCTTCAGGAACTCCTTTACTGTTACTGTATCACTCTATTTGTTCATTCTGAGTATGTTAGAGTGTGTGGTTATTTTTAGCCCTTGGTCATTCGCTGCCTTCCTTTGCTGATGGACACAGTTGTCCCACCAGCAACCCAGAGTGCCTTGATGATCCTGGAGCCACCTGCTGTCTTCATGTTGTGCTCAGGCATGTTCCTCTCTCAGTGAGACGGACATGGGACAGTATCACAGGCATGAAGATTTGTTTTTTGTCCTCTAAGGCCTTCATCTTCACTCATTTATATTAAGACTGAACTGTAACCCCTGGAGATAAAGTGTCCTCTGCCTCGCACACACGTGAGCACCATAACATGAAGTTTAATCCCAAGGAGGCGCATGTTTAGTTTAATTGAGATTCCCAGACACTGCAGAGCACCTGTCTCTCCCCGTCAGTTATCTCTGTCTTTTTTATTCCACCGATAACTCAAGACTCGGGAACATAAATTCTTGACATCAGCGTTTAAATGTTGCAGCGTGGGAGCAATTAGGCTTTAATCCGCACGGCGCAGAGAGCAGAAAGCCTCCAATAGCAAGAATGTTTTAATTACATTCCAAAGTGGAGACGAGGCGGAGCAGCGGAGCTCATCTTACACGTCATTGTTCTTACTGGAGGTCTTTGTGGGGCCTCTCTTTTTTACGTGTTGTTTTGCTTTACAGAAATAACTTATGGTGTTTAAATAACAATATATACAATGCTCAAACTCACTGGTAAATAGATAGATAGATATTACATTAGATAATATAAGATAAATGTTGTGTGCTGGGTTCACTTCATACATTACATAACCCCAAAAAAATAATAGATAGTACACCAAAACACAATAGTAAATTACGCTGGTTTGGCTCGGTGGCTAGAGCGGGCGCCCCGAGTACTGAGGCAGTCCTCAGCGCAGTGGACGCAGGCTCGACTCCCGACCTTGGCCCTATGCTGCATGTCGTCCCCCAGTTTCTTCTCACAATATTTCCTGTCTGTCTCCAGCTTTCCTATCAATGAAGGCAAAAATGGCCGAAAATAAATCTTACAAAAAAATCACAAAAAAGGGTATAAAAACATGGCACGACCTCTGATTGATAAAAGTTATAAATATATAGGCATTATTATATTGCTAAAATCGTTGGAAAAGGTCTAACAAAAGTCATCCTAACTTCATCCTAAGTGTTAAATTGACCACCCTACCTCCAACTTGCAGGAGTCACAGTACTTGTTGAGAGTGAGTGAATGCGTCACCTTAACAAAAAACATAGATTGATAAAATGATCTTGACTGATATATTATATGTCAGACCGATACAATACCGATATTTAAAAGGAAAAGTTCACAGATTACCGATATACAGATTTTTATGTATGGATTTGGAACCACTGTTGCTTACTCAGAAGGTTACTTTATTAAACATAAAATGTATTAATGAATATTTAACATTATATTATAATGTCAACCGAGTCTGGACCACCGCCTGCTCTCTTGTTCAGTTGCTACATGTGCTGCAGACGGTGCTGAGAGTAATGTGCGATTTGAGCGCGCTTTGCTTCTTGCCAAACAACTTGATGATACCATTCCTTAATCACTGCAAATATGTTCTGTAAAAAAATAGACGGATGACATTTATTTATGATATATCCGTCAAAGGCCGATATCAGCCTGATAATATCGGCCAACAGATATATCAGTCAGGCTCTAATAAGCTCCTTTTTATTTGCTCATAGAAATAAAGCGTACATAAAGTCCAGCTCTGCATACAATCATCTCTACATCGTGGTTTGTTAATGCTGCACAGGGCAGGGCGATGGAAAATGCGACAGCTGTAACTTCCTGTCATTAAAACCCTCACTGGCTCTGACGTACTTAAGAGACTGAAACGAGCTTTGTTGATGGAAGTTTTTAAAACACTACGGCGACTTTTAAACTTGCGCGGGGGATTAGCGAGTTCCCCAAATTGCAGACGCCGTGGAACATCATCATCAGAGAGTTCTGCTTCAAATCTCTGCCTTTGTTCTGGAAGATGTGTTTCTGTGTGGGACTGGAAGGCACAAGCATGTGTGCGCATCTGTTGTGTATCTGAAATAGTCTCTCATCTTGTCCTTACAAAGGAATGAGGAGCTGGAGGGTCAGAGCAGGGAGCAGGGGGGGTCTACAGGGGATAAGTGGGGGTGTGTTTGGAGAAAATAGACTCCTCCATCTGTCTCAAAACCCGCCCCGCTGCTGACCCACACCCTGGAGACTCAGCGTGGTCACATGATGAAGACGAACCCTTAAAAGCCCCCCAAAGGGAACGCCCGAGAGTCTCCTGTGCTCAGACACCAGCTGGTCTCGGTGTTCGCCCTGCTTTCTTCTGCCATCATGTCAGACACTGAGGAAATTGTGGAGGAGTACGAGCAGGAGGAAGAAGAGGAGGTGCCGGAGGAGGTAGATGAAGTCGGAGAAGTAGAGGAGGAGGTAGAAGAAGTCGGAGAAGTAGAGGAGGAGGTAGATGAAGTCGGAGAAGTAGAGGAGGAGGTAGAAGAAGTCGGAGAAGTTGAGGAGGAGGTAGAAGAAGTTAAAGAAGAGCAAATTGAGGAGAAGAAAGAAGAGCATGCAGAGGAGAATGAGCAGGAGGAGGAGTTCAAACCGCGGCCTAAGGCGACTTTCCTCCCAAACATCGCTCCTCCGAAGCTCCCTGACGGCGAGAAGGTGGATTTCGACGACCTTCACCGCAAGAGAGTCACGAAGGACTTCAGTGACCTCCAGAGCCTGATTGAGTCGCACTTCTCCAACCGCCAGAAGGAGGAGGAAGAGCTGGTGGCGCTGCGAAACCGCATCGAACGCCGCCGCTCGGACAGAGCCGAACAGCAACGCGTCCGCACCGAGCAGGAGCGCGAACGCCAAGCACGCCTGGCCGAGGAAAAAGCGAAGCGCGAGGAGGAGGCCGCCAGACTCCGCGCCGAGGAGGAAGCGAAGAAGAAGATGATCTTCACCAACAAGTCCTTCGGCGGCTACCTGCAGAAAGTGGACCAGAAGAAGGGCAAGAAGCTGACGGCGCGGGAGGAGAAGAAGAAGGCGCTGATGGAGCGCAGGAAGCCGCTGAACATCGACCACCTGAGCCAGGAGAAGCTGGTGGAGAAGGCGCAGGATCTGTTGCAGAACCTCCAACAGCTGCACGCCGAGAAGTTCGACCTGTGCGAGAGGCTCAAGAGGCAGAAGTATGACATCTACCTGCTCCGGAACCGAGTCAGCGACCACCAGAGGGGCTCCAAAGCGTCCAAGACCTCCCGTGGGGCCAAGGGCAAGACCGGCTCCTGGAAGTGAGCGCGTGTGTGGACTATTTGGCTCCTTTTTCCTGCTGTTTCATGAAAGCGTTCACAGGGATTGTGTGTGGATTGGAGGGGAGACTCCTTTTGGACTGAGGTTGAGATCATAACATCTTCAAAGATGCATGAATATCTGATTGTTGTAACTTTGTGACGCTGGTATTCAACGGTTTATCTGTTCACGACATGTGGTTATTAAACTTGACTGAATGTGTGGTGGTGTTAATTTCACTACTCCATTTTCTGACCTCAGACTAAAATTTGCAATCCAAGTTTTAAAATTCTTCAAATAAGTGCTGAAACTTCAGTTTCAAAAGACACATTTTAATATCTTTAAAGTCACGTGACGTGTAAGCGAATAGAAACAACCGAAGTACCGAGAACTTAAACTGTACTCTGCTGAACTTGTGTTGTGCTACCTAATTAAACGAGTGGTAAATAGTGTCATTACGTGTGGGTGTGTGGTGGTGAGATCTAACAGGTGTAGCACAGCTGACTTCTTAAAGAGCTAATTTGGTCTCTGAGGTTCAGGAGCAGCCCGCAGTGTTTTTAGCAAAAAGACTCCAACTGTCGACTGAGAGGTCAAACACACGACCCCGAGAGTCTGCAGAGAGGAGGGAGCTTCCCGGGGGATACGGGGGTTTAACTGCAACCAACAAGGTCCAACTTTTCAAACTCTTTATGTACACATCTCAAAGTCACATGTAGAATAATTTATGACCTTTATTTATTTTCTTGGAAGGACATGGAGCTCGTTGAGATATAAGTGAGTGAATGGACGGAGAATTGCGACTGATTTAAAAGCAAGCTGACACAAAATCATAGCAAATTAATTTCTGTTTTTATTCACTTCCTGTTTAAATGAATCAGATCATTATTAAGTAGCAAACAATAGTTTAAATTGTTAGTTTTAATTTATATTGTGTATTATATTATATATATATATATATATAATATTATAAAACAATTTAAATCTAACGTCTTCATATTCACAAGAATCTGAATTTTTGGCAACAAAATGGTCTTAAAATTTAGATGAATGTTTTTCAGAACTCGTACAGAAAATATCCAACACAAAAATGCCACAAAGAAATCTTCTTTAAAAATACAAGACAATCTTATATCTTATTTCTCCCCAGAGGGGAAATTCAGGTGTATATTTATGGTCACTCCGGTTATACAAGTACAACTGTGAGTAAAAAGGGGTATGTATTAATTATAAAAGACATAAAATATAATTAAATAAAATGTATATAACAAAATTCGGGAGCGGCACTAAAATTAAAATAAGGAATATGTACATTTAGAGCAAAATATACGCTGTTGATGTAAGGCAAAAAAAAAAGCAGTTAAGGCTCAGACACAGAGAAAACAGCGACTAGTAAATACAAATAAAAATAACAATAAATTATAATAAATAAGAGGTGTATACAAGTAATGAGTTAAAGTGGCATGCTTGGTTAATCGCAGCAACATCTTAACAGTATGAGATAAAACAGAAAGAAGACATACTTTATTAACCCCCGAGGGGAAATTCAATGTTTCCACTCTCTCATTACAAACATGCTACAACATGCACAAACAGGAGACGTCAGAGTGAGGGGGGGGCTGCGCGTGGACATGCGCCCCGAGCAGTCGGCGTATTCGGTGCCTTGCTCAAGGACACCTCTCCACCTGTCAGCCCCGATTCCACGCCTGGTCCACACTAGTATAATAGAAGCAATAAAATACAGTATGTTTATAGTGTTGTATGATATGGACTATTAATTTAATATGATATAAAAGTAGAATTGCAATAAATAGAGATATATAAGTTGTAGCTATAATCCAGTTTAATAATTAAAAAGCTTAAAAACACTGTCACGATCGTTATTTGCAACAACATCAGCTCTGTTTGTGTGCACGAGGTCCAAAAATATCTCTCGGTCAAATGAATGTCAAAGCCTGCAGTACTGAGTGTCTCCACTAGGTGGCAGTGGAGCCCCAGTTTGAGACAGCTTTTAATACTCACTCTTAATGCAACTAAATGTTGTATACAGTACAGACAGACTGTAACACTTTAATCAGAGAGAAAGAGGTTTCTGTGGTGATGTCGACTGTTAAGCACAAAGGTTAAGTGGGGACAGACTTTTTGTCTTTGTCCTTATAAACCAGTTATGGCTTAATATTCTTTCATAGTCTTTCCATGCACAGCAGGGGACCATCCTCGTTAGCACGTCTGTAAGAAAGCACCTAATGCTAAAACATCAAACCAGTGATGAACAGAATTTCTCCCCCGCCGTCGTCTCCGATTGTCACTCAGCCTCGGACTGTAGACGCCGCGCTGCTGTTCTGCTGTCACGGCCCGCTGACAGGCCGCGAAAGCCTTCAGACGCGGCAGTGAGCCGCTAACAGGTTAGCATGGAGGGACGGGAGGCCGTGTGCGGGCTCGTGCTCTCTCTGCAGAGTGGAGGTGCTGGGGTTTGGTTGTGTTGATGAGGTTGTGAAAGATGGGTGACTTGACAGCATCGGGACACGACGGTGCATCAATCTGGAGCTTCTTTACTTTTTTAAACCTACACGTGCTTTTACTCTGTTGAGTTGAATTTTATAATTTTATACAGGTTTAAAGGAAAACAGCCACTAACACAAAAGATACAATGATTAAGGAAAGAGTAAAATAAGTCATCACATATGTATCCTTACGTTTTTAATAATAAATTATTATAAAATAAAATATAAGATATGTGATGCACATGGAGGTAAACATGTCCTCTTATATAAAAAAGGATATATAGTGTGACTGTGTGTGTGTGTGTGTGTGTGTGTGTGTGTGTGCAGAAGGAACAGCAGCTGCAGGCACATCAGGGGGGCGTTGTCTGCTCATTAGTACCCAGCAGAGGCTGCAGGATAATGTGAGCGCTGCATGATTGACAGCTCCTGGACCGCACGTTCAACGCTGAACTTCTTATGCGGCTCAGTTTCACAAAACATGTTCACATTTATTCAGAGCGCTGACTTTTTGGATTTGTAGGGATGTTTTTATTCTCTTAGCGCTGTAACAAATGTCCCATTGATGTCCTTAATCTTCAAACAGGAAGTGCGACTTCTTCAAAATATAAGTTTCCTTGTGTTTGGAGTTCACCTCATTTAGATAGCTGATAACAATGTTTTTTAAGATTTAATTTAGGAAAAGTAAGATTAAAAAAAAGCTCCTTGCTCGTCCAAATTCTGGGCAGACAAAAACTAAAAGGGTTAAAGAGAACTGTTCACTCAGTTGTAATGCTGATTTAAAATCCAAAGAGGTGATTTTTTTTCTACATGGCACCTGATAAAATTACACTGTAAATTCTAAGTTGAGTTTACTTGAAAGAAAACTAGGGTGACGATTAACTCAGGAAAAGTCAGTAAAAGAACTTGACTGTGTCGAGTCGTGAAATGATTCTGTGTCTAGAATAAACGTGTTATTGGAGTAAGCTGTACTTTTTTGAAGATGTGAAAGCAGACTGTAAAACCTGATCAGTTAGTTCAACACAAACCATGTGAGGAAACCAACTCTTTTATTTATTGTTAAAGTCGAGGTGAAATGAAAAATGTCATTTTAATCCTTTTAGATCACATCCCCGGCAATATTGTGCATCTATTTGACAATATAGGCCAAAAAAAATACGGAAAATCAATTTCTTCGTATTCTTATATCAAATTCCGATCATTTTTTCTTCCGGTAAAACTAAGTTTCACACGTGCTTACGTAAGTTAGCACCAAACAATTTCAACCAATCAATCTGCAGCATTTAGCCGCAGAGCACCAAGAACGCTCGCTCAGTTAGCTAGCTACTGCGCTGTGGAGAACGTCTGTCTACGCCCACTTCTCAACGATCAGATCAAATCCCTCTAATGATATGTCCCGCCTGCACGTCCTGTTTCACTCGGAAATACGTCACGATACGGAAGCTAGATACTCTCGAAATGCCTTCAAATTCTCCTGTGTCGACTCGTTTCACTGAGGACACGATGACCTTAAACCTTTAAGTTGTTTGAACACAAAACAAATACTGTAAAGTTCAGTGTATAAGACGCACTTTTAATACATTTTTAAAAGTCTTTTTATAGAAAAGTTTTTCTCAGTAGCTTCCATGTCATGTGACCCAGTGTCCTCAAATCAATGTCAGATGTGAACACTCACTTGGACAAATAAGACGCACCTCATTACGTTGGATTAAATTGCTGCTAATATTTATTTATTTGGTCTTTCATGTCTTTATTCAGAGAGGACAGTGCATAGTGTTGGAAACAGAGGAAGAGAGCAGGGATGACTGTCTCTCACTTACAAAACAGCAACAAAACTTCTCCTGCCTACCTGAACGCTCTCATCCAGGTGTACACTCCGTCCCGCCCATTATGCTCTGCCAATGAAAGGCACCTGGTGCTCTCATCTAAGTCTCTAACTAGACTCTTCTCCTCAGTCGTCCCCCGGTGGTGGAACGAGCGACCAAACTCCATTCAGTCCGCAAAGTCCCTTTCACCTTAAGAAGAAGCTAAAGCCCCAGCTCCTTCATGACCTCTGACCTTAATGATATTGATGCTATTGATGATAGTGGCTTTTTGTTCAATGGTAACCTGTCTCCTTTGTGTTTTTGTTCTGCGTGTTGTCCTTTCATAAACAAACACATGTAGCCGTCGGGGAAACCGGCTCAGAGAAACACTCGCTCTCTGGCTGCCGTTAGCCGGTGGATAAATGAGCCGGCCCTGGAGAAGCCGCGCTTCGGGCTTATCTCCAACCTGCTTCAGATTGAGGTGGGAGTTGGTCGCGTCCAGAGGTATAAAAGAGATTTAGCCGATCCGACAGGGCATTAATCTCCGCACATCTTTGGCTTCATGCGGGTTTTCCATCCTCGATCCCCGCGGTCGGATAAAGATTTGATGTCGCCGTGCATCCTATCTCCACCTCATTGCAGCCCTGTGACAGTGTGTGCATGAGAACATAGCTGGAGTGTCTGTTTGTTACTGAAGTGCAGGCTCAGCTGTAGTGTCTTCATCCCAAAGTGTCTGTGATCACTGCTACTTCATTACAAATAGCTGCTTTATGAACAAATGGATGTGAAGAAGACTGCAGATATTTCTTTCAACAAAGAAAGCTTCACACTAGTTCAGCAACAGTTCCTGCCAGGACGCTTAAAGAGGCGCCAGAAATTTTGATGTCAAAGATTTTACAGGAAATGCACGCAAGAGAAGTGCAACATGTTTGATATGTAAAGGAACCATCGAGGAGAAGACGGGGACGACCTCAAACTTTAACAGACATCTGTCCAGAAAAGAAAGCAAGATGCTGAAGTTACTTGGACTGTTGATAACATTACCATTAGCTAACTGCTAGCTAACTCGGAGCTAAGGTAATTCAGGTAAAAGAATTGGATTCTTCTCTGGTGACTTGGACCAGAACCTGGACTTGAACACTGGGGACTCGAGATTCGACTCCAACACTGCTTTGAGAATATTTGCAGGTGGTCTTATTCGTCCCGGCCGTCCTCTTGACAAACCATGTTTAGAGATACAACACTCATCATTTTACTTTAATGTCTACAGGAGAAACTTGCCTTCAGAAGTAATTAAAAGTCAAAGAGAAAACATAAAAGTACCCTAAAACAGTAGAAGGCTAATGTCTTTTACTTTAGTGGATGCTCTTGACTAACCATAATGCACTTTGCTCTGTGGATCACCTGTTACTTTAAGGGTGCATTCACACCTAAAGTCTGTTTGGTCCGAATCAAAGACCAAATTGTTACAAAGTTGCATTTTGCCTTTAGTTTGGTTTGTGTTCACACGGCAGCTTTCACCAGCGGACCAAAAGTTTTGTCGCGTGAGGAAACTGCTCTCTGATTGGTCAGAATTTCCACATGGGACAACTCCCTGAAGTAAACCTAGCGACAGAGCACACTGATCGATCACACTCAGTCCGTTTTAACCGACACCGTTCCACAGATCGATCAGCTCCACTCTCCTTTAGTTTTTCACTCAACACTTTGAACACCTCCGTGTTCTCGTGCGTTTCCACAAGCATTTGTGAAATTGTTTGCTCAGCCCATATTTATATTTCCTCATTGCTCCCCCACGTCTGTCCTCTACTCTTCTCGCTGCGTGTCTCTGCAAATGTCAGCACCTGTTACCACTGCACGCACACTTTTATGGTTTGTTTCCTGTATTTGGTCCTGCTTTAAGTCTGTTTACGTTCTCACCAGAATCAAGTCTTTTCTAGCGGGGCACGGGACCACCTAACCGAACCGCACCGAGGGGACAAACGCTCCAGGGGTTCGGTTCTATCGGACTAAACAAGGCTGGTGTTAACCCGCCCTGAGATGACATTTGAATCACACTGTTCAACATTTTACTGTTCTTCATTTCGCTGTTTTGCAACCTCTGCCTTTTCTTGAGCTGTTACGCCCCACCCTAAGGTGGCCCTATGGGGCTAACAACTGTCCACATAACAACTATCCACCTTAAAAAAGTCAAAACCAAGGGATTTATTGAAGACAATACTAACAGCTGAAGTCTAACAAAAGCAACTAGAACACAACACAGAATCCCAGTCTGACAGCAGTCCCCACTCCAGAAGCCTCTCTTGATGTCAGTGCTGGTGTCTTAAATAGGCTACTGATCCAAGGCCAGGTGCACTTCATTTGCAATTAGGTTCAACTGCAGAGTTGAGAAGGGACAAACAGAAGAGGGAGCACATACAGCTGTAACATGTGCATCGAAAGTTATGAACCAAAAGTTAAAAAAACAACACATTACTAAATCCTGGTACGCAGCACAAAAAGTGTCTACTCTTCAAATCAGCGAGTTTGAACCTTTTCTACGTGTGCATGTAAGGTGTACAGCACTTTGATCTTTAATCTTCAGATTGGTCTTTAGATGCTTTAATTTGAGTCATTATACTGTACTGGAGGGCTAAACCTTAAAGGTTTTCTTTAATGACAATAAGGCCCTTCTAAAATCCTGCCCAGGCGATATTGCAGGTGTCCTAACCTCCAAGTTCTGATACTCATCTTCTAACCTTTATTATCATCTCATCAAATCAATGCTCACGGGTGCAGGTCAGACTGGGGTCTTTAAATGGAGCTATTTTAGTCTAATTATAACTTTGTGAGGCGGAGAGTAGCAGCGTTACGCTCTAACAGATTACAGATTAGACAACACTGCAGTAATACCTCCTCTGTAAAGAGAAATCTCTTTGTACTCATTTAAATGAAAGTAGTAGTAAGTGTATTGGACAGTTGGATGTTGTACTCCTGGACACACGTGGCCTGTGAGTGAGTCACGTCTCGTGTCTTTATGTTCTGTCACGTATCCTAGAGAAACACCACAGCCCCCCTCCAGTGTCTGAAGAACAACAAACACGTTGTGAGGACGCAGGTCACCGCTGGAGTGTAGGAGCTCGGGCTGTTCATTCATGGAAACAAACACAACACTGACATCTCGCATCTGCTAGCTGCTGTTAGCTCAGGCTGCAGACTGACACACTCACCGGGGAAGATTTTGTGACAATTATTTTGCATTGAAATCAACACTATGCCAGAATGTTGATTGTTAGAAAGTCTTGAGCATAGAGTTTAATGTGAGGCCAAATGGAGCCAATCACAGCTGTCATTGGAGCGCGAGGCGGGATACACTCTGGGCTGATTGCCTGTCAATCACAGGGCTGAAACACTCAGACAGACAACCATTTACGCTCACATTCACACCTAGGGGCGAATTTAGAGTCACCAGTGAGTCTAACGAGCATGTCTTTGGACGGTGGGAGGAAGCCGGTGTACCCAGAGGGAAGCTACGCATGCACAGGGAGAACATGCAAGCCGTGTCCCAATTCAGGGGCTGCATCCTTCAAAGGCCGATTGCGTCACAGTGGCGCGTCCCATTTTTGGCTCCTTCAGATACGGCCGACAAATGCATCCTTCTTTTTCCAACGGGTGCCTCCTTCACAGCCCAACATATCCAGAGATTTATTGCATGCCAGTTCAAACGAGATGGTGGACGCTCAAGCAGCCGAGGTTTGGCGTTTGGTGACGCAATGTTAAGGGCGGGAACAGCTTGTGACACAAACAGGAAATCCTCCGTAGACGAGACCGTCTCATTTCAGTTTAGCCCTAGCTGTCAAGGCAGGCTACGAATGACTCAACCTCCGTTGACCGCATCCTTCGAAGGATGCAGCCCCCGAATTGAGACACAGCTGCAAACTCCACACAGAAATGTCCTCAATGTCTGAACCAGGAACCTTCTAGCGACCTTCTAACCTTCTAGAACCAATGAAATTCCCATCAGTCTAATGCCGACAAGCTAAAGTAAGATGAGGATAATGGGAAACAATAAACCTGCTAAACATCAGAATGTTAGCATTATCATTATGAGGATGTTAGCATGATCAACATTTATCTTTGTTGTCTTTACAGTGAAAGTTATGGCCTCAGCATGGCAGTGATTAATCCGGCAATTACTAATTCAATGCTGGTGTGTTAATGGACTGTTTGTTCCTGTGTAGTCAGTGGGAGAGATCTGACGTCTGTGTTTGTTCTCACGTGTTCTGCTTCCTCTGGACGTCGGATGAGATCTCCGGGGTGAATCGGCGTACCTGTGACGGAATGAGTGTCATCTGATAAACGGCCGCATTTAAATTCAAGCTCACATCCTCCGCTGTGTCCTCGCCGTCTCTCGGGTGATTCACGCCGGCTCCTCCACCTCTGCTCGACGTGTAAATCAGCTGGAGTGGCCCGTTCCCCTTACCAGCCTGTTATTAACACGCCCCCCCAGCCACTGTGACGCCGCTGATGATAGTACCGCTGCTCACACCTGTAGGAGGCTCTTGTGTCTCGTGTCAGCGGTGCTTACGATGTCCTAATTACCATCCTCAGACTCAGGGCTTAAAACAGATCTGAGTCAGAGGGTATCAGAGGCAAACTGAGCAGCAGGGAGAAATTATGTAACAGGCCGTAAAAAGCTTTGGTGTTTATCTCGGGTAGAGGGAGAAAGCTCACTGGTACTAATGCTCTTATACTCTAAACATCTCCTAATACAATGTACTCATATGTTGTTGTTATACTATCTTTACAGGTGATTAAACTTAAGTTGAGGAGAACCAACACTAGCTAATAATCGTATCAACAGGTCGCTAAAGGAAGACCACTGGACGAACCAACGTTTTCCACAGAGATGACATTTAAAAAAGAGGTGAATTGAAGACTCTACCATCAACTAAGCTAAGGAGATCCAACACTAGCTATGCTAATGTTAGCTTTGTATCAAACAAGCATCCAATTACAGATCTTTAAATTCTGTTGCGCGCAAAGAAGCCAAAGATCCTCCTATTGACAAAAGTAACGACTGTATATAATCTGCAGCTAAAACCGTTCACTAGATTATTTATTTTTTTTGTCTTTATTTGATCTGACAGCCGAAGAGAGACAGGAAATATGGAGAGTAGAGAGTTGGGGAAGACATGCACCAACTGAGCTAAACCAGCGCCCCAAAACCATTCACTTTGAACCTTCACATCAACAGACCAATCAGTCCTAAAGGATGTTATCAATATGAGAGGATAAAACATTGCTCTGGACTCTAGAACCAATCAAACGGTAGGTTGCTCAGCTAGGTAGCTAGTTCCAATATCCAGTTTACATGTCTTCTACTTCGACATAATGCACAGACGTTTGGCATGACATTAGTTAGAACCCAAAACTCACCATTTGTACGTTTTGTGAACTACAGTCCAGTTAATTTTACACTGAAGGGGATT
Source organism: Semicossyphus pulcher (assembly GCF_022749685.1). NCBI lineage: Eukaryota > Metazoa > Chordata > Actinopteri > Labriformes > Labridae > Semicossyphus > Semicossyphus pulcher. Next base: position 4,707,129 of record NW_027211694.1, read on the forward strand.
TAGAACGTTCCACCTTAGAGGCGGCCATCTTGGTTGTGTACAAAAAATGGCGTTTAAATTCGTCCAAAATTAGATAAATGACGGCTGGATGGAGTTCATCGACTGGATACCATACAATTTTGGATCCTGGGTAAAAGTTGGATTAACAAGCAAACTGAAAATTGGTATGAAGTTGCCAGCTGCGTTTTCGTGTCTGTTTTTCTTCCTTCATAGTAATATCGCCAAGAACTCATTGGTCTTGTTGCATTCCTTTCTTTCTAACCTTTAATAATTACAACTAGTAGCCAACACGTCATCTTATAATCATGGAGAATTTCATGTTTCTAGTTAAAATGTTTGAAAATATCAACACATGAAACGGATAAAATGGGAAAACAAAACGGGAAAAAGTACGTCTTCCAACTTCCCAACGCTGTGTGTCAATACCCTCTGATTATTTAACAATCTAGAAGGTATTAGACCTGTTCTTCAAGGGCATCTTGAGTGCTACAATTAAAACATTCACACTCTTCAGTTCAAAAGTTCCCCCGCTGGTCTAAAAATGAATCCATGTCATGTTTATTCATGAGCTGGACGTTTTCTGTCAGGACAAATCAATTGAAGGAAGAGAAGTAATGAGAGAGGATTCCTGTGCTCTTACCCATGGGGTAAAACATCTATTTATAGCCTTCAACATCAATATGTTCCCCCTCTGTGTCTAATGCTTTATAAAGCTCGCTCTGCAGCCTCTCATCTCCTCTCTGCTGGTGGTGATTGTAGTGGTAGTGGCACTAAGCAGCTTCAGCTTTGTTTTCGTGATATGTTTTCTTGTGTTGTTTACACAAGATATCTGCTGGGTGTTTCATTCTGAAGATTACGGTTAATTACTTCAAGAGTTAAGACAAATATACAACGAGTCACTTTGAACCGTGAAGTCTTTGAGTATCTACTTAATTAAAATCAACATCCTTAAATACCTGACGAGCTTAAGTGACTCTCTACTAAACACCCTTAAGGTAAAACACTCTTAATTTCCCTTCATACCAAGAATGGCGTGGACTGTTCATGTCAGATAAGTGTTGCGAGTACCAGTACCAGAAAATGCCTCTGATACCCCCTAAAATGTGGGGTGGTGTATCGTAGAGTCCACCGTCTATGCATTTATCCGATACAATCATTTATTAGCCGCAAATAAAATGAACTTGTCAGAAATTAGAGCCATCTTTGCCGCTCAAAAGCATTAGCCTACACAGCTAGCAGCGCTGTACTGCCACCATGGAGGCATGTCTTTGTTTTAGAGCAGCAAAGAAGAACTGATTTCCTGTCAATTATTACATTGCGTTAGCTTACAACAACAGTGTATGGCTAGTAGAAAACTTATTGTTAGTCAGAGTTACACTGAATAAAACGGTTTCAAGTTACGTTAAGCTAATGTTAGCTTAGTTTGTTTGTAGCTGCTCTGCTTCTGTTTAAGCCAGCATTCCCTATTTCCATCATTCCTGAGTTGTTGTTTTTTACAAGAAGCTAATTAAACAGAGGTTTCCTCCTCCAGAACAAAAAGATCTGCTAATAAAAAACAGTAAAAAGACCTGATGAAGCAGTTTCACGTTTAAATCTGCATCTTTTCAAGGCTCTTAAGACAGCAAGCGAGAGAGTCGTATCAAATAAATCTTCATACGAAATTTTAATGTATTCCTAGATTTATTTATTTATGTTCTTCGTCAGTTAAGCTACTCTATAAAAGTTCTCTGTCATTCATTCTCTGAGCTACAGAAGTCAGTTGTTAGTCACTGTTCAAAAACAGTAGCCTACCCAGCTAGCAGCGCCGTACTGCCCTGATGGAGGTATAATGGCTGACACTGGTAACTACCATTTTAGAGCACCAAAGAAGCGAATCTTTTTTCTAACAATGCACAACTAGCGGAGAAGTTAGCGTTAGTTTGAGCGATGCTGAATGAAGCTGTTCACAAGTTAACAATGTTTGTTTCTCCAACGCTGCCGCTAACGTTAGCTTAGTTTGTTTGTAGCTGCTCTGCTTGTTTTTAGGTTAGCGTTGCTCCGTCTGTCCTTGTTCCTGAGGTTTGTCACGAGACAAAATAAACGCAGAGGTTTCCTCCTCTCCAAAACAAAGAGGAACACAGCATGAAGCAGTTTCACATTGAAAAGTTGTGTTTTTTTCTGAGAGAGATGCTTCAAACTAATCTCCAAACGAAATTGAAATGTATGAGTAGATTTTTGTTCTTTCTCAGTTACGACTGACAGGCCGGCTACATCATGAAAGAAAGTTCTCATATCATCATATCTAATCCATACAGGCTTAGTAGTATACAGCAGGTATTTTAGTCTGACACTGGTTTCAGATCAGTCATCGTTGTTCACTAGTTAGCAACCTCAAGTACTGAAATCGATATCAGATAGGAGAAAATGTCGACTGAACATCTCTTTAGACCAGCTTCTGATATTCTGCCAGACAGAAAAATCATTAAGTGCGGCTGTGCCTAACTCCCCACGGATGTTCCAGGATGTCACAGGCATTTACATTAACTCCAAGAAGACGTACTTTAAAGATAGCATCACAGAATGCTTCATCTCTCTGGTGAATTGAATTGAAAACTAGCGTGTGTCTGCGTCTCTGAAGTTATGATTCCCATAACTGTGATGGGAATGCGTCTGGTACTTTAATCACTCATGATTTGCATTTTTGCTGGAAATCTTTTACACCATAAAATTTTATATCTTTATAATCTAATCCAACTCGAACGTTCCTGAGAGCCATGATTTTTTTTAATGCCCCCACCGAAGGCCATAAAAATGGCCGTTATGCTGTAATGGGCGAAGGCATTACATAACTGTCTCTTCATCCACCCCTTTCAACTGTAATTGTTCTTAGAATAGAACTGGCCCCCGCTACCTCACCATTAATGAGTTGACCCTTGACCTTCTGTTTCCAGCTCGCCATGGACCATCTCGGTCTCTCATAAATCACACCTGTCTGTGCACATCGATATCTTCAGCTGAGGAGTGACACTGTCTGGGAAACGAGGTAAATACAAGCATCCGAAATGCCAGACGGATTTGATAGCAAGGCCTACTCTTAATTAAAATATAAACAAAGTACTGATATTTCTGATTAAATGAGAGGAAGAAGGAGGGTTGTATTATGCTGATATATCTGAGCTCTTTGATCAGCTAGTGACGGTTCATCAAAGGTCTTAAATGGTACCTCTATCCAGAAGATAGAGTAGAGATTAAAAGCTTTATTGTTTTCTTATATTACAGTATGTCGAGCTCTTTCGGCTAGCGTACTTTTGGCTCACATTATCACCCTTTTATCATTGATATGTAAAGAAAAAATTGGAGCTAATACTTACAATTTATTTAAATTATAAAGAAAAGTCTAATTAACAATGTTCCCATTACAAGAATACAGTTTTTGTCTTTATTTATGGTTTTGTCCTTATTGTCAGACATTTACACCAATATGGCCCCATTGGCTCAATATGGCTCCACTAGTTGTTGGTCTGTTGGGAGGGTGACAGCAAAGGCTAAGGTGAAAAGTCAAATTACCAACTGTTATGATAGAATAATTATAAGTATTTGGTAGAAAAAAAAACATCTTTTGGTGATTTGTGTCCTTAACTTAAAACTACAGACTTTACCTTTTTATCTCCTACTCAATTTCCGCCTAAAATGTAAGTATTTTTGAGTGTTTACGATTCAAAAATGGACAAAGATATTGATAAAATATTTACTTTATTGTAAGTAATAACTATATTTGACCATCCTCTCGAAATTTGGTGACATTCTGACCTTTATTTCCAGAGATACATGTGATAACGCAGACCCTGTTGCTTTTGGAGACACCTTCATTTTCCCTATTTTCGATTTTGGGTAGGATCCAAAAAACCTAATTTTGCAGTAAATTATTTTGTATATAACCATCTTCTTCATTAACTAGACATGTTTAAGTTATAAGAAACATAGTTGTGCTTTGTTCTACTTTGGTTAGGGGTATCTCAAAGACTGTTTTAAGGATGTCTTCCTCTACTATCTTTGTGATGACATTTGAAAATAGGATGGTCATTTAACCGCCAAAACAATCCTGCGGGTGCATTATTGACACCTGGATGCAAGTACAAGTCCATGCTAACAACATAGTGGTTTAAATAAATACCCAGCTAAAATTAGCATTCAGGAAATGACCAAGCTTTAATCACATGCATCAACCCATGGAGCCATTAGCCCTCGCTAACGAAGGATCCAGCTCCACTCTAAATATAGGGTTAGCGTTCAACCAGCGGGCAGCTTTCATTGCCAAGGAAACTAATGCAACATCCCCCTTTTGTCTGTTTCTATCTAATATTGTGGATCAAAAGGAAGTTGTGCTTCAAGAGATCAAAATATTCTCTTTGTGTTTCACCATCAAACGAATTCATGAGAAAGAGGGAAGCGTCTTTTAACAGGTGGTTTTATTTCGTCTTAAGGGTCTTGAAAGCAAACTCAGGGCCTGGTGTCGCTCAGTGATGTTATTATGAAACATATCTGCTTTAGATTGTGCGTTAGAGGTGGTTTAAAGGAGGCAGCATGGTGCCAGCCCACCTTCAGAGACACATAAGTGTTTGGAGAAAGAAAGAAAGACCAGTTCCGTTATATTTCGTCCCACTTATACGATGAAACACTGCTTTGCATTTGTGGAAAAGCTAAAGTGAAAGTCGCTCTAATTATTGTCAACAGCATTTTGAGAAGGAGCAAACACAAGGCAGCGTCTGACAACACTCAGCTCAAGAGAAGCGGCACAAAAAAACTAGCCTGTGCGTTATTAATCTGACTGTGTCGATTGACAAAGTGTGTGACCACTTTTTGCAGGCAGGTGTGGAGACAGCAAGGTGACACGCTGTTATCACTCAGACTGAAGGTGAAGTGGATTTTCACCTCGCTTTATTCGTGCTAATCTGACCACTCAAGTCAGTTCACTATAAATATCCCAAAGCAGCAACACTACAGATGCCAACTTTGGCTATTTGTGCACACATGCTCTACCTGTGTGTGTAGAGGGAGAGTGCCGTTAAATGTGTGCAATACTTGTGTACATTGCCTTGACTTACCAGGTCATTTTTCTTGAGAGCCCATCCATTTTTCTCCCATGCTTGTTTTTCTAGATCTTCATGGAGAGCTAGGAAAAGCTTTAGGATAAACTTGAGCTAGAAAAAAACCCCACGTTAACCGATTTATCTTTGTCTTTTTTCATATTCCCAAAAGGAAACCTACGTTTTCTGTCGAGAAAATTGGAAGTCCAACCAGGAAGTACATTTTGAGTCATACTTCCTTTCGTCTGAAGGCCAATCAGACGCCAACACATTTTACAACTCTTGAAAGTTATCATGCCTTCTCTCTGATGGTCTAAAAGTTAACTGTTGAGTCATGGCACCCATAATACAAAACACTCTACCCGGCATGTCCATGTGCACAATTGTGATTGCACAACACAGTGCGTTGGATGACCCCATTGGAACATTGCCTAAAGTTAAACACAACCCAGTCGTGGTCAAAGTACAGCTGGGGTTTGCAGATCAGGGGGACAAATGGGTCCAGTGACGACACTATTTCCCATTTATTCCCATTTTGATGCTTGTCAGCTCCGTAGAAAAAGCATCACTTTGAACTACATCCACATCTTGTTGGTTGACATATCCCTCCCAATGCTGAAAACGTCTCGTGTCTGTATAAAAGGTCAAATTGTATAATGATGCCATGCAAAACAACATGGCTGCACTTAAGACTAAAAAAGAATCCTAACTTTATCTTGTGAGAAATTACCAGGTGCTCAAATTGTACTGTTTAGTACACATTCATGTAATTTTGAATTTGGACAGACCAACCTATGAACTAGCTTGGTATGGCTAGGTAGCTAGTTCCAACATAATACAGGGACGTTTTGCTTGACAGGATTTGGTAGCCAACACTGTTGTATCACACAACCAAAGATTGTTTGTTGCGGATTCAAAACGTTCCACATCAGCGGCAGCCATCTTGCTTCTTTACAAAAATGCCTTATCGGTGCTCCCCGCTACAATCGTTTGACTCTGCTGGATTAAACCTGATTGAACCTGCCCAATATTAGAGAAAGGGTGGAAATTGGAAACCATTGGAAGCATCCTCCAGAGCACTTTCAGATTTGTGTGGTTCCCAGACTACCAATAAACATCCTTCAGTTGATGGAATAAACAGTCTATGAGAAATAAGATAATGGACCACATGCTTGCAGAGAAAGATGCCAGGACTGGATGATGGACACGCTAATTCTACCTTCCCAGACAAAGTACGACCTGCTGCGACTCTTCATTTTTATTTTTTATTTTGTTAAAATACATATGAAACAGATACAATAAATCATATTCCAAATGTTACTTTAAATTTATACAAAAGTTATCACAAACTGTACACATCATGACGGTAGTTGCAGTTGTTCTTGCTCAATATAGACTCAACCAATAAGCAAACAGTTACAGCTCAAAGCTCTAAACTCCTACACATGGAACAGCTCGATAAGGTAGAGTTGGCTTCACTGGGTCTCCAGTTTGACTAATTGTTCACAACTATTACATAACGTGTTTAAAGTTCACTCGAGTCTGAGCTCTTCAAATTATCACCAAACAATAGAAATACATTGTGATGTCTCTATTTCCATGAATTTACGACATATTCTGAAATTTCACTTTTGAATATGTACAAACAAGTATATATACAGATGTAAACACAAAGATTTTAATTTTAAATACTCTTACTTTTTTATCTCTTACAACTTCTCTCAGTGTTTTTAAAGTGTTGGGACGCATGCTACGAATAAAAATATTTATTTCTAATATTTAGGGCAGCGCAGGGGAAAAAGCATCGTTATGTGCAAGTTAGCTAACAGTACATAGCCATGTTGTATTTGCTATGTTTGGTTTATTAATTTTTTATTACTCACATATAAGGAGAAGCTGAGTCAATGTTCTGTTTAAGATGCTTTTAAATTAACTTCAGATAGCTTGATTTAAAAATGTACACAACATCTGCAAATGACTGAGCGATGTCTTTTATGGATTATAATTCCCTGAAGTGTAATGAGAGGAAAAGTTTTTGTACGTAAAAGTTTGGTTAAATTCAGATTTGATAACTGTTAGTGTTACTATACTCTACTGTGTTAGCTAAGCCCTGCCCTCGCTATTAACTGGCGCTATGGCTGTCAAGGCTATCTTCTCATGGCACATTAGGCATTTACAATGGCAAAGGTGGGAGATTTACCCCTCGAAATACAGTTGAATTCTTGGAATAATGGTTCCGTCATTTCCCACTTTAAATTCTGACAGTTTAAATGACATTTGCTAGCAGATTTCACCGGCTCTAGCTAGCTAACTAATTAAGCTAACGTTAGCTTAAAAAGTTGGTTGAAAAGGCTGCTCTGGCTAACTTTCTAAAGGCTAAAGGCAAAAGTCTTAACAGTTACTCGTGTAAAAGAGAGAGGATATTTCTTGTGTTTCAGTTTGATAGTTTTATGCTTTACTGTGTTTCTGTTTCACCTTGAACTTTACAAGATAAAAGGCTTTAAGGTGAGGACTAAACAAATTGTCAAGTCCGTTGTTTGTTTGCTATCACAGATAACAAGTTTGACTGTGATTGATGAAGCTAGACTTACTCAGATCCAATTTTGCAGGAAAGGGCTTATATTCAGATGGAGTAGCATCAAGGATAGCCACAGAGTGGGGTCGCTACTGTAGGTGGTAAGCTAGTTAGCCAGACATGCTAACCATAGAAGTTAAAGTTGAGCAGATACACACGTGATTGAATCCATTTCTAACATTTTTTGGTTTTGTATTTTTCATTTTGAGAGGTGAGAAAAGAAGAAAACAAAGCTTGACAGGCGTGCTGGCCGATACTCTTTAAGCTAAGCTAACTATTTTTTTGGCTAATTTAAGCATGTATTGATGTTCTCTAGCAAAGATTCACCAATTTCAAAGGTTAAACTTGGTACCAAAATATTACTTCAATTTTTATTTCAACATGGACATTTTCAGCATAAACAATACCTTATTTATAATATATATTTATGATATTTAAGTAATTAGAGGGTGAGCTCACTAATAGTAGTCTTATAATGCTAGTTCAATTTGCAATTATGCACTCAGATTGATTTGAACTGTACAAAAATAAACATTAAATTGTTGTATTTAAAGTTTTGCGTTCAAATGTAATTCTTTCAAACACACTTGGTGTTGTTTCTTCTCCGTACGTACGTTTGCTACATGTATCTGCTACATTTTCCACGAATCTGAGCTCTGTTGGCTTTTCTATTATCTGCAGGTAAATGGCTGGTTTTTACACATCTGTAACAGTTTTGAGTGATAAATTTGAAGATATTTTCTCAGCCCTTTTCATGACATTGAGCAGAGTAGCCCTTTAATATTTTGCCATTTCTAAGTAAAATGTTTAAAGAGCTTTTGGGCCAGAAAAACGCTGCTCTGAATATTGTAAAGCTTGATTCAGTTTGCAGTGACGCATTGAGGCCTACCATTCATGTTGTGTAAATGTTGGTGAATACAGTTTTCTGAGAGTTTCAAAGAAAATGTGTGAAAACAGCCTCTTGAGTTGAATGACAGTGAGTGCTGTGCATAGCCAGAAGAACTGGAATTGAGATGAATTGAGATGAATGAATGAAAACAAATTTCAATACAACATTGTTTGTATAAACATGTATAAGAAATAAATAAATTTTAGTACGCTATGCTCACAAGGAGACTCTTAGGCAACACAGCTTTTCAGAAACTTTGTCTTGTTTCTTCAGCAGGAGGTGTTGTCGCTCCACCTGTGGCCATCAGGGCGTCTGAGGAGGTTTGGGCGAAGGACATGAACCTTGACTCTCAAAGCTTGCCGCTCTTCCTGGCCACTGCAAGGTAAAACATCACAAAATACAACACATTAAGGACGCTCCTCAAGGGGCAGCTGAGCAGGTAATTTCTCTAGACGTCAGGATGAACTGTGATCATAGGCAGAAAAGCTGGGTCTTTACGACCGAGTCAGATAACGGTTAAAACACATATTTCATTAGATTACTTTTTGGACAAAGTATTGCATGCATTTGCACACCATCAACTACACTACAATTTTAATTCCATAAGTTCAAGATCCTGAGTTCATAATTTTGTTCTCTCGAGAAAACGTGCTTTGTTATCGTAAAGAAAGAGAAAATCGACCCGTTATCACGAGAAAAACAAAAGTTGTTTCTTCTTATATCTTAAGTTCATCAGATATCAGAAGTGCCAAATCAGCATGCAATGTTGCAACTGATATTGATCAATGCATCAGACTACTACAATCACTATTAAGGCCATGACAGTGTTCTTGAAGGCTGAAATCAGGAGTGATCAAATGAACCCATTCTCCAGTTTTATTTTCTAATCCTGTGTCTTGAGAAAACAAAAGTTTCCTCCAGATTTTCTTGCCTTTCGTTTTCTTAACCCTCAAATTCCACAGGATCTGTCTCCGGCATGTTCCATGTGCGTCGCGACTTCTGTTCTGTCAATCGCGCCCATGCAAGCCAATGCTTGTGATTCCAGAGCACGCGCCGCGGTCCGTCTCCGGCACATCCCTGGAACGTCTAAAGATACGCGCCCGTCTATTTTTAACGGAGGCCGCTTCAAGCACGTGTCAAGCCAAACTGAGCAGATCGTTCCAAACAGGAAGTCAGACACGAAAACAGCATACAGCAACTGGTCATTTCAAAATAAAACACCATGTACTGACTGGTACAGACTCCCGTTTTTTCCGTTGTCATAACAACAACACACTTTAAATTAAGTAGTGTTCTCAGCCACGGTAGAGGCACAACAATCACAGAATGATCTCCAAAAGAGCAGATAATCAACCTCGGAGGTGCAAACTGAACTGTTGTTTGTGTTGCTCTGTTTAACACTGATGCTATCGCGTGATTTCGCATCAGACACGCTTCCTGTGGGCGAGGGCTCGCGCCATCTGACGGACCAGAACCGAGGCGCAGGCGGAACGCGCAGGACACGGATCCTGTGGGCTTGAGATAAGACACACACCCGTTTTCAAAGGAAAACCCACTTTGTTATTTAAGATGTCAAATTAATTAACTTTTGATCTTGAAAAAACATAGCTTTTCTGGGCTTACTTAATTCATATCAGGTGTAAACTCTTTCCACTTGCAGTCACACTGTACCATTTTGAGTATGAATCCCACACCCCGTGTCGGGCTGCTAGTTGGCTTTTAAAACATTGCTCCTGTGTGGAGCACAGTGTCTGTAGTCAGCTTGGATGCAATGCAATTACAACACATTTAAGGATTTTGCTCAATATGGGGAAAAAAGTTACAGACAGGATAAGCATTGATCCCCAGATGGGATTTTTACCTTCACAAACTTCACAAAACTATCAAAACATTGTTAGACACCTGTGAAACCACTCCTGAAGCACAATTCTCCTCTCTGTTTGCTCCACACGGTCAAACATTAAGAATTTCAAAACTAGTTACCCCAAGAATAGAGAGACGCTATCCAAGTGGTCTGTCTTCCCATCTCGAACAATGTTTTGAGGAGAGCTACAGAGGACATGGTTCGTGCCTATGATCACAGTGTTTACCAAAAGTAGTTTTACCACTGAAAATGGGTAATCACCTGTAATTTCCTATTCGTCAGATGGGGAGTGGGTGTGGCAAAAGAGGAAGAAACATTGATAAAATGTAAAATATGAGATGACATTAACAGAGGGGAGACAGTTAGCCTTTGGTCAACTTATACAATGTTCACACATGGTATCCTTTTAGCTAGCATAGAGTTAGCTTCTTTGAAGTCTGCAAAGCTTCTCTTTAAAGACCATGATTGTGTTTGGTAACTACTTTATATCTCTTTTTTGATATACACGAGTAAAATACACTCAGGCATGTAAATGGTATTGGAATCGTTGGAAAGAAATTTTGCCCAAACTGGGCTAAATGTTTCCCCCTAAAAATACAATAGCTATCACTGTATTGAATGCTCAGAGATCAAAATAAATGTCACTAGATTCATCTGAGTCTTGGCAGGGTGAATAAACTTTTGGGGCCTGTTAGATGATCTACAATTACTCATATAAAGCGTTATTGTATGGTACTGTTGGTGTCTGGCTCAGCCAGGCTGTATTTTGTAGTTACGTACAAGTGCCACAAGGGGGAAGTGGCTACATTTAAGTGCCCTATGAAAACCAAGTTTGCGAGTATGACCAAATAAAGGCCTCTAACAAAAGCCTGCTTCAAATAAAGGCCTGGTAGTCTCTGCAGATGAGGTAAATAAAGGCTGCAATTTGAGGAAATACAGTACCCAGACTTTCTCAAAGGAGTAGATTGGACTGACATTTACTCCTGGTGTATCGAAAACGTGTCTTCCTGATGCAAGTAAAGGAGAAAGGAAATGAAAGAAAAAGCTCAACTAGACAAAGCTTGGATTAAGGATGTCTAAATGTCACATTCAGGAGCTTCTAGAAAGCTCTGTAAGTATGAGTTCTTTGAGACTGGAGAGAAAAAAAAGTGTCTGTACCTCTCCCAGAGCGTGCCAGTGTGTGATGGGCTTCCTCGGATAAGCCAACATTTCGTTCCAGTGATCCCGTCCAAGACCCTCGGCATCTGGCCCGGTGCGACACACACCAATCACCTCATTGTGTCCAACCCTGTTAGCAGTAAAGCACATTTACACACAGGGGATGCACATGGTTAATTCCTGCAGCAGACACATAAATCCTGACTAAACTGAAAAAACAGTGTTAGATTAAACTGTGAGCTATGTTGACTTGTAGTTAGCACGTTAGCATGCTACAGCATCTAATAGCTGCTCGACTCACCGATCGTAGTCCATCACCATGATGGACAGGCTGACTTGTTCCACGTTCTCCGGGGGAATGTCGAAGATGATGGCCTCGTTGTACACTGGGTTAAGTGTGCTTTTCTTGGTGGTTGTTTTCCGCTTCTTTAACCTCCGTCCGTCACATATCAGATAAACCTTCACATAAGGGTCTGGGAGACACGTATACAGTCGTTTATAATTTGTACTTATCTTAAAACCATAAATAATGAATACAATAAATGGTAAGGTAATTTTCTCTTATAAAAGTACATCCATGTCATGTATGTCCCTTTTCTTACGGAGGGTTATACTTCCACTAATTTGTTCTCACTGGCCTCTCCATGTCTCCTCCCCATTTCCATTCTAAGTGGCCACCTGCTGTCTCCTGTCAGCTAAGTTTGATTCATGGCTCAGCTTGTGGTTTTGATGTGAGCCACATCTTATTTGCTGTCAGGTTACCTGAAGAGCCTGTGATGTCCATGGCTTTGAGGTTTCTGCATTTGATGACCGTTAGGGTCATTCTCCCTGCTGTGGGGAGGTAGCACAACGAGTACATGATCTCTCCCAGGTCCACACTCTCCTGAAGGACAGAATAAGAAAGATAGAATGTAGAAAACATGCACATTTTGTGGATTAATATGCCAACAGGTCAAGGGGGTTGTATTTCGTAACCTGGCTCTTTTATTAGCACAGCTTGGTAGGCTATTATGATGTCTATCTCCTTCAATGCCGATAGAACTCAACAATTAATGGATGGTTCGCCATGTACATTTGTGTGTACATTAGGGGTCACTAGATGATTTATCTTACATAGTTTTATGGTCTCATTTGACACCATTATGTATAAGGTTAACATTCTGGTTTTTCAGTGAAATATATTGACATATATTGCATGATTCCTATGAAATCAGACATCCATGGCCTTCTCAAGAAGAACTGTAATGAGTTTGGTTAGCCTGTCTTTCCATCTAGCGCCATCATCAGGTCAACATTTAAATAACATTTAAATGACATTGCCATCAGCCTTTGCTCTAGTGCGTATTAGCTAATGTAGCATGCTAACAAGCCAAACAAAGATGTTGATTAATAAATGCAAACAAGCCATTGTGAGCATTTTAGCATGCTGATGTTAGCAAGAACAGCCTCACAGAGCTGCTAGCATGACTCTACATTTTCACGCTAGCTTATTTAAGTTAGTTCACTTCAGCTTTTTTGGCTTTATTTTCTTGCTACCAATGGACATGTTACTGTTAACATATGCCTGCTAAAAGTAGAACGTTCTCAGAGGTACCAAGCTTGTAACAGATGCCATACTCTCACAATCTGAGATGTGTTTACAACGGCGCTGCTAGTCAGAAGGCCACACTCTGGGGTAGAATGTGATTAAAGGCACATTACTGCAGTCTCATGGGCAACAAGGTCAGTTTGTTGAAGTAAGCGTGTTATCTTTTAGATTTTATTATGCAATAATTCATTTAAATGGTTAAAGTATTCCGTATGACCTTAGTAAATATAAGTTTTATACATTTTTCATCGAGTTATGTGGAAAACTTTGGACGCACACCTGAGGGCAAAGAACATTTTTTATTCTGGCAGAAAGATTTAACATGATTTTCTGCAGTCGAATCAGCAATGCGATTATTCACTTCTGCCCACAAACTTCTGGACAGATGGCATCGAAGCTCTCCGTCACACGCGTACACACTTTAAAGAGTTATAGAGCCAACACCTTAAACTCAAGTCCACAAAGTAACAGAAGCTGCCCTCAGGTGTGTCTGCACAGGAGGACGTTTTCAGGTTAATCTATGGCCTGCAGCTAGAGGAGGTAAATCAAATCTTAAAGCTAGGCGACACCAGCACGGGTAAGGAAAAGTGTACTCTGTTGACTGTAAACTTAAATTTTTCAGCACTAAGAAAGAACACAGATCATTAACTTTGCTCTTATAAATGTTAAGAAATACCCTGTTACATAATCCTTTAAAAAACCCTGGATGTGGATCTATATTAATAACTAATAACTGGATATTTACTGAAAACCATTAGCAGGCATTAGACACATCTTCCAACTTACAAACTGGACTGGAATCATAATTATCCCTGGTGGAGTTCACAATGTGATTTAGACTAGCTTGTGAGCCTGTATTAGCATACTGTAGCAAGCCCCAACAAAACATCTTGCATGTATTGAGTATAGAAGGCGGATCAAACTGTGGCCTTGCCTTGCATGATTTCCTACTTCCTATACGAAAGGTAGCCATGACGCCCAAAAAGGTCATTTGTGACAGTTTATATTAATGTGGCCTTCCTTTTGAAACACCTTGAATATCTCTCGCCTTGTATTCAAAACTGATTGTACAGCTTTCCTGTTGCTATTACTATAGTCGACAACGTGCTAATGTGACCTTGAAAAGAGAGCCTCTGTGTTTATCACCATGAAAGCATTCATACGTAAAGCTCAGGGTCTTCAGTAAGATGTGTCAATGTAGAAGTGAAATGCACTCAGGGATAAGTTCGAATGAGGACATACCATCTCCAATACGCTATATCTGAACACCTTGTTTGTGCAACATGTTAAAATTCGACAACATATTGCTTCTGACAAAAAAAGACATGGCGATTAATCTTAGGAATATTGTAATCAGTTGCTATATTTACATCCTTGGAATGCTCAGCAGTATCTGGAAAATATGTGTGGGTGTTTGGCGGATGAAATACATTTCCAAAAACCAATTATGCAATTTGTTCCATCTGCCACTTTTGTGGAACACTGTTGATGAATTCAGGCTCTTAGATGTGAGTCATACATGATACATTGTGTTTAGACCTTTCTAAAAACAGTTATAATTCGCAATATATGCTTTCCTCAACAATAACACAGAAGTCTTTGTAATATCCACAACAACAAAGTCCACATAGGATTTGATGGCGTGTAAGCCAACTCACCGTAGTTGCTGCATGGATATCCTTCCAAACCACGGCTTCCCTGGAAAGGTCCGAGAGTTCAAAGAGGTTGTCCACCACCACCTCGCCAATCATATCGTGGCTGGTGAAGCGGTCAAAGTCGTAGACGCTGAAGTGCAGCTTGCGGTTGCAAACCTCATCGTACGAAACGGGGAAACAGAAGGACTCGTCAAACATGGGGTTGAGATTCTTGCGATGGACACGCGTCTGGAACTTCTTCTTCCTCTCTGGTAGCAGGTAGATCTTCACGTAGGGGTCGGAGGTGCCCGTGAAGTCTTTGGCAGGCAGGTCCAAGGCCTTGAGGATTCTCACCACCAAGGATTGCTCCTCATAGTCGTAGCGCAGCGAGAAGCTGAGCTTTCCGCAAGTCTCCACGGGCTCTTTGACCTCGCCCTCTGAGTCCACAGATTTCTGCTTGTAGAGTTCAGGTTTTATTCTTCCAATGCTCACTGTCGAAGACTGGCGGAGAGGCACTGTGTCCATGCTGAAGTCAAAGCTGGTGACATTCATCTGACGAGGCAGGTGGCGCCGGAATGAATTGTGTCTGTTGAAAAGGGTAAAGAGCATTGGGTAAATGTCTCAACTGTCAGCGTTATATGCGTGATTGGCTTTGTTATGATGGGTGCTTATGGTTTTCCTGGAGAGAACTAGATCTTAAGGTGGCTTTCTTCGAACATGTTTTGACATATAGCTAAGAAAATGGTCTTTGGTCGGTCTTTAGACTTCTGGAAAGAAGCACAGAGTAAAAAAGCATGAATATTCACTTAACAACCATGTGACATTCACTTAAATAAAGAAATACTGAAGCAATGGCTTACAGGGAATGCAGCTTCGAATAGCTTTAATCCCAAGACAACCCTTACCAATATTGACTTTTTGAGGCATATCTTTCAGTGTCTTTCATGGACATTGGTAAGCAATACCTCAAAATGCTCACAAGACCTAACCAATGTTTTGATATGCATAAGTTGTCCTTTTCAGCCTGGTGAATGGGCTGAATGTGCCTAAAATCAAGTCCCGACAGCCTCTCTATTGTAGACTAACCAAGGACACGGTGATATGCTTCAAGGACAATTCAACATGCTTCTCTTTCTTCCTGAACAACCACCTGAGATTCTGAGGCATACCTTTTAATGTCCTTCATGGACATTGGTCAGTAATACCTTTAAATGCCAGAGCCAATGATATGATATGCATATGTTGGCCTTTTGAGCCCGGTTGAACTGCCTGAATTTGCCTAAAACCAAGACCCCAAAAACCTTGATGCTTGATCCAAAAACCACCTCTATTGTAGACAACCCAATGACTCAGTGACAATTCAACATACTGCTCTTTCTTGCTGAACACAGCTGGTTGTACCCTGGAATAGTACCAGTAAATAAGCTCTCAAGTGGCCAAACTGATGGATTTTCTTCTTTTTTTTTTTTTTTACCATTTTTGGAAATATGAAAACCCATCTCCAGCCTTCATTTGAGCTCTGAAACAAATTACCTGAATGCTGTAAATTTCTCTGAAGTTGACATCCTTCGTGGAAACCAGGGCCAAGCCAATCTTGTCACCTAGCAACTGGCCCTCCTCCTTCATCTGACAGCAATGGCACAAATGATATGCCACAGGAAGCTGGGCTGAAAATTAAATACTACACTCAAGTATTGTAAACACAAAACACAGAAGGCTGCATGCTATCTGGAAACCAACTGCCCGGGAGTAGAAGTAACTAATTGCTTTTACACCTCATAGTTTGTGTTGTTGACTTCTGTAAGCCTCTAGCTCCACTTCACACAATCTTACAATCAATCGGAGGATTACACCAAATCCACCAACACTGAAGATTAAACCCATAATTATTGCTTTCTTTTTCTGTTTTTGAAAATGTCACCGTGAGTTCGTAGACAACTTCTTCTGACTTCTCCGCACCCTCCCCAACACAAAGGAATGATTGGTGATGGTTGACAGGATAAAGAGCTTGTCAAAGATGTTTGTGTGAATTGTCTTTTTTGTTATAGTGAAAGTACAACTTACTTTTGCCCCAAAACAATTGGGAAAGAATCTCCAATCATGGCCGACACCGTGTTCCAATTGGGTACATTCAAGGCGAGGCCAATATTTCTTAGTTCCATAGTTAATTAGTTCTGCTACAGTTATTTAACATAATTTGGTTAGTCATATTGTGTCTTAAATGATAATAAACTTAATGTTTTGGGGCTTTGTCATATTGGGTTCACACTGCATACACCAAACGCTCAATCGATAACGAAAATGTTGGTTGCTGCGAAATCAGTGGCTTAATTGAATTGGTGGTAAATAGAGCAAATAGAAACACCATTCTTTGCTTGCTTATAAATGTTGAAAAGGACATTGCAGAGACAATATTTGGTATGAAATTATCAGGAGCAAATCTGACCTCTCTTTGTTGTCTTTGCTTTATTGACTGAAATGACTTAAGGGTCCTAAAAGGCCTACAACGGTATTTATCGCAGGATGTAGGTGTTAAGGAAATAATCAGTAAAAATCAGGAATCACTGTCAAGAGAGTAGGTGTCAGTAGGCGTTGTAATCTTTAACCTGGCCTTGTGGGTGTATAATTAATGGAGACATTCGTCTCCATATAATTTAATTAACAAGCCCTTAATGACAAACCAAGCCAATTGTTGATAAGAGCTGGCAATCCTCTGAGAAACCGAGCGCAGCTGCCTGGCGCGTCTCACCAGGAAAGCAACCTTCCACCATGACAGCTCCCACCCGACAGCACTGCTAATTATGGACGATGTAGTTTAAACACAGTGCTGGCAAACAAAGAGAAGCCAGAGCTGGTTGCTTATTTACTGGGGTTGCTTCCCCTTCGTTACCATAGCAGCTTGACTGGCACGTACAGGAGATTATAGGGTTCATACTGAGGCGAGGAGATGCACCACTGCCCTGGCTGATGTGCCTGCAGGAGGTGATTTTTTTTTCCTGGTCACACTATGCAACATGTGCGACTGCGTTTCAAGGTCACCAGGCAGTCCGTGATGCTTTGCATGACATGTGCCAAAACACCTCAAGGACATTGACTCTGTCATGAACTGCCTGGACCGTTTTTCATTGTGAGGGCATCAGTATTGTGTGGGGGGAGAAAAAAAACCCCAAAGTAGGTTAAAAAATGCCTCCATTGTGCTTTAATAGTGAGCACCAGATACATGTGTATAAACAGTGATCATTGTAATGTTCTCTCTGAAGGGAGGGGTTGTGCCTGCAGTGGGTTCATGTAAGGTACCTGGAGGAGGAGGTTGGCTCGGTGGTCTGCCTCTGGATCTTCGCCTGCTGGCTCAGCTTCTCTCTCAGGGCTGTTTGCACCTCGGCGGGGATGTCTGGAGATGTCTGGCTGATCTTCATGGCCGCCTCCAGGAGCTTCACTGAGCTCCGTCCATTCATCTTCACCTCCAGCGGGTACTTCTTCTCCACCTCCGCCACTTTACACTCCAGAGGGGAGTTGGGTGGTGGGACCTCGGGGAAGCCGACACGGAGGCCATTTTCGGCGTGGTGTGACAAAGTCTTGCTCCTCCAAAGGGGCCAGCACAGCTTCCAAAAGACAAAGAGAGAGACTACCAACAGGGCGAGGCCACAGAAACCCACGACCACAGCAAGGAGACTAATAGAGATGTCTACATGTAACCATGGAGGAGGGACCCATAGAGGAGGACAGAGACACGGAAACAGGAAAGGAGAAGCAAGCAAAAGGGACAAAATATGACGGACAAACATGCAAGGGAGAAAGAGAAAAGAGGAGAGAAGGAAAGCTGTAAGAAAGAAGGGGCAGCATGTGCACCTGTTTGATAAAGCAGGACAGTATAAAGTCATATGAAACCTCAGCATCAAGAAAATCACATGCACAGTTTGGTCTCCCGTCTGCTCCTGCTCCAAGTGAAACATTGAATGGAAAGTTTGCACTGAATGTGCATCATATGCAAGAAAAACACTGAATACATTCCCCACTTTCTGAGTGCAAATGGAAAGAAAGAGAGAAAAGCAGGACAATCATTTCCTTTGTCAGTTGCAGCCTCAGTCTGTTTCCCACCTGTTGCTGCGTCTGTCTGCACCGAGCTGCAGCAAGATGCGTAACAGGTAGAGAAACACTCTCACAACAGTTCAACACCGTAACATAAACGAAACTTACTGGTGTCATAAAGTTTGATTATGTGAGAGTTGATCTCCTGAAACGCTGGAACTACTCAAATCTCTTTTTTCAATAAACAAACGAAAGTGATGAACTAAGGGGATTTAAAGGAGGAAAATAATGACTTTATTCTATTTACCTGCGTGTCCTTTACCTGGTATGGTGCTCTCCAGTGGAAATATATCCGCACATTTCTCCCGGTCTACGTGTCCCGTGAGACAAAGTTCCGTAATGATCTGGAGAGCCCTTTGGCACAGGGTGATGCTGTCCTCCGTCCGGACACTCATGTCTCTCCTGTTAAGCCATTGCACGCCGGAGGAGCCAGGAGGGCGGCGGTTCATCTGTGCGCCGGTTTATGCGCCGCAGAGTGCAGCCTGTCCGCGGGAGACAGCAGGGAGGCGCGCTGCGTCCTGATCCATATCCAGCGCGCAACGAGGAACGACTGGCCAGACGCGTGCGCTGCGGTGGAATAACAGGCTGCGAGTCCAACCCTCGACTAATGGCAATGCGCATCAGGTTGCTAGTGAGTGCAGTCAGTTGGTGGCAGTAACGGGATTACTTGTTCTAGTAACGGCCAGAGAGTTCCCCGTGTGTGTCCCCGCCTCTCGTCCAGCACGCGCTGGTTTATAGACTCAGTCCTCCCAACCCCCAACAGGTCTTTTCCCTGTGTTTTTTCCTTTTTTACACACATTTTAACTTTATTTTTCTGCACCTTGATTGTTTTATACTGTATATTGCTTTTACTGTCTTTGCTATGTTGTTATTACATGTAAAGTGTCTTTGAGTACCTTTTAAAGCGCTATATAAATAATAATAATTATTGTTATTCCCCTGAGAGCCTGAAGAGTGCACAGAGGAGGACATGAGGGCTAATAGATGGATGGAGTGGCTGCAAAAGCTTTTAAAAACCTAAAGAAACTATAATTCCTAATTTCTTTCAGAACATAAAACACTTCTTTACGTGATATTTCTTTCATTTGTTTGTCTTTCTATCTTTACACAATGTTTTTCACAGCTACTTGTCCCTCAGCGAGTCACTTAACCTCAGTTACAGTTTATTTTTGCACATTTAGACAAATATCTGCACCTGTATTCCAAAAAGAATCACTGTACTGTCCTAAAACGTATTTTGCCTTTGATCTTAAATCTCATAATTTCTCCTTTGATGTCTTGTTCTCAATTTAAATCAGAATTCTCTCAGTCCGGGACAGTTCTAACATGTTCCACACTTTACCTGCCGATCATGTAGCTATAAACCTACAGCTGCTAATCAACAGCCTATGTAAACTCTAAACATAGACTCAACATGTTGCTAAGCGTGTTTAATTAATGTCAGGGACCACCGTCTTGATGAGTAATTATTCAGTCTGAAATCACAACATATCAAAGGTCACGGCTCTAAGATTGGCTTGTTTGACTCCAAGGAACCGTTTTATTTATACATACAGTATAAGTGCACATGTACAGATATTTTTTTTCTGCGCTCAGTGGTTAGCACTGCTGCCTCACAGCTTGATGGTTCGAATCCTGGTTCAGACGTAGGGGGCCTTTCTGTGTGGAGTTTGCCCGTTATAGGTCGATCAGTCGCCCAGTGACAGCTGGGATAAGCGGTATAGATAATGGATGGATGGCACAAAGACACAAACCAATAGAGACCCTTTCCTTTCACAAATAAGCTCTTCAAACACATAATACATACGTTAAATATTAAATATCAGTAATTAAGGCTGCTTTTATGTAATTGTTTAACAAACGGAGGGAAATAAAATGTCTAATTGGCTCCCCATAAGAACGCCATCACAGAGAACAATCCTTAATGCTTTGATGTGCCTGTGGAAAATGTCACATAAAATTGTTTTTCTCAACCACCGGACAGAAAAAGTCAAATCTCAAAAGCAACAACTGCTTAAAACACAAAAAAATTTCAAGTATCTCTCGTCCCTTTCTCCACAAAGGCGGCAGCAGCAGCAGCAGCAGCAGCTCCGTCCTGATCCAGCCTGAGTATTTCTATTATTTACCCTACACTCTGTGCCAGCGGGGGGCACAAAACCGTAGCCAAGGGAAACTGGAAATTGCAGTTGCCACAGAGGAAACAACAGCTGAGAAGGATTCAGACTTTATAAAAAAAAAAAAAACATGTCAATAAAGGAAATGAACCAGAACAGGAAATAAAAAACACTTTCCAATCGCTTTAACCGGAGTGATGAGACAGTTGTCTCGTCACAGTGTTCTCTTATATTTGCGAGCTGATATGAAAGGAATCATTTGACAGTTTAACCGGGTAAATGGAAAAAATGGAAATTCAAAGAGTCCATGCATATAAAGTAATATACATACATATATGAATGTCAAAGACTACTTGTATCAGGAGCTCATTTCAGCGTCTCCTGTGAACTCATTTCACATGACCGCACTCAAATATTACATTTCATCCTTCATGTGTTATCTGTTAAAAGACGTTATTTGACTTTAGAAGTAAGGAAAGCATGTACGAAAAACATCTGGTATTAAAATCAGATTTAACCTCCATTTCAGCAACGTGGCTCCAGAGGACAAACCTTAATGCCTTTGTCATACCTTTGTTTATGTTCTTGTAACATGTTGTGGCTGTTGTTGCAACCAAAACATACCGTATGTTCTTGCTGTTGCTTTGTTTGTCTTGACCCTGCATCTCCCTCTATCCCACTTTTCGGCCCAGCCAATCGAGGCAGGTGGCTGTTGAGCATGATCCTGGTTCTGCTTAAGGTTTCTGCCTGTTAAAGGAAGTTTGTCCTTGTTACTGCTGCCAAATGTTGGTCAGTACTGCTCATGGTGGATTCATGTTGGGTCTCTCCAAATAACAAACAAGACCAGGTCAAAGCCTAGTATGTGGCTGACCGCATCAGGTCAATGTGCGCTTTTAAAGATTTTTTTTGGGGGGGGTTTTGCCTTTATTCCACAGGAAATGTGGCGAGCAGAGAGTGGGGGATGACATGCACCAAATGGATCGGCAGACCGGGAGTCGAACCTGCGATCAGTGCGACGAGGACTGTAGCCTCTATACATGGGGCGCCTGCTCTACTAACCGAGCCAAACCAGCGCCCCCAATGTGCGCTTTTGTGGTGTTACAAGGACTGTCCTCATGAGGCCGATGACAACGTGTTTGAAAGCAGGTGAGGACAGTGGACGAGCAGCCCCGCCTACTCCCTGAACAAAGTATCCAGAGCCGTATAGACAGAGAGTCGCGTTAGTGGAGGTCCAATATGCTCCATGATCCACCATTGCGATGTTGCGACTCTCTCTCTCTACGGCTCTGAAAGTACCGTCAGTCAGTCAGTCAGTCAGTCACATACAGACCCGTGTGTAGGTCTGACTCCGGCGGTCAGCCAAACAGAGTACGGTCTGATCGATTGACTTTGACGCCTTTGAATGCTTGTTTTTTCTTGGGTTTGACCATTTTTTATGCAATCTCACGGTGTCAGGAAAATCGCAATGCTGATAGCTTTTTGAGACATAGCTTCATGCTAATTTATCACTTGAGAGAATGATGGGAAACTACATATTTGCATGATTTGTATCTCCTAGGAGAGACTTTGTATGTACTGGCCCTGGTGAAAATGTTACTTCTCTCTTGAAAAGGACTTTACAGAAATATAAAACCGAGGAAAGCCGTAAATATTCACATTGCAGGAACCACAATTATTGAATGTTTGGCATTCTTCCTCAAGCATTCATTTTGAAGGGTGACTTGGTCACTAACAGTGTTATTTCTTGTTGATAGATTAGGTTTTGCTATTCTGTTCACTGCAGCCTCACAAAGCGGCTGGCTTTAGACTCTTGTTTCTGAAGCAATTTCAGGTACCAGATGGTTTTAACCACTCAGCTGCGTGAGTAAACACTCAAAGTCATCGCTCATGTCCATTCCTTTAATCTTTTCCTGATTGGAGATCATCGTCCTCCGTTTAAAATTATTCCCAGTCTCCCATAAGAGCAAGGTGTCACATTTTTGAGCATCAGGCCCAACGCTGTCTCCATTCATGAAGCCGAAAACCAGGAGCTGTTTGGCAAACCTGTAGAATTGGGAATTAAGCAACAGAAGGGCAAAATAATCAACTGCTGGCGTGAGCTGGAGTTGGCTAAGCAGACTCAATTCAATATCATGAAATTGATATGAGGCACATATGTATGCATACAGCCAGCAGTTTTGCAGTCTGGGGTGTGTGTGGACTGTAATGTAATTACTTAATGGGACGATGTTGTTTAGGACACAGAAGGACAAATAAACCATCTGCAGGGAGGCGTCCTGTTACATTTTGTCCTCATGGACGACTTTAGTATCAACACCAGCCTTCATGCCAAATATATCAACCTTTCGTTAAGCACATATCCAACGTAACTGACCATACTCACACCCGGCTCGTGCTCAGGTTAAGAAGCTCAAATGCCGCTATAATATTATAACACTGTGTTCCAGGTTGGATGTTATATAGGTTTAGTGTATATGATTTAATGATATAATTTCACTGCTTCCAGATTGACCAGCAACTAAAAAGACAATGATCTGTGTAAATCTGAACTCTGGCCATATTTCAAGATTTTGATAACCCATTAGCTACCGTTAGACAACAGCTAATGCTAGCATTCGGCCACTATATAGCTAATACTACAGTTATCTAGTTGCTGTAAGCTAATATAAATATTTGACAGTGTTTCAAGATACAACAGGAAAATGTCCTAGCTAATGTTAGCTAATTGATGATGGCGTTAGCTAGGAATTTGTTGAATGCTAACAGTACTGTTGTGAGTAACAAGAGCTAACTTTAACATTCAATAAATTCTTGACTTCCATTACCTTTAGCTAGCTAACAGCATTAGCTAGAAGTTTTTTTTCCCTTTGATATTGTATCGTGTAACACTTTCAAATGGGAATGTTAGCTAGGAAATGGCTGAATTGCTAACAGTAGCTGTTGTGAGTCAGCTGTCAGTAACTAGTGAGTTATTAAACATATCTGTAAACAAATTAAGATAGTCAGAAGAGCTAATGTTAGCTTTCAACCAATTTGTAGCTAGCACTACCTTTAGCTAGCTATCATTGGCTCTGACTTTAAACCTTTATTATAGTATTGTATCGTGTATCACTGTCAAACGCTAATATTAGCTAGGAATTGATGAATGCTAACAGTAGCTGTTGTGACTCAGCTGTCAGTAAATAATGAGTTAACAACATATTTGTGAACTGTAATAACAGCTACCGTTAACATTCAGCCAAGTAGTAGCTTACATTACCGTTAGCTAGCGGACGTCATTAGCTAGGAGTTTCTGCCTTTCCTATCCAATCATGTAACATGTATCAAACGGCGATGTTAGCTTAGAGCAGTTGGAAACGAACATTAGCTTGTGTCATGTGGTAGCTACTGGGTTATCAATAACTCATTTAACTTTGAAATGTGGCCTTATGTTCCTTCATATTTACATTGTCCACAGAACACAACATTATAAAAGCATGTAAGCGTCCCACCCTGAGTGTGACTTCAGAGAAAGATGGCCGCCATGTGAATATGCTGACTCTTTTCCTGCTCCTAAAGTGTTTTATCTTCCCATAGCAGTTTATTCCCAACACCAAATCTCTCGACACAACTGACGTGAATCCAAAAGGGTCTCTTAGAGAAAACTACACAAAATGTCAGGAAACTATCTGGGACATTGCGACCTTAATAGCCCCCGTTTATGTCCAGAGCATCATGGTGGAGAGACATAAACAGCATTTGTGCTGCAGAGCCTGCTGAGACATTTGAGCACTGCTGGAAAATCAATTCCACTTTGAAACACATTTTAAATGGCAGTTATAGGTTACTAATTGGAGTGCTGAAAGGAGTGAGGGCTGGATGATGAAAGGTTATGTTGTGATTATGCTAATGCTAACTTGTAAACACCAGAGTAATCACTGCCCACATTGTCTGTATTGGTATTTTCTCCCCAGAATAAGAACACTCCTATCAGAGCTGATTTGCATGATAAAAGAGTCTGGGTTGTAGTACCGTAAAAACAGGTTTGATCAAACACTATTGTATGACTTCAAGGAAAAAGGGTTTATTCTGATTTGAGGACCCAAACGCCAGGAGCAACAAGTTGTCAGATATAAGGGGCAGGAGTGATGAAAAGATCAGCCAAGTTGATGTCTGTTTGAGTTTAGGCGACTAAAGCTAATAATTTAAGAGACGTATTGGGGCTATGGTATGCGAACACCTTTTTAAAAGAGCATAACAATTATTATTATTATCAATTAATAAGCCATTAAGTTTCTCAAACAATTTATGCATCATTTTGTCTATAAAATGAAAGAAAACAGAGTCCAGGTCTTCAAATGTTTTGTTTTGTCTGACCAACAGTTCAAACCCCAAGAATATTAAGTTTACTGTCATGTATGATTAAAATAAAAGCATATAATCCTCTACTTTGTGTTGCTGGAACTGCCAAATGTTTTTGCCTTTGTACTTAGAAGAACAGCGAACAACCTGCTTTGGTTCTTAACTGGTGGGTCAGGACCCAAAAGTGGGTCGCGGAGCTGTTTTTAGTAGGTCGCGGATGTGTGCTTAGAAAAAAGGCAAGAAAGTCTATACTGCGCTTTTATTTTGAAGGAGATGGGTTTCCTATGATGTGCGTGCAGTAGTACTGTAGATTATTCACACTGGGTGATCCCAGCTACATTATTGCTGCATTATTATTCCTGAAACTTGATGAGCCCTACAGTGGTTTTGTACGGTGGCCCTGAGAGCTCAACGCACAGCAACTTAAGAAAACACATGCAAATACACAAAACACAAGCAAATTAAGAAAATATCTTCATCAATTTGACAACATATGCGCAGCAAATAGAAAATCGTTGCAAATAGAAAAACACAGCTTGTGTATTTGCATGTGTTTTCTTAAGTTGCTGTGTGTTGAGCTCTCAGGGCCACTGTAGTTTTGAGTTTCTTTCTGTTAAAGAAAGGCCGTTGATTTAGAGGAAATATTTTCCTCTGATGAACTGCCACCTGCTGGTAATTTTGGTTGGCTAATATACTGTTGTGTTTTGTGAAGTTCACATACTGTGATGTTTTGTTCTGTCTCAGGTCCAAACTGCAACATTTTTCATTTAATAAATTTGAGTTGTTCGAAAGATCTGGGTCGAGAATAGTCATTAAGGAGGAGGTGATGGGTCCTGAGGCGAGACCAGTTGAGAACAACGGCTCTAAAATGTTGCAGCTTTGAACTGCAGGTGATGATGAGCTTTGCACAGGGGGAGTAGAGTTGTCGGGGAATGCTAACTAAGTCACAAATACCTTCTGACTTGTATAGTTTTTGTTTAGTTTTATTCTGACCAGCGTTTGATAAACAGACACAGAGGAGGTAAATATTTGAAGGAAAAACTCCTTCCTAAATTAACGTCTTCATTTTTGAGAAAAACTTCTCTGGGTTTGATTCGGATCGGGCGAGTCCACAACAAAATAACCTGGGCTCTATTTGAGTCCCGTCTGACCCTACCCGACTCTGTGATATTCCCCAGTCGTTGTCAGCCAGATTAGATATCTGCACTTGGACATTTTGACAATTATTCCTATTAGACTAAGTCATTCTTGTTATGCATTTCAAACACATTAATTTACATTTAAGGTTGTAAATGTTTGAGCAGAGTCCACTCAATGCGGCCTTTTATAAAATCCAACCCAAAGCTGAAACTGAACTCATACCAAACATCAGTGTTTCTACCAGCAGATGGATTTGTGTGCAGTCTGTGAGTAAAACTGTTTATGAGAGCTTCTATCTCTAAACTTTGCCTGTGTTTCCTTCTGTTGACTTGCTGGAGGATGGAGTCTACGTAAGAATGTCAAATGTCACGGTAAATGTCAGAGGATCAGCCGCCAAGACATCAGTGTGAAAGTGTTCATATCTTCTGTCTCTTCTTCTTACACAAGAAGGTAAACTCGGCTCAGCGGCGTCTCTCCAAGTGATCAAGCGGAGTACATCAAAGAAGAGAAATTGTTTGCAGGTGGTTTAACCAATTTACTTCAAATTTAACAGAAGGCTGTTAATCATCTTTGGCGTTTTTTTTCATGTTGTGATTTTTCAGAAAGCAGGCAGCCAAGGAGCCTTGTGGCGACAGACACGCTTTAAGAACATGCTCTGCTACATTGGCTGACATTAAGGGAGCCTGCCAGTGAGGGATGATCTAATCATTAACATTCATGAGCGGCAACATGGGTGGCTTCCAGCACGCTGCGCTGCTGCCTGACACCAACACAACAGAGAAATTACAGCCGTAATTGATTATTTGGGAGACAGTGGAACATCATCAGACATCTTAATGCATCAGCACAACTTCGGGGAGAGAGCCAGTCCTCGGTTGTTGTCAAGAAAACTGATTGTGGAGGAGAAAAAAACAGCATGGTTACACAATGTTTATCTCCCAAGCTGGTTATATTTTGTCTCCTGGCTGTTTCTACCACACATCAACCTCCAGGGCAGAGATGAAGCCAAAAGGGAAGTGCCAAAAACTGCAGTCCCATGAGTGGCCACTTGAGGCTGGCTCCAAAGTGAGTTAATCCCCATTAGGCCCCATATTAAAATCATTTTAAAGCACAATTTAAAACGTTCACAATAGTTTTGGTCTCTGTGTCTAATTCTTCTACTCATGACAACCGTAAGGAGGGTGAATTTTTATATAACTCACCTGTTTAAATTATATTAAGGTTTAAAGTTGTGCATAGGTAGGGGCGTGGTCGCTTTAAGTGTTAGCTAGGTGCCACTAGCTGTCTGCTATATGTCTAAGCTAATACAGTCACTAAACTAAACCTCTCAGACGTGTTTGTGTCGTTGGTGCATTTGGTGGATTCTTTCATGTCTTACCTTTTGTTAGCA
Source organism: Semicossyphus pulcher (assembly GCF_022749685.1). Lineage (NCBI taxonomy): Eukaryota > Metazoa > Chordata > Actinopteri > Labriformes > Labridae > Semicossyphus > Semicossyphus pulcher. The sequence goes on from NW_027211694.1 coordinate 4,734,977, forward strand.
CTAGTTAGCAGGTATCGTACAGATAGCTTACCGTACCTGGCTAGCTAGCTCTTTCAGTGATATAATAGATTTGTTTATTCGGCAGCCCGTGCAAATATGTCAGGGTAGTTGTTGGCTTGTCCCTGAGAGATCATGGCAGACAGTAGTGATGAGAAGACTTAAGTTACCCTGTACTTATCTATCACCTGCTGCTCGATCCTAACATCAATAACAGAATCACAGTCTGTAGAAAACACATGTTTAGCTAGCTCATTAATTAGTGTTGAGCATAGACTACATAGCGTAGCGTTTGCTAACCCCTCGCTCCTCTCCTGCCCCACCCTCTTGTCCAAATATGGTCGGTTCTAGCTCCAGAAAGTGCAGAACTTAAAACCGATGGGTGACATCCCAGTGGATGCATCCATTTATTTAGTGAAGTGCTTTGTTTGCAGTAGCTTTTTCTTTTCTTTTTCTTTGCTCCCTGTGTCAACTCACCAAGGAGTGATGTTTGAGGCTGCACCAATTTATTACCAAAAAATTTAATGACACCCTGGTTCCCTCCCATAGCACGCTCTCAAAAAGAGCATTTTGTGTTAATTATTCTCACAACACTTGAAGCCGCTGAAGCAGGGATTTGTTGGCAGTGAGCACCATTTGGTAGATTTAAAAGCTGCAGCAACATGACAGGGATTATTTTCTTATGTTTACACACTCCAGAGTGGTGCCTGCACGCTCAATATACTTTTGGAAATGAGGAGACACAGTGCTCTCAAATTGATGAGAGGCTTTTGGTCTCAAGCAGGAGAGGAAGTGAAATAAATTGAAATATACAGCTTTAACTCTCTCGGTCTCAATTGTTTTTAAAGCACACTTAAAGAATGCAGTGTCAGCACTAAGTAAGTTTAGAGTTTACTGTTGGTTGGTTGTGTGGGTTGGTTTGGGTTGGTTGGTTGTGTAGGTTGGTGGTTGTGTGGGTTGGGTTGGGTTGGTTGGTTGGTTGGTTGGTTGTGTGGGTTGGGTTGGTTGGTTGGTTGGTTGTGTTGGTTGGTGGTTGAGTTGGTTGGCTGGTTGGTTTGTTGGTTGGTTGGTGGTTGTGTGGGTTGGGTTGGTGGGTTGGTGGTTGGGTTGATTGGTTTGTTGTGTGGGTTGGGTTGGGTTGGTTGGTTGGTTGGTTGGTGGTTGTGTTGGTTGGGTTGGTTGGTTGGTTGGTTTGTTGGTTGGTTATGTTGATTGTGGGACAGATCCCAAACTGGAAAAATGTGGAATTTAGCTTATATAGCTTAGCTTTTATGTCCACTCTTATGCATAACACATTTCAAAATCTTCATATAATATGGGTGTGAATAGAAACTGATTGATGCCTAAAATGGCGGGGAAAAGACACTGTTCACAGCATTGTTCACGTAATGATTAGCTCTTACGTAGTCACTGGATTAAAACATGCAGAACCACCCTGGTTTTATATCAGTACTGATGGGGGCAGCAGAAACAAGTTGTAAACAACACTGACACATCATTACCTTAAAAATGATATGGCTTATTCGCTTATTCACACACAAAGCAGAAATTGAGCGACATTAGCGTTCATTTTGAGTCCTGCTTGTGCCCACCTGATAAATGTAAGTCCAATTTTCAATACTTAACTCTGTCTCTGTTCTTTGTACCAACTACTGAGGGAAATATCCGTCTCGTTAGCTGCTTAATACTCCATTATCACCAGCTAATCTCTAACTTCTTCTGTCTGCTGTGTGCAGCTTAGCAGGTAGCTCTCAGTGGTAATTCAGAGCTTTTTGCTGGCTGCCAGCTGCGTCTGGAAATGGCATTACGAGAGCAGTGAGAGTGAACTGTAAAATTGTGGTCCAGACAGCTAAACAATGAGCTGAGACCCGTTTCAAAGCTCCATAAAGCTGAGGAGGGCCGCAGATGTGACTGATTGTGCTCGGTAGGTTCCTCACTATGGGAATTCCTTTTACCATAGACTTTGAATACATTTTTATAATATCAGAATCTTGATTATACCTGCTTAAAGTTCACATTATTATAAACATACAGTATGTGTAGGTGAATAAGTGTAAACGTTTCCTGTTAAAGAAGAAGCATGTGATTTGCGGTTAACCGGTTAAAAAGACATCTTTCACCCCCCTCATGGAGCCGCTCTGATTTAATCACCGATTTCCTAATGGCTCTGTGGTTTAATTAGGCCATTTAAAGGTTAACTGCCAGGTCTGCGCCCACATCCACACCAGGCCGCCATCTTTCACCGCCGTGCTCCCTCTGCACCAACACTATCAGCTCCATGTGACTGAGGAGAAACAGATATGCTGATTTTTTCCCCTGTTTACCTTTATATCAGTAAAGACAGCGCACCGGCATACATTCGCTCCTGCACTGTGACGCCTACAGGCTCGTTCATCACAGCAGGTCTCTATAGAGAAACTTGTACTTGTCCTCCCACTTTGTGGCACACACACTTTATTTAAGTCAGAGTGTAATTAAATAACTTGAACTTAAACAGTAAGTCTTTGGAGTCAACCAGCTTTTTCATTTTGAACTGATTATTTATGAAGCACAAGATGTTTCTAGCATGCAGCATCTCTGGCATCTTTTCTTTCCCTGTGTTCTCTTTTACTCCAAGTGTCATGTTTTTTACTGCTACACGACATAGAACATATGTTTGTTTTAAAGGTCCTTCGTGTCCTTAAAGTCGAGGTGAAATGAAAAATGTCATTTTAATCCTTTTAGATCACATCCCCGGTAATATTGTGCATCTATTTGACAATATAGGCCAAAAAAAATACAGAAAATCAATTTCCTCGTATTCTTATTTCAAAATCATTTTTTCTTCCGGTAAAACAAAATTTCACGCGTGCTTACGTAAGTTAGCACCAAACAATTTCAACCAATCAATCTGCAACATTTAGCCGCAGAGCACCAAGAGCGCTCGGTCAGTTAGCTAGCTACTGCGCTGTGGAGAACGTCTGTCTACGCCCACTTCTCAACGATCAAATCAAATCCCTCTAATGATATGTCCCACCTGCACGTCCTGTTTCACTCGGAAACACGTCAAGATACGGAAGCTAGAATCTCTCGAAATGCCGTTTCAGCTCGACATTAAAGGTACAATAAGTAGGATTTTTCCTTGCATTTGTCAACAACACATTCAAACAGGGCCCCTCCTCCTGGGCTTTTCGTCACCAGAAGCTCACTCCCATTCTCTCGTGCGAGAGCACGCCCACCACGCCGAGCTACCGCCAACAGCATCATGGTTACCTTTGCACTAGCATGCTAACCGCCAGTTAGCTTGTCGGACCCGGTTTGATGCACCTACCTGTCCAACAGAAAGAAGGCCGACTGCATCGTTCTTTCGCCATGTACGCCGGTCTGAATGGGGCCCAGCTGCGAATCTGAACCACTCCCACACTCACCTATACGCTGTGATTGGCTCAGGGAACCACGACAGCTTTAATACACCCGTCATCATCTCCCCTTCAAGAAGAAATGGCTCTTTTACAGTAGGGCCATTATCAGGTCAAAATTTCCAACAAAATATCTGACGCTTTGGGTGGTGGTTTAGCTCAGTGGTTAAATCGCGCGCCCCATACAGAGGCCACAGTCCTCTAAGCGGTGACACCGGATTCAACTCCCACCCTTGGTCCTTTACGGCATGTCATCCCCGCTCTCTCCTCCCCTGTTTCCGACACTATCCACTGTCCTCTCTTTGTAAATAAAGCCAAAATAATACATTACAAAAAAGTAAAGATGTCCAACACTGACAAACCTGTAAAATGTACCATTTCATAAAATAGGTAAATGTTGTAACCATTTTTAATTTCCATGAAATGCAGTTTTCAAATACCTGAACAGTTTGCATTGATTGCTGTACACTCACTGTACACTACCTGCTCAGCAACAATACAGACAGAAGCTAGCTGGTGTAAGCGGACTACTTTTAGTTGGTGGAGACCAAAAACACAGCAAAAAGAGTGAATTACATTCAGCAAGTGGAAGCAAATATTGACTGTAAATCAACTTTAATGTGGCTCCAAATTTATGTTAATATTGTAAAAATGATTTTCCTTATTTTTTGCAGCTTTGAAACATCTGAACAGTGTATACATTACAATAGTTAAGGCCCACACCCGATAACTGAAATGTCGACAGCGACCTTTGTGCATATCAAACACCCTGCTTCCTCTCTCTCTCTCTCTCTACACTGTTTACTGTGAGATAAAATGTTCCAAAATAACTAATAATGAGACAAATATAACAAACGTCTTCACATGTCTTCTGTTACTTTACAGTGCTCTGTTGCATAATAAACCCCAGTATGAATTCATAAGGTGTCAATCTCTCCCTCTCTCCCTCTCTGCTTCACACCGGGGTGCGCGCACACTCGGCGTCTGATCGCACACTGAGAGCGCCTCACTGGGATGTTCGGAACAATTACCTCTGCCTCGCTGCCGCCCAGGACCCCTCAGGTGAAGTCATTATCTTAACCAGAGGCTGCTCGCTACAGTCACAATTAATTCACATTAACAGTGGAGCTTTGGCCACCGGGGCGATCTGGATGCATGGCTCCAATTACGCTCATTACTGGATGAGGCAAAGTCTGAGGAATCAGGTCGTTTGGGGCGGAACATTTTGGAGTATTTCAGGAGTTATCTCATTTAAAACCCCTCAGTTAACTCAGATCTAAGGGCGTCTGTTGGTCACAGATTTGTTCCAGTATTTTCTCTTATAACACCAAGTGTCCACTTCACTACACCTGTAAATCCGACTTTCATAAGAGCAGCTCAGAGAGGACTATTTTCTCTCGTAACAAACACGTACATCTTGTATCCCCGTGGCTCTGACCTGATCCACCGGCTTCGTCTGGCAGTGTAGCCGTTCATTTTCTCCTGCTGTATTATTGAATAGCTGCAGAGGAGAAGTAACAATGATGGACTCGCTTTCTCTCGGTTGTGTCCTTTTTTCATGTTATCTAATTCTCTCAGCAGGAAGCCACGTCTCACACAACGAACCCTGGAACAGCTGTGGCATTCGAACAGGTGGTCTGACATTAAAGGTGAAAGAGCTGACTTTCCAATTAGCCCGGTATCAGTGCTCTGGTTTGTATTTGTCATATAAGATCTTAACACTCTTGCTTTAATTGACTCTGATATTATGAATGTGGTTATAGTCCAGCACAAAGTGTGTTTTGGTTATTAAAACGCTACATGAGTCTGCAGCCGTGCGAGCAGCTCTTTCTTTTCTTTCTCTTTCATTGCCATTTTATGTTCGGCTATTTAAACGTTAAGGTGAGAACAAGAGTTACTTCTCCCAGAGCGTGTGTGCTGAGCTTTAGACCAGGCAGGAACATAACAGTGACTTTTAAAGCCTCTGGATATTTGGCTTTAAAGGTCCCCTATTGTGTAAAACATGTTTTATACTGCATGTATGACATCCAAGTTGAGAGTCTAATTAAAAATAAATGTGCACAAACCTACCTCAAAAAACAGCTCATTTGGATGTTTCAAACCTTTTCTCGAACTGTGTGGGCGTGGCAGATTTGACTGACATCAACATGGATCCACCAGTTTGTTTGAGTCAGAGTCAGAGGAGGAAGCAGAAGTCCTTCACTTCAGCTGGTCACTGAAAGGTTAGTTACAGAATGTTTTGCTAGCCATATCACTGTTAGCAGTTAGCATACACATGCAACATTAGCTTTAGATGCCCGCGTGTTCTCAAAGCTATGAATGCTAAACGATGGCTCTGTTGTGTTAGCAATTACTATATTGTTATGGAGCTAAGCCTAAATTACCATGGTCGGCAAAGGCAAATGTACTGTAGCTAAATAGCTGCAGTGTTTCTATTCCCATGATTGGTATGCAGAAGATATTGCTTAATTTTCATTGCAGGTATCCAGAGAGAGAGGGCAAGCTCAATTGTGGTAGCGGTAGCTTGCCATGGCACATCCGGTAGTTGCCATGGGAACTGTCACAAACTGCCTGAGCAGTAGTGGAAGTTCCGGTGGCTGCCAGGACCTGCTGGTAGCTACCGCAACCTGCCACTACCTGCCAGAGCTGTAGTGGCAGTTCTGGTGGCTGCCAAGACCTAGAGGAACTGCCGGTAGCTACTGCGACTTGCCACTGCCTGCCAGAGCTGTAGTGGCAGTTTTGGTGGCTGCCAGGACCTGCCAGAGGAACTGCAGGTCGCGGTACCGTTGGCACCAATACTGCCACTACTGGTCTGGTAGTTTGTGGCAGGTCATGGTAGTACTGGCAGTTCCCCTGGCAGCTATATGCTGCTCATGTACATTAGAAACTACATAGTTGGAAGGCTACTGTGGATTTGGGGTTTCAGTGGCTTTAACAGCCTTCAGACTTTAGGCTACTCGTCATTTAAAAGATCCATTACCAGGAACTGCAAAGTGTGTAAACAAGGCTGTCTTCAGGGGACTCTTTCGAGCAATATATTGATTAATTTAAGCGATATAAAGATCTGCTAAATATTTAAACAGGCAGCTCCCTTCCTCAGGACAACAAACTTTAAAAACCTTGTGTTGTTGTGCCTGGGAATCATTTTAAAGCCTGTAATTTGATGTTAGACCAGCTCTTTATTCTCTCTCGTACTCTTGAGTGTTCAGATCAGGAGCTTTTTCCAGGACACTCTGAATGCGTAGCAGCCTTGGTTTGCTTTTAATCGCCTTCTCTTTGGACTGATTTTTTTCCCTTTAACTGTACTTTCATTTCTGAAAGCAAGTCTGGCCTTTGGACACTGTAATCGTGATAATCAATGTTTCTGTCTGCAGTCATATCTCTCTTATTAAAGGCGGCACAGCGGGGAGTATCAGCGAGGATTAGCTGAGGTTTGCCACTTAACCTTATTGTCCAAAAAGAACATGAAGATTTTCTGCACTTAAGGTTGTTTCTACATTTACCACCAAAGTGTGCACATTATAACTTTCCCTGACAGTGTGCTCTGCCTATAATGTATTCTCTTTCAGATGAACTAATCAATAACCTGTGTGACGGTGCTCTCTCTCCTGCCAGGAGACGGGAATGAAACATGTCACTATATAATTCATGGCATTTGATTTCTATTTCTTCTTCTATCTTCGTCTTCTCCGCTGTGATGATTCAATTTTCAAATCACCTCCTGCTTGTCTCTCACCCTCATATTGCTCCTGAGGACACAAGCCTTGTATTCGAATGTTGTGTAACATGAATTATTAATTTATAGTGTGTGGTAAAAGGTGCATGAGCCGATCCCGCGGGCGTCTTCTGCTAAAGTGAACTTTTATTTCCCTGTTTTCACGAGAGGAAGACAATCAAATCCCCTCTTCTGTACAAAGATTAGTGCGTGTTCAGACATCCGCAATTCAGTGCTGTTTGATTGAGCCGTTGTCATGGTTACATGGATGTTCGATAGATACCTGGCTGGACCTCAGAGAGAGAGAGAGTGAGAGACTATCCCCACTTCTCACGGAGCTATAATTAAACACAATTTAGAGCAAAGCGCAGCGTTAATCTCTCGGCGCAGGTTGTGGACATTGCAAAGATGAGGAGAGAGCGTGCTTGGCGGCAAACTCGGTGAACTCTCGGTGTGATGCTCTGGAGAATGAGGCGATGAAGATATATGGCGTGATAACCTCACATCAGCCGAAAGAGTGGCATTGATTGTTCTCTTTTTTTAGTAAGTTAGATCATCTGTGTTTTGTTTATTTCTGGCGTGTGTGCCTGTAGGACTCGTACATTTGTTACTTGGTTAAACTTTGACGCTTTAAGCTGGAAATCTTAAAGGAAAGTTAAACAAGCATGAAGAACGAGAATCTCATGAGTCATATAGAAGTTTCTTTCAATTACATTGACTGTGTTTGAAATGCTGCACTATATACTACATACTATATACTGCGTACTATATACTACATACTTTATACTATATACTACGTACTATATACTACATACTACATACTATATACTGCGTACTATATACTACATACTTCATACTATATACTACGTACTATATACTACATACTGCATACTATATATTACATACTATATACTACATATACTTACTGCATACTGTATACTACATACTATATACTACGTATTACATACTATATACTACATACTATATACTGCGTACTATATACTACATACTTCATACTATATACTACGTACTATATACTACATACTACATACTGCATACTATATATTACATACTATATACTACATATACTTACTGCGTACTGTATACTTCATACTATATACTACGTACTACATACTATATACTACATACTATACTACATACTATATACTACATGCTATATACTACATATACATACTGCGTACTGTATACTACATACTATATACGAAATACTATATACTACATATACATACTGCGTACTGTATACTACATACTATATACGAAATACTATATACTACATATACATACTGCGTACTGTATACTACATACTTTATACTATATACTACGTACTACACACTATATACGAAATACTATATACGAAATACTATACTACATACTGCGTACTATATACTACATACTGCTTACTACATACTACAGACTACATACTGCGTACTATATACTACATACTATACACTGCGTACTATATACTACATGCTATATACTACATACTACATATTATATACTACATACTATATACAACATACTATATACTACATACTATACTACATACTGTGTACTATATACTACAAACTATATACTACATACTGCGTACTATATACTATATACTACATACTGCGTACTATATACTATATACTACATACTCTACTACATACTGCATACCACATACAATATACTACACACTGCATACTATATACTACATACTACGTACTACACACTACGTACTACATACTACATGCTACATACTGGATGATTTACAAGACGACAACAGCAAAGTTGGAGGAGATGAAGAGATCCTGGAGCTTCTGGCTGTGAGGGCTGATGTTGAAATTGTTCACCTATTGTGCCAAAAGCCAATTGTGGTTTATGACTTGGGTAGGCTAATCATTTTCAGGGGGGCCAATGACACCCCAGGCCAGCCCTGCACGTTACACCCCTGCACGTTACAAACATTTAAGATGTACAGCTTGTTCAGTTAATCCACAAAATACAGAAAGAGAGAGAAAAAGAGAAAACGAAAAAAAAAAGTTGCTCATCGGTTTCTCTGCGACCATGTGATCCTGGAAACAAATCTGAGAGCGGATCGAACGAGACAGGAACACATAATCCCTCAAAAGTCAGCGACAATATTAAAATCTTGAGGTACATTTTAGAGAAATCAACAGCGCAGACACCCAAACAAATAGGTCTGAGCCTGAGCTACTTACTCTTTATTGTTTATCCACTCTGACTGAACACTGGCTGACTTATTCTTAAACCCTCGCCCACTCACAAAACAGAACTATGAATGAAGCTTCTTTTGAAGGACTCTCCCTCTTCCTCCTCGGCATCAAAGCGTTTTCTCCACAGGGTTATAAAGGGAGATTTTCCGGCACAATATAGGCAGAGTGGTTATTAAAAAAAGGCAAGGCTGAGATGCTCCTCAGAGGTTACATAAGAGACGAGCTATGTTATGTAACTCCTGTTGTGCAGCACCTGCTGTGGTGGACACACATCGTGCAGAAAATCATATTTTACCCCAGAAAAACACCACATGTCGCTTAAAAGTGACAAACGGAGTTGTGGTTGATTGACTGAAGCGCTATTTTCAGTTTGACACCTCTCAAAGATGATGCGTGGAGAGTGACAGAGGAATGATTTTGGACTTTTTCACTGTCTAATTAATCAATAAACTGGGTGCATTTTTGGGGGAATACAATGTGAAGATAGTTTAAAAAGTTATAGGATGTTTTTAGGACCACGTCAACAGTAAATTAAAGGATTGTTTCAATTTAATTTTTACCCCAAGTATAGTTTGCAGTACACTTTTTTACGACTGAGTATTAGGGCCACTTAAAAAAAAAAAATAAGAATAAAGTCGTTATGTTACGAGATAAAGTCGTGATATTACAAGAATAAAGTCGTAGGATTATGAGAATAAAGTCGTGATATTACAAGAATAAAGTCGTAGGATTACGAGAATAAAGTCGTGATATTACAAGAATAAAGTCGTAGTATTACGAGAATAAAGTTGTTATATTACGAGAATAAAGTCGTTATATTACGAGAAAAAAGTCGTAGTATTACGGGAATAAAGTCGTTATATTACGAGATAAAGTCGTGATATTACAAGAATAAAGTCGTAGTATTACGAGAATAAAGTTGTTATATTACGAGAATAAAGTTGTAGTATTACGAGATAAAGTTGTTATATTACAAGAATAAAGTTGTGATATTACGAGAATAACGTCATAATTTTAGTCTGTTAGCCTTTATATTATAAATATCAGAGTAGCAGCCAGCCGCCTTCACTAAAATGAGGAACGTGTAAAGTTATGCTTGTAATGATTGCACAGGAAGCTTAACACAACTTGAGCCGGAGCTGTATTTATTGAACACACCTAGCATGGAAGCTTAGCGTGCATGTACCTCGTGAGAACATACAAATCTCCTGCCCAGTAATGCGCAAGCACACTAAACAGCTATATATCAATACATTAGTAAAGGTTTCATAAATACGAAATACTTAATCTTTCGGAACATCAGCACCACTTTGTTGTAACTATCAGGACTCTGAAAAGTGATTTTATTTGAAAATGACTCGTGATTTTATTCACTTTAGTGCAGGCGGCTGCTCTTCTGATATTACCCTTCAAAATAAGATACATGCTAACCATAGCTTAAAATTACGACTTTATTTTTGTAATATTATGACTTTTTTTCTTGCAAAATTACGACTTTATTCTCAAAATCTTAGAGAATTTTTTTTCCCTCAATGTGGTCCTAATACTCGGTCGTACCTTTTAGCCCCGAGTTGTGTCTGCAGATATTCCTCTCAGGTTGCATACAGCCTCTGCAACCTTCAGTAATAAGGTAGAGGAGCCTGTATGTAAATTGAGAGGCTAAAACTTCTCTCATGTGGAATATAGTGGCTGGATAATAAGAGGATAAAATTCAGAGAAGCTTCAGCCTGAAACAATAAAAGCGAGGGGGGAATTGCAACTGCGCCTCAGCAACTACTTTAGAAAAAGGTCAGAAAAACAGCATTGTCTTGTTAAAATGAAGCCAACATTTACCGGCAGGTGAACACTGGTGTCTTGTGTGAAAGTCTCGAGCTTTATGGACCTGATTCGCCACGCTAACCTTCTTCCTTTTTGGTTTGTGGTGTTATTACATCATGCTTTGTCCACCTTTGCCTCCAAAAGAAACACGAGATCCTTGCAAGGTGATTGTAAACATGGACAGTCTGTAGAATAATGAAAAAGTATATTAATGCGGCAAACTCCAGATTCCATATTCACAGACTCTTTCTTGCCGCAAACCCTCACAGCCTCTGAAGAAACAAGACTCCAGTGTGAGGAACATACTTGATGAAACCAGCACCCATCCTCGCCTCTCGCTCGGACCTCTTGCAGGCAGGCGATGATCCTATCTCGCATCGTGTGCACCCTCTGTTTGGCTGAGCCGCAGAGATAGCGTGCCTTCAGGGAGAAGCGGCTCATCAGCACATCACCTGGGACAAAAGGCCAAAGCAGGAGGATAGGGATAACACTGTTGTGTAATCACAGCTAACAGAGATGCCGCTTCAGTCCAGGTCTATCTCCCTCTTATCGTAATAGATTATCCGACTCGGGGTAATGGTTTGGGCGAATGGACGGGGAAGGGATGTGAGGGCCAGAGATCTGGGTTGTCAGGCTCCTCTTTATTTCAGTTTCAGGCTTTTAGGCCGGCAGAGATGTGAGCTGAGCGACAGGAACAGCAAGGACAGAGAGGATTTTGCTGCAAGACAAACAAGTTAGATGGATGCAGATTAAATAACTGTTCAAATTTTAGCTGATTGTAAAGGACTTTTGAAGGGCCAGCTCCAATGTACCAATAATCCTACTCGACGAATCTGTCAAACTTGACCAACAATTTTAGCATTACTGGATCAGAAAAGTTGCTGTTGCGTTGTCATCGATCTATGCCAGCCAACTAGCTAGTTTCAAGCTAGTGATTAGCTAAGGTGTACCATTAAAGCTGTTACACCTTTAGGAATTTCTTTTAGCTAGTAAGGACTTTGGTGTCCAAAAAAAGCCATCGATTTAGCTTCACTAGCTGCAACATAAAAAATATTGTGTCAGGGTAAGTTGCGTTCATTAGGTTTAAAAATGAGCGGAAAATAACTGATTATGCTAACCTACGTTTTTATTTGGAGTATTATGTTCTTTGTGTGAATTTTTATTCAAAATTTTCCTTTTTACTTCATCAACAAACATCATTTTAACCAAATGTCAGTTCAAATGTGTCAAAAGACCTTTTTTACCTCTCTAAACAGGGTTGTCTATTAGCTAGCTTACTTTAGCTTTGTCAGTTGGTTTAGCTAGCTTAACAGGTACACCTTTCATTTGGTTGGTTCTACTATTAAGAAACAACTATGCCGTTTTTAAGAAGCATATTTGTGTGCTTCAACCTGTTTTGATTAATTTATACCAATCTCCACTCACATAAGGTCTACACAGCCTGCGTATCTAGCGCAACATGTTAGCATTGCAGCAGCAGAAGCTTCAGTTCCCTATCTTTGCCTATAATGCATTCAGGTGTAGTAGAAGTGCAAGGACAGATGTCTGATTGTGATTAGATGGCTTTATGGGCACTGTCAAGGCAAGAAACAAGGATGAGACCAACTTCTTTGGTGAAACATTTCATTGAACTTAATGAAATGTGAGCGTGCAAATTTCTCTTTCAAATTAAAGGTACTAAAGGGACCAAAAGAGGAGCTATGTTTTGATGAACTTGTTCCCTTTTTTGTTTGTATGTGCTGTTGTGCTTCTGTAGCACATGCACAAGGACATAGATGAAGAGATAGACATCATTTTATTCAATAACCTTAATAAAGAGGTAACAGACCAGGAGATGCAGCAAAATACAGCAAAATGCAACAAGAAGAAAAGTGATAGACAGCACGAAAAAAACATTTAGGGGATTGTGAGAGACCTTGTGTGTTCATCACGTTAAGTAAAATACACATAATGCATTTTATTCTGAAACACTGGACAGATAAATGTTTCTCTACAAATAAAAATTTAAAAAGTACCTTTAAGTTATAACCTTCAACTGTCTGCAATTCACAAAGAAAGGTATAGTTTTGTCCAACTCTTTTTCCATCACGTCGAGCAATTTTCTGTCATCAAACAGAGGCTATGGAAAGCAAATCATAGTAATCCCCTGTTTTCCTTTGATATATAATTTCTAGCTCGTAAAGGTACAAAAAGATCAATGCATTGAGGTCAATGTTGGTGGCTGTGTATTTCTGTGTGGTCACAAAGAAATCCATTGTACTTTAGAGAGCAGCTCTACCTGGTCATTACTTTGAACAGTGTGTCGCTTTGACCCGAGACCTGAGTAAAAAGAACATCTAATGGATCCACCTCAACAGATTGAACACATCTAATATAAGGTGCTATATAGTTCCGAACAAGCACATTCCGCCTGTTAATATGAAGAGAAGCCACCTGGCAGGTCTATGTTTGTAGGCTGATGAATTAACGTCGGTCATGACGCCTCTGAGCCTCCTGTGGAGATGAGAAGCACTTGAGAAATGTTCAGTTACACATGTGGGTGAAAAGAGGCTTCACAGACTGAATTCACCTGACTCTCTTATTTCATTCTTTGCTCTCTTGCTGAGACACTTCACCTGTAGTGGATGAAGCATGGTTATAAAGTCCTTTTAGAGCTGGATTGATTGTGGTGCATTATTATTTTCTTCTTGCTTTGAAATGCTAAAGTAGTGCTCCTACTGATAGCAAGCAAAGTTTCCTCATCGCAACACGTGATTATTAGTGTGAAACATCTTGGTAAAGTTTGTCAAAAAGATTGTGGTATGCTTGTTACATTAGTTAAAGGTGTAATAAGTAGGATTTTGTCCTGCACAACACATTCAAACTGGGCCCCTCCTCCTGGGCTCTTCGTCACCAGAAGCTCACTCTCACTCTCTCGTGCGAGAACACGCCCACCCTGCCGAGCTACCACCGACAGCATCACCGCCGGTTACCATTGTGCTAGCATGCTAATTGCGGTTACTGTTATGCTAGCATGCTAACCGTGGTTACCGTTGTGCTAGCATGCTAACCGCTGGTTACCGTTGTCCTAGCATGCTAATCTCGGTTACTGTTGTGCTAGCATGCTAACCGCCAGTTAGCTTGTCCTACCCAGTTTGAGGCACCTACCTGTCCAACAGAAGTTAGGCCAACTCTGCATCGCTCTTTGGCCATTTTCGCCGGTCTGAATGGGGCCCAGTTGCTAATTTGAACCACTCTCACCCTCATCTATACGCTGTGATTGGCTCAGGGAACCACAACAGCTCCCCTCCTGAAAACGTCCCGTGCAGCAATATTTTTCAGTTCCTCCTGGGGGATTCCGAGGTGTTCCCAGGATATATAATCCCTCCAGCGAGCTCTAGGTCTGCCCCAGATCTCCTCCCAGTTGACCGTGCCTGGAAAACCTCCAAAGGGAGGCGCCCAGGAGGCATCCTAACCAGATGCCCAAACCACCTCAACTGGCTCCTTTCGATGCGAAGGAGAGCCCTGACCATTGGCCCAAATGCAGATCATCAGTCTTCACACTCGATCACCTGCCTCTCCTGTTTTCTCGTCATAATCAATAATGCCGCTAGAGGTTGCAGCCTTTCCGTAAAAGCAAACATGGGTCGTAATAACCTATTGCACAGACGACCTTTATGCCGGGGTGTTTTGAGCCCTTCTGGGATTATGGTGTCTTGGGGGAAAAAAATAGTCTTGCAAAGCTAAAGGTTTGTCTGGAATATGAACTCAAGTGTTCCTACTCCAGACCGTTCAGTCTGTCTGGGTACAGCTGTCACTCACTCTGCGGCTCAGACTGCTTTCTTTGAATTCGCCTCAATTCAGCAAAGTGCTCTTCGCCCAAACCGTCTGAAGCATCTCTGTGTGGTATGAACAAAATGATGGATTCAAAATGGCCTTTCAGAACACCTTTCAGAACACCCACCATCGGCAGTCGGGTAACGCAGGCTGCTTAACACATCGCTGCACACAGTATGTCGTAAAATGGAGGAAATGGCATTTGAAGAAGAAGTGTAATTTGAGTCCTGCGTGTGTGAGAGATCATGACTTTCTGTCGGGCAGGTATGGAGGGCTATCCATTAAACATCTCATTAGATATTTTAATACAGCCTCGGGCAGGATCGGGACATTTACTCTCCTCATTAACCAGTCTCAATGACAATGTCTTTGCTTTCTGGCCTCCAGCTCGATCTGCACCGTCATGTACAGCACATACTATAGAAAGAAGTGACTTTTTCCTGCTTGATTTTGAAAGACTTGGACGCCTGGATCCGTGTCCGGCGCGTTCTGTCTGTGCCGCAGTTCTGGTCCGTCAGACAACGCCAGCCCTCGTCCAAAGGAAGCGTGTCTGATCCGCAGCGCAGCGGAGCGCTGGCCCAAGCAGCTGGATTAGCGAGATCACAAGATTGCGTGAGAATTGCGAAATCACGCGATAACATCAGTTCAGTTTGCACCTCCGAGGTTGATTATCTGCTCATTCGTAATTTGTGTGCTTCTACCAGGTGATTACACTACTTAATTAAAATTTTTCCAAGATTTCAGTGTGTTGTTATGGAAACGAAAAAAAACTGGAGTCTGTACTGGTCTGTTCATGGTGTTTTATTTTGAAATGACCGGATGCTGTATGTTGCTTTCGTGTCTGACTTCCTGTTTGGAACGATCTGCTCTGTTCGGCTTGAAGCGGCCTCGGTCAAAAATAGACCCGGCGCGTATCTTTAGCGGAGCAGAGCGGAGAGACGCTTCTGGGACATGCCGGAGACGGGCCGTGGTGTGTGCTGTGGAATCACGATCATTGACTTGAATGGGCGCGATTGACTCGGAGGTTGCGACGCACGTGGAATGCGCCGGAGACGTATCCTGTGGAATTTGAGGGTCAGACTTCCTGCAGAGGCAACACAATCCGTTTAAACATTTTCGGGTATCAGTTTCCGTTTGAAGCATCTCATTTTATTGACTTTGATCAGCTTAATTTTGTATCTCAGCTTCCGCACACGTTTAGAGATCATTACAAACATGCAGCTGTCTTCTCTCCTGGATACTTTCTCTCTTTCTGATTCTGTTCGATGTGACTCCAGCTGAGAGAAAATATGCCGTCTTTATATCTCAAGGTCACATCAGGCTGTCCTTACCAGCACGTGTGAATGCTCTGTGACTGCTTTTGTCTCTTGTTCCTCCTTACAAAAAGCATATTTTCCTCCACATCTAAGTGGTCGTATTCACACTCTTGCTGCCACGTGCTGACAGGTCTAAGTAAATATCATGTTGTCAGTAGCTGCTTGTTGTAGTTTAAGCTTCAGTGCAACACACCTGCTGGTTTTTACAGCTGGTGTCAGCTATGTATTAACTTGTATTTCAATCTTTGTGCACGTGATTTATTTTCTTCTTGCAGCCAAATAATGATTTGCACTGCTGCATGTGGTAAATAGCTATGGTCCTGACAATTAGTCCAGTCTGGCTGAAGAGTTACTGCTTTGTTTTTGCTCTGCATTGTGTAAACCAGCTGTCTGGTGGCTGCTTTTAATCAACCTGTAACATAAAACTGCTAAATTTTTGTCAGTTTTAAGTGTTGTGATTTTATTCCTAAAAACTGAGTTCATGTGGACCCCGCAGCGACGGTGTGGGAATGCATTGAATTGCGTGCTCATTTGTAACCAACAGATCTACAACAATATTTGACACCCTGAGTAACTGCTCATCGTGCCATAGTAGAAAGATCTATAAAGTTCAGTTGGGGTGGCATTCAGGTGCGATGAATAGGACGAAAGCAGGACTTCATCTAAAGTCTGTTTGTTTGATCCGAATCAAAGACAGAATTGTTAAAAATTGTTAAATTGCTGTCTGATTGGTCAGAATTTCCACATGCGAAACCTCACTTAAAGAACCCCTCCAGTGAAAATCAAGTGTTTAACCATGTCAACATCTCCATGTGGTGTTCTTCATGTGCTACAAGACATATCATGGACGACATCAGCAGTCATCTCCATGGCTGGGCCTGTCTGCTTTTAAACTGCAGTGTACCAAGGACAGGCTGAACAACACGTTTTCAGATTGGCAGGTTTGAGACGTCACAAACCTAAGGAGCCAATCCCGTTAGTGGACGGGGTGACACTATACATATCATTATGTGTAACCTATGGCAACCACTTCAGGGATGCATGAGCCAGCTGTAACCGTCAACTCACTGCTGACTATTAACGTTAACGTTACTACTACTAATTACTACATTTCAAGCTAGTTAAGTTGTCACTAAACGATGGCGGGGATGTGTTTTGTTTCATCAGAGGGGGCGGTTGTAAATGTGCATAGTGGGCGGGGCCTATGTAGATTCAGGAATGTTTAACGAGGGAGAAGGAGGAGATGCCTCGGGAGGATTTTTACAAAGTAATGAAACATATTTTGCAGGAAAAACATATCAGACACAATTTATTATTTCAAGCAGAGCATTTTATATGTCTTAAAACATGACTGGAGCTGCTCTTTAAGTAAAAAAGAGAGAGAGAGTCACACATCACATTGTCACAGGCAGCACTGGAGCAATAAATCTCTTAGAGCCCTCACCTCGTCGCTCCCCCACGTCTGTCCTCTGCTCACCTTGCTGCTGGCTGCGTGTCTGTCTCTGCCAGTGTCAACGTCTGTTAACAACCCACAATGCTCATTGTTTCGGTTTGCTTCCTATATTAGGTCCTGCTTTAAGTCTGCTTATGTTCCCACCTGAATCGAACCATGGTCCGGTGACTTGGTCAGCACCAGAGTTCGAATGCGTGCTCCCACCTGTCCAAACGAGCCAGACTTTCTGAGTAAAGTCCAGAAGTCCGGTCCAAAGCTGAATGCACAATTAGAAAGGGAGATTACAGACCTCTCTGAAGGAGTTTGACAGCCAGCTGGTATTTGACAGCCGGGGACTAGAAAACGATGGATGTTCAAAACTTGGCCAAAAAAAAGGCGGAATTTTGATGCTAGTCTCTGATCTTTCTTCCTGGAGTCACGCCTGCTTAGAATAACGTTAAATGACTGTAATTCTAGCACAGTCACAAACACACACGTGCAAACACGTCAATACTGTTATAAGCTATATAACTGTGGCAGATACTGCACTGTTGAGCCAAACTAAAAAATACAGTTCACACAATAGAAACCTAATGGTTAATAAAGCCAACGTAGTGTGTGTAAATGCAGAGTGACAGTATGCTTAAAGTCCACTTGTGGTGCATGGTATAAATGTTGCCACAGTATGGAAGAAAATGTCAAGATAAACTGAATAAATACATAAATTATTTTCCTAAAGCGCTGCAAATAACATGTATTTTATATGCCGTTTATTTCTGCATAAGAGATCATTACAAACTGAGCTCTTGCACTGAATCTTCTGCGTCCGTTCTCCCGAGGGAAACGTTTGTAAGAGGACGACAAACCATCCTCGTGGTGAGTGGCAGTCTTGTATTTTGGATGCACTACCTCCTCATGACTTCTTCTACTCACAAAAATGTCAGCACGCTTTTTAAAGCAGGTCTCTGAGATGGCAACCGGTGTTTATTTAAGGCTCGCTAGATTTCCTGCTGCAGCTTCTACAAATAGTCTCAATCAATAGTCTCTGGTTGCTGGTTTTTGTAGTGTTGACCTCCCGCTCCTTCCCAAAAACATCTTCCAACATTACAAACCACCGGCGAAGTAAATGTTGCCACATGCTCTTATGGTGCCCTTTCTAACTACACTATAAAAAACAACCTATAGAATCCACTCAATAAAACTGAGGTAACTATTTGCACTTCATTTGATTAAATGGGATTCGAACCAGGAACCTTCTAGTTGTGAGGCAACAGTGCGAACCACTGCACCACCATGCAGCCTTTTGGGAATTCAAGATGCTCAAATAAAAATGAATTCTAATCAACAACATGAGCCTGCTCGTGTTAATTTCAGGAAAGTCAGAGTCGATCGCACCCATTCAAGTCAACGCTCGTGATTCCACGGCACGCGCCCGCGGTCCGTCTCCAGCGTGTCCCAGAAGCGTCTCTCCGCTCTGCTCTGCTAAAGATACGCGCCGGGTCTATTGACGGAGGCCGCTTCAAGCACGCGTAAAGCTGAACAGAGCAGATCGTTCCTAACAGGAGGTCACACATGAAAGCAACATCCGGTCATTTCAAAACACCATGTACAGACCGGTACAGACTACTGTTTTTTTCGTCTCCATAACAACAACACACTGAAATCTTGAGAAACTGTTAATTAAGTAGTGTACTCAGCCATGGTAGAAGCACACAAATCACAGAATGATCTGATAATCAACTGCGGAGGTGCAAACTGAACTGTTGTTTGTGTGTTGCTCTGTTTAACGTTGATGTTATCGCGTGATTACGCATTTCTCGCGCAATCACAATCCAGCTGCCTGGGCTCCAGCGCTCCGCTGCGTTGCGGATCAGACACGCTACCTGTGGGCGAGGGCTCGTGCCGTTTGACGGACCAGAACCACAGACGGAAACGGATCCTGTGGGATCCAGGCGTAATAAACATATAATCACTTTCATTCATTCTATGATACACTGCACTTGTGCACTTTGCAGTAAAGGCCAGATATCTTTGGGAAGATTTTATTGCATTATTTTGGGTTGCAATTGTTACTCCTGAAAATTAGGTAATGCAGGTAAACTTTACTCATTTCAATATATTTCACTTGCTGACTTTACACAATTTGCATGATTTTATTTACTAAATAAAATCCTTACTTAGGGCCTGATCAGACAGAACGCGTTTTAGCAGCTGGTGGCTTTTTTGTCATTGTTTTCAATCAGAGGCTTTTTGCGCGCCGCTCTTGCTTTGCAGAGCGCCTCGCGTGTTTCCCCTCTGCGCGCCTCACGTTTTTTAAGGAAACGCTCCGAGCACCTCGAGTTGTAAAACGTCCACTCAAAGCAGAAAAGCGGCCGACTTCATGGGCGTTTATTTCCATTGTTCGATCGGATGAAAGGAGAGGCGGGCCTTCTGTCAGTTTGTAATATATCAGTTAGGTTAATGACAGCTATAATTCGGTGGTTGCCTTAACAACAGTAAAAAAAAAAAAAGTGCAGTGAGCTGCTCTTTTTTTTAACTGTAGGCTTCAACAAAAAAGGCAGTGCGGTGCGCCTCACATTTCACACCCTGCAAAACGCACTCTGTCTGATCAGGCCCTTACGGTGTTTTCACAATTTATTTAATGAGCATTATCAAGGACAAATTCCCTTTTTCTTGCCTCCTCCAGAAAATGATCCGCAGAGGTGTTAGGTCCTGAAAAATCCTGATTTATCTCATCTCGTTCTCAGGGTTGTTACAGGACGACAATTTAAAAAAAAGAACACCTCCCTTATTAAATATGTGTCCTTTGCTGTGTGGTGCAGCACCACTGCTCATCTTCCCTCGAGCTGCGAAAGTCCAATTTCATGAAAATAAATTAATTTCTTCTGACGTTAGAGGAGACAGACGTTATTTCAGGCAAAGCATGGAGCCTCTGCGACAAACCCGGCCTGGTGACGGGGACTGAAATCCTTCTGAATCTGAATCTTGGAAAAGTGAGGAAAATTCCCTCCTTATGTGTGTAAAATCCATCCTCATCTTGCTGTGTCATGAAAATCAATGTTGCTCGCATGTCACTGAAGCGCTAGCCTTTCGTCAAAGCTGCATTTAATGACAGTAGAAACATTTTTAAAGCCTCAGTAGGTGTTAAAAAAATCCCTCGTATAAAGTGTAAAAGGGTACAAGTATGCAGCACTCTCTTTTCCACGTCCACAGTAATTTGTGTGTTTACATTCCTGGAAACTCCCCCCTCCCCCGTCCACTCCTGTACGTCTGTGCTTCATTACTCCACATCTCCACTAACCTTTAAATACAGATGCGTTCACTTCCCTCCCGGCCAGCTCGGTGCTTCTCCTGCTGCCTTAAAGGTTAATAGATTTCCCGCCCCCCCTTGTGCAGCCAAGCGCACCGGGTTCAGAGTCACGGTCATGTCATGTGTGCGTCACATTTGTCCGTTTGAGGCGTGCAGTGATAGCAGGGTGACATGTGTTTGACAGGATTTTGATGGAGCCATTTTCTTCGATTGACCTTTAAATGTTTTTTTTTTAGCTTTTTGCAAGATTTATGCAAATAAACAGACTCCACTCTGACACACTTAAGTTGCTTAATTTGTTGGAAAATACTCAAACGTTTGCGGTTCCAAGTGTGTGCGTGTAGATATCAATGAAGCCGGTACTGGCTTTTGTAAACTCTGCTTTACTTCTTCAAAAGCTTTATTCACTCAGACGTTATTTTTATTGTTAGTGGCTTTTATTTGCCTGTTTTTAAATATGTTTTAATCCATCTTATTTTTACTATTGTTTTCTACGGAAGCCCTTAGCGGACATGCATCCATACATTTTATTTACTGTATTTCCGTGATAACTTTTTTTCCCCTCTCGACTCATTAATCTCGAGATGACAACGCTGCACCACCGTAACGTCAGATGATCATAACTCGTCTCCCCAGACTTGCTAAAGCACAAAACAAACAGAATTAAAGCCAGAACAGCTTCTTTGTGTTGCTCTGAGGTTAACGTTCACAGGTGTGGAAACTTCAATGACTGTAGTGATTGTTTTAGTGACGTCTCCTCGCCGTTCGTCCTCCACCCTGCTAATCCGGAACAGATCGGCTGCAGGAGCCGGATTTGTCAACAGAGCTGTCAATCATCCTTTTTACAGCATCAAATAACTAATTAAAAATAAACTTGTCAGAAAAATTAACACAGAAAAATGTATTTGACGTGTATTTTGATTTTATACATGGAGGAGGCGGGCTTTATGAGCTATACTGCAGCCAGTCAGCAGGGGGCGCCCGACATGTTTTGGCTTCACTTTTAGGGAGTTGTCATGTCGTCCATCTTTTTATACAGTCTATCGGCGTGTCCGAAACCGCATACTATCATACTAATCATACTAATCATACTAACCGTGACGCAAAATTGAGTATGTCATGCGTTCCCATCTCATAGTATGCAATTTTGTGTATGCGAGAAATGCCCGGCTGTATACTAGATAGAGTATGAGACGGGAGCTCACTGGTTGTACTCAACCGCCCCAAAATGCATTGCGGCTATTCAGCTTCTACTATGGCAGAGATGGACCGGAGATCAGACCGGACATACGTAAACGATTAAGTCACGTGATACGGAGAAGACGGCTCTGACTATAATGCCAACGGCATCCTAATAGTCAGGTTAGTAGGCAGTATGCAGTACATACTGTTTGAGACATTAGTATGCGGTTTCGGACACAGCATAAGCCCTAAACAGGGGCGTTTCTAGGGGATGGCATGTGCCCTACCTGAAATCTGATTGGCCACCCCAAATGCCCCATAATCCTAAACTATGATTGTCTATCTGCCTGGTCAGAGGTGGGACTTAAGTTCAAATCAACTTATCGGCAGTGTAGCTTAAGCAACTAGCAGGAAATTAACCAGTTATGACGAGAAAACCAGCTTTGTTATTTTGAGATAACAATAAACATAAGTCGAGATCTCGAGAAAACAAGTGGAATTTACTTGTTAACACGGGAAAATAGCGTAAATAAAATGTACGGATGGATGTCCGCTTAGGGCTTCCGTAGTTTCTGCTTTCTATGTTTTTATAGCAAGATAAATTGATAGATAACGGACCTTATTGATCCCAAACTGGGAAGTTGTGGAGTTACATCAGCAGCAGGTTGTTCAAGTGATAAATATAACACGAACACTAGAAGATAGACTGTGAGGAACTTAAACTTAAATAATCTGTTTTTACCTCATTAAAAAGCGCTTCTAGCTGTACTTCCTGTCTGTAAGGTGTTACTAATTAAGTTTATTAATATTATTATTATTACAAAACAGTTACACCCAAAAGCACCGTCCAGCTGTTTGATATATTTTTACTCTAAGCGCCATGTTTCATAAAGAATAAGCTTCAAACTCAGCCCAAGCTGTGTGTTGGTCTGTAGGCAGAGTGGAAGCCGCACTATGAAGTAACCATGAAGGGACTCCCGCTGTTCTCACACACAGCCAGGAGAGAGCGAGTACACACACCCGGGCGAGAAGAAAGGAGGTGGATCGAGCTGACGGAAAGGGCAAGGCGCGAACCGACAGGGCAAAATTGATTTCTCTGAGGGAGACAGCGGCGGTGATGATCATGCATTGTATGTTGGGTTATATAAGCATCTTCCCCCAGCTGAAGGGAATGACAGAAGTAAACAAGTTGTAATTGCGAATGCTTGAGATCGGTAGTGACAGGGTCAGAGATGTGGGGCCACATGAAACCGAGGGGGGAAAATCCAGCGCTGGAAAGTCACCAGGAAATCCAGACGTTGTCCTCGGTGTGATTGTCGAAAATCACTGAGGGCTTGTTCGCAGAGAGATGCGACATGACAGACAAAATCAATTTATATCCACTAAACTGGTGGGGCTTTCAAATGGCTCTAAGTGGAGATATTTGATGGTGACAGCTGCATTTAGGGGGGGGGGGGGGGGGATTTCGACATAAATTTCCATAGACCAAGACCTTTACATTTTAATCAGACATACCGCAGCAGCAAACATGAGACGAGGCAAGCTGTGAGAAAAACGGGAGAAAATGGACGTATACATATTTGATGAAAGCTGCAGACAAGGTGACGAAGGTTGTGTCCTTGCTTTTTCATCATCATTAAATCATCCTTAAACCACTTTTACAGAAACTGTATCCAGACAGGATGAGAAGAACAAACCTTATAGTCATAATAATGATGATGGCTTTTTGTGATTGAGTTATGTAAGAGCTCAAAATGTCTTACAGACAATTGGACATAGCTGTTCTTTCAGCAACAGGATGTGTAGCATGTACATTGTTCACCATTTGCACCATCTAAGTACTGTGTGTTTGCATGCTAACGTTTGCTAGTTAGCGCTAAACACTGGGTTTGAGTGAGAAAATGGACTATACTGTATATAACACTTTTCTAGTCTTTTAACAGCATTCACCCTTTCACACACTGATGGCAAAGTGCCAGTCAGGATCTATGCCCATTCATACACCAATGGTTATGCCAGTTTGAGGTTCAGTGTCTTGCCCAAGGACACTTTGACATGCAGACTGGAGCAGTCAGGGGTTGAACCCTCAACCTTCCAACTGAGAGACGACCGACTCTACCGCTGAGCCACAGCCGCCCATGTCATTAGTATCAAAAATTTACCTTGTGACTGTATTGGAACGGTTGTAATAAATTGAATTGCAATTGCATGCTGGGAAACTAAGAAGATCATCAAAGTCAGTAGGAAAAAATGCTTGACACCAAAATGCCTGTAAAAAAATTTTGCAAATTCCTCCGATAGCTGAAGGGCTATTATTGCATAATTGTAATATTTGCCTGATGCTAGAGCTCGGTGAAGAGTCAAGGTATCGGAGAAGAGTTCATCCTCTTGGGACTATGTAAGTGTGAGATTCATCCAACTCTCGCTCAGATATTTCAGACGACACCAAAGTGGTTAACCAACCAGGATACTCACATTACGACGCGGGGTAAATGTAAAAAAGTAAGGCTGCTGAGAAGTTGGCGGAGAGATTAGCTTCAGAGAACGGGAACCAGAGAGCTGAACTAACTAGATCGGTGTCACTACCCAATCTGTACACCCTGCCTGATAAGAAGGGAGCAAGATGGCCTTCTCTTTAGCTTCTTCTGTCCTCAGTCCCAGAAAAATATTATATTCAGAATGTTATTGATAAAGACTTGAGAGTTTTGAAGTCTTGTGGTTGCAGTTTGATATATAAGATACTGCTTTAGTAAAACTGATATCCTATCGCTATTAGTGCATATGTCATTTATGTCTATGATATATACGTACATTCAACATTATCACCAATACCAAAAAAATAGATTAAAAGAATAAATGCTTAGCCAGAATTGTATTCTCTACATATCTAGTCAGAATGATATATTATGATATATGATGACGGTGTAAAGGTCAAATCCGAACTTTGATTTGGACATGAGACTGTGTTCCATCATTTGTTGGGCTTGCTGTAAAGAACATTGATTCATGCGAGTGCCAACTGCTCTGCTGGGGATAATGTACTGTGCACTTCACCCATCCATTAGCAGCCGCGTCGTCCTGGCTGTCTCTCTTGATGGCTGATTAGATTCTTAGCACTGTACTTTCTTATCGTCATGCTCATGCTCATGAATCCAGAATAATGCGAGTATTGTCAGGCAGGCGGCGTTCACTGTCACAAGATCAGCTGCAAGCCTGGCAGCACACACTAATTTGTAGAACTATGCAATTTGTCTGCGGTCTTCTTCAATGGGGATGTCAATCTTTGATGTTTTGTCTGATTTTGCCATTGTTCTGTTTTCAAAACAAATAAATAATGTCAGCGCATGATAAAAAAAAGTGTTTTTTTGCTAATGACAATGTAACCAGCCTGTCCCCGGGAATTACACTCGTACTGAAAGATTCTGCCCACATTTTCTGACTTTACAGGAAGTAGTTTTTGTCATGAAAAATTGGAGTGGTTTGGATGACAACTGAGACAGAAATGTGTCTAATCCCAGACCTGTACTTTAGTTACCACTATCATGGGTTTATAGGGAGGGTAATGTATATTGGTCAATTCGTTCGTCCACCAATTTGGTTGAAGTAAAATATCTTGGGAATTATTGTTTAGATTGCCATGAAATTTGGTGCGCCCATTCTTGTCGTCCTTAGGTTGAATTGTTGTAACTTTGGTGTGCCTCTGACTTTTCCTTTAGCGCCACCATGAGGTCAATTTTTTCAATGTGTCAAATATTTTGGTTTAGCACCAAACATCTGCATTCCCATTTGCCTCAGCTGTACTTTGTGTTTGTCCTGCTAATTGTCAAATGTTAGCACACTCACATAAAGTAAGATGATGACCATGCTAAACATAACCTGTTTACCATCAGCATGTTTACTCATAAGTGACCATTTCTTTTTCCTCTATGCTACAGTAAAAGTTGAGTAAGATTGGTACCCGGCAGAACCTCGACCAACTTACTTTTTATTCAACAAAAAAGTTGCTGTTGGCAATCATCTGCAGCTCACCATCCTCATGTGTCCGTACTGTCATTATCGTGTAACATAACACCTGCTTTCTTTAGAACTGGAACCAATCAGATTTATGACAAGCTGTGAACAATCAATCAGACTGGTAAATATTTTCTTATGACTTTAAATCCCCACTGTGAGCACAATCAAATACTTTTATTGAGACAATGTTAGATTCTTTGTTCATGTTGGCAGTCTTATTGGTGCTGATGTCGACCCATTTGTCTGCGACTTAATGAAGTCTGATAACATTTGATATCATCAGACGCCACCTGTAAGCTTAAAGGTGCTTGCTAATGTTCCAGATTCAACAAAGTTCTTTGGTGTGCATGACACATGAGCATGATTCACACTTATTTTCAGTCCCATTTATCCCGTTTCTTTCATGCATATTACCACATTTTAAACCCACGTGCCTCTTATGATCACAGAACAGGACCCATTGTTCGAGGAGGATCACAGGTTCAGAGCCGTAGGTAGCTTAGCAGGAAATGTTGAGTGTGTTTGAAGTACTCTAAATTGAGACTTTTCTAATAAAAGCTTCATGAGTCAAAATGCAAAACAGCCCAATACACTTCTTTTTTTTTCAGTCAGTGAGTGAAATGTTGAAACATTCTTGTTGTTTTGTCGGGAACATTCACATCACTGCTGACAGACCATTTGGCTGTGACAAAGTTGGCCACGAAAACAGGGAGTGTACCGCGTCTCTGAGAGGATTTTTTTTCTCTGCTCATAATCAAATTTTCTCACTGGGTAGACAAGTCTGCATTGTACCCGAGTGCAGTGTACTCTGCTTAACGTGTTTCAGCTCAGAAATTACTGTTCGCCACTTTGTTTTGCTTCTTCTAATTGCAGCTTTAAATCTGGAAACAAATTCTAAACAGAAAACTAACAAAGGAACCCGATAGAAGTTTTCACGGCTCCATTACGTCTGTTGATTTTCACGTCCAGCTGAAAAAAAGTGGGCTGGGAACGTGTTGTTTTTAATATCTTAAGAGGTCTAAATTTATACAGCTTCACAAATTACCTTTGACTTAACATCACTGTGAAAGCGTCTGCTGATTACAGTTGTGAAGAAATGTACAGACAACTCATATTTTCTTAAGACAGAAGGTGAAGAAGGCCTGCGTCCTTTCTCGTCTCCTGCAGCTCCACTCTTAAATCACTGAGTGCTGCCAACAGGTCTGAGCACACTGACGAAACAATTACTGGATTTCCGCTTACTTTTTGTCCTTCTAAAATCCATTACAGCCTCCACCTCCCAAAACTTTCATCAGACCTGAGAGCCCGGTTTGACGGACGTCTGTGCAGCTCTCAGTGTGATGGAGTCCTGCCAGCGACCCAAAGCTAACCGCCCTCCTCCCTCACAAACATCACTGTCAGCAAACAAGAGCACCTGTTTACCGCAACAGCCTGACTCTGGAAATATCTCCTTCATGCATAATTGCTAATGAAGCAGCTGCAGAGATTACCAGTTGCCCGGGAAGCCCACAAAGCCGCTACATTATCGAGGTTAGAGGCTAATTGAAAGCAACCTGAAATTATGAGCAAGCACATACACGGCTTTGGCAGGATCCCGTTAATGGAGGCGAGGCGTACACATCTCTGCTGACATGAGATGTGAGATGTAAAGCTATATTTGTGTCCTTCCGTTTGCTGCACGCACACACGAGTGATTAAGTAAACGAATGCGGGGAGAGTGCAGGATTAGAGGAGGGGAAGATCTGCAATTATAGTCGGTATCAGAAATGACTGTAAGAACATCTCCGGGCGAAAGAACATTTTGATTTGAACAGCTGCTGAATTTCCATCACACACAAACACGCTTTGATTCCTTTTGAAGACGTGTGACCGAACACGAAGGTTTTCAAAATAATTCTGCTCTTTTTAAACTCATTTTATTCATTCAGTTGCCTTTTTTTGTGTCACTTGACCTTGTTTAAGTCTTACAGGAACTACAGGTGGTGTCCTCTTGTTTTGGTCTTGTGCTAGAGAAGAGTTGATACACTCGGAGAGCCCAGGTTGACCGAGAGACGACTCGATGTTGCTGCAGGTTATGTGTCTATGTTCTACTGCTCATGCATGACTAGTGAATGTAGCGCCGTGGAGACCTGGCCTTGTATGCTCCATGTTCTGTAGGATACAATCTCCACTCTGTGTCAATTCTCTGAGCTAACCAGCTATCTGCTAACTGCTACATGCTGCTAGCCCTCTCCACCTACACCAGCTAAGTTACAGAATGTGATTAAAATTGACTACATTTCTACAGTACAGCACAGTAGGCTACACGCCATCCTGACAATATAATCCATATGTGTAACAAGTCGCAAAGGGGTCATTTTTAATCGGTGGTAACGCAAAAGTAATCTAACGTGTTACTTTTGTCAGTCGGTAACGCAGTAACGTAACCTTAAACATAATCTTGTTTTAGCTTGAAGGCTGCCTTCTTGCACTAGCTTGTAGCCAAGTTAGCCGAAGCACCAACAGCATTAGCATCACTCTGTGTCTTGTGAGTAAGAAGACAAGTAGTTTCAGCTTACCATTCCGATAACTCCTGGGAACTCCTGGGTTGCTGCACTTGCTCCGGTGTATTGTCCTGCCACTCAGGGTCCGATTCTGGCTTGTACATACAAGGACGAACAACTGATCCTAGAGCAGCCATGTTTTCTACAACTTTGGAGTGACAGTGCAGCGCGGCCGCTACCCCTCGTAGGATCTCACACGTGGGGAAGGGGCCACGCGGTCACTCCAAATACTGTCAGCCAATCATGGCTAAGATCTAACCTTTGAATGGCAAAACGGCTTGTTCGTTTCAGGAGGAAGGAGAGGCTCCGAAAAATAATTAAATTACAATATGTTTACAATTTTTAAAACGAAACAAACTTTACCAACGTGATTAAAAAATCGATTGCAGAGCTAAGATATGTGTCCTTTAAAAACTCATCTCGACTTTTGGCTCACCTGTTGGGCCAATAAAGGTTGCTGCCAAACTATAAACGCTAATATAAGCTACTTGAGAACTTGACCTTGATAGTGTTGACAACCGTTTGCATTCCACCTCCTACCAGCAGCTCAACGTTGGTTTCTCTTAACTACTAACTAATGATCTTTCTCTGGCATTAACCGAGATGTTCCCCACAAACTCCATCTAGTAGCTGTTCGGCTGCTTTGGATCACATCACATGATCCTCCTAATCAGATGGATTTTGCCCAGTTGTCATTGGAATTTCCAATTTTCTGAGCACTTTAAGGACTTCCTTCCTTTTCCCTGCTTGGGTTCAAAGATTGAGAGAGTTAATTCAGCACCTTGGACTCAGTAGGTGACTATTCTGAGTCAACAGGTGTAGCGTCAGATATTTAAGCCTGCCACTGGCCTAAAACATAGACACTAAAAACGGCGAGTTTTCAGATAGATTTGGATCCTGCAGTAAGGAAGCTGCATACTGTATATCTTGAGCTTTCATCTTTTTTTTGTAGTATAGTTTGGCATTCTGCCTTCATTTGAGCTACAGACAGGAAATGTGGGAAGAGAACGAGAGAATGGTGTAACAATGGTGATTTGGTGTCAGGTCAATAAATGCTCAATGGGGGGGATGACAAACAACCAATTTAGTCGTTTAGCGATGAGGACGTGTTGCTTGTTTTGAAAAGAGTTTTGGTTATGAAATTGTCACCATTTATTCATGAGGCGCATTTGATTAATTAGATTTCTAAATAAACAGAAAAAATAAAACAGAAAGTTAATGAAACTTAAATCTTAACCAAAGACAAATAAAGGACAAGTCGCTGAAGTCTTCTGAGCTGGAGCTCAGACCGAAGCAGCCGTGGCCCCGAATACAGAAAAGTCTGTGAATCGAAACTAGCTCGAGTCTCTTCACTTGTGTGTGTGTTTGGGTAACTTACTGACATCAGGTGTGTACGCCTGTGTGTGTGTGTGTCTCAGACATCAGGAAATGGCGTGCTAGAGCTGAACTTTAAAGGTGTCTGCTGAATGTCCCTGGAATCAAAGAACAGGGTGTTGTCTTCAGGACTCCCTCGTTTCAGACAAACAAAGAGGCAGGATGTGATGATATTTCTCCCAAAACCCTGCATTCTCTTTGGAACTAGTCCCTCTGTTTATCGTTCGGAAACATCATGTTCACCAAGCTGGGAGGACATGTCAAAGAAGTTAGACTTAACACAAGAAAACGTCATGTTTTCATGTCAAAATCCTTTCACACGTCGACATGAAATAGTAAATACCCGCTTCAGAAGTGGCAAAGTGTGAACATTCGTCCCACATGAGATTGCTTTTTGACATGCTGTGTATGAAATGCGAGCTCTTGTTTTGGTGTATCTGCTGCCTCAGTACAAAAGCGGCTATAAAAGGAAAAGCCAAAGGGACGTTCAGCAGCATTGACAGGCTGCCACAGGAGTGACGCAGTCAAACCGCAGGCCGGCGCTTTAAAGCATTTCAGAGAGAACGTGTTTGTGACCCGCGGCCCATGTGTCAGACGCTACTGCTGCTACCAGCTATTAATATATAACAGAGGGATGAGGTCTACCTTCATACATCAATACTACAGCAAAGTAATGTACTGTTACTTTAAGAATCAATAACCAGGCAGCGCTACAGAGCAGCAGCTTCTTTTGTTGTTGTTTTGTTTTATATCTTGTTATATTATGTATGATAAACCCACCATGTTTTCTCATCAGCAAGTATGCTGTTTTACAAGATTATATTGTTAGAGGTCCAGTCTTTCAGTATACATACAATGGTAAACATCATCAACTAAACTGAAATTTAACAAGGTCTTGGATGCTTCCTTGTTCAAAGTCCCATTAAGGTTGGAAGTGGGAAGCTGCATCAATCTAGGGGAAAAATTCAGGTAATTGGTGCAACCAGTGAGGTTAAAACCGGTGGTGCTAATCTTGAGCCTTGATCATATTTGGACTGTGTGCCAGTTCAGAGGCTGCATCCTTCCAAGGCTGTATTTGGAGGCCAGTTGCGTCACAGCGGCGCGTCGAAGGCTGTGCCATTTCGAAGACACCTTCAGATGCGTCCTCCTTTTCCCGCGCCATGCCACCCAACGTACCTCGAGATGCATTGCGCACCAATTCAAACAAGATGGCGGACTCTTAAACGGCTCAGGAATACACTTTTATGGAAAAGATTGTGGTTTCAACTCAATCGAATAGCTAGCGTTACAAATGTGAAACGGGCCTTGAAACAAATTATCTTTAAAATGATAGGTTACGTGTCGTTAGTTATGATATCTAGTTAGCCCGCTAGCGACCTGTTGCTAGGCGACGGGAGCCGCATTTGGTGGCGCAAGGGTTAAGGGTGGGAACAGCTGGTGACACAAACAGGAAATCCTCTGTAGACCAGACCGTCTCATTTCAGTTTGGCCTTAGCGACTTATGACTCGTCCTCTGTAGACCGCGTCCTTCGAAGGACGCAGCCCCTGAACTGAGACACACCTACACAATGTTTGTGGCCATCTCCAATCTCTCATAGTTGTTTAAGTATTTTAATGTTAATACAATTTGTGCTCTGACCAACAGATTGCCAACAAATACTCCAGACTAAAACAACAAAACTATCATTCAGCAAATATCTCCCATAATTTGAAACAATGAAACAACATCCCCAGGCTAGATATGCCACAAACTGTGCTGTGAACAATTTTCACAGAGACTACTTTCTTTATAAAGAGGTCTCAAGAAACAAAAATGAGTATTGGTGGTAGTGGTTAAAGAAACAGCAGCTGCTGGAACACCAATGATGATAATGAAGCTGTTCAGTCAGTCACAAAACAATTTGTTCTTGACACAAACCTCGACTGAAAGGACAGAGTTGTGCTTTCACAAGAAGTGTTCAGAAGGCACAGAACATTTTTATAAAACCTTTCAAACAGAAGTCGTTCCTGTGTAGCAGTTGGTCATATAAATGTTGAACAATCCAGAACAAACAGCTCGAACATTTACCCCTTTAATCCTGTTTCAATGGTTGTAAGAAGTGTAGCACACAGGGAAAAGAAACACCTCTATTGTGAGAGAAAGCCTGGCCACGCAGGCTACACGGCGACATCAGCAGGAATCACGTCTTCAACACAGCGGTCAGGCTCACTGGTACAGGGCCGAGGCGGCTAGACGAGGGCTGACCTTTCTGTGTGACCACAGATTCAAAGCAGTCCAAAGCTTTTTGCTTGTTTTTTCGTGTAAGCTTACCTGACTTGTCACAAACCATGACCTTTTATTTTTTCAACAGACAGCTTTATACTTAAGATATAGACACCATATTCACTTGGTGGCCGCTTTCCTCTAATGTCATGCTGGTGGGTCCTATGATGTGTTACTGCTGTGTTCCAGATTTGAAGAAATTTGACAAATTGTCATCGTTTCAGCGTTTTATTTATAAATCAGAAGCTGAAAAGATAATGAAAATGAAAATCTGGGGTGACTTGGAGCCCAATTTGAAGTTAAAACATTTGATAACCTATAGCTACTGTTTAACAGCTAATGTCAGCATTAAACCACTTCCTAGCTTACAATACCGTTTGACAGTGTTACACAACAAGTCTATCATAAGTAAGGCGTAAATTCCTAGCTATAGATGTTAGCTAGCTAAAAGGAATGCTTGCTAGTATATTGGTTGACAGCTAATGTTACTTACTTGTCCCTAAAAGTTTACAAGTATGTTTTTTTTAAACCAAAGCTATGTTGCAACAATCAACATCCACCAATTCTTAACTAACATTACCATTTAATAGTGTTACACGATACAATACCGTAAAGTAAAGTTTAAGTTCTTAGCTTGAGATGTTAGCTAGCTAGAAGTAATGTATGCTAACTTAGGAGGAGATTATATGTTGTTGATAACTCTTTAGCTATAACAGCTAAATCACAACATTCAACATTAGCATTCGACTAATTCCTAACTAGCATTACCATTTGTACACTATACAACACCATAACTAAGGTGTAAATTCCTTGCTTTAGATGTGTGCTAGCTAAAATAAATGTTTGCTAGGAATCGGTTGAAAACTAATGTAAGCTGTTACTTAGCTTTTGAAAACTCTTAAGCTACTGAAAGCTAAGTCACAACATTTAACGTTAGTATTCATTCCTAGCTACATCCTAGCAAACAATACACATGTCAGGTATTTCACATTGTTTTCATTTTTTTGTATCTTTCTGAAGATGTAAATGTTAACAAGATTAATCATAATGGCAGCCAGCAGTGTATGAATGGGTGAATGTTGACATGTAGTGTGAACAGCTTGAAATGTTCAGAAGAGAAGAGAAGCACTACACAAGCGCAGTCCATTCATCATAAAAATCTTTCTCAGCTGTAGCCTTCCCATATCGAGGGATTACTCCGTAAATGCCATTATTATAAATATCTCTGCCATTGCTCATCCTCTAGTTGAAATGAAGATGTGCACTGCTCTGGCTCTTTTGGGAGCACTTGATTTTAACACGTCTCATAAGTGAGAAAACAAAGCAAACGGATATCAAAGGCTCATTTTGAATATCAAGTGTTGACACTCGTGCTGTGAAATCCCCAGATTTAAACAATGTGTTACGCGTGGGTGTTCCTCTGAGTGCCTGCGTTGGTAATCCTGTCCTAAATCTGCTGCAGGCTAAGCTGTCTCTGAATGACTGAGGGATAAACCCATGTGTACAGTAAACACCTCCGCCTTTCATTGAGATAATATTACATAATTTCAGGAGGGGATACAGAGCTAATATTAGCTTTGACAGTATGAAATATGTGTCGTCTTAAACAGAATCTCCTTTTCGATACCAAGCCACTATCACCACTGAACATATAAGCATAAAGGTGGAATTCATTGTGTGTTTTCCCTGTTTTACCTTGATTTCTGACCATGGACAGTAAACTAGATATAATGCTTGTTTATTATGAGCTCAGTAAATTTGATTTTTGTGCATGAATTAAAAAAATGGCTCATAATTCTGGGAAATATTCTTATTTGTGCTTAACAGTAAA
The DNA here is from genome assembly GCF_022749685.1 of Semicossyphus pulcher. Classification (NCBI taxonomy): domain Eukaryota; kingdom Metazoa; phylum Chordata; class Actinopteri; order Labriformes; family Labridae; genus Semicossyphus; species Semicossyphus pulcher. Next base: position 4,769,223 of record NW_027211694.1, read on the forward strand.
ATAAGAGGAGCAATACCACTAATTTACCTGTCTGTAAAATATACAGCCAAAACACCCAACCGATTAGCCTAGCTTAGCATAAATGGACAGGCACATGGACGTTTTGCTGACCATTAACATCAGTCGATGTATAGAATAGTAGTACACTGTTACCATGTTTACCATATTAGTTTAAGGTATTAGCACGTTAACGTTTGACAATTAGCATTAAACTAATATCAGAACCCGTCAGCAGCCGTGATTTAGCCTGTTTGGGTGACGGCCAATATTTCCAGGCGTCTGGTGTAGCCAGCAGATGTCAGAGCAAAGACTTTTCCTTGGCCAGCTATCTGCTAAGGTATGACAATGACTTAGGGTATTTATCTGCATAAATCAACGTGTACATATATCTTATACAGTTCAAAAGCTAAGTAGTTGTTCATTGATAGAAGAGCGGTTCCATGACTGCGTTTTGGCTAACGATTTGCAGCTTTTGCTCTCCACTTGAACCAAAACCCAATCAAATGATTGGTCAACACTGCTTGGACTACAAACGGAAACCAGAGCGCTTCCAATACCAACATTTAAACCCTCGACTACAGAATAGAAATTTACATTAAACAGATCAGGCCGGCACACTCAAAGCACTTTGGAACCAGGTCTAAACCCCAATCCAGAAAGCTATTGACTATTGAGTGACGAATATTATGTTTCTGGACTTCCATTGTAGCCAACAGATTTCCAAATAAAGGATAAGAGATATCAGGCCCAAGACTTCCTGTTTGGTACACTTGTCATTGTTTACAGTCTAGCAATTTGAGACGCGAGAATTGAGTTGGAGATTAGAACTGGTGTCTACAACCTGATTGTTATCTACATTGATACACTGATATCTGATTGCAGAGATTAATAATAAGCGATTGCCAGTTGGTTTCGGTTTGTATTGAGGCATTGCATTCTGCCTCTTTTGCTCTCCCCATGTACTGTTTTCCTGTATACAGCCAAAGCCAGGTCACACTCGATATGTCCATACTACTTCATCCATCCATCCATCCATCGATTATCTATACGCCTATCCTGTTCAGGGTCACAGGTAGCTGGAGCCTATCCCAGCTGTCACTGGGCGAGAGGCAGGGTTACACCCTGGAATGACTTAAGAGCCACCAATTAACCTAAAAAACATGTCTGGGACTCTGGGAGGAAGCCGGAGTACCTGGAGGGAACCTACAAATGCACAGGGAGAACATTCAAACTTTACACAGAGAGGCCGCCTTCATCCAAGCAGGAACCTTCAGCGCTAACCAATCCAGAAAGCTATTGGCTACTGAATGACGGATATTATGTTTCTGGACTTCCATTGTAGCTGACAGATTTCCAAATAAAGGATAAGAGATGTCTGGGCCAAGACTTCCTGTTTGGTACTCTCTAGGTGATTCTCTGGAGATTCTGCATTCATATGCGAACATCTGTTTATAGAGATTATGACTTTCAACACAAAACAGAAAACAACTAAATCTTTAGCTTATTTTCAGCTGCTGATGAGGGTTGATGATATAGTCAACACATTACAGATCGGGACTTTAATCATAATGACAAACACTGCCGCTGCAGCTGATCGGGATTCTGATGTGAGAGTTTTCAAAGCCACAAGAGACAACAGAGCTGGAAGAGGCCAAATTCATCTGCGCCCAGACTGCAGGTGCATCAGTCAAAACTGTCAGATCATCAGGCTGCTGGGAACAGTCCGGAAAATTCTGCCAAGCACAGACAAGCTGTATCAACACGAGGAGTATTTGGTGACGAGCTGAAACTTACAAACGGGATACAAGAGAAGCAAATGATATGATGCTTCCATTTTAAGCCCTACATAATAAACATATACCTGTTGGTTGTGTGTTTTCTGTCCTTAATTGACTCTTTTTATGACTTTTTTTTTCATGCTCTATCCTGCAGAGATGTGAGGGAGCTGTTTCTTCCAAATGTGCTGCAATGAATCTGTGAATTCTCCTCTTTTGTTGTTTTTGATGACAGGATGAGAGAGCAGTCTGAAGTCCTCAGTAAAGCCCAGCAGGTGATCTTGGACTGGAGCCAAGTTTCTAGGTTTTCAAATGGCACCAAAGTGGTGTTTGACTCTGACATCACAAGACAAACAAAGGCGATAAAATCCCACCGGAGTAACGAGGTTGTGCACTGAAGTTTGGAAAGGTGGCTCAGGGTCTTCTGCTGCTTTGTGTTAAAGGATTAGATATGTTGGGCGCGGGGGAATCAATCTTAAAGAGCAGCTCCAGTCATGTTTTAAGACATAAAATGCTCTGCTTGAAATAATAAATTGTGTCTGATATATTTTCTTCTGCAAAAGAAGTTACCGTAAAAATCCTCCTAAGGCATCTCCTTCTTCTCCCTCATTAAAAATTCCTGAATCTGCATAGGTCCCGCCCACTATGTAAATTTCCAACCGCCCCCTCCATCGTGAAAACAAAACACGTCTCTGCCATCATTTAGTGGCAACTTGTTGAAACTTAGTTAGCTTGAAATGTAGTTATTAGTAGTAGTAATGTTAACGTTAGTGGTCAGTAGTGAGTTTGCAGAAATGACGACAGCTGGTTTGCACATCGCTTGCACAAGTGGTTGCCATAGGTTACACATAATGATATGCATAGCATCACCCCATCCATTAACGGGATTGGCTCCTTAGGTTTGTGACGTCTCAAACCTGCCAATCTGAAAACGTGTTGTTCAGCCTGTCCTTGGTACACTGCAGTTTAAAAGCAGACAGGCCCAGCCATGGAGATGACTGCTGATGTTGTCCCTGATATGTCTTGTAGCACACGAAGAACACCACATGGAGATATTTACAAGGTTAAACACCTGATTTTTACTAGAGGGGGTTTTTAAAGGAGCAGTTCGCCCCTGGAAAAAGCCGCTGTCGGTCAAAGCTGGTGTTCTCTGTAATTGATAGAAGCAATAATATTTGAAATTGGCGCCATAGCTGTGGAGAAAGTTGTACAAACAGCTCGTGGTTTCGCCCATTCTACATTCCTACAACACCCAGCATGCATTGCGCCCCTCACTCTGAAAGGAACGGCCCAGCAAGAGACGCTGGAGTGAAATACGACCATTTTCGCTGCAGGTAATGGCTCAGAGCGCTACAGAATCTGAAACATGATGAGCATATATTTTTTAGACGGTGGATCGACTAAAAAATCTTCAGGTCTGTAGTCTACATTTCAAACCTGACAATTTTGAGTCGGTTACAAATGTGGAATGTCTGGGAGGGAAAACAGGAGAGCAGGCAGCGTTTCAAGGCACATCACCTCAAATGATTACATTATACGACCAGATGGCGCGTTTTACGTAGTCTGGCGGAGGTTTTCCAGGGCCCATTGGAGAAGCGGTTAGCGTTCTCCAAAGGCACAGAGCGAAATTGCATTTTTTTCCACCATAGTGACATTAGTTCCCCGTAACAGCATGATAGGACTGAGGTTGAAAATAGAGGAACTGGCCCTTTAAGGTTTTCCCGGGAACACGTCTTGTTCGATCAATTCCCCCTTTAGAAAATATGTTATATGTAGTCACCTTCAAATATTCAATAACCCACATACAGAAAGAAATGAAGTGTCTGATGTTTGACGAAGGACAAATCTTCCAGCATGCGGCAGTAATGTGATCTCCTGTTGTCAGACAGACGGCGGAGTGAAGGCTCAATATGAACATAATTACATTTATGCCAGAAACTCGCCGCGTCTCATCAGTCAGCGGAGGAGAAAGAGGACGGGTTGATCCGTTTTGCTGCTCATCCTGAGAGTGGAGCTGAGATATCACTTTTTCCACTTGTAGCATAATAGGCTACTAATTGAATTGATGGGATAAGGCTTAAACCACGCTGATAGACTTCTAACGTCGCCTGCTCACATGCACGACTGTAACGAGATCCTCCACAGAGGCTTTATTAAAAGTTTTGTCCTTCTTGTAGCTTTTATTTCCTTAACAATTAGGGGTATTTCGCTCATTACAGATCTACAGATCAAATTAACAGTTGCAGTATTGCAGCCTTAGACTGCCTCTTGATCAGGATGATTAATACGAGCCGATTGATGTCCTGTGATTAATCCCACATCCTTCTGGCACATTCTGTGACAACATCCAACATCTTGAATCTCGTCCAAATAGTTATATACACCATACAATGTGGGTGTTGTTATTGTACACTCAATGTGCAGAAATAGAACATAAGTGAGAGGGACATATGTGTGCTTAGATTCGTGTTTGCCACTCTGAGAAACTGCAGGTTTGTTTACCACTGTTCCTACCCTCGAGGTGAGTTTAAACTTAGACGCATCAAACTTGTTCACACAGACAGTTTTATTAGACGCCAAATCAAGACGGAGCGCTGAAAAGAGTGACTTTCAGCGATGCCTCCGAGTGAAAGCCAATACACTGTCAGCACACAAGACGAAACATCGGGTCACTGGAATTGGAAACACACATCAGACAGACTTTAGGAGTCTGTGAGCGTGACATAATGTGGACCATAGGGCCTAATACAGGTCTAATTAAGTGGGGAAACACCGGACTGTTTTGAGTCAGCTTTATTGGCCAAGTATGCAAACACATACAAAGAATTTGACTCCAGTTAACATTGCTCTAATTGTACACAATAGCTGTGTCTCAATGGCCTGCTTCCACCGCTAAAGCCGAAGTGAAATGAGACGGTCTGGCCTACGGAGGATTTCCTGTTTGTTCCACCAGCTGTTCCCGCCTTTAACTTTTACATTTCAAAGTATTAAGAGTCCACCATCTCGTTTAAATTAAATGAATGTCGGGATTTGTTGGGCCACGAAGGATGCACCCGATGCGTCCCTCGTGGCCCGGAGAAAAGGAGGACAGATGCAGCCGACAAATGGGACGGCCTCCGACATGCCGCTGTGAGACAACCGGCCTTCAAATACATCCTTCAAAGGATGCAGCCCCTGGATTGGGACACAGTTTACGACTTAAAACAAAGCAGGACTACAAGTTCAATACAGGTACGAACAATATAGCACTATGTATAGATCCGCACCGCAAAACGGTGGATTGCTTCCTTCAGGTGGGGAGAGAGGTACTGCCCCAAGCGAAGCCGTTCAAGTATCTCGGGGTGAGGGTAAAATGGATTGTTAGTGATCATGTCTTAAAGGGCCAGCCCACCCATTTTACAAATAAAAAACTGTACAGCAAAGCAGTTGTATAATATTTTTTGTGACTCTGCATCAAGCTATCTTTAGTTTAAAAAATAATGACCCTAAAGATGTAGTCGGTATTAAGAAAAGTTCAGTTGCATTATGGGAAATGTAGGATACAGTGTTTTTTTATCTTAACCGACACTAACAAGGACTAAAAGTCAGGATATCTTTGCCTCTGCTGCCTTTATTTTAACCAAACTTACTTTAAACTTTCTCTTATGAGTCCCACAACTTTACTGAAGTTCAATAATATTATAACTGGAGTGCCCCTTTAACTAATATTTTTGAAAAATGACACTTTAACAGACATTCTGAGTAATTTGAAAAGATCTTAAAGATCGTTATTCTGTTTTGTAATGTATATTTTTCTATGGTTATTGTGTTTTTTATGTTGTAACTTTCATAGAGTAAAATATGATGTTATTGACAGAACAAATATTAACGTGTAATGGATATTAACAACTGCTTTGTTGTTACTGCAGTAATAAAAACGTGTTTGGAAGCACAGTGTGGACAACAGGAATCAGAAAAAGTCCTGCCAATATATTCTTAAAATGTTCGTTTTTTCTTTTAAAACAGGCTTTTAAAACACTTCCCAGCATGCTCCAAAATATCCCAAATCTTGCGTTGTTGTTTGCCAAGAAGACACAAACATCTTATATCTGTCTCTATCCAGGTCCTGTTTTTGGAACAAGACGACAGACGATAAACGCTTCAGAGCAGAAACAAACAAGAGGGCTTTGAACGCTGCGTGTGCAGTTAAAGCAGAGAAGAGAGATTAAGTAGAAAGAGTCATTGGCCTGTGTGCTTTCTGATTAAATATGACTGGCGTGACCAGGCTCCTTTAATCCACACAGTGTGACAGAAAAGTAAATCAACTTAGAAACATCCACAGCTGCCAAAATGTTCTCATCTGGGTCTTTGTGTTGGAATGAGCAACAGGCTGGAATGTGCTCGGGTCAATTGAGTGTGTAATGTTCCTCTCGTGGCACAGTGTGTCCTGTCCACCCAACGGAGACGGCAAAGTGATGCTCATGTGTGCCTCGCGCTCGGTCTGCTGCAGCCTGTTGCTAGGTTTCCCTGCGCTCGACCTGGCAGAAGATAAACCCGGCAGATGCTTTAGTCTCAGGAAACTGTCCAATTAGTCAGCGACTGCTTCAGGTACACACGTAAACATGATATGAGGCATGTTTTTTCGATTAAAAGAATAAAAGCACACGCCTAACTCCTGAGATCCACTGAACAGATGTCTGTTGTTTTTTAGATTAAGAGGACAGATACTTGAAGAGATGGAGGAAATTACCATCAAAAACAGAGCTGGTATGCAGTGTTGTGACCAAGTCATCTTTGCTCAAGTCTCAAGCAAGTCTCGAGTCATTTTTTCTTGGGCAAGTCAAGTCACAGGTTATGTCAGGTCAAGTTAAGTCCTTAGTTAAGGCAAGTCACTTTTTTCCCACCCAAGATCCAGCACTCTTACCTGTAGTATCCGGTCTTTATAAAGAGAAAAGACAAGGTGTTAGCAGCCCATAATGATATTATTGGCCAATTTATATAACCTGTTCACAAAGTATGACAGTGAATTGTATCTGTATTATCTTGGCACAGATGCAGCCATGATGATGGTCTGCTCTGACACCGTATTGAGTAGTAACGAGTACGACTGATGAGGCTTCTCTTTGGGGGCTTTGATGTTGCGTGTTGCCATAGCGAGGAGTTTGACTGACGGCCAGTCATGACAATCATATACCAGGGAGCTTTTTGAGTCGTCCAATCATGAATCCCAGTTTGCGCTGCGTACATACTTGACAGTTAGAAACTTGACAACATTGAATTTTATCAATTTATATTTAACAGCTTACATTCTAAGTTATGAACACACTCAAATCATCCGAGTCATCATGCCTGAAGTCAAATCGAGTCTCAAGTCATTCATTTTGTCAAGTCAAGTCGCAAGTCATCAAAACAGATAAACGATCCACCGGTATATTCTCGTCATATTTCGGATCCTGTACCCCTCTGAGCCGTTGCCTGCAGCTAAACAGTCTTATTTCACTCCAGCGTCTCTCGCTGGGCCGTTCCTTCCAGAGGGAGGGGCGCAATGCATGCTGGGTGTTGTAGGAATGTAGAAACCAAAACCAAAAGAAAGCAAAACCATGAGCTGTTTGGACAACTTTCTCCACAGCTATGGCGCCAATTACAAATATTATTGCTTCTATCGATTACAGAGAACACCAGCTTTGACTGACAGCGGCTTTTTCCAGGGGCGGACTGCTCCTTTAAAGGAGTTTTAGACCACTAGTAGTGCTATCGAGCAATTCTTTTTTTAAAGTAGATCAGTTTGTTTGTTCTACGATCACATGCCTGACAATAGTGTCAAACAAGGGCAACATGAACGCTAAATGAATGTACCTGTTTGCACCCAGAAGTTAAGGAGGCTGACGTTTTATCAAGACAGGGAGCCGGGTACAAATTGGAGGACAAATAAAGGCATGATGAGGAAAAGAGGAAGCCATTGCAACAAATGAAAACTCTATACGACTAGAATTACAATATATTAGCTGACCATGCACCGTCTACGTCACTCCTGAAGCTGATGGGGGCGTTTATATTGACTCTCCTCACGTACACACTTAAAACGACCCCATCTGAAGGCACCATTAGTTCCCATGATGCTTATTGGTGGACGGTTAGCGTCATCCACAGAGGAAGAAACAGCTTCTGTCTTTCTGCTGAGCGAGAGGTGACTCATAGTCTAAAATGTGCGGTTAACTGAGAACATTAGTTTCTCGTAGCTTCAGTCAGGCCTCATTTCGGATGCCAGCATGCAGTTCTTATATTTCTTATCACGCGTACATTTTTCATATTGGAGAGCACTGAGACATTATCAGATAATGAATAGAACATGAACATATGCATCCTCCCACACACAGCTGTTGTTACTGGTGTCGCATTTTTTTTACGTCTTTCTTTTAAGACTTTTGAACAGAGTTGGAAGTTATTCTGTTTATATGGATCTCCGCGTGTCATCACAGCAGCTGCACCTCCTCCGCCAAAAACACCATGAAATTAATTAGAAATAAAGTAGAGCAAGGAGCAGTTTCACACCTGAAGATTGGTTGCACAGATGAAACAAATAAGCCTGCGAAATGTTTGTTTGATGTCTTCTGTTGGTGTCGAGGAGTTTTCCGTCAGTCGGAGAAAGTAAACCTGAGAAGTTGACGGGTTTCTCTGCGACCTTGGTGTGTGGAGTTGAAAGAATTGACCGTTTATCAGCAGGAGAGGATCTAAGTCGTCTTCAGAGATGTGACATGAACTGTGCTCATGCTCCTTTTGAAGGAAGTATTTGTAAACCTGGGTCTTCACACATCCAGGTCCTGGCAACAAAAACACTTTGTTAAAGGTTAGGGAAAGATGTTTCTTCTGGTTCTAATATTGAAAAGGTAAACCAGCTCTCGTGTTTTTGCAGTGTTTAAACTTGGATCACACCGTTCTCTGACCTTCAGTCGACCTGTGCCGCGCTGATATTGAAGTAAACAAATATGTTCAATAAGTGAAGCTTTCACAGATTAACAGTCAGAAAGAACATTTTGTGACTTTGCAGAGATTTAAATGGTTTTTAATTATTTTGATATGAAATTGTTATTGTAGAGAGTAAAAACTGTTTTTTAGGGACAGAGGTGGAGACAGAAACAGAACATGATTAATAGAGGACGTGATACAGTGGGCTACGCGTTCACTCCAAATACTGTCAGCCAATCGTGGCTAAGGTCTGTCCTTTGAATGGTAAAATGGCCTTTTGGTTTCAGGAGGACGGAGAGGCTCCGAAAAATAATTGAATTAAAATATGTATACAATTTTTAAAACTAAACTAAGTTTCCAACGTGATTCAAAAACATTTTAGAATAATAGACAAGTGATTGCAGAGCTAAGATATGTCCCCTTTAAGTAAAACGTCAAGACCAATGATTGTAGGCTACATAAAGTTCAATGACGCGTCTCCACCTTCTCTCATTGAACAAAAGTGAAGCCAGAAGTGGGCGCTACCGTCTAGCTCATTTAGACCCAGAGCCTCTGTGTTAGAGATCGGCTGGTGGAGCCGCGATATTGACGTCCCGCCCCGTCCTCTACCCAAAACATACATTGTGGACTTGATGTGTTGGAGCCCTCAGGTGGGTTCATTCTGCAGCTACACTCTCCTCTCGGCGTTCCTCCTCTACTCGGAAACAGAACGGCTGCCGGATTTGTCAACAGAGCTGTCAATCATGAGGTCACGCCCCCTTCTTACAGCATCAAATAACTAAACTTGTCAGAAAAATGAACACTTGGACGTAAACCAGCATGATAAGAACTAACTATAATGACAGAAACCATGTTTGAGAAAAATGTATTTGACGTGTATTTTAATTTTAAAGCTTGACTCACATCCCATCTGTTAACATGGAGGAGGCGGGCTTTATGAGCTTTACTGCAGCCAGTCAGCAGGGGGCACCAGAGAGGGTTTGGATTCACTTTTAAGGAGCTGTCATGCCGTCCATCTTTTATACAGTCTGTGGTCAAGACCAATAAAAGTAATCCACACTTGAAACAGTGCTTACTGAGTTCTGGTGACACTGTTCAAAGCATTTAGCTCAGTACTTAGCTTCTTCCTAAGAGATCCATTACCATCCAACATGGCTGCCAGTCCATGATCGCATCTGTAAGTGTTTTCTACCTCAAATTGTTTCTTCTTCCTCCTCTCTCTATCTGTTACATTGTGTTCCGTCTTTATCGACCTCTCTTAGCGTGGCTTTGGCTTCTGTCCACACCGAAGCGGACAACTTTATCATTAGCCTGACAATCAGGGCGTAATTATGGGATGTCAAAGCTATTTGTGGTACGTTCCTTTCTTTGTTAGTACAACTCGCACTTAAGAGGCAGAGTGGCCGTTTTCCATGTGACACGCCGGGTCCAGTGACTCTTTTCAGCAGGAACTAAGAATAGAAATGCTCGACTCAGTGCCTGCAGTCAGTGGTGACGGTTGCTAGAGTCTTGTCAAAGTATGTAAATCAGTTGTCACATGAGATTAGCAACGAAAAATCTTTTGGTGTAGAAAACACAGAACGAACGCTGGATGAATCCTCAAAGTGCAAAGAGAGAAATTGAGCTTTCAAGTGCCCTGATAAATATCACTTTACCTGCATTAGGCAATGGATTTGAACCTCTCACCGAGGGGGGACTCGGGACCCTCGGGGACCCGGCCACCTGAGCCCTCTTCTCATTAATTATCCCGCTGTCAGGTGTGTTACATAAGAACTAAAGCAATCACAAAGGAACGTGATCTCCAGGCCCTCATCAGCAGGGAGCTAGATGATGAAATAAACTCTCTCGACTGATGGAGGGATCACACGACCTCTCAAAACTGATCTCTGCCAGTGCTTCAAGCTTGAATACACTGACTCTCATTTCAGTCTCTCTTTTCCTCTGAATGGTCACTAAACATTGAGTGTTTTTAAAAAAAAATCAATCTTGTCGTCGTCTTTTTATCAGTAAAGCATCAATATCTATCAGTCTTTGTCAGTAAAACGACAGCCGTGACTCCCAGTTGGTGAATCCTCATGACCGTACTGATCACCTGACTTCTACTGACGCAAGGAGGTGAAATAACTCTGAAACTGTTGGATGGATTGACATGAAAGTTAATACTGACAGTCACGGTCACCAGAGAATGAATTGTAGTAACTTTGAGCCCCTTTCACACATTCACTGCACTCCTGAACATTTCCCGACATTACCCGGGTGGGCTGCATGTGTGACCCATTTTTGACCCCGACTTTCTCCCGCCAGCGTTCTAGTAACATGTCGGGAGAAAGTCCGGGTCGGCCAATGTGTGAACGCAGCAGGAACATTCACGGCCAAAGAAAGCTATATCGCTGCTTGTTTACAAAGTCGCCCAAACAGAAAAATCGCCCGCTGTGAGGGACGTGTGAAAAGGCAACTCTGGGTAATGTCAGGGTCAGACGGTCACGAACATGTCAGGAGTGCATGTGTGAAAGGGGCTTTGGTGATCTGTCTCCAATAATTTATGTATTACCTTCAGTCTTTACATTTAGTGCTAGTAAGCGTCATTGTTGTTCCAATCACATGCTAAACTAAGATGATGGAGTATTAGCATGTTAAAGAAATCATATTTAATTAAGTATTTACTTTCTCACCACCAGTTGGATAAGTACATCGATATCGCTCTTATGTCTATATGATGTATCTGAAGCTACCACCAACAGCCGGTTAGCATAACTTAATCTAAACACTGGGAACAGGAAGCAGCTAGCTTAGCTCTGGCTTGGCCCAGCGCACTGACTTCCTGTCTCATCACCATGAACTTCCTGAAAAACCTTCGCAGACCCCGGGAGACTGCACTTTTTTTTTTTAGAGACAAGCTACTTAATTCCTAGTTTCCACTCTTTGTGCTAGGCTACGCTATGCTAACTGGCCGCTGGTGTTAGCAAGCTTAGCTCTGGCTGGGCCCAGTTCACTGACTTCCGCCTGTCTTCTCATCACCATGAACTTCCTGAAAAATCTTCGGAGACTCCGGAAAGTCACTGCACTTTTATTCAGAGACAAGCTACTTGATTCCTCGTTTCCACTCTTTGTGCTAGGCTAGGCTAAGCTAACTGACTGCTGGTGTAAGCAAAGTTAGCTTACATAAAGATACGCCATCTGTTGCTGCTACCTTAAAAAGAGCTAAATTTTAGATCTTGAACTGACGATGATTCAGAGCAGCTTTTAGGCTCGGCAGGTGAATCAGATATGATTTATAAATTTCTATTTGCACTGTTGGATATTTCTGTGAGTGCTTCCACCTCCATTAATGTGCACCAACGGCTCTTGACCTCCGCCCGCAGCCTCACGCATGAACAACTTGACATCCGTTAAACCTGGTTGGTTTTGAGTCGCCTCTGACCTCCGCACCACGCAAAGAAATTAAAACTTGTTACGGGGCGGTGTAGGTATTTCCAAGTAACGAGGTTGCCATGGTCACTAAAATCATGCTGCATGATGGGATGCTTTGGGACATTATCTCCAGAGATTGATCTCAATAGGCAAAACACTTCATGAAGCCAGAATGACAGCTGGCTGCAGAGTGAAAGCTTTTCAGCGGCATAATGATCAGAGCGATGTGTCAGGACTCCAATCAGCTGCAGATGTTTTTTCAGGATTTAAAGTGCCGTACAAGAACAATCATAAAAGACTGCAGGCTGTGAAATTTCTTATTGCTTTAAGTGCAGTGATTGCTATATGATGAGGTGCACAGGGACGCTTTCCCCTCAGACTGAGGCTCAGAGGAATATGTCTAATGAGAGGCATTTGTGAGAGCAGTTAGCATGTAGAGTATGTCAGCATTAACAGAGCAACACTGAGGCTGCTACTACTGTAAAAACAAACAAACAAAAAATTTCTGTTAGCTCATAAAAAGTCGAATCCTGGCTCGGATGAAGTGGGCCTCTCTGTGTGGAGTTTGCATGTTATCCTCATGCATGCGTGGGTTCTCTCCCTTTACTCCGGCTTCCTCCCACAGTCCAAGGACATGCTTGTTAGGTTCATTGGTGACTCTAAAATTGCCCGTAGGTGTGAGTTGTGAGCGTGTGCGTGAGCGGTGATTGACTGGCGATCAGTTCGGGGTGTATCCCGCCTCTCGCCCAGTGACAGCTGGGATTGGCTCCAGCCGTCCGCGACACTGAACAGGATAAGTGGTATAGATAATGGATGGATGGAGGATATCAGATTGCATCCCAAAGTGTATAATTTTCAAGCATCAAGGTGATACATCATTTGAGGAAAAACCTGTTGCTCAGCCTTTATCCACCTGCCTCCTCTGATTCAGCTCCATGCATGCCTCACGTCCACACACTGTGATCGTCAGCTATAGAGTCATACTTCAGCTTCAGTCCCGTTTCCTTAACCTCTATCAGTACGCACCATATTGATCTTCAAATCCAGCCGAGGATATAATATGAAAGAGAATCATATCCTTATGTGAAGTGTGCGTAGGATGTCAGACATTGTGTAGAAAAAGCAGAGAGAGCACAGAAGTCTTGTGGTTAATGTAAGCTTGTGTTCAATCTTTCTACACCTAATCTATTTATTTCTCAGTGAGTCAATGCTGTCCAATCAAACACCATCCTGCACTTTGTCTCTGGTTGCTCCAGACTTCAGCGAGACAAATTTTGCAGCATTTATTCTGCTCCATGGTCGGCCTGTTACATCATGTCTGTAGAAACATGCGCTTGTACTGTCAGACAAAGTCAAGGCTCTCTGTATTCACTGCAAAGACCGTGAGAACACCTCTGACTCCACCTGCTGGTTGAAATGTCCATGTTTTAAGAGATGGTGTGAGAGTATATTTATCAGGAGACCAACAGGTGATTTATTTAAGATGGAGTGAGAATGATTTTGACCTATCGCTTAGCACGAGACTTTTAATTTGCACCAAGTGTAATGAAATTTTCTGCCAATTTGCACCAATGCTCCCACACACCCACCCACCCAAACACTGGCCCATTTATTGTAACACATCTGACTCCTTTGAGAAATGCCCTCTCTTGGGCATCGCTTAGGGTCTTGTCTTGTTCATGCTAGCGCTATTAATACTGTAAAAGACGTTATTCTTCGTAGGCTACTATAATAAATTAAGCACTATACAGCTTGTAGTACTGTTGTCTAAAAGGAATATTACACTTGAGGTCGAGCTGTTGTACAGAATATTTGAACGTGTCATTTTCTCAGGTACACAGCCGAATCACAGCCGTGCTAATATTTCGTACAACAGCACTCCCTCTCTTGTGATATTGCTTCACTGCATGTCACTAGAGGCCCTTTGGGAGGGCTTCACACCTTTTAGAAATGACACATTTCCCTGCTGCTTCCTTCCCATGTTTAGAGATGGATAGATGCCAGATAAACGGCGATAAAACGGCTATTTAGTTCTATAAAGTTGTTTTCAGGCTTTACAGGTATAATTGAAGAAAATACTAGTGTTGCGTTCAAAGTCTCCTCGGAATTCTTAAAGTTGAATGACTCTTCGAACAATCAAACGGTAACCATTCAACGTTTAAATGTGATGAAAATGCTTTTGAAGAAGCAAATTTTACTCTTTATTTCGATTCTTTCTGACCTCTTTGGAGACAATTTATTTTGAGCTAAAAACTCACTTTCCCGTTTTTACCTTTATTTGCGGGACTGTCGCGGTTTCTAAACCGTGCTTAAACGCATGCGCAATATAAAGTGAGGAGAATAACAAATTATTTCCGCTTTGGACTTTCAAAATAATGCGCATTTTTATTCCATATTGCTTAACCACATCTTAATCAATTTTACGTACAAAAAGAAACGTAAGTCAATTAAGTTGTATGTTGTACAGCAGCTTGTACAGCAACAAAGTTTTGTTTTAAACTGTGTAAATAATAAAACCAACTTGATAACTTCAGTGATATCGACATATGCCCACAGGTAAGGGCCTTTCAGTGTGGAAAATGAGAAGTTAAACAAAAACACATATTATTTTATTCCTATATTGTGTTATTTATGATTTTTATTGGTTTTTTTATAACTATAAAAATTCAAAAGTATCTGGCTTTTCACAAGAACATTTGAGGAAAATAAAATAACAATTAGATTGAAAGTAAAGGTGGTAGGGGTTATGGTTATGTGTTCTTTTCCTCCTAAATCTGTATGTAATCGCTTTAGATATATATATATTATGTAAAAGTATATAGCTTCACAAAATAGAAATACTCAAGTTAGGCAGAAACAGAAGTTATATTTGAGTAGAGTACATTTACTTAGTTACACTCTACCGCGACCTACTTTTACGCTTTTATTTTGAAGGCGACTGTCCTGGAACGTTTCCTGCTGTCTGTTTAGCTTGACGCCGCGAGAAATGTCTCCAGTTGGGATGAAAACTTCAGTTCTCAGAGAAATTCAATGGGAAGGTGGACGCTAATCATGAAGCTCCTGTGAAAAGTGCCGAAAGTGTTTGGAGTTAAGCCACTGGAGACTGCTGGACCCCCCTTTTAACGTTTCTTGGTCGAAAACTGTAAGTTAACCGAAGTTTAAATGAACTTTTCGAAAAAGAGAAAGTTTTAACGGTTACTTTGACCAAACTTCGTTGGACTGCTAGCTTACTTGTGTTAAAACGTATACCCCTTAATTGGACGTAGCTAGCTTAATACAAAGTGTTGGTGTTAGCTAACGTATCGTTTAGACCATTTCCCCTTGTCAATAACATTTAAGTATATTTTCTATGTTTTACTTATAATGTTAAGTTAACGTTATTTATAGTAACTTAAAAAACAAGTATTATTATATTTTATTTTGTGTTCTTTCTTTGGCATTAAAAAAATCCCACTGGTATTATATTTGAGACTTGATATATTTTACTGTTTATGGGGTTTATACTATTTTATGGGGGGGTTTTTTTGTACGGCAGAATCACTATACTACTCAACTAAGACAAACAGATGCATCACTGGCTACACTTTCATATTAACAACGAATACGCATGTAAAATCCTCTTATTCATATCATATATTATCCATAGAGAAGAACAATGGAAAAAAATGTTCATAGAGAAAGTAATATATCCTCAATTGATACTTTCATGGCATTATAGTAACTTTTAGTAAGATGAATTATGCTTTGTTTGCAATTTAACCAAAGCTAATTTATGCATCACATGCCTATAAATGTACAAGCCAAATCATGATTCACTGCGGTGAGCCTCAAGTTTGACTCCCACCAAGAAAGGCAGTAGCAGCCAACGCGTCACTAGCAGTTTAAAGCTACTTCTGGTCCACTGTCAGCTCCTTTCATTATAAGTCTCAGACTTCTGCAGGCTTTGTTTGGGTTAAACCTCTGCAGTGTACGGTAACTCAGGAATAACCTCCCTCCTGAGGCGCTGCATGACCTGTGCGTGCGTATGATGATGTCTTCTTGGCTTCCGGGGAGACAAAGCAAAACAAAGGATTTTATTCCCTTCTCGGACTATAACCATATTTGTGTCCTGGCGCACTCTTACTGCGAATGGTCGGCCGTTGAGAAGATCCATGCTTTTGCACACTTGCTCGCACAGCCATATTTAATGTTACAGTGGGAGATCTTGGATAGTAAAATAAATCTTCACCTTGCTGAGTGATTGTTTAATACTAAAATAAATAGATCTCATGGCACCACCCACTTCGTTTCCTCAGGCCACAAGCATTTGTTTGTTGCTCAGTCAAGTAAGAGGAGACAAAGTCCATTATTGGGCCTAGTTTGTATTAGCAGAAAAGTTGGCCTACAGTTACATCAACATGGCACAGACCCAGTTTTTTAACTTTTATTTTTCTTGAAGCCACGTGTCAAGACAATCAACAGGCGCCTTTCCATCTCAGCCACCTTTCTGTCTTGACATTTGCATTCCTTGCATTCTTGGTACAGTACTCTTCCCGTGGTGTATTTTGAAAGAAGGGAGGTGGTGCTTTAATGTCACATGATATATTGAGATGTTTACGTACACGCTTCAGAAATCGAATTAAAATCTTAATCTGAAACATTTGTCACACAGGAATATAATTAAAGACCCAGTTTTCTATATGAGCTGTGCGAGTGGCTTTGGGGTTTTCAGCTTGAAGCTTTGTTTTTGCAGTCCTGGCAATTTCTGAGTAAGAGGAAGACATTTCTCCAGAAAGTGCCAGGAAACGCTTCCTGACAGGACTGACTGAAGGTCTTCCTGAGTGTTGGGATGCCTCTGCCTCAAGCCCGTTTATGGTTTCATTCATTGTAGGCACTGCTACAGAACTCATTTGACTTTTCAGTTCTTTGCTCATCTTTAAGTCAAAGTTTACAGCAGCAACTTTGAAATTATGCCCTTAAAAGCCTACTTAGAAAGGGCTACACTGTGCTAAGACTTTGATAACAAAAGCAATGAAAGTCAGTTTTTCTTGGCTTAGTGTGATGTCTTACTCAGTTCCTCCTGCCCCCTTTTCCACAATCCTCTTCCATTTTTCCCCCTTCCTCCAATGTGATTTCTGTCTGTGATGTAGTTTCGAGCCACATGGAAAAAACTGCAATAGCTCGGGTTCAGTGTTGCGGTGCTATCATGTGAGAGTCAGCGAGAGACAAAGACTTGTTTGTGTATAAATGAAGCGCTAGTTTAAAGTCTGGGCTGTCGTTTCTGTCAAACAGTCTGACCTCAGAGCAGCCCAAACTTAAAGTCCACTGGACCATCTCTCAGAGGGAAGTGTAAACAAAGGCAGAGTAGTGCACTGGTGGTTGGGTTTCACGTGGGATTGACTTCCACAAGGCCATGTCACGCTTAGTGTCCACGTTGCCTCTCTCAAGTGCTAGGCCTACTTACTGCGTTATTGGAACTAAATGAGCCTAAAGCTGAAATAATTAGCTGATTTCCTTAATTTTTAAGTGATTAATAATTTGAGTCATTTTGCAAGCAATACTCTGGCTCTCGTATAAGAGGTTTTCAGTCTTTCTTTTGTATTATATGATGGGTTTTGGACTGTTGGATGTATTAAACAATTCATTTGAAGACATTTTTGACTCCGGGAGCTTGTGATTTAGCATTTTTTCACTGTTTCATACACTAAACAATAAGGCTATTAAAGAAAATCTTCACATCAACCAACAGTTATTGGTTATTTACAACCCTAATTCAAAAAGAGTACTCTCTAAAAACAGCTGTTGAAATATGCTACTCTGGTACTTATATTATTCCAACCTCTTCTAATACTACTCACTGTCACACTGTTTTGCTAAACCCACTTGAGAAAGAAGAAAGACCAAATTGTATGATGGCATGAAAAACTAACTTATAGTTACTTATCCACTGTCATTGTTATTGGCTGTAAATTCAACTATAAGGATGAGTAATATCTTGGCAATTGTGTATTGATGGTGGCTTCTTGACGCAGTAATGGAGTCTGACTTTCTCATATTTGTCTTGATAACAAGTTCAAAAGCTTTCTTGACTAAAGAATAAAATGGCACTTTAATAAAATGCCATTTGTTTAAGAGTGATTGCAGCAACACGAGCACATAGTATGATCCAATTACACAGCAGGATAAGACATTGTCTTTTGAAATAATGTTCTTTTAGAATTCAGATTTTGTTGGACAAAACAAGGTGAGCAGTATGTACAGTTACTTACTTTCATAGACCACACTTTCAATCGAAGCAATAATCTGAAGGTCCATATAACATACAAGTGATCCTTAGGTGTACCCTAATGGTTTGTTAATGGCTCTGGTAAGATACAAGATAGTATCATCAACTTGTTAAACGTAAAGCCGGAAGAAAGATACTTTTTAGATGTCAATAGCAAGGGACCATGTATTGAGCCCTGTGGGACACCTTTAATAACATTGAAAATTGACTTGATTTGAAACTATTTGCAAGAAGAGTTGCAGAATCATCAAAACTAGTGGGAGCCAGTTTATTTGAACTTTTTTGGGTTGATACTTGTTATCATTTTTAACCTTACAAAGTTTCAATTTTGCATTTTATCCAACAAGTAACAATGTCGTAAACCATACAATTACTACTATTAAACTCATTAAAGCCACTACTTTTTGTGTTACTTTACTACAGTAACTAACGCTGCTTCTATTACTGCTCCAAGCCAGTTCAATTCTGAAATGCACATCTGTACCACAGCTGGAAGTAGGCTAAATGGAGTACGAGGGTTTGAGGCACCAGCAGAGGCGTGTGCTTGTGTATATGTGTGTGTGTGTTTGTGTTTTTAGAGCACACCACTCAGCATAGGGTCAAGTAATCCCAGACTATTTTCTTTGCAAATGCATTGTCACCCCCCCTTCCATATCTCTTCCTCACCCACACTCTCTTTCTCTCCATCTGGTTAATATTAAAACCACCTTACAGCATCTGAAAATGTAAGTTACATTTTCGGACTGTTTCGTCTTTTTATAAAATAGAAATTCCCTCAGATACATTTGGAGCCGGTCAGAGCATCAAGAAGGTGAATTCAGACAAAGAGTGCAGTATTGTTTTGGACACAGAAGTATATCTAATGAGAAGTTAGATTGTCCTGAATGAAGTGAACGGGTAAGGCTCTTTCAGAGTACATCATCTGTTCATCGATAGTGTTTCCTAGAAGCAAAACTAAAGAATTAAAAGACCCTAAGGGAAATGTGCAACCTCAACACAATACCAGTTACAGTTAATGGTTGTGTTATTTATTTCTCTTTGCGTCAGTGAATCAACAAACAAACCAACACTTAGTTAGTATGGCTTTCAATATTTTCTCAGTTGCTTCGTCTGTAGCTCTCAGCCTTCCTTACAAATGACACCATTCATTTTTTACCACTACATATTTTTAAAGATTTATATCTTCAGTAGGAATGGATGGCTTTAGGCTAAGTAATTACTTCTAACACCTGGCCAATGCAGTTTTTAGGGAACTTTACTCAAACGTATATGAGACTATTTCCTGCAGGGGATTTAAAGTCCTATGACATGTATTAACAAGTGTATGTGGTATTGTGCGAAAATACAAGTTACTGTGTTCATGGTAATGAAACATGAAGTGCAACAGTTTGGCTCAGTAAAGTGTTTTCAATCTTTGAACAACAATGGAGCTCTTTGGCGCAGAGGAATATGTCTATATGTCACAGATAATCGTCCTTTTAATGGTCTTTTTAGAGTTATTATTGACAAACACGCCTGATGTCTCTGACTGAATAAAGTCTTCGGTTTTTGTCTGAAGGGTGGAGGGAGTGGAGGTCACACAGGTCAGTGGGGATGTTGGTACCAGGCAGTTAGTGTTGGTTTTTAGGGAGAAGTAACCTGCTCAGGAATGTGCGTAGAGCTCACTCCTACACTGTGGTGTTATCAATCATCGTTACAAGCACTCTGTCACATGGCGGCAGAGATGGATCCTCATTTTTTTTTCTCAATTATTTATGGATCTGCTTATCTGTGATATGAAAAGAAGAAGTGGAAAATATTGCAGCATGGTCTTGGTAGTTTGCAGTGCAAGCTTAAATGCCATCTTCTGCCATGACTGATGTGATTTGCCTTAAATTCTGAATTGCGTGTGGACTGATGAGATCCTCCCTGAATCTGATTTCTCAACAAAACTAACCCGATTCATGTGACTCTCTTTTTTTAATTCTAGGTTGTTTTCATGCTGCTTTTATGTACACCCAAGGTTGCATGCGTTCTCACCAGAGGACAGGACAAGATAGTTGAGCTCTTCATGCCATTTGTTGTGTTCTGCATTCACACAGAGAGAAAATATTTGGATTCCCAACAAAGAAAACAGCGCTTTTAATTTCTCCCATGGGGTGAAACAAGCAGCTGACCAAACAGAGCTCCCACCCCGGTGAGAGTGAGATGGTTTTCCATTTAAACTCTGGAAATACCTGCAGAGAAAAACATTAGTTGTAAGATGTAGTCGTGTTTCATCCACCCCCCATTTAACGGCACAATTGAATTTGAATGCAGGTTGTTCTAATTTGAAAAGGGAAGTATTTTCTTGTTGTGATTGGTTCCTATGTGCGTCTTAATCACCAGCATTCTGCTTGTAACCAACCTGAATGTTTTGTTTATGGAGTAGTACAAATAAACATAGTGTTTGTTTGTATGACGGTTTGGAAGAAACTTGCTCCCTTTCTGTGGAGTGTGTTGTTGAAATTACGCTCTTAAGGCCCCTTGTGTTCGCAGACCCCAGCCCCCCCAGCTCATAATGAGACCATTGGTTTAATTATGCTCTTAATGCCCACGCTGGGTGTGACACTGTGACCCCAGAGAAGGAGGAAATGAAGTAAACTCTGCAGCCCCTGCCCCCTTACTATGTGAACAAGTAGAGCCACTGTTTTATGTTGTTTTGGGCTTTAGCTGCTCTCTCAACTTACTGGATGTCATATAAACCCAATTAAATCAGATTTGAAGTGAAGAAGTAAGGAACAGACACATGATAATTGTTTGAATACGGTGGTCATGGGGGATACTGTCCCAACTTTGTTATGGAAGTTTGAGATGCCTTGCATGCCGACGCTACTAGGCCTGAAACCCCTGGGAGAATAGTGCCATTATTCCAGATAGAAGCCTCCCCGTGAGCACCCGTGACTGCTGCCCAGACCGCCGGAAATAAGGCTTGCTGGGTAATAAGTCCAGGAGATCACTTTGTTTTTTGTCTCTCAGACAGACAGTTTTTTCTGTGGCACAGTCTGCAGGGTTAATTTGATGCAGCAGTCATTTAGAAATGATGAATGAAGGCTTGTTCCATAACAGGATTAGTGAGTTACACAGTTGTTTTTTTCAAATGGAAAATGTAAAACATGCAGGGAGGCTTTGTAGTTTGAAACTGATGCTTGTACAGGAGCAAAACAAAGCAGTACACATTGTAGGGATTAAGGCGGAGGCTACCAATTATGTAAATGCTTTCACATTCTGCTGATTGTTTACTTGATGAATCGTCTGATCCTTAAACTACCAGAAAAGTCAAAATTAGCCAACACTTTCCTAAACCTCTAGATTGCATCTTAAAATGTCTGTCAACAATCCACAAGTTTCCAACAAGTTTACTAAGATAAGACAAAGAAAAAAAGATTCTCACAAGTGAGTATGGATTAAATGATTAATTAAAAATCTAATTTGTTGCAAATTAATTTTCCATGTGCCTCATTAATCGGCTATGTTTTTCATGTCATCATTTTTGATTATTTCCCTGTTTAGTTTGATGGTCTTTCTCTCTGATTGCAAATTGAATATCTTAGTTTAAGGACTGTTGTACGGCAAAAATAAGCAACTTGAATTAGGGATCGACCAATTATCGGCCGGGCCGATTATCGGCGCCGATATTCGGCATTTTGATACATATCGGCATCGGCCTTTAAAAAAAGAAAAGAAAAATGTTTTTAAATCCCACGGCCGATAAGAGTGCAGAGTGCTCACACACACGGCGGAGAGGAGAAAAAGTTCATTTATTTGCAAATTTTATTTAACTTTGTTTTATTTACTTAATAAAACTTCAGGAAGTTATTTATCTATTTATTTAAATTTTCAGTTAACTTTATAAGAGATGCTGCTGACCCTGGGAACTCCCTGCGCTTTTTGTTTGTTTGTTTAATAAACATATGCTTAAAGGCATTTAAACAAAGTTAAGTGTTGGAGTTTGTGTTATTGAAAATTTTGACGCCAATATTTTCACTTTTACTGCAAATGAATATCTGCTCCAAATATCGGTTATCGGCCTCCTTGACTACTAATAATCGGTATCGGTATCGGCCCTGAAAAAACCATATCGGTCTATCTCTAACTTGAATGCGTCAACTGAAGTTCTGGAATATTGTGATGGACATTAATACTACACATTATCATTATCTGCGTCTCTAGTATGGGGATAAGATCATACAAAGACTGCAGATTTGTGTTTGAAAGGACCTGAAGCTGCACATTTGTGAGAGGTCTTTATCAGGCTGTTTATGCTGTATATTTAAATTACACTGGTTTACATGTGGCGTGACCAGTTTGCTTATTTCTCCACCTACATGTTGCTTAGTAAGCAACCTCTTTTATCCCTTTGCTTCACTCAGTTTAAAAAGTCTTTCCCACAAAGTTCCGGTCCTCCCACCACACTTTGAATCTGTGAACACTCCTGAAAGGATTCTTTCATTAGTGGCGAGCTTATCAATTTTGCATCAGCTGTGACATTTATATTAATATCAAATTTATTACTTTTGCCTTTTGGAAAGTTGACAGAAGTTTATTGAGCTGTTATTGTCTGTAGTTTTATTTAATTCCATTTAGATAGCGGTCAAAATAATCTCATCAGAGGGACGTTTTATTGGTCATTATGGAGCTTTTGATGTTGTCGCACATTTTAATAGAGAGGGGTTTTTCCCAGTTGTCATGAAAATCTACTGCAAATTAGATTCTTTTAGCTCACTCTCTTTTAGATTTACAATCCTTCAACCTTTTAGAGCAGGGGTGCCCAATCCTGCTCCTGGAGAGCTACCCTCCTGCATGTTTGAGGTTTCTCTGCACTTGAACACAGCTGATTTGAATGATCTGCTCGTTATCAACTAAAGCTTCTCAGGGGATTGATAATGAGCAAAACATTCGAATCAGGTGTGGAGCACAGAGAAGCCTAAAACATGCAGGAAGGTAGCTCTCCAGGAGCAGGATTGGGCACCCCTGTTTTAGAGGATTACTACTGGTTTTATTTATACATTATTTTCCCTTTTTAAGTTGTAATAATCTCATAACCATGTACAATTTGTTTACTTCCTGCAATACATTTTGGAGAACCCCCCGTCCGTACTGAGGTTAAACTCACAGCAGACTCTGTTATTCATTAATGTCTTCGTTTTGGCAGAGTCCTTTATGGATCCCTCTCTTCCCTCTCTCTAACTCTCTTCTCCTTCTTTTCTCTTTCAGATTAATCGAGCTGAAGATGATGTCCGACGCGAGCGAGATGTTGGCAGCAGCCTTGGAGCAAATGGACGGGATCATAGCAGGTAACCACATTGTACACTTGGACTTTAAGAGCTGGCAGTAGCACTTTGTTTCAAGTGGGCATGGCATACCATGGGGTCTAGCCACATCTGGAAACCATTTCATAGCCCGCTGGGAATACTACGTCCAGTGGAAGGGAGTACAATGTGTCCTTCTCCTTCCTCTTCTACCTGCAGTTTAATTTAATCCTCCTGCTTGTGCATAAAAGTTTGGAATAATGCTGTAATTGTGCAGCTAGATCTCCGGCCATTGCTGCTTTCACTGCATTCCTGTACCATGAAAATGAAAGCGAGTTTCCATTGTCCCCGCAGTGACGGAAACTAATGATTATTCAAGCTCTGTGAGTTTGGATTACAAACTCCTGCCTGGGAACTTTTGGCCACACTCTGTTCTGGTGCCGCTGCAGATGAGCAGAGCAGGCTTCACTCTGAGTCCCGACTTTTCCGCTGATGTGTGTAATTATAGCGCTGACCTTTCCAATGGGAGCAAGGCGACTGGTCACGTGACTCCCCCCGGTCCACCCCCCTTGTTTCCGCAGAAACCACAGCCGTCACTAAGCCCCACTCCCACTCGCTACTGTGGGGGGACGCCATGAATGTTTGGATATTTATTGATTTAACTCCCTCTTTGTTAACGTTGGACATCTATATTACGGCTGACATTTAAGACAGATGACAGATGGTGTGGAGAAGGCTGGAGCACATGACGGGAACATCACGCACTTCAGTCAACAGGCTGCTGCATTTGCTTCCAAGAAAAAAAATCTGAAAATATGGTTTCTTCTTACATAAGAGAAGATTTAATTTGCATTATTTACTTCTACTGGGTCACATGAGGTTTGATAGAATCTCTTTGAATATTTGTTTCCCCCATGTCTTATGGCCCTAATTAACATTAGTAAATGTAATAATAACATTCGTTTACTGAATTTGGTTTCTGAAAACCTTCTAAGTACCTGTTAAGCGGCTCTCAGATTTGATTTGAACCATAAAATATCGCTTTAATAAATGCATGTGCGCTAACTTGAAAGTTCAATGTGTTAAATCCACAATATCTATTAAAACATGTGCTGACAGACTAATAAAAGTATGCTCTTAAGCAGTCTTAATCTTTGTCCAAATGTAGCATTTTTTGTTCGAGCCAGATGGTTTTTTAATTTACATTTTGGGTATTTTCTAAGAGAAACCATTCTTATTTATTATGTTTTGCGTATTTACAAATTATACTATACCAGTGTATACCAATCTGTAAAGTCTGTTTTCTATGACGCTACTAGCTAAACCATTCATTGTCTCTCAAGTTGGCCAAAGCTGCGATCCGAAGTATTTTTATACAAACATATTACTAAAGGGGTCTGCTCAGTGGTGCAGTGATTCGCACCGTTGTCTCACAGCTCGAACCCCGGTTTGGGACGAAGTGGGCCTTTTGGGTACTCCAGCTTCCTCCCATAGTCCAAAGACATGCTCGTGAGCTTAACTGGGGACTCTAAATTTCCCATAGGTGTGAATGTGTGTGTGTGTCAGCCCTGTGATTGACTGGTGATCAGTCCAGGATGTACCCCGCCTCTCGCCCAATGACAGCTTGCATAGGCTCCAGCACCCCTCCCCCACGACCCTGAACAGGATGGATGGATATTGCTGAAGGGCTTTTTTACTTTCATATTGTGCTAACTTTGGAAGTGGAAATCATGCCCCTAGTGTTTGTGGTTTTTAAACAAAAGCATGAGTACGCACCGGCACCACAGTATAAACCTGACTAAAGGCCTTTGCACACATCTGTCTGTGTTGGTCCTTAACTACAAGTCCGTGTATGCACAGAGTTTTAAATATCCGCTCTGTTGCTTTATTTGCACTTGCACTAGATGAATGCGTTTGGTACCATGTGGCGTCAGACACAACTTCCAAGTTCAGTAAAAGAAGTAAACATGCAGTTACACAAACACTAAAATTTACTGCTTTGAGTAGTCATCCTGCTTCCACCACACCCACTGATCAGCACCAAATGTGGCTCTGGCTCTAAATCCTTCCCTTCATGTCAAAGCCTGCTGATTAAACATTTTGAACACATTTTGGTTTCTAATAGCCTGGCAGACAAATAACCACGTCTAATTTCACAACTTCACGAGTCTTTTCCTCTCGATCTTTCCCAGGCTCCAAGGCAATGGACTACTCCAACGGGCTGTTTGACTGCCAGTCGCCCACGTCACCTTTCTTGGGTGGCCTTCGGGTGCTGCACTTGCTGGAGGACCTGCGGGGAGCCCTAGAGCTCATGGACAACGAGGAGAAGGACAACCTGCGATGTCAGATTCCTGATTCCACAGCAGAGGGGCTGGCAGACTGGCTGCACGGACGATTGGTAAACAGTTCATTTTTAAAGTGTGATTTAGCCTCACACGTGTGGTTTTTGTTTTATGTGTTTGAAACCAAAGACAAAATATTTCTATAAATTTGTGCAATGCTTGTTTTCTGTTCGGGAGCGTGTTGCTGCTTTTGATCGGTCGGGTGCTATACCTTGTGGTTGGTGCGTTTCTCTTTGGTGCCAAGTCTTGTCTGTGTGAAATCCAGATAAGATTTAACACAGTTACACATAGCCGCATGTGTTTCTGTTGAAACGATCGGATACGTCATTGCTTTGTTTTTTCCTGTGCTACATGCACATAGGAGTTAACCCCCCCCTTTTACCTTCAGTGTGGTGCAAATGTAGCTGAGGCTGATTGCTAGCGGCCATAAATTGCACTTCCGCGATGTAGTCACAACAAGAACAGTAAAGCTAGCAAGCTAACAGCTAGCTGTATCGATGACTTGTATTTAGGCTGACAAAGCAAGGCAAATTCATTGTTCAATTAATTCACTACACAGTCTTGTCAACACATTCAAACTGTTTTAAACATAGTTAAAAGATTGAATAAGCGTAGTGTGAGTATGTAAACAAATTATACATGTTGACTTTGAAGTTTTGTTGTCATCAGGGACAATCATTCACAACATTGTTGCCTTAACAGGACGGTTAACAACGGCTAACCTAAGTACAGCTATCGCTATCTTTAGGATCAAACCCTGTGGGAGTTTTTTTCTGCAAAAGCACTGACCTGTTGCACTTTGTAGTAAAGTAAATATTCCGTATGCCTCTTAGAGATATGAATGCATTTACACATTTTC
Organism: Semicossyphus pulcher; assembly: GCF_022749685.1. Classification (NCBI taxonomy): domain Eukaryota; kingdom Metazoa; phylum Chordata; class Actinopteri; order Labriformes; family Labridae; genus Semicossyphus; species Semicossyphus pulcher. Next base: position 4,796,090 of record NW_027211694.1, read on the forward strand.
AACATCTGGATAGAATGCATTTCAAAGCACTTCCTCAGGTTGTGTGAGTCATTGGATTCCAGTCCATCTGTAACGTGTCTTGGACGCATTTACACGAACCTCTTTGGATATCTGATCGCAATCTGATCAAAGATGCATGAGGTTTAAACTGATTCCTTTTGTCACTGACCTGAGATAGAAAATGACATCATACATCTTGCAGCCAAAGTTTATTTTAGATCTAAAAAAGGACTTAAATTAGTGTTTTTCTGCAGCCCATATCTGTGTTTGATGATATCAGTGTCTTTACATGGTCCAGTGGAAGACGCAGCCTGTTATGATTTACTCCATTCCCTTTCCAGTGACTGTTTATTGTAAAAGTTCTGTTATGACATGCTTAGTGAATGATGGAGTTTCTATAGGAGTCCTGCTGCAAATACTTTCCATCCTCCGATCTCAGGCTGAGACTCTTGTTTTTCTTCCCTCACGGCCTCGTCGCTCCACGTGTGATATTTGAGAGAAGAGTTTGCTTTTGATTCGATTTTCAAATCACTTGCATGTGAGAACACTATTGACCCTCACAGGCTTCTCTGAAAACTCTTCTCACATTTTTGTTCTGTGTTTTTTCAACGGAAGACCGTGTGAGTTCATTGTAAGAGGTTTTTATGGTTATCAAATGAGTGGTATGTACCCATTAGAAGTTCTATTCGGCTCAAGGCTGGTGCGTTTTTTCTTTTGGACTCCTCAGACAGGCTTGCTTTCAGTGTGACAGCCACAGTCCTGCCCCCTCTTTTTTTCATGAGCGTTCCTCTCAAAAGAAATAAGACATTTATTATCTGACGCGGCAAATTCAGCTACTTCCTATAACAACACAAATCAACAAGTATTGTTTCTCCTTTCAGACAAACGGTCACAGCTCAGAAGCAGTCTACCAAGAACGTCTGTCACGACTGGAGAGCGACAAAGAGTGTCTCATTCTTCAGGTTTGTGATCACAACCCTTCATTGTTGCTACAGAACAGCAGAACAATTGCTCCTAAATAGCTTATTAGGTAGTATTATCTGTGGCTGCTCTTAAATAAATTACCTCTGACAAAGAGGCCATGTTCTCAGTCCCAACTGTTGGTTTTATTCAGCAGACTATCTTTAAACAGCATTAAAATTGAATACAAACATGCTTTTGTCATAGATTTCAGATCCATAAGTGTCGGCTGATCATATTTTATGATATTATAAACTTGTGTTTGAAATTTAAATTTAAATTTTGTTAATATTCTGTGAAGACAATTTCAATGTTGGAACCAATGACTGTATATATAGATGGACAACACGTCTCCATCGGCTGCCATTGTTGAATTGATGCCAAAATAGCCCCTGTGATAGGCGCTGCCATCTTGCGATGGTGACGTCATACGGAGCCAGAGACTGTACAGCAGAGATCGGCGAGTGAAGCGGCTGTAGCCACTTCGGCTAACCCAAACACACACTTAACTTACTGAAAAAACAGCTAGAGTCCCGCACACCGGCGTGTTTAACAGCTTCTTGTGTTGGTCTGAGGTTAACGTTCACAGGTGTGGAAACTTCAATGACTGTAGTGATTGTTTCAGTTACGTTTCCACCCGCAGACCGTCCTCTAGTCTGCTCACCCAGAACTGATCGGCTGCAGGAACCGAATTTGTCAACAGAGCTGTCAATCATCATTTTGACAGCATCAAATAACTAATTACAAATAAACTTGTCAGAAAAATGAACACTTGGACGTAAATCAGCATGATAATAACTAACTATAATGACAGAAACCATGTTTGAGAAAAATTTATCGGGCGTGTATTTTAAATTTTATACTTTGACCCATGTACCACCTGTTAACATGGAGGAGGTGGGCTTTATGAGCTATACTGCAGCCAGTCAGCAGGGGGCGATAGAGATGTTTTGGCTTCACTTTTAGGGAGCGGTCATGTCGTCCATCTTTTTATACAGTCTGTGGTTGGAACCTTTTAAATATTTCTGGGAGCAGGAAAAAATGGTTGCTATGTTCTTGTTGGCATTGCTTTTTTATAACTTGCATTACTCTTCACCAAATTTAGATAATGTGCACTTATCTTGTTAGGTTGTAAAACATGATGGCCTTGTACCTTAAGATTGTGCTGCAATTTGGGGCGCTGCTTTAGCTCAGTTGGTAGAGCAGACTCCCCATGTACAGAGGCAACAGCCCTCTTCTCACTGATCATTTGGTGCATGTCGTCCCCCACTCTCTACTCCCCATATGTCCTCCCTATCTTCAACTATCCTGTCCAATAAAGGCAAACAAAAAACATTTGATCCAATTAAAGGTTAAGGGTGGGATTATTCTGAATGTCTCTCAATGTTAACAAATCCTTCAGAAAACCAACAATTTGGCGCTCCGCCTCTCAGCACTTTCCACCGTCCCTGCCCTGTCTGTGGCACTCAGGCCCATTGCCATTCAATCATACTTAAGATGAGATCACAAGTAGTGTTTTATTTTCTAGAAAGGCTCAATCATTTACTCAAGCTGCTGGGAATTGTAGTGTTTAGCCGATCTTACTCAAACAGTTATACATCAACTCTCAGGCTATTTTCAGGGGCAGATTTACTCACTGCAGCCCTGCATCAGAATAACATATCTTGTATATTTCTTACTGTTGTCCAGGTAAGTGTGCTAACAGACCAGGTGGAGGTGCAAGGTGAAAAGATACGGGACCTTGACACGTGCCTGGAGCATCATCGACAGAAACTAAATGCTACTGAGGAGCTGCTTCAACAAGTAAGGCCTCTACAGAGTTTCCTAGCAGTTATTGCAGACCAAAATAACTCCACATTTTGCTTTAGAGCAGCTTCACTGTGCACATCTTGTTCTCCAGGAGCTCTTAACCCGGTCAGCACTGGAGACCCAGAAGCTGGAGCTGATGACCGAGGTGTCCAGTCTGAAGCTGAACCTAACAGCTGTGGAGAGAGATCACAGGGACAATGAGGTACTTAGGACTCCGTGTGAAGTGGAGCAGAGATGGCTGAAGTTCTCAGTTGCACCTGCACCGTGTTTAATGTGACGTGCGACTCTGAATCCTGGCAGCAGCCCAGTCATTGTTTTAAAGTCACAAAAGGTCCGTCACACTCCACTGGAGGACTCGGAGTCCTGTCATGTGGTGGAGGGTGAACTTCTTCAAGGGTTAGGCTCTAACACCCCTTGAGCTCCGGCAGCTGTTTCCTGTCAGAAGCCCCCCCCTCTCACTCATGCCCATACCTCTCCCCTCTCTGAGGGGCTAAAAGGCTGTGAGAGTTATAGTTTCCATACGCCCTGTCCACTAGCTGGGACGTATATTCGGGGGATATTATGTGTTCTTTCCAGACAGTAAAAGCCTGAAGGAAGCTGGCTGGATTGAATGCAACTGCTTTTATTTGTTTTTGTTTCCATTTAGCTTTAAATCAAACCACAGAACGAAGAATGCATATAGTCCCACATGAGCAATGCTGACATGTTCCATTTTCTGTTTTTGTTCAACCTGTAGTACCTGATATAGGCTGTGTCCCAATCCAGGGGCTGCAGCCTTCGAAGGCCGTATTTGAAGGCCAATTGCGTCACGGAAGCGCGTCGAAGGCTGTCCCGTTTCAAAGGCTCCTTCAATGCGGCCGACAAATACGTCCTCAGTTTCCCCGGGCGCGAAGGATCCATCGGGTGCATCCTTCGCTGCCCATCGTATCCCGAGAAGCATTGCGCGCCAATTCAAACGAAATGGCGGACTTTTAAATGGCCGAGGAAAACACGTTAAAATGTAAAAGTTTTTGGTTTCAACTCAATCGAATAGCTAGTGTAAACATGTTAAAGAAAACGAAAGGGCCCTTGAAACAAATTATCATTAAAATAACCCGTTGCTAGGTGATATTGATATTGCTACCCGTTGCTAGGTGACACAAGGGTAGACCAGACAGTCTCATTTCAGTTCGGCTTTAACAGTATACACAGACTATGAATGGAGCATCCTCCGTGGACCGCCTCCTTCGAAGGCTGCAGCCCGTGGATTGGGACACAGCTTCATTAGGTACACCTGTACAATCTAATGCAGATCAATACAACAGCACTGCCATGGATTCTGCTTTCATGACGTTTAGTTTTTGTTGACGTTAGAGTTGTTCAATTATATTGAGATGTGTCTCTACTTTTCTGTCCTCCCTATTTACACACATGAGGGGGCCAGAGTATTAGGAACACTCCTGAATATAATGCAGCTCAGTACAGCCCCACCACCAATTATGACCTTGACGCTGAAATATCATTGAATTAACACCTCTGTGACAGCTTTAAAAAAAAGCCTGTACAATACAGGCAACATTAAAGCAAATCTTATGGCTGAGCTGGTGTATTGGATTACATTAGATTTTTCAGGTGTACCTAATGAAGTGGCCGATGAGTGATGTAAAAAAACAAGCCCTTAACCCTTCTTCTCGTCACAGTCATAACCCTGTGAAACGAGAGCACTCGGAGATCTCACACATACTGCCAGAATCTGTGCAACTCTTACCACCATAAGCAGTGTGTAACAATAGTAAAGACGTCCATCAACTTATTGTTTGTAAGTTGATGGATGCTGTTCTCCCACTTGGGACACAGGGCTTTTAATGTGGACTTTAAATCAACAAAGACACGATTGTTGGAACTGTGGTGCCAAAACTATAAAGTTTTTGTCATTAATATTTTTGGATTGTACTCAAATATTCACTGTCCGACCGAGATGAGCTGTAAATCACTGAAACACTGATGCTCTCCTGTTTTTATTATGCAGATATTTGCTGTGGGTTGAAAACCTTTAGAACTACGGAACATCAAAAGGCCCAAGTCGCCCAATTTATCCGATCAAATTCAATGTGGGCCTCTTTACCATCAAGATAATGATAATAATCGACCTCACATTTAATGGCACTCTCACCACAGCACAGGGCCTCATCACTGTTGTGTGTTGCTGATTGTGATAGAAGCAGTTTCACACTAATTGACCATGACGCCTCCCTGTTGTCCAGGATTTGTCTCCATGTGTGAACTCTCAAATTCTCTCCAGTGGGACGTCAGTCTGAAAATAATGTTTGGTGCTTTTGGCAGGAAATGGCCCCCCTGTTAAAAAAAATCTGAACTCTCTCCCACACAGTCTCCAGAAACCTCCCCAGTGCAAGTTTTCTCTGAGATTAATGGGTAATGGAGTCCTTTTCTCCCTCCCCAGGGCCTGTACCAGGAAGTAACGGACCTGCGGTTCAGGGTGACTGATATAGAGAATGAAAGACTGCAGAGTGAGAAGAAACTCAAAGTTACCAAAGTGAGTGTGTGGAGATCACTGCTGGAGACAACTTGATTGTTTACCTGTAAAAGAAGATCTTTTTAAATGTCCCCCAACATGTTTAAATCCTTGTTATCTCTGCTCCCCCTTTCCACTGTGATTTTAACATCTTTCTGCATCATGCTAACCTTTCAAGCGTCCAAAGTGGAACACTGTGCGCTTCACTGGCGACGAGGTGAACGAGGTTTAATCTCCAGAGTGTTTCCCTCTTCTCCTTTCTGGCCCTTAAGATCCTCTAAACCTGCTCCTTCTCCACTGCTGCACACTGCTTTCCTGACTTTCACCACGCTCGCTGTAAGTGCTTTCACCTGCACCGTTTTCAGGATTCTTACCTGGTTAAAATGTCCTTTTAGCTGTAGACTGAAACAACATTTACTCCTGACTAGTGTCTGTTCAGGTGTCACAGTGAGAATCCCCTTTTGTGGCGTGTTTCTCCAATTATAAAGCTACACGTGATGATAATCTGAAGGTCGAAGTAGCTCTTAGAAAACTGAGATGTTCTGCAGCTTTTTTATGTGAATGTTGTGTTTTTTGGTGTGTCCACAGGTGAGTGACTCGCGTGAGCTTGCACTGAATAACCTCACAGTGTGTTTAGTAGAAAATATGGTGTTTGAACTTCATCACCAACTGACTAATTCCTGCAAATGTCGTGTTAACAGAAGATATAGTTTATTCTTACAAGATGTGGCAGAGTCTACCAGCAAGGGCCAAGCATGCTATAATTAGCTAATTAAGCAGAGGCTGATGGGAATGGTGTTAGCTTTGCAGGTGTTCGATTATAAACCAAACTATTGTTAACATTTAAAGCTGTGGTAGGACAACTTTGTAGGGTCAATGAGTGTGAGCTGGATTTTAAAAGTATATGCAGCTTTGCATCCAGCAGTGCATCGCTATCATAGCTAACACGGTAACTATCTCTCTGCCCGTGTTGTGTCACTAGCTCGCTAGCTCTAGCTTGTGGAAGACTCCGCTTATACCCAATAAGTGTACGTTAAGAGTGTGCACAGGTGGGCGGAAAAACATTTGATTGTATCCTTTGGTCCAAAAGTTATTGCATGAACTTATCATCGGCCTGCAGCAGCCACAGATGCTGTATTTCTAGTGTCTGTGCATTAAAAGTAAATCTAGAAGAGGGTAAATGGATTCTATCAGTCTGATTTATTAATAAAGAAATAATGACTCTCTCACATTACAGGAGGAGCTGCAGCTCCTGCAGAGGCAGCTGGAGGAGCGAGAGGCCGAGCTGAGGAGGCTTAAGGACGAGAGCAGGCCGAGAACGGGGAGCCACAGCAGAGCTGAGGGAGGAGAGAGAGGTGGGAGCCGCTTCGATCATTGTCTGGGAGCTTCTCGTCTTTGTGGAGTCTGACTCTGATATTACAGAAGGGTTTATGAGGATTAGACAAACAGACATTTTACATTCCAACAATACCAGACCCCCCTCTAACAACCTTCCTGAAGGAATTATGGGTATCTTGATTTCACCTGGATTTATTCAGTCATTATTTACAGTGTAAACTACAATAAGGTGATCTGAGGCCGTTTTTTTTTAACTTAACTCCTTATCTGTCTGTCTGTTGGCTCCATACCAAACATTTCTGACTGTTTTACTCCTTCTACCCTTTGCTGGCCTTATCTTATCCCTTCTGGTGGAGGAGGAATGCCTTTTATTTTAAAGGGAGTCTCTTATACATGTCTGCCTGTAAACATGTGCTGTACAGTATCAAAGGTATTTGTTATGTCTTACTGTACAGGCAGAGAGATGTTTCGAGCTACTCCCCCGTCTGGGTCAAATGTTTGCTTTTCAGAAAACAAAAAAACTGCAACGAAAAAAAATATGATTTTTAAATGACTTGGACGAACAGAACAGGGGGTTTTCTGTGTTTAGTTCTAGTCGGGTTTTATCTCTTTTGTTTTTATTGGCAAAGAGCAACGTGAAACATTTTAGAATTTCTTAATTTTGTAACTTTTGTTTATTGAAGATGCGATCTTTGATTTTTGGACCATTTGGTGGAAGTTGAATAAGATGTAAATCCAACACTAACATTAAAGTATCACCTAATATAAGAGAAGATTTTATAGTGCCAGATAGCTCCAAAAATACAGAACAAAATTAGAGAAATACAAAAAACAACTCAAATTTACGTGAAGATATAAAGTGTATGGGTTAGTGCTGAAAAGAAAAACAATATTACAATAGTTATCTTCAAAAGTAGGCAGGAAGTAATGGAGTAATAGAGTTGTTATTGCGAATAAGTGCTTTTTTACACATTGCACATATGTCCAGTAGCTAGTATCTGACTTTGTCTGAGTGTACAGTGGATTTACCCAACATTTAATGCTGAAAACAGCTGCAAATGCTGGAAATAACACTGATGAAAAAGATGAGACGGAACCAAAACTGTGAAGTTGCTGGTCGTTAAACCAAAACTGAGCTGAAAGATCCTAAAACGCTTCATAAAACGGAGCAGAACTCTAGAGTTTGATTTTCTTGGGATGCTTCAGTGCAACAACGTTTTTATTAAAGAAATATAATCATGGATATATTGTTCATGTAAAATGTATAAAAGCAGCTTTAAAGTTGTTAAGAAATAGATTTTAAAAGGTTTAAATTTAAATTAAAAAGACTCGATATTTGATCTTAATCTATTAAATGGCCTCACCACAGTGTAATGATAAGCTCTACTCTCATAAACACACTTCAGAGTTCATATGAGGTTTGCCCTGTAGATAAACATGCTTTGGATTACATTACCAAGTGGTTTGCACATGTTTGATTGTGTAGCGCTGCTGCTAATACGCACAGAAAGTCCCTGTTTTCAATAGTTTGTGGTGATAATTGAATCAAGAGTTTACTGCAGCAACAAGCTGAAACAGCAGCCCCGCTGACCAAAACACCGAGTCCCAGCGGCTTCATTATCTCTGCTTCCTGCTCGCTCATTTCAGAGCCAGGGGGAGTTGGAATTAATTAATCCTTCCACATGTATAAAATATCTGTTTTGTATTACAGACGCAGAAGTGTTGAAGATGAAGATGGTTTTAGAGTCACTCGCTTCAGCCAACGATGTGAAGGTAGGATGCGATGAGACGCTGAGGTAATCAGCAGCAGCTGAGCAGCTGCTTTGATTTACTCTAAACAGTCGTAACTGTAACATGAGGCTTTTTTATCTACAGGAAAGAAGGATAAAAGAGCTGGAGGAGTCACTGACAAAGAGGCACAACGCGCAGGAGCCAGTCAAAGGTCAGAGAACAGCAACTTTGTACAAAGCAACGTTTTGGGAGAAATGAATTAGTCATTTAGAGAGCTTAACATGTGATCAGCATCTTAAAGGGCCAGTTTGCCGATTTTCAACCTCAGTCGTGTCATGCTATCACGGGGAGCTAACGCCATTATGGTAGGAAAAAATGCAGTTTCGCTCTGTGCGTTTTTTGGATGCTATCCGCTTCTCCAATGGGCCCTGGGAAAGCTACACTTCCTCAATCTATGGCGCCCGCCTCCGATGTCATGTCGCGTTCAAAATCGTCAGGTTTGAAATGTAGACTGCTGACCTGAAGATTTTTTAGATGATCCACCGGTATATTCTCGTCGTATTTCAGATTCTGTACCGCTGTGAAAACGGTAGTATTTCACTCCAGCGTGTCTCTCTGGGCTGTTCCTTTCAGAGGGAGGGGCGCAATGCACACTGGGTGTTGTAGGAATTTAGAACCGGCAAAACCAGGAGCTGTTTGGACAACTTTCTCCACAGCTATGGCGCCAATTTCAAATATTATTGCTTCTATCGATTACAGAGAACACCAGCTTTGACTGACAGCAGCTTTTTGCAGGGGCGAACTGCTCCTTTAAGTTTGCTGCTTTGAAACTGAGCCAAAGCAATGATAAGTTTCTGTAAATACATATTTCTCTGTTACAGATTCAGTTTTTGTTGAGGCTGAAATATTTTACATCCTTTTATAGTCGTTATATCTGTCTGAGTACTGTTAACAGGCATTTCTTAGAGGTATTGATAAAATCTTTCAGCAGGTATTTAGATAGACTAAACAGTCCCAAACATCAAATACAAAAAGTAGCCTCCATTTATTTACTTAAACGTTCCTGTGACATTCCCCGTAAAAGTTTATTACAGCCTGAAAATGTGGACAAACTTTAAAAGTGAAATATAAACTGAGTCTTGTGAGTTTAGACTGCAGAACTTCCCTGAACTGTCCTAACCTTCCTCTCCCAGAGAAGTTAAAGGAAGACGACTATGACGATATCCCAGATGATCCCTCGCTTCCTGTATCCATGGAGGTGGATCAGGTCACCGTGGCGCTGGTGGGGGAGGCAGGAAGGAGCTCTGGCGAGGTAAACACAACGTCTGTCAAAACAATTCGCAGCACAGGATGAACCTCAGACCAGACTTCCTTTTGAGAAAAGCTCAATTTTGGCCTCCCACTCTGAAATTGTTCCTCTCAGGAATTCAGAGCTTCTCTTCGGGTTATTAAGTTTTGAGTTGTGTAAATGTTCTGCTGTTAAGACAATATGCTCAATTAATCATGCTGTCTGCTGTGTGTTGTCTCAGTCTATTCCTTGTATAGCAGTGCTCTCTGAGATGAATGAGCTGGACAGAGAACGACAGTTACAGGCAGCCCAAAGGTAACATTTTGAAAGATTTTTCCCTCCATGTTATTAAAACCCATTTGTTTCAGCTTTATTTCGTCTCATGGGTGGAATTAAATATCCAAACCACATGCGAATGCACTCTGCTGATGAAGTTTTGGACCTTTCTAAAACGTTCCCACGGCTCGCAGGGCGCTTTCACACCTGCAGTCTGTTTGTTTGATCCCAATCAAAGACCACATTGCTACAATGTTTTGCCTCGAGTTCGGTTTGTGTTCACACGACAGCTGTTACCAGCGGACCAAAAGTACTCCCTGAAGTAAACAGAGAGAGAACAAGAGGAGAGAGAAACGCAGACTTTAATGTTTTGTTTGAGTGTTTTCTACTTTTATCCGACATTGTTCCAAAACAATCAGTTCCTTTCTCCTTTAATTTAAAGTTTGATTACGTCTGTATTCTTGTGCGTTTCCACAAGCATTTGTGTTAGCATCTAATTTCTATTAGAGCCCTGCTCTCTGGCTGCCTCTACAAGTGTCAGCATCCGTTAACAACCCACAATGCACTGTGTTTTGTGCTGCTTCCTGTATTTAAGTCCGATTATGTTCTCACCTGAGTCGAACCCGGGGCCCGGGTTTGTTTGGAAACAAACCGAGTCCTGTCTTTTCTGGCGGAGCACGGTCCGGTGGTTTGGTCCCCACCAGGGTTCAAATGTGTGTTCTCACCTGTCCCGACGTTCAGACTTTAAAAGTCTGGACCAAAGCTGTCAGGCATGATTGCATCCTTACTTACTAATAAGAATAATAAAGGAGAAATATATTCCACACTAGTATTTGCAACAGTATGTGTGAAGTCAGAAAGAAGCTTAAACACTTGAGTTCTTTTTATTACAGTTCCTTAGACGTCCCACAGCCGGGCAGCTCAGCCAGAACCATCAGCACAGAGCAGGTAAGAGCCGGCATGTTGACTCTTTATTACAGAGACGATAACGTTCTGCCTCCACATTGTAAAATAACATTATTAGTAAAAGCTTACACATTTACATTTTTCATACATTTTCATGCTGACCTTTGCGTCTGTCCATCTAAGTAAGTTGAACTGAATGTGTCTTCTGTCAGTCTTCATGTAGTCACAGGACCAATCACAGGACCTGCAGCCTGTCCTGAAGTCAGTCCTGCTCTGACACCTAGTGGTTAGATGCTGTAACTACATGCTTTTTCTCTTTACTTGCTGCTTGAACTTTATTTTACTCAAAGGCCAAAGTTAAAGCAGGACCCGGCTCCTCGCCGCCGAATAAACCAAACGCCACAAGCGACGAGAGCTTTGGTACCAAGAAGGCTCGCTCTTCTTTCGGCCGCGGTTTCTTCAAGCTGCGAGGAGGCAAGCAGGCGGCCAGCTCTCCAAACCTGGGTGAGAATCTGACACTTGTATCATATTGGCATTTTTTCACCATTTTTACTTGTGTTTTCTGTGTGGTTACTGATCCTCGTGTTTGTTTCACTGCTCTGTAAATTGTGAAGACCGCAGCCGGAGTGCCAGTGAACCTGCGTTAGGTACAGTAGAGCAGAGAGGGCTTGTTTTCCTGCAGTATGGCGGCTCTGGATTATACAACTGGATGGGAATATGGACAGAACTGACACTGAAATGTGAACATTTAGAAAACTGTTGGTCTGATGTTCACAAAACTGTTCTCTCATAGACGGACAACTGTAGTTTTTCTTTAAATCAGTGGTTCCCAACCTTTAGTAACAGACTGCATGTTTACATGAAAAGCTCAGTTAAACAAAGAAAATAACTGCAAGGGCTTTAACAGTTAAAACTTCACTTTATTTCTCCAGAAAAGTTGGGAATCACTGCTCGAAATCTTGATCGAAAAGATGTTTTCTTCAGTTTCTTGTGTCTTGTTCAGGTGTGAGGTTTTTACTGTCCAGTTGTCCCTGATCCACGACTTTAAACCATCTGCAATGAAGCCGTGTTGCTGATACTTACTAGTTTCTCATTGTCTATACATGAGAAAATCTGTAGGTTGTGTGGTAGTAATTAACCGGTCTGTTGCATGCGTGGTGTCAGTTCTTTTTTAGATTAACATCGGATCATAGTGGTGCTTCTGAAGTTCTGTTTGAAGCTAACAGTGGGTGCTTCAGCCTTGTTGGAAGTATGTTTGTCATCATGTTAATGCGTATATATGTATTCTTTCAGCTGAAACAGAGCGTAAAGGCACAGAGCACTTGGACTTAGCCGGCGTTCCCCCGCGAAAATCCCACGATGCAGCTCCTCTGCCGTCCTCGCCCGAAACCAAAAAGAAGTCAAAGGGCTTCATGAAATTCTTTGGCAGGTAAGAGTCAAGGGTCTGTCGGCTGGAATTGAAGTCATCAGGTTATTATGTTTGATCATTTATGATGTGAAACTCCTGCAGACTAAAGAGGAGTCACTCTACCTCCTTCAACCTCGATGATGCAGCAGAGATGGAGTTCAGGAGGGGCGGAGTCAGAGCCACAGCCGGACCCAGACTCGGCTGGTCACGTGAACCAAAACACAAGTAGGAAACAAATCTTCATCAGCCTGTGTTTGTCTGCTAAAATGACGTTCCAGTTGATACACTGTGATCAATAAGCCTCCTCTGTCCCGGTCAGTGCTGTCGATGTTCCTTTCTCACGCTGGAGTAAAGAGGAGGTCTGCGGCTGGATGCATGAGCAGGGCCTCGGGTTGTATGTGGCCCAGGGTCAGAGCTGGATCAAATCAGGACAAACTCTGCTGCAGGCATCACAACACGATGTGGAGAAGGTGAGGACTTCTACACTGTGGTATCGTACTTCTTCCGCCACAGTTTGTAAACGTGTATGATGTTGTGTTTCTGTTTCCTGCTCAGGAGCTGTGCATGAAGCAGCCGCTCCACAGGAAGAAGCTGCAGCTGGCTCTGCAGGCGCTCGGGTCAGACGAGGACGACCTCAAAGGCAGACTGGACCACAACTGGGTGACCAGTGAGTGTCCAGACATGTCATTAACAGAAAAAAGCACTGTAGGACTTTTAATTGGTATTAAACAACCAACGTTTCTATTTCAGGGTGGCTGGATGACATCGGCCTCCCGCAGTACAAAAGCCACTTTGATGAGGCTCGTGTTGACGGACGCATGCTGCACTACATGACCGTGGTGAGTCACTGCAGCCTGTAGAAGCTTGTAAAACTTTAAAGTGAGGAGAAACTTTTAACTCTGAATAAATCATTCAGCAGACTTTGTGATGACTCTTTGTTGTTTGATCTCGTCTCCCAGGAGGACTTGCTGTCTCTGAAGGTGGGCAGTGTTCTCCATCATCTCAGCATCAAGAGGGCCATCCAGGTCCTCCGCCTCAACGCCTACGAGCCCAACTGTCTGAGACGACGACCCTCTGATGAGGTATCACACAGGAAGCAACGACTTCTATTCTTTTAGTTATGAAATAATTCTGCCCCTGAAATCATCATTATAAATAAATAAATCATGTTTATCTTTGTCCAGAACAACATCACACCAGCAGAGATCTCACAGTGGACCAACCACAGAGTGATGGAGTGGCTCCGGTCGGTGGATTTGGCAGAATACGCTCCGAATCTGAGGGGCAGCGGTGTTCATGGAGGGTTGATGGTGAGACAAGAGAAGGATTAGATGAAATGTAACAAACCCAGTGGGGAAACAGACGATTTTAGAAGTTATTCGGAGAACATCTTGAAGTTAAAATGGCAAAGTAATACTAATTTTTTCTAGTAAAATGTTTGACTTTAATCTAAGATATTCTCTAAGATTTAAGTGGTACATTTAATATAAGAAATTTTATTTGACAAAACCCACTTTTTTTTTCTGTTTCTGTTCTTTTATTTATGCAGATCTCGGTGAATTTTCAAATGTTTTCTCTTAAATTTTCACACTTTTATCTCAGAAAATATTCACTACAGTCTGTCGTGTTCTGGCTGTTTCCCTACTTGACCTCTCACCACCTCTTAACGTCTGCCTGCTCTGAAGGTGTTGGAGCCTCGCTTCAACGTGGAAGCACTCGCCCTCCTGCTCAACATCCCCCCCAACAAAACCCTGCTGAGACGCCACCTGGCCACGCATTTCCACCTGCTCATCGGCTCCGAGGCGCAGCGGCTCAAACAGGATTGTCTGGAAAACCCAGACTACAACGTCCTCACCGCCACAGCCAAGGTCAAGGTAACTGCAGCTTGTTCTGCTTCACAAACAAATATCAGCTTCAGTTGTACTCATCCTCTCAGGCAGAATAAATGTCAGTCTAACTGCAGTTTCTTCTTTTATTGTCGGTCACTCAACTGTAACTTGAGGCTCATGTAAGTCTCTAATAACTCCTCGCTCCAGCTTCATATTGAACAGATAATAGAGTGATTTGTTGTTTTTTTGGTGGTTATGAAACAGGCAGAAATTGCTTGTTTTGTTGAACAACAATCCGGAAGTCCCTAAAGTGAGAAGCTGAGAGTGGAGAATGTTTTCCTTGAAATATAATAAATTAATAAACTACCGGTAATTGTTTCCGATCTACTTGAAATTGGCACAAAACGTTTTATATCTGCGTCTTTCCTGACATCAAAACCGCGTCTTGGCCGGCTCCTAATAGTCTCGTGCTTCCTCCTCCAGCCTCGACGCCTGTCATTCGGCGGTTTTGGCACTTTGAGGAAGAAACGTCACGATGACGGCGAGGAGTACGTCTGCCCCTTGAACGTAGAAATGCCAAAGAGCAGCAGCTTCCAGAGAGGGGTCCGGATCTACGAGGAAAACTTAGAGCACCTGGAACAGGTACGGAGACGCCTCCTTCATACAACTCAAGAAGGTAACTTTGGATTGTTATTGAGTTTTGATCTGATTCGTGTGTTGGCTGACCCTTTGTGTTCGTGCAGATGGAAGACTCTGAAGGGACTGTGAGACAGATCGGAGCATTTTCTGAGGGAATCAACAATCTAACGGTGAGGCGCTGACCTGCTCCTGTGTGATTCAGTACCTTTGCTTTAAACAAAGGTAGAATAACGACCAACAATGGTTTTCTTCCTTCTCTCTGGTTGTGTTTCAGAGCATGCTGAAGGACGATGAGTTCTTCCACGAGATCTCGGTCTGCCCTCCGGAGGTCGACACGGCAGAAACCGACAACTCTGGCTCCGTTTGAGACGAAATGTGCCGACACAAATCGCTCCAGCCTTTGTAATAGACCATGTGAGACCTTTAACAGTATTTTCATCATTCAGAAGTACAGCCATAGCTTTCATGACCATATGTATATTTATTGAAGCTGCCAAACCTATAATGCATGAACTGAAAATGCAGGATTTTATGACATTAATGTACCTCTTCCTGCATTCGTTTTATTATTCAAACATCTGTGTTGTTAGTAAGTGAGGTAAGAATACTTATTTTAAGGCGTCCCCCTCAGCTGTCCCCTCCTGAGTCAGATTTATTTGTGGTACGTAAAGTTGCTTTGTTATTTTTAATTGCAGCAAATGTTCTAGTATTTCCTGCTAGTTGTTTCTAGCCACAAAGAGTTCTTGTTTTTAAGTTTATTTACAAAAAGATGGAGGTATTGGCGTTGAGACAGACATCTTAGAGGCATAAATAAATCTAAAATTATCTCCATGGCTAGAAACAACCAGAGGAAGAGAACAGTTTGTTTTTATCCAAAAGTATGTTTTAATTACTTTCTCTTTGAAAGTAAGGTGAGATGATTAAAACCATCCTTATTTCTGTGCTTAAAGTTTGAAGCTACAGCTCGTAGGTGATTAGCATAAACACTTGGAGGATAACTTTGGGATTTTTCAACCTAGAGCCAATTTTTCCGTGTGTAAGTGACTAGTGGAGACAACAGTTAATAAAATCCATCCAGTATTCAGGGAGGGAGCACCGGCCGACAGCCGCAAAATGAGATACAATGTAACTAAACGGGGCACCACACATACGCCAATATACAGCCACTAAAAGCGCTTGTTTTTGCTACTGACAGGCTCAGATCGTTAAAATAAATGTCTTGTCTGACACTTGTTACAGACAACAACAGATGGCATAAGGTAAAGTAGCATGGCTGCCACAGTGTTGTAAGTAGCAAAAACAAGCGCTTTTAGTGGCTGTATATTGCCGTATGTGCGGTGCCCCGTTTAGTTACATTATATCTCATTTCGCGGCTGCCGGCCGGTGCTCCCTCCCTGAATACTGGATCGACCTCAATAATTATTGTCTCCACTAGTCACTTACACACAAACACATGGGAAAATAGGCTCTAGGTTGAAAAATCCCGAAGCTATCCTTTAAAGCAGAGGCAAACAGCTAGCCTTGCACTTCCTCAAGCTCACTTATTAACACGCATCTATTCTGTTTAATCCAAAAGCTTCCCACAACAAGATAGTTACAGCTCGTAGCTCTCCCTAAAAGCACAAACTGTTTTTGTCATGTTTTAGTAAGGACTAATCAAATTAGAGTTAATTAGCGAGCTTTAGAGGTGCTGGTAGGCCTAAGCTTTACCCTCTGCTTCAAGTCTCCATGCTAAGCTAATAAACTCCCAGCTTTAGCTCTGTACTTCACACACGCAGACCAGAGTGCTGTTGATCCTCTCACCAGACTCTTTCAAGAGTTTCTCCATCTCCAAACGTTAAACAGAAACAGCGTGATTGAAAGGAAACATGGAAACCAAAGTCATTGTTTTTAAATGTTTTGTAATAAAAGGAGAAAATGCATTTTTCACCCCGTCTTCATTTAGATAACATTTCCCTTAAAATGATTTCAACATTTGTAAATGTGGATGATTTGTATATACTTTAAAGCAGTTCTAACACAAAATGATAATCAGTGTCACAAATTCAATAGCAGTTGTTTTTTTTTTATGTTGCATCCAAACACGAGTTGTAACTGTTGCCAGACTTGCAGCTAAGACGTTTCATCAGTGACCACATTACAAACTACAAACCACCGTTAACATTTTTTAAGCAAAATATTGACATCTCTGACACAACAGATGAGGGCAGCACAGGTATAATTCTGTAACACACTCAACAGCAGTAACGGAATAATACAATTCTGTTTATATCAAAGCAAGTGATCACGATTCTTTTTCTGTGCATAAAAAAAGCTTTGCATGTGTTAAGGCACTCAGAAAACAGCCAGGAAACCTCAACTCCTCTGATATTTAAACCAAACTGAGGCCTCTGCAGGACAGCGGGGGTTGTTTGCAACATTTTTGGAATCACATCCATATTTCTAACATAAACACTTTCCCATCTGAAAAATCCACCTCTTATATCCCAAACAAGCTGAAATATCCACCGTTTCCCAACCTTCCACTACACTTCCTGATAACCTGAATTGGTCCGAGCTGTGATTCTGTTGCAGGTATACCATGGCATGAATATAGTAGTATACATAGTGCAAAACCCACTGCGACTGTACGAGTGCTTTAAAGCTGTCGGCAGAGAAAATAATAACTGAACACCTCGATTCTTTGGAGTGGACCGACGTCTAGAAGGCGAACCTCTGGCTGGCAGAGTGTCCGACTTTGTCCAGGTTTGGGTTGCAGGCGTACTGGATCATCGGCGGAGGTCCACACATGAGGACGAGAGTGTCGTCTCCGGGAGGCGGCAGGTGTTCCCTCACCATGTCTTCGTTGATGAAGCCTTGGCTGTACTCCCAGCCTGAAACACAGGAGACGAACCAAAGTTTGTCTGAATGTTGGTATGTATGTTAGCATTTGTTTGTTAGTATGAACGTATGTTGGTATGACTGTTGGTATGAATGCATGTTGGTATGACTGTTGGTATGAATGCATGTTGGTATGACTGTATGTTGGTATAAATGTTGGTATGTATGTTAGCATTTGTTTGTTAGTATGAACGTATGTTAGTATGAATGTTGGTATGAATTAAATTTAAAATGTATGAATGTATGTTAGTATGACTGTTGGTATGCATTTATGTTGGTATGTATGTTAGTATGAATAAATGTTGGTATGTATGAATGTATGTTAGCATTTGTTTGTTAGTATGAACATATGTTGGTATGACTGTTGGTATGAATGTATGTGCATTTGTTTGTTAGTGTGTATGTTAGTATGAATGAAGGTATGAATGTTGGTATGTTAGTATGAATAAATGTTAGTATGTATGATGGTATGAATGAATGTTGGTATGTATGAATGTATGTTAGCATTTGTTCGTTAGTATGAATGTTAGTATGTATGTTGGTATGAATTAAATTTAGAATGTATGAATGTATGTTAGCATTTGTTCGTTAGTATGTATGAATGAAGGTATGTTAGTATGTATGAATGAATGATAGCATGGATGAAGATTGTTTGGTACATAATATGCCAAGAAATAGTGAACAATCATATCATATGCATATAATGTCTGTCAATCAACTAACAAGACTAATGTGTGATTAATGTGTTTTTTTTTAGATATCTAATAAATGTGGCTACAAACTCTTGTTCACAGAAAGAAGAATTATATCACAGGTATAAGTAAGACGAAGATATTAAATGTTTAGCACTGCTGATGCCATGGATAAGACCAGAACCTGCTCTTTGTGCGAGCATTTGACAACCAAGATGTTAACAATTACATGGCAGTAGTGATGTACAATTTGTTCTCTGATTTTGTGACAGGTATAGTTAGGTAAACGTACCTTCAGGTGCTCTGTCCACGGTGAACCACAGCTTAAACCGGTCTGGGTTGTTCGCCTGAATCTCTTCCAACTCTGGTCTCAACAGGATGTCTTTCTCAGTCTGCGACAGGATGGGAAGAATCAAGTTTCAGCACCCTAAGTTTCACCTCTGCTTTGGTTTAATCCACTTCTGCCCAATTATACAGGCAGACAAATATAACTTGATCCCGGCTGATGAAACTGACCTGGTTGGCGAACAGCAGGTAACACACTGTCTGGTCCTGAGGATCCTTCATCACAGCGGTGATCAGCTGCAACATGGGAGTGATTCCTGTACGGATTCAGGGATTTCTGAGTTATATTAAATCAATGAGGTCATACTTTTATATTAATATACAGAAATGGTTTCGTTATACAGATATTAAGTGGCCAAAAGTTTGTGGACATACATGTTATCTTTGCTGAGGGCTGTTTTTAATAGTTTTGTGTATTGAAACCACTCCTTGTGCCAATATAATCATGTTACCTTGATGTGGCAGCTAATTTAAAACACTCACATTAATATGTAATACAGCTGTTAATAATAAATGTTTGCAAAGACTGCTCTCTTATAAATAGCATTCAGTGTGTTATTTTAAAAGTCTTTATATTGATATATATTGCTTTTTTTTTTTACTGCCAAGAATATGTATGTATGTATGTGTGTATGAATGTTAGTATGTATGAACATTGCCATTGTTTTGATTTTTTGTTATAGATCTCTGTGGTCAATGTATTATGACTTCAAGACTCCAGTCAAGGAGGAAATTTAGGGGCATGAGGTGTGCTGATATTTTTGGGAAATCATTTTACAGATTGTTGTACTCATGGAGTCTAATGTGTGAAATAAAAATACATTACTAAAACCCTGATGTCTTTAATCTGAAGTAAAACCTACATACAATCATAAATACCAACATTCATACACACCAACATTCATGCATAACAACATACATACGAACATTTATGCATACGAACGTTCATGGATACTAACATACATACCAACATTCATGCACACTAACATATATAATGCATACTAACATTCAAACTAGTATATATTCTAAAATTCATACATACTAACATACATAAATACTAACATTCATGCATACTAACATTCATACTAGCATATATTCTAACATTCATACTAACATACATACCAACATAAATAAATACTAACATTAATGCATTCAAACATTCAAGCATACCATCATACATCATACCAACATGCATTCATACATACTAACATTCATGCATATTAACATCCATACATACTACATTCATGAATACCAACATACAGTACATACTAACAATAATGCATACTAACATTCATGCATACCAACATACATACTAACATACATCTATACCAACATACATACTAACATTAATGCATACAAACATTCATGCATACCTACATGCATACCAACATACATACTAACATACATCATACCAACATACATACAAACATTCATACATACTAACATTTATGCATATTAAAATTCATACATACTAACAATCATGCCAACATACATACTAACATACATGCTTACCAACATACATACTAACATTCAAACATACTAACATTCATGCATACTTACATACATTCATACAAACTAACATTCACGCATACCAACATACATACTAACATACATGCATACCAACATACATACTAACATTAATGCATACTTACATACATACTTACATACGTGCTTACCAACATATATACAAACATTCATGAATGCTAACATTCATACATACTAACATACATACTAACATTCATGCATATTAACATCCATACATACTACATTCATGAATACCAACATACAGTACATACTAACATTCATGCATACTAACATTCATGCATACTAACATTCATGCACACCAACATACATACTTACATTAATGCATACTAACATTCATACTAGCGTATATTCTAAAATTCATACATACTAACATTCATACTAACATACATACCAACATTCATAGATACCAACATATATAAATACTAACATTCATGCATACTAACATTCATACATAGTAACATTCACACTAGCATATATTCTAAAATTCATACATACTAACATTCATACTAACATACATACCAACATTCATACATACCAACATATATAAATACAAACATTCATGCATACTAACATTCATACATACTAACATTCATGCATATTAAAATCCATACATACTACATTCATGAATACCAACATACATTACATACTAACATTAATGCATACTAAAATTCATACGAGCATATATTCTAAAATTCATACATACTAACATTCATACCAACATTCATACATACCAACATATATAAATACAAACATTCATGCATACTAACATTCATACATACTAACATTCATACTAGCATATATTCTAAAATCCATACATACTAACATAGATACCAACATATATAAATACTAACATTCATGCATACCAACATACATACTAACATACATGCATACCAACATACATACTAACATACGTCATACCAACATACATACTAACATTCATACATACCAACATTGATGCATACTAAAATCCATACATACTAACACACATACTAACATTCATGCATATTAAAATCCATACATACTACATTCATGAATACCAACATACATTACATACCAACATTAATGCATACTAAAATTCATACGAGCATATATTCTAAAATTCATACATACTAACATTCATACTAACCTACATACCAACATTCATACATACCAACATATAAATACCAACATACAGTACATACTAACATTAATGCATGCTAACATTCATACTAGCAGAATTCTAAAATTCACACATACTAACATTCATACTAACATACATACCAACATATATAAATACTAACATTAATGCATACAAACATTCATGCATACCGACATACATACTAACATACATGCATACCAACATACATACTAACATACATCATACCAACATTCATTCAATATAACATTCATGCATACTTACATACATTCATACATACTAACATTCATAGATACTAACATACATACTAACATTCATGCATATTAACATCCATACATACTACATTCATGAATACCAACATACAGTACATACTAACATTCATGTATACTAACATTCATGCATACCAACATTCATGCATACTAACATTCATGCACACCAACATACATACTTACATTAATGCATACTAACATACTTACCAACATTCATAAATACCAACATTCATAAATACCAACATTCATACAAACATAGATTCCAACATATATAAATACTAACATTCATGCATACAAACATTCATGCATACAACATACATACTAACATACATGCATACCAACATTCATACTAACATACATCATACCAACATACATACTAACATTCATGCATACTTACATACATTCATGCATACTTACATACATTCATACATACTAACATTCATACCAACATACATACTAACATACATGCTTACATACATTCATACTAACATTCATGCATGCTATTGTTCGTGCATACTAACATTCATGCATATTTACATTCCTACATTCTAATATTCATGCATACCAACATTCATGCATCCTAACATTCATGCATACTTAAATACATTCATGCATAGCAACATACATAACATACATGCTTACCAACATACATACTAACATTCATACATACTATCATTCATGCATACTATCATTCATGCATCCTAACATTCATGCATCCTAACATTCATGCATACTTACATACATACTTACATTCTTACATACATTCATACATACCAACATTCATACTAACATTCATACATACTAACATTCATGCATGCTAACGTTCATGCATACTAACATTCATACATACTAACATTCATGCATACCAACATTCATGCATACTAACATTCATACATACCAATATACATACTTACATTCTTACATACATTCATACATACTAACATTCAAACCAACATACATACTAACATACATGCTAACCAACATACATACTAACATTCATGCAGATTTACATTCCTACATTCTAATATTCATGCATACTAACATTCATACATACTAACATTCATGCATACCTACATTTATACATACTAACATTCATGCATACTTAAATACATACATGCATACCAATATACATACTAACATTCATACATACAAACATTCATGCATACTTACATACATACTAACATTCATACCAACATACATACTAACATACATTCATACCAACATACATACTAACATACATGCTTACCAACATACATACTAACATTCATGCATACCAACATTCATGCATACTAACATTCATACATACCAATATACATACTTACATTCTTACATACATTCATACATACTAACATTCAAACCAACATACATACTAACATACATGCTACCCAACATACATACTAACATTCATACATACTAACACTCATGCAGATTTATATTCCTACATTCTAACATTCATACATACTAACATTCATGCATACCTACATTCATACATACTAACATTCATGCATCCTAACATTCATGCATACTTACATACATACTAACATTCATACTAACATACATTCATACCAACATACATACTAACATACATGCTTACCAACATACATACTAACATTCATGCATACTTACATACATACTAACATTCATACCAACATACATACTAACATACATTCATACCAACATACATACTAACATACATGCTTACCAACATACATACTAACATTCATGCATACTTACATACATACTTATATACATTCATGCATACTTACATACATACTTATATACATTCATGCATACTTAAATACATACATACTAACATTCATACATACTTATATTCATGCATGCTAACATTCACGCATACTACCATTCATGCATATTTACATTCCTACATTCTAACATTCATGCATACTAACATACATACGCATACGCATATCTGCTTCATGAAGATTGTGTGGGTGTAGTTGGATCAGATATGACAGCAAGCCAACAACAAAACTGAGCCCCTCCCACTTCAAACTAGTGACACAAGCACAGAGATGGGGTGATATCTTTAGGTTCAAGACTGTTGATCAGGCAAAACAACTACCTGCAGTAGAAACATTTCAGCTGACATTTTTAGTATTGATTTTTACTTTTATAGACTAAACAAAAACGTAGTTTCTTTTACCTGTCCCTCCAGCTATCATGCCCACATGTTTGGCTGTCTTGGTCTCCGCTGGGGCCTTTTTTTCTGGCTGAATGGCAAAAACACCTGAAGAGAGAACATAAGAAGCTCAATTTCTGATAACTGACTATAAATCATCTTACCTAATATCATAAGTACATGAGTTTATGGGGCTCACCTTTGCCTTTGTAAACAAGTAGACCACTGGGTCCTCTGAAGTCGATCGTGTCGTTGATTCTGAGGCTCTCCAGGTACTGACTCATCTTCCCACCCTCTGGGAATTTAGGATGAGTGTCTTTAAAGTAAATCTGTGAACAAGAGACAACAGGTACAACTTTTTTAGAATGAAACAGAACAATCACACCTTTAAAAGATCCAGGAACATTTTTTTAAGGATTATACCTTCACCACCAGGTCCACATAGCCCTTGTCATCATCGCTGGAGACTGGCGTGTACGGACGGACGACCAGCTTCCCGTCTACTTTTGCAGACAAATAGATATGCTGCCCTGGAGAGAAAACACACTTTATGTCACACTTTATCATTCCTCCAAAATATTAATTTATTTTCACTGAAAAGAAGGAGCTCAACACATCATCCTTCTACCTTATTTTTGTTTATATAAAGCTCTACTTTAACTCCTTGGCACAATATCTCAAATTCTTTGTTCTTATGCATGCATATACGCATGTTCTGGGTTCCCAAATGTTCCACTGTTTTATCATGTCGTCACACACACCTTTATTAGTTTTATTAGGTGGAGTTTTATGAGGCTTAACACCAGAGCTACAAGCCCACAAGAGTTAAACATTTCAAGTCATGCCAACTCTTTCAACAATGCCTAACCCATTTAAAACCATTGTTCCTAGCTAAAGGTTAATCACAAATTTAAATCTGATCCTGAACATAATTTAGATTTTTCAGGAAGCAGTTTTATTTGTTTTGTGGAGCTCAGGAAGTTCACAGTAGAAAATGTTAACTGTGATTATTGCTGGTTTAAATATTAATAGTGATGGTATGAGTGCACACACTTACCGATGGGGAGCCCCAGGACGTGTTCAGGGGAAGGCAGGGCAAAGCGAAATTTCCGTGTGTCATGGCTGACAATCTGAACATGCAACAAACACAGAAGAGTTAATCAGAAATTCAGCAGCATTAAAAACAGCAGGCAAATACCGACACTTGAACGCATCTGCTAATTTTGAAAACAGGAACAGACGACTTTGTGCAGCAGTGTTGTTGCAGAGTCCAGGTTTGTATGACGATGTTCAAGCTTGTTACCTCTTTGTCCAGCAGCCGCAGTGCATACTTAATGTTGGGGTCCTCTAAGGTGATGGCTGGTCTCCTCTTTGAGAACAAAAGTCTGAATATCAGGTTGATGATGCTGTCAAAGCCGCTCCGGATCAGCTGTGATAATGAGCCAAAGCAAGAGAGTGACTCAGACTGTACCAGCTAGCATTGGCATTAGCTAACAAATAACTATTTTTGAAACCCCTCATGGGCGTTGTCTGACTTAAGTAAGTTATTTTTTTTAATCCACACCAGGAAAAATGAGTCATAGCCATTCCTGTGGGGAGGCCTGACAGAGCTACCAACTGTACTTGATTAGGAAAACTATCTGCAAGCTCGTGTTAGCTTAGCTAACGCAAAGGAACTATCTCAAATAAAATAAGCCTGGCATCTTTCATATAAATATACTTACACCAATGATGTAGGACAGCATTTTCAGTCACTTTAGGCGACTGCAAGGTCGTAAGTCAATGCAAAGAGCAGTACCAGATGAGTTTACTGCGCGTATGACGGTAGGGCGAGCTGTCAAGGAAGGCTATCAAGCTAGAAAGGGCAATCATACACATCCGGTCATTGCCTTTCAAAGTAAAAGCGTTGTTTCCGGGGAAAAAAAAAAGTTTTTTCAAATAACACGTGGCAAGATTGTTATACACATTAATATATTAAATAAGAAATAAGATACGGTTTTATTTGTTTATTCACGCTGAGATTATGTGGTCTTGATATTTTACAACTGGCAAACGCTCCAAAAAAACTGCACTTGAAAAACTTCCGGTATGATAACGGCTAACGCTAAGTGGCTTAACGGAGCAGAGGATCAAACGTCACTTCCACATGGATCCTTCTTTTTTCAAAATAAAGCTGTTCAATAAATAAAAAATTCTAACGAAAAAACCCAACTTTTTTTAACCTTTTCAGCCATAACCATTATGGACACAAAGCGGATGTTTTTATAACATTTCCATGACTTGCCCATATAAAAATAAGGATTAAAAAAATATAACTAAATTGTGTACACGTTGCCCACTAATTTTAAATGCTTTTATAAAGAATAAGGGATTTTTTTGCCAATAGCTTCGAGGTCATGTGACCTAGTGGATCAAAATCAATATAATAATAATTAATACTAAATTATACAAATAGGACACACCTCTTTATGTTGAATTTTACTACTTTTTGATTTTCAATTAATATTTTCTATTTTGTCTTTTTTCAATAGCTTCAATTTCAGGTTCAAATCATGTCTGTTCATTTTCAACAAAAATATAAGTATTAATAGAAAATACAAAAAGAAATAAAAATCCAATATAATGAGGTGTGTCCTATTTGTGAGTATTAACATCTAACAGTGATTTGAGGACACTGGGTCACATGACGTGGAACTGACATAAAATAAAATGCCAGCTAAAATCTATAAATCTGTGTCCACGCATTCTCTCATCATTAAATCACTCTTACCTGAGCCTCACACAGATGTGACATCATGCATTTGGTGGAGAAACAAATTCTTGTCCCTATTTCCTGGCGTGAGTACACATCAGCGTATTTTCTCTCTGGTAGAAATTGATTTGCTCCAAGAGGAGAATGGAAAACATTATCTGTTTTTTCCCCATTGATGTGCTCGTTCACTGAGTGCTATGCTCCCTTACATCCTGTAGATGGCAGTAGTGACCTTGTTAACAAGTCTGGATGATTCAAAGTCAAATCATTATAAAAATTGGAATTTGTCGTGCAAACAATGCACATGGGCACATTCCTTTTTCAAGTGGCAGTAGTTTCGTGCGGTGAGTCATCATCAGTCCTGTAGTCATAGTAATAACATTTGGTTTTGTTCTTAAAGATGCTACTAAAGGCATCTTCTGCTTCTTAAATGAGTGCTGAAAACATGACAGGATAGGCTTCTGTATCAACAGGAAATAAAACATTTTTATTGATCATTTGTGTATATGAAGTTATATAACAACAGTCAGAAAACTCCACAGAGTGAATCACTACACAAAGTGAAACAAAACTGTAAAACACCTCGTCAAAAATGAAGGTATACACAGCAAATATAACTGTCAGCGGCTCGCCGTCACCGCGAGCGATATGGCAGGAAAAAACACCCCAAACAGTTCTACAAGATTACAGAGAAAATTTCCACACACAAAATACTCAAGCAGGCAGTTGATATACACAAAGGCAACTAGGATCTTTCTACAGCATCAGATTCTAATACTTTACACAGCTTTGTTTTCGAAAGGTCAGTGTGGCTTTTCGTCAGTGTCACTGGAGAGAATCTTGTCACACGGAGAGCTTGATAAAGTTTTTACAAGAGGAGAATTTAGGGGTTTGATTATTCATGCATACTTTGGAGAAATTGCAGTATGAGGAGCATCGCGTTGCGTTACGGCGCAGGTAATGGCTTTGTGGTGTTTCCACACACCTCGCCGTCCGCAATGCCGCCCGATACTGAACTTCCTGATACTCGTTTGTGTCAGAATTCTGTTTGATTTTCTTTCAGCTTTGATCAGGTAATTCCTTTAATACAACCTTTTTTGCATTAATATTACATTTCTCTTACTTTGAAATCTGAAGCTGTACTGGAATTCATTAATCTACAAATGAAAAACATGTCGAATAAATGAAGCCCTCTGTTGGCGAGGGAGTGGAAACGCAGCTGTAGTGACGTATATTCAGTGATTTGTGAATGCTATCAGACAGGGGAGGTTTTACCCCGAAGGGTAATGAGATAAATTCAGAATAGTTGAAAGAATATAAAACAAAAATGACATTTTTTTTTTTTTTACAACAGAAAGTGCAAAGTACATCGAATCTCACGTTTAAAGTAATCTACACCAACACAGTCCATACTGTACATTCAGAGTTTTCATCTCAAATATAAAAGGGATTTTTTGAATCAACAGGGCAGTTAATAAATAAAAGAAATCCATAACGCTGATGAGATAGAGAGATATAATGATATTTGCGGCTGAATAATCATATGTCACTT
Organism: Semicossyphus pulcher; assembly: GCF_022749685.1. Lineage (NCBI taxonomy): Eukaryota > Metazoa > Chordata > Actinopteri > Labriformes > Labridae > Semicossyphus > Semicossyphus pulcher. The sequence goes on from NW_027211694.1 coordinate 4,824,096, forward strand.
TATATTTATTCTAGATATACATTTTTGACACGGTTATGTAAATATATACATTTTAAGGGGATGTTTAGATGTTTGGTATTTAACTAACACTCCCTGAAACTTCTGATGCTGGAACTGTGTGCAAGAGAAAAAAGAAAGCTGTGAAAAAAAAGGGAGGGAACCCTAAACGGAGGTCAAGCTCCGACCTGTACGCTGAATCTACGTGTGCTGTGTCCTAACCGAGAAACGTCTCTCTGGACTGAAATCATCCTCGAAGGTTAGAATCTATATTTCCTCGGGCAACGCCGCCCACGTCAACACTATGGGATGAACATACAAGTATTGCACAGTGCTCAACGAAATGCTGTGTGAAGCGACCCGCTCGCGCTCGATTCAAACGTCTGTTTTTTGTTGCCGTGTTCGGTCTGTGCGACGCCACGCGCTCTCTCTCTCTTTCTCTGCGTGTAGAAGGGAAAATGGCATTAAACGCTACGACATCACTACAGAACAAACTGGTTTCGCTACCTACTGATAAGTCTACATCTCTAAGCACACACGGCAGTCACAGTGATACACAAAGCAGTCCTCAGAGACTCATATGGAATGACAAGTAGCTTTTCATAATAGTGCTATCAACTACACAATAACATTGAAAACATTTAGAAAGTCCTCCTGAAGCTAGCATCGAGTATATGCAAGAGGTTCCTCCAAGATAAGAGACTTCATGGTTTTCATGGATTAAAACTTATTCCTCTCCTAATTGGACCCGTAGTAAAGGACATGATGGACTAATAACAGCCTTCGCAGACCATTAACTTTAACGGTTATTTCCCGTTCTCTTGGTGTAGTCCTGCGCCAACAAGAAAACAAAACCGATGTAAACTGATTTGTCATCATTGCTTCCTTTTTCTTTTAAATAAGCCGATCAAGCAGGCGGGTTTCTGGCTCCCCCTGCAGGTGTCCTGAAGTAAAGCAACAATCGTCCAAAAGAATTGTCCGCTAAAGAAGTCAACAAGCTAGTTCAAAGACGTCCAGTGCAAAAACAGCAGCCACATAAAGTTAAAATTGGCAGTAAAACATGGCTAGCTCTATTGTCACTGTGAGAAGGCAACGCAAAGCAAAGACTGCGATTCAGGGCACCATTGCAGCCAGAGACATTGTTCCCAATAAACCAAAGCTACAACCACTAGCAAGTGGGAGTGTGCATGAAGGGAGGGGCTCTACATAAGCCGCCTCCCTGGAAATGGCAGTGTTTAGAAACTCGCTTCGCCTCCGTCGATGTATCAAAATACACCGACCCACAACGGAAACATCTCTCTTGATTTTTCTTTCCTCTCCTCTGATTGAAGGCAAGGGGAGCGTATCAGAAGAGACAGCCCCTGGTGTCAGTAGATCTCCCACCCTGTCCCAGCCTTTAGTAAAGATTGTAAAAAAAATCATGCAGTTTACTAAAAATAGTCAAGACGTTGAATTGCTCTAAAAAATAGTCCTCTTAAAGCCAGAGTCACGACTCCTTTTGTTTTTTTAAACTCCCTCTCAAAGATCGGACCCCGGCCGAAATGCGATTTACTTCCAACAACGACAAAGGCTGTTCAAAGTAAGCAGTTAACAAAATATTGTTGCTTAAGGACACAATGGCTACAGCTTGGTGCTTTTTTCACATGGAGTCTGTTTCTGAAAGGTTGAGGAATGACTCTTTTTTTTTTTCTTAGAGGCAATATTTTCCATTTTTGGAAAAAAGAAAACGAGTAAAACGGCCTTTAAAACGAGGACCTATTTCACTGAAGAGAATCTGCCAAACATGGAGAAAATAAACGCTAACTTGCTAATCGCTTCTGGTAACAGTGTGCATCAAGCTAAACATATAGGTCCTCTGATTGAGAAATAAGTACAAAAAGTCGTAAGAAATCATGTGCTTGTATAATTTCCAGCAGCATAATTTTTCCATCAGAACCATAGTAGTTAATGGCCTTTTATTTTGGAGTTTTGTGTGTATATATTCATACGTTGGTCTTTTCTGTGATGATTCTTTGCTGAACTTAAAGCCAGACATCGTCCTTTAATATTTGAATATATTTCCACTAGTGTCTTGCAGGTTGTATTTCTTTTTTATCTGGAATGCAATAAGGTAATAAGGTAGAATTTTTAAATCCTGGGATATATAATATTGGCTTTCCTCTATATCTGCATTTACATAATTTAAAATAGAACATCTTATTAAAAACATCAAGATATACACAGATTAGGAAACGGGTAACAACATACAAACACATAAACTAGAAATCATTTTTGTCTGCATACTTATATATACAACTGTGGTACAATAAATTCTTTCAGTCATGCGCTATCTATACAGATCATATTGCTTAAAAGAAGGGGGCATTTGGTCGGGGCAGTTAAGGGCACAGAGATGGGAAACGGAACTGCTGAATCAGAGAGGAACTAAAAAAGAGAAAGCGACAAAAGTGGGGAACCTGATAGAAAAAAAGCTGGATGTCGCAGGAAGTTTGAACAACTAGGATTGTTTGTGATTTCAGGAAGCTGGGAGGGCGGGATAAAGAGGGGGGGCAGGGTTACATGGATGGACCCATATATCACTGAGGTATTTACACATACTGGCTAAAGAGTACTACAAGGCAGGTGCTGAAAGGGCCCTGCCTATTTCTTGGTGGAGAGCTGAGCGTCCACCTCTTCCTCGGGCTTCAGCACGTGCCACTGAGCGATGGGTCTCCTGGGGTTGGCCAGCATGTCGGACCAGTGGCGCAGCTCCGTCCCTGAGCTGTTGAGGCCCACAAAGACTTTGCCGATGGCATCGTTCTTGCCGATCTTGTCATAGTCCAGAACAGTTATAACAACTTGCACTTTCTGCAAAATGGGAAGAAGATCAGAGAAGAAAGAACTTAGACATAAATCGAGGTATCGTCTGCATAGGGGCGGATAATCCTCCCCTGTACACAGCCATGTTTGGTTTATTATACAACTAAGTTTCAAAATATTAAATCAGGATTTTAATTCACATCTTAAAATATAATTATATGACTGGCTGACTCAATCTGCTTCAGAAAAATACTGTTTTCAATACTAAGAACTGTTTTGAACATTTACAACTCCAAGACAACAGGACAACTTAATCTGCTAAACAAGACTGTTTGATAAAAATCCAGCTACTAAATTGACCTTTTGGTAATATGGATGTTTTTTGTATTCATCTTTTTTTCATTGTATGTTTTTCTGCATATGTCATGAGCTGTGTTTCCAAGCCTGTCCTGCTATTATTCTGCTTTTGATCTTGTTGATGTGGCTGTCTCTTGTTTTTATTTTCATGGTGTGAAGCACTTCATGTTTTTAAAACAGCTTAATAAATAAGGTTTATTATCACTTTTATTAGCCCCTTGCCTTTTTAACAACCTGCTACAGTACATAAGGTTTGCAGAATCTGTGACTTATATTAATTCTTTAAAACCTTTGATAAGATGTGCTCTTTTTTCTTTTATGCATCTTTATTTACACGTTTTAAAACTGTTTTTATCTCTTATCGTCCTTGTCTGTCTTCCCTCTTCTTTGTTTTGCTTTGTTGGTCTTCTTGCTTTAACATTATCTTAACTATGACTAAAATGTTCTTGCTTTTGTTTGGCCGTATTGTTTGGATATCTTTTGTCATAGTGCCTTCTGAGTGTCCTGCTTTGCTTTGTTAAAGCCCTTTGTAAACTCTGTTTATAATGGGTTTTATACTAATAAAGTCTTTATTATTTGTACCAGCAGAAATTTACTGCATCAGGGCATCAGAAAAAAATCATTGAATAAAATCAGGAAAGCAGCATTTTACAACACAACACAAGTTTCCCGACACAACTGTCATTGTGATATGATAACACAGACTGGTCTCTTGGTGCGTGGTGCTTCAACACATCAAAACAACTTTATCTTTTGTCTTTAGTGCTATACTGTCTCCATGCTGCCTTTCCCGAAGGTGCCCTTTTCTTTTCCTTTGTACAGTTTGCTGCTCATGCAAAGTTTCCAGTTTTTCCAGATTCTTAGATAAACTGTTTAAGAGCCCTCACAAACTAAGTTCAGTATGCGCCAAAACATCAACCACTGTAGAGCAGAAACATGTTCAAACATGAAGAGACATGAAACAGTTCCTGGTTTTTACTTTATGTTGTACACTCATACAGAGGAGGAGGTGCTCCTGCAGACATTAATGCTGATTAACAGTAAGTGACATTTCAGACCAGGCTTTGGTTACTTTCAGAGCCAAACGTGGCAGAATGTTTGATTACTCAGAGGTCTAAGACTCATCCCCGGCATGTGTTTATTCAAAGAGGAGTGACCGGGGCATCCATCTCTGGCAGAGAATATGTATTAGTGCACAAAGAGGCTTGATTAAGTTTCGATCCACTGGCACAGTGAGACGGGCTCCTGCCACCTGCATGAGCACAGAGGCACTGTAATAAAAGAGCATGGCTAATACGCCATGTAATGACGTGCTGAATAAGGTGAAGGAGGCTCCCAGCTGGACGGTTCGGGTTAGTTGGGTTTAAAAGGGGAAGTTCACCTTCAAATGGATGATTGATTCACGCCAGGCTCTTCTTTAAATCATCACTGACCTGTGTTTTCATTCAGATATTGATCTTGCTAAAAACATCATTAAAGGACGGCTCAACAGGTTTTGTCTTTACTGTATTTCTTCTTATTAAACATATTTTATGTATTGTTTTAGCACTGTGAGTCGGTTCAGTGTATAAAATGTGCTGTAACTTGTGTAGATTTCTGTTTACACATAAGGTTTCACAGTTAAAGGGGGGGTATTATGCTTATTTCAAGCTTCATATTTCAATCTGTGATACCTGTGGAGTAGCTTAGCATCATTTACAGATAAAAAACGCATCATTTTTAACCCTATAAGGCCCTCTTACAGCTCTGCCTGAAACGACTCAGTCAGCTCTGTCCCTTTAAGAAACCCCCGCCCCTACAAGCCTACTTTCTTCTGATTGGCCAGCTCTCCGAAGCCTGCTGTGACATCACAAAGTGCAGTGTGTGGAAAAAACTGTGTGAAACCTGGCGATCAGAGCACCCTGCAGACTGAGCTGAGAAGCCTGGGGATTACTCCAAAATACTTTTACCTACAGATTTGAAACTTCACCCACGTTTAGTCTGGACATCCAACATTGTAAGAGTATATATATATATATATGTCTTAAAATGTGAAACAGCACAATACCCCTTAAAAAATCAGGAGAGGTAAAGTTTCACACATATTTTCCATTATGAGTAAACGTAAAACTCTCTTGTAAAAGTATGCAAGAGCCTGTCGATTAAAACCAATAAACCCAAATGGTGTCACTGAGTGCTGTAAAACTAATTGTGCGTGTACTGAAGAGGATTTGGAACAACCCGAGACATAACAAACCTTCTGTTCGTGTGAGGAAATCGACTAATTAAAAGCTGTGTTTGTAATTCCCACACAATCTCTGAGACAATTAACATCTTTACATTCATTACACAAATAGTCAGAGGGTCAAGTTTAACTCACAATCGCCGCTCCGCCTCAGTGCATTGACGCAATTTTCTGCAGCTTTTGATGTTAACAGGATGGAAAAGAATCCTGACAAATCGATTAATAACTTAAACTGTGTTTGCTTTCTGAGGAACAGCTGATGGAGTTACACTTTGGGAGTAAAACTGTGTGATTAAAAATCTCCACAGCTCTACAGTTAATGTCTGTACTTAATATCAGATGCAGCCAGAGGCCTTAAGAGCGGTCGGTTATATCGACAGAGTTTAAACTGTTCATTAGGTCTTTATGGAGACAATTTTATGTTCGGCTGATTGGTCTCAGTCAAATCAAGGATGTTTTAACTTGCATAATGTTCTAATGACTTTCAGGAGAACGTTCAATGCGCCTAATCAATGAGTAGTTTGACTTGGGGTGACAGGATAAGTCATGTAAATTTATACAATGTAGTGGTATCAGCAGCTCTAAATAAGTGCTTGGTTTGGACGGGGTTGATTGGGATCAAATGGAATCGAACACGGACTCAAACCTGTGATTTGTGAGCTGCGACAGGCTTAATCAATTTGACTCAATTACTGTCCCGCCTGAAGAGATAATGTTGTTCATCGCTGTTCTTTTCTGGCACCGTTTACGCATTCTCTATCCGTTCCCCGGTCTCGATATAGTTGTTGATGTGTACACTGAATCATGGTGTGCGTGGTAATCATTGAAAGACATTAAACAAATAGCACTGGGATTAATGCCACAGGCAATAACAAGTGCAGAGAATAACATCAACCGAGCAATTGGCTTGTCGGACTGCAGAACCAAGGCTGATTTAAAGTGAAGTGCTTTTGATTACACTGTTATGATGAAAAGCCTCCAAACTGATTATTTGGTAAATGAGCTTCCACTTATCAAAGGTTTATATGCAACAAATCTTCACTGGTTCTTACAGTATCATTTCAGCCGACAGCAAAGCACATTACCTTTAAAAAAACTGGTCGAGAGTTTACCTGGATTTGTTCAAACGGGACTTCAAAGCTAAAGGACTCGTTGTAGTAAGGGTTGAGGGTGTTCTTCTTGATTGTCGTCTTCTTCTTCTTCAGCCTCTTGCCGTTTTGCATCAGGTGGATCTTGGCATATGGATCTGCAGAGACAAAGCCAGGGATCAGATTTAAACATCCTTTTTTTAAACATTATAATCCGACACTCTGGGACAGGTGGACAACATCTTTATACTTTATAAGGTGGATATTAAGGATGCACGATATGGACTTGTTGCAGCTGATACCATAAGAAATAATAATCTGCTGCATATGATTGATACAACACGATAAAATAACCCCCCTTTTCCTTGTAAAAGATAAGTTCAGAACGTCTTGTTTACCCAGCAGAGACAGATTTATTGTCTTCTTATCTTGCCTTGTTTTATCCATCACTTGTTTTACCCTGTCCTTTACTTTGAGCTGTTGTAACAAGTTAATTTCCCCCAATGGGAGATGAATAAAGTCCATCTTATCCCATCTTAATGACAGAAAGTAAGAGCTGGCTTTACAAGAAAAATTATCTTGGGATAAAGGCACATAGCGACAACGTAAATAAAGATATTGATATATATCGATAAAACTGGGATAGATTTATACCTGCAGAAAATTTACATCATGCATCTGTAGTGGATATGGTATACATGTTGCATGGTGAAAAAACAGGAGCTTATTTACACAACCAGCAGACAACATGACCATATATTTGAAGTGTTGTTTGAGGCCACATGACGCATCACCGTCTAATTTTATGTCCCTTTAGCTCTGTTTTGGTCTCCACCAACCACCGAGTCAAATAGATGGGGCTCTTTAGCTGCTAAATGCTGCACTATTCCAGGAGCTAACTTTAACTTTCTGCCATTTGGTGCAGGGTAGACTGCAGAGTATTCAGCCTACTGTCTCTGAAAACAACTCCAAAAGAGACAGCAACGTTGGTTTTAGAGGTTTATGTTTTAGCTACTTGCATTACAACGCCGTAACTTCTGGTGGCGCCCCATGTTGATTCTTTTCGACTGAAACGTTGGTACAGATGAGGCACACACACTTTCAAATTTTCCGTTTTTTCTTGGCGTGGCCACCTTCAGTGTCTTTATCTTAAATCTGGCTAAACAGGCTAACAGCACCGAACTCCTCATTTTAGCCCAACTAGCGTACAGCATAACTGAGCCGACCTGTCGACGGAGGTTGCTGCAACATTGCTGTGATTGGTTCGGTTCAGATGTTGACAAACTTGCCAGGAGCATCACCGTTTTTTATTGACAGCTGATGGGCAAGTCCTAATATTTTGTAATGGAGGGGTGGGGCATCTGTGAATTAGATTGAATTGAAGTGGGAAGAGGCTTTCAAGGTGCATTTATTGTCGTCTGATTTTTTGTAGAGTCTGTGAACCTCTTGGCGAGCTACTAAAAACCAGGCTGCGAGCTACCGGTAGCTCACAAGCTACTTTTTGGAGACCTTTTTCTAGATAAACAAACAAAAAAATATTGCAGCACCATTAATAAACCTTAAAACCAACAGTCCCAACATCTATAGATAAATGCCTCCAAAAGAGGCAATGGACTGTGGTTATAAATGTCAATGCGAGTCTTGTGTGTTTACATCACTCAGTTAACCTTCCCCATTCAAGAGCCTCATTTTCATCTGTCCGAATGCCATCTCAAGTGGCACCCAAGTGGTCCGCTTCATCCGTCCTCATCCACTCTCTGGCAATCAGGTTGAGTGTGCGCCTGAAAATGGCAAACCACCCTTCGCTTTCATTTATCACGTGAAGCTACTTGTCCTGATTTGTTTACAATCACAAATTCGTCATTACATCTAAATTGGAGAAAATGTAGTGTTTCGGTTTGCGCATGGAGGGAAAACACAGACACGAGAGCAGGCACCAATTGCCTTTTCAATTGGTGGAGCAAATTTTTAATTGGACCATTAAATGAACGAGGTGAAGATGTTATGTTCAAAGAGATACTAATGAGTTCAAAATATAGGCAGTCGAAGAATGTAATAAGTCCCACTGTGATTTACAATGGCGTACAGAAAGACTCATAATTACTCTGGTTCAAAGAGTTTGTACTCTTCATTATCATCCACAGTTTTTCTTGGTTAATACAGTCTGTTAGAGAAAATGAAGGGCAACTTGCATGAAATGGACATCATGAACATCAAATGACAGCTACTCTGATACACCGTTGGCAGGTGACAAACATGCCATAGATGATGTGTCGTGTTTTTACATGTGCACATGTGCGTGGCAGAGACATTTGCTGCTTGTAATCACGTTTTATGTAACTGGTCCATTAAATATAGCATTTCCTGTGTAACCTTAATTTAAGTAACGTGGTTTCTTCGGTGCATGTTTTCTTTTAAAGCCTCATCTAAAACTGAATTATGTCTCGTCTGCTTCATTTTGTTTCCTCGCTGGAATACTTTGTAACCTGATTTTTTAAAGTGTCTGAAGAAATAAAGATGCCTCGCAATAGGGGAAATTTAATTGACACACACTTTCTTGTTTACATATCGTTACGAGGACTCTTGCCGAAACAACCTTTGCCTATTGTTAAGGGGACATTTTTTCTGTTTTATCTGTCATCATGGGGACTATTACTGACACACACTTTCTGGTTTACCTTTTGTTGTACAGACCTTTACTGATACACTTTCTGGTATAACTAACCATGTAGGGACATTTGCTCATACACACTTTCTGGTATAACTAACCATGTAGGGACATTTGCTCATACACACTTTGTCATATAACTAACCATGTAGGGACATTTACTGACACACACTTTCTAGTTTACCTTATGTTGTGCGGACTTTTACGAATACACTTTCTGGTTTACCTAGCCTTGTGGAGACATCTACTGACACACACTTTCTGGTCTACCTCTTGTGTTGAATTTTACTGAACCAGGGTTTATTATGTAAAAATACAGAATGTAAATGCGACTAAAGCTGCAGCTATGTTGATCATGATCTTTGATCTCAGCCCACAATCAGGACTACTATGCCAGCTATAGGAGGATAATAAATAAAAACCGCTTTGTGTCATTTATCATTTCAGACAGAACGCTGCTCATAAAAAAGACAAAAACAAATAACCTCAATAATCTCAGAGATGCTAATGAGGCAGTCCCTCGCCTGAGGCTACAATATCCCGCCTAACTACTGAACCTTAGAGCTTTGCATCAGAATGAATGAGGAGTACAATTTTGTGTCAGAGCTTATAATGAGTTGTTGTTTCACTGCTTGCTCTGATAACCTGAATTATCTCTGGATCCCATATGCACAAGTCTTACACTGTGAAAAATATCTGTGTTTTGTTGTAACATTGTTGGATTTCCAGCAAGGAAACACTGAACAAGCTTAGCTCCCATAATCTTTTATCCAATTTAGGGGGATAAGGACTTGATTGCAGACTAACAGGGCTCATCCAGGGCAGCTGACGTAAATATAGACAGGAAACCATACAAACAAAGTAAGAGGGGGAAAAAGCAGGGAGAATAAATAGATGATAGACATGAGTGAAAAGGTAACAAGCTCCTAATGGAGTGGGTGTCCATTATAGCTATCCTGCTGAGAGGAGCTGGAGCGCCAGGATGAGAAAATCAGCGAATAGGGGTCGCGCATGCGTGTGTGTGTGTGTGTTGGTTACCACGTTTCCTAAGAATAGAGTATATCTAAATGAGGAGTTCTCATCTTTAACAGCAGCATGGAGCCTTTTTGTAATGTTTCTACATTGTGAGAATGTTTACTGATACACACTTTCCTGTTTTCCTACCGTTGTGTTATTGACACACTTTCTGGTTTACCTATCATTATTGGGATTGTTACCAAAACACTCTTTCTGGTTTACCTATCATTGTTGGGACTGTTACCAAAACACATTCTCTGGTTTACCTATCATTTTTGGGACTGTTACCAAAACACTCTTTCTGGTTTACCTATCATTTTTGGGACTGTTACCAAAACACACTTTCTGGTTTACCTATCATTATTGGGACTGTTACCAAAACACATTCTCTGGTTTACCTATCATTGTTGGGACTGTTACCAAACCGCTCTCTCTGGTTAACCTATCATTGTTGGGACTGGTTTTAATCACTTCGTCATGTTTCAACTGAGTCACATTAAAACAATAACCTTGTGTGACAAAATAAATATGCATTTGATTGAGAATGTTAAAATTAAATGCCCCAGGCTTAAAGTCAGCCTCATAACTTGTTGATGAAGACATGAAAAACTGAAGCTGCTTTGGTCTTCTATTGCCGGGAAGAGCTACTAAACCTGATTGTTATTTTATTCTTTTTATTTTTTAACATAACTCTGTCTGCCTCTCAGACCTGTTTGTATTTTCCAAACAGAACACTTTAACTTGTAATGTTCCAAGAGAACAGGCTTAATCAGGCTTAGTATGAGGATTAACCAGTGTGTTTGCCAAATGTAACATTGTTTCGAGTGATGTAGGTTGCTGGAGTGTAAATTCCAACAAATCCAATAAAGATCAAGAAACAGCATCTAATGTAAGCCTACATGCTGGTGGCATCCACCACCGTGCCTCCACACAGTCGGGGAATACCTAACATGGTTTTAATTCCCTCAAAAGAAAGTAGTTGGTTGATGAACTCATGACCTTGAAGCTGACGTGAGGTTACTGCTGTAGTTCGTAGCATGCTAACTATTGCAACAAACACATGGATTGCTTTGTTTCTGGTTTGGGAAAGGTTAAAAAACACTCCTACTTTAAGAGCTACTGTGCCATGTTATTTTTTAATTGGGGGGTTAAGCCAACTGTATTTTTAATGATATCTACCATTGAATACAGCTATACACGCTGCAATACCAACAGCAACATGTTCAGCACATGTCCTGTATCCTCATCTATTTGTAACCGTGCCTAAATAAACACATTACAGCAGCTGAATGGGATTATGCAAGATAACCCTTCTCAGGCTGAAAAAGAAAACACACCTGTGGCGCCACATCACTGCTATCCAGACGCCTCTTATCTTTCTGGCCAGTAGATGAGAGTTTGGCTTTATTGAGTTTTTGGGAAGCTCGCTGTACCTCATATCCGGCCCATTTTGCTGTCTTATCCCAGACCGGTGTAATCTCTCCCATTTCATGGATGAAAGCCAGCGCTGGTGATGCAAGAGCACTTCTTCACATATGTGTACAGCACGGAGGCTCGCCTTCGTTATCCTGAGGGTTACTCATCTGAGTCCTGGATATTGGCCATAGTTTTATGAGGCGATGCACTATCATCGGCCCTTACGTTTCCCTCAGGAGGCCAGAAGCAGGTTTGCGGATAAGTGTTGAGCTCAGCGATGAGTTCAGTAGAGCCACTAAAGCTGTCTAATTTTAAAGTGGTTACTTACAGTTTGTTTCGCAGGCTGTGAATAATCGCCAGCTGTGACTCACTTGGATTCTTTTGCTGAGGATCTTCGGGACTATATTATCTGCACAGAATTACCAAACAAATTTCTTCCTCAAATATTTCCTGGTTCATGGTGTGTGGCTGCTGCGGGTGCAGGCAGGGATGTGCCAAATGAACACCAATACAAGCAAGGTTAAATATAGCCTAGCTGTCATCTTAGCTTTCCTCACATCATTTCGGATTTGCCACGGTGGGTGCACCCGGGGGTGGCTGTCGGTTTAGTTTTACACACTTAGATCAGCTCTGAATGACACACATACCGCACGAACGCGAGCGCTCACAGTTAAACTTGTATGAATCCGGCGCCACAAGAGCTTTGTGATGTCTCATTTTGTACAATGAGAATCTTTATTATCTTATTATTGTCTACGTCCACTTTAGAGTTTGTGTACATCAAAATAAAACATTTCAAACTGCTTCCTCCCCTCAAGCTCTGTTCATCATCTCAACGACCCCTCTGGCCCCGCTGCTTTACTGACCGGGAGAAAACCTCTCAGTTCGACCAGCCACAGGAACAAAACAAATAAACCCTCCAGCCGAGAGGTTTGATGGTGAGCCGGAGCACCGGGTCGGGGCAGAGCGGCTTCATTACCGCCGACATGGCGCCTGTGTGCTTTGATAACCTCCCTCACTGTGGGTCATTACCTGGTTCTGTGCCGCCTCACAGCCCCCTGGGAAGTCTTCAGAGGTACAAAGAGGGCGGGATGAAACACTTCTCCCTCCACCACCTTTATAAACTCACTTTCTTACAGACACTTAGCCTCTGTGTCCGACACAACTTCTGAGTCTGACTCACCTTTGATGGTGCGCCATGCCAGGGAAACACTTCAGTACCTTGAAAAACACGAGTTTAAACAACAAGGGGAGTTTTACTGCCCCTTAGCACACAATAAAAGACTTTAACAGCTGCTGCAATAACAGGCCTTTATAACTCACTTTCTAGTCTTTAGTCTGCTTTGTAAGAATCTAAAATGCATCACCCACAAGGGTTTCTTAGAGATCAGATTGCCTACAACTCAACATAATGGATATCCATCGTGACTTCCCATTGTTCTGGAGTCGGCTACAGCAGCGCGAGAGGAGTAACTTGTCTTATGTTGAGACGACAGCTAAAGAGCATGCTGCTCGCTGCATCATCGCACTTAAATAGCAACAACCTGGCAAAGGAAGAAAGTCAAGTGTACTTTTTTTAAACTATTATTTCAGATGTGTTTCAGTGAGAGAAACAGCATGAGGGTAAATTTGGAGGGATGTTTCATGAGGAGCCAATCAAAAGAATTATTTCTGATTATACATTGGTTAATGATAATACCCACATCTTCGTCCGTGAGCCATAATTAGGCATGGTAAACAGGATGACAATAGAGGAGAAGGCTGATCCCAGGCCATCAATTACATGTCCTCCTCCTTAAGCTCTGGCTGAGCCGCCCAGTGGAAGGAGGCTAATTATTGTTATTACAGACCTGCCCATTATTTCATCCATCTGCTTCACTTTGAAGCTCAATCCCTGAGCGGCAAATACAGCAGCAGCTAAAAAAATACAAACTGCAATTTAAAGTATATTCTGGTTGTGTGTAATTAGGCACATGCGCTGTGCTATTACTGTATGCTGATAATTCACCCTGAAGCCCACAGACCAGTGCACACAGATAAAACACAGTCCAATTAAACATGACGTGCAGTGTGTGGTGTCAAACTGTCTGGCTCCCTGCTATCTCCTCTCTGTGAGAGAGAAACTCTTGGACTCCAAAGTTAGCTGATTCACACCCTTTTTATTCTGGCTGGTCGATGTGGCTGACAAAATGTTCCCACAATGCAAATGGGCACAGGTGAGAGCTAATGCCAGTAGCATAAAATGGCAGCGGGGGAGGGTTTTTTCTTTTTTTTCTTGCCAAATGGCTGAACGCGCCGCTCTGATAGATGAAAGGGAGCTTTTAATGTGCGCCGTGTTACTGTACTGCACGATGTTTAGGCTTATGTGGAGAGGCCGGGCTGTCAGGCAGAAAGCAAGTGGACCCAGGTGTATGGTAATTGCAGCAGAAAGAGTCAAAGCGGGAGGGAAGTGCACAACGGGGAATTTAAATGAAACCACCGAAGAAAGTCAAGGGGAGGGAGGGAGCGAGCGAGAGGGGGCGGCTTATTGTGTGATTTTGTAGTTTGGATTCTGAGCGTGTACATGTCGGGCTCTGTGTCAATTTGTCGGCCTGCGTTTCATCACATACTGTCCAATCAAGGAAGACCTTTGTATTCATAGAGTACATTTAAAAACTACAAATACTAACCAGAGAATTAAAGTCAAACTGAAACACAGACGTGTTTGTTCAAAGCTCCTGTGAGGAACGGTTCGTGTTGATTTTGGCGCCCCCTGTGGACAAAGCCGGACCTCTCATCTCTTTGCTGATTTTGTTCTGTGCATGCTTAAGTGGTGGTTTTTAACAATATCAAAAAAGTCATATGTATCACTCACTTTAAATTTTTGCCCTGGCTGCGTGCAGTTAATCGCTTCATCTGACAGCTACCCCCCCGCCAGCAGTTTCAGGCATTAAAAATAACTATATAGAAATAACCGCCCTTGACGCTGATGGTCTGGTTTGCTCTTGTAGCTCATATGGAGTCATCAGAATTAATTTCTGTCTCTTTCATAACCAGTGAAAAACTCCTCACAGGAGCTTTAAGTAATTTATAAAACACCTCAACCTCATTAGTTCGTTATTATGCTGCATTTTTGTATGAATAAAGAATGTGAACACGTCATATCTGCTGAACGGTACTCCAAAATTGTAAACCACTCTTTATGTTGATGCATTAACTTGCGCCGTCCATCTGCTTCCACTCTAAATATTTAATATGCAGTAAAACAATACACAAGCTTCGGCTCTTTAAGGCATCAAAAGAGGAGGAGATAATGAAGTCTGTTAAGGCCAGCAAAAAATAATATTAAAAGCACACTTTGCAAAGAGTCCAACCAAAAAAAAACCCCCTAAAGAGTCAATTAAATGAGCCAAAGAAAAAGCACCTGTGGCGATAAACGATAATTGCGGGAGCACACTTCCCAGATATCCAGACAGTGCTGCATGTGTGACGTCCACGGTTGGCTCCGGTTGTAACTCTTGATTTTCCTCGCTGACGGTCGCTTTCCTTTCAGACTGTTTGCTTCATCTGAGCGTGAGTTTGTTTCTTTTTCTTTGGATTTTCACTTCTTGTTGAAGTTGTATCTGTAGTCATCCATCTTTTCTTTGTTTGTTCAGCCATAGTAGATTACTGTTTACTCGCAACACTTGCAGAGAGCGGAAAAGCAGCCGCTTAGCTCCGCCTACCCTCTCTGGCAGACCAACCACTGCTGGCTGATGGACGCGTCACTTACTGGGCGCCGCTTGCAGTATTATGGACACCCAGTCTGTAATACTGCAAATGCAAAGGCTTTCATCAGTGGGCCATCGGCTCAATCACCATTGTGTTTCCTCATTCAGCGATATATAGAGACTGAACAGACATTTATTTACATGAAAGTCTTCGAGATTATTTCTTTAAACGTCCACAGGAACAGATTTTAAAAGAGAAAACTTTTATAGGGAGAAAAATATAACTTTCAGAAGTCTTTGTTTCCAAAACCCATTCCAGGATAAACGGCGCTCTGTCTGCCTATTGTCGAGCGATTAAGGTGTGTTTGGATCTAAATCTGTAATGTGCACACAGCTGGCTCTGCTATGCACATTTACCCACATCGCTGACTTTCCCCCACAGGAAATAAACAGTTTCACAAAATGAGATTTCTTCATTTTCGCTTCACACAACGACATAAAAACTTTTGTGATGAAGCACCGTGAAGCCACGGTGGGTTTGGGAGCATCCTGGGACGGTGGCGGAGACTTAAGAAGCTTTGTTTGTGTCCCTTAATGAGTCATCAGTCCTTTAAACGCTGGCCGGCCTTGTGTTGCTCGTGTATACTCTAGTCGTGAAGCTGTGTGTGTTTGCATGTGTGAGGATCTCCAACCCTTTCCTGCCCTCACAGGCGGCACATTCTGTTACCATGACATTAGAGGCGCTATTCAGCCTCGACTGTATTGTGAGAAATGTCATCTATTGATCTTAATGCTACATGAGAGCATTGTTGGAGCCACACAGCAGGAGGAACACGCTTCATTCCTTCTACTTCATTCTTTTCTCGCCTTTATCAGTGCATGCGACGACTCTTAGTGTGTCTTTTACACAGTTGTTGGCCTGAAAAGTGCAGTTCCTTCAGCATCTGTGTGAGAGGTGATGTGTTTGGGTGGTTGTTAAAGTAAATAAAACTTGTAGGAGAGGCAAAGTGTGTGCTGCAGTGCATGTGTAATCACAGACAAAAGGCCTGTCAGAGGGAAAGTCAGTGGCATCCACACACGCCATTACAGTTCTCCTCACCTGACAAGCCTCCCACGTCCATTTTCTTCAGGTTCTTGGCCTCCAGGATGACCACGGTCAGCTTGCCAGCGGTGGGAACGTATCGCAGGGAGAAGCAGATATCGCCCAGCTTCTCTTGCTGTTGGACAAGGCAGAAGGTGAGAAACGGTTTTAGCAGCGACACACTGAATCCAAATTTACTGCATGGCATGCTCGCAGCAGATGCTCACTCAGAGGGAAAAACAGACTCTTCCAAAGAACATTAGAAATTATTCAGTGGAGCTTTAGCTTGCCTTTTTAACATGTTTATTTGCTCCTGCTCACCACGTACAGGAAGGTTGACAAAAGCTGCAAGTTAAATGGTGTTAAAGTGCACTGACACGTGGTTATAGATTTGTTTACAGTAATGACAGTGTCCAGTATATGCATAACATTTACATAAGTGACAGAAGCATGTTTTTAAAGCTGCTTTAAGTGCTTCCATGTTTATGCAGATTACTCTCGAACATATAACACACACTGATCTTTGCTCTAGTTCATCAGGAACATTCAGGAGAAACTCTGCTGCACTCTTCTTTCAAATCATTAACTCGAAAAGAAGCAGTTTTTATGACTTTGACTTTTTTGGAGACCAATATGAAAACATTGAACTGATATTCTGTGTGTTTAAAATGGCCTGCTGATCCGTTGGCAGGACAAGCTGTTAACAAGGTTAGTCATCTCGTGAGCCGGCTGTCTTCGGTCTTATTGTACAAGTGGAAAAATCCATTCAGAATAAAGTAGAGGGAAAAAAATCAACACAAACACAAACACAATGTTTGTTTTTCAGCTGTTTTTTTTTCTGAAGTGAGAAACTCACTGATTTATAATATTATTATTATTATTGGGCTGTAACTATTTCTTTCATGACAATCTCCAAATGTTGCTGACTAATTAAATGAACTATTAATGAACTTAATTAGAATCTAATTTAAATTTCAGGCAGCTGCAACAACTGAAAGGGTGATGTATTAGCAAGAATATGGCGATATGAAACATATCATGATAAAGAGTTATAACTCAATATATTGTGATGTTTTAGAATCTTATTTTAAGACTGTTATTTTTATTTTATTTTTCTGGTGTTGCCTTTACGTGATAGGACAGCAAATGTAAATGTGGGGAGCAGAGAGTGGGGGGATGACATGCACCAAATGATCGGCTGGGCCGGGAGTCGAACCTGCAATTGAGGCCTGTAGCCTCTGTACACGGAGCGCCTGCTCTACCAACTGAGCTGAACCAGCGCCCCATGTTTTATTTAATGAAGAACACACAACTGAGTGCATCAAATCTGAGTGAAAAGATCATCGCACAACTTATTCTGCAGTCTGACATTTTCCTGTAAAAGTAAAGAAAATAGACTTCTTATTTAAACTCAAGCGTATGTTTAAACTCTTACAATCCAACAGTTTTTAACTTCACTCTGTTGTTATGCTATCATTTCTTATACTTAGCTCTTATTACATACATACACATTACTTATCCATTACATACAGTAGGTTCATTCTATCTTCAATTATTTCCCGGTACCCGGAGGGAACCCACGCACACACGGGGAGAACAATCCACACTACGTCCAAACCAGGATTCAAACCAGGAACCTTCTACCTGTGAGGTGACAGAGCTAACCCCAGCTAGCAGGGAACGTTCCCATACCATCAGCTAACATTACCTACGAGCTCCAATTAAAACGTTTTTAATCTAACATTCAAAGATCGTTTTAAGGATGTTTATCACTTAAACTTAACGTTTTATCTGCAACGCTTGAGGATATTTTCAGGATGTTATTGAGGCCTGAACTATCAGAACGTGATTTATAAAACGTTCCTGAACTGTGATTTGAACATTCTCACTGCAGCTTCCTGAGAACGTTCTCCTGCTATTAAAAGGAACATTCTGGGAACCAATATGAAACCGTCCCGCTCAAAACATCACCAGAACATCGCACGTAACATTCTCAGAACGTTCTTCCAGCTGGGACGACTGTACGACCGAGTAGCCAACTAAACCAACTAAACGATCAAGGTTAAAACGCAGCAGGTGTAAAAACAGTGTGTCCTGCACCGTGCCAAAAAGAGACAGAGATTGTCAGATGAAATCCTTCTGCCCATCTGAGTCACATCGTCAGAGTCTTATTCAATCATCACAGAAACTCTCGCATGTTTCCATCTTCCTCCGTCGATCTGTTCTCTTGTTTTGCTTTGAATTCCTTCTAATATCGGCTCCCACTTTTGTTTGTCACTCAGCGCTTTGCTGGAAAAGTACCGACTGGCTGCAATCACTTCACTGTTTCACACAAATCACCATCACAGCACAGCCTCATTATCATGCACAGAGCGCAGAGCGAGTCGTATTCCTTCCATATCCCTTATCAACAGGAGCAGCAGACAGTCAATAACTCCCGCTCGGGTCACACCTGCGTTACGTGTGGGCCATTTCGAGCGAAGATTATAAATCAGAGGCAAACCGGACCTGAAAATCGACTCTTGTTTTATTTCAGGAGTCCTTCATCACGCTCCAATCAGGGTCTATTTCCTCACGCGGAGTCAGAGTGCTGGAAGCGGTTTCCATGTGTTTTGTACTGTGAAAGGTCCCCACCTATTCATCATCCATTACGTTGACTGTGTCTCTACACAACCAACGATTGAACAGTCTGATGACGAGGACCTGGCTTTAATCAACAACTGCACACTCCCTCGACGGCCAGCGAGAGAAGGAGTGACGGCTAATTACGTCCATCAAAGAGCAGTGAGCCGCCTCTGTAAGCTGTAAGAGGCCAGCAGCTGCTTTTTCTACTTAAAGGGCATTTATGGAGCCCGCTACTTTATATTTGACCTCAAGGTAAAGAGGATTGTGTAACCTGAGAGTTTTATTCATTCTGCTTCCTTTCACTGAGCGACCTGTTTAAAGATTTATACCTGGAGTAGAGGCGGACGCCCCCATGCTGAGTCCTTAGAGAGCTCTTTTTAAATCCAGCAGCTTCAAATCTTCATCTTCGGTCTACTTCTGACACCTGACCACGAGCCCGGTTTACACTGCTGCTCCGTCCTCATGCCACCTTTGTCATTTTACATCCAAGCAACGCTGCCACACTGCGTGTTTTTAAAAAGCATTCCGGCGTTGCGGAAGCACGAGGTGTAAAGAAAAAGTGTTTGCTTCAAATACACACGCATGGCGCTGTTCGCCTCTGTTACCACCTCCGATGCCGGCTCAGAGATGGAACGACTTCGCCTCACCTTTACGCCTCTGTGCGTTCTACATAGAAGACGGAACGTAACAGAGGGGTAATGATCCAGCCGTGAACTGGGAGTGTAAAAAGGGCTACAGGTTGCACCAGGGTTCACAAGAGTTGTTGAACAGCTAAGCCAAAGACGGACTCTTCCTCCTTCATTTGAATATTTCAGCAGGCCTGAGGAGGTCAGAGTGTCCGCTGGTTGAAGAATAAAATAAAAATCAGTCTGGAAAATAGCAATTTTCCTCCAGGAGAAACATGTACTTTTTGAGTGACCTCGGATTTTAAGGAGCTGACCCTGAACACAGGCATCCTCTGTGGGTAGCTGCACCCTGTAATTCCCCCATTTCTTAATATCTCTACTCTGCTGAATAAAATCCCAACAAACAGGCAACACATGGCAAAAACACATCCTACTTATCTCTTAAATTAGAATTCATCTTGTGACTCCTAGCAAGGGTCCCGTCCCCGAGGTTGGAGACTTTATACTGATTATATGTTTTCAAATTTAAGTTCGAAGACGTCAAACTTTGCAGAGCTCATAGAGAACATTTTGCACCATTTGTTGTCATATCTTGTTTTATTTACATGGCCATAATTATCTTCTTACTTTCAGAATTATTTGTTGCCCAACAGTAAGTTTTAAAACAGCAGTGACGCTGTCTCTATCTGCCTGACAACGTCTCACATAAGGGAGACATTCCAAGAGAAACAGTATGAAGATATGAAAGGTGGTAAGAGTCATACTGCAATATAAGAAGGTTCTTTATGAATAAATGAGCTTTATTATTATTTTTATTGTTAACATTACTTTCAACCAGGGATGGGTCATGAATTTTGAATATTCGAATAGTCATTAATGCATAAAAAATTGTTTGTTTTCATTGTTTTTACCAGCGGCTGGTTGTAGTGCTGTACTCCCGCCAGACGGTGGCTGCAGCGCATCTGAAAGCTGTTTAACCGCCATTAAATATGTATTTATTTTTAATTGTGCAAAAACAAACAATATACAACAACAACGCAAGACAAGAGCGACATTAACAACCAACTACAAGACAAGACGCTGATACGATCACACCAGAACATGAAGACAACACGCTGCTGTGTCATTATTAAACATGGAGCCAGGTGGAGAAAGATAAACAGAAGAACATGGAATAATAATGATATTGATAATGGTGATCGTAACATAACAATTGTAATAATATAATCATAGTGATAGTAATAATTAAACCACCATTAAATAGCAAAAGAAGAAGAAAGCATTAGTGCGAGGTGCCGGAAAAAACGCTTTGAGATTCAGAACCGGAGACTTCTGCAGCCGTCAAAGAGCTCTGCTTTGAAAGGTAAAAGTAGCATATCATAAATCTACAAACACTCTGCACAGTATGACAGGCATGATCTGTGTCTGTTTCGTTGTTTAGGGAAGATGCACAATTTATTATGCCCCGTGTTTTATGGAGTTTTTTCGGTGCACACTTTGACATGAAACGCGGGGAGAGGAATCTTCCTTCCATGCCCATCCCAACTTTCAACACACTGTTAACTGCCCATAAAAACAGCACATGCCACCATTTTTAAAATAACCTTTTAATGCTATCAAATATATCTGCTACAAGTTCCCCATTCAGGAAATTATACTATTCTAATGATTCTTATTCTTATTGTTTAAACACTTCATAAAAACACTTTCAAACGTCTCTTTTAACCTCCAGACTTACTGTTAAAGAAATACTTTTGTTTGCCATCATTAATTGGTACGATTGCCGAGCTGTCGAGACGATGGATTGCTTCTCACTCTGGCAGGTGTAATTTGCAGCTACACAGGCAGACACTTTGTAACGCGGCTCTGAAACCACCCTGACATTTCGAATGATCTCAAAGGTTGTAGAAAAATTGGATCCACGAGCTGTCACTTCTACGTACTCCCAATTACTGTTGGAGTGTGCCGGATCGCGATAAGAGCGTTTAATTATGAACTGTAATGATAAAAGGTGTCAATAGTTTCCATCAGCAGGAAGGTGTCGTAGCATTTTCCCTGCTCGACCTCTGCCTCTGCACGGCTCTCCGCTCCTCGCCGCGGTGTCTCAAGCCGTGCGTAAAAAACGATCAGGTGCAGCTGTGCGACAAGACGCCCAGGAAGTATACTGATGCCCTTCAACTCAAACAACACCAGCCGCCGTTCGACACCGTTATAATTAACCTTTAAATCAAACCCACGTAATGCTAAAAATGAGGTTCCCCTGGCAACATGTGCTATATGCCGTGACATTTACCATGAAAATTGAATCTCCTGAACTGTTGCCTGGAAAGGCACACTTCTATTAATTGAAGGGGAAGTGTGGACATCTGATTAAGTGACATTTCCAGGGGAGATGGATTACTCCGGCCACGCGAACACATTTGTGGTTCGAGCTCAAACAGCTGGCTGAACACAGAAAACAATCACTGCGATATCACTTATGCAAACAGCAACATAAACACATAAACACATTTTACACCGAGTGATTGGACTCTCACCTCCTCCTTCTCAGCGCTCTGCAGGTCCCGCCACTCCTCCGTTACGTGGCTGAAGTCCACCTTGTTCATGGGCACCTTGATGTCGCCGATGGCATCGTGTTTGGAGAAGCGGTCAAAATCGTATACCGTCATTACCAGGGTCTTTCCACCGAGCTCCACGTAGGGGACCTGAGGAGGACAACAACAGTAACACGCGCTGTCACATTAGGGGCGTATAAAGGCTCCGGTTCTTGGATGACTCGCCCAATATGACCGGTTTTATCAGCAGCATACGTTTCTAAAGACAGTCCGACATCCAGGTTGTATCTGTCTGCTTTTATTTATTCAATGAGAACGCCGGTGTCACTTTTCCTGACAGGGCGGGAGATAAACACACGGACTGACTGCGGCCCACACAGCTGACAGGAGTGCTGTTGAAGAGGTTGCCGTGTCATTGAAAGGAAAACACCATTAGTATCAATCTGGAGCTCGTCTAAAGGCAGACACACGAGGCGAAGTATTAATGAACACGCTGAGGCGACCTTTGGACTTGTAGCTCGTGAGTATTCCCTCTTTTGCTCCACTAGAAAGAGGAAGCGTTCGGAAAAACGACTGTTGATATGATGAATGTTTGTCTTAGCGTTAGCTAGTTAGCATATAATGAAAGCTGAGGACGGGCTGAATATTTTTAAGTAACATAGAAGGGTTTTAAAAACTCTTCTTTCTTATATTTATATGTCCACTGATTCTATACACTTTAAGTTAGCAGGCTAAGCTAACACTTCGAGTTGTACGCAACCTGCTACAGTCCCTGAGCGTCTGGAGATGCTGCTCCAGAGAAAACTACAGGGGAAACCCTGTTAATTTGTTGAAAGCACATCATTTAAACTATGACAAGTTTATTTAGAATATCTGTCATCCAGACTCGCAATAACTCTTATGTTTTAAGCTAAATCCAAAGGCATCTGGACTGGTTGAAGTTCTTGAAGTCGTTTCACCTCTCATCCGAAAGGCTTCTTCAGTTCTAAACTGGCTGGTGGACGGAGCTAGAAATATAAGCCTCTGTAAGTCACTAGTATGCTAATAGAATCAAGGGGACCTGGCCTGTTGACATAATAGCAACGAGCGTTGTTAGCATCCTCTGGTGTTAAGAGAACGCTCGTTACCAGAGAGGTGAAGCTTCAAGAACTTGCCCTTTTGGATGAAGCGTTGAATTACCCTGACCTGGATGACTGAGACTCTTAGCTGTGTAAAGCTCATTATGTTCAGTTGTTGTTGATTCAAATGAGGTAAGACGTGGCTTTTGTTGTTTTTTTGCACAAGGTTCATAGACTGTTTAAATGACATAGACGTAGCCTCCAGGTCTGAAAGTAAAGGAAATGCAGAAGTTTAAATCTGCATTATTTTAACGGCCAGCAGGGGGCGGCTCCACTAGTTCCAAGAAGAATTCAGATTGTATACAAGTCTATACATGTCTGTTACCCTTTTCCCACTGAAATTAGCGCGTTGGTGCAGGTTTTTGAGACCCAAGAAGTCCCCGCGTATAGAAGCCGATTGTCTCTTTTCCCATTGCCAGTGGAGTCGACTCTTTTTCACACAAACAGGCCGGAGACATCGTTAGTAAACAGTGAAGATGTTACGGTGGTTAGGTCTTTATTGTATCTATTAATCATTCAGTCTGTGTATCAAACTCGGTGTGGAACGATGTTCGAGCGCTGCTCCGACGGAGACGGGCGGAATTTGTAGCTGAGATGACAAGGAGTCGCAGAAGTTACCGACGGAGCATAGCATCGCGCCGGAGAGGGGGCGGAGATTAGCGCGTCGACCCGGGTTTTGTGTTCCCATCAATGCCGGGTCTACTGCAGAGTCATTTGACCCGGGTCTGAAGGCCGATTGTAGCCTTTTCCATTAAGCAAAAAAGCTGAGTGTTAGCATGTTTTTTGACCAGTGGGAAACGGCTAATGAGAAAATTATCCTAATTCTCACTTGATTTAGTCCTTCAGTAAATATTTTCCAAATTAATTTATGAACTGAATCGCTAGTTTTAGATTAAAATACAACATAAAGCAGGATATGCTTTGGGGCGTGGCTGCCTTGTGATTAACAAGTCAATGTCTCGGCAATCTGACAAAGATGAGAGAGACGTAGAAATGCACGTCCCCCCATAACTGATGGGTGAAGGAACAGTGGGCCCGTCCACTTTGGGTACACATACACCCAAAATAAAGCTTCACCCAAGTTTCCCGTCTGTCCAGGACATCCAGTAAAGTTTCCAAAGTTAATTACATGCCAAGCCGAGTCAGACGTGTGTTTCTGGAGTGGGTAGATCGTGATTGTGTTTCCAAATGAATCAGCACTCTTACAGCCGTGACAGACGCTCTTATCAGTCCGATAACCGGGGACCGGTAAACGACAGGTGAGACGGGCCCTCCAGCTGCACTTGTGATCCTTTATTGCCGTCAATTTTGGGACAGAACTTATTAAACGGAAATGTCATGTTAGAGGACAAAGAAAGAAAGCGCAAGATAAGACTTCCTGGTTCGTCCCTGACATTATCTCACACAATCATCTGTTTTTCTTGACGGCCTTTATAATCACCTGTCCTGCTTGTTTCCACAGATTTGGGATCAAGTGTTAGACACATAAATAAACCTTGTATTGACGTGGATATCACAGGAAGTCATGCTTAAGTTGCACCAAACACCTGAGCTCTAACAAAACTTTCCCCACAGCTGAGCTACAGCCATGCATCCATTATAGCCGAGGCACGGCCAGGGCGTAGCGGTGCATCTGCCTGTGTTAATCCCAATCACATTGAGCCGCAGTGTGTGCTTGTGAGTGTGACAGCATGTGTGTGAGAGATATTCTGTCAGGGGCTTGTTAATGTGCCAGCTGGTTGCTGTCTCCACACCTTTTCCAGCATTCATGGCTGCATGCAAATCAGACTGTCAGTGGAACCGAAAGTGCTCCCTGCTCGGTGGACTCGACTCGTGAGGCGTACCTTGAAGGTGAACTGCTCGTTGAAGGTAGGGTTGAGGGTCTTCCTGTGGACCTTGGTCTCAAACTTCTTCTTCTTGTCAGGCAGCAGGTAGACCTTTACGTACGGGTCAGATGTACCGCCCATGTCCATAGCAGGCAGCTCTGCTGCCTGGATGATCCCCACCATGAGCTAAAAGAGGAAGACGAAGGGTAAAGAGTGAGAGAGGGCACATCAGACTGTCCACTTATCCAAACGATCATAACGTGAGCCTTCATCCCACCAACATCCTTGCAGAGAAATCATGTATGAGCTGAAGAAATGTCGAGAATGATTTCTTAATGATTGCTTGGAGACCTTTAGTCACATTGTCTTTTGATATCACCTCTTAATAACGGTGCCTTAAAGATGATTCAGTGTCATTTTCCGGGGCTACGGCAGCAGCATTAGAAGGTTACGTCTGCAGAGCCCGACAGCGGCTGAGGAGACGGTAAAGGTCGGGACGTGTCAGAGCAGGAAGGAGAGGACTGTTTCTCTTCGCATAAGGCCGATAATTGATAACCACAAAGGGGGGCCGGGGAGGCTGATTGACCTGCCAGTCAGAGCCTCTCCTCTAAGGCCTCTCAGGAAGCCCGGCCAGTCAGTCAATCAACTTCCTATCAGGCAGCCATCAAACAGCAATCTGGAGGCCGACCAGGGCACTCAGCCACGGAGCTCTACAGCTGTCAGGAGCTGCAGCAGTTTACTGGGTGGTGCTACCAGGGACACAGTGGTTAATAAAATAGTGGTAAACAACTTTTAGTTGGTTAATAACCTCAAATATGAAGGACAATCAATTCTATAGTAGGAAGCAATCGATTTATATTGTTTTTCTTATTTCAAGGCAAAATTAAGGTTCTGAAATACTTAAAAAGAAGCAGAGCTGCTCTGAAAAGTAAGAACTGTAGTGGGCGGAGCCAAAGCGCCTGTTTTTGGCATTGGGGTGCCAACATGTAATCCAGTACTAGAATTAGATGCCTGCAACCGTAAGAGTTCCTGACCTTGGAAAAAGTAATTTAACAGAGCAGTACCAGCAGAAGTGTGCTGAAAGAGATTTTACAGTGATGGAGAAAACTCTTGAAAGTTTGCTTCTGAGCCTTGAAGTGGTCGTTCGGCAAAACAATCGCGGCTCAAATCCCAGAGCAAACTATTCCTACTAAAAAAGGTCAAAGGCTATACGCCTGAAACACGGTTCAGTAGACCTGTTCGATTGATTGTTCGGCCCAATCTTAATATTGGCAGTCTACTCTAACTTGGACTGTACTTATAGAGCGCTTTTCTCGTCTTTCGACCGCTCAAAGCGCTATTGCACACTGATGTGTGCCACCAGGAGCAATGTGGGGTTCAGGGTCTTGCACAAGGACTATTCAACATGTAGACTGAGGGAGCTGGGGATTGAACCACCAACCTTCCGACTGAAAGACACTGAGCCACAGCCGCCCCAACTAGACAGTTTGCCTGGTGGACATTCCAGTACGAGAAAATTAGACGGTTAAACGACGACCATGAATGGACAAAATTTTTTGTCTGCAATGTTTTTATGTCCGCATCAGTTTCACAGGTCTTTGTTCTTCTTTGCCTTTGACCAATACGAGTGAATTCAATTAATTCTGTTGTTTTTGGGGCTCTGGGTCAGCTCAGTTGGTAGAGCAGGCGCCTCATGTACAGAGGCTACAGACTAATCGCAGGTTCGACTTCCGGTCTGACGATCATTTGGTGCATGTCATCCCCCACAGTTCCTGTCTATCATGGGTTTAACCTGTCTTTTATCTCCTGGTGACTCTCCAGGTTCGGAGCTGTCATCAAAAACATTCCAGCAGAGGTCATGATACCATTCCTCATATTTTACAGTATCTGTCTTAGTGTATCTGCATTGGATGGTGGTGAGATTCCAGCATGGAAAGGTCTTCATGAAATGATGGAATATGGACTACAATGTCGTCTGTAGATCTACCACCAACACACACATGTACACACACACAAGATACCATCACACACGACAGCAGTGAACACAAGATGAGACATCATGGAGGATCCTGCTCCCCAGGTTCTGCACAACACTTCCTTGACATTACCTTGAAAACACGCTGCAAACGCTGAAATTCTGTCGAGATGGTTACGGACCACTTTGACATAAACATGACTTCTATAATTGCACAGCCACACGTAGTCTGTGATTTTCTCTCACAGCATAATGGTTATATACCTCAGAAGGTAAATACGAGACGTACATTCACTCCAGCCGTCATCTACCTGGACCTAAATGTAATGCTCTGCTCTGTAGTGTTGTGAAGTGACACTTCAGCAGCACAGTCTGTGGCAGACACGCTGTGTCGCAGCAGCTCTACAAGAGGGAGGCACCAGAAGAGAGATAAGAGCAGGAAGTGGTTGGAAAAGTTATCTTTACTCAGGATGGGTTTCCCCCGAACTCCTGAGGAACACCTCTGCTGCAAAGTAAGCGAGAGCACTCCTGAACGTACGACTACGTATAAAACAAATCTTTTTTTAATCAAGTGTTGCTTCGTTCCCAGACGTGCCTCTAATGAGCTTTTCCCTTATTCACTTAGTCCTTGTATTTTTTTTTCTTTGGAAAAACCTCCTCAATTATAGTAACCGAGTAATTTGGTCTTTCATGGTTATTTCATTTTAACGGCTTTATTTCTTGTATGCACTGTGGGCAATTTCCACAATCCAACCAGAGGTGAAATAATACATTACTTACATTAATTCAAATATATTTTTTCTGTTTCAATTGATCATTTGAGGCATAAAATGTGAAAAAAAAGATCAATCCAGTGACCTATGAGCCCAGAGTGAGGCTACTCGTTTAGTCTGTCTGACAGTCCACAGTACGCAGCCTGCAGTCAGTTCAAACAGATATGATACATACTTAAAGTACGAGAAAAGTTGACATTTACACATATGTGTAAATGAAATCCAAGTCTTTCAGGATCATTCTCTGTTTTAAAAAGTTGTCAACAAAATGTCCGATAAAAACAATCGACATAAAACAAGAAAAATGCTAAATTCTTCAGTAGTTTGGCTTTTTCAAAAAGAAGCTCGTGCCGTCCTCTGCTGGACCTGAAACACTAAAGAACAAATTCAGCATATTAGGAATCAATAACATACGACTGGTTGAAATTAAGGAGGTGAGATGCTGGAGTACTTCAGAAAGTATTTTCTACTTTTTTATTTCTCTGTAACAAAGTTAAAATATTGAAAACTGGTGGTCATAGCATGAAGCTATATTATCATTACATCCTCCAGGAGTAGGGGTGGGAATCACAGGGTAACTGATAATATCACGATACGGCGATTCTGTGATAATTGATATATTGCAAGACAATCATACAATGTTACATTAACAGAACCATAGAACAACTGTAAAAACAAATTAGGACTTGAAAGTGGCTGGCGCATCTCTGAACTTCTTTTCGCCGCTGTCTCCTTCTTCTTCTTCAGCCATTAATTTTTAGTTTACGTTACCCTCATTCATGTTATAGGTGCCCCCACGAGAAGTCATGAAGTAGTGACTGCAGGGAAATGTCTTAAGAGCACTCTGTACTTGTAAATTAAGATGTCGATATTTGGCGCCAGCCTATTGATAATTGGGACGATGATATATTGCCGTAACGATATTTTGTCCCACCCCTATCCAGGACGGTACACTTCCAGGACCAGCAGCTTCTACAACTTCACACCTCTCTGGTTCCACTCACTAAATAATCCACTATTTCAGAACTAATCGGAACAAACATTTCGCTCACCTGACAACTGGTCATCCAACCAATCAGAGTCGAAACTTTCTGTGCCTGTGTTTGCACACCTGTGTGGGTGTTTCTGTTTAACGGAGTATTAACCCCTCTCTGTTTGTGTGTGCGTCTCTGGTCCGGCGAGCAGCACGCTGACCAGGCCGGTTACATGGTGGTGATTCAGCCCTTGGCAGCTAGTCCTGGAGGACTGATGCATCACGGCTCTGCTGTGACCGCTTCACACACAAATACACTCCATAGAGGAGCCTAATATTTACTGAAGTGGCTTATTTGAAAAGAACTGTCTAAGGGATAAATTCTGAAATAAATAATAAAGAAGAAATGATATGAATGTTTTGAAATTCATCCCCTCTAAGTAATGAGTTCAAAATTCCCACATTCAGACCGGACACAACACAATAGGCCCGCTCTTGACCTGCAGAAAGAGCAATGAAAATGGTAATGATGTTGAAAGTAGGAATGACATTATAATTCCCTTCCTGCTGTGCTGAGAGCGCTCTTTGTGGTTCATTTGCTGTGTATTTGCCTGATGCAGCCGCCTCGTCGCTCCCAGAGTGATTTGGATCTTTTACAAAACCTTTCGTCTCATTAGTGTATAAGCCCAGTATCATCAACACCAGGGGCAGCAGCCATTTGTGGTGGTTAACAGACAGAAACAAAGCTGCGACTCGCTGCCACGAGGACCTGACATTAATCTGCATGTCTTCCCCACTCGGCCTGATCTTCTTGCCTCAGTCTCTGAGCACACACGACAGTGTTCGCCCCTTTTTTGCTTGTTAGGGTGGAACATTTTCAGACGGACGATTTATCATTTAGCAGAGCTTTCTGCTAAGTTTTTCTTCACTTTCACAAAGGCAGAAAGGCAGAAAGGCAGTTTTCAGACCCATAAAGGTGGGAGTAGCTTTATTCAAGATGATAATAGTAAGGATCCTTCCCTTCTTTCACTTTTGACATATAATTTCTAAAAATCAGACCCAAACTAAGAGCTAAGATACTGAATATCATTAGTCTCCCCTATTTGAGAACTGGAGGGCGGTTTAAACGTCCCTCGAGCTGTCTTTCTCTTTCTTTAAACAAGTTCTTCTGTAATGTTTTGTGTGTTAAAAAGAGCCCCCTCTCCGGTTATTTGCCCTGCCTTTCATCACTTCCTTTGGAGAAGCTATAATCACTTATTATTTCATATCAAGTACACTCGAATTTGGTACGGTGTCTAATATGAGGTGGTTCTTCCAGTTGTGATATCGAGTTCTCAGATTGGCCTGCTTGAAGAGTAAAAATGCTTCAACAATGATCAAACATCAACTCTGACTTTGAGTTATTACACACTTTGACAATCATCTCCATAATTTCCTCTCCTTCAAAGCCACCTTTTTGTTAATAATGGAGATTTCACACACAGCCTGTTATTACATAAAGGAAGCTTGAGCCAAGGCATTAAACCAATCACCTGTGTCAGTTCTCCTCCAGCACTTCTATGGTGCTCACATTGATTACATGGACCTCAAAGCCAGAGGATTAGAGGAAAAAAAAACACATTTCCTGAAGGCCACTGTGGCTCTGGACTGCGTCTGTCGCCGAGCTGAAAGTGGGTCAGATGACCGGCTGCCACCGCAGGTTTGAGGTCCGTCTGCTGTGAGCTTCTTTAACCTCGTGGGCAGCAGCCGCAGAGACGATAAGCCGAGCCCAGCTTCTCCGAGGTGACTGTCACAAAGTGTGAAAACTGTCATCCATTCATTACACTTTAACTCCAGTGTGAGGCTTATTACCATTGTAATCAAGAAACCTCACAGAGAGACCTGTCACTGCCTCCCACTACATGACAGATCAACGCTGTGAAATGTAATAGTGGCCACATAATATCACTTTCAATGAAGTGACTCAATACTTTTCATTTCCTTTAAAAGAAATAAGGCTCTAGATGACTGAACACTGGTGCTGATACATTTTATTTGCATAATAATGGACCTAAAACTGTGTACTGATGAATGTTACCAGAGAAGGGAACTAAACGGCATGAGAACATGTCTTCCTACTGATGAAAGTATTTTGCCTGGATGGTAGAAATACATAAAAGACATTGCTAAATGCAGTATACAGTATGAGCTATGCAGAGAACCCAAAACAGCTCTTACATATGAAGTTTGAGCGATATAAATAAAACAAATCCTGCAAAAAACATGCGTTTGACATTTGTACTGGTGTTCCACAGGGGTCCGTTCTTGGTCCTCTTCTATTTACCATAAATATATATTATATAAATAATTTTAGCTCCTCCACCCCAAACTGTAAACTGCTTCTGGTAAAACTAAATGTAGCCCATGTTTTGAGTCAATATTATCAAGGTACCACCCATATCAAAACCCTTTAGTGCTCTTATTTTGAAACTGTTTTCTGTGGCTGGATAACAGAACTTTAGACTTGTTTGGCAAACTGAAGATCGAAATGTAATTGTATATAGAAATTAATCATTTTCTTTCATGCTTGTAGAAAGACCACTGTAAAATCCAGCGGCGGCTGGTGCAAAATATTCTAGGTGGGGCTGTGCTGTGCTAAACTCAGTTTTTAACAGGGCCATGCTGTATCCGTGCCAGCAGTTTTTAAAAGTAAACACGGGAAGCAAAATAGTGCATTTACACGGCTACATCCAGCCAGCCAAGCCTTTCTGGTGTACCAGTTGCGAGAAAATCCTCTGGTGTAGGGTTTACCTTTTTCACTCGCTTGTTGCTTGATTTTAATATCTGGCTGATCCGGTCCAGTTTCTTTAATCCATAATTTTTCACTTAAACTTCTCCTCTCGAACGGATTTTGAAGAAGAGAGCGTACAGAGTTGTTTGCGGTTTCAGCGTCCATCATTGTCATTTCCATCACTCACAGACCACCGAGACTAACCGAATGGAATCGCCCTTCGGGGATCACTTTCTACGACGCTGATTGGCCAAATTCACGTTGATATGCGCGTATCTTGCCCTAGCAACAGTCCCTGATTGGCTACTCGTCTCTGCTTTAGGGCCATTTCTTTGTTTATATATTACATATTTAAATAAGTAATTTTGTTAATATTAGTTTTTTAAAATAAAATAAATAAAAATAAAAACACACTCTCCACTAGGCAGGGCGGCGCCCTAGCGCCCTCTATTGGCCAAAATCTAAGATTCTGCATGTGCTAGATTATTGTGTTACTGTATGCATGCACACTTCTCCCTCAAACTTAAAGCCTCTTGACTCAGTGTGTCTGTTTATGTTTGGTTCAGGCAGAGATGTCTTATGCTCATTACTTAAAAAAAAAAAAAACAGTCATAGTTGAATTGTTAGATAAATACAAGGATTACAAGACAAGATACGACTCTGAGCCCAGGCAACATGGCTGCCATTTGGTTCCAGCTGGTATAAAAAGTCCTGTCTACTGTTTTATATCTATGGATGTACCTGTTTTACTTGTCAGTTCTGTTTTAATAGGGAGTTAGCTAGCCCTGTGAGGGACAGCGCTGTGTTCACGCACCGCATCTATTATCTGTCACACAACATCTGGCGCCAGGAAGTTGATGTGCATCCTCATTCTGCTTTTTTAAAACTCAGTGTCTGGAAAGAATAAAGCAGATGGGTATCTGCAGGGGCTGTTTTCAATCAAGTAGAAAGAAAGAAAAACAAATCAGAGGCTAAATAAATCCCAGTAGTGTTCTGCATCTCTTACAAGGCTCAGTGGCAAATGCACAAACTCAACCGCCATGATATGCCTGTGAGATTCGCCTCGAGCTTCAGTGACCACACTGTGTTTACAGCAGCGGTAATGCAACCAAAGGAAGATGTTGTGCAAAACCTTGGGTGGGTCCTGTTTAATCTCTGGAGGGATGAAAAGTTGGACCACCTCAGAGGTTGGGTGTGACCATACTTACGAAGGAGGACCTTTCGCTACAACGACACACACACGGAGATTCGGAGAACAGACCCTTACCGTATTCTCTGTGAAATTGTAATCCAGGGAGTATTGTAATTTGCCCAGTTTCTGGTCCTCCTTGGGCTCGGCCTCTTTCTCCGTTTCAGTCAGCCCTGTCTCGGCATCCTCCTCATCCTTCAAGGCCTGAAGGAGACACCCACCAAGAGTCAGTGTCGCCTGTTTGTCGCTGGCGCTAGCACCCAGCCAGCCGTTCCCCCGCCTAGGTCCTGCCAGCGGACCTACTCCTGTAAAAGCTGCCACTTGTTTTATGGTGTATAAAGGGGGGAAAACGAGGGGGGAAGCAAGCACTAAAACACCATAGCAGTTAACACCAGGACATGCTCTGTGATGCACTAAAGCCCCGGGCCTGGTCCCCTGATGATGCTTTTCTATCAATCTCTGGGTGATTCTGTCTAAAAGGGAGGAAAGATCAAATGATGGCGCCAGAGATGAGAGCAATGGGCAGGCATTAGAGGAAGTAAAGACTTAGAGAGAGGACAGAAAGAAGGAGAGAGAGAGATGTTTCCGGAACAGATCACAGTAAGACAATTCCCTTGATGTTATTTCAGGCAGATCAAGTCTCTGGCAAAAACACATATCAACTGGGAAGTGTCTGAATTGGCAGAGTGAGAAGTGAAGTTGCCCTTTTCGCTAGCCTGGCACTGAGGTAAGGGTAGCAGGTGGTGGCATTGGTAGGGGGGAGGGCAGGGAGGGGTGGGGGTGGAGTTTCTTATAAGACCAACATGCGTTTGAAGAGGCAAAGACTAGCTCTCAAGGTCATTCATTCTGCAAAAGTTGCCTTCCAAGATGTCTCTTTTCGTTAGGCATGCAGAGCATTCTCTGTTCAATCCGGTGCTCTCGTGTGATTCCCACATTCCCACGTCTGTTTACGCCCTCAGACATTACAAGTCACATTGCATCATAACCCCCTAAAGCTGTTGTGTTATCCCCTACGCCGATGGTAGCTAGAAGCATCATGCCAGCGGTGGGTGGGTAGGTGTTGGTAACAGGGGGTTGTAATGTACATCGGGGGGGCCTGCTCCTATTAGTTTGTCAAGTTGCTCATGTGAAAGCAAAAGGCTGAACAACACTGATTGCTTTTTACGTTTTCCGCTGAGTCTCTGTCTTTTGGGAGCGAATGGAGTGGTCTTTAGATTTAGTTCGACGCATAAAAGAGGGAGAAAATTGGCAGTCAAATGATCGAGGAAATAAAATCCCTCGAAACGTGTATTTTATAGAATTTTAAAAAGGTTAATCCAACTTTTATGCATCTGTGCTGAAGGGAAGGAGAGATCTATTTCACTTTAGTTTGACAGCTGCGAATGCAAATCGCTACTGTACGTCAAAAGCTTCCTTTTCATCACCAGTTTCAAAAGAACATTTACTTGTAGAGCCTCTCAATCATTCCACATTTCGCTCGCCGCCACTCGTTTGAAATGCAAATTGAAGAATCAAAAGGCAGGAGACTTTAGCTCGGCACAAAAATCAGCATGGTTCAACCTTGTCAATGCGCACCCAGTGTTTCTTTCATACATATATATGTGCATATGCAGGTAGTACGCACATATATAGAGTAGATATACATGTACTGTGTGCATAGTTACATATATTTGGTTCTATGGGAGTAAGTTGTTCTCAAGAGGCTACAAAAAAAACATCAGAGCAGCAGGCTTAAGAAGATCCAACAGCAATTAGGAACCTACCGCCAGTGACCATCCCGAACAGTCATCAGACACAACACAGATAAGGAGGACATAGAAGGAAGAAACACAAATTAAAACAACCACACACAGGAGTTAACACACCAGAGTCTGGGCACACCAGGAGAAATGACCGCTCGCCTCGGAAGTGGCAGATTCACCGATACTGGAGATTAGATATCAGGGTGAGGTCTTTGATTTTGATTAATGGCTTTTTAATAATGAAAATTAGATGCGACGAAGGCGGCCGGGATGTTGGAAATTAAAGGGAAATCTCCTCTAAGTGATATATGGAGCTGTGCTGCAGCTATTTTCTTGACCTTGCTGGTTGTTTAAGCTAACACTGTTCTCTTAATTTCTTCTACAACGATTAAGACAAATGTATTATGAAAACATTGTCAGTGGTTTCTGTCTGCGATTCTGCTAGCAGAGGGTGTTGCAGCAAATTAAAACACACTTTGCACGTTGGACGGCAGCATAATGACGCTCCGCCGGTGCAATTAGTGTTGCAAACTCCATTTAACGTGTCAGCGTTTCCCTGTTCCCTATTCTGCGCCGCTGAAAGGTAGACTTAATTACAATTTCCTCGCGTTAGTTTATGGTTTGGTGATGTCATTTCTCTGGGTGGATACCACTTCATTACACGGCAAACGTTACTCACTCTCTTCAACGAGTGAGCGGGTCCTCATATGACAAAAAGAAACACTCACAGGAACGAAAAGTAGGAGAAAAAAAGAGATTGAAATACTCTCTCTTCAATCTGAAGCCATTTAAATGACTTCCATTAACTCTCCTGTAATTAGACTGGATTCTTTTGTAATTAAGTAGCGACATATAATAGG
This sequence comes from Semicossyphus pulcher, assembly GCF_022749685.1. Lineage (NCBI taxonomy): Eukaryota > Metazoa > Chordata > Actinopteri > Labriformes > Labridae > Semicossyphus > Semicossyphus pulcher. The sequence continues at coordinate 4,859,464 of NW_027211694.1, forward strand.
AAGTAATACTGTATGTATGGCAATTAAAACATAATTCATACAGAATAGAATACATACAGTAGAGTAGCAGCCAGTGCATAAAGAGGGACATTTTTGACGGCCATATTTGCAGTAAAATTACTTTCACACTGTCGGTGAAACTTAATTCGTTACTGCAAATATGATCAATCAAACCTGTCGCCATACATTATACGAAGCGTTAAAATTATAAAGAGAAATGTATGTCTAAATGAGCAACAAAAAACATTATCATCAACTTATTGCTTCATAAAGTTTTAGGGTAACTTCATGCACACAAATTCCAGCATAAACATTTTCTGGCTGTGAATGTGTTGTTAAATTAGCACGTTAGAAGCGATGTGTGTGAGTTTAAAGAGACAGTAGTTCAAAGTCTTTACCTCGGTTTTGCCCCCGTCCTTCACGTCCTTCATGTTGATGGCGTTTTTGCCCTTGTCTTTGCCCTTCTTTTTGTTTTTCTTCTTGAATATCCATTTTTTGCAGATGCAGAAGCAGCACGCTAACACCAGGATGATCGCCACGAAGGCGATAGAGACAATGGCCCATGATGGCACTGTGGGAGCAGAGACAGGAGAGAGTTTGCTCAGCGAGCTACGCCAAAGCAGCATTTGAGCCAAAGTTTCAAATAGTGATTAAAGCGACTGACAGGTGAGATAAATGTCGGAAAATGTGTTTGTCTGCAGAGCTGGCACGCCAGATCAGCACCTGGGCCAGCTCCTGGGTCCATCAGGAAGTGGCAGACTCCTAACGATCGCTCCCGACTAGAAGGACAAGACGCGGCCGCGCAGCTTCAGCCAATTTAGTGGAAGTAACAGATGTTGGCATTTTCCACTTGCCATTTAAACAAAAGATTTTCAGACAGCTGACACTTTCACGGCAATCACCGGCAGCAGAGAACTCGCCGTGACTGAGAGAGTGGGGGTAATTTCGCAGGGTGTGCTTGAGAGGCATTAAGAGTGGTGCGACCGTGACAAGCCGATGATGCAGTAAAACAAAACGGGTTCACAAGGTTTGACACACGTTGTTAACATGCTCTCAGCTCCTATTTTAGCTTAAAAACGGAGTATTACATCAGCCTTTTGTGCTGAGATTTAAGGCTCAGAATTTTACCCTTTAGTTTGGGACAAAAACCTCTCTCAGGGGCAGAACTTTTCTAGGTACAAAGAAGCCGAATCTCACATTTTAAATTGACCTGGAACATTTAGAGTTCAAACCAAAAGTTATAGAACAAAAGCAGGAGGCTCCCTGTAATTTAAAATGTTGTATAACCTGTCAGTAACCCCAAAGTCAGCCATCAATTTCCCAGTAACCCTGTCCTTGTCGAAACATTTCATTCATGCCCCCCAGCTAAGCCATATTGTTTTTGTGCGTGGAGAACCGAGTGCTCAGGCAAACACTTTTGCTACAACCTTCACACAACGACTGAAGAATCTCTCAAAGGCAAGCGACGTCCCCAAGTTTTAGAGGAAGTTTTTCTACCTCTGGGAGTGTGTAAAAAAAAAAGGTCAGGAAACCAAAAAGGTTCACAACAATGTCACTTTAGTTTGGTGTGTTTTTGCTGCAGGCTGTTCAAAACTGTGGGTGGTGCATTCAGCGGCCCGCGGGAAGGTGGGAAAGACAAATTCTGTAATCTATGATTTAAGTTTTCTGCTTAGAAAAGTTTGAACCCAAAATCTCAGTTTAGCAATCAACCTTCACACTTAATAACATCTCAGTCGGACGGCTCACGTCTGTAGTTTATTGCAGCGGCAGAACATAGCTTGTGCCCGTCTCGGGGGTATCTGAAACATCTGAAGATACTTTGGTTTGTTTTCATGGTTCAAACTATTCAGAGGATGATGAATCAGAAAAGGGAGATCGATGTGAGCTGCATTTGACTTTTTCCCTCCACCATATGTCGTTACTGGACTTCACGGACCTGACGTGAGAAATTGGACAACCGGTTGTCAACTCTGTCACCCGCGGACGCTCGGCTCAACAACACAGTGACAGCCCTAACAGCCGTCTGCAAACACAGTGACACATGTCTCAGCTACAGTCAGCGAGTGCTCCCCTGTCCCCAGGTACAGCGCACACACACACACACACACAAAGATAGAAGAAGAAGAAGAAGTGGGTTGTTTTAAGTACCGGAGGGAGACAAAATCAAGTCCAGATGGGCTGAAAATAATGAGAGACCTTGCAACAGACTTCTCACTTCAGCAGTCATAATCGCTGCTCCTTTATTCTCCTCAGCAGACAGAAAACACCTGGCAGCACAGCCCTCATTTTAATAGAGAGGAATAACAGACAAATGAGCCAATTTTAGGAGCATGTTTTTGGTTTTATCTCTCTGAGAGGCGAGAAAAAGGAATGAGCTCCATAGCAGCCATTAATCCCACAAACTGAAAAATAACATAAAGCAGGTCAAACTTTGAAGACTTTATCTGAAAAACTCCAAAAAGACCCATCAAAACAGAAAAGTGTATTACAGTCCATCACTTTGGGGTTTTTTGCCAACCAGCGTTCAGCTGCGGTTTCTTTGCTGAGGACCGAGAGGAGAGAGAGAGGGGAGGAAAAAAATCGATGCTCTGTTGACAAAATCAATAAGCACTCTCCTCGGAGGAAAAACAGTGAGTGATGTTCTAAAATAACTTTAGCATCCACAGCTTTGGCCTTCGCTCGGAGCGGGGTGGTAATGGAGGTGACACTGGATGGGACTTGTTTACTATGAGACACTGAGAGCGAGCCGAGTTTCCTTTAAACATTTAAAACTATAGAGAGGATAAACTGTGGGTCATGTCGTGTTTGTGGTGTTGAGACCTTAGACAGTTAAAGAGAGAGGCTGAAACGCTGATGGACATTTGTATTTTGCAGACACATTTGTGGTGCCACTTTAAATTAGACACCATAAATAAAGGTTTGAAAAGGCCCTGCCAACTTGTGACTAACTTGGAGTTTGCATGTTCTCCCCGTGCATGCGTGGGTTCTCTCCGGGTACCCCGGCTTCCTCCCTCAGTCCAGACACATGCCCGTTAGGTTCATTGGTGACTCTAAAATTGCCTGTAGTGTGAGCATGAAAGGTTGTCTGTCTCAGCCCTGTGACTGACTGGCGATCAGCTCTCGGCCAATGACAGCTGGGATCGACCCCAGCTCCCCCGCGACCGGATGGATGGATTATAGATCGTTTAAAACTCATAAAAGGGACAGGTTGTAGGTTGCCAGGTTCTTAAAAATCTGAGGTTCTTTTGACCTTCAGAAAAAGAGGCACAGTCGCTCTGGACCAAATTAAATCACGTTTAAGTGTACATTTGAACAACCTAAAACCATTATTATTACGACTAAACAAAAGGTTTATTACAGTAGAAAGAAGCACATACATTGTGAGTCAACGGTGGTGTTTTATCCTTTGGTAATTAATGCAGTAATACATGTTTCCTTACCTATATAAATGCCTTGACATATTAATAACTTGGTCGTTATCTTGTGCAGTAATTTTACAGAATGTCAGAAGACAAACTGTGATTGGGATTTATCCCCAACCTGGCAACCCAAATGTTGTTCTTAATGAATGTTTATACCGGTCAATAAAGGAACATTAACATCGCACATAAAACGGTCTGACATGTGACACGTTTTCAAGCTGGCAAAGCACAGACACCTCTCTAAAGGAACTCTAAAGGTTGACATATGTTTTTTACCCCAAATGGAAGCTCTGATTAGCAGAAATCAAATTAAATACACCATAAAATCTCTCGCTCATAACCCAGAGTGATTACGTCACAACGCCTGCTGGAATGCCGTTCAGACAGTTACAGTGGAAATCAATCCATGAACACAGCTCTTATCTTATTCATCAGGCGCACGTCTTCCAGCGAAAGGCACTTCTGTGTTCTTTAATTAAAGGAACCTGAGTCCCAGAAAGCAATAAAAGCATCCCCTAATTAACTACATTGTGTGAATGTCGTTTCTCCAGAGAGAGAGAGAGAGAGAGAAATAGAGTGGGGACGTGAAAGGGAGAGCGAGTATTGCCGGCTTGCCACTCCACTTCAACTCCCGCCACTTATCTCCTGTGCAGCCGAGCGACATGGCATGGGAAATGGAGTTTCTCTAATGGGTGGGTCGCCCATGATGGAATCCATGTTTGCTGTTCTTCCAGGCTCACATCACATCTCAGCGCTGTTATCGAAAAGGTACGGCCGGGTGGAAAGGCAGGGCACTAAACAATGAGAAAGCTTCAGAGTACTTCAGACACTGTGATTGAATTTACTGTATGCTCTTCTTCCTTTAACACTAATTCTACTGTTTGACTTTTTACAGTTCTGCAGTGCTGTCGAGCTCTTTGGAGTCTTATTTTGGCTTTTTGTAAATGAAATGCACTTTTCATCAAAGACCTTGTTTGAAAGGAAGTTTCTTCCTGAATTCCACGAGTAATGAAACTCTTTTTAGATTCTCATTGGACTCTTAGAAGAAATCTCAAGCACGACAGAAAATATCTGAAAATACTTTGTAGGATTATATAAATAAACTTCCCCCTCCTGCCAATTCCAAGATCCTTTTAGAGGCCGGTTGTGGAGGTTAGCGTATTTCTGATAACACACACAAAAAAAGTTCTGTTTGTATGCTCGGAAATGTTTGTGCCGAGAAAATGTAATTCAGTCAGAGGTATTTCTTTCAAGGCCTTTAAAAGCTGTAGTAAACTGTTAAATGGTTGTATTTGGAGGAAACACCATATACGGGCATTCAATCTTGGTTATTTAAGAATAGTAGAAATATGACTTCCCCTCAATGAGTTTTGAATGGCATGTATATATTCGGCCGTCAGAACAGGAAACAGTGTTGTGAGGAGCTGATCCGGTGTCAGAGCTGAGCTGTGAGAGGAGGTCAAAGTGCAGCAACCTCTGCAGAAAGCAGAAAGGCTGACATTTTGTGTCCTTTAGACATATTGGAGTTATTCTTTCATACCTCTATAGATATACAGTGAAAGAACAAGTATACAAAGAAGCCTACATGTTGGTCTATGAGTCATCCCAGCTGTGTTCTGTACCAGGGACCATTAGTAACTCAGGGGGAAATAAATACAACACTCCAATCGTCCAATATACGCTTTTTTAAATGTTTGAGAACTTAAAGTAGAATTCACTTTTAGTAAAACTTAGATCTTCTTTTAGAGATTTGGCCAACTGGTGTTTCTTTGTTTCTGCAATACTTAAATTAGTTATTTACACTTTTCTCTTGCACGGAGGATCTATCACCAAAAGTTTTGGTTACATTTAAATTAAAATGGTTTAGATTAGATCACCTGGCTTAACTATTATTATCTAAAACTTGTTGGTGACTACTATGTTAGCAAAACCAGTTAAACCAACAGCCAAAGCTACGCAGACAAGACCAAAGCTGAGCTGCAGCAGCTCCTCTGTTGGATCGGACCACACGGGCCAGCCTTTGCTCCCAACGTGCATCAACGAACCCGTCCTGATTCACCACTTCTCCTTCCTTGGACCACTTTTCATAGATCATAGCCATCACAGTTTGGCCCTTGTCAAAGTCGCTCACTTCCTTTCGCCCATTTTTCCTGCTTCCAACACGTTAACCAACGTTCACTTGCTGCCTAACATATCCCACCCACTGACAGGTGCCACTGTAAGGAGATAATCAATGTCATTCACTTCCCCTGTCAGCGGTCATAATGTTACGGCTGATTGGTGTAGCCCACTTATCCATTAATAGTATATTTAATGACGCAGGACTGATTTGGGAAACGACATTTTCAGGGTCAAATTCATGTCAGGACTATTTTTGCTGGGAATAAATGAAATGCAACATTTAGAGGAAGTCCATATAAGCAGATATATCTTTCCAAGAAAAGCATTTCCCTTATGTAGCCCAAAGCTTTTTATGTGATTCACATTGTTTCTGCCTCTTACTCGATGAATACTTCAAATTTATGTCATAAAGATAAAAGCCAGTCCCCTTCTACGTCCCTGTTCTGACTCAATTCTGTATTTAAAAGGATTTCTCCTGCGTTCATCCTCCTCTACATCGCTGATAAAACAAAGCACTCTGCATCACAAAGGCAGGTTTTATGAACAAGACAGACTTTGGTGTATTATACATGGCAGTGTGTGTGTGCTTAATATTGCATCTGCGTTATATCCACTTCCAGCAGCCCTCGCTAATCTAATGTGACACGACCCTGTTGGTCAATTAACCTTGACATTATATCTTGTTATGCTTACGAGAGCAACACTCTGTCCGCGCCCTTTCCCTGCTGGGGCCTATTTAAGCAAACAGTATGACTGCAGCAAAGAGCGTCATACGGCTCTGACAGCCTACAGTGGAACAGGAAGCTGTGCTCAGAGACCCGACGTGCAGGCTGCTGCTTTCATATCAAACAAAGATTGATTTAGAAGAGGCGTTTCGAGCGTTCAGACCACGCACATGCAGGAAATCTTATGAGCTGAGATGAAGTGACACTACATAAAGAAATAATTTGATGGACTTACAAGAACAGATGGGATAATGACGTGAGATTAGAGAGCAGATTGTCATTTAGGAGGCACAAAGGAAAGGAAAGCAGGAACATTTGGTGGGAATAGAGCAGTGGACATAAGTGTATTTACCTCCAGATTTAGGGTGTATGTCAACTGAATATATGGAATGATTCATTCAAAGACGGAAGTGAATAAAGACCCGAAGATCAAACTTCTAACCGTCATGGGTTCGTAGACCAAACACCTGTAAAACCAAGAACTGCATTAGCACTTAAAGGGGGGGTATTATGCTAATTTCAAGCTTCATGTTTCACTCTGTGATACCTGTGGAGTAGCTTAGCATAATTTACAGTTTAAAAAACTCCTCATGTTTCTCACACTGGTGCTCTGTGCAGGCCCTCATACAGCCTCTGCCTGAAACCACTCAGTCAGCTCTGTCCCTTTAAGAGACTCCGCCCCTACAAGCCCGCTTTTTTCTGATTGGTCAACTAGGCGAGCAGAGCCTTCGAGCAGAGAGGTGGAGTGAAAACAATTTCCGAGGCAGACTGAGCTGCTGGGTGGGCGTTTCCTTGAACTGTGCCAGGGGCAGGAAGTTCTACTGTGTCTCAGGCAGATGCCCAAATATAGACTTCCTCCACTTTGTGACATCACAAAGTATAGATTCTAGAGAAGTCTGTCTGAAACCTGGTGTTTTGAAATTTGAAACTTCACCCACGTTTAGTCTGGACATCCAACATTGTAAAATTATATGTACAGTATGTCTTTAAATGTAAAACAGCATAATACCCCCTGTTTCTCAGACTGGTGCTCTGTGCAGGCCCTCATACAGCCTCTGTCTGAAACCACTCCAACAGCTCTGTCCCTTTAAGAAACCCCGCACCTACACTTTCTTCTGATTGGCCAGCTCTCCGAAGCCTGCAGAGGCTGCACTTTGTGACGTCACAAAGTGCAGCGTGTAGAAAAAACTGTGTGAAACCTGGCGTTCACAGCGGCCTGCAGATTACTCCAACATACTTTTACCTACAGATTTGAAACTTCACCCACGTTTAGTGTGAACATCCAACATTGTAACTCTATATGATGATATTGTAAACCCCTCTTTAACATAAACTAACATGGTGAAAATGGTAAATATCACCTGCTAAAATCAGCATGTAGCATTGTCTTTGTGAGCATCATGATTAGCATGATGATGGCTGTCGACTCTTCAGGTTTTCTTTTTGAAAATCCAAACACAGCTGAAACAGGTCCGTGGAGGTTTTAGAGACAAAGTGGCAGCTACCGCTGTACTGTGAAACATAAGTGAGGCAGCTTGTTGTTGTAAAAAGGACGAAAACAATCATTTTCTTAGCTCTGAAAAACTCACGAGTCTTATCAAAACTTTAAGTGGGCTGTAGTTTCCTGCTATCAAAATGTTCTTTGCAAGGTAAAATGACAGGGTGCACACTTTCACACTTTCCATTTGCCGATAAAAACCAACAATGAAACCGTGTTGGCTGGTGGAACAGAGGCTAGCTTAAAAAGGGGTACGTCTTCAGCTCTCAGAAGGGATGGATGTTGGTTTTTAAAGCCTAATAAGCCCTGTATGACAAAATACTGTCGGGTCTGCTGCTCATATTTGGTGTTTTCTGAGTGTTTGCAGGTGGAGATTGATGACAAACAGAGACTGCTAACATGTATTTGACCCTCAAATAAAACCAAAACATTTCAAACATCCAGAGAGGAGAAGATCTATATCCCATCTGTTGCCTGACTTCTGCTCGGATCTGATCTGGCTCTGGTTTGGACGAGCCCCTGATGGCGTCTCATGGCAGGCAGGAGACTTTCGTAAAGCGAGGGCAGAGAGTTTACAACAAGGCTTGTCGCCAGAGCAGCAGGCAGGCAGAGATGAATGGCTCTGCTGAGCCTCCACCGTAATCCCCTTTAATAAACTCTGCTGTCTGTCGGCTGTGAGCGGCCTCAAAGTCAAACAAGTTTTAAAAGCTGACAGATCCTTTTTTTGTAGTTTTCCTTTAGTTTGGTGTGAAGTTACACCACGAAGTCTTGTTGTGTTTGCACTTTTAGCTGCACCCATCAGATGTATGACACTTTCATCTGTCAGCAGAAAAGTGAAAGACACTGTGGGTCCGTCACAAAGTCCCCAAAGAGTTTGATTTTCAAAGAGGACTGCGCCTGCTTACAATGCAACTTTCATGAGTTCTTAGATTAAATTTGGAAATACGAGACTTCAGTTAGAGAAGAAAAAACACTAAGCAACAAAAGTGATTTTAATTTGAAGCAAAGTTTCAAAGTTTTTTTGTTGTTTCTGAGAAACAGAAGATTTTAAGCCTTAAAAAGTTAAAGGGGGGGTATTATGCTGATGTCAAGCTTCATATTTCACTCTGTGATACCTGTGAAGTCACTTAGCATAATTTACTGTTTCAAAAACTCCTCATGTTTCTCACACTGGTGCTCTGTGCAGGCCCTCATACAGCCTCTGTCTGAAACCACTCAGTCAGCTCTGTCTCTTTAAGAGACCCCGCCCCTACAAGCCCGCTTTCTTCTGATTGGTCAACTAGGCGAGCAGAGCCTTCGAGCAGAGAGGTGGAGTGAAAACAATTTCCAAAGCAGACTGAGCTGCTGGGTGGGCGTTTCCTTGAACTGTGCCAGGGGCAGGAAGTTCTGCTGTGTCTCAGGCAGATGCCCAAATATAGAGTTCCTCCACTTTGTGACATCACAAAGGGAAGAGTCTAGAGAAGTCTGTCTAAAACCTGGCGTTTTGAAATTTGAAACTTCACCCACGTTTAGTCTGGACATCCAACATTGTGAAATTATATATACAGTATGTCTTTAATGGGAAACAGCATAATACCCCCTCTTTAAGAATCGATCTCTTTGCAGCTGTTTCAAACGTTCGAGGGTCCATTTGGCCGCCTGAGAGCATAAATCCCGATAAAACAGACTAAAAAATTATTTATTTCCCTGAAATGTCAATCGCTTGTCTGTGTTATTTGGAGTAATGGCCGCTGGAGCCGGCAGTCATGGATCAAACAGCCTCCGTGTTCAGAGGTTAATTGTTATCGGGAAGCGAAGCCTCGGGTGTTTAGAAAAGGAACTGGGAAATTCAATACGCTGGTTTCCTTGGAGGCAACCTCGCTGCTCAATGAGAAGTCACAATATGGTTTAGTGCGATTACACAGTCGGACCTCAGCGTGTGTGTGTGTGGACGTGAAAGGCTCCGTCATTCAGAAATTGATTTTAAGGCTTCACATTTGTCGCAGAAGGAATCATTGTACACTTAATTTCTGTATGCCTCTGAACTCCATCTTCAGCATGTAGAGGTGCATTCTTCCCCTTTTTTACCTGCTTGTTTTGTTGAGTATATTTGAGGTAATTTGCAACTTTTATTGGAAATACATTTGTGTAATTGAATTTCGAACAAAACAAGCAATTTGAAGACATAACCTAAAGCTCCGGGAACTCGTTATGGACATTGCTGACCATTTTTTGACATTTTATAGATTAACAATTAACATTTTAATTGGAAAATTATCAACAGAGTGATTAATTATAGTTGGCTGCAGCCCTAGAGCACATTAAACAAATCTTTATGAATGAACCAAATGACTGAATAAAATATGCATCCAAACTATTTTTCCTCCTAACTAAAAAAAAAGCGAGCACAGTAGATTCAGAAAGATTGACATAAAGTCTGCGGCTCTCTGCACGCTTGAGCCTTCAGCAGACAGATGGAGCCGGGGAAAATATCCCCCCGCTCAGAGATGTGTCCTGCAGATCCTGACGGACAGCAACGCAGCAACTAGTCAGGCCACTGACAGCCCCGTGCGACCGGCCTCAGAGCCAGCAGAGCTTAAACTGGGTTATAAGCCCAGAAGAAAACTTCTTCTGCAGCGGAGCAGCAGAGGCACCGCTGAGCGCTTCGGCTTCTCCTCGCGCATATTCCCTTGTTAAATCTGCTACCTGACGTTCTCCAGACGGTATCGATATTTCGTGGAGTAAACAAGTCTTGGGGCATTCATCACCAGCTTGGCAGCACCGCAGAGCGAACTCACCGCTTCTGATTGAGGGGATTGGGTGAGAAAACAGTAATTTAAAAATCCTGTATTTACTGACAGGCCTGCGTTTATAAGAAGAGAACTTTTCTGCCTATGGTAAACAAAAGAAGCTCTAATTTAGTTCTTCTCCAGATAGCAGCGTCAAAGAGTTAGAAGCAATAACACATCGACTCTTCTGCTTCTAAAACTGATGTGAAGAAGCTGTCGACTCGGGCTAAATGAGGTAAGAGTAGCAAAACATTCCAGTGACAGACAGTCGATGTTCAGCCAAAGGGGACGCCAACGTCGGCAGCCTCATACTGGAATCATAACACTGAACATTGTTCATCATATTCGTTCACCTTCTGCGCCAATGCCTGCTTTCAAAATCAGAACGCATTCCCTTTTTCCATCAATGAAAATATCTCATTCAACCCGGCATGGAAGCTGAAGCTGAGCAGTGGGAACCGGGAGTTATCTGAATATAAAGCAGGTCTTTTATTTTGGTAAATATGCAGCCTGGAAACCTCCTCTTACTCCCTGCGATAGGAATCTCTAGACAGTAGATGTGTGTCGATGGTGTGATGGGAATTATGGTTCTTTGGAGGGAGACGGATCTCATGGCTCCCTTCAGAGAGAGAGCTCTTCCGTTTTTCTTTGATTCTTTTTTGCTTTCTTCTTCTAGTGTTTGTTGGCGAATGGCAACATAGTTTAGAGGTGCATCACTGCTGCAAATTGGGCTGAAGTGGAATAAAGGTATTTGGGCAGGGAGTGAAGTTTGGGAGAAACGATAAAAAGGAGGCTCGCAGGTATGAGTCAGTCCAAGAACTTTTGGGGAATGTTTCTTTGTGTCTTTGCTGAACGATCGGGCGCTCATCTTCCAAAAGAGCCACTTCCCCTGGTGAGAAATACTTCTGAGTGCAAAGCCACGCGGATCTCCAGTCAGCCAGCTATCATGGATGGCACGATGATAATCGCATTGTCCTTAAACGGCTAAATTCTCCAGAAAGTAACATTTAGATTTGGAAGCAATTGGTAGTATGACTTTCCCACAAGTCATACAATCCATCCATTATCAATGCCACCACTTATCCTGTTCATTGGGCAAGAGGCGGGGTGCACCGATCGGCAGTCAATCACAGGGCTGACTCACAGACAGACCTTTACGCACACACACCTACGGGCAATTTTAGAGTCACCAATGAACCTAACGAGCATGTCTTTGGACTGTGGGAGGAAGCCGGAGTACCCGGAGGGAACCCGAAAACTCCACACCGAAAGGCCCACTACAACCGAGCCGGGGTTTCAACCTGGAACCTTCTAGCTGTGAGGCGACAGCGCTAACCACTGCACCACCATGCAGCCACAAGTCACACCAAAGACTTCTAAAACATATGAATAGTGATGTCATTCCACACGAGTCATTTCCTGTTGCAGGAATTGTAGATACATCTACCTGTAGCTTCTGCTGAAGGCAAGAGGCGTCAAAGATGACACAGTGATAACGATACTGTCATAAACTTTTGGAGGCAGTAACATTTGGATGTTATTTGTTTCGAAGGTTCGGAGGGAGAGCATCATGTGGAAATGAAGAGACAGTTTTGACTGAGTGAGACAGAAAAACTGAAAATCTAACAGCAAATAATAAAGTCAGTCACGCATAATTTAGCAATTTATCATGTCAAACACTCGAATTATTGTTGCCAGATGTTTATTCTCCACTTCAGATGTGATTACTTCTGTCAGGAGATAATTCAGAAAGACAATTCCATCTGAGCCCGAGCACCAAAACACCAGTCTGTCTTTTTTTACTCAAAGACACAAAATGAAAGAGGAAGTGGAAAAAACCAGTTCACCTGATTCACGTGAGGACTCTGTCAGAGGTCGCGGCTCACGCTGGAGCTTTTATCCTTGTGTGTCAGAACCGGAAGCTCACTCACGAGAACTGTCGGTGAGTCACGCTTACACGGGAATCGCGCTGAAAGCACTGAATGGTGCGATCTCTGATGGATCCACTTTGAGTCAGAGGGAGCGTAATTACAGACACATCACACGTTGGTGCAAAGATACTGAAAAACCACATTAACGAAAGAGGAAACACGTGCATGCCGGGGCGTTTTCTGATCTTTCTCTTATAGTTCAGATGTTATAAATGTTACAGGTTTGTTGTTAAAGAATTCTCACTGTTCCCCACATGCTGTTTTATTGTCATCTCCAACCTCTGAACTTGACTGAATCATCTCAATAAAACCAACACGTTAGTCACGTAGGTCAGGAGCACAATCATGGATCATACGTGCTCCAGTGTTCTAATGATCCATTGTTCTATAAATTCTTTATTTCTATTAATTAAATTAATTGTTTGGACTACAAGATGTTTAAATCCCAGTTTAAATAGTTCCCAGTGAGCATCAAGAAAGTTTATTGTAAACACAGTTGGAGTTGATTCGATCTCATGAGAGCTGCGTTTAAGTCCTGCACTCACCCCTGTCGGCCACCGAAATCAAGTCATGTAATAATCAACGACATCCAGGGGTCGTTCTGCCTTCGTAGACAGAACTGAGCATGCTCAGTCTTCTGTTTTCTTCTCCTGTGGGTGATCTCTAAAGACGATGTCTCTGAACCTTCTTGTTAAAGTCACTCAGCCCATGAAGAGCCGTATTTCTGATTTTTGTATGAAAAATAAATTACGTCTTTGCATAGACCAGGTTTGACCCACCACTTTCCTTTGGTGAAATGCCGTCACAACAATCATTTCTTCCTCCTTTCAACCCACGGATTAACAAGTTCTTAAAATTTAAAAAAAATTAAATGTCTTCTCTGACGCGTTGATGTTTTTAGCACTCTGTAGACAAATCACTTCATCAATGAATCAGGAGTCGTAATAATCAACAATGAAATGAGGCGTTAGCTGCAGCTCTCGTCCAAAGCCCAGAGATTTACACCTCACTGATAAAAGACTCCAGTATATATAACAAATTGAACGACAGAAACCTGTGAATTTTTGGCATTTTTGTGTGAAAATGTTTAAAGGAAGGTCAAAATAGTTGCCTTCGCTCTAACACTGTCGGAGAAAGTCGAAATACTCACATGGGATCCTGCTCAGCTCGTTCATGAACTTGTCCTTCAGCTTGGAGAAGGCCTCGTCCTCCTCGCCGCCGTCCGGGCCGGCCATGTTGGTGGTGTTGGCGCCAGCGGTGGAGGAGGAGGCGGTGGTGGGCAACGGAGCCGCCGCCAGCGCTTCCCTTCGACTCTCACTCATGGTGGCGATGCTGGGAAGCCCGGCAGATGCTGGACAAGAGGAGCGAGAGAGAGGAAACAGAGTGGGTTAGATTTTGTCTCTTTTGTTGCGGCTGTGACAGATGCGTGTCAGAAGCTGCACGTTCGCCTCGTCAGATGACTGGGCCGGCACAGAGCGTGCGAGCAGCTGCTGGGTAAACATCAGCTGGGGTCCGCCATGAATTGGCCAGAACGCTGAATTGAGAACAAAGCTCCTCACTCACTGCTTACAGCTCAGATTAGCATCACAGAGCCCAGATAAAATGATTATTTATTACTCTCACGGCTCCGGCAGTAAATCAAAGCGCTGCTGCTGGCTTAATTGAAATGTTGCGCTTTTACAAGTCAGCTCAAAGTACAGTAAATAACGTGCAGAGACTCTTATCGCAGCACGCTCTCTGTACACAACAGGTGTATTTACTCTGCATTCAGGTGTATTGTGTGAGGGGAAGAAGGAAACAATGTATCGCTTCTGTTAACCCATGCTCTGTGAGTGTGTGTGGATACACGCATGTGTCTGTACATGTGCAGTGCTGTGTAATAACGTGTTATTATAGACTCCATACATTGAACAGGAAATTATGTTGCTTCCAGAACAAATATAAACAACTCTGAACAAATGGGGCTGCAAGTGCTTTCTGAAAGACTATTAGAAGATTATTGTTTGTCTACGAAACGTTGTAGTTTTGCCTGGAATCCAAAAACCAAAGAGGTGTCAGTCACTGTCATATTAAGGCAAGTGTTCTGGTTTCCGTTTGAACTACGCTTGTAGTCTGAGTATATTGACCAGTCACGTATCAGCAGGCTGCGGTGTACGCAACAAAAACAGTCCGTGAGGAGAGCAAAAGCAGGCGCCGTAACGCCATCCCGGCTCCCATCAGCGTCATCTGACGACGATTTAGCTTCTTATTAATCTCTATAAACAGACATCTGCATGCTAACAGCTAACAATCTGTTCTAGATCTAAACTTTAACTTGAGGTGAATTCCCTTGACGCTGTTTCAGCCGCTCAGATTCCCCGACTTCCTCGAATGCATCAGATCGATCCGACCCCCGTTCAACAAACGAGCATTCTAAACGTTTTCTTCTCCTCTTGAGGACAGACCTGACAATATATGATATGTCATCATCCCATGTCTGTATTAACTGCCTTTTGCATCGTGTAGTCTATTTTTAACATTAATTGCATCTTATACTCCACATTACTTTGACTTGAAGTCTGTAATGCAATTCACTGTGCCTTTAAAGAAAACTATAAACCTATTGAATCTTAATAAATAGACGTGTGTGTTCCGGCTCTGTGAGCAATAGAATAAAGCAAACTGTAATCAGGACAAACCTATATAAAGTAGTTTCATCTTTGCTTATTCATGTGTTAAACAGAACGTGGTGAATCTGGAGGCTGACAAACATTAAGAACATAAAACAGATTTAAGTGTTTTTATAAGACTCACAACGATGCCGTTAACCACTGCAAAGCTCACTTCACTGTCTTAGTATCATGACACATAACTGCTGCAGCTCTGTGCCTGCTGCAGACAGGAACTATTTATTGTCCACACGTCCTGTGCAGGTTGTAATTTGGCTCTGTCACCATAGCAATCAGGGAGGTAAATGGCTGCTGTAGTTGTAGAGTTTATCCAGCAGCACACAGTGAAGGTTGATGGTCTAATTCTCCTCCTTTGCCACAGTTCAGTGCCCATTAAACTCCTATATTCCCCAGTTACAGTGTTGTTTCATAAAGGGCAGTGCGCCGGTGCTGACACAGAGACTTTAAAAGGTTTGTGTGTAATTGAAAAATCTAAATGTGACCCTCAGAATGAACTCCAATAAACCTCAAAAGCAGAGAAGAAGAAATGTGGTGCAATACGCCCTAATATAAGCTTTAAAAAACATGGAGAAGAAGAAAGCTTCAGGGAGCTGAAATCCAATTTATGTTTCTTTGAATATATAAAATTGGGTTTCAATAAGCAGGGAGGCAATTTAGCCTGAATCACAGCAGAGATATGAAGTGTCTGCTCAATATTTGTGCCTCTCGGATTCAGTTTAAATGCATCAGGACTTTCTTTGGCCGTTTCATTCCACTCAATGATTCTGCACAGATTATTCCCTTCACTACAATTTCCAAACAACCACGATGCACCGGCAGCCATCGTGCAGCTTCTCTTTGATAGTTGTGTATCATATTGTTTACTTCTCCCTGACTGTATTCGTTTGTGGGAGGAAAGATCATTCTCAGTCTCTGTACTCTCAGAGATTTCCCAGCTGATCTCGGGATTCAGTCTGGCAACTTTCCAGCCTCTCGATAAAAACAACGTTATCTTCTCTGCTACTGTTCTGATCGGTGCCAGCAGCAGCATCAGTCAGGGAGCTCTTATAAACAGTCCCGTGTATAAAACTGATCGGCCGTTACATATATCAAGGATGTTTGTTGGGGAGTACTTGCATGTATTTCAAACCGCTTCATGGGAGAAGAGGAGGCTTTCTTTATCAGTATGTCTCAGTTATTGCTACAAATGTGGACTAATGAACAACACAGCCATCAGATCCAATCCATTTAAAGAAAAAGTGGTCAAAGTTGCATTTTAAGAATGTTACAAATGTAGTTAGACCACCACTAGCTTTTGGTTTAAGTTTAGTCTTAATATTTAGTAGGGCTGGGTATCGATTCTGATTCACAGGGCCCTGATTCGATTTGATTTCTGATCCAATTTGATTCGATTCAATATCGATTTTTGTTAAGGGTATTTCAGTTACAATATCACTGCACCTCTAACCTTGTGCATTATCAAAATGTTTAATGCTTACAATACGAAATGACCCCAAATAAGTTATTTAACATGACAAACACACAGCAGTCAACACAATATTAACAATTTGATTTCACGAACTGGGCTTCAACTTGCGTGAGATTTGCCCACGAGATCTCACAGCGCGAAGAACAAAGCCACATGAGACTTACAGGGAAAGGCATACTGTGTAACAACGTGCTAAAAACACACTCGCGGCCATAGTCGACGCTAACAGAGAGTAATATAAACATCAGTGCAGAACTAACTTAAATATTCATGGACGCACACACGATAAAAATAGTCCGTCGGCGATCACTGATGTCTCCGTAGTGAGTGTAGTAAACAAGTCCGGGCATGTCTCCCTCACTGCCGTGTTTCGGGGGGATGCGCTGAGTCATGCCGCGTTCAGGAACGCTCAGAAACGTGAGTGATCAGACACGTTTTTACATATTTTTAAAGATCGATCTCCGGATTTATGAATCGATACTGGTTTCATTCAAATGAGAATCGATTCAAATTCGAAACCCAGCCCTAATATGTAGGCTGAACTTTGTTAGACTAACTTGCGTTTAAAGTAAATATGGCGGACCAGGAAGGAAGAACTTACAGATCTTACAGGGTTTATTTTTCTACCTGCGTCAGGTACAGCATATCATTTTGCACCTTAGTGGTTTTCTTTGACCCTTCCCAAACTACACAGCCATTTTCTCCAGCTTTACAGTCCTGTGTACCATCAAAAAGCAGACAGCTAATATCACTACTTAGGCTAATAGCATGCAACAACCTCAAATCAGCACCACGGACAGCGCATGTTTGATCTGTACATCAAACGCAGTGCTTTCAAAGAGAGTAATGACCCATCAGAAGTTATTTTAGTTATCAAGGACATCAAACATGCAGTTATAGAGCTTCATCATGACCAGGTATATTTATGTATGGAAGAAAATACACTTTATTTAGGATTGTCAGCAGTCTAAGGTGAAATAAACCCACCAAAGTCCCATCTTCCCGACCATACCAACACTGACATTACATTATTTGTACAACAGAAATCACTCAGGGAGAATACAGATCATCAAACAACCGGAGGAAATATGATTATGTAAATTTGAATTCAAACACCGGCTGGAGGGGAAGCAGGAGGAGACTCGGCGGTGAAATCCCCGAACACGCTTAAAGTCACGACCAGCCTCACCGGAAGACGAAGAAGATCAAGAGACGAAGTGTGTTCACTACTCAGGTACGCAAAAAAGTGACTGTACACTGACGCCCATATCCTTATAAGTCCTGGAAGCCTTTGCCTGTATTTGATAGAAGAGTGAAGAGGAAATATGGGGAGGAGAGAGTGGGGATGGGTCGAACCAGCGGTGGATGCTGCGAGGACTTTGCCTCTGTATTTGGGCCGCCTGCTCCAACGACTGAGATAAACCATCGCCCCGGAAAAGTGACTTTGTGATTCCACTGATAACCCTCTATTTAGGAAGTGAAATAACTTCTTAACAATCTTGATAACTTTCACTGCTATCATACGCCGCCCGCCTGATTTAATCACTCTTTTGCTCTGACACTGAATTTGGCGAACAAAAGAAATCCTGCTAGCATGAGGCGGTATTAACAATCACTTCATGTTTGCCAGCTGCTGCTACCCAACATACTGTGAAAGCATGATATCGCTGCACTCTCCAGTTGTGATTTTAACACTCAGCTAACACTTGTTTAACAACATCTTTGTCACCATGAGATATTTTCAAGACATGCTGCAGCAGAAAATACCTGCCAACGAGAGAGAAAACTACTGAACCGTGTAACCTATAACGACTTTAAGAAAACGTACGTCATTGAAGACGATTTAACTTCAGGTAAAAAGCGGCGGTGAACCTTCCCTCGCTGTGAACAAAGCGGCCATTGGTTGCCTCGGCCCTCTCAGCCTCCCCCCTTTGTTGGGCGGGCACCTACGCATGTCCGTGTTCGCTCAGCCTCCCTTTGGTCTCCCTTTGAAACGCTGCAAGGTTAGTGTGGGGGCTGAGCCATTGAGAGGCACGCACAGCAATGACAGAGATACTTCAACACAGGCGAGGACTTTTAGGGAGCACAATGACGCCGTGCAGAGTGCATGTGGGAGGCTTCTTGTGTGGACTTGATCGTGCTCTGAGGGTGGGGGGCACAGCGGCTTCCACTGGATAGTTCCAAGTGAGCTGATGTGAGGGAGAGAAGTGCAAACATAAAGTGCTCCCAAGGATGTGTAGGAAGGAACATTTGGAAAACAGAATAATTACCCTGAAGAACGCAGATAGTGGGAGCAAATTTGAATGTAAATGGCTCCATTTCAGGGAGCTCTCAAAAATATGCAGAATGAGACACGCTTCTGAACGGATTTTACATCCCATCATCTTTCTTAAGAATGAGTAAGGGTGACGCTCCTTGTCTCCGAACATAACGTCAGTGTGGAGGACCACCCCTGGAGTCTGTTATGCCTCCCCCCGTCAGGCCTCACCTCGCTGACAAAAACTGAAACATTAATTCAGCTCATCTTATTTGCACTTTAATGACTACTTGTCCCTTCACACATAAGATGACAATGTCCGTATTAGCTCCACTGTCTGCCGTGCCTCGCAGCGGGCGCTCACATTGAAGTGCCGGTTTCATTTAGAGAGGATCAGGCCTCGCTTATCTTTATGGAAACTAAGAGCCGTGTTGACCTTTTTCCCTTTTGAAGGGCTGTCAACACTATGTAATGATACTGTATTTCCTCCGCAACACATCAGGCCTTTCAGTATGGCGACCCACATGGAAGACAGCTGTAAATAACGCTGCTGTTTTTGCACAGAACGGCTTAAAGCTACACTACAGTTTGTCCTTTCCACTCTAGTGATAAAGTGCTGCGTTCCATCTTCCCATTCTGTGACCTGGGCACGGTTGTTGGATGGTTTTAAATTAACCTTAGGAATAAATAACAAGTTTGATGCAACTTTATCACTGCAAAATAAAACTGAAAGTCTCCTGTATATTTTACATGATAGAAATGTTGGACCAATTGTAAAGTTTAATAAAGTTTTGATCGTTAAATCCAACCTTCATCCAAACTTCAGCTGGGATTTGGGGCGGCTGAGGCTCAGTGGTAGAGTTAAAAGGTCTAGGGTTCGATCCCTGACAGCTACAGTCACATGTCGAAGAGTCCTTGGGCGAGAATCGACCCCAAATTGTATACGAATGGGCATATATACCGATTGGATATTGGCACTAAGGCCTTTGCCATCCATGTGGTCGGAAGACTAGAAAGTCCATGTATCATTTGGACAATCCCAATTTTACACAGCGATGGCATCATGATTCTTCTCGGATCAAAACAAAAACTGGGCTCATTGATCTAATCCAATTTCAGACTCCCGTTTCCCCCCCAATATCTGCTCCAATCTGAGAGCAGTTATCTGATCAAACTATTAGCTACAAGAAAATCCAAAAACCGATCCATCGTCATCTTCCAAACTGCTTGCTTCCTCTTTCCTTTTCCCTCCAACCTCCTCCATGGAGGTGTGCCTCTCAGGTGTAAAACCCCAACCCAATTACAGGGCCGCCAGATGGCCCAGCAGGTCCCCAACCACAGCGGCAACGCTGGCACACAGCTCCATCCTATCACCTCTCTCTCTCTCTCTCTCTCCATCTTTCTCTTCTGCTCTGTCTCTCTAACTGGGTCAGCTCTCCTGCTCTTAACCCCCCTCCATCCTTCCCGCTATCTCCTTCATCATCCTTTCATGTTTTTTTTTTCCCTCCTCACACATTGGATTTCCTCTTTCCTTAACCTGGGCAATACCATAAATAGGACTATTTTTGCTCAGTAAAATGAGAAAACAAACTGTTTGTATCCACTTTGGCTGAATGTTGGTATCATGTGGATTGCTTTGCTCCCCACTGGTTTGGCCAGATCCTCCGTATTATATCTCATGCTGTTTGAGGAAGTGATAAAGCTGCCAAATTCAGCCCGACCGAGGACAAACACTGTCCACTTTCTCATCAATATAATTCACAGATGACAGCCAACTGTACGTCACAGTATGGAGAGCAAGACACACGCCGATAAAACCCTCCTATCGTGTCCTTTTATTGGGTTTCATGAGTTAATCAGCCAGTAAATCACCAGTTAAACGCATTTTATCAAGAATTATCGGCTAATTCTCACCAGACGGTTTGGCCTCATTTAAGCCGATTGAGTACATGTATGCACAAACCCCAACAAAAGTAATGGAGTCAATATGAGAGAGAGCTTATCATCTACACTTACAGACTGGTTTTCTTGGTAAAGAGCGTTTTGCATACTTGGTGCGGTACGTCATCATTCAATAGCCTGAAGCCTGGAGTCATTTAAGATCATAAAGGAGCGTGTTAAAGACATATTGCAGCTATTTCTGTGATTACAGCTGTTCTTTTATGTCTTTCATAAGGGGAAAAAATGTTCCTTGTTCTGTATTTCTGCTCTTCAATCATTGACTACAAGTCCCAGTAAGGACCTGTTTCATTTTAAGTGTCAGTGGTACATTGGGGCGGCTGTGGCTCAGTGGTAGAGTCGGTCGGCTCTCAATTGGAAGGCTGGGGGTTCGATCCCTGACTGCTACAGTCACATGACAAATCAGTGTGTAAACCATAGACTGTATAAAAAGATGGACGATATGACAGCTCCCTAAAAGTGAAGCCAAACCCTCTCTATCGCCCCCTGCTGACTGGCTGCAGTACAGGTCATAAAGCCCGCCTCCTCCATGTTAACAGATGGGACATGAGTCAAACTATAAAATCAAAATACACGTCAAATACATTTTTCTCAAACATGGTTTCTGTCATTATAGTTAGTTCTCATCATGCTGATTTATGTCCAAGTGTTAATTTTTCTGACAAGTTTATTTTTAATTAGTTATTTGATGCTGTCACAAAGATGATTGACAGCTCTGTTGACAAATTCGGCTCTTGCAGCCGATCAGTTCCGGGTGAGCAGAGCGGAGGACGATCCGTGAGTGGAAACGTAACTAAAACAATCACCACAGTCACTGAAGTTTCCATAACTCGTATGACGTCACCATCGCAAGATGGCAGTGCCTATCGCAGGGGCTATTTTGGCATCAATTACGTACAATGGGGGCAGATGGAGACGCGTTCTCCATTTATATATACAGTCACTGGTGTTAACGGGTGGATGTGACATGTAGTGTAAAAGTGCTTTGAGTGGTCGCTACATAAGCACAGTGCATGTCTACAAAATAATTCTGCTTTTGTGAAATTGATGTCAAATTGAAGAATCTACAGTCGGCCTGAGCAGGTTACAGATTAAAGGCTGGACTTCACGTCTCTGATCATTTAGAGAGAGCGGCTGAGTTTTTGACTTTTTAAAGAGGAAGAGACTAATATGGGCGTAAATGTTTCCAGACACACAAATGCTGCCGTAGCGCAGAGATCAATAGTGCTGATCAATAGGGAGGAGCTTTGACTAAACAAGCAGACACAAATGAGGAGTCTCAAATACAGCTGTGAGTAAATGAACACATTTGATTTGAATCCAGAACGACAGTTTAAACTCCCGTTACAACACTGAAGTGATAATGAAGCTGTGTTCAGATAGTTCACGGTGACGGTCGTTTACAGGTGAACTCTTTTTGCCTGTTTGATTATATTTCAAAGCTTCACGTTTAAACACACTTGTGTGAGTCGCTTTACAGACCTGAATAAACTCATAATCATAGCAAGGACACTTTTTTTATCCAAAGGGAACGCTAATAGTGTAATTACAATAAACGACACGGAAAACAAATGAAAGCTTGTGTTCGCATGCATAATAAAGTGCTGCATAAAACAATTAACATCATTACGTCGAACTGGGGAGACGTTCAGCAGAGAAATTAGACGTTTTTAAGTCGTTCCGTGCTTCATGGACCTTTTCATTATCAAACTGTTGTGACTCATGAGAATGCTCTTTCCTTTGTCATCAGTGTGATTGAAGAACAAATGCCATTCAGGTCAGGCCTTAGTCATCTATGCCAGCTGGCTGAAGGCAGTAATGTTTATGAGTATTTGCTTTAAGGAGGATTCAGATCTTACCTTTGTTATTTAAGTAACTGTGTTCTGGCTTTTGTTGGAAAACGTCATTTTACAATCTGGACAAATCTATGCTCCTAAAGCATTATGGGTAGCCAACGAGCAAGACGACTCTGTGAGCTCATGTTTTCTTTACCCTGGCAGATTTCCATCAGAGGTCAGGCCAAACCCAATTTTTGTTCACTATAGGGTGAATTTAACACAGTGACTTAAAGTTGAAGTGAAATAAAAAATGTCCTTTTAATCCTTTTAGATCACATCCCCGGTAATATAGTGCATCTATTTGACAATATAGAAAATCAATTTCTTCGTATTCTTATATCAAAATCCGATCATGTTTTCTTCAGGTAAAACTAAATTTCACACGTGCTTAAGTAAGTTAGCACCAAACAATTTCAACCAATCAATCTGCAACATTTAGCCGCAGAGCACCAAGAACGCTCGGTCAGTTAGCTAGCTACTGCGCTGTGGAGAACATCTGTCTACGCCCACTTCTCAACGATCAAATCAAATCCCTCTAATGATATGTCCCGCCTGCACGTCCTGTTTCACTCGGAAATACGTCACAATACGGAAGCTAGATACTCTCGAAATGCCGTTTCAGCTCGACTTTAATCCTGGACCCCTGGAGTCTGTGCGTGGTGTTTACTTTTGAAATGACCGGATGCTGTATGCTGCCTTCGTGTCTGACTTCCTGTTGGAAACGATCTGCTCTGTTCGGCTTGATGCGTGCTTGAAGTGGCCTCCGTCAAAAACAGACACGGTGCGTATCTTTAGCGGAGCAGAGCGGAGAGACGCTTCTGGAACGCAGAGCATGCTGTGGAAAAACGAGCACTGACTAGAGTGGGCGCGATCAACTCCATAGGTTGCGGCACACACGGAACATGGCGGACACGGATCAAGTGGAATCCAGGCTTTAGGAGTTTTGTAAACCACCAAGAAAGCTGTCGCTAATGTGAAACGAACTCAACGGTACTGTGCTGTGAACGGTGGTGTTGGCACCAAATCATGTCATAAAAAGCTTCTTTGTATTTTGTTAACGTACAAGCCATATTTATTTAATGGTTCAACTGGCTACCTAGCCTAGGAGCCTAATGCAGACTTCAATGCTCTGTTTGGGTGTTGTCCAGTTGCAGGCATTTTGGTCTGCGCCCTTAGGGAATCAAATGAAAAGAGGTTCTAAGTGTATTTGCCTTTGGGTTGATGGATGTGAGGCTAAACGATGGGCACATTTTAACAAAGCAACACTTTATGTTTCCAATATTACTTCCATTTGAAGTAAACTACAAATATAAAGGATTAAGTCCATTTGATTTGTTTACAACAATGGGCTAGTCAGTATGTGTTAAGAAGCTTCTTAATGGCAGCCACACACTTTAATCCCCAGTTTAGGACCGTGTCCAAAGAACAAACCAAGAGCTGGCTGGCTCTGTGCATATAAACGTAACTAATGAGTGTTGGGTCATTCTAGTAGAAACAAGCAATTCATGCGTAAAGCCTCAACCTGCACCTCGGATGAACTCCAAACCCCACTGTGCTCCTCCTCTCTCTGTTTTCTGACTTTGTTCCATCAAAGATGATCGCGGCGTCGGAACAAGCGGCTGCTTCACAAGAAGAAATCTCTTGGCAGCGGCACATGTTGAATATTGAAGCCTAATAAACTGACAGCAGTATCTAAGAAGTGTTACATTAATACATACAGTTAACAGTCCGAACAGTGCACCTAAACTCAAACTAATTGAACAAGGAGGAACGAGATAGAGAAGTGGCAGATTAATTACTGGCTGTCCGTCAAGTAAGCATACCTCTGTGTCGGGGGTGGGGTGTTTCCACACACAGTGGTCAAGCACACATACACACAAGGGGGGAGTCTTTTGTATATAATAAGTCACGCAAATGATTGTCAGGTGAGCTGCCTGCAGTGAGCATGGATAAGAGGAGGCCGAGAAGGACCTGTGGCCACTTCCCCTTGTCCGGTGCAGCCTCTTTACTCACCTGAAGCCAATCTCAGGGGGTAATGGAACTGGAAAAAGTTATTAACCCCGCTTTGCAGCGAGGGCAGGACAGCTCTATTAAGCCAGTGCACAAAGATTCCTCCATTTTCAATTACTGCCACCAAAGCGCTGAGGAAAGTTAGAAGAAAAAAAAGCAGCCTTGTTGTCTACCGGAGAGGAGGACGCAGGGGCCCCCAGATCCCGGCAGCTCTTATCATCCACTGTTGTTCCTCATACAGCGCAGGTCTGACACACTCCCTGAGTTGTCGGTGGATACGTTCAGTCTATTTATATGAAAAACATCGCGTGGCGGCGCACTCACACACACACACGCCCTGGAAATGGGGCTGTCAGCCAGGAGCTAAATGAGAGGCTGGGGAGCAGAGGGCAGAATAACGTGGAGAGAAACCTGATGGAGTCCTACATTAAGCTGCTGAAGCTGGCTTTAAATGCAAGGATTTTAATGCATATTGAGACAATGAAAAGATCCAAAAGAGCTCTGAGGAGCTAACAGAACCTAATTTATAACCAACACTACTGTGGCCTTTATAATTGGAGAAGTGTCCGATCTGACTCGATAGTCAAAGATGAAAAGTTCTGCCTTTATGCCGATGATATCTGCATCTACAGTGATAAAAGAGAAGCTTATATTTTCTCGTTTTCTTCTTCTTAAAGTGTCGTTGCATTTCCTCAAACTGTCTTAGAGTAACTGTAGCACATTAACAGTACCTTGATTTTAAACTGAAAAAAGCCAAACCTCCAGCAGCAAAGAGAAAACATTGTAAGGCTTACTCTCGTTTTATTCCAGCACTGAGCTCGGGTTTGCCCATTACTCACAAATTACTCACACATGAACGGCTGGGGATCAGTAATGGTCCACTGTTTCTTGGCCCCCGCGTTTATAAGACAAACAAACAAGAGATCAAACTCTTTAGCCGGCTGACTGGCTTGCTTTGTTTTCTCTCACGTTGGCAGACACAGTTTGCAGTAGCTTAAAAGCCCACCTCCCACATTTAGCGACCCTTAGCCTTGCTTGCGTGCTTAGTTGACTGCGAGGCTGCAGGGGGGGGGCAGTGGGGAGTAGGTTGAGGGCTGGGGCTAATACAGCGTAGCCTGGGGAGTCATGTCTGTTGGGATCAGCCTGATGAGGGAGGCGAGGCCAGGGGCCATGGCACGACTACAGGTAGGTGAGTCATAAAGATAAAAGGGGGCTGTTTGCTCGACCACTGCCTGCCTCTAGGGTTGCCCTTTAGGGAAATCTGCCCGGCAACCGGTGGCTGCGTGACAGCTTGTGGAGGCAAAAGCCAAAAGAGAGTGACAGGATATTAATGGTCAAGCAGCGAGACGGACCCTTAGAGGAGGGCAGTAGATGTGCTCAGAGTCGAGGTTTAGAAGGTGTTACATGTAGGAATATTTTGGTAATTCTCTCTAGAGCAGCTACAATATGCCTGCTTTTAAAAGTTACATCCTGAGCTCTTTGGGCACACGTTGTCTCTGCCAGGTATTTTAAGGTTTCCCACAGACTGGATGAAGTCACGCTGACTTTTGCCTTTGGTTTGTTAGACGTTTGGAAGCCTCGAGACGACAGGTAAGCAGAGCCAAAAGTTACGTATGGACCACTAGTTGATCACAGGTAGTGACATCCTTAACCACACCCTGCTTTATTGTCTGTAAATGGGCCCATTAGTTATGAAATATGCTGCATTAAAAAAGACTTGAAACAAGCGACAGAGACCTTGAACTCAATGGGAAAAATCCACTGAGAAGACTCAAACAATTGGACTACTTTTTGCAACCAATGGGGTCGCCCCCTGCTGGCCATTGGAGTTAAAGCAGAATACAGTCTATGAGATATTCTCATCTCAGTCTGAACGTTTGCATTTTAGCTTTAGGTTTTAACGTCACAACCCTCATAAATCTAAATACCAATGGGCAGAGAGGTCGGGGGAGAGTTGGTGTAATCATAATTATGTTTCTGGTAGAAAGCTGTTACTTCTGAATGTGTCCCAAAAGCCGACTCACTCGAAAGCTTTCGACTGTATTTTAAGTAAATAAAGAACAAAGGAAGGCTTTTGTGCATGCTTATGCACCCTTCTGCTTCAAAAGAACCAGACCAAAGTATTCAGAAAAACTTCTATGAGAATACATTTAAACATTCAGCTTTTGTTTAAAGCAGCTGCAGCTATGTATCTTGGTCTTCAGTAGCTTCTCTCCCTCGAGAGCCATTCAAACTGGTTCATCTTTACATCTACATGTGATAAGAAAGATGTGAATCTTTCGCCTTGGAGTCCTGCAGCTCAGCAGAGGAACAACATAAAACAAACACCCTGTAGCTTTTTGATTTTATTTAGCTTCCACCCTCCAGCTTCTCTTCTCTTCTGCTTCTTCTTCTTCTCCTTCTTCTACCCGCCCACTCCTTCACGCCTCCCTCTGCAACACCCGGCCTCCCGCAGGGCTCAGCCCAGCCACAGATATCACAACTGACACGGTTTACCGAGGCAAATAATCAGGAGAGGTATATTGCGTGAAGTTGGGAAGGCAGCAACTAATTTCAGAATGCCAAGGGTCGTTATCACCTCGAGTCTCCACATTTTTCAAGACTAATTGCTTTTGAGCGCACAAATAAAGAGATGGTTGCAGAGAATGTTTGGAGAGCTGAGGAGCTGTGATTTATGGAGGAAGCAGTCTGTTCTTTCCCGTTTCTTGTTGTCTTTATTTCCAGACGACGCTGCACTTTCTTGTTTGTTGTTTGTCACTTTCTGCAGCGCTCACGTCAAAGAGACACATCCCAAGAGCTGCTTGTGTTCTCAAACAGACGGGCCTTCAAGTGCTCTTTCCAGGCACTTGGCAGCTGACCTTTTAATTCTGTTTAGAGTGCGGTGTGTGTGCAGTTTACTGATGACGTGGGCTCCAACAAGACACGGATAAGCAACAGATGACTAAGAGGTGAATTTGAGCTGTCACATCTTATTTATCACCGGAATAAAGTCGTTCAAAGCGGGTATTTTGGGGCGTTTTTCGGGTTTAAGAAGAGTCAACACTTGCCCATGGCTTGACTCAAACTTTCTGCTCAGCAGTAGCACGTCTCTTAAGTTCGCAATGACACTTTCTAACAAGAGATGATGCATGGACCGTTTTAAATAGTTTCAAAACTCATCAAGGTCGGGTGAATTTCAGGTCGCCGAACCTCAGCGTTCGACCGAGTGATGGAATAAAACCAGCTCATCCAAAAACACCCACGTCTTGAATCTAATTGACACTTGCAACAGATTGGTTGTTTGACTCACAGGATGCCTGAACCCCATTCTTTCTAACACACACGCACACACAAAGCTGACAGGTTGCTAATCAGATTAAGGTGTCGCGGGAGTGTGATACAAAGGTGACAAATATTCAGGTACAGAAAGCAGATGTAAAACTGCGGCGCGATGTGGGGGAATGAGATGATTGGGTTCATAAGGATGTCGAGCGTCGACTTCTCCCTCAGTTCCTGTATCTCCTCATGGTGTCAGAGTTTGATGTTCTTCCTTCCTCCTCGTCCACCCATCAGAAAGCCTTTTCCCCCACTGGGCTTCCTTTCATACGCCTCCAGCCTCTCGCAACATTTTCACCCACACTCTTTGTTCGAGAAGCAGCATGCCTGCCAACGTCCAACCGGCTCGGTAATTGTCACAAAACTATAATTTAGCTCGTGTTTGGTTACGGCAGCACAAAGTACAAAATAACATCAAAAAGTGCCCGATGAATATCTAGCTAATGGGAAGTCGACCTTTTCACAGGGGCGGAGGAGAGGACAAAAAATAAAAGATGCTATCATTTTCCATCATTTTTTTCCATTGAAGCAGAGTGAGCTGTCAGATCAGATCTTCCCGGCACTATCATTTAACACAAATCATACTGGAGACTGAAGAGTGAGACTGAACCCACTGACAGCTTGATAGATAACATTTTGAGGGTGACATTGAAATAAACCTCGCATTGTGACCGACGATTTTTCATCTTATCGTTCGCCATCAGTGCGTCGCTCACGCCGCATTAGCATGAGTGCTGATTTCTCTCATTTGGGAGACGAGCTCTCATTTGCAAGTGAGCTGTTATCGCCGCGACCCCAGGTTGTGTAAAGCTCCAGTTTCCCATAGAGACAGAGCGGGAAGAGAAAACAGATACAAACGCATATTCCTGATGATATCTCATCTTGGGTTACAGCACAGGTTTCATTGGGTTTTTGGCAACAGTGAACCTTCATGTGGCACAAACCTGACAGGCAAACTGGATAGCATCAAAGAGATTTCTGTTCCTCTGAGCATCAAGTCTGCAGATTGAGATCAGATGCAGCCATATCAAGACAGGCCATGAAATTGGGTTGAGATTGCTCTTGAATAATACAGTCTGCTGCCATGATAGTGCGATATAGAGATGGAGCTCTGCGATGGATGTTTGGCAGTATACAGAAGAAGGAAAAGGAACAATATGCTCGCTGCCTCCATGCTAACAGAGGGGTCCCCTGCAGTTGACCCTGTCCTGTACCGTTGGACTGCTCTTTTACTTCCTCTTTGCAGACAGGAGTCTTTTCCTTCCTTATTCTGATGAATAATTCAAATTAGGTTGATCTAAAGCACAATTTGGTTAATGTTTGGCCTGTAAAATGTCGGGAAATACAGAGTTAATTTTTTGTTTTCTTTATGCAACCAACCAAATCCCAAAGGTATTAAAATTAAAATGATATTTAACAGCAATTAAAGCCTGACATTTGAGATGTTGAAATGTTGAAACCGCTCAAACACCGCCTTCTTTACTTAAGAAATTACTCACAGCAATTATCAAGCAACTACTTAAATTGCTGTTTATCAAGTACTGGATGTTCTGCCTAATCTCCTCAACACTTCCTGTGTTCCTGTATGCTCTCTGTCACCTCTTCATCTAATCGCTGAAGTTTCATTTAATAAACTTTCTTTTTTTACAAAGAAAAGATGAATTAGAAAGTAAACTACTCCCCTACTCCCTGAACACTTCACCACTTCAAACAGCAACCAGCCTCTGACATCCGACCCCCTTCTGTTCCGCTACAGCCGACTCGCTGGTCTTGACACTCGGAGACAGAATCATAATCACAATGATCCCAGCATTGGCAGACGAGGCTCCGTACAAAAACATCTGTTGTAGCCGTACCTCCAGGCAACAACAGAGAAACCCCCCCACCTCCCACAGCCCACATGATAATTATCACTGCTGGCTGTGGCCAAAGCCGACTGTGTACCATCCGTGCAGCCATGTCCAAGTAACGCCTCAGTGAATTCTGGGTACTGCACGGTCCTGTGATTAAAATAAATGAGGCCTATGGGGGTCTATGTTATTCTTAAAAAGGCCTCTTTATAGTTGGTTATTTTCCTGGATTAAAAAGAGTGTCCTTGTACTTAATATGTGCAAACTGATCACTACAAACTCTGTGTAGGGAGCTGTCCGTGGTGCTGAAACAGACACAAAAAGCTATTGGCAGAAGTAAATACTTGGCTGAATCAAACCGGATTGGATCGAACCAGATGAGCATCTTCTACAAAACATGACACTACAAACAGCGAGACATGAGGAGGTAAGGTATCACATATTCAATGTGTTTAATGGGCTCTGTTTTCTCCACGCAATTTTCTGCTAATTTGAGTGATTTCACTTGATTTTTGTGTCTGTATTGTTTTGGTTCAGCTTTTTTTCATGCATTTGAAGAGGGCGGGGTCAGTTAAAAAAGGTTATGTCACATACTGTACTTATGTCACTCCAATTTATATACATTGATTTTTTTAAAATACATGCAGAAGAAAGGATCTCTGAAGACACGGATGCAGCCACACCTTTCTAGTGGGTCATGAATTAAAATCTAGGGTATTATTTTTTTAATATTTTTTAATAACTGCATTGTTCATCTCATTCTGCTTTTATGCTTCACATATAAAAGTATCTTTACAGTTACTGTTGATAGTAAAGAGCTGTAAAAGGCACGAGGTTCTTCAGAAGCCAAACATTTGGATGTTGAAAGGGTAAAGAAATGTTTTATGGGAGTGTACACCTTGGCTACATGCATGCTGTACTTGCACATTCACAGTGCTCATTTCCACTTTCATAATTAGTAACCTACATTATCAACTCGTCGTTTAGATACCTTCAAAATTTTAATTAGCCGCACTGACTTTCCCCTCCAGGTGAACCTTCTTGTTTTTAATCCTTAGACAAAAATATGAAACTACAAAGCAAATCAGAAACATGATTAAATATATTAAGATAAGATAAATAACCTTCCATTCTTCCTAGAATATAAATACAAGTACAATAAGAACAAAGCTAATGTTTTTATTCAGGTTTCAGTTTCTTTTTGCCTCTGCCAGCTCAGTTACACAACACTTCTGATTATTTCTGCCTCCAGTGAAGCTCTGGCTGGGAATTTGTCTAAGTAAACTCCAATCTGTGTACTTTGCAGAGAACTGCATCTGACACACCACCCTGTCAGAGTGGATCAGGCCCAGGCCCAAACCCCCGTACACATCCAATTTCACTGCACGTCTAACTTTCAAGCGAGCTGTTGAAATCTCCCCCGGTATATCTCTCCCTGTCTCTGTCATGGGTTTCCGTGAGTCACTGAGCCTTCTGACTTCACTGATCCCCTGTTTATAGCTGAAACATCAACACTCTTTTCTTTTCTTTTTTTCGCAGAGAACGAGCGTGACTATTCCACATGGAAATGAGATGTTTGCTCATTCAGATGCAGCGCAAACGCTTCCACAGATGACTATGACTAAAGCTACAGGATGACTAACAGATGCTGCAAACACTGAAGCCTTTTCTCTACACTTTCCAATCCAGCACAGAACTGTCAAACACAGTCGGCATGATGTTGATTAAAGGCACAAAAGGTATGATTTTACTGTGTCAGGGACACTGGCTGTATAGAAGAGGTGGACTGAGCCAACATGATGTCACCCTTTAGTTTGCTGACTTCTGTTCTGAAGCCTTAAAGGAGCCAGGAGTGACCTTATTTGGACGACAGAGTGACTATTATATTGTTGCATCTCTATCCTTGTTGACAGGTTAGCCAATTGCCAATCACAGTTAGCCACGCCCTGAAGCATACCTTGCCTGATCCTCAATTTTACACTTAATGGAACCAAAATTAACAAAATTAACATCATGCTGTATTGAAGGAGACTTCAAACGAGCGATTGAGACCAAAAACACATCAACAATTTTTTATTACCACGGTTAGAAATCAGGCAAGAGGCACATTTTCTCATCTGGTTCCATACAAGCAGATTTTTTTGTGCAACCAGTGCAGTCGCCCCCTGCTGGCCATTAGGAAAAATGCAGATTTAGGCACTTCAGCATTGGCTACTAATTTGAAACAAAGATGCTCCATCCACCTCACAGTCAATAGTCATGCACAATCAATATTGTGGAGGTTGTTGCGCCAATGTGTTTTGTAGGCTTTCAAACGTACCTACTTCATTCTCTGATGTGTCATCAATCCCCATCTGAAAATGTAACATTCCTTCTTACTTTTTACCCATAAATCAAAAGAAATTAAAACCTAATTTCTCCTTTAAGCCTAAAAAGAGAGACCGCCACGACTGTGCTGTACAACCTGATGCAGCACATCATCTTCTTTTGGTGTTTCTGTTTGATTTCAGCTCTAATTCACAGCGAGGATGAGTCATGTTAGGCGTTCTATCAGAAATGATTGAGTGCGCTTTCAAGTTTCAAGACAAAAATAGCAGGAGTAAAGATCATGAAGGTGTCTCCTGTGAGGATGCTTTACAGCAGCAGTAGAAATGTAATTCCTATTGATCCGAGTCTGATTTAACAGTTCACTGACTGGGGTTTTAAGGCTGGAGAAGAGAGTGCCCCCTGAGGGGGATGAACTGAGCTGCAGACACAGAGTGACAGGGCTGCTGGGCTTTAATGGAATACCGGGGAAGAGGGGAAGCCGGAGGAGGAAGAAAGAGCTGCCTTCTTCTCTCGTCTGTGTCGTGTTCAGGTCAGATCACACGGGGCCGACACTGGACTCAGGCTGAAGGCCGGCCCGGGAACTGGCTCGCTCTGTGAAAACATGCCTCTGAGAGCAATTAGGAGGCCAATTACTCTCCTCTTATGGAGGATGGCATGTCAGGGCTCGCCAGCTCCAGTGTGCAATCCTTCCTGACACCCGTCCCCAGCAACAACCCCAAAGTGACGCTTCTTCATTTCCACTTTTGTGGTTGGAAAGCGCTGCAGGCGGCCAGCTGGAGGAACTCTCCGACATCACAGATGGAGACACGATCAAGCTAGAAATGGATGCATTGTAAGCAAACAGGAACATCCTTGTCTGAATGCCAAAAGCTGCAGTTCCTCGAGTGGCCACTTGAGACTGCCTCCAAAAGTGAGTCAATCCCCAGGGAACCGCTAGCTGTGTGCTAGGTTTTACCTCAGCTAATTCGGTCAGTGAACTTTACCTCTTGGTCATGTTTGTTGATTTGATGCCTAATGGATGTTTTTTTCATATCAAGTATCAGACAAATAATCTGTCTCGTTTCACGGTGAAAATCTAGTATGAAATGATTTATATGTTAGCGTTACTTAGCAGGTATTGATGTCTGCCTGGCTTGTAAGCTTGTTCAGCTCTTGTCAGACACTGATGTATTTGTAAGGGGAAGCTCCTGGGAATAAATCTTGTTGTTGGCTTTTCCCCACAGAGGAGACATCGGGCTGTAGTGACAAGAAGCCCTGGTTGCTTTCCCTACTGAGATCATTCGATAACTATAATAATGATGTAACTCTGACAACGTGATGGTTGCCAACTGTTAGTTTATCTCCAGGTCAACCCTCTTTTCCAAATCCTGAATTATGTCTTATCAAAACGAGGATATTTTAATTATCCTTTGATTAACTAAGCCTGACTGCCATTTGGTAATTCAAATGACGAGAGGTGACAATGTGTGCAGGATGTGCTGCTGTGATAATTCTTATTTTTCGGCGAACAGCAGGAGATTTGGGAGGTGGAGCTGGATTGGAGGGAGATTTTCCCAGTGAGACGTCTCAGCAGAGAACCAGTTCTGGCACGAGCAGAATGCCAGTCGGCCTCCGCTGGGCACCGGCAAACACTTGTGTCATTCAGTTGCGGCGCAATCCGATCAGACAGAGAAGAGGCCGGCGGAGCGCCGCCACGCAGAGCCAAACTCCTGAGCCCAGCGGAGGTCAGAGCACACAGAAGCACGCTGTCCAAATCCTCACTGCTGTCTCCCATCTGACAGCACTCCTGTGGCTGCAGAGACGGGCTGGAAGGAGCCGCCTTTTCACAAACATTTACCCCATACAAGGCATGAATCATTGAACAGCATAACAACACTTTAATACTTCTCAGGTCTGTTTGCATCCGTTCACAAACCACTCCAAACTTTTCACGGTCTACAAAACACTGTAAGTTAATATTTCCAGACTTGCAAAAGCACTCTGAATTCAGCAAGTCACTAAATGAAGACAGCGAGGCGTACTTAATAATCACATCGTCTCATGAGTCCCCAGAGTCTATTTTAACGCCCCCGGGGTCTTTACTCATCTTAGCAAAACTGTCTTTTCATATTAAACACTCTCAGCTTGGAATAATCTACAAGACAAACTTCATTTGAAAAAAATGGAATTATACTAGACATAAGAAAACTCAGCATGCCATAAATACTTCATAATGAATGTAATCTTTGCAGAGTTAATGCACTGATCCAACCTGCTGCATGTTGCTGCGCGGGCTGTGTTAACTGACTTTAAAGATACAATCTCGACTACTTCAGTTTTGTGCTCTTGAGCACCACCCACAGGCCATAACCAGTACTTAAGGGGGCACGCTTCCTAATTTAACCGGACGTCTGTCATGGTTCTAACTCATCTGAGCGTCCAATTTTCACTTATTTTTGAAGTTGTATCTGTAGTCATCCATCTTTTCTTTGTTTGTTCAGCCATAGTAGATTACTGTTTACTCGCAACACTTGCAAAGACTTGGAAAACGGACGCTTAACACGAAAGTATGTTTGTTGCATTAGCTCCGCCTACCCTCTCTGGCAGACCAACCACTGCTGGGCGATAGACAGCGCGTCTCTAACTGGGCGCCGCTTGTGACTTTTTTTCCGTGAATGTCGCCACAGACAGCCAGTCCATAAAAGTATGATACACTGCAAATGCAACAGCTTTCAATCACCGCTGTGTTACCTCATTCGGCGATAGATAGTGACTTAACAGACATTTATTTAAAAGTTCGAGATCATACCTTTAATCATACCGGCTCGGTCTGCTCTTTGTTAGCATATCATGTTGTCAATAATATCTATTCTCTTGTTAAATGTGTGTATCTTGTATTTCCTATATCTGGCTTTTGCTGTCTCATCCCGTTGTGCTCCACACTGAAACACATTAGCTTGGACTCACAGCGGGGTACCACCAGGATCAGAGCCCATTCTCCAACATACAAACACATAACCAAATATGAAAATAACAGATCCAATTTCCCTCTACATAACTTAATAATTATTATGCATCTCAGGCAACAGCTACACAAGCATTAAACACCGGCAGTGTTTGACTGCGTGCTGTAAAGTCTGCCTGGAGAGCTATAAACTTCACTTCCATGTCTTTAATGCCTCCTTCCGCAGCAGGGCCGAGCTTTACAGCACTTTTACAACAAGCACATTAAAACATTAGTAGCTGCAATGAAATCACAATGAATGATAATTATAATTCTGTAATTATAGGAATAAAAAATGCAATTATTCCGCTGAGAGATATATTGAACGGCAGCAACAAAATGACTCAGGAACAGAAGCCTTTGGCTTCACATACACAGAGTTGAGTATGTGCTGTATGTTCGACGTTCTCCCTGCGGGATTCCTCTGATTGATTTCAGGTTTTAGAGGTATTTCTTGAACATTCTCATCAACAACACAGCCTCTATCCCCCCGCCACGCTCTGAATCCCAGGACTCAGCTCTGTTTTTGTGCAGCCAGATGGAGCAGCGCTTATTACCTGAGATCTCACTGTGATTGGACCAGCCTTGCTCCACCAGGGGGACCCAGATACTCTGAGCCCAGCCCCGGCCCTCTCCAGCTAAAGCCCCTGTGACCTTGGAGTCAGGTGCGACGCCCTGGGAGCCTGAGTAATGAACAATAGGATGCAGGGAGGGAGCTGGGCATACGACAAGTCCATTACCATCCATAATGTGGGCTCTCTCTCTGTGCTGCTGAGCCCATCCAGAAACCTCACAGCTGTACTATCTTCTTTCATTTTGAGCCCGCCAGGGAGGGGGAATCTCTCTCTCTGTGCCTGTGCAATCTGGCCAAAGAGGAAGAGACTAGTGCATGAATAAAAGGGGGCTGGTTTGCTCCAGGCTGGGCTGAAATTGGTCTATTACGGGGCTCCATTTGGGGTCAGTTTGGGAGGGAGTGGCAGGGCCGAGCAGGGTTTTCCTTTTTTGCCATCTTCTGTCTCTGCTCTTTGTAGTCTTGGTAATAAATGTTAAAGAAAACAAGTGAAAAAGGTGCATTTAAGCATTAAAATATGAAGATACTGGAGCTCTAGTGTGCATCTCTTCGACCTTTGATCAAATCCTTCTTGTAATAGCCTCTTTTCACATTCTACCATGTACGACAATATCTCTTTAATCACTTTTCTGCAGATTCACTTCAGCGACTTAAGTGGAAAATAAGAAGAGAGCGAGCACGATTAGCTCAAATTGAATATATGAAATTGCCGCTGATAGTACATTCAGCTCTGACTCGTCATGATTATAGAGATGGATCACCTCCTTTATGGAGCATTTTATCATAACACTGTAAGCATCGCAGCTGCAGGACAAAAGCCCAGTTCAAGCAGATTTTTTTAACACACTTCTACAAGTTTAAACTCAGTGACACACAACACAGAAGCCGTCATAATGCCCAATCAGAGGCGCCGAGCGACCTTTATCTAATCGTGCAAAATGGCACATAAGTGGACCGATGTGTTTCCCTCCGTGTGTGAGAGTGGATAAGGTGAAAGAGGGCACTCGGCGGCAGAACAATTACATGAAAATAAAATGCTCTCTCTGAGGTATTATCAGCGAACAAAGGAGTTTCAGATGATGTGTAGTAAGCCCGGCCTGGCACAAGCTGCCTCCCACAACGCTGAGGACCCCGCAATCAGGCGGCATTGTAGTTGGAGTGGGACCCTCTCCTGCGTGATCATTAAGCAGATGGAGATGCAGCGCCGGGTTGTTTGCTGTGATTTTTCTCTGACAAAAAGCGACATACTGTATCATCTTTGCTGCTCTGCGAACGTCCTTGAAAGGTTAAGAGATTAGCTCTCCTTTGAATGACAACTACATCGTGTTATTGTGCTCTGCATTTAACACATGGAAACCAGCGTGAAAGAGGAAATGTATTTGCTTCCTTTAATCCGCATTGGGGGATATATATACGTTTTAAAGGGGGGGTATTATGCTTAAGTAGCTTAGCGTAATTTACAGTTAAAAAAACTCCTCATTT
Source organism: Semicossyphus pulcher (assembly GCF_022749685.1). Classification (NCBI taxonomy): domain Eukaryota; kingdom Metazoa; phylum Chordata; class Actinopteri; order Labriformes; family Labridae; genus Semicossyphus; species Semicossyphus pulcher. The sequence continues at coordinate 4,896,659 of NW_027211694.1, forward strand.
TTCTCACACTGGTGCTCTGTGCAGGCCCTCACGCAGCCTCTGCCTGAAACGACCTAGTCAGCTCTGTCCCTTTAAGAAACCCCGCCCCTACAAGGCCACTTTCTTCTGATTGGCCAGCTCTCTCCAAAGCTTTGTGACGTCACAAAGTGCAGCGTGTAGAAAAAACTGCGTGAAACCTGGCGTTCACAGCAGTTACTCCAACATACTTTTACCTACAGGTTTTAAACTTCACCCACGTGTAGTGTGGACATCCAATAATGTAACATTATATATATATATATATGTCTTAAAATGTGACATAATAGAATAATACCCCTTCTTTAAATATCAGGAAGACTTTGTTTTAATGTCCTCTAACTTTGAGAAGAAACGGCAAAACAACATGGAGGTCAACTCCCTTAACCCCGACACGTCGTCTGCTGAAATCCCAGAGGCCATTCCTCTATAATGACTGTACCAAAGTAAACAGTATTAATCAAGATTACCGGACAGGATCGCCTGAAGGTGGATCGCTGTGAGGAGAGAGAAAGGCTGATACTCAGTATTAGCCGTGAGCTCAGATAAATAGGTGATTTATAGGAGCCATTAATAGTGAGAGGCAGCCCACACATCTCATCACACAAGTTAGATGGTGTAGAGTTGGTAAAAGAAGCTGTGCCTGCTGTTATGAATGAGGATGTTCGATCATAAGTTCCTGTCTGTATGAAAGGTCAAACTGACGCAAACAGTGAGAATATAAAAAGATAAAGATAAAAAATTTAGCAAAAAATGCAGCATTGCTTGACTTGGCTTAAGATATACAGCCTCAAAATACCCACCCCCATGTTTGATCATGTTTATTGTCTTCAGCCATCTGCAGCTGATAACCCTTGACTGAGCAAGCTGTTGGTTATCCCATGAGGGAGTCTGGAGAATATCTGCACACGGTTGATACACGAACGAGTTCTGACGATAACAGGGTGGAGAAGAGTCAAAGTCTCCTCCATGTTAGCTGGATTTCATAAAGCAGCTCGAAGGCAACACTGCTCCTTGGACTTTTTCAGCAAAACAGAGACAAAAGCCAAGTTTCCACTGTAACTTTCCAGGAACTTTAGTCCTTATTTTCAAGGGTCTAAAAGGTTCCTCCAGCCCAGTGTTGTCCGTGTATCCAGGCAAAGATTGGGCAAGTAGGTTGTTGAACTTTAAACAACCAAACCTGCTTTACGCAAGTTCCCGGATGCCCTTTATAATCAAGCGAATTTGTCACATAACTATTGTTTTAACTTATAAACCATTGCCTCCAATGCAGCATTAAGATCAATGGTCAAATTAACAGCCACTACTTCCTCGAAATGTCGAAACCTTTAAGCATGGTGTGGTAATAAATCCAGGCCGTAAACCCTTTGCTGCACTGCTGGTATTCTGAATCTTTATTCTGAGCAATCAGAGATGTTCTGCACTGTAAACCCACCCCCAGAGTCCCTGTACGTTCGGAAATTACTACCCCTTGTCCAAGAACCTTTTCGGGGTGAAATAAAGTCCCTGGATCTGCTTGCCGTGGAAACGCACATGGTTCCTCCAAAAGTCCCTAGTTCCTGGGGTAAGTTCCTGCTGTGGAAACGAAGCTAAGGTTAACTAACCTCATGCAACTGAATGTTTTTCTTGTAGGGAGGGAAATTCAGAGAAGCCAATCCAAGGGATACACTTAATAAAAAAAGGAAAATCCCAATAGGACTACAAGCGGCATCAGGTTTGACAGTGTTGCTCCGTTCAGCACCAGCTCAATGTGTTTTCCTGTGACATTTAAGGGAATTAAGCGGTGTTAGAAAAAAATGACAACCGCTTTGTCTCTGTTAAAGAGCTTAGCCAAGACATGAAGAACTATTTTGCGCAGCTCTCAGGCGAGCCTTGAAACACACAAAAGGGGAAGTCTTGGGCTTTTGAGAGCACCACTTGCCTAGGGTTGAAAAGTTGTGAAGGGCTTCTTGGGGCTTCTTGCCTCATTGATGTCAGGTTTACATATACAGGCTTTGAGTTGTGGAAAAACAGACAGCTTTATTGTTATGACAGGCTGCTAATATAAGCCTATCACAAAGCTAGGATACTAAATAATAAAGATGTAAAGATGCACGCATAAAAGCAGGAATTCCTTCAGCTAAAGCTTCAGGTTTGATGGTCAGCTGCTGAGTTTTATACAAACTGAAATTAGCTTAATTTCTGTCTAATTGGTCTCCTCTCAGCGTCCTCCAGCTCCCTCCAGATGTCGGCTGATTCCTCCATAAATCTCCTCCTAAATTGGCCTGATTTTTCAAGTGAATGAGGGTGTGTGTGTGTGCTTGTGAGGCTGCCCTGTTCTGACCTTCAGCTGTGGGCCAACGGTCCACACTGTTTAGGCAAAGGGAAAACCAACTGTCAGCCCCACTTCGTCTGCTGTCAGGTGTTGACGGGCTGCATAAACATGGAGTGAGAAGCGTGGCTCACCTGAGGGGGAGCCGCCACGATGAATGATTTGAAGAGTCACTCAGATGAAAACAAGTTTGACTTTGCTAAACAATCGACTGAGGACATTCACATCCAGGAGGTTTACTTTTTAAAGCACCGTCATAAAACATTAGAGTTAAGTTGCTAGAGTGGGACTAGATGGAGTAAATCAACACCTTAAGATTACTAGATGGTTTTTAATTGTTTTTCTGGCCCTCCAAATCATCAGGTTTGATAGCACTCCTTTTTTCCTGTGTGGTTTGGTGATGCTAATTCCAAGACATATTTGCTTTAGACTTAATTCAGACCACATTGTTTCATCATCAGTCGGCCTTGTCAAGAGGAACGAGGACAAAGTGGAGGCAATGAGTGGGAATTTGAAAACAGCTCCAGTCTGCTGTTAGCTACGTTAGCTACCCTAGCACAAGAGAAAAGGAACCTAGAGTTTGAGATAGTTTGAGCTTCTTGCTTGAACATTTGTCTGTGAAGATATGCCGACTTTTGCTGATGGGTGTCAATGTCTTTAGGTCACCAAATGTCACTGTTATTCATCCAGAACTTTTCAATCATTTTGGGATCAGATAAAATTAATAAAAAGGTTACTTTTCCTGTTACTCTCGTTCTGTCAGAGAGATGCTGCAGTCAATATCAAAGAAGCTTGGTGTAGTTATACTAAGTTTAAGTATAGCAGAGAGGAAAGTGTGGCAAAACTAAATGGTGGTTGGATGAGTATGGTGAGTTTTGTGCACCTTAACTTGAGAAGGAGCTAGCACGTGTCCTACTTGGTTGGTTGGTTGGTTTAATGGTTGGTTAATTGGTTGGTCGGTTTGCTTGGTTGGTTGGTTATTTGGTTGTTTTGGTTGGTTGGTTTGTTTGTTTATTGGTTGATTGATTGGTTGGTTCGTTGGTTGTTTGGTTGGTTGGTTTGTTGATTGGTTGGTTGGTTTGTTGGTTGTTGATTGGTTGGTTGGTTGGTTGGTTGATTGGTAGCAGCTAACACTATAAGCCTAAGCAGCTAACAGTGATGTTTTAGTTGTATGGTAACAGCAAACATGCTACCGTTCATTGACCAAGGTGTTAGCTCTTCCTGTTGGACTTTTCAGCTAGTTGCTAAAGTTAGCAGTAAGGAGAGAGTCTTAAGGGTCTAGAGTACAGGGTTCAAGGGGTTTGAAGATGATTAATGCTGCATTACTGATTTTATAGGGAAGTTAGCTCTTCCTTGACGTGGATGTGAACCGTAGTAGGTTCTTGCTAGTTCCTGACTCTTCGAAAATGAAGCACATGTGGGTTAATACGTCTGTAAGTTGTGGCCAAAGACTCATTTTACCTTCTCAAGTTGTTTAATTTGTAAACCTTTCCAGTCTCCTTCCTCTCACTTCTCTCTTCATCATCTTTTTGTGACTGTTCAGGGTGTCTCAGTTACTCAGTGTTCTTTTTCTCTTTTGCTAATCCATTTAGCGCTTTAATTGGATAAAATGCCCGCTTGTCTTTTTTAACTTTAACTAGTGAAACCTCCTGTTAATTTGCCTTAGTGGGAAAAGTCCTTGAACAAAGCAATTAAACCCATCCAGTAGAGCAACGCCGCTCTTTATGCAAATCGATGGACTCCACTTTACAGAGCGAGCCTGTTTTGGCTGACTGACACAAATATGATTGGTCCATTAGCCTATCAGTCATGCAATTAAGGTCTGCCATTATGGATCAGCCTTGATGGTTTGTGATTGGACACTAAAGCATGTTGGGCTCATTAGCCTCGGATCCAAATCAACGATGTCCACTTTATAAAAGGACTACAACAGCTGTGACCTTTGGGGCAGAGAGGTCAACGTGATTGTTTACCTTGAATCAAACAGTTTGGATTCTCGCACCGTTCGGACGGAGTGTCTCACACATAAATTATTTAACAAGGCAATTTAAAGAGATGTACATGGCTGAGGTATATAAATCCAGGCCATCCTATCCTGTAATTATGCAAGCGGACACTAATGTACCACAAGAGAAGACATTGTGTGCCTGGCCTGTCTCTTTACACAAGCGGGGAGAAGCCCGTTCCCACAAACAAACAGAGTAAAGCAGAGGAGTGCTGCCCTCCAGGCATATCTTCGTCGCTACACAGAAAAACTTCATTATGGTGGAACAAATGTGTCCTCGGCAGCAAATAAGCCTCAGAGGAAGGTGCTCCTTTACAAACGCCTGGACGGTATTACATTATACAGAAAGTGACACTCCTGCTCAGTCCACCAGTGGTTCTGGATGAGCCTCTTGATGTGTGCCGAAACCCGTCTGGTCGGTAGAATGTGCTTTTGATTTCGACCGTTTCCCTGAGAAACAGAGCGCGGCCGGCAGAGAAAGGTCTGTATTTCCTCTGAAGGGTTTTTTTTCTTCGCCGTGTCTGACATGATCCTATTTTGAATGGTCCTCCTCGGTAATAAGGTCGTTTGTCTTGTGCAAAGGAGAGGGGATCTATAGTTCTCATAGTCTGAGCTGGAGATAAATGTGAGAGGCGAAGACTGTGCCAGAGAAACAAATTTATGCAGAAAAACCTCCTCTCTCTGCCTAAGTGTAGAAAAAAAAGGCCTCAGTGTCTGGAAGCAGAAAGGATGCAATTAAAACCGCAGTTGTCTGTTATTCAGGGCTGGTTACTGATCATCAGACAATGCACATCCTGCTTCACAGAGTATCCAAAACTGAAACAAGAGTCAGGATGTTCTCAATGCTTTTTTTTTGTATTTCATTCATTACTGCTCTCAGTAGAACTCAGTTCATTACTTCATTCAGTAGAACAGTAGAACAGTAGTGTAGTGTGTTTGCCCATGGAGTTCAGCTGGTTTAGGCTGCTGTAAAAGCTGTCAATCAAACTCTGATGTGGTCAAAGCACAAAGGATGAAAGTTTGATTGCAGCATTGAAGCAGAATTAGCAAACATCAGGATTTTATGAGATTAGAAATTGGATTTTTGCTGCTAGGAAATATTTCCTAATCATTAAGGACCAGTGCGGAAGGATCTGTTGTCGGAAAAGGAAGATAATATTCCAGGAATGTTGTCACTTAAAAGTAATAGTCGATGCTGTTGAATCAAAAAATTAAAGAACTAGAGGTGGACTCTTTCAGATGTTTTTAATTTACCTGGTTGCAAAACGGACTAGAGCTGCTGTAACTACGTGCTTTCACTGTGCTGCTGCCCGTCTTGGCCAGGATTGTTCATCTCAATAAGACTTTTCCTGGTTAAATAAAGGTTATAGTAATAAAACTTTTAATGAGCTTTTTATACAGCATCTACAGAGGGAGCGGGTCATCTTCCACAGCGCAGGTCAAACGGTTTCTACAGTAGCCCAGAGCGGACAAACTGATCACTGGCTGTAGAAAGGAGCTCTAGTGTTTGGCCTCAAAATCCTGCAAACCAGACCTTTAAAAAATCTGTATTAGTATCTGTAAACTGTCTGTGTGTGTTTCAGCAGTTCCTCAGTAAGAAGGACTTAGTTATTAAGCTACCACTTGTGTCTACCTGCCTTGTTTATTGTCTCGTACCGTTTGTGTCATTATTCAAAAATGAGGTTAAGTCGCAGTCTCGACTAATTATGCTCATAATTGCGTGAACTCTTTGTGACTCCAGGGAACATGACATTATAAATAAAGAGATTTAATTTCCACATGAGAGTCCGAGTTGTGCTGATCATGTACGATAACAAAACTGCTTAGAAGTAGAGCTTAGGTTTGTTTGTGAGGCAACAAGGTTTTCCTTCGTTTGAACTGAATGAACCAAACTACAGGTGTGAAAGAAAACTGAACAGGAAGAAAACAGGCGATATCTACACATAAGCACACAACAAATGGCCTCCATTCAGTCCACCTCCTCCACCCTCCCTGCTCAGCCCCTCCACCATGCTCCAGACGTCCTGCTGTAGTTCTGAACAGACTCGGCCACAAAGCCTTTCCTCACTCTGGCTGTTTAGCGTCCTCGCCGCCACCCTGTTTCATGTTGTAATTTCCTCTCTCGGATCAGGCAGGAACGACTGTTTTCACAGCCGTAGTGGGAATCCGATTATCAGACACAGGGATCACAGTCGTCATGGAAACCGAGGATGGTGCACGGTGTTAAGCCATCCCTTACACATGCGAGAACATTGGGAATTAGTGTGAAAATACGGCTCCCTTAAATAAAGACGTGACAAATTCCCTCTCTCGTGTTGGGCTGCTTCTGGAACCATTTTGTGTAACGTGGCCTCCATGTGGGGTTCAAGTGCAACCTGTGCTTTATAGAAACATTACTGATGCTCACGCTTTCTCCTTAAACACAAAGCATCAAATATAGACTATTCAAAGGTACAGTGGCCATTTAAACTAAATATCTGTAGCTGTTTTGAGGGAATTTAAACACTTAAACAGCGACTAAGTGATTTGACGCTGCTTTATAGTTCAGCTATAATATTAAACTCAAAATAATTTTCAGATTTGTCTCTAAAGATTGTTTATCTGGGCTCTAAACGAGCTCAGAAAGTGTAAAATTCTAATTAGAAAAGTAAACAGCAATCAGAAAATAAGACTAAAATTGAAATTGCGTTCCCTCTCCAGCAGCCTGGAGGTGGAAGAGACAGCGTGCCAGACTCTCTCCGGTTATTGTTTGGTGTTGCTGCACTTTGTCTGCTAATGTCTTTGGAACATTCGGGGGAGAGAACAAGCCGCGGCAGCTGTTGCAGGGAGGACATACTGCGGGACAGGCTCCAAACAGACTCGTGTTAGGGTACCTTTGTCAATTTAAGCCACATGTTTCTTAATACACAAAAGAGGGGAAGAATTCTGCTTCCAATGGAGCAGGTTTTTGGTTAAATTGGAGGAAATAAAGACAGCTGCAAACAGCGTGGCACAGATTACACACACTTGTTATTGCCTCTTCAAAGAGGACTGAAGATGTATGGGGACACAAATTGTGGAGCTGGGTGATAATTCAGTTTGTCGTACGTTTGCTGGTATCGAAAAGCTTGTGTCCAAATTATTTTACAATCATACAAATGTTACAAAAAACCCCAAATGTTTTTAACAAATGAACAAACAAATGTTGTGCATGTCTGCCGTAGAATGTGGGGAGTAAATTAATTGATAAGTCCATTACAGACAGATTTAGTTCTTTTTTAAAGATATTTTTTTGGGCGTTTGCTTTTATTTTGAAAGAACAGCTGAAGAGAGACAGGAAGTTTGGGGAGCAGAGAGTTTGGGATGACATGCACCAAATGATCGGCAGACCGCGAGTCAAACCTGCGATCAGTGCGTCGAGGGCTGTAGCCTCTGCACATGGAGCGCCTGCTCTACCAACTGAGCTAAACCAGCGCGGCAACTCGAGGCAAAAACCTTGCCTCGAATTGCCGCGCTGGTTTAGCTCATTTGGTTTGAAAAAACTCGAGCCATAAAAGACGTCATTGCCGTTTTTTCTCATCGTGGGCTGGCCTTCTGTCAGTTTACACAATAACGGTTAGGTTAATGACAGCTAATGATTCGGTGGTTGCCTTAACAACAGAAAAAAAAGGTGCAGCGAGCTGCTCTTTTTTTAACTGTAGGCTTAAACAGAGAAGTTAGTGCGGTGCGGCTCGTTCGGTCTGATCGGGGCCTAAAGAGGCCAGCAGTCTCCAAACTACAGTTTGGGGAACCCAAGAAAGGGAAGGGAAGATGTTACACTAAGAAATAAATGTTCAGTGTCCTTGTCTGTTGTTCTCACACATTCAGGATCATTACTGCTTTCGCTGTTAGCATTGTTGCTAGCGTGCATTTGTAAAATGCATATTTTAGAGGCCTATTTCTCTGCGATGAAACACAATGTTAATAATGTTACTACTGGCATTCTTTCTCAGCCCTGGAACTCAACCCATTTTGTGACGACCCAAAAAATACATTATTAGCTAATGCAACTAGTCAGCTAGGTAATGCTGTAATTAGAGGAGCCCTAAATGAACAAACTAGGCCTTAAAATCATCCAGTACAGATTTCCACAATGTGTTATCAGACTTTTAAAGCATCACCTGCTTGATAAAAACATCCATTATGGTCCCAACCATCTGTTACTGCCCTGTCTTCCATCAACAGTGAATTAGTAAAGCCAACACGACAGCGGCTTTAATACCGTGAATCATCAGAGGTCATTCATTGAGAGCAGTTTGATTCTCTGCCATGTTTTTGTGGAAATGCAGCTCAGCCTCGACCCTGAACCCTCGACTCCTCTCGCCTCGCGCAGCGCTGCCTCGAGGCCGCTGCACACTCTGTACAAACACAATATGCCCCCATGCACAACAAAAGACATGACTGGGAGCGCTGTCACCACTCATCACGCTGACACAAAGCAGGATGCAGCTCTGATACTGTGTGAGCCGTGTAATAATGCACAAGCGGACATGATAGGATGTATTCTGGAGGCTCAGGGACAAACAGTTGAAGGGGATCAATGCGGGAATCAATACAGGGGTGTCTGGTGAGTGTTAAAAAGCAGCAGAGGAGCTTTTTTAAGAGGCAAATGAGCTGGGTCCTTGACCGGCAGCGGTGACCCACCTCGCGGCCCTGTGAAGGAGCTGAAGCAGATAAAAGCAACTCGTAGAAGGAAGAGATAAATCACAGGGCGGCTAGCATGTAGCGCTTCTGTAGGCGTGCTGCCATTTTGAGCAACATTTCTTGCAGGGAAAGATGAAAGAAACGTGTGGATATATGTGTATATGAGCGGGTTAGTGCCCCACACAGCGCGTTCAGAGGCTGGATTCCCTCCTCAGTGCCAGTCAAGCTTACTAGAGCGTGCTGCAGGCCGGATTGATTGACGGGCTAAAGGGGAAAAGGCAGGTGGGGTGAGAGACGTGCACAGGAGAGAAGCTGAGGTTAGACAATGTCACGGATCTGACCGGTGCATTCAGGTAGAGAAGAAGCTCCTCGAGGGCGAAATCCAGCTCACTCAAAGCTCCTAAACCTGCAGCTGCAGCAGCACCAACACTTTCCTGCTTTTGTCCATCAGAGGAGACGATAACCTGAGCGACATCACGTTTGGTTTTCAGTTACAGAGCGGCTGTAAACACTGCCCTTTGTCATTTTTACTTGTGTCACTTCTGACAGAAGCACTTTTTCAATGATTGCTGCAAAACAAATTTAAATAATGTGATTACAAGTGAATCAGTATGCAGCACCTTGTAGCAATTTCCATCCTGGACACCTTTATGACTTTGAACATAATAATAATTTGTGCTTAAGTGATAAAAGACATTAAAGCCCCCCTCCAGTGAAAATCCAGTGTTTAACCTTGTAAAAATTACGTGGTGTTCTTCATGTGCTACAAGACATATCAGGGACAACATCAGCAGTCATCTCCATGGCTGGGCCTGTCTGCTGTTAAACTGCAGTGTACCAAGGACAGGCTGAACAACACGTTTTCAGATTGGCAGGTTTGTGACGTCACAAACCTAAGGAGCCAATCCTGTTAATGGACGGGGTGATGCTACACATATCATTATGTGTAACCTATGGCAACCATTTCACCATCACCATTTTTGCAAACTCACTACTCACGTTAACGTTACTACGACTAACTACTACATTTCAAGCTCGCTAAGTTTCAACAAGTTGCCTCTAAACGATGGCAGAGACGTGTTTTGTTTCCGCGACGGAGGGGGCGGGTGGAAATGTGCATAGTGGGCGGAGCCCATGCAGATTCAGGAATTTTTAATGAGGGAGAAGGAGGAGATGCCTTGGGAGGTAATTAAACACATCAGACACAAATTGTTATTTCAAGCAGAGCATTTTATATGTCTTAAAACATGACTGGAGCTGCTCTTTAAGTCGGCAAGTATAGGTCTATAATATTTTTTTTAAATGGTGATGACGGTCACTGGGTCCTCACATAACCGCCGCATTGTGGTCATGCAGATACCATGGTCGTACCTCTTAGTATAACAAAAATGGTGCTTTTGTTTGCATTTCATGGTCTGGAGATGTGAGCACAAGTGAATAAGCAATGTTAGCAGTGCAACTAAGAATATGTTACAGTGTTACAATTTCCTTTTGTCCAAGGCGACGTCCATCTGAGAGTTAATACAACACAAACGAAGTCAGTGAGAGCCAACAAACAGCTTCAAGTGCGATCGGACACTGGTGCTGACAGGCAGAGCACAGGGCGCTTTTAAAACAAATGTTTTTTATTATAATCTTCAGCAGCATCAACAAGGTCAATATAGTCGTCGTCATCATCATGAATATCCTGATCAACATCAGCAACATCCTCAATGTCATCAGAGGCTTCAATATCATGAAGGTCAGAGGTGTTCAGAAAGAGCTGAGTCTTCTTCTTAAAGGTGAAAGGGACGAATGGAGTTTGGTTAGTCATTCCACCACCTGGAATATGGATATTACCCATTAATATGTTGATTATTCTCTTATTGATTTACATGTTGATTATTTTTTTGATTGACTAGTTATGATTTAGTCTATAAAGTCTTCAAATGTCCTATTTTGTCTGAAGAATCTAAAACTTAAAGATATTCAAACTGTCAGTCTGCTGTTACAGACATTAACTGACCTATTAGAGAGATTTACCCTCTCATGTATCTTTTATCTCGGCCCCTGCTCTCACTCCCTAAAGACATGTTGATCCTGCACTGACTATAGGTGGAAATTAGTACAGAGCATTCAGTGAATGTCAGACTCAAGCCTCCATAATCCAGCGGCGTGTTCGCCCTCTCTTGCTTCTCCTGGGGGTTTATCATATCAGCATCCACAGAGGTTATTCATACTGACAGTTGTGGCACAGAGAGGAGAAGGCTTCGGTGACAACAGGAAGAGGAAGCCAGATGTGAAGGACACTTTCAAACAATTATTAATATCATTTTAATGCAGTTTTTTCTAAACCAATAACCCGGCAAACGCAGCCGACTTCAGCTTTGCCAATAAACTCCCTGTGATTTTACTTTCCCTTTTACAAGCACGCAGCCTTGACAGAGTTGATAGAGGCTGTTTAATATTATACGTCTCCGAGCCGCTCTCAGGTAATAGACTCGATCGTGGAAGGATGGATTTTGTTCATTTGGCTTCAAATGTTGAGGAACAACGCGTTCCTCCTCCCCTCCCCAAAAAAACCCAGGCACGACTTTTGGCAGTGGGTGAAGGTGACGACGGATGAATAATGCATGAGCTCGATGTGCTGCCGTTAATCACAGTGATCTCACACATCGCTATATCTCCTCCCAACACACACACACACACCTCCACTGTGTTTCTCTGATCTGAGAGAAGGTGATGTGAAATCAGGGTGAGACATTAAGGTGTGATCAGACCAAAAGGGAAGAGTATTTTTACATCCTGCTTGTTAAGTTTGACCAAAGCATCATTTGTGCTATTTTAAACACAAGCCTACTAATGTTCACACGTCCAGATATGTCGGAAAGCCAAACACCCTCGTGTCCGGGTTCATCAGATCGCCTGGAAGCACACACAGCTCGGCCTGCCTTCTCCAGGGACTGTGCCCGGGTCCACCCTACAGCTGTTTCCGGGTATTTGGGTCTTACCAGTGTCCAGTTTGATGTCCTGTTAGCTGGGTCAGGCTGTATAAGGAGAGCTCAGATGGAAACCAACTGCTGCCCTCCGTTTCAGCTGTCGAGCGCCTGACGGTTTGTCTCCAGTGAGTGGCAGTTTCACTGTACCTCATGTAGCAGCTGCAAACCGGCTCACTGAAGAGGTTTGAACCTTAAGATTCACATAATTGGCTCCTATTATATTGGAATAAATGGGTCAAAGGGCAAAGTTATCGTCCTGATGCAGACTTCCTAAACGTCTGAATTTACTTACTTTTGAAATGCTTGTTTTTTGAATGATGCAGCCTCAAGCAGGAATATCTCAACACTGACACTGGCCCTATTTACACCGCCGATGGTGCATGGTCTAAAGCTCATGGCGCTAAGTGATTTAGGGCGTGTCCGACCCTTTTTGGCGAGTTAAGCGGCTCACAATCTGGGCTCGGGCAGGAGTTTTTGACCCGTCCCTGGCTCGAGCAGGAATCTCCCAGAGGTGAATCAGGCGTGTGTGGAGGCAGCGGTGAGCTTGTCCACGTCTTCCGACACTTCACACAAGGGAAGTCCTCTTTCCCAGAAACAACGTAATTTCACTGTATCTGCAAACACACTGCTTTCTCCTTCTAAGGGGAAGTGCTGTGCATCCCGTGTGGACGACAAGCAGAGACTTGCGTGTTGAGAACTCGCCGATGTATGTCCATAATGCGCCCTTTAAATACTAGGAACAAATTGCGCCATAGACTTTAGACCAGGTTCTTGTTGGTCTAAGGCGCAGTCGCTTTATGCGTCCTCAAGATAGTAACGCGCCAACCGCTTGCCTGAACACACCTCATTTTAAGACCATGGGCGCTAACGTGGGCGCAGGATCACTTGCTATTTACACAATGTGGGCGCTGGGCGTGAAAATGACAACTGTATAAACACGAAGTCTTTAAAGGCAATTATTAAAACCAGTGCTCATACACGAGTGAAGCTAATATTTATGTCTCCGTCTTGACTTTAATTTTATCTCGTTGCACAAATTTCTAAATGCACCATTCTTTACAAAGACTGCCTAAAAAATGTCCTTCTGTATCTCTGCTCTCATCATCCTGGCTCGCTGAAACTCATCACAATGCGCGTTTGTTTTGGAAAAGGTGACTCTCCCAAAAGAAATGCAAAACCACTCATTGCACTACCATTCTTTTCAAACCTGTCCTTTGTGCAAGAACTCAGCAAATGCATGCAGAAGGACGGTGAATTTCCACTCACACAGAAGCCTCTCCGCAAAACCCACTTGCCTCTCTGTACTTCCTCTGCTCTCAGCATGAAGAGGAGGAAACTTTGAAAACCTCTGAAATGCTTTCTCTCTCTCAGCGTTGCAATCATGAAGACATGAATCACATTTCTGCACATGAATGCAGCCTCGGTTTGCGTGCATTCCTGACTGCGCGCTGCGACTGTAAGCCCCGTGAGACACATCTGTAATGGGATCTTTTTCTCCCATAGTGGACCTCCTCGATGGGGAAGCTGATAATATACTCCCAAGTGGACATCTAAGATCAGTGATTAACCTCCATTTACCGCCGCAGGCTCTCCTTCAGGGCATGTCGATGCATCAGAGGACAGGGTTTGGAGAAAATGCCTGATGTGAAGATAACCTCCTGACTTCTTCCTCTCTAAGACAACCTTTTAACATGATAGATCCTTTAATTGCACTAAACCGCTATTGACTGGAAGGTTACAGGGAGATGGTGGCACCAGTGACCCTGGTAAACAGGAAATGGGAGCCGCTGGAAATCCAATTTCTCTCCAAAAAGCATGCGAAGACAAAGAGTGTGCTTTGCTTTTGTTTCATTGGATGGAAGTGGGAAAAATCAGAGTTTCATCAGCAGTAACCAACAGAGGCGGAGGCGGGATAAGTCAGAAATTGGTTTTCTTTTACCATGAAGGGTGGCCAGTTAAAAGACGAGCAGTTTGCCCAGCGACAGAAGCCTTTCGGGTTGGACAGGGTCAAAGGTCTCTTTATATCATCCATTTTTCCTGGCACAAACTGAAACACAGGGCGTTACCTTTCTTTAACTACTTTTAACTCACTAAATATAACTCCTAAATGTAATTCTTTACCACACAGTGCATCTCTTCCGCAGAGCACACAGAGTCCTGACGCTCTGCATGCAAAGTGTGTGTCACTTGCCTGTAAACATGCGTGCAACGCTGCAGCCATCATGTATAATGTCGGCGGGATGATTGAGTCAGACGCGCGGTTACGCGAGTCGGCTTTTCAGTGAATGTGTCCCCGTGGGGTGCCTTCACCTGCTGCGCACACACGGCACGAGGTTGTGCGTTTGGTGACAGGAAGTAGGATGCGTGAGTTTCGTTTCCAAAAGTTGGCTGTGGAGGGCATTTATTGTGGGAGACTAGAAAGACTCGTGTTTTAACATAACTAACTTGTTAATGTAACTGCATAACATTTCTATGTAGTGTCAGCATCCTGCAGGCCTGGAGAAGAATTGATTTCACATGCAAACTGTTGCTAACGATCTATTCTTTCTTTTCTTCTCTGATGATAACCTCTCTGATCCAGGAAATTATACGACTCTCTCTGCAGGACTTTCAGCATTGATGGGGTTGAAGGATAAAACTGATGAAGATTCATGATAGGAGACACTCTCAGATCCAGTCTCAGCTGTGTTTATGTCAATACTTTCTAACCAAAGTTAGAACATTTTTTTCTTTCCATTAGTCTCCTTTCCATTCTGTCAAACACCTAACGAGCCTTTGCTTGTGTTTCAACTACGAAACCAGTGTGTTGTTGCTATGCAACAATCAACTACGTTTAAGGTGTGCCACTCCTCAGTTTCTTTTCACCTTTCAGCAGCCTGTTCACTGAGTGCTGAAAAATCCCTGCCCTGTCTCTGCGCTGTCGGCTTTGCCCCCTTCCCTCCCTGTAAACACAGGTCTCTGGTGAATATGCAGCCTTCTGTGGAGTCAGAGATGTAGTGATAAAAGGCGCTCTTCTTTTCCGCTCAGATCGCAGCAGACAGGAAACTGATTTACACAGCGAGGTGACAGCGGTGACAGCTTCAGTGTACAGAGATGGAAAATATATCCTCGCCCCACCCTCCTTCCTTCATCCCAACCTTCACTTTGAGTCCGGTTCACGTCACCTCTTCCTTCTTGTGCCCGGCCTCCTGCCTTCCATGTTCTGCTACTTGACATCGGGCCTTCTCTGCCACAAATTGATGGGACTAGAAGAGGAACGAACTTCCATCCAGAGGTGGCGGCGGCCTCTGTGCTCAGGTCAAAACTCTCTTCAGCCCTGTCTGCTTGACACAAGAAAATTAACTTGCAGTGGCCGACAAGCCGTCGAGCTGTCGAGCCTGCCATACATACACCTGTTTTCACACTAGGGAAGTCTCTGGCTAGCACACGGCCTGATGGGACAAGGACATCTCAGCCACAACAATTTCTAACTGGAGGCCATGCGAACGAGACAATGCATGGTTCCATTTCTGCAAAGTTTTGTACAGCTAAAATCAGCAGGAGAAATCCAAAGCAACACAAAAAACAATCTAATGAAGAATAATTACTTCATTTATTGTGGTTTTAGTGCTATATAAATACGCTAAGTGGAACCATCTCCTCGTTTAGTTGATGCAAAGACTGACCCTCTGCAGCAGTGAAAGAGAACAAAGGTGGGGAAATGTGCCCTGTTGATGTAGCAAGAACATGTTGTTGTTGCTCTCTTTGCCTGTCTCTATCCTGCATCTCCTTCTATCCCACTTCTCGGCCCGTCCAGTCGAGGCAGATGAGCCTGGTTCTGCTCGACGTTTCTGCCTGTTAAAGGGAAGTTTTTCTGCCAACGTGCCGAATGTTGCTAAGTGCTCCTCATGGTGATTCATGTCGGGTCTCTCTTTAAATAACATAACAAAGAGTCGGTCTAGACCTGCTCTCTTTCTAAAGTGTCTGGAGATAACTTGGGTTATGATTTGGTGCTATACAAGGAAAAGAAGCGCGTCAGGAGCAAAGGCAAGACAAGTGAACGCATGGATGCCTCTCCGTCCATGACACCACTGAGCCCAACAAACAGCCGCACGTGTATTCTCCTCTTTACTGGACCGTGTTAATAACACACCAGCGGAGAACACTTGACTCATGCCTATTCAATTATGCTAATGCATACATATACAAATGACCCTGGTTGGTTATTAGCCATCTCAATTATAGGACATGTGTGTGGGGGTTTAGAAGAGAGAGAGAGACATATGGAGAAGGAGAGAGAGAGGAGTGACGGGTGGTTTGCTGTCCACTGGTGATAACAGAAGCCTCGGGGCGAGACTTGTGCAGCTTTCATTGTTTCCGTCGGGTGAGTGCGTTGTGGAGATCGTCTGTACTCGGAGGACGTGCAGCAAGGCGCAGAAAATCGATGTCATGCGGAGGCCACGCATGCATATTTGTGGACGTGCATGAGGGAGGATGCATGAGCACAAGTAGCTCTTATCTCTCGAGCTTCAATGCAGCGACGAGGCATGAGTCCTCAACTTCCTGTGAACTTCATGTCGCCAAAGATCAAGGAGCAGAGCACAGCGAGCCTTCATCCAACAGCACTTACAGAAATAACCAGCTCTCACGTCTGATTTCGCTCCCTCTTAGAAGACATAAAATACAGCCAATTAATTCATGAAACTGAGTCACTTCCAACCAGCTACAGAACACACTGCTCCAGTTATTGTTCGAGTGTTATTGTATCAGTGAGTGTGCTTAACTTCATCTGAATGCTGTAGCTGCGGTTTTGAATGCTCTGCACGTATGCACAGTAGAACCATGTATTAAAATCAATAGAATGGATCGACAAAGCCATAACTGACTCGTACATTTATTACAGCAGATTAATGACAATGATTTACAGTGTGAAATGAAGCGTGATTCAGGGCGAGAGTGTTCGTCTTGGATATGATACGCTAATGCAGAGTGGGGCGAAGCTAAGCTGGAAAAGGATTACAGTCACGATTGTGGCTGTGATCTCAGAGAACTGGTACGCTGATCTGAATGTAGAAGTTTAGAACCCAAATAATGTTTTCCTAAACACTTTTGTGGCATTTTCATACAAGGATGCCTTATGAATCTTTCACAACCAGACTTTTTGGAGTGAAGTCCGAGAGTCTGGTTTGTTTGAACAGGTGAGAACACGCGTTCAAATTTTGGTGCGACCAAATTACAAGACCATCCGGCAAAAAAAAAGGGTCTGGTTCGTTTCAGGTGAGAACATAGTCGGTCTTAAAGTAGGACCTGATATAGGAAGCAAACCAAAACACTGTGCATTGCGGGTTGTGAACGGATGCTGACGCTTGCAGAGACGCCCCGCAGCAAGATGAGAAGAGGACAAACTCGGGGGAGCGACGAGGTGAGGGCTCTGATAAAAAGAACGTGTAAATATCCAAAGTGTTCAGTGACACACTAAAGGAGAATGGAACTGATCAAACTGTGGAACAATGGCGGTTCAAAGTTAAAAAAACTCTGAGAACAAAACACTGACGTCTGCGATTGTGTCGATCGAGGAGTGTGCTCGCTCGGGGAGTTTTCCCACGTGGAAATTCAGACCAATCAGAAAGCAGTTTCCTCGTGCATCAAAACTTTTGGTCAGCTCGTTAAAGCTGCCGTGTGAACGCTCGAGGCAAAGTGCAACATTGTAACAATTTGGTCTGTGATTCAGATCAAACAAACAAACAACAATGTCTGTTTAGAAAGGTGTCATCATTACTCCCCGCTCCTCCCTGCTGTGCTTCCTTTAGGGATTGACTAGCTTAGATGCCAAAGATCAATGCAGCACATATCCATATAATAATTCACAATCATTTATTCCACGTCTGACTAAAGTTATTAAAGTCCACTAAGTTAATTTACTAGTTATAGTTACCAAAAGAATGCAGATATACCATCTATATTAAGACATTCTTTATACACCCAGGTATTGCATTGGTTAAACAGTTCTTGATCACAAATATGAAACCAGTGTGTTGCAGACTCAGGGATTTGGCTTTTATATTTTGCAGTTTGGATGATGTTATAAAACTTGGCTGTCCCTGACTTTATACCTCGTCTGCTTCCACAAAGAGCATTTTTAATGCTCATTCTGGGTGTTTAAGTGCGCATTACTATCAGAATCCATTCATACCAACCTTCGTTCTTTCAGTCGCTTGCAAAGCACTTTGAAATGCTTTTGTTTGACAGTTCCTGTATGAATAAATCTGAATGACTGATTGATATCAGACTAAAGAGAAATAGGAAAGTGCATGATGAGCATCCCTGACTGCAAGCCAACAAAGATTTAATGCTCCAGTGAACTACACCCTCTGTGGCAAAGGAACACGTAGCCTGTTTGTAAGCTTTGCATATTTGGAAACAGTGATTATTTACCCAGACTACCTGGTTAAGTACCTAGCACAGCTGCTCGTGGACTCAACTGACAGTCACTGTTGGTTTGCAAACACAAACAGATTAAAGCTGGTAAATATTCAAACACTGCTGTTCCTGCTCCTCAGCTACAGATCCTTCTGCAGCGGTAATGTAAAATCTGTCATTTCGCACATTATATGATCTAATTATCATATGAATAATATCAACAAAAAAAAGCAATAAACTCATCACCTCCTTGCTATGACACCGCGAGAGTCTCATTTATTTTCTATCATTCCTAGCGCCTCCGTTTCTGTCTGATCCTTGACTACACAGGCTGTGGGAGCTGTCCACAAGCGGAGGTGCTGAAATTTCACCCGTCTCAGCTCTCTCTCCCTCAGTCCGCGAGCACTGTCCATGGTTCTGGATCAGCGCTGCATGGCCTAAGCATAGAGAGAGAACCAAAAATATGATTTTTTTGCAGGCTGGGTGACTGGGTGGAGCAGCTTGGACCTTGTCTCAGCCGGATCTGTCTGTAAGAGGCAAACAAGCCCGAGTCTCAGCAGGCAGGCGGGCAGGGAGCTCCACGCCCTGTTTGCTTCAGAGCTGTCACATGTGACAGCGTCATCTACAAAGGGATGGGAGGGCCGGAGGCCTGAATACATCGCTTAGATGGATACAAAACATGACGGTGGTTGGGGCTGGATGGAGGGAGGAATATCGCCTCTCTCGAGAAGCGTGATCTCAGTGAATTTGCTCAAATGTGTGAATGTCTCACAGCACATGTGCAGTTTTTCTGCGTCCAAAAGCATTTCCTGTTCTTCCAATCCAACTCCACGCCTGTGTTTTTACCATTCACACCGACAAATTGCGAATGTGCATGCAGTGGGATGTTGTGTGAAAAGAGCGGCTGATCCCTGCTCGTGTGAGGCCGACCTCTCTCTATCTCTCTCTCTCTCTCTCTCTCCGTCCTGTCTTTCCCCGGAGTAGAAAAGCTGGCCAATCAGAGTGGACGAGGCAATGAGTCACGGAGGGAGAGCAGGACTGAGACCAGTGGACCGAAAGGAGATGCCGCCTGCCGCTGTGGGCAGGGAAGCTCCATGGTTGGAGGGATGGGGTCAGGAATCTTACACACACTGCCTGTCGACTTACAAATGCTCATTTTTTTGGGCAAAAAATATGGATTTCCCCTCATCTATGACACTCTTTTGTCCTTGGCTTTGTCTCTTCTATGATTTATGACACAAGTCATTACTCTCAAATGTTGCCACCCCTTTAGTAACCACCCAAACACCCTCTGTGGCACTGCAAGGTTGTGTGAAGGTCAGCACACTGCCTAGATCTGAATCCAACTCTGAGCTGTGTTTAGGCTTCATGATGGTGTAGTGCAGGAAGTGTCACACTGCTGCTAGAGAAACAAAAACACAGTGTGAATGGGATGTATGAATGAGATGCTCATTAACTATTGATGCACTGGGAGATCTCACAGCTGGATACACACCATGCGCACACACGCACGCAACTGTTGTTGAATTATACGCCAACATTTTACAACAAAAGGATTCAATTGTGCCGGCAGAGAATGAGTCGTTTAAATAAGTTCCATAAACGACTGCAGATTACACACATAAATCCAACGCTGACAAAGGCGTGAACACAAAAGGTGAGCAGGCTGGATGTACAAATCCATTTTTCCAAGGCGCCGCGGATGTGAAAGGGATTTATTGGACCTTGTGGGAGAAGAAAAGCTTTTGGAAGGTGGTGGAAAAATGAAGTCAAAATGAGAAAATCTGAATTAGCCTGGCGCTTGAAAAGACTGACGGCTTTCATGGCTCGTTCCCGCACGCGACAATGGAATCAAAAAGGACGGCGAGGCCATTTGAAGCCTCCACAATCTACCCGACCTGAAGCGCGCTTTCATGTTTCTAAATGAGAGAAGAAGAAATAAATAAAAGAGCAAATGTTATTAAGAACAGAGAGGCTTTGTTCAGCCCCTGGCCCTGTAGTCTGTCTTTGTCTAATAGTCTACTGTACGTCAGCATGCATGAATGGAGGGGATGGAAAAGGAGGAGAGATGGACTAGTTGCTTTCAGTTGGGATAATGAGGACGGGCAGAGAGAGAGAGAGAGAGGGAGAGATAAGGGACGACAAAAGGGGGGAATGACAGCAATGGAGGGAGGGAGGGGAAGAAAGACAGAAAGATGCAACTGCTAAATATCACATTTCTGTAGAGGAAGAACTGCCTCGTCCGTCTTTACCGCTGCCACGCTGATCTGGAGCTCGGCCTAACCCTCCCTGGGTGTCTGCTCGTCCCTGCCAAGGATTCCTGTCAGATGTAGAGCCACGTCCAGCGGAACGAAACGTACGCTCAGAGTCATAAAATGACGACAGAATGAAGCGGGTGTTTAATTTTAATGCAAAGAAGTTGAGAAAACATTAGAATGCTTTATTTCCTGAACACTGATGTTTCTACTTTGGTTTCTGGTCCGTTTTTTTAAATAATGACCTCTTCTGCACCTGCGTGTAATCTTATTTATGACACTATAATACATTTAAATCAAAAACAATCAATCAATCTGGGTCCTGCTTATAAATGGAGACCCCAACTGGATGCTTGGACCTGGCCACAACAACAAAACCTGAGTCTGACAGATACTTCAGAAAGAAACTGACTATATGTGTTGCCATATTAACTCTCATCTCTAGTAAAAGTATAAAAACAAGCCTTTGATTTACACAAAGAGACAGTGAGAGAGAAGAAAAGAAGCGCTACAAGTCTCTCTAGTTTCCCTTCTTTCTAAATTTGACATTCCCTGACATGTGTCATCCTGCATGAGCGCTACGTCTCCTCCTGCTCCACATCTCCCTCCTCTCCCTCTACACGACCTGACTCCTCCGATCACAAGTACAGTACGGCGTCCTGCGAGCGATGTTTGCTGACACATGTGCACACACCACGTCCCCTCAGCAACAAAGCTCTTTGACGTGATCGCCGCGCTCTCTCCACATCTCCGCACTACTATCCCCTTTGTGTGTGTGTCTCTTACCTGGCAGCACGCTGTCTTCCCCGGGTCCTCTTTACAATCCCAGGAAGCAGGGGGGTGGGGGGGTTTCGGGCAACTTTCGCCGACGGAGCTCGATGCTGCACTTTAAGAAGAAAAAAAAAGAAGAAAAGAAAAGCCTGAAAAAGCGATGTCCCCCTCTTTTTCTTTTCTTTTTCACACGACGGCTCAAGAAGCTCTCACGATCACACACTCGAACACAACAGCAACCGGCAACAAGCAGCTCGCTATTCCTCCCCTCTCTCTCTCTCTCTCTGTCCGTGACACTCGCCTCCTCTCTCTTCCCGCCCACCTACTCCAGCCCCCTCCCCCGACTTCTCTCTCTCTCTCTCTCTCTCCCTCGTCTGTCAGACAAAATGCACACACGTCCCCTCTTTCTCTCAGCTCACTATTTTCTGACATTTTCCCCACCCACTCACACCTTCTGCTCCATGCAAACAAATAGCAGTTGGAGGGTACTATGAGGTGTGCATTTCCACACACTTTCACTTGTTTTGTTGTGAATTCCAGCGGGCACTTTCTATTGGAATAAAAAGAAGTGCTCATGATGGTAATGAGGCAATAATACTGTATATTCTGTGTGTTTTTTTCCTCTCCATCCTCATCTTCATCTGATTCCGCTCACGTGTCTTTCTTCAGACGGCGAGTCAAGGGCATTCCCAGAGTACGCATATGCTAATGCCCCCGCCTTGAGGAGCTGCCCGGCTGCCCCTCGACTCTCAAACCCACCACATGTGTGTCTCTCTGATCTCACGGGGGGGGGGGGGCAGCAGATGTGAAAGGCAAAGAGGAGGACCGGCAGCAAAAAAAAATCTGCCGAGCGGTCGAGGAGTCTCATTTGACCACTCAGGTGGACACAGCGAGGCCGGCAGCAGCTGAGGTGATGGAGGTGTGGATGTTTAATGGTGCTTTATTGGCAGGACATACAGGAGCGCTTAGGCGCACTGCCAGCTTTAGTATGCAGCCCTGAGAGGGTGATGGTAGTCACAACAAGCTGCGCTCTATTACATCTAATGACTGACAGTAGATCGTAGTGATGATATATTTATAGATGATATAATATTACCTTTTTAACACGGCTTTGTTGAATACTGGAATTTGATTGGCCGATTATGGCATTCTGTTATTTCATGATAACAGACTGTTGCTTTAAACAGTCATAGACTCAGGAGGACTTTGTCCAATCATCATTACGTAGAAACAAGTGTTAAAAGATCAGCAAGTGCTATTCACCACTTAACAAGCAACAGCCCTTTTTACACTGCCAGTTCAAGGCGGGATTGTTACGCACGGAGGCCGAATGGTCAGGCAAAGTCGTAGTAACAGAGGTGTAACAGAGGTGAAAGGGCGTCTGTGTAAACAGCGCCGTGAGTGTATTTGAAGCACACGTGTGTTAGGTGTGTGTTCACACCTCGTGCACGTTTCCTTCCGCAGTGTCGAAAGGCGATATAAAAACACACTCTGGGGGGGCTTAATGCCGCCGTTGCTTGGTCCAGTGTAAATCGGCAAAGACTGCATGACGTTACGAGGCTGAGGCAGAACCGCAGTGTAAAAAGGGTTACTGAAAATGTTTGATTTGAAACAGCTGAGTAGGTTCATTTAAAGGAGGCTTCAGAGTTTAACGTTGCTACCGATGTAGATCCAAGTTCTAACAGTAGAATCTAATAGGGGTGGGAATCTACGATACGTTGCGTGGCCCATGACGATAATATCACGATACAGTGATTCTGCGATAATTGATATATTGCAAAACAACCATGTAACGATACATTACGATATCTTATTAACTTCTTCGGCCAATTTATTTCCATTCACGTTACTCTAGTTCATGTCATAGGTGCCACCGAGTGGAGTCATGAAGTAGTGACTTCAAGGTGGAAAAAAGACCTACACCACCCACTCAGGGTTTATTTACACTATAACAACCCGCTCACTGTGCATTATCCCTGATATTAGAACGTGCACATCACATCCAATGCCCTGGATACAATGTGGCAGCATATATCCAGAATGAAGACATGTTTAAAGTTATATTAAACACAGGTTATATGTCCTGACAGGCTTCTGGGAAATACTTAACATCTGAAATGTATCAATGTTATCTTCTTATTCTAAAACATCCTAAGTCCACTGAGGTACAGTACATGCTATTAAACACAGTCTGTACTGTAAGTTTTCATGTGATTAAAGTGGAATCTGTGGGTGAGACTTCTGCAGTACCCTGCTGCTATGTTTGTCCGATGTGTGCTTCCTGTCTGCCCTTTCAGCGACCCACTCACTTCCCTGACAGGTCATCTCGCAATCAATCCTCTCCACATGAAATCCTCGAATTTACCTTCTGAGTGTCTGCTTGTTTTGTCTACAGAATAATTATGAGGCATGTGAACGGTTGCTATTTTCAACTCAAGTACAATACATCTCTCCTCTTCGCTCATCTGCGAGCTGGGGGAGAAACAGGAAGTCTGCAGCATACTGTAACTCTGCGAGATACACGACTGCAGGCGTGAGCAGATGTTACGTGTCTGTGTGTGTGTCTATGGAGAGAGAGCCAGTGTGTAAATAAAGTGCACGGTCTGATAAAGCCCACTGAGGCACACGGCACTGTTGACGCCGCACACACACATGCATGAGAGCTAACAGACATATAGCCGCCACAGAGGCAGAGCAAACAGGGAGTCTGGGTTAATGATTAGCCACTAACACCCCGCCTGGACACTGCACAGCTGTACATAAGCTTTGGTTCACTGCCTCTGTGTGTGTCGTGTGTCGTGTGGCTGTAGGGGGATCGATTGCAGGGTCAGGCGGTGTGGCCAGAGCGGATTTTTGGCCCAGCAGTCTTATAGCTCAGCCCTAATGAGCAGGGGAAGGGTTGCTGCCATGCTGAGCGGTGTAGGTCATCTTCCATGGAGAATATTTGTTGCGAATCCCTTAAAACTCGGCTACAGGCACATCCCAGCAGCGCAGAGGGCATTCGCTATCGCAGCTCGGGGCTGAAAATTGCACACCTCCAAAAGCTTATCTTCTTTTCAAATGGCTGCAAGATATATTTTAGTCCTGGCCGAACAATTTCTCTGAGAAAGACATTAAACACAGAGGAAATTCTGCATAATATAGGAGCTGCTTTGAGATAAATGGCACAGGAAAAATGCAGGCAAATATACTGTTGGTTGCTAATGAGCTGCAGATTACTGACCTTTAAAGATGCACTGAAGGTGCAGCACTTATCTGTGTCTGGTCACCAGTCGTTCTATGGAGCAAATACTGTACATGTGGATCCCCCATTATTATGCTAACTGTGTTTTGCAAGCCTGTTTTCCTGTAATGGTTTCATGCTATTTCAGTGATTGACAGGAGGTAACTGATGCACAAAAAGAAATGTGGAAACAGCAGACTAGAGCCGGACCAAAATATCAACAGGCCGATGTTACAGGGCCGATATAGACCTATCATTGGTATATATCAGTAATGGTATGCAAGTGTGAGTTGTCTGTGTTTGTGTGTCAGCCCTGTGATTGGCTGGCGATCAGTCCGGGGTGTGGCTCCAGCAATCCTGCGACCCTGAACAGGATAAGCGGTATAGACAATGGATGGATGGAACTGTATCTTTTCCAATATATGCTAAGTTGGTAACATTTACAGAACATAAAACAACGTTTGGCGTTACTCATGATTGGTGTCATCAAGTAGTTCTTCCAGTAGAGAGTGGTCCAACTAAATAGTTTAGATAACTCTGAGCAGCACATAGCAGAGCATCACAGCTTAGCAGACTGAAAGATCTGCTTTCATTCAAGCTCAAAACCCCAATCTATCCATACATCTGTATTCTTCAGCTCCTCCTGGGGGATTCCGAGGCGTTCCCAGGCCAGACGGGAAATATAATCCCTCCTGCGAGCTCAGGGTCTACCCGGGGTCTCCTTCCAGTTGGACGGAAACCTCCACAGGGAGGCGCCCACCCAGGAGGCCTCCTTATCAGATGCCCGAACCACCTCAAATGGGTCCTTCCGATGCGAAGGAGTAGCGGCTCCAGCTTCCCTCCGGATATCCGAGCTCCTTACCCTATCTCTAAGAGAGGAAACTAATTTTGGCCGCTTGAATCTGTGATCTCATTCTTTCGGTCATGACCCAAAGCTCACAACCACAGGTGAGGGTTGGAACTTGGGTCAGCTCCTTCTTCACCACGACGGTCCGGAACAACGCCAGCATTACTGCTGACCCTGCACCAACTTATCTGTCAATATCATGATCCATTTTACACTCACCCGTGAACCAGACCCATAGATACTTGGAACTCCTTCGCTTGGGGTAGTACCTCTCTTCCCACCCGAATCTAAACCCAATATATCTGGAGCCATATTGTCGTCTGTGAATTGGTGGGGCTGTGGTCCAATTGTCTGCTCTGCAAGTGTTTTTAAAGGAGAACATGTTTGTTCGACCTCAAGCATACCGTACGGAAGAGTGAGTGTCATCACAACTATGGTTTGTTTACAGGAGAACTCCACAGGCCTCCTTTAAATTCTCACTTTATTTGGTATCTCTGATATCTTTAAGAATTCTTGCCAGATAAGGTTAAGCAAAGATAGAATCTGCCTGCTTCATCAATCCAAAAAAAATAAAAGGCTGTGTTTGATTGACACACGACGTCTCAGAAGTGTGAAACAGAAGGACCAAAATACTGACAGCTTCAAATTAAGACAAGGTGAAAAACATCAGGGACCGTATGAGTCATTGATTGAGGCAGAAATGATGGAGGAGAACATTACGACCAAAAGCACTTTGCAAACGGTGCAACAGCACTTAATTCTATCGAGAGCTCTTGAATTTGAACAAAAGTCAAGCACGCTTCAACATTTTGAAAGAATAATAAAAGAGATATGAACTGAAAAGGTAAAAAGCAGCTAATCTTTCCACCGGGGGGCCAGTCAGTGGTCAAACTCGAGCGAACAGAGGGGTAAAAGGAGAGAGGGAGAGAGATCCACAAGGTGAAAGAGGAAGGAAAAGGGCGAATGGCATTTAGAAGAAGCAGGCGGTAAAGTAGGAGGAGACGGCTGCACAAAAAGGACAATTTCCCAAATGTCAGGAACATTTGAATGGTCACCTTTGGACACGGTAAATCACTGGTCTGAATCAACCAGAGAGGCAGGAGGCTTTGGAAGAGGAAGTATCAGACTGGAGGAACAACTGACGATCTTGCAAATGGCTTTGTATGTTTTACGCACATTTTATTGGACTTTAATCGTTATACATTGGGTCATAAATATAAAAGGTTAAATGTTTTGTTATAGTGCTGCTCTGACGGTCAAAGATTATGATTGATATCCCGTAGGAACTGGCTCCAAGCCTTTGTCCTTCTCAGCAGCAGTGACAGTAACTCACCAACCAGTGGTTGGTCTGCCAGAGAGGGTAGGCGGAGCTAAGCGGCTGCTTTTCCGCTCTTTGCAAGTGTTGCGAGTAAACAGTAATCTACTATGGCTGAACAAACAAAGAAAAGATCGATGACTACAGATACAACTTCAAAAATAAGAGAAAATCCAAAGAAAAAGAAACAAACTCGACGCTCAGATGAAGCAAACAGTCTGAAAAGGAAAGCGACCGTCAGCCAGGAAAATCAAGAGTTACAACCGGAGCCAACCGTGGACGTCACACATGCAGCACTGTCTGGATATCTGGGAAGTGTGCTCCCGCAGTTACTGTTTATCGCCATAGGTGCCGCCAAAGAGAACAAAACGGAGATCTTCGAGATTACTGCTTTAAGATACTAAAACCATTGGTTAAGGGCGTGGGAAGGTCATGGCAACACAAAAACAATAGCCTGAGATTCTTGTGTCCTGCATGAAAGTCAGATATGATCCACTCCCCTCCACCACCCACTCCCCAAACATCATGGAGGGAGATTAGTGGATACAACCACCGTGACGTAACCCATGAGGCCTGAAGTTGGCATCGTGGTGTTCTGAAGCGAACAGAGACTGTATCTTGAGGACAGGCTGGATGCAGATCTTACTTGTTGCCTGTTTAAAGCATCAAGTTGTACTGCTTTGTCCAACTGAGAGTATCCAGAAGTAATTCTCTCTGAGACAGAAACATGCACTCCCAAATAGAGGAAAGTATCCCTAATTACCACTGATGCTCTCATTTAATCTCTCTCTCTCTCCTCTACCCCTCATCCTCCCTCTCTCTCTCTCTCTCTCTCTCTCTGTCTGTCTTCTGCAGCAGGAAGCTGCCACGAATCACTTACAGCCTTATCAGTGGATAAGTGGCTGTTCAAATATGGAGCTATTCAGAGAACTCTTTTCAATACACACAGATGCTCCTTTCACCAACCACCCGGCTCCTCTCACTCTCACGCACGCCTCTTATACTGTACGTACACGCACGCACAGGAAACACAGTTACACACGCAACACCTGCTGGGGTCAGTGACACTTTCCAAAGGCACTGATGTCACGCAGATGTTTGGCTGGCACCCGAGGTGACAGGAGGAGCAGAGGAGGAGCGCCGAGCTGCTTGTTTTTACCACATTTTCCATTTTTAACAAGTGCTAACAACTTCAGAGGGTTTAAAGTTACTTAAAGGACAATGAATGGTTTAGTCAATCAAATATAATTTGCATACATTTAATTACAGTCATCCAAAGCAGACAGTATAATCATCATATCACTGTTATTTATGTATAAAGCTGTTGTTCTCTGTTCTTTTTAGCGCATTTTTAAATTATATTCTCATTGTTTAATTCTTGTGAAATGATTGTTATTATTGTCTTGTCAAAGCTGCATAAGGATATAGTTTTAATTTGTTGTGGAATTTCTTATCGCTGCATTAAAGGACACTGACAGCAGATATAAAGGTTGTTAAAAGCAGTGGAATCTCTTATAATCTGTTATAATCAATAAAACGTATCTCAATCATTAAGCCAATGTGGCGATTATGAAGGTGACCTTGAAAATGACATTTATTCTGCATTTCAAAGGGAGCCTTCAAACAAAAAACACTCTGATGGATTTCAGATTCTGCAAGTTGACAATTCTGTGGCAGTAAAACTCAAAGTTGTTACTCAGAAGGAAGGAAATTAAAGCTGCACATTTTAATATTTTTATAGTAACAATCAATAACCGTCTTTGTAGATGGATGATGCATCTCCATCTGCTCTCATTGTTCAAAATTGAAGCAAAAATACCCCTGAGGCGGGCGCTGCCGTCTCGCCTTGGTGAAGTCATTTGGAGCCAGAGCTGTGCAGTAGAGATCGGCGGGTGGAGCTACTTCCACTAACAAAAACACACACTTAAATTAGCGAAAACAAACGGCAAATATCCCACACATCAGCGTATTTAACAAGCAGACGTTAACAGATATGGAAACTTCAATGACTGTAGTGATTGTTTGAGTTACGTCTCCTCCCGCCATTCATCCTCCACTCTGTTAATCTGGAACAAATTGGCTGCAGGAGCCGGATTTGTCAACAGAGCTGTCAATCATCCTTTTTACAGCATCAAATTAAAAGTAAACTTGTCAGAAAAATGAACACTTGGACACAAATCAGCACGATAATGACAGAAACCATGTTTGAGAAAAACGTATTTGACGTGTATCTTGATTTTATAGATTGGCTCATGTCCTATCTGTTAACATGGAGGAGGCGGGCTTTATTACCTATACTGCAGCCAGTCAGCAGGGGGCGCTAGAGAATGTTGCTCCAAGTTAACAAGATGTATAAATAGACAAATGATTGCTAAGATGTCTAACAACTTTATAAGGTTATTATATGTGTAAGTTGAATTTACAGCTTGGTTTGCTGCCCCCAAGTGGCCAAAAATGAGCTACTGCTGCTTTAAATATAAGTCAGATATGTAAATTATACACTATTTATATTCATTGTTTGGCCTTCTGCTCTGCATTAAGTAGCATGCTGCTCCAGAGATTACCTTATTTACCTATTTCAACCTTATTTCAAACATAAACCCTGCAGAGAACATGTTATATATGCTAACCCTGCTTGTTTACCAGAGCAGGCTCTATTAGCATGCTCAGTAGCCTTATATCCTCTTCTAACTCCCGTCACCCGGCGCTGCTGCTCACAGAGGTCACATCCTATTCATCCCAGCACTGATAATTACGACATTCTTATGGAGAGATGAGTGGCCCTTTTGACCTGAGAGTCCTCTTGACTCACGCACGCGAAGACGAGGAGAGCAACGTGCGCGGAATTCTTTAGAACTGATGAGTGGAGCCCTTTGCTCTGAAGCGCACCGTATAGCACGGAGGGAACACATCTTACACAAACCACACCTAACAGAGGAGCGTGTTTGGGTTTTTCTTGGAGGGCTCCTGTCTGGGACGGGATTGAGGAGTCAGCGTTGGAGCGCCCCAGGCCGAGTCTGTGTAGAGGACTCAGAAGGGGGATTAGCAGGGATTTAGAGAGCAGTAATTACCCTTGCCCGTGGAGGGTCTGGTAATTAAATTACCTTCGCCACCCCGTTACAGCCCAGCCACACAGAGCCGTCAAGGTCAGCGAGAGTGAAATTTAAGAAGATGCTAAATTTGCTTATTACACAGCTGAGGTGAATACTCGATTCTGATTGGTCAGCTTTGGCTTTTTTTAGCACAAGAAACATTTTTTAATTTAATTTTTTGGGCTTTTATGTCTTTATTGAGATGAGAGAGGACAGTGGATAGAGTTGGAATCAGGGGAGAGAGTGCGAGTCGAACCCGGGGCCGCCGCATCGAGGACTGACGCGCAACCCCTGAGCTAAAACGGCATCCAAGAAATTAAACAATTTTCAAACATATGAAACAATTTGCAAAATCCCTCCCTGAAACAAGACCCCTCCCATTCTTGTCAGGGTCCTGCACCACACTCTCTGCGTCTCTTTCCACAATAAAAATAACTCTAAGCTTTAAGGGGCCATATCTTCTAAATGGATGTTCTCTGATTTGCACGGGTTTCACATTTTGTTCACGGTGAAAAAGTGAAAACAGCATAATTCAAGGTTTTTTTAAATCAAGTCGTTGTCAAGATTTCAATCCACCATTCCGATACCTCCTGTTGATTCTGGCTCGTACATATAAGGCCGAATAATCGATCCTATAGCAGCCATGTTTCCTTCAACTTTGGAGTGACAGTGCAGTGCGGCCCCTCCCTCACGTGGGATCGCACACGGTCACTCCAAATACCGTCAGCCAATCGTGGCTGAGGTCTGACCTTTGAACGGCAAAACGGCTTGTTCGTTTGAGGAGGAAGGAGAGGCTCCGAAAAACAATTGCATAGCTAAAATATGTCACCTTTAATAGTGACAGGACTGAAGAAGCCTTTCAGATGAGAGGTGAAAATCACCCTGACCTGGATGACTGAGAAACTTCCAGACTGTTCGCTAAAACTCGCCCTACTTTAAAAGCATTGCTTTGCAGTTCTTGCATGGAAATTGAAAACCTGAGAGACTATTTTCTGCCTTATTAAGCCCCATGAAAAAATGCTGCTCCGTCCGATTAAAGTCACACAGCAGCATCACAACACATAACGCTGCGTGCTTCTTATCACACAAATGGAAACTGGCATGCCTGTGTGTGCTTAAGGGGAGAGGCATACATTATGTTGCAGTGTATTGTTATCACTAGCATGGATGTGAATGAAAGTATATTTATTGAAAGTGGTGTGATTTATGGCTGAACGCACGACGTAAATGAGCCTTTTTGATGTGGAACTTCCAACCGAGGGGATCCATCATGAAGAAGAACACAAGTTATTTTATGTGTCGCTGTGACGTGGAGTAGATCGGTGGTTAAGTGAGGAATGAGCTGAGGTTAAAGAGCGGTGGGTTAAGACATGCGTGGGAGTCGCAGCAGCTCAGGAAGCAGACTCACGATACAACACTAAACATCTCAAAGTGACATATAAACACGCCAACAACAACTCCAGTGCAATCTCAAATTAACCGCACATGTTCCTAACTGAGACATCAAGCCAAAGCGAGGCCCAACATGACACCTCAACACTAATTATCCACCAAAAGTCCCTTTAAGCTTTGCACTAAATTCATCCCGATGCCGCTAAAGCTTCGGATTTGTCAGCAACTGTTATTTAATCATTCACTTCTCGGTCACCCGGCATTAAGCCGCAGCGCTGGGACTTCAATACATCTATGAGCTGCAGCAGGGAGATAACGCGCCAAAGGTACCTGTTTGCTGCACGAGCATCCATGCAAAGGCAAATTCACACTGACACGTGAATGTGGACTCCTCCGCACACGTCAGCACCTTCAGTGCACACACTCCAAATCACAACACGCTCAAACGCAGGCCCGTATCAAACGCAGGGACGGCAGCTGCTCGGACATATATCAATACCGTGGAATTAATTAGACGCTATAAAGGACATGTATTTCCTCTATTCTTCTATCCTGTTGTGCTGTCTCCTTTAATTTACTTTCAATCATTTTACATTAACGATGAAGGAGACTTCCTCTCCTGTTCAGGTAATCCACTGTCCTGTTCCGGTACCATAATATCTCTCAAGAAACTGTCTCACTGTGTTGTCCTTCATTTTCTGTTTATACACCAGCCTCAAGACACGGGTGCACACTTATACGTGCCAACAACTACTTTCTTTGTTAATGTAGCCCTTTGCATTACACAAATTGTCTTACAGGGCGCTGGTTTGGCTCAGTGGGTAGAGCTCACGCCCCTTATACAGAGGCTACAGTCCTCGACATGTCATTCCCTACTCTCTCCTCCCATTATTTCCTGTCTCTCTTCAGCTGTCCTTACTAATAAAGGCAAAATGGTAAAAAAATACATGTATATTATATATAATAATATTTAAAAACTGTTGCCTTCGTATTATGCAAGTAGAAGAAAAGCAGACAATCCTTACAGAAGCTAGAAGCTATTTGTTTAGCTTGTTAAACATGAGTTTTGGACCCCAGATAAGCCGTCTAGCAAAGTTGGATAAACCAAAAATAAATTTGAATGTTTCATGTGTTCATCATCTTTAGCGACCGATGGCGACCAAGAGGCGAAACTCTCAAGATACGAGTCGATCCAGCCCTCACCTGTGGTCATGAGATCTGGGTAGTGACCGAAAGAATGAGGTCGCAGATACAAGCGGCTGATACGAGTTTCCTGCTCCTAAGCATCCAACGGAGCCACTTGAGGTGGGTAGGGCGACTGATTAGGATGCCTCCTTGGCGCCTCCCTGCGGAGGTTTTCTGCGCACGTCCAACTGGGACGTTAACTCGGGGTAGACCCAGCTCGCAGGAGGGATAACTTATCCAACCTGGCATGGGGTCCCCTCGGGATCCCCCAGGAGGAGATGGAAGACGTTGCTGAGGAGAGGGACGTGTGGGCTAACTTGCTTACCCTGCTGCCACAGCGACCCGACCCTGGATAAGCGGAAGAAAACGGATGGATGGATGATCTTTATAAGGATGTTTTCAGGGGTCAACAGGGCGGCTTCAATTCAGACAGCTCGTGTGGCTGCTCTGAACTCGGAGCACCAACAGTAAGTGCTTTGATGTAATCTCTCACTCCTTCTGTATCAAAAGGTCTTTTTGAGAAACATTCCTCTGAGAATATTAAACTGCCAACAGGTATTTGGGTGGATCAGTGCTCTGTCCGTGTGCTGATGTAGGCAGTCAGGTTAGATCCATAGCTTCCTGTGCACAACAGAGAGTACAGCTCATGTCGGCACAATGCCTCATTAGAGCGAACTGACTCTGACTGTCTGTCAAGCACCTGTGTTTGGGGGGGAAAGGCGTCCAGACAGATGTTTCTCAGGGCTGCGGCGGGTGATTGATGCCCTTACTGTACAGCTGTTTAAAATTCCAGACACCCAAGAGGTTTCCTTTTCTTTTTTTAAATCTTCTTTCATCGTTTTTCCACTTCCCGAGAGAGGGAACGTTGAAGCGGGGGGGATTGGCAGCTTTCCAAAATCGAGCCGATCAGCAGACATGTATCACATATCAGTGAAATTACCTTCCTCTGCAGCCCACTGGAACATGTAGAGGACATGAGCAGCTGCTGCCAGATCTCCTCTGCAGCACCTGACGGGTGCGATGCTATCGACTTGGCAGAATTAGGCCGCCTCGCCGAGCAATAATTACAACAAGAGATCTTAATCTCAAACGTGAGAATGAAAGCAGAGGGAAAATCTCTCTCGTGAGCATTTTCCAGTCACGTAGGCCGTGTTTGGACTCGCACCCCACCCCTGTGAAAAAGATCCCATCCGTCTATCCGTCACCCCGTGAAGTCACCTTGACGGTGCCCTTCACGGCCCTCCGTCACTACGCTGCATGTGACAGAACGCGTCTAACACGCTTGCTCATTCATTTCAGGATTCCTTCAAGGTGTTTGGAAAAATACACCTTCTTCCTGCTTCCATGAGGAAAAGGAATACTCCCCTCTTCAAATCCACACAGGATGTAAATAACTAAGAGTCACGAAAATAAGAGAAAAAAAACTCCTGTAGAAAGCTCCTGTCAAAGCTGAGGGTCACATCTTTATTTTGCCTTTCTAATGGTGCGAATTAGAATCTAATACACTCCATATCTTCTGTTTCTCAAGACTTCAAACCTGCATTTATTCCACCGCTAAACAACAAGCCTGAAGGCGGAGTAAGTCAGAGACAAGCAGGGACCCTGGGACTCTCGGTTTAACCTCGTCTGCCCTAATGAACGCCAGTGGATTGCATTGTTTTAGCAAAGCAAATTGAGGCTGTGCTCGGGACTACTCAAGGCGGAAGTCGACAAACACTCCTCTCACTCCATCTGAGCTGCATCCTTCTCACTTTTCCTCCCTCTCTCTCCCGTCCTCTGTCTCTCCGTGGATGCCGCTCTGCCACTTTGGATGTGTCACGGGCAATAAGGATGAAAAATTGGACTGCTCTTTGGGTCCCCAGTCGGCACGCCGGCTTCAGCCTCCACCTTCACATGCCTGGAGGAGAAAGAGCTCTGCACTCGCAAGACAAAATAGGATTTAACAAGGCCAGAATCAGTCACAATGCCTCGGTAAATAGCCGCTGAACCCTGCCTGAACCAGCAGCGGTGGCTGAATACAGACTTCAGCAGAGAAGCTGGGAGTGGGGATATGGAGTTTGACAAAGGAGGGAGGATTTTTCAGGTTTGAGTACACGACTGAACACAAATGAAACCACCAGGATATATGAATGCACATATGCCAGAGTCGGAATGAATAAAGACTCTGCTCGGGAGCACACTTCCCAGATATCCGGACAGTGCTGCATGTGTGACGTCCACGGTTGGCTCCGGTTGTAACTCTTGATTTTCCTGGCTGACGGTCGCTTTCCTTTTTAGACTGTTTGCTTCATCTGAGCATCGAGTTTGTTTCTTTCTCTTTGGATTTTCACTTCTTGTTGAAGTTGTATCTGTAGTCATCCATCTTTTCTTTGTTTGTTCAGCCATAGTAGATTACTGTTTACTTGCAACACTTGCAGAGAGCGGAAAAGCAGCCGCTTAGCTCCGCCTACCCTCTCTGGCAGACCAACCACTGCTGGGTGATGGAAAACGCGTCACTAACTGGGCGCCGCTTGTGATTTTTTCCCGCCAAAGTCGCCCCCACACTGCCAGTCTGTAATACTGCAAATGCAAAGGCTTTCATCAGTGGGCCATAGGCTCAGTCACCATTGTGTTACCTCATTCAGGGACTTCAAAATTTTTCAGACCAGCTAAATATCTGATTATTTGACCTTTTTACTCTTTCTGTCACTTTCAAATTGGAAGCTGATGCAACAAATTAAACTTCTCTTGATCGTTAGTTCCGACTTCTCACTGTAAAAGTTATTCAACACATTCCCATGAATATTCATGCGGTCACGTGTCGCTGAAACAACAAAGTCTTCCTCTACTTAGCATTCAGCATGAGAAATCAGATTCCCAACAACACACCACTCGTCTTGTTTCTCCTTCTCTCCTGATAACACAGCTCGTATGATGACAGGTGGATGCAGTGTACAGGCATCTTATGAATCTATTTCCCTTCTGATATATCAGACGGCATTATTCAACACATATGTATCGGACACGCGAGGAATCCATCTTCAAACTGTGGAGGCTACGCTTGTTGGAAACAATCTGCATCTGCTTCTAAACACTCCCTTTAAGGGTCAAAGCAGGCTTAAACATTTAACACCTCATCTTCCATCCTCCTGCACACCACAAGAATATATATATTCTTATAATATTTATATGTATGACACTATAAAGCAACCAGAGTGCATCCAGCTAGATTTAAGGTGGCTTTCTATAACCAACATGAAGGCTAAAATGAAAAGGTGGCCTCCCACAAGGGCTAATACATTTTATGGTCCATTTATTTTATGTCTTTATGAATATTAATGAAATATAAAACTTATACGACATAATATCCGACATCACAGTGCAATAACGTGACTATAAACGAGCTTTAAATGAATATAAAATGATGGATGGAGGGAAAACAACACAGGAAATAAACATAGCGTACTATAATGTTACAAGGATGAGGAAAACCTTACCTTTAAATCAAAGATGCCTGCTGTAGTGTCTCTTTAAATTCTTCCTTTACTCTCCCAGGCAGTCACTCAGATCTGGAGGAGACGAACATGAAAAGAGAAAGCGTGTTTGTTTATCTTGTGCGAGTATTCAAATTAAGCCGTTAGATACTTCCTGGTGTTCTGACTCTGCTGAATGTATAAGATAAAGTAGCTGAAAACAAATTGGATTTAAAGATCGTTGGTTTAATATATCCATTATGGGATTAAAACATGTTTGTGTTCTGAAGGGAACAAACTGTACGTACACACACACCTGAAGTCTAATCAGAGGGCACAATGAGCTCAAACAACCCGTTGATTTCTCCATCAGCTCAGTAATCTGCGTCAGCGGCTGGGTGGCAGATATCCATTATCAATGGACTGTTTTCACACTCAATTGGCCGTATTCAGAGAACGACCAGTGGAGAGCAGCCATGTGTTGGAAAACCAGTTACAGGAAGCAGCTGGGGATCTCCTCCCAGCAGATGCATGCCTGCTGTGGAGGTGTGGGAAGACGTCCAGGACTGCACTTGTGGGGGAATGATGGAGGTCTGGCTGCTGTCTGCGCTCTGTCCTACATGTCTCCCGAGGGGATAATAAAACGCCATAAAGGCTTTTAAATGGTGCTCGGCTTGATTGATTTTATTGATGGAGTGAACAGTCAATTAAAGTCAAAAGACGTCATATTTATGGCTGCCATAACACAAGGGTCAGTTTCGTCTCTAGACTTCATTAAGGCTTCCTTCTGGTCCATTTTGGTTTTACATGATAGCTTGATATTCAAATAAACAGGACTTTATTGGTGTTTAGCTAACTAGCCATCGGTCTGGGCAGAGTGAAATAAAGTGTAACTTAAAATAAACACATCAGGGACAATTACTTTCTACCTCAGGGCAGCAAGGATATATTGTATGTCTGGAAACATTGGGATGTACAACATGCTCTTCAGGAATATTGCTATTACTCATAGCGCAGCGACTGGTTTGACGTGAGGAAATGAAAAACCTTCATCCTCTGGAGAGTCTGAAAGTGTTCAATATATTTCAAAGCAATCTGTTGATTAGATTTCAGGTGGGAGTGAAATGAAATGTGGGCTTTATGGTGGTGTAAGAAAGGCCAGAATCATTATGTAGTATCTACAATGGACACAACAGTCAAAATGATTACAGATCCTCCTCTGGGGACCGGGAATATCTGCAACAAGATCTCTGGAAATGCTGCCATTGGTTTTCAAGATGACTAATTGTCTGACGTTGTTTAAATATAACCCAATGCCAGCGCCTAACAAAAGCTCAGGAAGTTACCAAAATCAGAATGGGTCATCCTCTGAGGACTATGAATATCAAGAACAAACAGAGAGGAAGTCATTGCTTCATGCGACACCATGATTAAAGTAACTTAAGGGCTCTGTGTGGCTGAGGATAAAAGGTCAATCATCATCTGGGGACCATGAATGCAACTATTTTACTGGGAATTCAAACATTGGCTTTCAAGATACAGTTGGACACAACTGCCTGAAGTGGGTAAATTATTACCCAGTAACAGCACTTAAAAAAGGAAGGTACAAATATCAGTATGGATCATCCTATAAGTGAAATGAATCTGGCCATTGGTTTAAGTGATACCATGAGGTTGGTTAAGGGCAAGTTGATGCCTTCTGGTGGCTCTAAGGTCATTAGATCATCTGAATCATCCTCTGGGGACCCCAGATCTCCATGTCCATCTCCAATGGAGGATAGACTAACTTTACAACATCCCTGTTCAAAGGAGCTACAACTACTTGTGAAAGAACTCACAGGAGGAGACCACGCAAACAACCCGCGCCGCTCTGTAGTGGTGCGAACGCAGAGCGACTTGCGATGGTCGGCATTCATTCTCTCCCCTCATACTGTGAAAAGTGGATTTACCCGCCGTCTGATGCACAGATTAAAAGCCATTACGTTTACTTGGCTGGAATATAAAGGACAGCATTCCCAGACAGCCCATTCAGTCACATTTCAATGCACCTGTCATGCTTTAACAGAATACACAACTAGGATGGAAATTGAAAAGGTAAATAAATTCCAGTTTACACAGCAAACAGATTTCAAAGCCGTATGCTAGTGAGGTTTTTTTTACCCTCCTGCTGTGCTGCTTATATCCAATACTATGAAACAAACATTCAGAAGTGTTTAATATAATAAAACAGATGTGTCCTCGACTAGTTGGAGCATTTCATGCCTGTTTTTGTAGGTGTTTTCATGTGCCATCCCTTTTTTATTACCTACTAATGTCACATATTGGTTGTGTATTGGGTCCTATTTGCTCCTGATGGGTCTTTCTAAACACTTTCCATGTAAATCACAAACAGAGTGCAGGCCGAGGTGACAGCAAGTCCCATTACAACCTCGTGCACAAATCAGTGACGCGCCATCGTTTCCAATGCGCTGCTAAATATGCATGCATAACAAACAGCGCGATCGGAACACAATGAGCATGTCATCGTGATATTAGTCGCTAGCAACTCAGCGTTTGCCTTTGTGGCTTTCAGCAGCCATCTGCACAAGTGCTTTTGTGAGGGCTTCATAGAAGACAGTTCCTGTTTCCTGCTGCGATTTCACATTTTCTTTCCCACATTTCTGTCTTTTTTTAACACTTTCTGTCACAAAATAATGACAATTATTCTTTCTGTTGGGAGGCATTTGTCCAGCTCTCTCTTTCATCTCCCTGGATGCAGAAGAATACAATTCTCATCTGAATCATCCTCACATAAAGCTGACACATCTCTCAGGAGATTTCAGTTTGTCTTTAAGCACATATTATTTGACTAAAATCTTGGATGAATTTATGCAACCACATCCCATTTCCCCCCCAACCCAACCTGCAGATATCAAATGACATTCATTTCCCTCACAGCATCCCAGATAGGGCAAATGCAACATGCAGCGCAATCTCCATGCTCAACAACCTGTGCCGGGGCTTCTGCAACGACATGATGAGGACACAATCTTTAGATCTGAGTGTAGACTGAGAACCAGTCGAGGGGGGTTGGAAGGTGGGAGACACTCAACAGGAGAGATATTACAGCGGTAATCTACACTGAGAGAGAGAGAGCTGTAGAGCGGGCTGACCTTGAAGAGTTTAACCTGCCAATCAAAAGAGTGTTTCTTCCTCTCTGACGGGCAGCGAGGCAGAAAGCAGAGACCCAGATATGTCAGCTGGGTGCAGACGTATAAATGATGTGGAGTCACAAATATAATCTGTGCACCATTTTTCACACTTTCCTTTAAAACGCCAGAATGTGCTTTGGTTTGTTTGTCGCATGTGTACTACCGAGTTGTAAAGTCCGATCTGTGTCGCAGCGTTTTGGCATCTGAGAAGCCTTTTTAACACATTCGTCTGTTAATCAAACTTCCTGGATCATGCCTTGTGTCCACCGACGCAGCCAGCGTGGCCAGAAACTGCGGTAAAAGGCATGAAAGGTTAGGCTACTTAAAAATAATGAGCTACATTGGTTGCCCATGTTCCGGCTGCATCCGTCACTGATCTGGAACATTCATTAAAAGTTAAGGAACACATTTCCTTCCTCCTTCGATTCGGCCCATTTTGGACTATTTTGACGGTGATGTAACTTTTGTTTATAGAAATCCATTTCCACCAGCCGAAGACATCACACTGCTTAATTATGTACTATATTTCTGTGCTGTTAAGAGGGCGAAGGAAGCATTTAGAGTGATAGCAGAGAGACAAGAGAGAGCTTGATGTCAAGAAGGAATAGTAGAAGGTAAATGGACTGTATTTAAAGAGCGCTTTTCTAGTCTTTCAACCACTCAAGACGCTTTTACACGACATGTCACACACTGATGGCAAAGGTCTAAGTGCCAATCTCCATTCAGGATTTATGGACATTCATACACTGAGGGCTATGCCTCGGGAGCAGATAGAGGTTTAACGTCGTGCCCAAGGACACAGGCGTGGATAAAAACCTTATGTTGGACAACAGAATGAAGCTTCTGGGTGACAGCAAAGGCTGGAAGACTTTGGGGGTTCAGTGTCTTGGACACTTCGACATGTGACTGTAGCAGCCAGGGATCGAACGCCAACCTTACAAGCGAGAGATGAGCCACAGCTCTTTTATAAACATAAAAGTACAGTATCCTTTAAAGCATTTTTGCTAGAGAGAGTAAATCATTAAGGCCGACCACATTAAGGCATCTATAATGCCAGAGAGCCTTGAATGAATGAGGCCAGTAACGCTGGGTCCTTCGTGCTTTGACATACCATCCATGTGACTCCCACTACGACACGAATGCCACTCACGTACTGAGCAACTGTTCCCCCAGCATGCCTCACAACAACCGTGCTCCACATCTACATAAGGCGAGTCTCTCCGTGCACAGGTCTCCACCAGGCTTACCATCTGCTCCAAGGAAGACGCTTCCACTCTCATAAGTACGTGATG
This sequence comes from Semicossyphus pulcher, assembly GCF_022749685.1. NCBI lineage: Eukaryota > Metazoa > Chordata > Actinopteri > Labriformes > Labridae > Semicossyphus > Semicossyphus pulcher. Next base: position 4,937,044 of record NW_027211694.1, read on the forward strand.
TATCTGCTGTTTTGCTACTTCCTCCTGAAAAAAAATGCATGAAGGTTGAATGTCCTTAAACCAGCCGACTGGATTCAGCAGGTGGCGAGGAATAAGACATCTGACAAGGCTCAGCATGCTGTTGTTCCATTTCCACGCATTTCCTGAGCTCGTCCTCTTGACTCGGCGCCGTATGCAGTCTTGCACCTTTCGCTGTCACACAGAAGCTTCGTTCTGTTGTCCATCCTAAGGTTTATTCTGCCTTAACGTTTACAGTGATCTAAATGAAACCGTGTGCAGGGATTGACCCGACAGTGGAACGATTATAAAATGTCCCAGAAAAAGCTTTAACAGGAAACTGAGAGTTATGTTTGATATTTTTCCCATCCATCACATCCCATCACAACACCCCGCCCGCTGTTCTTCACACCAAAGACTCTGAATCAGGTCTATGGTGGAGAAATGCAGCACCTTGGTATAAAATGCAGACTGTAGCAGCTGAGGTATAACAGGATGAGTTATTCTGCTGTGACTCAATCTCAATCCTCTCCTCGTTCTTTTGATGGCTTCTCAATGGGAGAGTAATTATGAACCCCGGAGATCACTTTGAATGGTAAATGCCCCGCATGTGGAGGCAGTCATTTTAAATTACAACAGTCAGGGGTGAGTGGAACAAAAAGGTATGGGATTAGAGAAATACCGACTGACGTGTGCGTTGCGTTCGCAGATGTGATGTATGAGCTTTAAAAGTGTAGGAGTTCCTTTGTCAGAAGGTTTGGCGCTTCAGTGTGGGGGACGTAGCCACTGTGACATCACCCATTGGTTTGGTCTCCATCTTGGTTTTTTACTAGACTAGACGCGACCATCATTGGAGGAGAGGGTCGCGTCTTTATCCTGGCTGACAGGCCTCCATTGTCGCAACTTGTCAATCAAAGGTAGCCACGCCCCAAAGCATACCCTGCCTTATCATCAATTGTACTCTAACTGGGAGCATAATTTATGTAAAATGAACATCATGCTATTAATTGCAATTATGAGCATATACTGGTTGACTATGAGTTTATAAATCAATGTAGAAGTAGGCTCATGTCCTGGAGGGCTGGTTTAGCTCAGTTGGTAGAGCAGGCGGCCCATATACAGAGGCACAGGCAGGTTCGACTCCCGGTCTGTGTCCATTTGATGCATGTCACCACCAACACTTCCTCCCCACATTTCCTGTCTCTCTTCAGCTGTCCAATCACATACAGGCAAAAGCTGAAGAATAATAATAAGTAGTCTAAGGCAGGCTCATTTCCTATCTGCTTTCATTCAGTTGGAGTTCTTTTTGGGACCATTAGTCCGGCCATGAGAGAATGCAGGTACTTCTGGGCTAGTTTTCCTTATGAAACCAAGAGGCTCCACTTCTTCTATACAGTCATAGTTGGGTATTAAGACAAAGAACAACAATTGCAATAAATTGTAATATTGATTTACAATACATATAGAATCTAAATACTGAAGACCGTCATGATAGAATCGAATCGAGACAAAAGCCTATTGTTCCGCCCCTAACAAATAACTAACAAATACATGCCAGCCATGTTTAGGTCCATAGTAAACATTAAAGCATAACTTTTTCAACCTAGAGCCTATTTACCCATGTGTTTGTGTGGAAGTGACTAGTGGAGACAACAGTTATTGAAATCGATCCAGTATTCAGGGAGGGAGCACCGGCCAGCAGCCGCCAAATGAGATACAATGTAACTAAACGGGGCACCACGTGTGACTGACAACACTGTGGCAGCCATGCTACTTTACCTTATGCTCTCTGTTGTTGTCTGTAACCAAGTCTCGCTCATGGAGAAGTCTTGTGCAGAAATCTCTCGCGAGACCGTCGTTGTTGCAGGAAGAAGGAGAGAGGAGTGACAGAAGACGAAGAGGGAGAGTACAGAAAGCGTTGCTCAGCGCTCTAAAAGCTTGTCATGGCTGAAGATGTATCTGATTTCTACGATTCATTCCTCTCTCCTTCTTCCTGCAACAACTACGGTCTCGCGCAAGACTTCTCCGTGAGCGAGACTTGGTTACAGACAACAACAGAGATCATAAGGTAATGGCTGCCACAGTGTTGTCAGACACTTATTATAACCATCTGAGCCTGTCACTAGCAAAAACAAGCGCTGTTAGTGGCTGTATATTGCCGTATGTGCGGTGCCCCGTTTAGTAACATTGTACATCTCATTTGGCGGCTGCCGGCCGGTGCTCCCTCCCTGAATACTGGATCGATTTCAATAACTGTTAGACTTAGACTTAGACTTAGACTCAACTTTATTGATCCCTTTGGGATGACTCCCTCTGGGAAATTCAGTCTCCAGCAGCTTATACAGTACAATACAATAGGAAAGAATCAGCACACAGAGGGTAAAAAATAAAGATCAAAATATATATATCTATCGATATATATATATATATATATAAAAAAAGTACAAAATTAGATAACAAAATATATAAAATATACACTCTTAGAAAATGTACAAGTAAACAGTGGGTAATAGTTCAATTAAACTAAATTAGGTTATTGCACTGTGGTATTAGGTTATTGCACTGTGGTGAGAGATTATTGCACATTGACAGATTTTTATTGCACATATGACCCTTTGAGAAATAAATAAATATTACTATTGAATAGAAGAAGTTAACTACTATTAACTTTGTGAGCTGAATTAGTGGCTACCGCTTGTGAGAGAGTCTGTCCCTGTTACCTCCTCCCCCTAAGTGAGGAGTTGTACAGCCTGATGGCATGAGGGACAAAGGAGTTCTTCAGTCGGTTAGTCCTGCACTTTGGAAGGAGCAGTCTCTCACTGAACAGGCTCCTCTGGTTGCTGATGACGGTGTGCAGAGGGTGGCTGGCATTGTCCATAATGTCCAACAGTTTGTTTAGTGTCCTTGTCTCTGCCACCGTCACCAGAGGGTCCAGCTTCATGCCGATCACAGAGCCGGCTCGCCTGATCAGTTTATCCAGTCTGGATGTGTCCTTCTTGGATGTGCTGCCTCCCCAGCACACTACAGTGTAAAAGAGGACACTGGCAACCACAGACTGGTAAAACATCCGCAGCAGTTTGCTGCAGATGTTAAAAGACCGCAGTCTCCTTAGGAAGTACATCCTGCCTTGTGTCTTCCCGTACAGGTGGCTGGTGTGTGTTGACCAGTCCAGTTTGTTGTCTCCACTAGTCACTTACACACAAACACATGGGAAGATAGGCTCTAGGTTGAAAAATCCCAAAGTTATCCTTTAACAGCAGAGCTGTGAGAGCCTGAATTGGAGCGTGTGTGATGCAGCATTGTTGGTCACCCATCATCTCCAGTGACGTCACACAGATTAGAGCGCGCGCAGGCTGATACTCCCCAGCGTCTTTAAAAGACATGAAAACAGGGATCACAATATCTCCAGCAGAGGCCCTTTATCCCTGTGGCACAGTGCTGTCCTGTACAGACACTGCCCTCTGAGCAAACAAGATTACATTGATGAACAGAGGCGGGCTTGTTTACTCCCTGAGTCAAGGGTACTTTGGGGGTGACTCACTGTCAGCGAGGAGGGGAAACTTTGGAGACGGGCGGCAGCTCTCAGGTAACTGAAGGAATTAAAAGAAAACTCCAATCCAAAGTTTCTGTACAGCCGGGTCGAACTTTTCAGGTCACTGGAGGACAATTGCCAATTAGAAGTTCTTATTAGTTGTCTCATGTGTCATTTGATTCATCTTTATTATGTTCTTTATTGCTCTGGCCTAAAGTGATCTGCAGTGTGATCCACGGAGGATGGATGTCAGGTACCCCCATAGTTTAGACACCGACTTTAAGTTGGACTTTTTCCATATTAACTTCCAACACCAGTAATGCACCAATGTAACTAACCAATGTGTAATCTCTCTTAACAGATATCTGTATATAAAGGCTTAATCTGTAGCCAAGGTACAAAGTTTTCTGCTATCTGTTTAGAGTCTAAGTTTAGGGACCAATTACATTTGAGCAGGCTTTGCTTTGTATGCAGGGGAAGTTTTTTGGAGGCCAAGATGCTATCTCCGACACCAGCCAACAATTTAGCGATCTTTATGAACAGATATCTGCATATAAGTACGAATTAAAGTCCCAAGTTGCTGTTCAGACCGTAAAGAATGACCAACGGATGGAAGAGGAAGTCCTGGCCATGATATCTAATATTATCAGGATATCTACTGGCTACACCGAGAGCCATGAAATATTGGCTGTTGACGAAATTGACGTAAGATTACCTCATGTGCGGCACTCTCATTGGCTCACTAAATGGGTTATGAAATTGTTTAAAAGAACACTAGTTAATACCAATAACGTGTTGTAGTTTTTAGTAAATGCTACTCAGTAATGCTTTTGTTGGAGCACTGGTTTAGCCTTGTCAGTAGGGTAATTGCCCCATATACAGAGGCCTTGGCGCATTGGCCACTGGTTTCTCTCCGACCGTGGCCCTTTGATAGACGTCTACATCACTCTCTCTTCCCCACATTTCCTGTCACTCTTCACCGTCCCTTCAGTAAAGGCAAAAAGCCAAAAATAATAATCTACTGGTAAAAAAATGCATTGGTTGGAGGTTATTTTCAATCTTGGATTGATTCCTATTTGGAACTCATAAATGGGTAATACAAGACTTTGACTACAAAGAGAGAAGCCTACTTGTTGGAACAGTTTAACCAAGACGTTTCCCTCGCCTTCACCAAGATGATTGGTTTAACCGTGCTGTACAGACAGCATTATCTCGATGCAAAATAATTGTAATTGGAGAATCCATGGCAATAATACCGTCCTCCAAATATACAATAAATACATCCAGTTTAGGTGCTGGTTTTTGTGCACCCTTTCCACAATAAATAAATACAAAGGTTTGATGGTGCGACATGTGTTCAACACTGCGACAGCTCGATCTCGTTACTCAAGCCAGTGAACGTTCCCATGTGGAAGCTACACGCTGACATGCAGGCCGATGCCTGGTCGAGCAGCGTTCATTGTGTCACCACATCTGCACCACTCGCTCTTTATAAACACTGCTCATGGACTGGACCTGTTTGCCTCACATATGATCATGATGGATGTCGACATGTGTCTGGTCTGCTGTGCAACTGCCGGAGCAAGAGAGATAGCCGTGCGCTTGGTTGGCGGACGGCCATTTGAGAGTGGGCTCCATCTTGACTAAGGGTGGCTGATTCCTATCTCGTTCTCTGTCATTCCCCACAATGCTTTATCCGTCTGCTGGAGGCAATACTCGTGTAGCTATCGGAGGAAACATGATTGTTATTCATGCACATGCCTGAGGCATCAAAAAGCGCCCAGGGACCCTAAACGGCCAGTGTACGAGTAGGGAAATGGGATATATGATGAAAGACAGATTGGAGATGGATATAGAGATGTGGGATAAAAACAAGACGTCTGTAGTAGCACTTCACTCAAGAAATGGCTTTTACAAGAATACACAGAAACTGCACATGAAACACACGTGTGATGAAAGGCACGCACCTGAAAGAAACTTAAATGCTAACCCATAGAAAGCCACTCACAGCCTCAGCAACACTGTGGTTATGTATGTGGCACAGTGCACAAACTAAAAGCAGGCAATTTAGAGGCAATAAAAAGTTGTTTGGTTTCTGTACTTTAAATTCTGTGTCCGTGATTGTACCAATTTCAATACTGCAGTCTGCGAATGCTCCAAAAGGAAGTCACTCAAAAACATAAAAGAAACACTTTTTTATCTACTCAGTTTGTAAAATTGCTCAAAAGGTATCTAAGTGCATGTGAGCCTGATCTGTAACAGCGTACACTGTGGTTGTAACATGACTAAAAAACAAGGAAATCAGTTACCTGAAATAGCCTGCAAGACATGTGATAACTATGCTAACAGATGCACAATGCATACATGTAGACAACCACGTAGATTTTTTACTTAATCTTTATTTAATTGATGCAAAAATGGTTTTCCAGCCACTTTTTGTAGTTTAAGTAATAATCTCGAAGATTTTCATGTAAATAAATGTCTGTTAAGTCTCTATCTATCGCCGAATGAGGTAACACAATGGTGATTGAGCCTATGGCCCACTGATGAAAGCCTTTGCATTTGCAGTATTACAGACTGGGTGGTGACTTTAATGGGATAGAATCACAAGCGGCGCCCAGTTAGTGACACGTTTTCCATCACCCAGCAGTGGTTGGTCTGCCAGAGAGGGTAGGCGGAGCTAAGCGGCTGCTTTTCCACTCTCTGCAAGTGTTGCGAGTAAACAGTAATCTACTAAGGCTGAACAAACAAAGAAAAGATGGATGACTACAGATACAACTTCAACAAGAAGTGAAAATCCAAAGAAAAAGAAACAAATTGGACGCTCAGATGAAGCAAACAGTCTAAAAAGGGAATCAAGAGTTACAACCGGAGCCAACCGTGGACGTCACACATGCAGCACTGTCTGGATATCTGAGAAGTGTGCTCCAGCAATTACCGTTTATCGCCACAGGTGCCGCCAAAGAGAGCGTAACTGAAATCTTCCAGACTACCACTTTAAAGATGCGGAGCTTATCGACAACACAAGGGCGTTTACATCACGTAAAAGTAAGCAGGACAAAGTGCTGATCTTTTATCTGTTAAGCAAGATTTTCTTATGACACATAACCAGATATTCTAAGCATTTAAAGGTAAAGAAGAAGAAAGACAGAAACAGCAACTTCAACAGGATGTTTACAATTCTTCTCACAGTTTCTTTATTCTAATTTAATACAAAGTCGACTAAAACTGCGAGGCATTATGCACAGAATGCATAAAGGTCAGTAAACCTTCACTGGCCTTCATGCACACTGTACATAATGTCTGAATAACCTTGTTGCATCAGTGCGTTTGCCCACCAGGCTATGAAACAGTGGAAGTAATCATGACTGATGTCTGAGGAGATCATGTATTCTGCCCTCCTCAGGTTTACCTCCGCAGAATGTAAATCATCATGCGAGAAGTGTGCGTGCTCTCAGTGGAGCACTGTATGAACTGCACAAGTGTTCATACGTTAGGGAGGGTAAGCAAGCTAAACTAGGCCATGTAGGGGGTCGTCTCCATGGCGACAGTAGCTAAAGAGCCTCATGCACCTGTGTAATGCAGCTACTTGTAGGCTTTTTTTTGGGAGTATTATTAGAACACAAGTGGTTAAAATCCATTTGCTGCTTCATAGAAAGTGCTGCTGATCCTTTCTGCCTGACATTTTCAAACATATGAATGGTGCTATTGTTCCACAGAAAACATACTCTCTGTGTAAAGTGCACGTTCCATTTTCTATAAGCCGGCCCCCGAACACACTGAAAGCGATCACTGACGCACCTCATTTGACGTGCGTCATTTGATGGTCGTAAGGCGCTCTGCAGGCATCACATTTTAAATGGCAAAAAGTTATATTACAAATGAATTTGTAGGCTCAATGTGAAAATATATTGACAATTTATCTTTTAATTTAGGCAAATATGTCTTCATAAAATATCATTCTCTGGAGAGAGAATCCTTTTCTTTTATTCCTTTTACCTTCCTTTAAACAGCTGTAGCAGCTGAGTACTCACCTGACGCTCCAAGGTCTAAGTAGGGGTGTTCAATCAACATTCATGCAACTGGTGCACATTTGGCCATTTAAAGCAATAGGAGTGCGTAAAAATGCATGTCCTTAAAATGTACCACCAGAGAGGATGTTTTCATCAGCCTATTATCCATTTTCTTCCCCTTTTTTTAGAATCTGGTTGCAAACCTAGAACGTTACTCAAGTCCTCCCTTTACCCAGGAATGTTTGGCAACTCCTCCTGGAGGATCCAGAGGTTTTCCCAAGCTAACTCGGGTCTCCTACCAATTCGACCCCCAAAAATAAAAAGGGAAGTTGCAGAGGATGCAGTCTCATTGGATGCCCGAAACCACATCAACTGGCTCCTTTGGCGACTATTCTCTGAGCTCCGTCCAGATGTCTTGAGCTCCTTACCCTTTTTTTCCAAGGCTGAGAAAATAGAAAATAATTCAAACTACAATATAACAACCTTCTCCAAGCGGTGGTTAATGAGCTCTATAAAAAGATTGGCAACATTTGAGTTCAGGGACTAAAGGTTAGCAGCTTTGTTGGCTTCTCTCTTCATTCACAAACTCATCCTTTGCATCTCTTTTAATACAACAAAGCACAGAGGCTACAGAGGCCTGCTGCATCAGCGTCACAAAAAGACTGCAGCCCCACTGCCTTTAATGCACCTCTCAGCCTTGGGTTTTTCTGGCCGATGATCAAAGCTGGTCTGGTCCCTGTAAAGAGCTTGACTCTAGGGGCAAAGGGGTCCATCGACTCCAGCTCCTGTCTGTAGCCTTTGAGGGGCCCAATTGGGCTTCCATTTGCTCCTGCTGCCTCGCTGCTATTACCAAGAGTAGATGTCCTGAAAGATGCCTGCTGCAATTTCAGATCTAAGTGCAAGAAGGAGAAAAAAAAGAGTGCTTCTTCGAGTGTGTGCAAAGAAAATGAAGTAAATGCTGTCATGTCTTTATTTTTCTGGATGATTTTAAAAGGTTTTATTAGTAAGGTGGCGGAGGAAAAAAGGAAAAAGTTTGGGCTAAAAGGCAGAACCGCTGTGTCAAGTTGACCCCCACTGTGACAATTGCCCCAGTGGGACACTTTGGTGCTTTTATGCTCTTGAATTTGTTTAGACTCTACCTAAGATGCTCACATCAGCAGAGCCATTTGCATCATTTGGAACCTGTCTTTTTCAACAATTACAGCGCGCGTGTCATTCTGTTCTCGCACTAATGCGCTTTTCCAAGAACGGCCCTCTTTCAGGCTTTAATGATGCTCGCAGGCCTGCTGAAGAGACTGAACGTGTTTCTTTTCTCCCACTTTATCTGAACATTTTCTCGTCTTTTTGCAGAGTTTCATTCCTATTTTGTGGTTCGAATCTACTGTGAGATTCTTCAGCATGTTGAGGTTAATAAAAGAGTCTGCTTTGGCTTTAATACACAAGATATGATGATATTTTAACTTTGGCAAGATAGCACAGCGTAACCGTCTGACAAAGCAGCCTGTGAGCATTTATTCTTAGAGGAGTGAAAAAACCTGACGTAGTTTTCAGAAATAACAGCACAGTCTCAGTCTTAGGAGGCGTTTTGTTACCCGGCAACTCGTCTGCAAACCCACTTTGACGCTAACGGTGAAGTTCCACATTAACTAAAGAGAATTTGTGACACAGTCCCAACACACACGGCACAGATGATACAGCAACACGACATCCTCTATGGGAACAAAGGCGTCAGGAGGGATGAATTAAAAATCCTCTTTGAAGAGGGGGAGCGTTGATGAAACCACGCAGGCAGAAGGTTCACCGGTGTTTGAACACAACAAACAGACACCTAGAATTATACTCCCATGTTCAATTTACAGCCGACTGTGAGCCAGCGTGGCATTAAACAAGCATCTGGGTGTTTTGGCTCAGGGCGCCGTCAGCTAGGCGGAGAGATCCCCCCTTTTTCTTTCCGAGGCTCGGAACAGAGATGGAGCTACGTCTGAGGCCTCCTCATTATTATGTGACAGTTATTCTAGCGAGGAACTTGAAATGAAGTTGTTGATCTCCAGAGGAATATCCCTGATAAAGTTGCTCCATTTAAAACCAAATTAACATCTTTTTTAGTCTTTTAGACAAATGTTTCCATGTGTTCAGCTGACCTTCTCTGCTACAGAGTCTACTGTAGTCCATTTAAAGAACTCGCTCTCTTTTACCCGCTAACGGCAAATTGTACTTTTCTTTCAAGAAAACGTCCTCAACAATTCTTCTTCTGGTTCCTAGAATTGGCCGACCCTTAAACTTGCCAATAATGTGTCACCAGGATGAAGAAGCACATTTGAATGAAACAATCTGAGGAGCAATGATCATGAACCCGCCAACATGACAAGATAAGATCATAGATCGCCTTTAATTAGCATTTTTTCTAATGGCCAGCATGAGGCAAAAAGAAGCCTTATTGTGTGTAGAGTAATGACAAACCCACCCTACTTCTCACTTTATTTATAACCTCAGTAAACATACAGCATGATGTTTAGGTTGTGAAACAAGGTGTGCTGTAGGTTGTCGCTACCTTGCTTACAACAGCGACCTGAAAAATGTCTTCTAGCTAGCTAAAATTAGCATCCCAATTATTATCACAGCAGGGGTACCGTGAATTACTGATGCACCTTGCTAACCAAGCTAGCATTAGCGATAGCTGCTAGTTTAAAGTGGGGTATTATGCTAATGTCAAGCTTCTTTTTTCACTATGTGATACCTGTGGAGTAGCTTAGCATAATTTACAGTTACAAAAACTCTTCTCACACTGCTGCTGTGTGCAGGCCCTCATACAGCCTCTGCCTGAAATGACTCTCTGTCCCTTTAAGAAACCCCGCCCCTACAAGCCCACTTTCTTCTGATTGGCCAGCTCTCCGAAGCCTGCTGAGGTCTGTTCTCCAACATACTTTTACCTACAGATTTGAAACTTCACCCACATTAAGTCTGGACATCCGACATTGTAACATGATATACATGTCTTAAAATGTGAAACAGCATAATACCCCCTCTTTAAGGTTTGCTAACCCTACCCTCTTCTCCATCCCCAAACTGTCCCCCAAAAATGGTCATTTCTGGCTCCAGGAAAACAAGATGGCGATGCCAATTCAAGGCTTGTAGCGGTAGTTCACAAATAATTGGGCAGCGTACACTTCATTATACAGTCTCAGGCTTTAAGTCACAAGACAAACCCCAGAATGGGATGTGGAAAAAGCAACAATATACAGAACCTTTAAACCAGCCAGAAACATAGCAGTGATTACACAGTGACCAGGGGAACCCATATGGCCGTCATAGGATACAAAGGAGTTTTATTGCATTAGATGAGAATTAGATGTTCAGACATGAAGACAGAAGCATGTCTTTGGCCACGAGCTCTCGTATGCAAAGTCACGAGCTCAACAGGCATCATCAGTGTGACTGAGTTCACCTCTGAGCCCTGCTCAAATATTTCCCCGCCAGATTAAGTTTGCTAAACACACAATTCAGCGCAATTACGTTAGCCTGAGCGTGTGTCATTAAGGCGCCGAGGAAGAGAGATGGACAGGGGGGGGGGCCGTGGTGACGATGAGAGGGAGCTAAATTGGTTCAGAGTCAGCCTATCAATCCATTAGCGGGACGATTCAGAGCCGCCTGCAGGCAGGAAGTGAAAGGGTCGACAGTCCGGTTCGCTTGAACTTTGGAGACACTTTAGTTGAACAGAAAGACCCGAGGCTGCCTCCTCCAAAGACAATATTCATTCATGTTTATCTTGTATTAGAAGGAAGAATTGTGAGCTCACAGTCTAATCTGAGATGTCAAAAATAAGCTACTTATTTAGTTAGAAGAAGAAAATGGAAAAATACCATCTTTATAACATAAACTGTGCTCTAAAGAAGATTTGTGATGTGAATGTGCCAGATCTCTTCAGGCAGTAATAGCGGCCTTCTTCAAGTCTTTGAATATTTACCAAGCCATAGCTTAATCCCCCAAGAGGGAGGGAAAAAAACACCACCCACGCTCTCCGAGGGAGTGCAGAGAGGGATTAGACCAACCGTTTTTACCTCACACCTCAACACGACTGCGCCCACTCGCTCACATTTCCCCAAACTCTGATGTTTTAGCCCCCCGTGGTGTTACACGAAACAAACGCTTCTTATTGACATTGACTCAGTTTGAAAGCGCCTCGGGCTCGGGCGTCGTGATGAGTCACCAGAAAGCTGATCTGAGAGCAGTTTGAGAAGCTCGCCTGGCCCAGATATTTCACAAAGTCGAGGAGCAGATTAGAACGAAGCCGCTTTGATCCTGTTAATATGATGCCGACCATCTTTTCCGCCACCTTTGCTACACGAGACGATTTGTCTCTCCCTGCCAGCAGATCAGCAGAGTGGGTTGGATATCTTCTCCTTTTTTTCTTCCTCTTACGAGTCCTCTGACTCTCAATCATTAAGTAATAACGTTATACTCGGGATTCAGAGTTTATTTGGTTGTAATTGTGTTTGGTTCATTTCATTGCACAATCACTCATAAGTTGCTCATTAGCTGGATGCACTTTTAACACCCCACCATGTCTGATGTAGGTGCTGCCAGCTAGCTGAATATGAGCACTGGTCCATGGGGCTGGATGATTAATTGAATTATATTTTCACCCACGATTTTGGCTTCTTGTGACAATGAGAAGAAGATCATCAAGATAAATGTGCCTCATTACATTTCGCAGTGATGCTCTGGTTTGTCTTGTGTTTCGATTCGCCCCTTTTCTGCCTCTCTGGATTCAGCAGAGAGTGGACGCCAGTCTGACAAAACATTCTACATGGAACCAAAAAACAAACCAACAGTCTGATGGAAAGACAGGAAATCATTCGCTTATTGGTGTCCAGATTGTTTTCTGGTAGTGTGAGGGAGCTGCATCAGATCTGACTGTTCATTCAGTCACAGAAGCAAGCAATTCAAATATTTTAACTTTTGATGGCAGTGCAGTCAAACGATACGGGTACTCCTCGCTGGCCCAGCTCTTGATTTAACTTGAACCTGCCAACTTCCATTAGAAAACCTAAACCTTTAAAGTAGTGATCATCCCAAAGATTTCGTTTTCTTTGGCGGCACCTGTGGCGATAAACGGTAATTGCTGGAGCACACTTCCCAGATATCCAGACAGTGCTGCATGTGTGACGTCCACGGTTGGCTCCGGTTGTAACTCTTGATTTTCCTGGCTGACGGTCGCTTTCCTTTTCAGACTGTTTGCTTCATCTGAGCGTCGAGTTTGTTTCTTTTTCTTTGGATTTTCACTTATTGTTGAAGTTGTATCTGTAGTCATCCATCTTTTCTTTGTTTGTTCAGCCATAGTAGATTACTGTTTACTCGCAACACTTAGCACGTAGCTCCGTCTACCCTCTCTTGCTTTTTCTGTTAAAGTCGCCACAGACACCCAGTCCGTAATTCTGCAAATGCAAAGGCTTTCATCAGTGGGCCATAGGCTCGATCACCATTGTGTTACCTCATTCGGCGATAGATAGAGACTTAACAGACATTTATTTAAATGGAAATCTTCGAGATTAGGATCTTTAAAATGATTGCCGTGACAAGTGAGAGTCACACACACACTTTACTCTAACCATAACTCTGCATACATACTAAAAATACAACATTACCCAAGAAGCCTATAAGGAGTGCAAACTACCACCAGGGTTCAGTCCTTTAAATGTGCAGACTTTTCATCAGAATCAAGATATGAATCAAAGTACACACAGTAAAAAACATGGTGCTTGTGCCAGATGCTTTCCTTTAAGTAAGCAGCAGATTATCTCAAACTAGCAAAAACATTTAAAAAGGGACTTATCTCAAAAAGAAGTAATCACTTGTTGCTTGGCTTCTTGCCGATCATTTCCAACTAAACTTCGTTGAAAATCTGTGAACAAAGTTTTTGAGATTTCCTGCCAACAAACACACAAACAGGACAGAAATATAACCCTCTATTCTTGTATCCCTGATACATTTTTTTCTTAAAGGAGCTCTTTGTGCTACCAGTGAGGCCCAAATATGACAATAACAATCATGAAGTACGGCTGCCGTGAAGATGTCTTTTTCAGGAGATAAACTTGGGCCACAAGAAAACTTGCTTTCAATTGAACTCACACCAGGAGCCTTTTTCGTGCCCGGACACGAACAGAAAATCAAGAGTTTGAAGTCGGTCTCTGAAGACATAAAGGCAGAACATGTCTGTGCACATCAGGGGGCTCGGACTCAATCTGTTGCCCGGCTGGCTTTTTTTGGGGACGTTACATTTTCCAAAAACACACACTCATACTCACTCTTCCTGCAATCAATGGAAGGACGTATGTTAAGGAAACGTGAGCTGTGGTTCTGAAGATGGAAGAAGTAAGGCCATGTGACTCGACAATGTGACATGCTGATGTAGCAACGGAAAATATAAGAGATAGAGTCTGGATGGACCATTTCTCAGTAACTATCAGTCTACTTAAGCCCTGAAATATTCCTGCTATAGGTTTGGTTTTGTTGCATGTGTGTGCATGTATTCCGTTTTGTTCGACTGCAGCGCTTTCTTAAGTTATATGCAAATGAAGTGAAAGTGAACTAATGAATTTGACAGCCCTCCAAAGAAAGCAGAGCACAGCTGAGCTCACAGAATATCACTCGTTCTTCTCTCCAGAGGAGCAAACAGGGTCTGTCTTTTGTGTTTGTCATATCTCCTCCAGCCCACAGTGACCGCAATGTGTCCGAGACACTTTGGCTCACAAAGGACAGATCGACACCGAGGAGCCAGGGGAATTGGAGCATTGTGGGAAATGGCTTCCCTGTGGCCATTTTGAACACGCCAGGCCATCTTCCCCCACGTGCCTTCTTCTCTTAAGCTTATCCAAAGGGGAATATGGAAGGATCATAGAGCTGAACAAGCCAGGCCATCTGATGGTTACTAAACACTGTGTGAAAGCCTCGAGCACACACACTAGAGACTCTTGGGAAGAACTGCTGTGTACATCTAGTAGCACATCTTAGATACATATACTGTAAGTACCACCATAATGCTCTGCAGCTCAAGACCACAACTTTATGCACTTAGTTTTGGAACCAAACAGAAAACATCCTGTGCTGAAAAATGAAGCACAAGACAGAAGGGCCAAAAACTGTAGTTCTCCAAATGGCCACTAGAGGCTGGCTCCTAAAGCGAGTCAATCCCCATAGACGCCCATGTTAAAATGCCCAACTGTACAGCAGAATTAACAATGTTTCCTGCAGGGTACAAATATCACTTTGGTCTTTATAGCTCATTTCTGTCTTCATGAAAAGGGTTGAGCTTTATAGCTCACCCATTTAAAATATCATAAATGTATGTTTTATTAAGGGAGTTACTAATAAACTGAGTTTAAATTCAAGTCTGTGCTGCTGTTTTTTTTATCGAGTTAAATACAAGTATTTTTGTTTTTTTTATGTTAGTAACCATTAGCAGGTATTGGTATCCGCCCTTACCATGCCTGGCTTGTTAGCTGAGCTCATTCACAGTTTAATTAGCCAGATAACCAACATGGGGCACAGACAGTATAACTTGGAAAACTTAGCATTGCTAACCCTCGGTTCTCTCCACCCTCCAATCCAAATATGGTCACCTCTCGCTCCAATCATTTTCATTATTACAGCAGGTCATTTGTTTGAGGTTCCGCGTTCTTTGGAAAGTCTGTTAGCAAATTTAGCAAATTTACCGTCTTATTTTTCCCATGTTCCCGTTCATTATGTAATAATTTGGCTCTCATAACATGATTTTTAACACATCAATTTAGGAATTACAGTTTCTGTTCTCTAAGAAATTCCAAAGCCTGCCAGTGCCATGAAAGTGTGTCTGCCTGGTGTCACCCCGCCATTATCCAACAGCGGGCTCAGATTGATTCAATGAACGAGGCCGGAAATGAAATAGCAGCACAGCGAGATTAAAAGGGGGAACAGGGAGAGCTGTCTGTCCGTTCTGAAAAGGAAACATGGCTGAATACCAACTGTGACAGCGGAGGAGGATTTCATTTTGTGCTGGAAATGACAAGCCAGAAGACAGAATGAGGATGTTACTGATAGAGGTCTGCTCTGCAGGTAATGGGGGAGATACTGTCTGACTGCATTTCCCCGACTCCATTAATACCTTTATTTTTCCAGTGTTGCACTTGGTTTGTCTGTTTTTGAAGTTCGAAGTAATACTCCCTCCCTCTGGTGTGATTCAGTACATGAGTGGCTAAAAAAGACAGCTCAAGTTAATAGCCGTGTCATGTTTGCTAACAGTTAAGAGCCTATTTAAGGTAAGTTTTCAGTCAATGATAAGATATATAAGATATAATATATTGTAGTTGTGGAGGTTTTCTTTATATTTTTACAATATGTCTGAGGAAAATGTTTATATTCGCAATGTTCACATAAATTTGCATTTCCTGCTTTACGTTGCCCGCTTGCTAGTTTGCTAAATTATTAGCCTCAGTGGCTTCTAGACACCAAAGCTGTGTCCCAATCCACGGGCTGGCGGTCCACCTGGGATGCTCCATTCATAGCCTGCTTAGAGCGTTAAAGCCGAAATGAAATGAAACGGTCTGGTCCTTGCGTCACCAAACGCCTCTCCTGTCGCCTGGCAACAGGTAGCTAGCGGGCTAACTAGCTAACATAACTAACGACGCGTAACTGAACCTATTATTTAAAAGAGTTTGTTTGAGGGGCCCTTTCGTTTTTTTAAACGTGTAATAAAGCGTATTCCACGGCTGTTTAAAAGTCCGCCATTTCATTTGAATTGGTGCGCAATGCATCTTGGGATACGGTGAGCTTCGAAGGATGCACCCGATGGATCGGGGGAAATGGAGGACGCATTTGTCGGCCGCATCTGAAGGAGTCTTCGAATTGGGACAGCCTTCAACACACTTCTGTGACGCAATCGGCCTTCAAATACGGCCTCCGAAGGCTGCAGCTCCTGGATTGTGACACAGCTCAAGAGTGACTCCAGCTCGTTGTCGATTTTGCTGTTGCCTTGCATGAAGCACATCCTGTAAAAGAAAACAACTTCCCATGGACCAATCAGGAGCTAACAGGTTCCATCTGAAGGCTACATGAGCTAAATATTAACATTTGCCTGCGAGCATGTTTGGAATGCCTCTGCTAACATATTAACATAGGTCTAATATCTGAGTCAACCTTGAGTTATTACAAGTCATCGTCGGGGAAATTAATGTTTGCACTAAATGTCATCACCACACATCTTATACATGACAAGATATCTCTCTCCAAGTCAAACACGCCAGCTTGACTGAGGCACGAGAGGAAAGGTCAGCGGATCACAGGATTATTCTCTCCTGAGAACCAAGAATATCTGAGCAACATTAAAAGGAGTTCAACTAAATTCTGTGGATGTATTTCAGTCTGGATTGTAGACCGACTGTAATTGCCATCCCTACAGCCAAACCACTGGCATGGCTAAAAACCTGATTCTCTCTTTAGCAGCCAAAACTTGCATCAGAGACGTGTCCAGGATCAATGAACTTTCAGGACTTTGTGTAGCTGGTAAAATGATCTTTTCTCTGATGATTGAATAAAAGCATCTTGCAGGTCATCAGCCACTACTCCATCACTTCCCAAGAAAGTCAATCAATATTTATGACTGAGAAATTATATTAAAAACAGACTCTGACACATCTCAAGCTCATTCAGTAACGAATGATATGCATGCTTTTTACGCCTCTGATTGGTGGAATATTAAGTACGGAGAAGTTTCTCTCTGTTTTGAACTTTGCAGCGTGAAGTCTTTTATCTCACACGCAGACGTGGCTCACTAAGAGCTTAAAGGTTGAGTGAGACGGCTGTCAGTCCAATGAGCTGACATCGAGTGGCAGAGTCATCACTTCTCTGAGCCGAAGGGAAAATATTAAGAGACAAGAGAAGATTCAACAAACTTACTCATGGACGTGTCAGGAGACCGGTCAGGACCACCAGACATTTTAGCGGTTATGTAAGGTTGTTTTTTTTCACCCTGCAGCAACCACAGCAAGGCAGAGTGAGTTTAAAGTAATAAAGTGTACAAATGTTTCTCTGCTTTCTGCACACTGACCCAGACAGCTCTGTAACCTCCTGACATTTTCAAGCTCCATAAAACACTCGCAACTTAGCAAAAAACTGCTGCCAAAACACAAGCTAATGACTTAATGGCACATAAGTCTATTAAAAACATCTCAATAATTATGTTTACTATAAGAGATGGAAACTACTAAAGCACTCAAGGCTCGTCTTTTATCGCATTGCTGAGCATAAAGTAAGTTTAAAGAAGGAATATAGACTCTTAGCATTGATTTCCCGCAGGCTAAGTGTGGAACCATGCTGCTACTGGGATTTTAACCCAATCATACGCCATGAAGGATGATTAATATGCCCGCTAACGGGAGGAGGCTGAGACATCTCCGGGTTTGAGGTCAGGTACGAGGCGTAAACAGCAGCGAACACCGGCGAGTGGAAGGTGGGAAGTGCACAGTGCATCAATCACTGCTGACAGCTGGGACAGACGCAGGGGGAGCTTCATCATCCAGAGAGGAGTGGGTGCTCCGCTACGTCGAGTCAGACAGCGCTAATTAGTGATTTCTGCAAATCTATTCCTCTTAACAGGAACCAAGCAAAGGGTTCCCGACGACACTGTGCAAACATATCCAAGAGAATTATCATGCAGTATTTATTGGATCTTTTATATCAAGTTTTAGCTCTTTGGGGGGACAAGGTATTAGCAGCAAAATGAATGGGTGAGAAAGTGCTGCTCTGAAGGCAGGATTAATCCTATTGGTTATGGCAGTCAAGCACGGTTATTCAATGTTGCCAATTTGTCAACCTAAGAATGCCCTCAAGACTTTTCTGAGACGCAGTTGCCGACAAATCTAGCAACTTTTTCTAAAGTTACAGGACTGCTCATGTCAGCCAAATGCAACATGAAGAAAGTCCTTTTCCAGCTTATTTCTTTCCAAAAGAAGTTGGCAATCCCCAAAAAATAAGTTGGATTCAAGTCTAGTCAAAAGAGCAACAAGTACAGAAAGTCAAATATAACTATCCGTCCATCCGTTTCCTACCACTTAGCCTGGCCTGTGGTACTCTGGCAGCCATGAAAGGACGAGAAAGAGAGGTTTGATAACAACACAGCACTCACAGTGGGCAGGTCCGGATCGCCTGAAGTACTGCTCGGCACATGAACGCAGAAAGCAGTCTCCTTTTCCACATCACATAGCAGGAGCTCTCACATTCTCCAGGGTTAACACCAGGGTTAATTACTCAAGCTGAGCCTGATCGAGCCCCACGGGTTTAAGACACACTCTTCCTTTACACAGGTGAGTTTCGCTCTGTTCTCAAAGATACCTCTCAGTAAAGGTTTTTACCCATGCCTGATTACACCTTTTCTTGGGTGATCCAACAAAAGATGTTTCCTCCGATAGTGTAAAATGAAGAGCTCTATTGGTGACTGGCTGGTAAAAAAATCTTTAGATTAGACGTGCAGATGTAGGCTTGTTTTATTTTCATTACACCTTTAAAGTCTTGAAGGCCTGCAGAGTTTGATTCGAGTATAAAGTCAAGCTTCTTCTGGCCCGATGAAAATGAGCAAACGGGTACTTCAGGGTGCAGAGTGTGATGTTAAACCAGTGTGATTTTCCCTCTTCAACATTTCTACTTCCTATTTAGTCTTTGTGGTCTTTTGTTACAAAACATGTTTGCTTTTAAGATGATTTCAGCCCCAAAGCAGATCTCCTCTCAAACCTTCGTCCTTTGTACCGAACAGAAAAGAACCCAGGATTCAGACAATTAGAACATCATGTATAGAAAAGACTAATGCCTCTCGTCCTCTTCACTGAGTGGCCACTCCGGTCCTTGTGATCACAGCTGACTTCAGTCCATTGAATTAGCACACAGCCTTCTGGGCTACAGGCTCAGGGGCCATGTTGGAGGCTCAGTGGTGAATATTAGATTGCACGCCTCCAGATCTCATTAAAGGAAGCAACAGGACAATGTCTGCATCTCAAATGAGACCAGGGGCCATCAGGCATCCTGACTCCCTGTTGGATGTACTGATTTGATTGATATTGTGTGTGTGCGTCAGAGTGGAGCAAGAAGGATGTCCTTTTTCGGTAAATATAATTAGGCCCCTTTTACAAATTACACAATTGGGGGAAAATTGGAATTTGGGATTGAATAACACGCTGTAAATGGGCTACTTAAAACTGCCCAATACATCACAGGTCACATGATAGAGTCAGAGGAAAGGCAAATGGTTAACACTTACAATATCTTCAGTTAAAGGGGTTAAAGGGGTGTCCTCCGGTTCCTTCCTTTCCAAACGGCAGCTCGCTGAAAAAGAAACAGAATCGCGTCAGTGTCCATCACCATCATCACCACTAAAAAAACACTGTAAAAGCAATTGAGCTAACAGCGTCAAACACACGAGCCCATTCCAGCCACAGTGCTGGGTGCAATGTAATCAAATGTGTCATATGAGTCTATGAAGACGTATGAAAGAGAGGCTCCCCGGAAAATGAAATTAGTGGGCCAACGTCGAGCATTAGCCTCAAATTATTAGCTTGAGGATTAAATAACAACTACTCGCGCCTGAAGGCAGGACTTTCACAGTGGTTAACCAGTTTCTATTAATTACTACAGGTCAGTACGATTCAATTTCTCAATGTCCACTAGTGAGAGAAAGAAGTAGGCTGATTCTTCAGGGAGGCGGTGCGGTAGCTCTCTAGGTCTGTTTGTTGGACCATCTCCATTCTTAAAAAAACTTTATCTCACGCATCATTCTGAAATCTTCTTTTCACATCATACTGATTTTAATGATGGATGTCACGGCTGGGCATCAGCACTCAATCCCTTTAAGGTTTTAACACAGCATCAATACTACTCCTGTCCAACGCTTCCTGCCTGCAATCCCTTTAAGATGCAGAGCTAAAGAACAAACATTTTGTGTTGTTTTTCTCACAGCCAAAACTATTCTTTGAATTTATACAAAGTGTGACTGGCCAACTATAGCCGAAGCTACAACCTACACAACCTGAATGTATATTAAAGTCGAGGTGAAATGAAAAATGTCATTTTAATCCTTTTAGATCACATTCCCGGTAAAAAAATACAGAAAATCATTTTCTTCGTGTTCTTGTATCAAAATCTGATAATTTTTTCTTCCTGTAAAACAAAATATCATGTGTGCTTATGTAAGCTAGTACCAACCAATAAATCATGACATCCACCTGTCAATCAATCTGCAACATTTAGCCGCAGAGCGCCAAGAACGCTCGGTCAGTTAGCTAGCTACTGCGCTGTGGAGAACGTCTGTCTACGCCCACTTCTCAACGATCAAATCAAATCCCTCTAATGATATGTCCCGCCTGCACGTCCTGTTTCACTCGGAAATACGTCACGATACGGAAGCTAGATACTCTCGAAATGCCGTTTCGGCTCGACTTTAAAAGTGTGTGGAATCTGAATAAATGATGTAGAAAAAAAGAGTACTCTATTGGCATCGGTATTTGTTTTTTTGTGAAAGATACCCAACACTGAATCAGGTCCCCACTGGTTCAAACAAACATTTTTACCAACATACACCAATTACACATTGGGAAAGCTTGTGATTTGCGGCGCAGTATCTCAGGAGCAGTTGGTGTGAAATTGGACAAAAGTTATTAAGCTTCCAATCAGTTACTGTGAGTTTCAACCAGTCAGGTTTGAATAATGAAAAAGCAGCTTGAACCCAACCTCCGTCCTCTACTTTAAAATGTTAATAAGTGTTCGAATAATTGGTGGCAGAAATTGGTGGTCTAATTTGCAGGCAGCAGATGGCACGCCATGAAGCAGCAATACATAAACAACATATGCCGGGCCACTTTAATGGGTTCAGGGGACAAACAAGCTATATGAATCAGAAGAAAGTCATGACTACTATTTATACCTCCCACTACCCACACTCACAAATGAGAGCCTAACTGCAGTGGTATTTTTTTCCAAGATCTTTGACGGTTCGTGTGATGAGATTGTAGGAACTCATTCATGCAACAACCATCTGTGTTAGTAACCCACGTAAATCAATTTAACATGTAAAACAAGCAGACGACTTGACGCTAGCAACTTCTTACAAAGCACTTGGTTACATAAAGGCAGGTGTAATTAAATGTTGATTAAAGGTCATTGGGAGATCCAGCCCCAACATGAACACTGGCTTCATAGTGTTTCTTAATTGGCCCTTGCAAGTGTACCGCTGTTTAAGAGAAATCTGTGAGTATTTTTGGGAGCAATGAAGCCAGGGCCCTGCAGAGAGGTGAGGTGTTACCCTCCTAAATTAGGCGTAAGTGGGGCAACCAATATCACACCATGTCAGGGGGTGGAACATTTACAACAGCAGGACTGAAAAATACGATTTAAGGAGATTTAAGTTCAGGGAAGTTCAGTTCTTCTTTTCATGACTTTTAAAGTCACGATTTCTAAAAAAATATTGCTGAAAACAACATTAAAAATATTCACCCTGACTTCCTCTGAGGATAAAAACATGAAGATGGAAAGAGCACGGGGGAAGTTTCGTCCATTGACTGCTAATGGCAGAAAACCAGTAACCAGAACTGGCCGGCTGTCTCCCAAAACATGATGGCGTGAAAGATCTAAACAGCCGCTAATTAGAGGCTGATATTTACCAGCAGGCAGCAGGAGGGCTTTGAAAGGCAGCTCTGTGCTCGTACTGAAAAGGTGTACGTGCAACAGTCATGTGGGTTTGAAACGACAAACACCTCACCGTCTGCCCATTGGGATATATGGTCCCAAAATAGACTTGAAATGCCCGGGGATAACAGTCCATTGACACCAAATAAGCTGGGTGAAGAGGGCCTAAAGGCGAGTCTATTTTTACAGTGAAGGGGGCGGGCAGGAAATGACCCTTCACCCTGAGAGATGGGGACGGAGGACCAGCTGGATTTTAAGATGTCATTGAACCTAAATCTCAATAAAAAACGTAAACACAGAATGTAAACTAGATATCAAACTGATTCCTGGGAGCCAATCAGCTGTTTCCAAACTGCAGAGAGTAAATACATTTGGCATGTTGGTTGATCTTTCTTTCATTATCCTACTTCTGTGGAGAAACTGCTCCAACAAATGTCTGTGTGTTGCCCCACTGCATAGCTTTTATAGCTGTTGCCCCATCAGCATTCTGTCCTTCATTCTCTGCTTTCATACTCACAGATGATCGATCTTATGCTGCCCTGCTTCAGACTAATATCCCCAGCAAACATTCATCCTGGGAGCCGGCTGGAGGTGAGCCCAAACATTATTATCGTGGAGGTTTCATTGCCGGTCTGAGGACCGAAGCAATCAGTCTCATCAGCAGCAGAGCGACAGAGGAGTGGCATGTGGAGTGGCTTTGTCTTTTCATGATTACTGAGGTCCTTTCAGGCCTCTTTGTTGCATCAACTGCTGCCAAACAGCAGTTTGAAATGTGGAGAGCCAATTCAGAAAATGGTCTCTGTTGATGTGACGTCCTGTCATCGTTATTTAAGTTCAGTATTATGGAGTTGTTGATTATGCTAATACACTTTATTTGTGTAACTAGTGCTTCAGTCCAACCTCAGATCAAGAGAACCTCGCAGAAGACATGTTGGAAATATGGCATTTGCCTGTTTTCTGAATTCATTTGATGAATATTAATGTTTCTGTCTGCCACCGATCTTCTGATCTTTAACAGTCAGGTTTGATATTTTAATGATTTCCGGTCTGAATTATTCTATAATATAAAAAAAAAACTGCATAAAAATGTTCTTGCACGTATCACTTTTGAGTACTGTGTCTTAATTTTAAATGTAAGAAGCTGAATTGCATTTAATAGCCAACTAGTAGTGGCCCAAATTCTGGAAAAAGGATAGAATGGCCCCATCACAGAGGCCAACTTTTGGCATTTTCTGTGCCTTCACTCAAAAGAGAGGGCACTACAGGTGGCTGAAAGTGAAATTACCCAGCCGACATTGATCCTAAGCTTAATCCAAAAGGCAACTGGACGTGGTTGAAGTTCCAAGTGGCTCTCATGTCCAGTTGCCTTTTGGATTAAGCATAGCATTACAACGACCTTGATGACTGAGAACCTTGACAGACAGCCTACATGGACAAATTTCAATTCAAAAGAAATACATGGGTGTCATCAGTAGGGGTGGGACAAAATATCGATACGGCAATATGTCGTCATCCTGATTCGTGCAATAAAATTATCGACAGGCTGGCAACAAATATTGATATCTGTGATTTTGACTCACTACGTCACTACTTCATGACTCCTCGTGGTGGCGCTTATGACATGAATGAGGGTAACGTGACCGGAAATTAATTGGCCGAAGAAGAAGAAGTTGGCAGCAGGATAAAAGAAGAAAAAGGAGTCGACATTGGGATAATGTCGGACAGCAGTGAAAAGAAGTTGCACCAGCCAATTTTGTGAATTTAATTTGCAGACTTTAAACATTTTTTCATCTCAGCTGGTGACACCAAATTGCAGTGAATAATACCTTCATTCTGCACTTTACTTTATCGTTATCGCGAATCGTATTGTGAGTTACCCTGCGAGTCTCATCTCTTTTCAGCCATAAATAAGAGTTTACTACAACAGCCTGAATGATATGAATACATCTTATTCAGGCAAGCTAAGCAATACATATTACATGACTGTATATTGCATTCTGCTTTGATCAAAATATCCAGCATCAAGATAAACAAGTGACTGTCCCATTGTCCATTTATCTCTCCTCCTGAAAAACATCAAATAATCTCCAGTGTGTGCACAACACTGCGAAGCTCATATGCAGGAGGAAGGACAGTCTCATGAAAAACACAATATTAAACTTGGGCTCATATTGGTGTTTAGATCTCCACATCTATTTAATAAGAAGCAGAGGGGACCGATGTTTAAGGAACAATGGTGGCCTCGCTGTTTAGCAGCAGAGACGCAAAGCCAATATCCGGTATAGAGATATTACCCCGGGGGAGGAAGAGCCTTCATCACTTTGTGGATCTCATGCCATCATCTCTTTAGAGTTTGAAGGCTGGATGGAGCCACCTTCATTGTTCCCTGCGCTTCCTTCCCACCAGACAGGCAGCCTTGACAACGCCAGTCAGAGGCGCGTTTGAATTTGGCTGGAGTGACTTTGGCTGAAGAAAAGCAAGGCTGTTAGCAAACGGCCAGAAGATGAATGCATCTCAGTGCTGCCAAACCTTTACACAGGGGCGCTTGTATTTTTGTGGGATGTAATGAGTCTGCCGTATGACACTGTCTGGTATCCCTACTGTTTTTGAGCTGATTACATATCATACTTGAGTGATGGTTTGTTTTGTATGCAAGAGAGTGACTTACACCTCTCCGTTTGTCTCCGGAAAATGGAACCAAAGTAGGGAAAAGTTTTGTTTCTGCTGCCTTAAACGTCCAGGGTATTTTAAATACCAGACAGCTTTTGGTAAACGAGCATATGTGAAGGGGGAAATATTTGCAGGTTTAACTGATAAGATGAACCTCCCCTGAGAACCGAGACGCGACCATTCGATTTGCTCTGGCTCTGAACACAGCTTTAGTGTTCAAACACGATCTCTCTTCGGAGCATTACAAGTGAAACCACATGAGAGCGGCCCGGGCAGAACTCATTCCTCCGCATCAATCCGGCTCTGCCTCTGTCTGTTGATGCTGGAGGAATAATTAAATGTTTTGTTTGCTTTGTTTTTCCGTGCAAAGGAGAACTGACGGGTCTCTGCTGTCAGTTACTGTATGATCTGTTGCTCCGGTCTGGCCGGGCCTGTCAGTCAACATTTCTCTCTCTTGACATCAAAGCGGTTGATAATCACGCCACTACAGATGCTGAAAAGGGGGGAAACAGCCTGGTACGCTGCAACTGCTAATTATGCAGCCTGAGATGTCGCTTTGTCATTGCACTAAATTGCATGACATTTAACAATAAATTGCATTTTTGAATACGCAGGAGAAACAATCCAAACTGACTGCACGCAAATGAAAAATGAATATG
The DNA here is from genome assembly GCF_022749685.1 of Semicossyphus pulcher. Lineage (NCBI taxonomy): Eukaryota > Metazoa > Chordata > Actinopteri > Labriformes > Labridae > Semicossyphus > Semicossyphus pulcher. The sequence continues at coordinate 4,962,618 of NW_027211694.1, forward strand.
TGACAGAAATATACGCAACAGATTTTGATTTAATTGTAAGAATGTAAACAGATGAAACACACTTGTCATTTTGATTACAAAGCATCTCAGGCAAACATGTTTACTTCTCAAACCACTGAAGTCTGTGCCGGCGCTGCTGAGTGTAGGTGGGCCACAGTCGATAAACTTAACTCTTAAGCCCTCACAATCAAACCTCTGAAAAGTGTTTTTTTTTTATCCTAATCTGGAGTGTGCCTTTTCTTGTAGAGGCTCTTTGATTGGTCACTGGAGGCCACATTTACCTAACGACGCTAAACGTACCCACTCTCTAGATGTTTTCCTCTGACGGAGCCGGAAAACGGCGATTACCTCCGAAGCTGAATGGAGCCAAAATCATCACGTTAATGAAGTAAACTTGTGTTGAGTAAGTATAATTAAATGTTTTTCATTGTATAAACGAGATGCTGTCCAGATCTGTGCTGTGAGGAACTTGAATAGCCGTCTGGGTGGAGCAGAATGCCCTTGAAGCTGGCACTCAAATCAGACAGCATAATAACATTCAGATGGCCTCCCTGCATGATGATGACGCAGCATTGGCAGAGCCCTGCCTCTCCGCTGCTTTGCCCTTGAATGATAAAGCCTTTACCCTTCGCATTTACTCAGCTCGACTCACATCACAGGCTGTTATGTTCCGTATCAGTATGGCGGTGTGTTATTGTTGTTGTCGTCGTGCTTCGTTATAAACAGGCCAGTGTTCTTTGTTAAGAAGGTGGTGGGTTGGCATTTCTGGTGTCATGTCTTCTACTTTCTCTAAGTCTTGTTGTCATGTTGTGAATATATTTCAATTGAATGTTGTAGATTTGTGTACAATGTTATGGTTAGACAACTTCCCATCAATGCATCCATCCACTTTCCCTAGAAGGAAATTGTTGGCAAGCTTTTATTTAATGTACTGCATTTGCTGCACTTCCATTAGCTTTACTTCCTCTTTCTCTTTGCAAATTCCCATTAGAGTCACTGTATAAGAAGTGGGCGTGGCCACTGTGACATCACCCATTGGTTTGAAAACCCCTCTTTTAAAGCCCATGGGTTTTTATGGCGATCACCATCTTGGTGTGGAACAAGAAGTGACCATATTTGGGCGACAGGTTGGATACACATTGGGATGTCTCGCTCCTGGTTAGCAGCCGGTAACAACTTGTCAATCATAGGTGGCCACGCCCTAAAGGAGACCCTTTTTTCTCCTCAAGTTTACGCTACATGGGAACATAATTTACAAAATTAACAGCCTGCTGCATTGAAGAAGATCCGGAAACTAGTGATTAGGAAACATAAACTCATTGGGAAAAAGTTCAGTGAGGTAATAAATCAATGAAGGAGTAGGGTCTTTTTCCAATCTGGTTTCATACAATCACATTTCTTATTGTTGCCAGTGTTGTCACCTCCTGCAGGACATTAGAAAGAATGCAGGTTTAATGGACTTCCACATAATTAGCTTCACACCTGAAAACCAAAGGCTACGTCCACTTTTTCTAATATGTATGCATACTTTTTGGCTGATCGCCGGGGTCAGCCCTACACACGGGTCTGTATGTGACTGACTGACTGAGTGACGGTACTTTCACAGCCATAGAGAGAGAGTTGCGACATCGCAATGGCGGATCATTAAGCAAATTGGACCTCCACTGACGCGACTCTCCGTCTATACGGCTCTGGATACTTTGTTCGGGGAGTAGGCGGGGCTGCTCCTCCGCTGCTCGTCCGATGTCCTCACCTACGTCCGCAGCTCGAACCTGCTTTCAAACACGTTGTCATCGGCCTCATAAGGACAGTCCTTGTAACACATTGCCCCCAAAAGCGCACATTGACCTGCTGCGGTCAGCCACATACTAGGTTTTGACCAAGTCTGGTTTTGGTACAGCAACAGAAAAGGGACAAAAAACATCACAAGTATTCTAACATCCCTTATTCCACCTGAGACACAGGAGTCCCTCTTAATGCGGGAGCTGAAAGGCAAGCAGACTTTGCATAACTTGAAGCCTCACATGGTTTATTGGAGGAGACAACCATGACCATGAGCGGCGTGCGGCAGCCTCACTGGTCACCTCCCCGGTCATAGTGACCCACTTCCAGCCAAATATCGATCACACTCGGTTTAATCTGAAATACAGCATCTTAAGTCTCAGCCAGTGTGGGTAAGCTGTTTAAGGCAATGCTCTTAGGATTAGACCCGGATCCATAACGTGGTTCCATGAGGGACAATCTGTCTTTGTTAGGTGATACACTACTTTACAGTCTGGTCTGGGAGAGGGCAAACTAAACCCAGCTGCTGCTGATAGATTCTCTGAATAGAAGACCATCTAGAAAGCGGATCAGAAGCTCTTTGAACTCGGCCTCCTCTCCGCTCAGGACTCGATCCTCTCATGTAACACAATCAAACTGAACGGCAGCACTCACAGTCTGCACTCTGCACTGGATAATCATGCAATCAAAGTGCATTATTTGGCTTCCGCAGGTGTAAAGCGGACGTTCAGCGTTTGCAATTGATGCTAAATTGAGTCGTATTTGGCTCGTTCGCCTCGGCGGAGCTCTGCGGAAATGAATACTCGCCGATGAGAGCGTTGACTTCATATTTGAATATGCGGTAATGGGATGTTGCAGACTATAATTCCAGAGATAACGATTCTGTAAGTGGCTTTAGTGCACAATTGTTTCCTTCATTTATGAATATATACAGCTATATGTCCTGCCCAACCCTCAGGCCACTATCACCTAATGTGTTATTTTTCATCTGTGTGTTACTGTGGCTGCAAAATCGAGAGTCCATTTATCTATAGCTGAAGTATAAATCACATCTCCCTCTCCATCATCCATGTTTTTGCATTACAGACGTCGCATAAGGCTTCAAGATGGTCGCTTATTAAGAATGGAAAGTAATTATGTCTTGGCACAACAAGACAACCTTTCAGATGTCAGTGTTAAAACGGGCATTGTTTCTGCATGCAGATGGCACATGAATATCAAGTTGAGAAGGAAAGAGAAAAGATCTCGCTGAGCGGGAGTCTTTTTGCCAAGGCTGACTTTACCAGGCCGGTTTTAACCGTTGCGAGGCAACACTCATTAGTGCGGCTCGCCGGTGGAGTCAGAGAGGGGAAAGCGCTGCTCAGAGGCAATTAGAGCTCTTTACGGACAGTTTGGGAGCAAACGCCAAAATTTGACATACTGCTCGAATGACCCTTATATACATATACAGTACAGCCGAATGTTACACCAGCTTCCTGTGAGCTCTAGAAGCAGTTTAAGTATTTGATACTTACTGTAAAATACATTTTTGACTGCATCACTTTTCTAGGAAATCAAGTTAGAGTGTAATTATTTTTTCCTCAGAAATCAGTGTTTTCTCTTGAAGTTTGCAATCAATGACAGTCTGATAAATGTTATGGGGGTATAATGAAGATTAAGAAAAACATGCATCAACCTTCTTAAGGCGACACAAGGCTCTGACGTGCTGCTAACGATGGAGGATGAAAGCCAACTCTCCAAACACTCTAAAAAGTTAGTCACACTCCTGTTCACAGAGAGGTGTGAATCTTCAATGCATCTCATTAAAATATATGACAAATAGTTTTGTTTCACCTTGTTGACTGCAGCTTGTATGAAGGGGATTCTAATTCCAAAATTTTGTTGCAGTGCATCAACTTTTCTGGATGTTTTCCTACTTTACTCCAACTTGCTTTTGTCTACTTCATTTGGGGATTTTGCATTTCTGCATTTCCCATAATGCCTTTAGCCATGTGAGACCATAGCTGTGTCCCAATCCCGGGGCTGCAGCCTTCGACGGCTGTATTTGAAGGCAGATTGCGTCACTGAAGCGCGTCGAAGGCTGTCCCAATTTAAAGGCTCCTTCAGATGCGGCCGACAAATGTGTCCTCCGTTTCCCCGGCTGCGAAGGATCCATCAGGTGCATCCTTTTGCGGCCCATTGTATCCCAAGATGCATTGTGCACCAATTCAAGTGAAACGGCCGAGGTGTACACGTTTTTGGTTTCAACTCAATCGAATAGCTCGGTTACACATGTTTAAGAAAACGAACGAAACAAATTATCTTCAAAATAATAGGTTAAGTCACGTGATGTCAGTTGTGCTAGCTAGTTAGCCCGCTAGCTACCTGTTGCTAGGCGACATGAGTGAGGCGAGGGTACACCAAACTGTTTCAATTCAGTTTTCTACGCAGGCTGAATGAATGGAGCATCCTTCCTCCGAAGGCTGCAGCCCGTGGATTGGGCCACAGCTAATGTGTGAATTTGTCTGAATTAGTTAATGGTTTAACTAAAGGCGGCAACATTTTTTTGCAGTCACAAAAAGCTAAAGTCATGCCTCATACTTGCACCTTACGATGTCTTATATCTACATTGTATTCAGGCCTGTCATTTGGTCGTGCAGGAGGAGGAATGTCAGTCTGTTCTTTTGCAGCTAGTAGTTCAGGGTGCTTTAATATTGTCTGCCTGCAAACTCCACTACAGCTGCTGCAAAAAGCATTATTCTAAATGGGCCGAGGCCGTGTCAATAAGAAAAACACTTTAGTGAGAATGTTCTAAAACCATGGAGTTAGGTTACTCATAAAAGTCTTTAAAGTTACATAAACCTCTGTGATAAAATGATTCACTAGCAGATGTTATTTAAATGCAAAAACAGCCGTTTCATTACAGACAGAAATGCTTATTTGCCGTTTTATAGCCGAGCAGGAAAAAGGGAACATAAAAAGCTGAAGTACTGAAGTGTTATTGTAGAAAATCCACAGTTATTAGTGTTGGAATTGAGCGACTGTGACCTTATGATAAGCACAAATCATCACACCAGATACATGCACACACTCACAAACTCCACCTTATGTAAATACACTTCCCTTACACTGCTGCTTCGTTATTCTTTTCATTGTTAGACTGCAGAGGAGAAAATAACCAATCACCTTTTAAGGGTACGTTTGCCCTTCTTACTGTGGATGCACATATAAATATAAATATATATATATATATATATATATATTGCATCTATAGCTGGTTCATTAAGTTTCAGATTGAGTCTTATTGCAGTTAAGAGAACACACAAAGTGCCGTTTTTCGCTCATCCTTCTCGCACATTCTTTCTTCGAGGTGGGCCGTCTAATGAGCTCCCATGAAATTTGGTTTTCACACCAGACAATATACCTCATTGTGTCCGGGCCAACATGTACTTCTTCTCTCGTCTCCACATTTATATCATGCACGTGCTCGCACACACGCAGCAGAACTGAACCAATTGGAATGAGCTCCCAAGTGTAAGTTTTCAGTCATTACCCTACAGCCAATTGATATGATCGTTACTCAGACGAGCAGAATGGGCTTTTATGTGGGATAATTTGGTTATGTGCAATGCACTATGAAGGTCACTTATACAGAAGGGACTTTAATTAAAGAATGTGCTCTGATGTTTCCATATGTACATTTAATAACAGAGATATGTGTCGTCTCCTTTGTAATAAGCCTTTACTGTAACACATAGGGGACAAAATCAACAGAATTAACAACATGTTTCTTTAAGTGAGATACTGCTTAGTTTGTTGTTTGCGTTTAACTATGCTGCCTAAAAATGTCTCACCCTACAGATGTGATCGTATTCAAGGTACGATCCGTTTATCGGACAACAACGTCTGTATGGATTATTCTGGAAGATGAACATTCCTGCTAATATGACTTAATTATGCTCATGTGACAGGAGCTGTTGACTAGTTAGATGATCTCATGCCATTTGATACACACCATACATTCCGTAGCATTACGCAGCTGTGAAAATGTTACAGTTTTTAGTAGGGATGCACGATATTGGATTTTTTGCCGATATACTATTTGCAGATATTTTACAACTCATTTAGCCGATAACAGATACCGATATTTTTTTCCCGCACACCTAATTGCAGAGATCATCAACTCTCTCCTGTATTGGAATTAGCGTGCAGTATAATGGTGATACTCTTATCACATTAGTTACAACGGTCGGGGTGACGGGTCTTGAGATGGTTAATCAAGTTTGTAGTGTTGAAAGACTTTGCCTTGGCTCCTCCTCGCATCACCGAAGCTGAGCAGTCATTGCAAATAGCAGTTTTGCTCTCTATTTCGGACACTTTGAAAAACTTCCACACCGCGGACATTTTGGCTTCTAACTCTCTCATGCTGCAGGTAGACATACGTGACTGCACGGACATTGCGCTGAGGTCGGGCATTTAATCAAGTATGCAGCAGCCCATTATTTTATCGGTTAATTATATCGGCGGATATCGGCGTGTTGGCCGATATCCGGTAGTTCATTTTTAAGCCAATATCGGCCGATACCGATAACGTGCCGATAATATCATGCATCCCTAGTTTTTAGGGGTTAAAGTAATTTAAAGTATATTAAAGAGTGGATGTGTACATCCTGAAAAGCATTGTGTTTTATCTGCGTCTGTCAGAGGGCTGTACATGGCAACTGTGGTGTGGTTAAGTACCACATTTACAACAAATAAACTATGGTCAAAGTTAGTATTGTATTGATAAAGCAGTTTATTATTCCGTGACATTTAATGGAAGGTGAACATTAATTGCAAGTCGGTGACAACATGCTAGGAGGTGGGAATCGCAGGGTAACTCACGATACGATACAGTGATAATTGATATATTGCAAGACAATCATATAATGATTAATCACAATATCTGGTTAACTTCTTTGGTCAATTCATTTCCGTTCACATTACCCTTAAGCGTCACTGTGAGGAGTCATGATGTAGGAAAAGCTGTTTAGAGCACCATATATTTGTAAATTAAAATATGGATATCAATAATTGTATTGCACCAGTCAGGACGATGATATATTGCCATATCGTTTTGTCCCACCCCTATAAACTCCCTTCATATGAAAAAAAGTCTAATATACTACACACCAAATCATTACAGACTTATTACTAATTATAAACATGATCAAACATGTCCTGTGAGGCCGTCTAAAGAGCGTACGGGGAGTAAATGATTGAAGTATAAAAACATTATATTTATTCTGTCTGACTCCACTTCCACATTCCAAAACTTCTTCCTTACAAAAGTAGGTCAGCTGTCAAGTCCGGAGTGTAGTGCAAAAACCAACAGACTTCCCCCCCTCTCATACTGAAAGGCAGCATGTTTTCAGAGTCACAACCTACAAGGCTCTTGTCATGATGGAGGTAGCCGCCCTCAGTGCCCTACATGCTTATTTTTGGCCCGCTGTCAGTATTTAAACGGATAAACGAAGGTCCTCTTGTACGTCAGGACATCAGGACAAAACACACCAACACACACACATAAGCTTCATCATCCAGCAGCCGCATAGATTAGACTGTTTTAATCGGGTTTGTTTGATGAGAGCATGTTTGACTGAGACGTGCAGCTGGCAGCAAAGGACGGAAGAATTGAATTAGTGTGGCTGTAGACGATACAGTAAACCTCGGTGGAGACTGAGCACTGACCGTTTCCCATACTAAGAAAAGAATAAGCATTGCAGATGAGAATTGGAAGAATGATGTTGAGCAGTAGAGGCAGATATAGCGGTTGAGAACCGACCATTATAAAAACAACGGCAGAGGTGAGGAGATGCTCATTTTCACAGCGGGGACATTGAAACAGCTCAATGGGCAATATCTCACCTTGATGTGATTATATTCGCCGTTCTTTACTGTATATGTTCAGCAGCGTTTCAAAATGACAAGCCCATTTCCGCCTCCGTTCTGAGGCAGCGGTGCAGCCAGCGGGGTGCCCGCTGGATCCGACTGCGCCAACAATGGCATATTCAGTATTCCACGAATCGAGCTTTGTGAACCTTTTACGACCTTTTATGTTTCATTAAGAAGTCAAAGAGGCAAAACGGCCGAGGTCTCTGAAAGCTGCAGCCGTGATTTGTCAAACGTCTCCTTCTTTTGAAACTTCTCTTTGAAAAGAAGAAAGCTTTGGGGTGATGAAGCAGGGGGTCGCCGCAGTTATAGGTTAATGGCATGCAATCAAAGTTGAATGTGATTTGATTGAAAAGGAAAATTCTGGGGGCCTTAAAGCCACCACTTTGAATGTAACTGATTGAACAGGCATGTTACCTCCTCCAATAGTGGATATGTGTTACCTTAAGGCTAACTTAAGTTTGGAGTTATAATGGAAGAAGTCCAGTCAGTCTGATTGATGACCGAGCCGTCTCCGTCCCCTTGTGACGCAGCTTTATCCGTCTAATCAGTTGTTTTGTTCATGCAGAAGGGGCTCTACCTCGGCGGCTCACGTCCATTACCCTTAATTAACAGAGCAGAGGGCTGCAGATGAGGCCGAGAGGCTCAGTGTAGAGGCAGAAGTGTGGGCTGCATAAGTGGAGCTCCTCTGTCACCATATGAACTGATGGAAGAGTAAATTGTTGACGAGAAACTTTGTGAATAATGAGCGTCATGCTGCTTGCTGCAGAAAACGACATGCTAATTTGACCTATTGTTGTTTTTTCCAGGAGTATATCAACACTTCTCAGCGCCTCGGTGAATATAAGTGATTCAGAACTTAAAAAAACAAGCTAATCAAAAGTGGTAAAAATGCAAAAAATGAGTATCCAGCTACGTTAAGTGTAGCCTGTGTTATCTAATCAGCTACCTATTCAATGAAAAGTATCGTTAAGCAGCAGTTATTGTCTAGACTTCCTGACCCTCTGAGAGGGGCACAAGGACAAAGTTAAATCATTGCTGTCATTAGCTCATTTGCTTAAACGTACTCCACCAAAGAGTTTGGAGTGAATATGAAAAACCAGCAGAGCTTTTCAGAATAAAAGACCCACAAAATGTTGAAAGCATCAGTGAGAATTTGACCTGGTGTAAAAGGGACTTCCTGTCAAGTATAACATATTTAGTCAAGTAAACTATCAAGTCATCTGCGTGTTGTTTTACATGACCAACGCTGTGACAATAAAGGCATTGTGTCTTGAAGTTTTCTTGTGATTTAATGACCACATATCCGGATCAAAAGAGCTCCTGAGACGTCCAGGAAGTGCTACTGTCCTTTGGCTTTTTCCAAGGTAATTTCTATTTCTGTAGCCCCAAATCTCAAAGGGCTTTAAAATCTGTACAGCACAGGACAACCACTCCACACACAAACCCCCACAAACCTTATTTTAGGATAAGAGCGAGCTCACCCCAAAAATAAATAAACCCTTTTTTAGCTAAAAGTGAAACTCTTCGATTTGCACAAGCATAACACACAGACGCTAGGCTAACTAAGGTATCATTTGTGAAATGTGATTAACAGCTGCAGAGAAAACTTGGTTTTAAATAAGCCTTATGTAAATAGATCAGAAGTGGACAGAGCTAAATTCAACCAAGACGCATTGTGATACATGAAAGCCACTTTTCTTCCTTTCTTTTTCATCTTGTCCTGCACTCGCCAATTGCTTTGTCCTGCCATTAGCAACAGCTGGATACGCCTGTACATTTGTACTAGCCGCTGCCAAATAAATCTGGCCCTTGACTGGGAGTCTAGCCCTTTGACCTTGGAGCCAAAGTGACGTGCGCTGTAACAAAACCTGAAAACAAGCGTTCAGCCTGAGACCTTGGAGAGGCCTGATGGACACAGTTGCGAGCGGCGATGTGTCTCGGCTGTCCACCTGCGTTTGAATCACCTTAAAGGCAAGTGTAAACAGGGTCTTACATATTCATCTTCTTTCTTACTGTTGCTATGGTAAAAATAAGGTGATTTCCTCAAAAGTATTGAGCTATGCACAATGTAATTTTCAACCCTAGTTCTGTGTATGCGCTTGGATTATACTTTTCTCTCCATTCTCTTGCAGAGTTTCTGTTTTTGCTTCAATCATTTTCTGAACAATTATTTAAACCACGTCCCTCTATTCACATTTTTTCTTTGCCAGAGTGCCACTTACAGCTCTTGTTCCTGATCTGAGCCACAGCAGCTTAATTCCAGCCTCTGTCTCCCTTTTGTGTTTGGCCTTTCATGTGATAAAACCCATTAAGAAAGTAACTAAATGACTCTGAGCGGAACAGAGTCCCTGCAGAAAATCTGGCACCACTCCATACCTTATAATAAAATGCTACATATTGCTTTTGTTAAGACTTAAACGTAGTGCTTAAATCAGCCTATATGTGATGGAAATTAATCAACAGCTGCTGTGGTTTTAACCAAGATTATCACTACAACAGCAGATATGCATATAGAAAAATGATCAGATCTCTTTTATAGGATTAGTATGCAAAACTGTTTGATGATCACGGCTCGTTTGTTTGGATGCTAATTTGAAAGTGGGATATTGAATTGGTCGAGCTTGGGCTTTATATTTCGCATATAATCAAGGGAGTCGATCCTTTCACTTCAGGATGCTCAATTTCCCCTTTTAATTGGAACTTAATGTCCAAAGGAAATGCCAAAACGAGGACTGTAATTTCCCAGCGCCACACTACATTCATTATCAAAGCCTTAGTAAACAAAAGCCTCCATTGTTCCCTTACTCCGTCTCAGCCCACAACTTCAGAACTCATCCTATTCCATTTGCATTTCGGCATTTTATAAGAAGCAATTACCAGCGCCATAACAGACCCCTCTCTGGGTAAATCATATATTGATTACTAATTATTGCCTAATGAAAACTTAACCAGGCATTGCTTCAGAAGTGTAATTACTCTTCTGATTGTTCTCTCTGCATATGTATACAGACAATGGTATTTTAAAAAGGTGATGGGCTCTCAGAGAGTGGGCGGAGGGGGAGTCCTGTGATTGGCTCGTGTGGCTTTTTTTCTGCTCCAGTTCCAGCAGTGATGTGTGTTATGTAACGGTGGCCTGTTGCGTCATGTGAACTAGTCTGCGCTGGACAGAACTGCTGCTCTTTGCCGTGACATGTGTGCGCTTGAGTGTGGCAGAAACTGCGTGAGTTAATGATTCAGCAGCAGATGAGGTTGCATCAACAATGGTCATTAGTGTGAGGTTGATGCTCTTGATGTGGACATGCTCTGTCCACATGTTGACTGGCTCTAAGAAGAAAAAGTTGTCCTCAAGAAAAGACTCTCTGGGAAATTGTTGATATTGTGAAGTTCAGCAACATCTCCGATTTTGTTATTATCTACACCGCTTATCCTGTTCAGGGTCACAGGGGGGCTGGAGCCTATCCCAGCTGTCATTGGGCGAGAGGCGGGGTTACACCTGGACTGGTCGCCAGTCAATCACAGGGCTGACACATAGAGACAGACAACCTTTCACGCTTACACCCACACCTACAGGCAATTTAGAGTCACCAAGGAACCCAACAAGCACGTCTTTAGACTGTGGGAGGAAGCCGGAGTACCCGAAGAGAACCCATGCATGCGGGAGAACATGCAAACTCCACACAGAATGGTTCCCTACTTCCGAACCAGGACTCGATCTAAGAACCCTCTCACTGTGAGGCAACAGCGCTAATGGTAAATGGACTGCACTTATATAGCGCTTTTCTAGTCTTTGCAACCACTCAAAGCTGCTTTTACACTACATGTCACATTCACCCATTCACACACTGATGGCAGAGGCTGCTACGTAAAGTGCCCAACTGTCAATCACATTCAAACCTGTTGGCTATGCCACCGGGAGCAATTTGGGTTTCAGTGTCTTGCCCAAGGACACTTCAACATGTAGCCTGAGGGAGCTGGGGATCGAACCTCCGACCTTACGATTGAAAGACGACCGACTCTACCACTGAGCCACAGCCGCCCACTGCGCCACTGTAACAGAAATGTTGTTACTTCTAAGGTTAACAGCTGGGACGCCTCTTCTGCTCTTTGTTCGCATTACCTTGCACAATATCTAGCTTTGCAAGATCAAAAGAGTCTCACAAGAACCCGTCGTGTCATTGCTCTGTATATTCATATAGACATATCGACCAACCCTACAATGAGGGTAGACTACATATAAGACTTTTAAATGCAATATAAGTCAACAGTTAAAAAAAGTGTAGGCCACGAATTGACAAAGTTGAATAAGCACCTCTTTTGTATGTATTTTGTTAGAGAGAGAACTGTTTGTTATGGTATTTTTTTACTTTGTTGTATTAGCTTCTGCTAGCTGTACCTAAACGTCTTTTAGTTTAGTAATGTGATAACTCAATCAATATGAACCATGAAGATAATCTTTGTTGGTTATGTATGTTATATCAGTCCAAACTATAAAACAATGACAGTGGGAGAAACTCAAAGTCAGTCCTTCTGAAAGCATCAAGAAATGTTTGGAATAGTAAAGAGAGGAGTGCAATCAAGGCCCTCTCCTGCCTCGTTATTCCTGCCTCGGTGCTCCCACTGAGCCCCTGTTCCTTTCAAATCACATGCAAATGTAATTTATGTTCCTGAGTTGGCCACATCAACTGCCCACCCACCTCCTGGAATATTTGCATGTGAAGATTGCACTGTTACACCAGTGAGGAGATTTGAGGAGGGGAGAGGGAGGGGGGACTGTGAAGGAGCGGTATGTACCCGAAAAGAAATTCATATTCATCAGTTTGTTCTGGAGAGCTTGCGGGACACCACAAACCACAGAATGTGCAGAATACATCAGCCCATTCACGTCAGATTGATGTGTGTACCATAGAGGAGTTTAAGTTCAATTACTTCCTGTGGTTACATGTACTGCCACAAAGAGACGTGTGGTTTGAGGTGTTATGTACATTTCTTCAACCACTTATGGTCACTGTAGACGTAGAAATGACTGACTCACCTCGAACATAACGTACTGTTACATTACAATTTCAGGCTTCACGTCAATCACCGTTCTTCGTTCCCCTGCATTACAGTGACTGCTCATTAAATGGACCGAGACTCGTCAACAGCTCGAGGCGAGACACATTGATTGGATGCAAAGAAATCAAAGGACAAGTCTCTCCAAGAACAAAATTGGCCGTACAAAAGAAGCCCCTTGATCGTGTGCAACATCACAGCCGCAGCCAGAGAACATGTAAGCATTTTTTCCGCCCAAATCAAAGGGACAGAGTTCAACTAATATCCTTTTCTCTTTTCTGTTTCTTCCTCATCATTTCCTTTGGACTTCATCATTTAACGGGATGAAGGATTTTCGCTAATACTTTGGCTAAAGTTGATGACAGCTCAGCTTGCAGACCAATGACTGTATATATAGATGGACAACGCGTCTCCATCTGCTCCCATTGTACGAAATTGATGCCAAAATAGCCCCTGTGATAGGCGCTGCCATCTTGCGATGGTGACGTCATACGGAGCCAGAGTCTGCGCAGTAGAGACCGGCAAGTGAAGCGGCCGTAGCCACTTCCACTAACCCAAACACATACTTAATTTACCAAAAAACAGCAAGGATCTCGCACGCCGGCGTGTTTAACAGCAGAACAGCTTCTCTGTGTTGGTCTGAGGTTAACGATCACAGGTGTGGAAACTTCAATGACTGTAGTGATTGTTTTAGTTACGTTTCTACTCGCGGATCGTCCTCCGCTCTGCTCACCCGGAACTGATTGGCTGCAGGAGCCAAATTTGTCAACAGAGCTGTCAATCATCATTTTGACAGCATCAAATAACTAATTAAAAATCAACTTGTCAGAAAAATGAACACTTGGATGTGAATCAGCATCCATAAGAACTAGCTATAATGACAGAAACCATGTCTGAGAAAAATGTATCTGGCGTGTATTTTGATTTTATAGTTTGACTCATGTCCCATCTGTTAACATGGAGGAGGCGGGCTTTATGACCTATACTGCAGCCAGTGCAGATAATTTGGCTTGGGAAAAATCTTGTAAACCTCTCCTGAGGTTCTTAGACCTCTGAATAAGCGAATTAACGAAGTGAATTAACTTAAAAACTGAATAAAACAGCTTTATTCAGTGTTTTTAATCAATTATGGGGTCCATTTGTTGCAGAAATATGACCTCAGGATTTGACTTGAAAAACAAGAGTCGACTCAGCGTTATCTCGAGTGATCATTTGTATGATCACCTTCAAACGGCAGCCCTAGTATGTGGCAATCCAAGTCATTTCATTTTGTTTGAAGTTGAACCAAAGTTCTCCAGGTTCATAGACATACAGCAGGACATTTTCTACTTAACAAACTTTTCCCAGGTTCTCAAGCTGCTGGTCAACACTTTGAACTCAGCTGTAGCCCGAGGGCTATCTGCTTTAAGCAGCAGCTAATGTTTTCTCGTCTCCTTTGTTCTGCAGCCTGCAATGTTAATATGAGGCTGGAAATGTAAAGTGACAGCGCACTTTAAAGGTTTTGTTCCTTCAGGCGTCTGGCTTTCAGAGCCCAGCCTGCCTTGGATTGGAAACAACCAGACCTCGTCCTCAGAGGCCAAAGGCAACACACAATGGAACCAAGAGCTTCTCTTAGAAAAGCAAAAAAGGTTGAATTCGAATTGTATTCTGGCAGTCAATCCAGAAATACAGATCAAAAACTAGTTCGTCTTTTATCTTCTTTATGCCTTAAGAGGCGGAGGGGAGGGATGTTTCATTGGCGTGTGATGGATGGAGGTGATGAAGGAGCTGAAAATAAGAAAACGTCCAAGGTTGAAACGATAACCAATGAGGCGTTGTTGGTGGAGTCGAGATGATCGATATTGTGACAAAGCCGGCAGTCACACCAGCAGGTTAGGCTGAAATGAGGTCAGACTGGGTGGCTTGCATGGGAGCCGATCAGAGGAGTCAGTGCTGGATATAAAGCAACGTGTCATTTCACAGGCTCTCCATATATAGGGAAGCATGACGACAGTACAAACATGTATAATTAAGTAGAGTACTAGAATACAGTTGTTGAAACAGGATGCACACTGTGTAAACCAGTGGTGCTTTTAAGAAAAAGAGTGCAAAAGAACCATAATCTGGACATTAAATATAGGCTGTTAAGAATTTCTATCTATCAACATCTCAGTTTGACAGAGGGCAAGTCTCAAACTGGAACAGCCACAGTCTTAATTATAGCATACATTATTAACCGTGTTGTAACAAGTTGTACAACTTGCAATGAAAGTTTCATCAGTGACAGCTGGAGCCGGCAGACCTCCAGCTAATTAATGTTAATTGCATTGACTGACCAAACTACAATTTTACTTAGCTATAATGCGGTCTGATTAATATACTCTTCACATGCTGTAATTTAGGTGTCAGAACTTTACGCCCCTTCAGTGTCGGAGTACAACTCATTCTTAAAGAGGGGGTATTACGCTGTTTCACATTTTATGATATATATATAATGTTACAATGTTGGATGTCCAGACTAAACGTGGGTAAAGTTTCAAATCTGTCGGTAAAAGTATGTTGGAGTAATCCCCAGGCTTCTCAGCTCAGTCTGCAGAATGCTGTGAACGCCAGGTTTCACACAGTTTTTTCTACACGCTGCATTTTGTGACCTCACAAAGTGCAGCCTCAGCAGGTCTTGGAGAGCTGGCCAATCAGAAGAAAGTGGGCTTGTAGGGGCGGAGTCGTTTCAGGCAGAGGCTGTATGAGGGCCTGCACAGAGCACCAGTGTGAGAAAAAAAAAATAGTTTTAACTGTAAATTATGCTAAGCTAATACACAGGTATCACAGAGTGAAATGTGGAGCTTGAAATTAGCCTTTAAACCTTAAAAGACAGGACTAACCTAACTTACGGATGTCTTACAACATCTTTATAGTCTTTTGTAGTCGTTAGGAAGGAGCAAAAACCCAAAACAAAATATTTATGACGCTCATAATACTTACCTTTTACTACCTTACTTTAACACTATTATTATGCAGGCATGACTCTTGCTGCACACTCCCCACAGGGCCACCTAATAGCCTCAGTTACCTCAGTAGTAGAAGAAACGCTGTGTGCTGCTGAGGAACAAACCAATATATTTCTCACTGCTTCCCTCACAGCAACTCCTGTCCGAGAGCACACACACCAGAACACCCAGGAGACGGAGAGATTGGGAGAGACGAGGAGAAGAAAGAGGGAGGCAATGGGGCAGAGCCAAGACTCATCCTGCCTCTGCAGCCGCCAGATGAGCACCCACCTGATTAGCACCTCTGGGGGCCGCTGAGCAGCACACAACAGCTGGCAGTGCCACGTTTATTACCTATAGATTATTCCCAAGAAACAGCAATTATCTGTCTTTTACTGACAGGCTGGAACAAAGTGTGAAACTCGGATAAATAAGAAGAAAACTACACTGCCGCCGGGGGAAGGAGACCCTGTCAGAGTTGGTGAAGAACCACTGAAGGTATGCCGCCATCTTGAGTCAGCGCAAGTGCCGTCGCTCGCTGTGACTCATGTTTATATTTAGATTGGGGAGGAAGAGGAGCAACCAGGCGAGTAATGCACATCACCTTCCTCAGTGGAAGCATTTGGCTGAGTGTGTGTGAGACAGAGAAAGAGAACATTTGTCTGTGTGTGTGTGTGTGCATATGATCCACTGTCTGACCTAGAAAAAGCAGTTGAACCAATCAGAAGATTCGTGGCAGTTGGGCAACACGCTCCACCACAGTATAAATAACATGCTGTGTGCCAGTTGCATGTTTAATTACAGATCGGAAGACCTGAAAAATAATAACAAGCCACGATGTGATCCTCCTCCTCTCTCCCTTCAGGCTGTGAGTCTTAAATATAGCTTGGACATTGTATGCTCCTGTACAGTAGGTGGGGCTACAGTATCTCGGTCATCATTCAGTGCATACAGTGCAATGAATGCTGGTAGATTGAGTATCACAGGTGCTGGATATTATCTTCCCACATTAGTTTAACATTGAATTAAGATATGTTCAAATTTTATGATTTCAATTTAACAAACATGATGTAAACAGTATAGCATCAATCTGTATTATGAAGGTGGATCTTAAAGCAGATTTAAGGATAAAGCTAAATAATATAAGCACGAAAAAGCACTGATTGTTCCCACAATAGGAACACTCAGTATGGACGTAACAATATAATGACATGGATATTTATAAAGGTTAAAGGTCATGAGTTCTTGTTGACTTATGTATTTCATTTGTAATCCGTTGTTCAGATCCTTTACGGTTTTACTTTTGTCACTTTGTCCCCCGTGACCTTCCACTTCCTGCCTTTGTGTGTTTTCCCACTTGCTTGATTACAGGCCCTGCCCTTGTTGTTTTCACCTGCCCCTTAATTGTCTCACCTGCGCCTGATTACCCTCACCTCCCCAGTGTATTTAGTCTTTGTGTTCCTCTGCCTCTGTGCCCGTTTCTTCTTCGTCAACCTTCAAGAAACCTTTTATCAAACGTAAGTGGATAGAGTTACGATTTGTTAAGTGGACTTTTGTGTTTTTTCCCTTTTGTTGGATTTTCTGCTACCTGGGCTCTAAAAAGTAAACCTTTTGATTTTGCCTCGTTTTTGTGTTAAATAAATCATCCGTAGGGCCTTTTTTTTCTACTGTTGTTAAGGCAACCACTGAATCATAGCTGTCTTAACCGTTATATTGTTTATTGACAGAAGGCCCGCCACTACATTCATCCGATTGGACAACCAGAAAAAACGTGACGTCAGGCTCTTTTCTGCTTTGAGTTGAAGTTTTTTCAACTCGAGGTGCTTGGAGTGTTTCCTCAAAAACACGGAAAATGCGAGGCGCTCTGCAGTGTCCCTCTCATTGAAAACAATGACAAAAAAGCCCCCACCTGCTAAAACTCGTTCTGTCTGATCGGGCCCTCAGTCTGCATCTGGCAAGTTCAAACATCGATCCAAATCTTCTTCATGAAGATCCCACTTTATTTTGAAATGATATGAGTGCACGTCTGTGTTACTGCTTCTATCCAAGCTACCCTCAAGTATGACGTAGATTTACATTATAATGAATGTACCAACATCTATTTTGTGCTTCTTTTGAATAAAAAACTGTGTAAAACTGTTAAATAGTTCAGTAATGAAACTGTTAAATCAGATTGTAGTTGTATTTTTTGTTAGCTAACTGTATTGAATGGGCTTATATTCTCATAACAAACTCAAGCCCCTGAATGGAACCAAAAATTGTATCATGGCAGACGTCATGATATCTACTATTACCATATCATAAAGAATCAATATAATATTGTATCATGATAAAACTTGTGATTTACACCTTTAAAACTTGTATACTTGTCATTTCCTTGTGTTTCTTTGACTGCTTCGCTCTGTTTCTTCCCACTTTTGAATTTTACAAAAGGGAAACAAACAAGACTAAAGCAACATCACTAATTACCCCTTTCTCCAATTTAGTGATTTTGTAAATTATCTTTATAATTATGCGTTCCTTAATTGAAAGAGACTTTAAAGCTAAGTAAAACACAGGGTTACCTCTTTAAAAGCTGTGATCAGGGTTGTTGTTCTCAGCTCCAGGCATTTTGGAGAACTGTGCTTTTCACTTAACAGTTTTATACATTCACTGTGAAGTCCTTGTGTAAATATCATAACCTGAAAATACATTACATAAGATGATGGACTAGAGATAGCCGATAAAGAGAGCAGGGTGACACGGCTAATGAAAACAGGACACAATAAGAGAGCTACTATCAGAGGTAATTTATCTATTTTCTGCGGTACGGCAACGGCAGCCAGAGGGACTTAATGGCTGTTTGAAATAGAGAAAACAAGCTATGACCATAGCTGTTTGAATCTCATTTCCAGGAGCGCCACCAAGTTCGGCCGAAAAAAAGGGAGGGAATGCGACTGGAGGTCAATGGGGGATCTTGGCCAGCAGAAAGGGCAAATAACGCGGCAGGCAGCAGAGGATGCTTTGACCTTTTTAGTGCCGCTTTTGGAGCCAAAAGACGAGCAGGGGGGCCGGCTGGAGGAGGAAGCTCTCGCCTGTGGTGAACTGGAAGCACCGCAGATCTCTGGCATGTCCTCCCCCCCGCTCCCTCCCTTTGCCAAATGTCCTCTTCTTTTTTTTCCCAGGAGTCAAGTGGACGTCACAGAGGACGGTAAGGGTTATAGATGCTGACAGGTCTGGGCGGCCGTCATAGGAATTACGAGAGGCCAGTCAAATGTTTGACGACTCTTAGAATGTAGAAACCTCCTTGGATGGATTAATATATTCCTCTAATGCCAGTACTTCATCTTCAGAAATCCCATTAATTGAAAAAAGGCTCCAGATTTAAAGTTATTACACTATAAACCACATTGAAAACCTTTTAATACAGTTTCTAACGTCAGTTAAAATGGTAAAAACCGCCATTATCCCACCCATTACTCAACAATGCATCTACCCTGCCCTTATGTTTGCATTGAAGCCTGTGCCCTTTTCAATTATTAACAGTGTGGTTATCCAAGAGTTTGTCGACAGCATGCTATCTGATGAATATTATATTATGTTATTATATTATATGTCAAGGGGTCTGGTTATAGCACAATAAACAAACCACAAGAGAAGCTTGGGTACTAGATTTGAAATTGGGTCAAATCCTGCCACTTAGGACCTCGAGGGTGGGCTCGTACTCCGTGTTAACCTTCTTTTCAACCCAATATTTTACAGACTTTCTTGATTTCTGTCATGGAAAATACCTCAAGGAATTCAAATTGGGTTACACAGCTCTCTTTGGTGCTCATTACGGATGATAGAACACTCATCAAAAAGACTTCCAAACCAGAAGAATTGTGTTGTCATCTTTTCCGCTCAAAGGTTGAGTTACCGCGTAGCTTCCTTATTAAGATGATTTTCTCAATAGCTTGGGGCGCCCATTGAGACAAATCAGCAGCGTGGTGGTACTCAATATTGACTCGCAGGAGGGCAATTCAATCTGATGCAAATGTCAAAGCAGGACATTTCTGGGAAGCGTTCAACGTGATGAAAAAGGAGTCGTTTTGCAAGTAAAAAGCTGCAGATTAGCCTTCATCCGCTCGAGATTGAGAACAGCTGAAGTGTCTTTTACGTGTAGAGGATGAGAACCAAAAAGAAATGCATGATAAGACGCTGTTACACATGAGATGAAGGGGAGATGAAAAGAAGCAGAATTACTTATGACTCATTTAAGACACTTAACCACAACCCCTAAGACAGAAATCCTGTTTGGGGCGATGCTACGGAAGAGATGTTCAGGAAGACATTTGTAGAGTGATGGGTTGCTTGCGTGTACAGCAGATGCGATGTTAGCCATGGACGACAGATGGTTAAACACAGCTGCTGTCTAGACTATAGCGGTAAATATTTTCAACTTTGTGCATCAAAGAGGCCATCTTTGGAAGGGGAAGGCGCAAATGAACAGGCTGGATATTTCAGGCAGTTTCAACCTTTTTTCAGGTCTGTTCTATTCAATACTGACGTTAAGCTGCATCAGTAAAACAAACAGGCTCCAGGTGTCGAGCTTTGTGAGCTCACTGGTGACTTTCAGCAAGTCACATCAGCCCAAAAATGCAATCCAATTTGAAACCAGGTTTTCCAACTGGCATGACCACTTCATTGGCCATCCATCGGGCAGGCAAGCAGTGACATGCCTCGGACAGGGCTGAAATTTTTCATGAAAGCTCCAGGCATCGTCAGCACGACTGGAAACCGCAATAAGGGCATGATAAACATGACCGGTTTGACCATGAAACAACAGTAAAAAGGGTGTCCAAGATTACTGCTTCCAAAACTGCCAGTTTGGAGCTTTGCTTAATCTTACCCACAGGCCTCAGACTCTGGAGGCTACTGATGTTGCTGCCAACTTCGCTGGAGTAAACACTTAGAGTTTAAATGCCTTTCTTCAATCGCCCAAAAACTGCATTCATTAGTCTGTTCATCGTTAAAGTGATGAGACGTTAATTCTGCCTTCCTCAGTTGTGTCTGTGCATTAGGTTTTGTCAATGACATCAATCCATACCCACTTTACCAGCACATGAGCCCTTTGGTTGCCAAGCCCATAAATCCATGAGGAGATATGAGGCCTGCACATTGACTTTCATCAACGTCGAATATTCCAACACTCTCAGGCACTCTGGACGCACAGATTCCCCTTTTGGAAACACTAGGCTTTATTAGGCATGCTTATGTAGCCCTGGCTTCTGTTTGAGTACGCCTGCTTGTTGCTCAATACGGGGTATTAGCTCTAAGTGAAGGAAATGGATGTTGACAGACCGCACACATACACAGGGTGGAGTGTGCTTCTGTTATATTGCTAAATTTTGAAACCACACTGTTTTGATGTCCTTCATGAATTTAGCTCTTTAGAGTTGGACAGAAAACTGAAAACTGTTGATATCTTTCATGAATTTCTCTAACGGAACATAATTACTATCTTTTTCAGAATAATAAGGAGGTTTTGGACTAGTTCCTGAATGGTCGGCATTTAGAACAAATCTTAAAGTTAACACATTTTTTAAGAATTTACAACTTGTCGGTTCAAAGAGTCTGAGACGTGATTGTAAAAATACACCAACTATAATTCCTGCAACCACTGTTTATGTTGGTCAGGAACTGTCTCTACGGTAGAGTCGGTCGTCTTTCAATCGGAGGGTCGGAGGTTCGATCCCCAGCTCCCTCGGTCTACATGTTGAAGTGTCCTTGGGCAAGACACTGTACCCCAAATTGCTTCTTGATTGACAGTTGGGCACTTCACATAGCAGCCTCTGCCATCAGTGTATGAATGTGTGTGTGAATGGGTGAATGTGATATGTAGTTTAAAAGCAGCTTAGACTAGAAAAGCGCTATATAAGTCCATTTACGTGTTGGCCACTAAAGTCTCTACGCTGACGACATCATTATATACGTTTTAAAAAGTGCCATAATGATTAAAAGCTATGTATGTACACCAACAACTTCTGCATTCACTGAGTCTTTGATTAAGATTCTGCAGATTTAAAGACTTCTATCAGAATAATATAAGACATATTCATTAATATTCAACACTGAGGTTTCAATTCCAAAGAGACTTCTTAGCCAAGATTCTCCTTCTTGGCTTGCTATTAATGTGTGATTATCTTTCAGTTTTTTCTGGCACACTGTAAATAAGCTTGAACACGCTCACACTCCCTATAGTATACTGTATATCTGTATGTCACAGGTGTATACTCTAACCTGCTTTTAGCTGCAATCTGATTACACATTAGCAAGATTTTTTTTCCATTAAGACATCATTTCTCAAGGTGACCTTGAACCTTAAAGAAAATCTATTGCATGGTTTGAGTGCTTCCGTTCATGGCAGCAGAGATACACTTGTAGGCCTACAAGGTGGCACTTAATGCAGTTGATCAATATTGATCTTGTGCATTGATTTTAGGATTATTACATCATGTGTGAGCATCACTGACACCTTCCCATGCCCTCTCCAGGTCAAAAAACTGGAATTAACTCGGGAAATAATTTGATTTTTTCCTCATAAACATAGATTTTATGCATGGAAGGAAAATATTCCGACTATGTTGGACTGTGTGGCCATAAATATTCCTTTAAATAACAAGACAGGAGTGTCGTACATAGAGGACAAAGGCTGAGGGGGAGGTCTTTACTGCTCATTTTTCTACAGCTCACTACACTCCAGCCAAGTATGCAGCGTCCAAATAAACAACACCATGTCAGCTCTGCGCAGCTCATCAATCTCAGTTCATCCCCAAGAGTCCCGTGAGCAGATAAAAAGCTAATCAAACCCCTCCGCCATGTCATTCATCATTGGCTGCTCATGGACGCTCTATCTTCCATTCCTTCCCTTCGCTCCTTTTGGCAGCACCTCTATTTCTCGGACAACCGAGGCGTACTGCTGCTGACAAGCCAACAAATCAAATTTATCTAGGTAACGTTATTATCGGCCCTTTTAAGATATTGATATCTGACTGTATTATTACACATTAATGGATTATTTTGACATAAAAAGTAAGGTAATAAAATCATGGTTAAATGTACTTCACTATTTTTTTCTGAGCGCCATTTTTAGGCCCAAATTTACACACACATTGTACAGTCAGTGAGGAGGAACTGCAGAGAAACATGACAAAACCGCTGACTCCCCTGTGAGCTGCTGTCCCACTTCAGTGAGCCTGTCAACAAGCTTCCAAATTTATGATGTAATGATTCGATTTTGTAATGGGTAAGTACACCAGAGGTTTAAACCTGGAGATTTAATGAATGTAACGTTCAAGGTGGTTGCATTTCTACATAAGTCTGATAGATGCTAATGGGCTAAGGAGGAGGGCATGTGCAGGATGTGCTCAGTGATATATATTACATAGGAGGATGTTAACATAATTTTAATGTATATCTCATAACAGGTTAGTCCAAGTCAATTGTCACTAAGATAGAATTGGGCTTGCGACCACGGAACCCTTTAATAATTTCTTACAGTTTCCATGTAATAAGAATAGATTTTTAAGTTACAATAAAGGCTATTGGCTAATATAAACGCCCATTAATATCTGCACCAAGTCTCTCCCTAGCTTCCTGTTTCAAAAGGAAGCGCATTAGTATGCAGATTCAAACAGCACTGAGGGATCTTTAACAGTATCTGGGGTTGGGTTCCTTCTTTTATGTACTAAATAAACGATACAACAAAAGCCCAAGGCTCTATTTGGATGCATCTCACACAGTTTCTTTCTAATACTCAGAAATATGTGAGGCAAGAACACAAAGAAGGCCTCTGGTTGGTTGAAGGCGGGCTTAATGATTGTGAAGTGAAAATTGCACGGCCTGGATACAGTGCGTCCACACTTTGAAGACGGAGAAATCATTAAACTATTGATGTAGGTGCGGGCCACGCTGAGGATGAAAGGGGCCCAGTTCATTATTGCAGCTGCAGTTATTGAAGGTTGCCACTACAACAGTGGTGCAATCCCATTACTGCAACTGAATGAGTTACGCATTCAAATTGATAGGGCTAAAGGTGGCTACTGCCAGTGAATCGCTCTGATTTTGTATTTATGTTTAATGAATATTTGTGGAACCATGGCTGCTAACCTCCACAGAGGGGGGAGGAAAATCATTTTATGGTGAATTAAAGGAAGACGGGACATTTTGTGTTTTGGTCTTTGCACAGTGCTTGCTTGATGCGATGGCATTTCATGGCGGGTTGTCTTTGCTCAATTTTCAAATCCTCTGATGCTCTTGTAAAGAACTAATTATAAGCACAGCCAAAGCTTTTGATCTTTTGTTTTTTGGGACCAATTCTTTGATTGTATGACTTTAATCCGGGAATATTTGGACACCCAATTGTTTTTATTGAGCAGCTTTTTTGGTGTCTTAATTAGTTTTGGACATTGAATACCTTTTCAAACCGTAGGATATCATTTTATTGAAGTGTGTAATTCATCCTTTGTGGTGAAACATGTTTATCTACATGTACTGGCTTCCTTTATACCTTCTGAGAGCTTAGACAGCCATTAATTCATGGCTTAGCATGGTAAGCACATGGATGCTGATAACTAGGGCTTGGTTTAAACAAAATGATTTTTCCGATTTGAATCAATTCTCATTTGAATGACCCAATATCGATAAATAAATCCCGAGATGGATCTTTAAAAATATGTGTAAGAACCTGTCTGATCAATCATGTTTCTGAGCGCTCCTGAACGCAGCACGTCTCAGCACATCCCCCCGAAACACGGCAGTGAGGGAGACATGCCCGAACTTGTTTACTACACCTACTACGGAGATATCAGTGATCGCCGACGGACTCTTTTCATCGAGTGTGCGTACATGAATATGTAAGTTCGTTTTGCACTGATGTTTATGCTACTCTCCGTTAGCGTTGGCTTTGGCCACGAGTGTGTTTTTAGCATGTTGTTATACAGTATGCCTTCCCCCATATCTTCTTCTTTTCTTCTGGTGTTTTATGGCAGTTGGCAAACAACATTATGGTGCATCACCGCCCCCAACTGGTATGGAGTATCAGTCGGGATTCTAACTACTGTATTCAAAACTGAATATTTAGGGGGGAAAAAATGGTAAAATTTCCCCATATCTCCTAATTCTTATTGTAAACATAAAACATTTTGCTAATGCACCACGTTAGCGGTGCATTGATATTATAACTGAAATTCGGGACCCTGTGAAACGGAATCGAATTGAATTGAGAATAATTCTTATCGATACCCAGCCCTACTGATAACGTCCATATGCACAGAAGAAGGAAGAAAATATTGAAATGTTTGAGGAGATTTGAAACAAATTTAAGCAATACTATCTACCTGTGGTGTGGTAATCAAATCGGTAGGTAAACTGTCCCTGCTTCCCCAGCCTCTCCTCACTCTGCTGATATCTTCACACGGTGAAAAAGGAAATGGAAGATAGCGTGAGGGCCATCTTTCTCTGGGGGGAAACACTTCAAACACGTGCCCCTGAAATCCAGCCAGTGTCCGTCCCTCTCTGTGTGTGACAACATGGAAATTTTGACATTTCTGTGGCTTTAGTATTCAGCAGTATTCAGGCCATGGGGCTTTGGGACTGGAGGAGATATGTATTTTTCCCAGCTCTTCATGGAATCAAAAGAGCACTTTGAAAATATTTTGATCATTTAGAGATAATCTAAAAATATCAGCAGTAGAATATTCTATAGAATAGCTTCACATTATTATGATTTTACAACAGTGATTCGTGCTGTAAAGGCCACTGTAGACTACAGGTAGTTTAAGAAGACATTTCTTCATGTAGATGTCAAGAAATGTTTGTAAAATCTGAATTATTCCCATGTGGCTGTACGCCGTCGCCGACCGGTCAAGTTGCAGTTTACCTTATCCTTCAGTGTTCACCACACAATAACAGTTTAACAGCATATTGCCGGGCCTGGGTGTATATTTGTAGTTACACTAGAGAAATTCTCTGTCTCTCTGTCTCTGAACGTAATTGTCAGTAGTACCTTCTCACGACAGCAGAAAGAACAGGTACAGTAAGGGTAGAGCGAGAAGAGGTTATCCATGAATCAATCCCTGATGGCATCACTCTCTCCGACAGATTGGAAAAATTAAATAAATTCTATGCGGTTTGGCGAGGCTGAGATTCACAAGAATGTGACTGACGTGACGTAACATTGACCTTGACCTTTGACCTCAGAATTATAGCAAGTTCCTCCTAGAGTCCAAGGGGCATTGGCGCCAAATTTTAAGTAATTCCCTCCAGACATCCCTGAGTTATCATGTTCATAAGACTTAGAGGGATGTACAAGAACCAGCTCAGTACTGCATAAGATGATGAACTAAAGTGACTCAAACTTTAGGTTAGTGTGCTTATATTTGGTTAGAGTACTTGGTTTGACTTTGGACTTGCTTTTTCTAGCCACTTCTCTCATGGCAGTTGAGCAGAACACCATTGATACCAATGATAAAAAAGGTTTTTCAGCAATGATTCAAAGTGATTTGTTCTACTTAGGACAACGGACGCTAACACAAAAATCCTGATCTTTACTAATCAGTTATGTCAGTCCATTCAGTATCCTGTAAATCAACCGTGAAGTTGTCCTAAAATGTACAACTCTTTGTCTTTTTGTCACAATTCAAAGATTACATCACAAAATGTGCTTAAAACACAATTCTGATGCCCAGCTCTACAAACCAAGCTGCATTACTTAGGAACAAACTTAGCATCACACACAGTCCCCAAAACATTCGCCAATTGAAAACCATTCGGTTCCTCCATTTAAACAAACACCGCGTCTTTGATCTTGGTGCAATTTCCTCGCAGTCGGAAACTTTCAGGTCCTTTCATCTGAGCACAGGCCGAACGAGGAACCGTGTGGAAACAGGTGTTCCGGTTGTTTGATGTTAGCCTGCGGTGGTCCAGCAGGTTTAGAAACAAGAAGCAACGGTGACCCCATTCTGGAGACCTACAACACACTCACCCCACCCTCCTTCCTCTGTGTGATGGAGCCGCCAGGTGCCAAAAATACACACAGCTGTGTTGAATAAAACATCTGACACAGTGACTCCCTGACTGATGGCGGGACAGAAGGAGCCCACCCCGGAGGACGGAGGGGGTCTGGGACGCGCTGCATCCGAGCACTCGACTCATTACACAAGTTAATGAGAAAGTTTGTGTGAAGTCGGCTCAGCTTTGACTGCTGGTCCGGGTGACGCTGGGAGCTGTCCAGCAGGCTGTGGTGCTGAATCTGAATCTGCTTCCACCTCTGTGGTTTTGCACTGCTCTACAGCACAGATACTCGCACTGGCTGGGCAGGGAAGTTGTTTGCTATAAATGGCACAAACCTGTGATTCAGTTGTTTTAGCCACTTGGACATGGTGTTTAATGGGACATGTGCATTTCAAATTGTTTAAATATAGATATATAGATGTTTTTATGCACGAAAAGTGGTTGCATCGCCAAACGAGTAAAATATGTCCCCTTTTAAAGGCCTGACAAGATTAAATATCCAGTAATAGACCATAATAAAGCTGTGATTTGAGGGGTTTGGGGGTTTCGTACCCTTACAGAGACTCCTAGCTGGAAACGATGTAAGCAATGTGAACACGCAGAGGAAACAAATGACAGAAAAGTAAAAATGAGTCACTTGCAAATCCCTCATTTGGTGTTTTCACCATGTTTGAGAACATTGTCTGACAAATCTGCGGTTGAGATCACATCGTTTTCATACCATGGAGTGACCCCTTGTGCCCTCTACAGAAGCATCTCCATTCATTATGTTCCTCAGCTCATTTATACCAGTTTTTGCTTAATTAGCGACCCATCTGTACACATATATGACATAGTATGGAAGAATTATATCATCACTTGTTTTGATTAGAACGGATAATACATTCCTGTTTGGAGGGATGGTATTTTAAGGCTATTTTTCCCTGCTAACACCACATCATTAACAAACAACAAACCACATCCTCGCAGCAGACTTCCTTGTTCTGACAGACGGCGTCTCCGGGCCCGTGGAGGTCCCACGAGGTTGAAACAGGCCAAAAACGCAGCAATACACCCACAAACTGAGCATCGAGTTATTTTTATCAACGGGCGAGGAAGTCATTTTGATCCACGGGCTGGCACTCCACCAAGAGCCGAAGCGTATTTAGCAACATATCGATTCAACATTTAAAAGACTGGTTCACTGGCTGTATCAGATTACAGGAGTCTGTGCCCCTTTAAGCCTCCAACACAACACCGAATCCTGTTTTAAATAACATTACAGGATAAAGTGGGCTTAAGTATTTGGCTTATGTGAAGCACAAGAATCAGGGAGGCATTAGCATGAATCGCTGACTCTTTGGAAACTATACATACCCCTGATCGAAAGGATCAGTTAATACATATGCCTGTAATGTGTTTCAGTCATTCAACTGAGACCGGATTTATGGCTCTGAGGCATGAAATACAGCTTGCACATCAAAGAGAATGCAGAAAACAATACGTTTGCCTTTGACAGACATTAAACAAATTATATTTTACAACAGGGAGAGATTGTGCACAACTACTCATTTTGAAGCTCGACAATGGGCTGCAACTGTGTGTCTTTCTCTGCATCTCTTTATATATATATATGATCCCAGAGAAGGGATAACAACCAGAGAGAGAGGGTGTTCAGGAGGGTAAACAGACAGCCAGTTAGTACAGGATGTGACCCCAAAGCTTGAGATGGAGTCATGAGTCAGTGACTGTGTTTACTATACACAAAGAGAGGGACACACACGAACACCATTGAGCGGCACACCTCTGAGATACAGGGTCAATCAGGAGCCGGTGACTTGCAGTGAGGATGCAAGAAAAGAGGGATATACATTTCATGGCTCACAATCGCATAGCCTGACGTCTTGACAGCCTGAGAGGACTCGTTCCTGGGAGTTTAGGCTTTTCAAAATAAGATTCCTCACATTTATAATTACATTTGCACTGCTTGACTGGTCAGAAGAGAATTTCAGATTAAAGCGTCTCTATTTTTGCTTTTTCATTCACAACCAATCAAGTTAGACAAATTGAATTCTTGTGCACGAAAGTGGAACTGAAGCCAATTAACAAAAAAAGATGCGTCAACAGCTTGTCCACAAGTTATTCAACAACTACATTGTGAGATATTTAATTAGTGCTGATAATCTACAACTTTGTCTCTCAAACAGGTGGGGGCTGGAGCTGATTTTATTCCCTGTTTGTCTGACTCTCAGGTGTTTACAGATGAACAGATGAAGGTGTGTTACGCATCACTACCTCGGCTCTCTGCGGACGTCGAATGTCTCGGCTGATTCTCCAGAGGGACGGACAGATTTCAGGTTGCAGCAGGATCTAGTGGCTGTGACGCTTCACTGCACCTCGATCCTCCCAAACCTGCGCTGTGAAAAGCTCCCCGGTTGATCATAAGGACAGACGGATGATGTTGTGTTTATGGTTTCATAAAAGTTTCCCACTGACTTCAAACAACGATGTGTGGAAGTAACAGGTCCGCAGCCGGCACAGAGCTTTTCTCGGCACCCACGGGGGCTCTTAGCGGGGTCGGCCAGCCGGAGTGGGAGGACGGACCGAGGAGTTATTGATTGAAGCTTCTCATAATCTGTGAGCAGGTCCAGAGGTGCTGCAGGGCTGAGGCGAGGATGTTTGTGTGTGCCTGTGCTCTGACAGGGAAGTCGGCCTGCCTGCTGCAACTGAACGGGTTCAACACCTTGCGCTGTGCTGCAGCCAGAAAATGGCTCATTATGTGACACAGAGAAGGGTTCTTATATATCAGAATTCTTACTGTTGGAAAATGATTTGTTTTGTTGCCTCCTGGAGAAGCTAAAGCGTCAATGCTATCATGTCGCTGAGGCATCTCGCTGAGCTTGTTAGAGGATCTGTGAACCTTCATGACTGATCACATGGCTTCTAACACCTCATTTTCCATCAGCTGCCCTTGTCACTGCTCCCCTTAGCTGCTGTTGTGCCCCCGTCTCTGGTTAGAGTTAACGCTTTTATCTCACACTCCACTGACATTGAAGAAGATTTTACCCAGCATCCATGGTAACTGTCAAGTCTACAAAGTACAGCAAAGTGATCCAAAGCAGCAGAGGAAGAGAACATGGAGACAGGCCTGTTCACCAAATAAACTCATTTTCTCACTGACCCCTAAAGACATCCACTCTGTCTCTAACTTAATACACATGGATGGAATTTTGTTCCGCTGCTCAAAGCAAAGCAAACATCAATATGTCTCTGCGGAAACAATATCTCGCGTTAATCAGCACATCTTGATGTGAACAGCCCTCATTAAATTTGTTCGTTATTTGGCCGCATTAAGGGTGAGTAATATTCAGCCTGGGTAACTTTTAATTGGAATACTTGTCGATAATGGCGGCTGCCTTGCAGAGTTTGTTTTGCAATGCACAGTGCATGCATAATCCACGTCGCTAAGTGGCTTCCTCTTCATTAGCGACGTTTAAGAAATGAATGTGAGGAAATCCAACGTTATCGCGACTCGCAATCACCAAACCCTACAGCAGGAGCAAATTCATAATCTCAGGCAATTTGCATACGCAATTAGTGTTGGCTTCAAGGAAAGGGTTTGATTGACAGGACTGAAATGTTTTGCCTAGTTGGTCTGATTGAACCCAATTTAGAGAGCGGCCATGGTCGACTTTATGGGAAGTGTTTCTGCATGGTATCTCTCAAGTAAGTTGGAGATACAGCAGGAAATGAAGACTGACGATGGTGCCAAGTCTCAGGATGCCCGATTTTTTGGCGAACAGGACTCAGACAATCAAAGAAAAGAATCTGCATTCAGTTGTATGGAAACACTTTGAAGATTTGGCCGTCAAGCTAGGAGCCAGTTTGATGGGATTTCATTCCACAGGAGAAACACACAAACATGGGAGGTGATCTATTTTTGCCCCGGCTCTTCAGCTCCTGTCTCCCTCTCTTTCTCATTTTTTTCTCGCCCCTCCTCAAGGTTATTCATCTGGCTGCGGAGTCAAAATCAATGGCAAGAACATGGCTTGTGCTTGTGTTGTATCTCTCGCTGTGCACATGGGATGTGAGTGGGGTGGTGGGGGTAGTGGGAGGGGTGGGCAGCCATGTTTCATTATAAATTCAAGGCCAGCGTGTTCCCAGGGAGGGAACGCAGGATGTCAAGGTAATGAGTTAATTTAGGAGATAAGGAACAGCAAATGTAATCTCGCAAATTTCACCAGCAGCAAAAAATGGCTCCTCAAGTCCGTCCTATCAAGCAGAGGGGGGGAAAGTCGCTCATTATCGTGATAGTGTTACAGAGCAGTAAATAAGAGGAATCATCCTCTCAAATATTGTAGTTTACCCCGAGGCTTCACTGTTAACCCTCTGGTTTGAATAAGCGAGAGGGGTTTGCTTTAAACGCTTCAGCTTAGGCAGCTAAGTGCGGGAGTCAAACGGCTTAAGACAGCACAATAATTTCTGTCACTATCGCAGACCCCAGACCAAGCAGTACGCCAGCATTATATCAAATTTAACCAAATGCTTAGTTATTATCCCAAAGTGGGCCGGGTTGGCCCCGTGGTGCGGTGGTAATGAGTGTTTTTTGTCTGACTGGGTGGACATGTTTTGGAAGGAAACCCCCCCCTAGGAAGCTTGGCTCTGAGACTGAACTCCGCACAGCATGGACCCGTGTGCCTCCACATTTGCATCATCGTTCACGGGAGCCCCAAACATGTCACACTGCTCCATTTTTAAAGGAGGGAAGGAAGGAAGGAGGCTGGTGGAGCAAAAAAGGAAATCGAGGCCACTTGCTGTTATATCTTCCCGTCTTGTGAGCTTTGGGCTCTGGCTGGTGGTGCTATTATTCCAGCAATTGACTCTGACTGTGCCGGTTGGCAGATCTCTCAAGTGAAAACATTCCTCTGGTTGTGATAATATGTAGCTGCAAAAAAGAAAAGAAAAAGGGGACCACCTCAAGAAGGAGAAGAGACGGCGATGCGTGTGACGTAATGAGAGCAGGTTATGAAGATAACTAGACGGCGGAGCACGTGTCATCTACAGTACAGCGCTAATGGGTGAGGAAGAGCACGGGGGAGGCGGCTGGCATGACAACCTACAGCAGGCAGGGGAGACTTGGTTGCCATGGCGACAAACAAGGATGTTTGCATCAGAGGCGAATCTCAGCGGTCGGCAGCGGAGGGCACACATGCAGCTCGACTTAACAGCAATGGAGAACGGATGGTCGGGGCTAAGGCAGGAGAATAAAGGCGGCGGGGTGAAAGGTGGAGGAATGCCTTCTGCTTGTCACTCAGCGTTCCCTCGCAACACTGTAAGAGGTTCAACAGCTAATGACATGTCTTGCCTTGCTGTAATACACTGAAGATTCGAATCATCTTCACAGTAGGGTCACTTCACAATATTAAGACTCATGCATTGTAGTCCGTTTAATCCAGCCATGGTGCATCTAATGAGCAAGCGGTGACCTTGATTGGGAGCAAAACAATCCAGCAATGTGACTCGCTTGCTGCTCTCTTCAGTCCAATATGCACTCAGCTGACAGGGAGATGGAAAATAAAAGAGGCAATAACTTCACTATATGTGACAAGTGCTCGTGATTTCCAGCACATGTTGAGAATTATTGCGATACACTTTAAATCCACCAAGGTCGTTGGTGTCGCGGACGGGGCGGTGCAGGGTGACACTGATTTTAATTGCTTTTTTTTCTACCCCGTCATGCCACTGTATCTTGCACACACTGTTGGTTGTCGTGTCGCTTTATGACTCACGAATCCTCCAAGGGCGCGCAGAAAGAAGCGAGGGCGCTGTAGCAGAGCCGGGAGGGGACGAACTTGGGAGATAGTTTTTGTCTTGTTTCCCGTCGTCGCGGTGACATGTTTGGGGGAGAAAAGCGAAAAAGCTGTAAAACACAATGAGCTTTGTCCGCCTGAGATAACGCTCAGAGCTGTGACTGTGTCATTTACGCTCAAATTGATGCGTCCGCCTTCCTGATGCTCTGTCCAGATGACTTAATTTCCCCCCAAAATATAGCAGCTGTTTTACACTTACAAACTCATGAATGGGAAATGAAGAACAGGCAGTAGTAATTTGGATTCCGGGCTCGTCTCCACGCTGACACTTACACTGTCAATACAGAGTGGCTAAATCAACAGGGGACCGGAGTGGAGCACCTCTAATCTAATCATTTCAGACAAAAAGAAGCGAACAATGTGAGCCAAATAGACAATTACACAAAGAACAGCAGTTGGTGAGGTTATTACTGACATTACCCTGGAGGTAAGGTGGCACTTCCTCCTCTATTTTAGCATCATCATGTCAAGCAGGTGCATTATAGGATGCCCCCATGTAAGGCCCAATTGGCACAGACGAGAAAGCGCATCAGGCATGAAACACACACTGAACGTAAGGTGAAATGCACCTGATATAAGTGCTCCTGGATGTGCACTAGCATTGCAGGTAAGCACAGAAGGAGGATTGCCTTTAAAGTGTTTTTTAACGCCTTATTACATTCATGAAACATCCAAAATGTCCTCCCGGGTGCCTTTTAATGCCGCGTGCCCTTCAGTAATAATTAATCTACTCTTTCATTAGGAAAAAGGGATGTTACACCCACTATGTACAGAGGAGGCTGGGGGCTCGTGAGGACAGACACGGAGCACACGGGGGCAGGTCTCGTGTCCCTCAGCGGTCCCACACACCCAGATGGTATTAATCTCTAATAACTTCCACACAAAGCACCTCCAGGCAGCGGCGGGAGAAATGCCGCGGGTAGATGATGCGTTTTACCAGCGCTAAGTATGAATCAGGATATTAAAAAATTGTAGGAGGGCAAAAGCAATTTCCCCCTGAAGGGATTTTAAAATTACAGCTCTCAGACTGAAGGTAAGTTTAGACATAGAGTCATTTTCTTGTCCTTACCTTTCACAATAAAACACCTTTCCTCCACCGACTGCGCTCTATGTGTACATCTGTTTTGAAAGTCTATGTGTCATGACAAAAGCATGAAATAAAGCTCCTTTAAATGCACATAAAGAGAGGGGTCCTGTACTATCCATTATTTCCTTGTGAGGATAATCCTGAATGAATTAAGTGTTGCATTATTTCATTCTGACTGCTGACGCCATTCATTTATTGTATTTCACTCAGCTGACTGTTGAATCTGCAAACCGAGGCCGACACATCCAACGCCGACTTTTTCACTTGCTTCATTAGACATTGTCCAGGCTGTGTTGCTGATCCTTCCCGACTCGCTGCGACTTAACGCCAATTGTTTTGACCGCCGCTGCCGCTGACAAATATGAATTTAAATGCATGCGCGTACGGCTGGAAGAATGGGCTTTTGTCGCAAACCCAATATTGCTGCGGTTGTTTGGCACGAATGAAAACACTGTCATAAGCGCTGTTCTTTTGTGAGCAGAGGTCCCACTCACGCTGTATTGAATCCAGCAGCTTCACACCGTGTGATGCTACACCGTGTGAAGAAGCTGCAGGATGGAGTGTGATGCGTTTCGCTGACGTCTTTGGTGCCGTGTGATGTTTGTGTTCTTCTGCTTCTATATTAAAGTTTGTCCTTTCAGTTCTGCGTCAGTTAAACGTCTTATCTTTCTAAGAATATGCGTCTCTATAAAGCTCTGTCAATAGATTGAGTATGTGTGTATTTGTTAGAGCGCGTGTGTGGATTGATCATGTAATCTGAGTCTTATCTCCGTGGGTCTGCGAGAGATCAAGCAGTCCTGAGTTCCGCACACCCTGTCAAACACTGAGCTGTAAATCAGGACTTAGGCCGAGCTGATTAGCGTCTCATTGTCGGGCATTTAAAACAAAGCTGATACTAGTTAGCTACGCAGTTAAAAGCTATTAGAGCGACCTCTTCCAATTAGTGCCTTATTATTGTACACAAGATGGAATGTAGGGGGAACTTTGGAAAACGTCAGAAGCAAAGGGTGGCGGTGATGTCAGATTAAAGTGATAATGAGGCTTAAGCATTCTATTTTTTCCGACCGGTTGACTGTTAGCTAATTGTCACTTTATCATAAAGATGCTAATCTTGTCTGGGTTTGTCTCTAGTAAAACATTACTGCCAAAAAAACTCTGACTAACTTTGTTGTGGAGAAGTTATGAAGATTTTACCCAAAAACGTTCAGTCCTGGTTTAGGATGAAAATAATATTCATTGTCAGGAGAATCTGATTATTGGGGCACTGGTTTAGCTCAACGGTTAAAACGCACGTCCCATATACAGACGCTACGCGGCGCCAAGGGTTCGACTCCCATCCTCGGCCCTTTGCGGCGCATCATCCCCACTCTCTTTTGCTCTTGTTTCTGACGCTATCGACTCTCCTCTCTCTAAAAATAAAGGCATAAATAAATTAATAAATTGGATCAATTACATTGCTAATTTACTGCAACTGAGTCACATCATTGACTCTGAGTGGGAAACAGTCACAGCGATCTCGTTTGTTTTGAGTCATCGTTAAACAACGTCCCTTGATGGTAAAGACGGCGTTCAAAGAGATTTACATGCAAGCTTAAGGAGAGATTTATTGGCTGATAGAAATAAGTCCATCTGATGGCACGGTTGATTTGCACAACAGCATTGTGGAAAATGGTCTCACTTTATGACGCCACGCTGTCTCTGATAGAAGAAGTACATTGAAGGGATGATGCATGTAATACAGAGTGGATAAGATGATGATTATAGGGAGTAATTGGACACAGAAAACAGTCCTAGTGAGAAGAGCAGGAAAACTGGTCCTGAGGCATCTCTACCCACATGAGTCAGTGTCAGTGCTGACAGTGTCACTGATCTGAGCACAGGCCTCCTCACATGTGCCCACTACCAAATGGCCACACAAGGTCAAATCATAAGAGCGATGCTATTTATATCCTCCATTTTGTATGGCAATACAGAGCAGAAACAAACACCGCTCCTGCTGAGTCAGTGACACTTCCCTTTACCTCGCTTCCCTCCATCTTCTAATAAACTGATCATAAGAGAGGCTTCGGCCAAATTCAAATAATCCTGGCAGATGCTCTTTTATCCCGTCAGCCTTTGGCTTTTTGAAAAGTTCACTCAAGATAACGCGGCCCCGACAAAAGGTTAGAGCGGCTCGGACATCAGGCTCGGGACTCTGGGCCGGTACTTCTCATTAATAGCTCCTTAACAAGCCCGATAAAACATGACGACACCTCCGGCAACAGCTGAGCGGAGGCTTGATTAGTTTGGGGGGTCAACATGTGCCGCTGCTCTCTGGAGCTCGGTGTAAATAAGACGGGAAGATGATGCAGCGAGATTCACAGCTCAGAAAGAAGATTTTTTTTCTATACAGATCAATGTCGATATTTATCACAATATATAATGTGATCTGTCAGTGTTCGGACAACCAGATGCTTTTTAACATTATTTGGGCTGTGTTCTTCTCTTAAAGGGAAGATAATTAAGAGAGGCACAAACACACAATAAAGCAGTTTCACATCATAATTCTGTGTCCTGGGAATTCTTTCAGTGTTAAAGTAAAAATCTCAAAGATTTCCATGTCAATAAATGTCTGTTTAGTGTCTATATATCGCTGAATGAGGTAACACGATGATGATCGAGCCTATGGCCCACTGATGAAAGCCTTTGCATTTGCAGTATTACAGACTGGGTGTCTGTGGCGCCCAGTTAGTGACACGTTTTCCATCAGCCAGCAGTGGTTGGTCTGCCAGAGAGGGTAGGCGGAGCTAAGCGGCTGCTAATCTACTATGGCTGAACAAACAAAGAAAAGATGGATGACTACAGATACAACTTCAACAATAAGTGACAATCCAAAGAAAAAGAAACAAACTCGACGCTCAGATGAAGCAAACAGTCTGAAAAGGAAAGCGACCGTCAGCCAGGAAAATCAAGAGTTACGACCGGAGCCAACCGTGGACGTCACACATGCAGCACTGTGTCTGGATATCTGGGGAGTGTGCTCCCGCAGTTACCGTTTATCAAGTTATCGAGTCCTTGGCTGTGATTGGTTGGACAACGAAACTGAGATCTTTGAGATTACCACTTTAACGTGCATAAGGTTTAACTGTAGCTGAGTTAATCACAGAGCTCACTTGCTTTTCTATTTTAACGAACCTGGTCATTCAAACCAGTAAAAACACTAAATAAAGGAGTTTCAGGTTAACAATCAGTGTCTCTCAAATGCTCTTAAGTAGACAGCCTGTGTGGTGAGGGGGCTGCTTGCTGAGCTACAACTAAATCCATATAACATAAATGTTTTGCACATTTTTTGTCATCGAATATGTCAATTTTGGAGGATAACGGCAGTTCACTTTCACCACAGAGAAGTTGTAAAGAAGAGAAGTTGTAGTTGAAGTTGTAAGAGAAGAAGAAGTCTGTACTCAGGTGCGTACTTTACACTCAAGCAAAAAAATCTGACTAACTTGCTGTTGATGCTTCTTCTGCTTTACATTTGATCCAAACATATGAAGTAAAAATGTCTTATGTCTTACTTTATCATCATTAAACTTAAATTCTATCTAAGATTCAGAGCCCCAGCAGCTCCTCGTTAGCTTCTCCTGTTGCATCACCCAGCCTTAGTCCCAGGTGAAGCTAACAGTCAGTCAGGCTTCTTCCAAACACAACAAATGTGAAGAATACCCTCTGGGTGTTTCAAACAGCTATTCCACACCAGTCCACGCTGCATCCATCAGTGCAGACACAGCCTCAGCCTGTCTGATTCAGTTAGTGCTTATGAAATGGAGCATCTGCAGAAGCTCCCAGCGAGTATGTAAACATAAGCTCTGCCTGGGGAAATGAGCTGAGGGGTCATTTAGATTTAGGGTGGGGGAAGCATGCAGCGCTGCCTCGCTCTCACTCTCTCCGTCACCTGGTAACAGTTTGACACATGGGAGCTTCCTGGCTAATGTATTTGAAGCGCTAGGCTAAACAGCAACACCTGAGCAAGCCCTCCTCTCCTCCCTCCTCCTCCTTTTCTTTCTCTCCCGTTGCACTGGCTGCTCCTGCCTCCTGAGATATTAGGTAATCCGGGAGCAGGCGAGAGGTGATAGGCCGCCCGTCTTTTTAACGATGCCCTTATTTGTCAGCCAAGCCGCGCTACTATCACTATGGATATGCTTGACATGTTTGCCGAGAGCCGGGAGCAATTCTGTGCATGTGCGCTGTGCAGTGGCCATTTGGCGCTCTATCAGTTAACCTGTGGGAAGTGATAAGCCTCCTTTAGAGCAAGGAGGAGGGTTCCTTCCAATCACAGTAATAGCAGAGATATTCGGCAACATATGGAGCTCAAGTGGCTTTTCATTTGCATCTAATCACTCGCTGTAAACCACGAGCAGGAATTCTTTATCACCTGTGAGTTTGTGGAATAGATTATCAGCACACGAGGTTCAGTCAGGAACAAAAGCATGCAGGAGAAAAGTCACACACAGACAGAGAGGGATGTCTTGTTCCCTTTTCAAATAGAATTACAGCTCATTTCCGAATCAATAGCATGCCTCTTTCCTCCCTGCCGAAGATAAACCCATCACAATTGAAGGATGGAGGAGAGCGGGGAGAAAAGACAGGGCACCGGAGCCACAGCCGGCCCGCGTTTTATCTGATGGAGAGAGGTGAACAAACGGAGGGATTAGCTTCCATGGGATGAAAGCAGCTGCTCGTCTTCCGTCTCCATTCCCCCTCCCCTCCCTCTCTCTTTCTCCCTCTCTCTCTCCATCCATCCGCCCACACATCCACACCGTGGTCTCCCCTCGCAACCAGAGACATGCTCTATATGTTGTAGTCGCTACTGCCATCGTCAGCTGCGCTCCACCCTGTACCTAAAGCTGTTTCACAGAAAGAAGCAAACGAGAAAACCCTCACGGCGCACGAAAACGGGCGGCAAAACTGGTGCCACAAAGCAGGGATGGGAGTTGTAACAAAGTGTACTTGCCCTGTTGCTCCCTCAAAGCACCCACCCTTCCTGATTATGTCGCCTAGACACCAAAACATCAACACGCATCCATCAGGCCACGAAAAACACACCCACAAAAGCAACAAGAGACACCCCGTTTTTTTGTAACTTCGGGGGTTGCCCAAAGAGGAAACGTGCGCTCTTACCTGGCAACACCTTCAGCTCCAAATCTGCTCGCCCTGACGAGGAGGCACGCTCATCTGGAGTGGGAGAAGGGAGTCTTAGAGAGAGAGAGAGAGAGAGTGTGTGAGTGTGAGGCTAGGAGAGAGAGAGAGGTGGAGCCTGGTTTGGAGGAGAGAGGGAGGGCTGGATGATGACTCTGTCTGCCGTCTATATAGCCAGTCTGGTGGGAGCAGTGTGGATGGCGCTAGATCATCTCCTGTTCAAACACACGCGGCAGCTGCACCTCGTGAATAGCAGAGAGAAAGAAACCCGGGGGCTGGTGACGAGAGGAGGAGGAGGAGGAGGAGGTGTGAAAGACACAGGAGAGACTCAGGGCTGTTTAAGCCACCATCGTCACGCAGCAGTTCCAAGGAATCCCTCCAGTAAGAGGAGCACTGCATCACTGAGTCCTTGGCTGTGATTGGTTGCACAGTGAGGAGACGCCAAGGATGGCGGGCAACGCCGTGTAACCTGAGATGACCCTTTCTCCACATATTAACACGCCCTGTCTGTGTCTGTCAGCCCCTCGGGACGCCCGTCACCTTCAAGGACACTGCAAATAAAAATCCACTCCCCTCGGATCCTGGGATTCTTGGGAGCATGACCGTGTGTGTGCGCGTGTGTGTTATCGTAGTAAACTACGACCTAGCCCTTGCACATGAGCAAATACAAACACACGCGTGCACACACACAACATCCTGCATGAACTTGTCCGTGAAGGGAAGATGATTTCCCCAGAGGAGGGCTGAGCCTGTCAATAGAAAAACCACACAAACACCTGCAAGGACAATCTTTCATTAGAGTGATTGAATATGTTCTCACGCTGACCTCACAACCAACACAGAGGTCACAGAGTGAGTGTAGACAATCCCCAGAAGTGTGAAGTAAAAGCAAGTTCTCGAACATCTTATTCAAACTGTATTTAAACCCTAGCGATGGTGCTTGAGCTGCACATATGGCAGTTTCCCGCAGGATCTTTGGAGGCTGTGGTGGGTGGACATATGACCGTCTAAGGGCGTCCAAGGACAAACGTCCCCTAAGAGGGAATATTGTAAAGGGATGAATTAAGAGGCTAGATCGCTGAAGAACTGTTTGCTCTTATAAAGAACTTTGTGCTTTAATGTATAATTGAATCATCAACAAACATGGCAACCAAGACGGGGAACTGTTCAGACTTGCAGAAACGTCTAAACACAAAATCGGGTCGATTTATTTGAGCAGTCAAAGATAGGAAGCAAAAGTGGTCAGACTTCGGTAACGGTATCTAACCTTACCTGAAATTATCCACTGAACCAAACACATTTTTTTTATCCTTATCAAAGTTCAAAAGCAAAGATGTAACATTGCCGCAACACTAATAGATTAGATTAGATCTCACATTAGAGGTCAGTCATCTTATTTTGACTGACATTAATCTAGCGTTTGCAATGAAAAACTACGGCATGATTGTGATTGGTTAATTCCGAGGTCTGCTATTTCTCGATAACAGACCGTTGCTATGAGAAACAGACCGTTGCTAGGGATGCGGCTATAATCACAGAATCCGGAGGACTAACTGTAATCATATCAATCTGAAAGAAGTTTAGAGAAGAATCAAAAACAATGGAGAGAAAGCAATAGAGGTTGATTGGTTCAGCTCAGCGGTTAAATCGGCGACCATATACAGAGGCTAAAGTCCTCGATGGGCGGCCTCGGGTTCAATTCCCACACTCGGCCCTTTGCCGCGTGTCATCCCCCACTCTCTCTTCTCCTGTTTCCGACACTATCCTCTCTGTTAATAAAGGCATAAAAGGCCCATAAATTATCTTAAAAAAAAAACATGAACATGGCACATGAAGTAGACATTAAACAGAACACAGTACGGGATACGGCGGTGTTTGAAGACGGTGAATAGAAAAGAAAATGTCAACAGACTCTGACAGTGACGAGACAGAAAACCTCAATCAGGTGCTGCACTGATTCCTGTGGTCAGGTTCAACTTGTCTTACTTCATAATACTGTAAATAGGGAGCTAAAATTTGCTAATCATCTGCGAATGGTTGGTAGCTTTGCTTCGCTTAAGAGCAAAAATAACAAAAGAAACCAACTGGGTGCCTCGTAAAATTTACTACAATACTACAATACTCACTTGTCATTCGGTGGACAAAAAAAGTTCATTTTGAACCCTGGTTAAATTCATTAAACATGGGGGGGTGGGGTGACTGACAATGGCGCACAACACAGTGATAGAAATCCTTTATGTTGTTATGAGATAAAATAAGACGTGTAAAAGATTCATCACGGCGCTGTGGTGGGACAAATCAGACCTGGGTGGGCTGCCACTGTCTACATAATTAAGAGGAAGCACTAAAGAGGTCGATTTATGTAAATATTATGTTAATTATAATTGTATTCTTTATAATTGATAAACTTTCACTTCATTAAGTTTTAATAAAATTGTCGTTATCCCTCAATCTTACATACAGACTTTGAATCTAAAGGAGGAAATTAACCAGCTGAGACGTGCCAGCGGAGCGGTCACGTGACACACGACTTATGAATATGCACGGTGCCTGATGATGCCATTTTTAGCTGCCTCAGGTAGCAGACCAGGGATTCTATTGGCTGCAGGAGAGCTCTGAATAAAAGCAGTGCCCAGCTGCACTCAAAGGTCAGACAGGAACCGGCAGGATGCGGATGAATGGAGAGCTCTGTCCTGTGTTTTCCCATGCCTGCGTGATGTTGCACAGGAGCAGCTACAGGGGGCTGTAAGCGCATTATATTTTGTAATCACCGGAGTCAAATGATTTACACACGACTCAGAATGCACTTCAATTAAGCTTTCATTAAGCATGCTGAGGATTAGGAACCTTTGTCCTGGTGAGTGGTGGGTTTGTCGTTGCTTTATGCAAGTCCAATTGAGTCTGCATGTTCTCCTTGTGTATATTTTTACCCACTGTCTGAGGGGGTTAGGGTTTAACAGCAGCGACCCTTAATTGCCTGTAGGTGTGAACAAGAGTATGAAACACAGTCTGTCCATATTGTACGTGCAGCCATGTGATTGGCGTCTCATCCAGGATAACTCCGCCCCTCAACATGATAGTAACCAGGTAAAGTTATTAGATGTCAAATCGAAAATCAATCCCAACAAAAGCTGCACGATCTGTTCCTTTTCTGCGCTGCTGTTTTATGCAACAAGTCTTCTCAAGTCTCCTTCACAAGCCAAGAAAAGACCCAGAGTCTGACTGGTGAGTCACACACTGTAGCCCCCTGTGGTGACCTCTCTTTATCCAAAGACTTAAAGGTCATCCTGCTCTTCTGCACGGCTTTCTTTCTTATAACAAAAATCCAATAATCAACGGTACATTTATAGTATGAACACATTTTCAGTCACAATGTGAGGACACTGTGGACCATCAGAGAGCTCTTCAATGATAATTGGGGAAAGAATGTTATTGCTAATAATTTAGCTAATAATAATTAGTAAGTGTAAGTTGTTATTGCCTTAAAGCACTCAGAAAAAATGCATTTTAACATCTTTAATGCTATGACAGATGGGCAGCCTACATTTCTGATGAAGATCATGTTATATGAGGCAAAGCTCAATAACAGTTATTTAATAGAGCTCATGGTAAGAAAAAAGGTACGTCCATAGACGGATTACCGCATGGGCAAAGTGGGCGTGTGCCCAGGGTCCCAGAGCCAATAGGGGCCCTTGGCCTTCAGAGTTGTTGTTTTTTTTTTTGGTACAATTTAAAAATAAAATGTGGTTTTGAAAATGTAGTATGATAATAAAATCATTTTAATGTTTTAGAAATTGTTAAATTAAATCAGTAATGTGTGATGACACAAAGACGTAAGTAGCTACGCTGGGGATACAGCGCGTTTTCAAAATGGAGAAGCGGGCACTCAGTGGATCACCTAAACGAAAACAATGGAAAGAAAAAGAAGTCAAAGATGCCGCTTTGGTGCAGCAAATTCCATCCATCTCAACATTTTTCACCAGAAAAGTGAGGCAAGATGATGGTACTCATAGCAGCGGTGCCAGGAAGACTTTATCTGGCGCTTCCTGTCACAAACTGCGAGGGAGAACGGTCATTTTCTGAAATGGCCTGGATAAAAAATGAACTTCGGACAAAAATGACCCAGAGACGCCTTAACAGTTTGTCAATCACGGCCATAGAGGCCGAACTGGTCCGAGAGTTGGACTTTGATGACCTTATCAAGGACTTTTCCTCGAAGGCGGCCAGGAAAATGTGTTGTTACGTGCGTAATGGGAAGACCGCCTTTGCGCGCACACTGTTTGTGTGTGTAGGCAGGGGCCCGTAGCGAGTTTGTGTCCAGGGCCCGTGGTCGTGATAATCTGTCCAACATCTTTGAGGCTGTATTAACTGATCATTTATTTCTTTCTAATTTGTTATCATCAGGGAGAAAACAACTTCTAGAACATCACAAAGGTCTTCTAGGCAAGAAAGTAATTGCCCATGTTTCATGACATGAAATTACCAGGTTGCTTAACAGCTGCTAGAAGGAGAGTTAAAAAGTTTTGTTTTCATTAAAACTTTTTAAGAAAGTTAAATCTTCATCTTTACTTCATCAGCGATAGGGTGTATTGATGAAGTAACGCTTACTTTTTTGCAGAGCCATATATTAGCTCTGTATATCTGTCTACGCTAATTAAAAATCCCGCCAAAGTAAAACCTCTTGTCCTTGTGTGTCCCCGGCCGGGGCTGCTGCCACGGGTTGTACAGTAATTACCAGCCATAATGGCGGTTTGTCTCAATATAAAAGAGCTCATTGGTTCTGGAGGGGCTCCACTGGCACACTGACACTGTCAACAGCAGGAACACCAGCTGCATCCTCCCTGCTCCCGTTCAGAAATAGCTTGGCCCCAGTCATATCAATGGCCCCGTCCCAGGCAGCAGCCCCTCAACAGGCCGGCAGCAGGCCCGGCTCCGCAAGCCTGGCTCCGAGCCCCCCCACCTCAGTCCTGGAGGACAGAGGGGGTTCTGAGGCCCGGAAACAAACGGGGCAGCAAACATCTCCGACCCCTCGCTGTATAAGCAGTGTCCTCTGTCACAGAGCCGCTCGTCTAACGGGCTCAGAACAAAATCAAAGTGACAATATTAATCATGTGATGGGGAAAATAATTAGAGGGGCAATAAAGGACTGAGAGTCCCTTCCCCCACAACATACTGCAGATAGCTGATCACCGCTTGGCTCAGTGAGTCATGAAAGGGTGGCGGTTTGGTTTTTAATGTGGCCATCAGCAGCCAATTACATCACAGACACCTGAGATCTGGACGCAGGTGCCAATCAGTTAAATCCATCTCA
Organism: Semicossyphus pulcher; assembly: GCF_022749685.1. Classification (NCBI taxonomy): domain Eukaryota; kingdom Metazoa; phylum Chordata; class Actinopteri; order Labriformes; family Labridae; genus Semicossyphus; species Semicossyphus pulcher. The sequence goes on from NW_027211694.1 coordinate 5,006,784, forward strand.
CTCACTGTCACTTCGACAACAATAACAACTGAGTATCTTAAAAACCACACAGTCATGCTTTTTCCTGCAGAGAGAAATTTGATTAAAATTAAGTAAAGATGCAAGATATTATCGGCATGTTATTGGTATCTGTATCATTTTTCTGCCGATAATTTTCGCCAATAAAACAACACTTTAATTATTACTATTAAAGACTAAAAAGTCACAGAAACTCGAGCCAATGAAGAGAAGCTAAACAACGTTCACAACTCTTAACTAGCTAAAAGTTAGCTCACATTCTCATCATTTTACCGGACATCAAACATGCCGAAAATACACTTGCGGCCGAAGCGGACGCTAACAGAGTGTAACATAAAAATCATGGACGCACACATGATAAAAACAGTCCGTCGGCGATCACTGATGTCTACATAATAGGTGCAGTAAACAAGTCCGGGCATATCTCCCTCACTGCCGTGTTTCGGGGGGATGCTGCATTCAGGTGCGCTCAGAAACGTGAGTGATCAGACACGTGACCTTTTGTACAACGCTGAAGGGTTTTTGGCCACAACAATAAGAGTAGGTATATCAATGATATCAATTCCACTACAGGAGGGATGGTCTCTGCAACTAGGTGGAAAAAAACGTGTCAAATATATCGGTATTGAAATCGGCAATCCGCAAAAAGGGTTGGAAAATATCAGCATATCTGATATCGGCAAAAAATCCAATATGGTGCATCCTTAGAATTAAGTATAAAGATTTGCAATTCAGATCCTCTCCAAATGTGTAAGATAAACTTAAAGACGACATCTTTAACAGCAAAATACATCGATTTCTGTCAAAGAAGGTAACAAAGACTTTTACGGCCTTTACTGTTAGCATACTGATCATGCTAATTGTTGTGCATAGTCAACCCCAAAAGGCCCATTCTGAGCTAAGCAAAACCCTAACTTCAAACACCAATCAAAGGCTGCATAATGAGCATTCTGAAGCACTCCAGCTAATAAACAATGCACTCAAAAACATCACAAGACCCCCTTCCTAATTATTTAGTCAAACAAACCAATCAGACTGCTCTTATCAGGGTGTTGAAGCGGAAAAACTCCCGTCGTCAGTGTCTCCCAGTCGATGCTACTCTCTCATTAGGAAATGTCACAGGGCCATTGATTGTTTTCATGCTTCTGATACGGGCGGTTGCTTATAAGCAGTATTCTTCAGAGGCATTAGTCATCCACACCTGGCTGTGTGGAACAAAACCCCACTCTGGTCAAATCCGCCCTCTGCCAGTTTGTGATTCATAGAGAGAGAGAGAGAGAGGCCTGCCCTGCCCTGACTGTCGGCACACACGGAGCCCCGGGAAGCCTGGTGTTTCTCTCTCTTGTTTACAGATCAACAGCGTCTCTGGGAGAAGCTGGGCGACAGCCTGTGACAGACTGATGGATGATGTGACACTCATGCGCCTCTGTGTCATCCCTGTATCCCCCTTCCCCTTTCTCCCCTCACACACTCACGCTCGCCGCCTGAGGTGAGGATGAAGAGTGTGTGTGGTTATGCATGTAGATAAGGGTGGAGATTAAACAACCTAGATACAACAATGTGATGAAATTTACGTCGATAACAATGATGATGTTTGAACATGTATCACCTATATGGATAGATAGCAGCATCATAAAGGGGAAATAAATGTAAAAACAGCCATCACTTTTTGGATCTTGGTAGTTTCTCACACACTGTCATTTGATCTGATGAAGCGTTTTGCAGATAATTTGGCACCCGGTAGAAACCTCATAAGGAAAGAAGACTGAAGGAACCCTAACGTAACAACTGAGTTACAGTTGAAAGCGGCAGATCGGTTCCTAGCACCTTTCCTGCCAAAGGAAGAACGTTGGAGATACACGGTTTTACTAACATAAAACTAGGGCTGTGATGGTAACTGCATGACCGCAATACCGCGGTCATGTGACGCCAACCGCGGGGTGGACCAAGTGACCTTTACCACCGCTTTTTTATTTTCAAATATAGACCCAGTTACATGTCCAGCGTCTCTGGCACATTAAAATCTAAACTCACTATCTACACGTCTTAGGACCTCATCTTTCCATACAGAACGATGCATTATGAACAACAAACTGGTTTTAAAAATCACAGTAATCAAAGCACCGCTGTTTCGACCCTCTGCGCATCTAATCGGCGCAGACGAGCCTGTGTGCAGTCTAGTGACATGCTAGTTTAGCCGCTACAACAACAACTAGCCCAACACCACGGATGTCATTACAACAAATAAGGATACAGACTAAGAAGTGATAATAAACTCATGTTTCCATCGCTCATGCTGTGTTCACTCATATCGATGATGTTTTACCGTCTGGGTGATGTGCTGTAGTGAATAAAACAAAACATACTCCAGCAGCGGGCTGGGGCGGCGGTTAACGGCCAAACCACAGGGGGGCGTAAGTGTTTCACCATGGTTAGAAAAATTCTGTACAGTCACAGCTAGGGCTGAGCGATAAGTCTATTTTCGTATCTCGATAACGATATTTATCACGATATAGCAAGCAAGTCCATATAAAATACCCACACGGTAAAGCCTATTTTTGGATAATCCTGAGTGAACTAAACACTTAAATATAGTAAGTAGAAAGTACAGAGTTTCCCTTTTCACTTGAGCTGAGTCCTGTGTCCTGTTCTGCACATTAATGTCCATGTTAATAAACAGCGCCTCCCTCTATGGTCCGCTCCAGGTTCACTCCCACGTGCAAGGATTATAGAACGTAAAGCGTTGTCAAAATGACGTAAAAATTGGCGTTCAACCGCTGGTTTTGTGACATCACGATATAGACGATATAGAAAAACACATGATAGACATTTTCATATTTCATTACATTTCAATATATATTGTCACATTGCCCAGCCCTAGTCACAGCCATACATTAAATTAATTAATTAAATTTGGCTTCAGGGAGAAACTTCTTGAACGTAAACCATAATGGAATCTTAACCTAAAGCTAAGCTAACGTCTTAGCCGCAGCTCAGCTCACAGCCCCTCTCTGACATCCAGTGCATCACAGTGTGTGGAAGAAACACTGATTTCTTGACATGAAACCGCTTTGTTCAGTGTTAACAAGTTTCATGTACAGGGTCTGTTTGTTTAGACCAGGGGACCTAACCTAAAAACTGCTAATTTAGTGAGCTGCAGCTAAACTCACTGCCCATTCTGACGTTCTATGTTTGCCGTGAAGTTTAACATCAAACTGCTTTATTTAATATTAAACCACCAGTTTTAATTATCTTCAATTAGAAATAATAAAACAGCCTTAAAATGATGATATAAGTTTAACTAATGAACCCTGTGTTTTCTTCAGGCTTCCGTTATTATCAGGTTAATACACAATCTGGCAGTGTTCAAAGAAACCCTGATAAAGTGGATCAAGGTTGAAGTTTTTCTATCTTTAAACCATGCATCTGTATGTGGAGAGAAGCCTGATGGGTAAGGTTGTGGGCGGCTGTCAACTCGCCTGATTGTTAACGGCCAGATGTCAAGGCCAGACTCGCCGCAGATGATGATGCTCAGGAGCGGGGAAGGCCAGATGAGACGGGTGACAAGCAGAGGTGACGGGACACGAGGGCGCCAAACGAATCTGCATAGAAATGAGGAAAGTCGACCGAAAAATTACACCTCTCGAGATGTCACCGCAAAAGGATGGAGGGATGCAGAGGAAGAGAAAAATACAGGCAACGGTCGGCAAACGGACACCGGCTGTCTGAGAGATCGCAGAGTGAAGTCATACTGTGGAGAGAATGTCACGCAGTCATAATAAGTCACATCAGCAGTCAGTGGGATGACTCACAGGGTCGAATCATCTGAACAATAATTTATAAGGAAATAAGGATGCTTGAGTAAAAAAAAGAAATATTTATGCTTAACGTTGCAGTCGATATTTAATTAGAATTTGGCTTTTGCGACTGAGTGATGTGGCTCAAACTGGACGTCTTTTTTGATAAGGCATTCTGGGTAATAGGCCTGTTGAAATTCAAATTAAGAGCTTAAACTCACCGAGACGTGCCTGCCAATTTCCCAGATCTCTAAAGCGAGTAAACAGCTCTAAGTAATGTTTTGTATGCAGTTGGATGGATTAATCTTCTTACATTGATTTTACCCACCCTGCCATCACTTAAACCCTCCAACCACATATTCACGGAAAAGGATGGCAATTAGAGGAGCACCGGGCTCACAGTCAATACTGAATGACAAGGATTTCTTATGTAACCATTTCAATCACACCTTCTGTGGTTCGCAATCACTGCAGCATCGCGGATCCATAACATTCTTCCACAACGCTGCATGATGTGGAACCTGCTACTTAGTGGAGTTATTGTCAAACTTTTGCATTTGTAGAAACACATTTAGGGGCCCTTTAATTTCCATAGTGCAGGAACACAAACGGATATGCAGAAGTGAATAATAAAAATGGTGGCAGAATGAGCAGGAAACAAACTGTACATGTCAGTAAGGTACGTTTCAACCACAGACTGTATAAAAAGATGGACGACTTGACAGCTCCTGAAAAGTGAAGCCAAAACCTCTCTATCGCCCCCTGCTGACTGGCTGAAGTATAGGTCATAAAGCCCGCCTCCTCTATGGTAACAGTCAAACTATAAAACCAAAATACACTTCAAATAAATGTTTCTCAAACATGGTTTCTGGCGTTATAGCTAGTTCTTATCGTGCTGATTTAGGTCCAAGTGTTCATTTTTCGGACAAGTTTATTTTTAATTAGTTATTTTTATGCTATAAAAAGGATGATTGACAGCTCTGTTGACAAATCCGGCTCCTGCAGCCGATCTGTTCCGGTAGAGGAGGATCGGTGAGAGGAGACGTAACTAAAACAATCACTACAGTCATTGAAGTTTACATATCTGTGAACGTCTGTTCAGCGTGCATTGCGCCCCTCCCTTTGAAAGTCACGGCCCAGCGAGAGACGCTGGAGTGAAATAATGTTTTTCAAGGAGATCGATCGCTGCAGGCAATAACTCAGAGCGGTACAGAGTCTGAAATACAAGAGTCTACATTTCAAACCTGATGATTTTGAGACATGACATCAGAGGCGGGTGTCCTAGATTGAGGAAGTGTAGTTTCGCAAGCTCCCAGGCCTCCGCCAAATGACACGTAGGTTTTCCGTAGGTTTTCCAGGGCCCATTGGACAAGCGGATAGCGTCCTCCAAAGGCACAGAGTGAAATAGCTTTTTTTCCCCTACCATAATGGCGTTAGCTCCCCATAAAAGCATGATAGGACTGAGGTTGAAAATCGGCGAACTGGCCCTTTAAGTGTGTGCTTTGTTAGCTCCAAATGACATCACCGGCACAAGATGGTAGCGCCCGTCACAGGGGGGTATTTTGGCTTCAATTTTGTACAATGAGAGCGGATGGAGACGTGTCGTCCATCTACTATATATACAGTCATTGGTTTCAACCAATTCAGCCAATCAGCTTGTGTCGTATGAGCTCGTAAGTTGCAAAGTGTGAGCTGGGCAAAATGACTCCAAAAACACAGAAGAATCAAAGTATGGATTTAAGCAGAATATCCAAACGTCTACTCTAAGTCAGGAAAACAAAATAATTATTTTATGGCTATTGAAGCACTTTTTTAATTTAAAAAAATCTTGTTTTTTGGATATTTTCTTCTTCAGTTGTTCAAACTCAGACAGGGCCCTACAGATGTGTTTGTTGAAAAATGGCTGCATGTTGGAAGCTGAAGATTCCCAGCCCGGTCTTTGATTGTGTAAAGCCATTTCAGTGATTACAGTTAGGAAATCGACAGGGGTTCTCTTTACTGTCTTCACCACCGCTCTCTTCCTCGCTTGTGAATGATTACTGTCAGAGGTCATCAGTTATTTCCCGCTAAATTAGGCTCTGCTTTTGAGCGCAGCCAGATGTGGCTTAGCAGCAGCCTCAGTGGATTTTGTTACCTTTTCTCTGCTATGCTACAGGTCAATGAGGCTACAGTTCTGCGCGGCTCCATTGACTTGCTAATCCACCTCTTCACAAGGCTCCCCTTCCCCTTTCATTGCTGTCTGAGTTGCATTGTTTCAAGCCACAATGGGGATTCTTATTGACGGACAAACAGAAAGGAAGCCTCAGAGGAGGTTTTTTAGAATTCTTTGTGACGACTTAATTAGCAATGGATGAAAATCAATAATCGTTACATCCAATCGCAGTAGAAAATGTATAAATCTAGTTCATATTCTTCATATTAAACTGACTAAGACAGCAGCTTTGGCACTAACTAATCCAAGAACCCTGAGGGGAAAAACGCTGTAATGTTTTCACCACCAGTGAGTCTGCTAATGGTTTCTATTGTTGTGGTGAAATTGAGTTCAGGAGATTAGCTTGAAGCCGAGACATGGTGAGGTAATTCTGTAAATACACGGAGCGCATCGCTGACTAAATGGGAAACGGTGATAACATCTAGTCTGTCACGTGAACACAGAGAGGAGCAGGTATCATCAGAGGAGGCTTTACTTTATGACGTACATTTAGAAAAGGAGGCGAATTTTTAGGCATTCAGAGGTAAGCGCCTACTTTGGCAGGTCAGGGCGACATGGGTAGATTCCTGGATCAATTAGCTACTGTATGTATATATTTTTAATCGCACTAGCATCCGAGGGTACTCGGTGTCAGCCAATATCAGGAAGTAATAAAAGGTATTGTAACAGCTCTAATAATTTCTTTAGTATTATTTATTATGTCTACTAAATAACGGTGCCTTCTAAGCCTGTTTTGGGCTGGGCATCTTTTTTAAGTAAAATCCAATCAATCAATGAACATTATATATGTTAGAGTGAGCTGAAACAGCCATTAGGACATGTCCTTCACCTCAGCAACCCTCATCCTCTCGGGGTCATCCAAGTAGAAGGTGAGCCTCTTCCTCTTATCAGTGCATCCAGACCTCGGAGCGGCCTTATCGCCCGACTCTGCCCCGGAGGTGTTTGAGGCAGAGTCCACACTGACACACGATAACACCTGTGATCGTATGATCATACATCGACCCGTCTGTCTGCTCGGCCATTTTCAGGTGCCTGATAAATGGGGCTAGCATGTTTGCCGGAGAGCACATCATCTTCTTCTTCTTATAGGAAGCAATATGGCCGCCTGACTGCCTCCCAGTGACAGGGCAGCCAGCTCCACATATAGTGCCTTAAAGGTAATACATAACCGGGCTGTTGGATTCATTGATAGGCTGCACTGTGGGGATGAGAAATGACCCTTGATACATGAGGTCTTTTCTCTGAGCACCCAAGGGCAACAGACCATGCACATACATGGAATCAATCGATTAGCATAGTGGGGATAACATGATTTAGGTGGTGGTTAAGGCTTTAAAGATCATGCTGTCTAAATGCCAGTATATTCACAGGAAACGGTGAGTCTACCTTTGTCACAAGGTACAGTTAATCTTAGGTGCAAATGTGAATTAAATGATAGAAAATATATCTAAATGTATCATAATGCACATGACCATCGCACCATCACCAGTCGCCTCTCAGCTATGGGAGTCTGCTACACTTCCTGTCTAAAGTGTAAGTAATGACATTATAGTCGCCTTTTAAAAACTGCAATTGGAATTTTCTGTGTTCTGTCACTGTATGAACCAACTGATGATCTATTAGTACAGAAAATAATCAGCAGATTGAATGACAATCTTGAAGATTTCCATGTACATAAATATCTGTTATATCACCGTCTGTCTCTCACCGAATGAGGAAACACAATGGTGATTGAGCCGATGGCCCGCTGATGAAAGCCTTTACATTTGCAGTATTACAGACTGATTGTCTGTTATGACTTTCATGGAAAAAGATCCCAAGCGGCGCCCAGTTAGTGACGCGTTTTCTATCAGCCAGCAGTGGTTGGTCTGCCAGAGAGGGTAGGTGGAGCTAAGCGGCTGCTTTTCCGCTCTCTGCAAGTGTTGCGAGTAAACAGTAATCTACTATGGCTGAACAAACAAAGAAAAGATGGATGACTACAGATACAACTTCAACAAGAAGTGAAAATCCAAAGAAAAAGAAACAAACTCGACGCTCAGATGAAGCAAACAGTCTGAAAGGAAAGCGACCGTCAGCCAGGAAAATCAAGAGTTACAACCGGAGCCAACCGTGGACGTCACACATGCAGCACTGTCCGGATATCTGGGAAGTGTGCTCCTGCAATTACTACTTATCGCCATAAGGTGCCGCCAAAGAGAACGAAACTGAGATCTTTGGGATTATAACTTTAGTTGACGAAAAAATAATGTGTCCTTAATGTGGGATACTGTCACTTTAAATTTTGTTATTGATTATAGAAAAGTTATTATAAAGTTTACAGTAAGTAAGGAGGTAAGCATGTTTATGGAAGTCAGTAAAGTCTTGATTATGTTGGTCCATACTTTTGTATATATTGTATATTCTATGCCTGAATTATTGGCTGAAAAACATTTTGTATTCAGAGGTTCCTCTTCCATTTACAGTGAGTGTCAAACTAAACCTTTATGGTCCTTTTTGCATTCTAAAAAAGGTCATAGAGTTATAACTGCATCCCATAATGAGCATGTATAATGCTAAAGTATTCTGCTAAAAAATAAATAATAGAAAGAACCGAGGAATCAGGTAAGGTCTGTTATAAGTGCAAAGTTGGCTTTGTCCTTTGTCCTTAGTTAGCTTCCACCAATCCAGTTTGAAACTGCTTTTTTCACCTTCCAACTCTAACATCTGCAACCGATTCTTAACCCTTCCTTTTTCTTCAAGTCAGTCAACTCATGAACATCCTCTACCTGCAACACATTCACAGCTCTGCTGCTTGCAACCAGTACTACAAACTCACTTAAACTCCAGGTCAAAGTCCTGCCATTCAAATCTAAGCATCTGTCTCCCCTACACCTAGCTGCCACCTCCTCAATCCCCTTGCTTAGCTTATAGGGTATATCTTGCACTAGACTCACTGCAGATGATCCATTCTCTGGCAAAGGATTAGCTATCCTCTGGACTGACTGATAGCTATAATACTTTATAGATTATACTGTAGTTTTTGCCCGATTTGAATCATATTCTTCTGTTGCATTCACTTTAATTCAGCAGATAAAAGCAGAATTTTGTTTACCCCCCGCTCCAAGGTTACCTCTTGATTTATTTTCTACCCAGCCGTCCTCTAGTCAATTAGCAGCATGTACACCTGACAGGTACCGAGCAGAAGCTGTTCCGAGCAAATTATCCTGTCACAAGGCTTTGCTGATATCACATTGTTTCAAGGCCAAATTATTAAACCTTCTCTCTGTTGCACCGCAGCCGCCGCTGCTTCACTCATGATTTACTATCATATCGTTTCCCTCCAGTGGGCCTATTCATAGTGCTGGTATCATGCTCATCATGTGTGTTGGAGAGAGGGTTATTTTTAGTCCGCCTGTCACGTGATGTCAGAGCAAGTGGAGTCTCACAGCTGTAGGCTACTGGTACAAACATGTTACAGATTCACAGCTCCCAGCCGGGAACAAATGAGCGGTATCCTGCGGATCTGTGGTCGCACGGAGAAACAGCACGTCTTCATACATTTCTACTACGCTCCGGCGATCTGAGATTTCCTACTGGCATCAACAGCTTTAAGTTAAAGTTAAAAAAGCACTCATATTGGCATGCCAGCTGTCTTTCTAGATGCCTAACTGTACCGCGTCTAATGGAAATAAAACGTTGTATTAGCTCTTTGCCTTCAAGCAGTTCAATCTAGCCGTTGACTGTATGTGGGAACAACCCACCCGCTTGATTGAGAGTCATTCAGAAACAATGACACAGAAAAAAAGACAATGTAATTAATAACTCTCAGAGGAGAGGGGGAATTTTCTGGTTCACTATGATTACCCCCTCTATAAATTATGAATTTAGCAGTTTGTATGCGGCTTGAAGTGGATCACTTGAAGGAGCTTGAATAATTTATTGACGCATTATACCGTTTAAGGACTCGCGGTATGTACGAGCCACAGAGACGCAGGTGAACGGTGCGCGCAGTATATCTTATTTAACAAGCAATTACTCCTACGAGCATTTCTGTGGGAAAGTAAAGTGAGCATTAGCATAACAAAGAGAAGCTGTTTGTTGCACAATTGGATGAGAAACACAAGTTGAAAGGAGGTTAAATAATAATAAAGTATCACTCTGTGATTTATCTTTAGGTAAGCACCTGTGTTCTAAATAAGCAGACGAAACAATGGATTTTTCAAGATGCATGCACACCTGTAGGGATCACAGCTGATATCGGGGGCCAGAACAATTAACCACAGGAGCGAATGATACCCTGTAATTTTCAAAGGCAGTATTATCTATAATTTTGCTCGTTACATAAGAAAAAAAAGACTTCTATCATTGCTGAGATGTACTTCTATAGGTTCTTTTTTCTCTGCTTTCTGAGGAAGGGAAGGTTCTGTCATGCCGTCATGCTCGGTGGCTCTGCACTGTAATTTTCATCTCAGATCATCCACGGTTATCAGTCATGGTCAACAGACTCCCTCGTCCCGACTCCCACCACCTGGGAGAAAATACTTTCAGAAAGAGAAGGAAAATGAAGGAGGTGGATCCGCGTAAAAGTTTGACTAAAAGGAAGAGCTGAAAGGCTGTAATCGAAAACTTTCTCTGCTCAAAGTTTCTGGCAGATCGTCGCGACAGCGGGAGCAGACGAAATGGGAGGTCAGGTGTCGTGTCGGCTTTAAGCTTCCACAAATTGTTTGCGCTGCCGGCTTCAGCACAAACCGCATCCTCTGTGGGTTTTACGGAATCTTTGATTAGGATTTCATCCTAAAGAGCAGCTCAGACAGCTTTGAACAAGGTCTCAGATTTTCTCTGATATTTGGAAAGAAATAATGGTCCTGTTGTCAGACGTGGGCTGTGCAACCTCAGTGGACAATCTGACAAATTTAGCCATGATGGGCCGGATGGAAGACATGTTGCCGAGTTCTTCCGACAAAAGAGGCCATCTTTAAGGTATGGAAATACTCTAGGCATTGTAAACATATTCTAAAGCACATTTTTCTATGTAAAACACATAGACAACATCGCTGACATCGCTGACCCTTGCTGCATTCATAAGAATTATTGCATTAATTTGTCTTTCAGTGTGTCAGAGACCCGCACACTATCATACAAATCATACTAACCGTGACGTAAAATTTAGTATGTCATGCGTTCCCATCTCATAGTATGCAATTTTGTGTATGCGAGAAATGCCCAGATGTATACTAGATCGGCCCGGATATTTTAGTATGAGACGGGAGCTCACTGTTTGTACTCAACCACCCCAAAATGCATTGCGGCTATTCAGCTTCTACTATGGCGGAGATGGACCGGAGATCAGACCGGACATACGTAAACGATTAAGTCACGTGATACGGAGAAGACGGCTTCCACCGGCATCCTATTAGTCAGGTTAGTAGGCAGTATGCAGTACATACTGTTTGAGTATGTAGTAGGCAGAACGTTAGTATGCAGTTTCGGACACAGCATTTGTCTGTGGACAGCATGAAATACGGCCGATACTAGCTAAAAAGGATTCAAGCGAAAACAAAGAACCTGCAATCCTGCAGATGTCTCTCCATCTCAATCCTGAAGATGGGTTAGTTTGCCAGGATGACTTTTTTTGTTTATCTATTGTTTATTTAAATGCATATATTGAAGCCTAGCCCACCTACTTTTAACGAAATAATGCTTACCCACAAGCCTAGTTTGCAACTCCATTCTGCGACATTCCTATAGCACAGGGAAAAGGAAAAAATTAAGACAATTGAAAAGCCGAAGGAGGCTATATCCTTGGCGAAGCCAGCTACTGATCTGGCCAATGATAAGCCAGTGCTGGTAACTCAGACTGACAGCTTCGGAAGCGAATGACCAGCCTATCCAGTAGTCAATCCAGTGGGTTGCTAGCTTCAGCATGGATATCGCCTCCTTTGGCCTCTCAGTAGTCTTAGGCCATGTCCACACGGAGACGGGTTTAGGAGTAAACGCCAAAGTTTTTTGTCGTATGGTCGTTTCGTCCACACGGAACCGGCATTTCAGGAGCCCATATACGCTAATTTTTGAAACCGCCTCCCAGAGTGGATAAATCCCTAAACGCCACCCTGGCGTTTCCGTATGTACAGCCTATACGGATCTTTCTTGAATCGCGCCGCCTCCGGTTTCATGGGGACGCAAACATTTCCTGAGACAGCGCCGTGTTTACGGAAAACTTTTTCATAAAGAAGTCGGCTCCGTCTCCATGTGGACATGGCCTTAATTTGGTCCTTTTCCCTGCGCCATACATTCCAAAAGATGGCTTAAAACTCACTTGCTCTATCATACAGCATTATCAGACATACAGACATTAATCCACCTGCAGAGACGAACCCAAAACATCCAATATGATCTGTCCTCATAAATATGTCACATTCTGAAAGGCTGTCGTTTTTGACTTCGTAAGATATAAGGTGTCATTTACAATTACCTAAATGAATCTGTAACACCACAGGATGAATGAGTACACAGAGTACTACTCATGGCCTTTTTGTAACCCTCATCACACACAGTCCCTATGTTCACCATCAAACTCCATTTGCTGCTACTTTAAAACCTTCATTTCCTCCTGTTTTTAACTGGATGAGACATTACCAGAGTGGTTTACTGCTTTGCTCATTACGTGCAGAGTAATAAATGTTAGGCTTTTAGGAAAACAGCTTCAGCTCTTGTAGTCGTTCGCATCTGAAATAACCAACACGTCTCATTTCAGCCCATTTCCTAACAGAGAGGCTCTCAAGCCCTATTTTAAAAGATTACCCTGATACACAAAGGAAATGGTAATGGATTACAGGCAAAGGGTAAACAGGAACCTGCACTTAAGTTCTCAGGGTTATGAAATGACATTTACAGTTTGATATGTGTTCTAAACATGATGATTTCTCAAGCTACAATCTTCTAAACATATTTCCACATATGGCTTTCAGGGCTTTTAATGCTATACTTCCTTTCTCACATTTAGCTTAAGCAGCCCAAACCGACTGTTCCCCCGCCACAACTCACCAATCACTGCCTCAGCATGGACCAGTCAGGGAGGAGGGGGCTGATTGCAGCTCATCAGTGTGTCAGCTGGAAGTGCAGACTGAAGGGAGCACATGGTCGAGTGGTTTTCCCCCGCTGCCGCGTTTTCCTCACTTGACTGCAAATCAAACGGTTGTTGTTTTAGTCAGGAGATCAGTTAAGTTGTGGAAAAGATGAGAGGCGGTCGATTATTCTGCACGCTTCGGCCTGTTTACGACCCCTGTCGCACGTGTGAGGAGGGGCTGATTGAGGCGTTTGATTTGTAAAGCAGATGCCTTCATCTGTTCCCCAGTGAGGCAAACGCGACGTGAGAGGACCAAACATGTGATCAGCTGCTCTCGCTATCCTTCGCCTGCAGCTAGGTGCCATTGTAAAAAGCCATTATAGCTGAGCCTGCTCTCCTATACACTCAGCGCTCAGCTTATCCTACAGATTTCACTTCTGTGCAGCCGTTGGATCCTATAGACTCATCTCCCAGCATGCACGGCAATCCCCTAGCTGCTTAACGCGATTAAAAGTAATGGGAGTGCGATTCTGCAGGCACCGCTAAACTGTTTGAAAGTGAAGCACTCCATCTCTTTGTCCAACATCAACTCTTTGGCTGTGTGAGCTAAATGAACTTCCTGCTGAAGCCCTGCTTCTCATGATAAATAGACCGCTGCTGCAGCTGCAAACAACAAGTTCATTGAAAGACCCGCCAAGCCTTTAAAACATCCATAAGTAACATAAAACAGTGCAGAAATAAAATGCTCCTCTGAGTATTGAGCGAATTAAAACAGGGAAAATAATGTTTAGGTCCACAGGGAGGCAGTCATTTCAGTAATATGCCATTTAGTATTCATTGTTCTACATTTCTAAGAACTATTTTATTTTGAGCTCCCAAGGCAGTTCAGCTAGAACATCATTTCCACTAATCAATGGCTCCAGTTGCAAATAAATAAGCAGAAAATATCACATTATGCTGCTCGATTGCAGATTTTTAATCAGGGAGCGCAAATGTGTTTTGAGAACACAGATTCAAACCCATCAAAATGGGTTTTTTGTTCCTTTTCATTTCCTTTTTATAACCGACGGAGAAATAACAGCGGTTCAAGCAGATAACCTCCTTCACAAGTCCAACCTGAAGTTCTAATATAAAAGTTTTCAATGCAATTTTTGAAAAACACTAGCCTCTGAAATGGCCGTGTTTGTGAGGCCGCCGAGAAGAGGTTGGTGAGATTTACTTTGAAAAGAGAATAACGCTGATATGGGAACTGAGAAAGAAAATTGAAGAAAAGAAAGCGAAAGCACACAGACGAGGCGAGGTCATCCTTGTTTGTGCGGATTATTTGAAAAAAGGTGATGTACTGTAAGAAAGAAAGAGAGCCACAGTGTCAAATCAATAGATAGATTGCTGCTGAATGTCCCTCTGTGGCAATTCAAAGTGCCAGGGCTTTAGAAAAACAAACTACAAACTCACAGCTCAGTCAGGCAATTCACACAGAGCTCATTACTTTAAGTGAATGCAGGGTATGTACAGTTTAAGTGAACTCTAATGTTGTTGCGTTCAACCAATGACTGTTTTTATACAGTCTATGCTTTCAACAAGCAAAAAGACGTTGTTTACCGTCATTGTACTAGCAGCGTAAACAATACTGTAGGGCAGAAGCTCAATAAAAGCTTGAGAATATAACGCATGCAACAAATATGTAATTAATTGAGTTTCATAACCAGTGCATTTGATATTTGATGCCACTTAATGCCACAACATTCAGTATCAGGAAAGCTTAATATATACAACCCACAGCATAAAGTGCCTACTAACAAGCAAATGAGCTCAGGCACTGCAAGAAAGTAATTCTGACTGTCACTTCATGCAATGCAAACAACTGTGTTATGGCAGATAGCATCATGCTAGATTGCTTCTGGACCGCTTGTAGCTAATTAATGTAACCTACTACTATGCTAAAAGTGTACTAGACGCACAGTGTCAGGCTCAAAGAGGCTATAATTAACTCTTTAGCAGATATGGGTGTAAGCACAAGCAGCAAATTCTTACCTTGAAGTTGTAAAACAGTTGACACGTTACTGTTATAAATTCTTCAGGAGGCATTGATAATAACAGCAGCAGGAAACCTCAAGCGCTTGGGTTCAAGTCACTTGCGCTGCTGACAGTTAGCTAACGGCTGGACGCTGGCTAACTGACAGTTCGAGCGTTAGCTAGCTCGAGCGTCAGCTAACTGACAGTTCGGACGTAGACGGCAGTTGGACCGTTGGCTAACTAATGTAGCGGCGAATGTAGCTAACCGTTAGCAGCATCAGGGAGAGCAGCACTGGCCGTTAATGTCATTTCCTCTAGAAAACCTTCCCCAAGCGACATGTTCAGACATTTGGCAGGCAAAGTTTCTTATCAATGTGAAGCAGTATTACACACTAGCAGCAAGTGAGTCAAACGCAATTTATATGCTAAAGTCTGACAATAACATGGCATGGAATGGTGTGGGACATCTTCTATGTTGCCAGATATTCCGCCTAAATCAGCTACTTTTGGCTACTACTATTTTGCAGGTTTTGCTCCCAACAAAGTTAAGCCATTATAATGTATCACGCCCACCCATCCAGTTATTGACAATGGCAGGGCACTGAGTTCATTAACACACTCTCTGATATGATGGACAATACCAAATACCATTAAGGTTTCACTATTAAATCAGCTCTGTTGGTGGCTTGTAAAAGCTTAAACCTTATGGTTTATTAGTGCTTATTGCACTAATAAAACAGAAGCCCAGAGGCAAGTCCCCAGGGCTCCTATTTGGATGTGTAATGGGGGGGCGTGGGGAATGTGCTTCTTTATAGGATTAAGGCTCTGTTAGGGCTACTTGATGTCAGTCAAATCTGGCAACACTGCATGCAACTGAACTACCTCTGTCTTAACTCTATTTCAGCCCTCATATTATTCAAGTTCCAATTTCTTACCAATAAGCAGTGATCAAAGTGGACAGGTGCAATTGCAGGTGGTGGAGTGGCCGTACAGTGCCTGTAAGGCTAAAATAATGTCCACAACAAAAGGCCTTCTGAGGCTCTCGCTGTCTTTCATCTGTCTGAGGCGGGAGATAAAGAGAGAGACGTGCGAGAGAGCATCATTACAAGTCCATCTACACTCTTTATCTAATCACTAATGGCTTTGGAGAGGAGTTTCAAAACCATCAACACTGCTGTTTCACAATGTTTCCCGCAATATTACCCTCACAGCCAGCCATTATGTAAACTAGAGCACAAAATATGGCTCTTCCAGTCCATTCTTGCTCCCTCTCCGGCTCTTTTTTAGTCCATATGCCACAGTCAAGATGACATTTTTTTTCTGGTGATGGATGCCAAAGTTACATTGGTCTCTTGTGGACTGGGAGCAGTTTTAACATCTGATGTGACAGCCAGGTTTTCAGAGCAATCTGAAGCTGTCAAAGTGACCCCCATATCTAAGAGAAACAATCTTAAAGTGCAGGCTGTCACACAATAAGACACACAATAGCAGGATAATGACGTTTGTTGGACACATAAGCTAACTGTCATGCTTTACTTTGCACTAAAGGTCATTTTTTTGTCACATATCGTCCTGGAGGCTCTGTCAAACAAGTCGTGTACAGCTTTTCGTGGATCTATACCATCATGCACAGAGTGGATTATTCCTGCTAGTGCGGGATCATGGGTAGCACCACGTGGAGAGTGACCTTTTCAGCCATGTGTCACCTGCCCGTGATGCTCCAGGTGGCCCCTCTAAGCATAGCGTGTCTGAATGTCTGTGTCATAATGCTTCAGTGACTCCAGCTATTACAACAACAAAAAAAATGAAGAAAGGATCAAAAATTGGACACAGACACGCAATCTTTTATTCAGCAGCAAATGGCAAATGTTTTGTTCAAAAGAGGATATTTAGAGTCAGTTTAAGAGCCGCAGATAAGTTTTCAAAACAGATGCACTCCCAGAATTTAATTTCCCGTGAGGAATCATGTGATTTCCCATGACACAAAATCAAAGCAACAACATGTTAATTGTTTGCATTGCCTAGCTTAAGCAAGGTAAACGTCTTTGCATGTTGGTTTCCATCGCATAAGGGAATTGACAGAAGGCAGGTAGATTTGGCTAGTGACATAAACTGCAAAATAAAACTTTGAAAAGTTATAATACTCTGCTCAAATATGTTTAGATTCATTATTACATGTTTAACAGGGTAACTATTATTTTGGGACCTATATTATTTTAAAATAAACCCTCCGAATTACCAGTATTAAAGTTTGTAAAATGCCAGGCAGAATGTAAATACATGCATCTTACAGTTAGCTTGCTAGAGCACCTAAAACCATCCGTTTGACCCTTTAAACGTGAACATTAATCATGCTCCCTTTCTTTGAGCAACAAGCTTTAAAGGGGAAGATCTCCAGTTATCTGAGGCCATAACCCCCCAGGACAGCATTCACCATTTGCAGGAGTCAAACGTATCCTAACAGGGATAATTGCCTTGTTAGGGCCTCCTATGAAATAAGCACCCCCGGTGAGCCGCCATGGGAATGGTCATGCATATATGGATGAACTGTGCACTCCTCCTCCTCAGCGAGTAACCACCTGCAAGCTGTCAGGAAACGCACGTTTTCCATAGATATGGCGGGCGGGAAGCTGTGGGTGGTGATGGCTGACAGATGAATGGAGGGACAAAGAGGACGGAGACGGCTACGTTTTGAGCAGTTGACAGCCATTTTTCAGAGTAAGTGTAGATGACAGATGGATGATTAGTGTACATGACTGTGTAATCCATCTGTACAGAGTCTTTTCACACTTTGTTTACATTTTGCAGGATGGAAAAGGGAGGTAAAACCCCGCCCACTTTCGCTTCTGCACGCCCAGGATTCACCAGGATTGTTTGAGATTTTCCTGAGACTTAACCTGACGCTTGAGCGTCCTTCCCAGGGGAAAGCTTAAAATGAGACTCTGCTCAGGGCTGAACATGCACCTCTGCTTCTCCCCTGCTGACTTTGTAGTGCTGATGATGATAAGGAGAAGGAGGGAGGGCGTGGACGCACATGTTTGTGTGTGCCTACATGCCGAGCAAGACTTGTTGTTTTCGCACGCATCCCAAAGGCAGGTCCCCCCCTCTTAAATCACGCTACGCAACAACAACAAGGACAGCAACAACTTCTCCAGGGGAGGCCGTAGCTGTCATGGCAGCAGCGTAGAGTGACCTTCAGAGGCTGTTGATGCTCCCCAGAGCCGCCTCCGATTCTGCTTGGCATGGACTTTGTGAGTCATCATCAACAACATTCAAATTCACATTCTCTCTCTCTCTCTCTAGAGGTTGGGGCTGATTAAAATGGATGAGCAAATGGGAAAAAATGAGGCGAATCGCAACAGCAGAAATGCGCTGTATGTTGTGTAACCTGATTAGCATTGTTAATTGCATGTCTATCATAAACATGATATAAGAGCAGGATCGAAGAGTATTGTATTGCACTGTTTATCCATCAGCTTTTATACACAGTAGCATAAGGACGCAGGCTGTTAAGTAACAGCAATGCAAGATGTTAAACAGGAAGTACAGTATGCCAACTTTGAAGAACTGATATTACAACAATAAAAGCACAGTTTGCTTTCCATCAGGATGAGTTGGCACAGGCTGCCCAAAATAACCTGTGCATGCTTATATATTACTGAAAAAATAATTAAAAGGAGCTCCAAATTCATAAACAGCCCTTATTATTTTAATGGCCTTAAAAGTATTGAATTAAATCCGTTCCTATGAGTTTTTTTCACTCTGCAAAGAAGCTTGTAAAAACACCATCTGATATATGATAAGCTACCTCTTGTTTCCACACTGATGGCTTCCAGCACTGCCACCCACTGGAGGAGAACAGGAAGTGACGTGAAGAGATGCTGTCGGGGGAATCTTTCCATCTTCTTTTTTAAATTTCAGTTTCTGGAGCAAAAAAAATGTTGTTTATCATGCTGTTCAATTAAATGACACCGGGGATGCATTCGAAAGATAAGGCATCAATAATGTTCCCAGCGACCATTAAGAGTCTGTGGGTGGCAGATGTAGAGCAGCACTTTGTCATCGCATTTATAGTAAGTGTGAGTCATCTGATCTGGCAGTCAATACGTTGGCATTTTGCACACAGTGTGATGCTTCTATATGCATTCTCTGTCTGAGTGTGTGTGTCATACCTCTAAGATGGATTCGACTGGACAACCAGAGAGACTTTTTCTCCCGACGACATTGATTGGAATACACACACACACGTATCTTCAGAACAAATGACTTTATTCCCACCGGAGACACAGGACACTCATGTCTGTCATCCTTGTTTTTTTCCACTCGCCGTACAAGTGTGAGTGTGCGTGCGTGAAAACAATAAACAGGTCTGTCATGCGGCTGCGGTTGCTTCACCGTGCTTAAAACAGAATTTAAATCTCCATGCTAATCAGACTGATAGCCGTGCATGTAGATTTGAGCTCCACAGGACGGAGTCTCAAGGTGACAGCTGTGTTCGTGCTGCATTTAAGGCCCCTCAGAGATGAGAGATTGAAGAAGACAGGGCAAGTAAATCATGTAAATTGTTCATAGTTTGCCTCTGGGCACAGGGCTCATGGACTGGGCACTGATTAGTTTGGGGAAAACAATCACACATCACAACAAAAAAGTCTGTCAATAGCGAAAGTTGAACCTTTATGGGGGCAAAATTGGGGCAAATGTCAAACAAAATATGGTATTCAAAGTATATAATGGCTTTAAAGATTGTATTCTGCCCATTGTAGGACACACAAATCCTCAGAATAACAACATGTATGTCTTATATAGCTCTGTTAGCTCTTTGAGGGGCCTGAGAGTCCAAGAAATTTGGTATAGATCTGATACAAATGTATGCCATTAAGGAGGGTATATATCCTGGTTGGTTACATTACAATACATTTTATAATTGCCAATTATCACATTATTCTTTTGGACTAATATCCGTACATTGCTGTTGAAGCTGTTAACTTAGGAGGAGAAGTTTAAGTTTTCAATCTGTCTTCTTTTGGACATATTACTACTTTAATAAGATAAAAGTCTACATGCAATTTGTGTGAAAAACAGCATATGGAATATAAATGTAATTACAGATGTGAAAAAGTTTGGACACTTTGGCCTGGGGATGGATTACCAACCCAGAAACTGCCCCAGGGCCCCTGATCTCTGCGGCCCTGAGAGCCCCATATGCAAACTGAAACGAGGGGCCTTCAGGCCGCTCTTAGAGAGAGGTGCACTCTCCTGAATAAAAATTCTGAAATAAGTTTGTGTTAAACCAAAATTGGGGCCAACTGCTCAATTTTGCCCCGGGGCACCACAGCAACTAAATCTACCAATGACAATTAACTGTGGTCCAAAGCTGTGCCCGTGGATTCCACATTAAAACTAACAGCAGATATTCAATACAACGCAAACATCACCCCAAACCCGACATAACAGCGTTACGTGACTCTACAACCCTGGGGGCTCTGTGGAGAAAGAAACAGTCATGGAAAGTCAGAGAAGAACATTTGGTCTTTTCTTAATCCAGAAGCAGAAAAAGTCAAAGCCCCCCTGCATACTCTCTCATCTGGAAGTGCTTTGAATGTATTCTCCAGGCTGCAGAGCTTCTACATGAATATTTAAGTCAAAATCAAAGTGAATTTTTGTCTTATTTTATTCAGAATATTCTCCACCTCTTTATAGTAAGACTACGCTTTCTCATTAGTCTTACTACTGGGTTATTAACTTGAAAGACAGTGTTTTACTGGTTCTGATGTAAAAATGTACTAATAACCTATTTATAACCCATTAATAAGTCCTTTATAAGCGTTCTCTTACTGTAAAGTGGTACTGCTTTGTTTTTAAGGTGGCAGATTAGATATTTTTAGGTTATTCTCAATCACAACTATTTTATGTATCATTAAAGTATGTAAAACAGCAAAATAATGCCACAAAGAACTACATTACTCAAGCCAACTGGACCCTAAGTTTACAGAAAAGGATAAAGCAGCTACACCAATGGAAGTATCAAACTGACAGGGTAAAGGACAGAGCAGAAAATGGGTTTCTAGTTCCACCTGAAATAGATCTCTTTTTTAGGATAATGGGTTATAAGGCGTAGATAGGAGTCATTTTGGCGAGAGGGTGATTTGGGTGATAGCTGCAGTGATATAATGGGCCAGATGGAAGGTGTTTGGATGTGGTTTATAGCAGCTGATAATGTGTTAGCTGAAGCATAAAGTAATCACTGTCAAAATGTGATGAATGGCTACAAACTGGGATAAAATTTCATTGAGCTTTTTTAATTGCATATAAATAATAGAGCATCATCTGCATATCGTTATACTTTTACATTTATTGGCATTGTTTTTACAACTTCTTTAAAATTTTGGTCACTTTTTATGAGATGTTGGTAAGCTGTTTCATTATTTAGCTTCTTTTTGAGGCTAAAACTCCACATTTGTTGCGTTGGCTCCTTAATATTAAATGTTTACCCCTCTACCTCAATATTTCCTGCCGTGACAGGAAGCCAAATGAGACAACTAAACAACACAACGAGAAACTTTTCATTTTGTCTGAGCCAGGCAAGTTAAATTATGCCATTTGTTAAATGTCACGCCTTTGGACAGCCATTAGTTGATTCCTCTCGGTTTGTGAACTGTATCAGAATCCCATTGACTTTTACAGGACATTTCAACAAAGGGCAGCCCAGCATGTGGTCCAGGTGTTGATAGAAGTGCATCTGAAGTCTTGTTATTGCACTTCCAGCTCCAACATGTTGTTATTTGTCTTCAGAGAAAGCCTGGCCCACGCAGCGTGACTTCAAAAAGCACTTTCATGGAGGCGCGATGGAGAAATCTCGCAACTTCGAAAGAGGCTTGGAGAGATTGTGCCTTCTGCTGGAAGTTCAGTGTGACATTAGGTTGAGATCGAAGGTCTGAACGCAATCATTTCCCCGACACCGAGGACAATTCAATCTGAATACCGGCTTTAAAACGTCACCTCAGATATCACTTAGTTTAGAGATAATGAGGTATAAAAGGCGCACGGGTAGGTAGAAGTCATTTTCAGGCCGCTGTGATAAAGTGGAGCAGAAGGAATAGGCAGAGGAAATTGCACAAATATGTCCAGTATCGTTCCATCCATTCGTTCTGGCTCTCTCTGGCATCCTGACCCCTGCCATCCTCGGTGTGGATGAGTGCTTCCCCGCACCAGGGACCCTGGAGATGGAGGAGATTGGCCGCCGAACCGAGAGCATGAAACCAACTGATAATGAAATATGGCTGGGTTTCTACAAGGGCAAGATAAGGCCTGCCTCTCATCTCTGTCCGGACTATCTGCCTCTCAGCATCTAATGCACTTTTATAGACAAACAAACAAACCAGATTGGACACAAGATTTTCATTACCAGCTATATTAGGTATTTTTGGGTGCATTTACGTCAAACAAGGCTGAAATTGTACAATGATTAGTGGATTTAGAAAGAACACAGGCATTCGTCTGTGCTTAAAAAGGCTTCAGACAAAGAAGCAAATATATCACTGCAATTTGGCAGAGCTGGCTGTGAAATGTTTTCCATGTCAGGTGTGTTACATCAATTAAAATCTTGTTTTTGGTGCCAACTTTTTTCCCTTTCAACAGTTTTTTGGTGAGTTTCTGGTTTAAAAAAAATTCAAGTTTCATTTGAAATGAAAAACAAAGTTCAGCAGACGTCTAATATTATTGGTAACAGCGAATAAGCAGCCTTGTTAAAGACAAACCAGAGGCAGAAATGAATTGTCTTTGCCCTCTGTAGCCGTAGCGAATGACAACTTTTCATAAAAATGCTAATAGGGATTATGGAGAGAGAGCCTCCAGCACTTTCGATCAGCTCAAAGAGGCCATAATGTGGAAATTTAGATGACATTAGTCCTCATATATTTCCTGTATGGATGCATCCCTCCCTACTTTGTCACTATATGAGGGAATTAATGGGTTTCGATGGTGTAATAGAGGTTTTGTGGGGTGGATTGAGGTTTTCACGTCCCAGAATGGTGGCCTCTATGCAGTCAGGTTGCTGATTGGCATGTTGAATCATGATGACTTCAAGTGTGTGCGTCGAGAGCTCGGCGGAGGGAACTGAACCCCCCGCCACCGTCACATTGCATTACTGCCTCGGTGGCACAGCATCATCACATCAAATTAGTCTTAATGAACACGAGCGAGTCGACTGAGGAGAGAGATAATCAAACTTTTATTAAATGTCTTAATCTTCTGTACATGCATAATGTAATGGAAAGGGAGATGGGTGTGTGACGTCTGTCTGCGAGGGGGATGATCTTCACCCCAAAATGTGAGCATGTATGCAAAAGCAGAATTATCTACTGACGGACTAAAACCTATTGATTAATCACCACAGACGAGGAGCTCACTGAAAAGGCTCCTCGGTGGGATATAAAGGATTTAAACACACAAAGTTACCAACCAAGCCTGTTCCCTTGAGTAAACAAAAAGAGATGCATTTCAAATAGTATGTTCCTTCAGTTCATTTTGGTTATCATACAAATAAATGCACTGTAGCTCACTCCACACATCTTAGATGCCATAAACAGAGCAGCTAAGAAAATCGATCAAATATTGAAGAGATAAATTGTAAACGAATTACAGATTAAAAAGAAGGGTGTAACCCTGAAACATTTCATCCAGGACAAGTGTAATACTCAGGTGTTAGCAGTGAAATGAATGATGCATTGAATTCAGGTTTGAAGATGCTCCATCGGGTTGCAAATGCACCAAGGACTTATTGGAAGAGAATAAATCTGGCACATGAATAAAGCACCAGGCTTTAACCTTCTTTTCTAAGAATTGACAAATAAAATTGCACCTGCATTGCAAGGGACGATGCCCACTTTGGCTGATGGTAATGTAGCAGTGATGATGTTGGATTTGGTCCTTAACAGAAGCTCCATCACTGATGAAACTGCACTTAGACATAACTGTAACATTGCAACATAGGAAATCTTTTTTTAATTTACCTGGAAGGGTTTCTGTGTTTACTTTTTTTTTTAGCTCCAAACAAGTTTTAAAAGAGTTTGTGTGCTCCGTTGTGCAGCACATACATTCATTTTACTTATGCTTTTTTAGACCTTATCAAAAAATGGAAAAAATCTAAATGGCCTATGTACATAAATTTACATTAAATATGGATTTGACAACAGAGACGGTCAGAACAGGAAAACAATAGCCCAAAGTGTTGCTCAGCTTTCACAACAAATGGATTAAATCCTCCTCTGGGGATGCGTTTAAGGCTGTTAGGCTGAGGAAGACTACATACACAGACAGAATCAAACAAATAAAAGGCCGTGACCCGAGGCAGGAGGTCAAAAAAACAGAGATGCTCCAGCCGTCTGGGTTGTTTGTGTCAGGTCCAGGCGTGTGCAGTTCTACCTCGTCAGCTGACCGACCACTTTCAGCAGAGTCTTGTTCTCCTGTTTGAGTTGCTCGTTCTCGTCTTCAATGTCATCCAGGTCCTGCAGAGGAGGGTAAACACAGACAGATGTGGGGTTAGCACTCTCCAGAAACATGAATATTCACAACCCTGCCTTTATACCTGTGAGGGCCCGGTCTGGTTAGAGTGTTAGAGTGAGAGTCAAAGAGCATTAGCTGCTGCTAGGTTTCCCCTCCAGCCAGGCTGCTTCGATGGCAACAAATTAGACATTAACAACTTCAATTAGCTGCAAATGAGAGAGGCTCTCAGTTGCTACAGCGCTGCCTCATCAGAGTGACGCTCCTCATTCTCAGTTTCTCCCATCACTGGTCATTATCGCTTGGCTCCTGAGAGTGAGCCGTACTGCACTTAGAAGGAATTCGAAAAGTCAAAGTGAGGTGCTTCTTAAAAGCACCTTCTGCAGAAGAAGTTGTAGTTCCAGCTCAAACAGACTTGCTTTGTGCACGAGCGGCTGTAAACAACATTATTTATTCAGTATAAGGAAACAATTTGGCATTGAGAAAGGGCTCGCTCTTAATGATGCATCAGCAGCACATTGTAACCTGATTCAGCAGCTCCACGTGGCGTTATGGAGCTTCGGCTGTCTGGTTGCAAATTTGCTGTTTTGGTTCTCTCCGGTAGCTCTAAGAGCATCATTCTCTGCCTACAGAAGGAAGCTGTTTAAAGCAAGACACATTTAGCCACTAGCTCGTGAGCAAAGTGGAGTTTGGATTTTGCTCTTAAAAGAGAAAGGCAGTGGAAACCAAAAACAGAGGTAAAAAAGACTCCATTAGAGTAAGATGAATATGACTACCCTGGAATGTTAATGTTGCTGTGTGTCTGCTGGATAGGGGTGTGAATCTTTCAGCATCTCACAAACCGATTCTTGCTGCCAGGCATCCGTCACGTAGTGAGCGGTGAAAGTAAAGTAAACTGGGTGGCTCAAGAGGTCCACGCGTCGCAGGTAAGAGCGATTCTGTGGGCGCTGGTCAGGGCTCCCCCCACACATTACCGACACAGAGAGCTAGCTAACATTAGCAGCGCTACCGACAAGCCAGGACTGACACACTCCTTGCTGGGACTGTGGGCAACTGAAGCCAACAGAAGATTTGATTCACAAAGTAAAATGTAGAAATTAAGAATTGCGATTCTGACATTAATCTTTTTTTTTCAGCACCCCTCTCGCTGGATGAATAAATAAGCTAACTAACTTTTAGCCAACTATAAACGTAGTTCAGTGTTTTGTAAGGCATTTCCTTAGACAACCACTGATTGGGAATGTTCTGAATCTGCTATTGCTTCAGTATTAAACGGACTGGTGGATAATTTATGTTACAAATGCTTAATCATGTAATGCCAAATGTCTGTGTGTTATGTCGAATAAAAGGCGTATGCTTTGGATGCTGGAACAAGCGCCGACCGCTACATCACACGTTATAACACCCATTGAAGGCTGAAGGTTCTAGGCTAATTCGCCTTTACCAATTGGTGGATTCCTGGCTTGTTATTGCACGCTACACTTTGAAAAAGGTTCATCTACAACTGTTTCCTCACCTTGAACAGCCTGCATGCATGTGTTTACAGGTTAGCCCTCTACAGAAGCAGATTTCTCCCTTCAAATGAAGAGGGAGATAAC
Source organism: Semicossyphus pulcher (assembly GCF_022749685.1). Classification (NCBI taxonomy): domain Eukaryota; kingdom Metazoa; phylum Chordata; class Actinopteri; order Labriformes; family Labridae; genus Semicossyphus; species Semicossyphus pulcher. The sequence goes on from NW_027211694.1 coordinate 5,032,971, forward strand.
GGTCCAGGGGTTGAGCTTTATCTTTTCTTTCTCTCCCAAATAAACTTCGACAGTGACTGAGGGTTCAATCATCCTCAGCAGAGACAGCACACTGGATCAGCCGTTATCTCCTGCTTTCCCATCAGGCCTTGCGGGAGCCTCTCTCTGGGACATTTCTGATTGATATCAGGCTGTCGACCATCCCTGCATAAAGGCCTTCTCTTATGAGCGGCTTCCTGTCCATCTGATGCTATCAGCGAGATGTCTCCTGCAATATTGCGCTCTCAGTGTTTGCAGAAGTGTTGTGTATCATAATGACTGAAGTGTCAGGATAATAACCGAGCAGCGTTCATTCCACTTGTTGCTGAAAATGTACACATCTCTAACAGCTGTATTTGTTGTTTAGGTGTGATTGGCTCCACAGGGGAGAGCCGAGATCTCTTCTTTTCTGACTTTTTCAGACATGAAAGTCTCTCAGATCCGCCCCCCCTCCCGCTGCGCTTCCCGTCTGAGATGGCAAAAAACAGAGATGTATTTTACCACCAGCCTCGGTGACCCAGAAAACACGGGTAGAGGCTGCGAGATGAAGAGGGATTGTTGACAGTCTGGGGTTGAAAAGGAGATGATGGTTCAGAGGGTTCAGGGAGGTTTCACTCTGCCTGCTGAATACTAAACACGCTCAGCTTACATGAGTATCCTCTGAACTGTGAACCCTGACCAACCCGAGGAGGACACAGGACCCCGACCCATGAGGGCAAAGCAGACACACACGACCCCTGCTTGTGGGTTCACGTCAGAGTGAAACAGTCTGGAGTGCGACGGCTACAGCATCTCTCAAAACCATTACAGACGATTATCACCATCTAAAGCGGCTTGTTATCACTCATCTAAGCTTTCATGTCTTAACTGATTTTCCTGAGGGAGGACCGGGAGTTCTTCTCCTCAGAGAGACTTTAAAAAGAGACACAACTGAGTCTCACCAGGGAGCCGTTTGTCTTTTCTAGATAATGTGAGACAAAGAAAAGTGGCAGGATCCGTCATTTCAGTGTCTTTGTTTATGTGTCAAAAGGAGGACGACAGGTGACTTTATTAAACAGCGGTAAAAACAACAAAGTCCGGGGAGGATGTTGAGGTAGACGGATGGGTCAAGATCGGACTTTTCAATCGAAGATTTCAGTTTCGTGCTTTTTGGCGCACCTACTGGCGACGTCCACGGTTGGCTCCGGTTGTAACTCTTGATTTTCCTCGCTGACGGTCGCTTTCCTTCTTAGACTGTTTGCCTTCATCTGAGCGTCGAGTTCACTTCTTGTTGAAGTTGTATCTGTAGTCATCCATCTTTTCTTTGTTTGTTCAGCCATAGTAGATTACTGTTTACTCGCCACACTTGCAGAGAGCGGAAAAGCAGCCGCTTAGCTCCGCCTACCCTCTCTGGCAGACCCCCAGATTCTAACAAGGTACTTTTTTTCCACCCAAGCCACGACCTTTCCCTAAACCAGTCATTGTAACATTAGTTATCCGTTACCTACTACCTCTACCTCAAACCATGCACAGCTGTGCCATGCAAATTCATAACGGGCTCTATAACTACCTTTGCCTCGCTGCAGTAAGCAGACAAGGTTGAGTAGTTGTCAGGTGAGATTCCCTCTCAACCCTGCTGTATGTACTCTTCTTCACAGACTTACACAAGCCTAGAGACTCTGCACAGACATTATTGTTTGTAGCAGTGTGAAGTTAAAAAAATAGGCTACTATCCCTGATGAAATCTACATGTATGCAACAATGGAAGCATGAGTTAGCATTATGACTTTTAGCGTGATTGTGAATAAATTAATCACATTGTAATTTCCATCCTGCTGTGCAAAGTTAACTTCATTTTTCAGCTTAGAAATAAAGACATTGGCTGATTGTAGTCTTTGTCCTCACACTAGGGCTGATAACACACTGATTGGATGAATATGATAAGGTGGTAATTTGGGTAATCGTTCAGTTTGACTTGTGGTTCAACCTTACTGAATAAGAAATGCTTCATACATCAGTATGTATGAGGTTAAAGCTTTCAGAGGGTCTATGAACTGTGAAAGTTTGACCATTAAAAAACTGCCTGAGAGTGCCTTAAAAGTTCCACTGGAACAGAAAAGGAGAAAGAAACTGGGTTGAAAAGTTGAAGATTGTTGTATTTACAGCTGTCACTGAACACTTTCCTACCTATTGATCTCTTTCTTTTGCTGCCTTTTTCAACACAACGATCCGTCCAAACGCTTTCAGACGGGGTCCACAACAGAGTTTGGCTGAAAAGACCCTCAAATTCATGCTGACAAACCCTCAGAAAAGTCTTTCACAGTCACACAATCATGGCTGAAATTCCTGGTTTTTGGTGCATAGATCAATAAGCATTAATGTCAACTGCCACACTGACCAGTGGCTCGCGAGGCTCAAGAGTCAACAAACTACATGTGAGTTTGTGTCAAGCGTTTAAAAAGCTGATTGTGCCCATGCCTCTGCTTTTATCCAGTAAACCAAAAATAAAGGTTTGTTGATGTAAAAATCCTAATGGACAGCTGGAGCATCATAGTAGAAAAGCACACAGCTATTAAACACAACTCCACTAAAACGCCAGATGATGATTTACAACCCCCGCACGCCTCCCACACATGAAAACACACAAAGGAGCGCTCAAAATATCAGACGCCAGAGCAGAAAATCACGTAGGCTGAACTCACTCTGTTCAGTAAGTCGATCTCCTCCTTCAGCTTCCCGATGAGGTCGTCTTTGTCCTGGTGGGCCTTCAGCAGCCGGCCGTTCTCCTGACGCTCCCTGGCCAGCTCCTGAAAACGTTTAAGCAACATGATTACGTATGATAAAGCATTCACGAAATAAAAATAGGGTGTAAAAGTTTTATTGAGGTTCTTGAACATTGCTACGGGGCTTAAAATGCTCTTAATCCAGGAGATATATTCAGTAAATGCCGTGTGTGTCTATCATGTATTTGTGCTGCAGGGTAAATCAAGTTGCTTTGGTAGGAAAAGCTCAAAATGAAACACATTATAAGTAATTCTTCTTCTTTATTAACAGCATATTTGAGTGGTTTCAAAAGACGTCTAGACTTTGTCAAAACGAAGCATTGACTTTCTGTCATGTGATGGTTTGAATAAGAGTCATATTCTAAAAAAAAGAAGCAATCTTCAGTATTAAACACAATGAAAACTGTCAATAAACAAAGCATTAAAAGCTTCTTTTTTAAGTGCTTTTGTGATTCTTTCTAATTGTACTTCCTTCATTGTCAGTGTGTTCCTCTCCGCCTCCTCCAACAACTACTGTGAAATAAATTACTGACTGTACGTCAATAGGAATACTGACGCAGACGAGTTAGCATGAATCAAAGTTGGAACGGCTGTTTGTGTTTTATGGTGGAAATGAAGATCAGACCGCGATTTCCAGTGTTCGTTTTCTGTTGCAAAGAAGCAGGAAAGTGTTTCAACAGAGAGCAATGAGGCAGGTTAAGATTCTCCTAATAATGGTTGAGGTTAGACACCACCAGGCTTTGAAGCGTGTCGAAATCTAGAATATATCTGCAAGTTTTTTTTTAGGAATATCCAAAGTTGCAGCCTGGAGTAGAGGTCTTCACGGGTCTACCGGAACCCATGGACCCAGGATCCGGACGGGTTCGGGTTCACGTATTAAGTGCTCAAACGGGTCGGGCTTTGTTCTATAATACTCGGTTCCGGGTTCGTGATTAGAAAGTGTTCATGATTAAAGTGCTGTGTGTGTCTCTGTGTGTATTTTAACTTGCAACAACGTGTCATTCGCATGAGAATGTGCGGGAATTAAAGTGGGAAAAACAGAAGAAAGAGCAACAACCAGTTGAGTGACGTGACTGCAGGTTCAGAGAAAAGTTGAAGCCAAAGCCGGTCATGATGGATACCTTCCGAGAATAATTATGCGCAGTTACGTGCAACACATGTGTGTGGCTTCTAAATGAGCCGCACGTTGGAGTGGACTTTTAATCTGAGATAAGTAGTGGATTAGCATCTCTGTTTTTATCAACACCACATGGATACAAGGAAACCTGGATGTGTTTTATGAACTTTCTTGGCGGAGGATGGATTATATGCACCGGCAGGCTCAGGGGAGAAGGCTGCATCACACAGGCAGGACAAAAAGGTTTGTTTGACTGCTGAGTAACGGTAACTTATATAATACAGTTAATATTAATCAGCTGTGAAGTTGCTGCTGATCGGGTCTGTTTCGTCTGGCCGGGATCGGGTCTGACATAACTGCGTTCGGGTCCCAGCTTTCAACTATTAGACGGCTCCAGTTCGGCTCCGGATCACACAATAACGGGTCTCTTAGGGTTCGGGCACGAAATTTTGGACCCGTGAGGACGCTTGGAGAACACAATGTCATGTAAAGCAGATCTGATCCTGCAGGAGGAAAGTGAAAGAAACAATGCTCAAACAGAAGTGTGTGAAATGTGATTTCTAGCCATTTGACTCCTCGCACAGGAAGCTGCTGAGGTCACAGCCGAACTTGCTTTAAAAACCTTTTCCGAAAGCCGCTCAAGTGACATTTGATTCCGAGTTGAGTTTCTACAGTGAGAGGTTGAGTGTCTGATAGGAACGGTGTGGGAGGAAAAGACATATCTGCACAGGAAAAGGTCATCTCTTCAACAACACAGAGGAGAATTTCTGCCGGGGTTTCAAGACAGAAAATCAGAATCAGGCTTCCTCTTGAAGGTTTAAAGGACTCATCCAAACAAAGCACTGCCGATAGAAGCTTTGAGTTCTCCTACAGTTCTTTAGATTGACCTTTGCAAAACTCAGAGAGCAATGAAAAGTTGATTTGGTAGTGATAGCAGATGTCAATCTGCATTAAAGCAGATGCTTCCTCTGGGGTCGCTTTAGCTTTGGCTGCACACAGGAAGGGAAACCACGAAAAGTCTGATTTTTTGTGTTTTCCTACAGTGCGAGACACTTCGACAGTTAAACATTGGGTACACTACGCAACAGGATAGCACATAATTGGGGTAGACGGTAGCTCAGTTTGTAGGGACTTGGGTTGGGAACCCGGAGGATGGCCGGTTCAAGCAAGGTACAGACCAAGCATGGAATTGGGGCTGGTATCTGGTGCCAGTTCCTTTCCTGGGCACGGTCTTGAGCAAGGCACCGAATGCTCCCCCAGCTGCTCGGGGTGCATGTCCATGTGCAGCCCCCTCACTCTGACATCTCTCCTTAGTGCATGTCCACAGGTTCCTGTGTGTGCATGTGTGTATTTCGGGCCTTTGTGTGCGTAGCATGTTTGTACTAAATATTGAATTTCCCCTCGGGGATTAATAAAGTATGTCTAAGAAAAAAAAATCATATGTTTTGATTAGGTCATGGCATTAGCTACCATTGAAGATAATGGTCATGCAATAAGTACTGTATTGAGTACTTTAGTTAACAGTGAATAATCACACACAGTTGTTTTCGTTTCACGTGTGCCCTGATGTATTTGGCAGCTTATAAGAACTACAGGCTTTTTCAGATTGGATTTCTGGTATCATCCTTACTTTAAATTGCAAACTAGCTACAAAACTACACTACAAACTTGAAAATGGCGCAGAGGATGTTATAGACAAGGTTGCATTTTACACGCTTGTTGCGTACTGACTATTCCACTGTATTTTCCTGAGCCAGAGTTTACAGCTAAATAATGCAGCATACTGAGGAGGAGCAGCAAAGCATTCGTGTTAGACGTAAACACTGCTGCTACAGCAATGAGCAGAAGTCAGCTGTCTCGGTCGACAAGCACTGGTGAATGTGGTGCCTCCTTTAAATATTGGAATGAAGCACGTATTTCCGGTGTTGTCAATACCTGGAGCTAGTATGAACGGAGCCTGGGTCTGCTGAAGTTGGCATTGCTGCTTGGGGTGCAGTGACCACTAAGGGCCATGTGGTAGGTTCATTATAAGTACTGAGATGAAGGCACAAGGGGAGGGGTTCATTTACTGAACGCTTATCCGTATCATTAGGGCACAGGGCAACTTCTTTTTACACTTTGGTTTGTTCAAGTGATATTAAGTCAGCTTATGGTGTAATTGTAGGAATATTTAATGAGCTATTCCTAATTTTTTCTAGTCTTTATGCGACTCTTAAGTCTATCTGGCTTTGGCTCCATAATTATGCAAAGTGCATATCAATCATCTAATCCAATTTTTGGCATGAAAGTAACACTGTCTCTATAAAAAATGAATAAAGTAAGAAGTGTCAGAAGACGTACCTTCTCCAGCTCCTCCATCCTTTTTTCCAAACTTCCTGTTGCCGCAGCTCCTCCATCTCTGCCGTGACGGTTGTGTCTTTGTCTGCTGTTCCCACCCATCTCTTCCTCAGAACCCGGGCCTGCAGAGCTGCAACAAACACACAAAAAAACACATAAATAAAGCCCCAAATAAAAATTGAATATTAATGTTCTTCACATTAAAGAGAAAGTTGTAAAACAGTTAATTTTGTGGCAATTTCCCCTCTACCCAGTGTCCAATACTGCATTCACGCTGAGGCTGTTTGAAGGTATGAATCATGGCCACATTATTAAACTTCAATGGGATGACACATCCATCATCAAAAGAGCAGGTGGGAATATCTTCTGCGTTTCTGCCCTTTCAATTAGGCTTGCATTATTAACAGCCCTCTGCCTTTTATTCCATTAATGCAAAAAAAGGTCGTCGAGGGTTTGCAACTTTGGTGCAAAAAGGGTTCTGATTAAGAAACAATTTACATATTACAACTTCAAATAGGCTCAAGAATGGCAGAGGCTTGTTCTTATGGCGGGGAAGGAAAAAAACAGCTTTTTGTATGCAGCTCGAGCAGAACATTAACCTTATCTCCTCTCCTCTTCCTCGCTGCTTGGAGACGGATTCTGGGGCAGCAGGGGAAGAATATTCATGTGCGGTATATTTTCTAACTGACCTTATTTCAATAATTATCGACGTGGAAACTTGGAATGAGCTGCTCGCTCTGTCACCGCTCCCCAAACCTGGCAGATTGTGTCAGGTTTATAAAATCTCCCTGGAAATTAAATTATTAAGTCTGTAGACTTTTGAATTTTCTGTAGGAGGATGTCTGCATGTTTCTGCGGCTGAACCAGACAAGGAAGCTGCTGGCAAGACAAAGAACAAACATTACTCCTTTGTACCATCTGCACTCTTTTCAGGATCTGCCAAATGTGACGTTCCCATTATTAGACTACTTTACAGAGCGCATTTAACTCGGAGATTGGAGGCAGCAGTGGGCAGTCTGGTAAAATACTGTCATAACATAGATTTGGCATTCTTCCTTTTTTACTGTTTTTACCGTAGACACAGGGAATAAAAGAGGGCTGTGGAAAATGCAGGAGGGGTCCCAAGCTAGTATGGAAAAGGTCGACCTGGAATGCCTACTTTGTTTTTTAAATTTAGTGTATTTGACAAAAGACTGGACAAAATACTGGTTAAAAAAAAGCCTAAAGTCTGACATTCTTTTAGATTTGTGCTCTAATGTTTTGAGTGCTTGCTTTAAACGATTCGAGTGGTTACAGTGCGTCACGTCTGGCCTCTGATTAACTGGTTAAGCTGTCTGGAAACTTAGTTATGAACACATTAAAAGGTTAAACAACCAGACAGGATTATCCTTGTTTTGGTTTTCTATTAAATTCAACACCCAATGAGTGAAGGTACTTTCTCACATTTGAGTAAAGATGCTGTAAATGCTAGAGATAGACCGATATGGTTTTTTCAGGGCCGATACCGATTATTAGTAGTCAAGGAGGCCGATAACCGATATTTGAAGCCGATATTCATTTGCAGTAAAAGTGAAAATATTGGCGTCAAAATTTTGAATAATACAAACTCCAACACTTAACTTTGTTTAAATGCCTTTAAGCATATGCATCAGAGCCAAAATAACCCAGTTTTAAATTGATCTCTTATCGGCCGTCGGATAAAAAAATAAAAAATAGGCCGATGCCGATTTGCGTCAAAATGCCTAATATCTGCGCCGATAATCGGCCCTAAAAAGCCTCACGTTTAGCTACAGTTGACAATCTGTAATGAGCAGTTACTCATCTTCTTAAAGGTCTTGGAAGCTTCCTCGTATGAATGACAGGATTATAAATAAACACTGCCAAAGTTAGTAAGTGTTCTGGTCATTGCTGTATTATTATTATTCTTTTAATGTCACCTATCTTCTACTCGTCTCACTATTAAAGGGGGCGGGGCTCAGTTAGAAAAAGGTGCTACTAATCACACGGGTGTTTTTCAGTTAAAGATTTGGGAACAGAATGTAAACGTGAAAGGGGGCTGAAGATCTTGATAGCAGGTGGTAAATATGTAAATGTTACACATATTACTCCAGCAGGACTCCACTGAGTGAAATTGATAGGATCATTTGTGATGAAAGTGGAAAATGGAACCTTTCCTTTGATGTACCTTAGTTAGAGACACTAGGCGTTAAAGTTTGGGAAGTCCTGGTGGTATTATTTTGAAATGGGGACACTTTTAAAACACCAAAGGGGCATATTGTGCATCATTTGCACCCGCTGTCTGCTCCGTCTTAAGGTCCGATTCACAAAGCAAATTGCACTGATGATATTCAGGTTTGCAGATCCGTGCAGTTTGCTCTTCTTTTGCTTCTGATTGAAGAAGCAGTCTGCATCCCTATTATGCGCAACAGCTCCAGACCATCTCCAATATGTGGAAAAGCGTGCTTGTGATATTATACATATTGATCTCCTGATTATAACGATAATGACAAAATCTAGAGACTGTCTTCGCAGATTTTATTGGTCACACAAAAGGTGGAATTGTCGTCATGATCACTGGAAACTCAGAGCGTGACAGCCCTTGTAAGACTGCGCCGCAGTTACCACCAGCTCCCTGCAGATGGTAATAATTTCTCTCTAACTGCGCGGTGCTGTTAGCGCTGGCGTTTGTGAATTAGACACTTTTTGCCATTTTGCATAGAAAGGGACCAAATTTGCCCCAAATGTCTGCATAATGACTCATTTAAATACGAACAAGCAGCACCGGAGCACAGACGCTGCTTGCTCTGCAGCACTGTTTGGCGTGCACTTAACCCTCTGCGTGTGCTTGGAGAACGAGGCAGAGTCTTCTTGTGTCATTTGCACAGGCGCAAAAGCCATGCAATGCCTTTGGGAATTCCCCCCCAAATACATAACAAGCAACAAACTACAGGAAAGAGCCTCCTTCTGAGTTTTATATCTATTTTACTCACCTCAGCCTTTCTCCTTTTCTCTACTGGGTGTCTATTTCTCATACACAAGCAGAGGCGGTACTTTTCTGTACCTTATTTTCACTCACTCTTACAAAGAGCCAAACATTACAGCGGCCATCGCTTTTGATCAAGAGGGAGTCCTTGAAAGGCTCTCCTTAGCGCTCGCCCACGCCAAGATAAAGTGCATTTCATTTGTCTCTTTCACCGTGGCTCTTCACGGCCACTCGTCCTTTATCGGCTCGAGCGTACACATGCAAGCACATATGCAAAGCGCTTGTGCATTTACACAGATACACATTACAAAGCATGCAACAAAAACCTCCTCTGCCAAACATAAAAACCTGCGTGTTTGCGTCCATGTTTGTCATCTTTTTTTAAGAGATATCTCCGTGGTGGCACAGAAACAGACGCACAATCAACAGACTCACACACACACAGGTTCTCAGCAGGTGTAAAAGCTAAGCTTAAACAACCATGGCCTCGATACTAAATATCACACCGCGGCCCATTAGCACCCTGCAGGGGAGGTCTGGGGGAGAGAGAGGCTGAGCCAATCACACACTCTTAGGATCCTCAGCAGGAGGGAAGGAGACACACAGACAGCGGCAGCAGACTTAGGTATAACAACGTCTCTCACAAACTCAGGTGGCAGTGAATAAGTCAAAACTACACTAGAAACCTTAACACACAATACTCTATGCACGCCCCACCTTACTCTGATGAATACCATCCCTCTAAATAGCAAGAAAACTCTCTCTCGCAGTGCATTCACACTTAATAACCACAATTTGCAGTTGGGGGCTTGCAGGTTTAGCTGATCAATGCCAGTCAATGGCCGCCAAGATTTAAAGCTTTCTAAGCGGGCCCAGGCATGTTTTGGTTTCTAATACTGCCATGTCCCATGGCCCCTGAACTACCCGAGAAGACCTACAGCTGAAAGGCAGTTTTCTCTTGTCGTTCGAAAGGTAGAAGAAGCTTCAGGCAAAACTTGTGATACTGATGAAGCGTTGGGATGCACGCTAATAAGAGACAATATTTAAAGCTAGATATTTAAATGGAATCTGGTGTGATATCCCGATGAAATCAGAAATCAGGGCTACATATTTTGTCATGAACAGCAGGGACAAACTGCAGAGAAATCGCTTGAACCTAAAGAAATTGATGAAGTGCATGAGACAGAAGAGGGTTTGAATAAAGGGAGTGTGTTAGAGAGAGACAAAGCTGTTCTTTAAGTTATCTTTGTGCTGCCCAGACCAAACATGAGGGTTATTTTTTGCAGAACTGCGACTGAGAAGAGCATGACACGGCCAGATTGAACGTCATTTGTTTAACTTTGTTGTTGGGTTTGGCAACAACTTCAGTTCGGTTGCAAATAATTCAAAATAAACATTCACTTAAAACACTCGAAGGTTCTCAAAGGACTTCACCACAAGTAAAGGCTGGAGTAAAGGTTACAGGCTGCAGTGTGATGGTGAAACTCGTCTATAAGATGCACAAATTCTCACTAAAACGTGACTATTACCAGGTTTAAGTTGATGCAATTTAAATGGATTATGCGTACATACATAACCCCCTCCCTGTTACATCTCTTTGATAATAATAATCCTGATCTACATGAGGCCTAGAAGAAGCCACATTATTCCGCTGTCTTTGGAGCTGCCTGAGAAAAACTCTGGGAAAAGGTCGTACAAACTACATCTGATATTATCTCTACTGGGTTCCCTGTCTGCCCTCGGGCATTTATCCTTGGACTATTTCCACCTGAATTGAGACGTGCAAACAAAATGATAGTTACCTTATGCTCACTTCAGGCTAAATACTGTATTGCAACAGCCTGGAAAAACACTGAAATACCTGCAGTTGGACTTTGGCTTAAAAGTCTTTCAAACTGTTTAATCATGGAAAAACTGACGTATGCCACGCAAGGGAAAGTACAAAGCTTTTTCTGAATATGGGGACAATTTATTTAAAATCTTGTCTTCTACTAAGATATATGAATACTTGAGTATTTGATGTAATGCATAAAGAGAATTTATTTATGAGTTTTTTCTTGCTTTGCTTGTGTTTAGCATTTGTGTAGTGCATCTGTTGTGTTGTCATTCCTGAAAAAAGCCCAATAAATATAATTTTGAAAAACAAAAGTTAGACAAATAGGTTATATTGGCTTGAAATGGAAGCAAATGACCGAACCTTTCAGACCACAAACTTCTACTGTAAATTGTATCTTTGTAAACCAAATAACCTCGGCCCAGACGGAGGTGTGTCTGTCCAAATATCATTTCTTCTTTATGGAGGTTGGTTGGGGAAAGAAAAGCAAAACTATAGAGAGCTAGTCGTAAACATTTTAGACCCCAAATCTTTCAAAGCAAATGATTTACTTTCAACATCCCCTGCCAGCTACAGCAGGGAGACATGATAGTGGAAAGAAAGATGAGATCAACTGTCAACTGCTGTTCAGAACAGTCATCTTTCTTGAACCAGAAATGCCAAAAAGTGGCGCACCAGGAAAAAAAAAGACTCCTCAGTCCATTTCTGCTCTCATAATTAATGACTCAAACTGCTGTTTCTCATCCAAGCCTCTGTTCCTTTTCTTGACACATTGCTATCGATGCTGTCGCAGATAAACTCTCAGCGTGAGGGTAATAACATCAGTCTCACCTCTTGTGGCGGCCGCTCCCAGATCTGGGGGTATCCTGAAACAAAAAGAAGAGCAATACGTTCAGTGCAAAAACAATAATGAGAGCAGATAGCTGAATGAGTTTTTTGGTATCATCTGTCGTGTCCGTGTGCCTTGGGTTGTGTTGGTTCACTTAGAGGGAAAAAACATAGAATCCCATCTACAGGATAAGAGAAATTCATCAGGAGGAGCATTTATAGAAAGCCTTAAGGTCGTGAATGAGCGTTTCAGCTGCTGAGCTGATATATAGATGAGCTTTGTTGCATTTAATAGTTCAGCAGGAGCCCTACAGCCCCAAGTCGTATAAGGCAATCTTGTTTCCTAACAAGGAGGTGGATGTTTATCTTCTTTTCCCATTATTGTACGATCTAAAGGTTGTTTAGATCTGTACAGCAGTGATGCTCCAATAAAGACGCCTCCGGTAAAATAGCTGCCCTCGAAAAATGAGGTGTTTTTCACGGACGCTGTGAGACGAATACACATCGTCTCTCTCCTAAGGTCTTGTGCAGTGAAGGGTCCCGGGTTTGATGGAGGGGCCTTGGCTCTGCTGCGATCTATCAGACAGAACTCGGCTTTAGCGGAGGGAAGGGAAACGCTTCCCGACTCTTAGCACACGCCGGCCTCTCTGTCTCACTGACATATCATCCATTACCGGTGGATGACACCCCGGCACGTCATCTCTTCCCCGGCTCAGGCCTGGATAGATTTACGAAGATGGAGGACAGTAAGAGCGGCAGTCTCCAGCTGACGCAGGTCAAACGTTAAATAATACCTCATCTGCGCACAAGAACAGGTTCAAGCAACACCTGGATTAAAGAGCAATTCGTGATTTTTCTTCCAGGACTTGGTGCAATCCAACAGCTGGCTTAGCTGTACTTGAAATACCACTTCTGTTCTTATCTTATCTCTCTCAATCTTATCAGGAATGTAGTCAGAGGAAGACAGACGGAGCAACTCCAAATATAACTCCGATTTCAGACTGGGCCTGATCCTTTAAGGGTAACATAGAGTCAGCACAACATAGAGTGGGGGAATGGATTTGTTATTTTCGCAGTTAGATTTTGTAACATGTACGTTTCTTCCAAGTTGCCTCCCTCTGTTTTAAGACTTAAGACGACGTCGAAAGGCCAGTTTCTCACAACGAGGGCTCCAACGAAACATGACTTTAAAGTGATAATCTCGAAGATCTTAGTGTCGTTCTCTTTGGTGGCACCTAATTAATAGTAATTGCGGGAGCACACTTCCAGATATCCAGACAGTGTTGCATGTGTGACGTCCACGCTTGGCTCCGGTTGTAACTCTTGATTTTCCTCGCTGACGGTCGCTTTCCTTTTTAGACTGTTTGCTTCATCTGAGCGTCGAGTTTGTTTCTTTTTCTTTGGTTTTTAACTTCTTGTTGAAGTTGTATCTGTAGTCATCCATCTTTTCTTTGTTTGTTCAGCCATAGTAGATTACTGTTTACTCACAACACTTGCAGAGAGCGGAAAAGCAGCTGCTTAGCTCCGCCTACCCTCTCTGGCAGACCAACCACTGCTGGGGGATGGAAAACGCGTCACTAACTGGGCACTGCTTGTGATTTTATTCTGTGAATGTCGCGACAGACACCTAGTCTGTGATACTGCAAATGCAAAGGCTTTCATCAGTGGGCCATAGGCTCAGTCACCATTGTGTTTCCTCATTCAGCGATAGAAAAAAAAAAAGTATGAAAATTTGACAACAAATCAAGTGAGGAGAGCGAGAGAGTTTACACAGAGGCGCGTACAGAGGCAGGTAATCGACAACACCATGGCGGAGGAACTAAATTTTAAGATCAATATTGTTTTAGAGCCTCATCTTTTCTCATGAAATGTCTGTTAAAATCAGTAACACTGGTGTTTCATTTACTGCTGACAATATTTCCTCACCATGGCGTCTCCAGTGGCTACCACAGGAAGAAAGTGTGAGGCCTTACATGAAGCATTCTGAGCTGAGACGTAAAGCATGTAGTTTTCAAGGCAGTTTTAAACCCCGGCTGCTTTCATACAGACCACCATCAGAATAAAAAATGCTGTCTAAATGTAAATGTGTGTTTGCTCTCCTGCTTCCACACTCTAGTGTAACTTAAGTAAACCATCAGGATCTTTTGAATAAACAATTGACCTGGAAACCCGGGCTGTCGTTTCCAACTGGAACCCGACTAAGAAGGAATAATAGTTTGCTTTCAGATTTCCCCGGATAATTCTGATAATGTGTTTTATAAGACTCAACATGAGCAGGTTTCATATTCCAATACTGTATGCCTACTGACAAGGGTCAGGGGACAGGATTGATTATTTTCGAAAGGGTGAAAAGGGGTGGAAATATGAATCGAAACCACAATATGAGGGAAGGTCAAAGCGGTCAGCAGATCCTGTGAAGCTCTGCCAATCCTCATTTGCACATTGTGATGTGAGAAATCCAAACAAAAGAGCAAGAAGGATTCTCACATTATACTGAGTGTGGATTGTAAAGCTACTGTACAGCAGATCTCCGGCATTCACTGGCTAGCATACGAACTAATACATCTTTTAACTCGTGTTAAAGTAACAATCTGGAAGATTTTCATTTAAATAAATGTCTGTTAAGTCTCTATCGCGTTTCCATCAGCCAGCAGTGGTTGGTCTGCCAGAGAGGGTAGGCGGAGCTAAGCGGCTGCTTTTCCGCTCTCTGCAAGTGTTGCGAGTAAACAGTAATCTACTATGGCTGAACAAACAAAGAGAAGATGGATGACTACAGATACAACTTCAACAAGAAGTGAAAATCCAAAGAAGAAGAAACAAATTCGACGCTCAGATGAAGCAAACAGTCTGAAAAGGAAAGAGACCGTCAGCCAGGAAAATTTTAGCTACAACCGGAGTAGAGTTTGGGAAACATCCAGCATTATATTGTGGTTGCTGAACTGACATTGACAGCACTATCATATCTTAACATCAAGTTGCAACATAGTCCTGAACAATGTGATATAAATAAAAGCAGTACATCGGATCTGTTATTAATCACTTGCACTTTGTCAGAAGGTCGTGCTAGTTCATTATTTTTAGCATCATTATGTTGTCTGCGCAATGCAGACAGTTTAAACAAGTCCCACTGAGGCAGCAGGTCCTCCCTAATGCAGACACGTGCATAAAAAACAGCATGAATGTGTCGAACAGGATCCACCCTCTTATATATGTCCACACTGGAAAAACACACAGCAATCACATCTGTTTTTATAAGCTAAATAAACAGTCCAAACAGGTTAAGTAATAGTCGCTTTGGGGCTAAGATTACACATTACAGCTGCACCTTTCGCCCCCCATGTGCGCCTCCTATCTGGGATATGAATCTGTGAGACAAGGTCAGCGTAATTCATGTTCTTCACTGCACACAATTCACGCCTGTGCAACTTTATTTATCATGCTTGAGCTGCGCTGACAGCTCCCGTAAGCCCCGCTGCAGCACTCAGAGCTACTCAGAATACATGGAGACAAATATCAGCAGTAAAACAAGTTCTTTATCAGCAAACTGAAGCGGATTACTACTTGATTTGCATTTCTCTGTTTGTGCACCTGCATGGAACGCTCCGTGAGATCTTGAATGTCGGATCAAACACATTCATCTTTCTCTGACATTTATGGGTTTATTTGATCTGTGATTAATGTCCTGACGGCTCATTAAATTTAGAGATCTGTAAAGGAATGCCATCTTGGTTTATAAAAAGGGGATCTTTTGCTTAAAGTGCAGTGCTCAGAGCCTTTTTCTGTACTAAGCTGATAAAGATCACGATGTAACTGAAGGTATTTAATAAATTCAAGAGGGAGAGAGGTGCTCAAGAGGATTACATTTGTGTATATTATTTGCATTTAGAAGAAGCAGGCAGGCAAAATACCTGAACCAGCAAAACGGCTGCATGACATTGGAAAAAATATGATTGACTGTGATGCCTTTTTGTGCCTGCAATATAAATTGTGACTCGGGATCGACCGATTATCGGCGCCGATTTTTAATTATTTATTTTTTTATTATTATTATTTTTATCCGACGGCCGATAAGAGTGCAGAGTGCTCACACACACGGCGGAGAGGAGAAAAAGTTCATTTCTTTACAAATTTTATTTAACTTTGTTTTATTTACTTTATAAAACTTCAGGAAGTTATTTATTTATTTAAATTTTCAGTTAACTTTATAAGAGATGCTGCTGACCCTGGGAACTCCCTGCGCTTTTTGTTTGTTTGTTTAATAAACATATGCTTAAAGGCATTTAAACAAAGTTAAGTGTTGGAGTTTGTATTATTCTAAATTTGGACGCCAATATTTTCTCTTTTACTGCAAATGAATATCGGCTCCAAATATCGCTTATCGGCCTCCTTGACTCCTAATAATCAGTATCGGTATCGGCCCTGAAAAAACCATATCGGTCTATCTCTAATTGTGACATGGAACAATATGGGACATTTCACCAGATACGTGCAGTGTGTCATTCATGTACAGACAATCATGAGCTTGGCACCAAAACATCCCCCTCCTATGTTTACCATATTTGGTTAAATCCTCTGCTAAACCTCCAGAAATCCGCTAAAACCTCTCTTCTTCAAGTTTCTTGAAACTCAGACACCTGCACGTAAAAACGACACCTTTCTTGCTACTCTTTACGATGGTATTCTGCAGTTGTGCTATTTCTTTAATCATTTATCATCAGACAAATGACAACCGTGGGGTCTTTCCTGCTGAATCAAGCAGCATGCTGTGTTGTGCATCCTGCAACGTCACTATTACACACGTGCAAAAGGCAATGTCAATGCTAAAACAATATATACTGCAGCTCTAATCTGGGAAAGATCACAGGGGCCATGTGTATGTTTGCATGAAACATCTGAATTGTTTCCTTTTTGTTTATTGTCGTAGAGAGAGATGTTTATAAGTTCTCTCACACACACCGTTTTAAATGAGATGCCAACCTCTCCTAACTGTCTGAGGCTTTGCTGCCAGCTGAAGGGATGGATGTCAAAATGCCAACCTGGAGCATAAATCCAAAGCTGAGCTGAAAACAAACTCCTTTGTAAACACCTGCAGACAGTCATGTTAAACTCTTGGCCTTTTTGTGCTGCGGCTACTTCGTGCACATGTGTTATTCAAAGATATTTTTCCATTGCTTAAATGAACTTTTCTTTCCCCTTTGCAAAACAACCCAGGACTCTTAATCTGCCTCTGCAGCTTCTTTTATATGTTGTATGTTTTAAAAGATTTGAATAAAGTTTGATTGGCTCTCCTTCTGTTTCCCACCAACTTCCTTTCAGTATTTTTGCTGGTAGCAGTCCGCTCAAAGACAAATATTGGTGTGGTTTAGTTGGCTTATATAAGAGCAATCCGTACAATCTTGAATCAACAGAGGTGTGAATGTGAACAAATATTGTTTCAGGCTGCAGGATGAAATTCATTTTGCTGCGAGCACAGGGACCGCTGCTCCTGGATGGAAAAGCCATGTGACAGGTAGTGAACACGTCCCTGCTGTTCAGACAAGATGCTCTGCATCAGCACCAGTTTTGGACGGAAAGGTGATAATTAAAAATGCAAATGAGGCTTGTTATGAAACGCTGGATGGAGACTGTCAGCGTGGCTTTTAGAGAGAGAGGCAGAAAAAGACCTGAGCTGATTTGTTTTGGACCTGGCGCCACATTAAATGCAGATGATCCCGAGGAATGTTCCATATGGTTCTGGCTTCTGGATCACTGAACCAGGTTTGCTTGTAGCACATGCATACCAGAGGGAGGTAAGGCCTGATAACCAGGACCACATGCCTGCAGAGGGCCTCTCCGAGCCTGCTCATATCAGATACATGTGTCCCGTCACACAGAGGAGGGATGCACACATTGTTCCTATAAGTGCTCGTAAATGGAACACAGGCCAACAGATGGAAAAAGAGCAGAATATAAAACATCTGATAAAATATTTTATATGCGAGATCCTTCGTGGAGTTTCCATTATGTCTTCAGCAGCGAACACGGAGGAGTTACAGCTTGTTTTGGTTGGAAAACGCTGGAGACCCGAGGAGGCTGTAAACAGCCCAACAGCTCTGAAGAGAAGTTGACATGATCTACTTTTAAGAACTTTCTGTCCTGATATCTTGATACCAGCTACAAGGCCCGAATGGCCGCAGTATATCATAACCGGGCTTGACATGGCAATTGCTTGTCTCCCCTTGATAAATGGGGCCCGAGAGGAGCGGCACATTTTTTGGATGCTCTGTCTCTACAGATGTCGAGCTGACAGCTCTGTTGTAAATCCACTGACCACACTGTCTGCTCTTTTATGTCTCCCAGACTGCCTCCTTATGAGCGAGCTGGCAGCGGACCCCCAGCAGAATATCAACGTTTGATTTGAGTGACAGCGAGACATCTAATGGTTACTTTCTGCATAGCTACATCTGGTCTGTGTTAGCTTTCATATATGATGCTGGTAAAAATAGATCCGGCAGACATGAGTGGAAATATTCTGTTTCAAATGACGGACGGATTGCGAGGGAGCTGCAGAACTTCTACCGAACTGCTTGATGTCTGTTTACTCTGTAGACTACCTCATGTAAATAGTTGAACCCTTTGAGGTGTATTTTTTTCCAGCAGCTCAGCAGGTGCTGTCACAATCTTCCTGTTTGTGTGGTGTTTGTGTACGTACTTCATACACAAGCCCTCGCTTCTCGTAAACAGCCTCAGACGGTTCCAGCCCAAAACAAAATAAGCCTGCTGATGCGTAACAGCCGATGCATCTGGTAGGTAACTCTTAGCTACATCCATAGGAGGTTTTAACTCAGCTGCACTTCCATATGATGAGTATGTTTTAGTTCTTTTTCATGCGCAGTTTTCACGTCAATCAGATGTCTCACAGGAAGAAAATACAGAGCGGAGGATTCAGTCGATGTTACACAGCTGGATGCTTCTCATTCCCTTCGTGTGCTCTCTTTCTTTTGAAAATCACTGTGTGCATTTTAAGTGGTCTTTGAAATTACATACGCTGCACTACTGAATTTTAACTACTGTGCTCAAGCAAACTAAAAGACTAAACAATTCTGAGCTGAAGTTTTTGATTTGGTTTCATTTTTTAATCATTGGTTTATGTGCTCACCCAACAGAGAGAAATCTCCTGGACTTTATTTGAAGGAACATCAGACTGTCTCTGTCTGTCTTCCTTTGCTTCTATCAATTAAACACAAAGTTACTTGGCATGATTAAAAGATTCCCTTTGTAGACATCAACAGTCTTTGATTCACACAGTTAAGAAGCACACAGCAAATCCTAACGCTGGCTTTCAAATTACATTTGATGAATGTGGCTCTTGCAGAAAAGCACCAAGAGGCGTGTGATGTAAGTGGCTTTGTTTTGGCTTATGTTTGGGACTGCGACCGTCCATCCATCCATTATCTATACCACTTATCCTGTTCAGGGTCACAGGGCACCTATCCCAGCTGTCATTGGGCGAGAGGCGGAGTACACCCTGGACTGATCGCCAGTCGATCACAGGGCTGACACTTAAGCCCTTTTTACACTGCGGTTCCGCCTCTGCGCCGTAATGAAGCTCCGCCGTCATGCAGCCTTTCCATTTTACATTGGACCAAAAAACGCCTGCGTAAAGCCGCCCCCGTGTGTGTTTTTACAGCGCTCCAGCACTGCGGAACAGAGCTAAACATGTGCGAGGTGTAAACAAACAGGGCGTGCTTCAAATACACACATACGAGAGGTGGAACGACTTCGCCCCATAAGACAGAACGTACCAGAGGTGTAATAATTCCGCCTTAAACTGGTAGTGTATAAGGGGGCTATAGACACAGACAACCTTTCACACAATAACTATCAAAACTACGGGCAATTTTAGAATCACCAATTAACCTAACGAGCATGTCTTTCGACTGTGGGAGGAAGCCAGAGTACCCAGAGGGAACGCACGCATGCATGGGGAGAACATGCAAACTGAACTGGGATTCAAACCAGGAACCGTGAAGCCGTGAGGCGACAGCGCTAACCACTGCACCGCTGTGCAGCCAGACCGATTACAAAATAGCTTTGTATATTTCAACTGATATTTTGCTGCTCAATGATTCATTTAAAAAAGAAAGGTGATATCTTCCAACAGCTTCTTCTGTCCTTTTGGCAGAAAACATCAGTGATAGAAATCTGGAATAAGCAGCAAATCCTCAAATATCAGAAGCTTAAACAAGTAAACATTGTTTGATAATACATCTACTGGTTTGAGTTCTCTTTTCAGACCAAAACTGGCCGACACTTCTGACATTTTATAGACCAAACAATAATCGATTCATCAGGAAAAAAAGTCATCCCAGCACTGCTATTGTAACAGGCAATATCTACCACTCTGTAAAGTCAGACGAACAGCTGCTGCATTTGAAAACATCTTCAGTCTATGAAAAAGCACATTACACCAGCATTACCCCCCCCGGCCCCAGACTTGTGAGCAGCCATCTCTTCAAGTAGCTATAAGAGCATTTTAGGCTGTTTCTTTTTGCTTTTAACTGATTTCACACCGATGATGAAACGCAGAGACACCTTTGGGTTTTGCATCACTCCAGTGTTTCACACAACCTCAGATCCTGAGCTCTCTGGGTGTCTCCTTGAGCAACAGTGCCTCTGTTTGGCAGCACAGAAGTATCAATCTGTGCAGTATTCTGCTCGAGGGAAGTGTGGAGGAGAAGTAGAACATGATATTATTTTGCAGCAGACATCACGGACTGGAATACAGCGGCAGTACTGCAGAGACATCATGTCTCTTCTCAGATGTTGGGAGGCTTTTTTGGGCTATAAGTGAACTCTCTGTGAACTCTGTGTTCATGTTGAACACTAAAATTCAATTTAACTTCACTGCATTGAGCTGGAGCATGAAATCCCAGAAATACAAAACTCAGCTGATCATATTCTTACCATTATGTATCCGGTGGCGGGGTCAGCTGTCATGGCCTCGTTCTGGAAAGTATTGGCCTGAACCAGCTCCTCCTCCTCCCTCCGGTTCTTCTCCCCAGTGTCGTCGTCGTCCAGCTCGTCCAGGCTCTGAGAGAAGAAGAAGAAAAAATAATAGATGAAGGGAGTAAGTAAGAAAATCATTTCATCAGCTTTGAGTGGTAAGTTTAGTCAATCATTTTTGCTTGTCTTACATTAGTTTCACCCATAGAGTGTATAAAAAGATGACAACGACATGACAGCTCCCTAAAAGTGAAGCCAAACCCTCTCTATCGCCCCCTGCTGACTGGCTGCAGTATAGCTCATAAAGCCCGCCTCCTCTATATTAACAGATGTGACATGAGTCAAACTATAAAATCTAAATACACGTCAAATACATGTTTCTCAAACATGGTTTCTGTCATTATTGTTAGTTCTTATCATGCTGATTTATGTCTAAGTGTTTATGTCTCTGACAAGTTTACTTTTAATTAGTATTTTGATGCTGTAAAAGGGATGATTGACAGCTCTGTTGACAAATCTGGCTCCTGCAGCCGATCTGTTCCGGATTAGAGGAGTAGAGGAGGAGCGGTGAGAGGTGACAGATTCAAAACAATCACTACAGTCACTGAAGTTTTCATATCTGTGAATGCCTGCTTCAGACAAACACAAAGAAGCTGTTCTGCTGTTAAATACGCCGACATGTGGGATCTTTGCTCTTTTTTCGCTAATTTAAGTGTGTGTTCTGGTTAGCAATCTCTACTGCTCAGCCCTTGCTGAACTATGGCGTCTATAGCGAGGGCTATTTTGGCATCAATTTCGTACAATGAGAGCGGATGGAGACGCGTAGTCCATCTACATATACAGTCATTAGTTTCACCCCATAACCACCTCTGAGTATAAGTCTATATGCATACAGAAACCTGGGGTTGGTTTCATCAAATTTGAAGCATGCTAACTTTGGCCTACCACTTGAAATAACTTCTTCATGCTCATTTCGACACGTCACTACAGAAAACAAATGTTGAAAGTACGTTGGAGCTTTGGGACTTGCAAATTTGTGGGCATTCATGAAATGTGACTCGCTGTTAGAAAATCCTTTCAGTGACTCTGGCCCAAGGTTTCTCCAAAACTAGCATGCTATGCATTTCCGATACAAAGCTTAGCTTAGCTTAGTTTTTGTCTCACATGTGAGCTCGTAAGGAACCTCTAGTTAACCTTTAGCATGACCAAGAAACCAGTTTTATCTGACCGTGCTGTGCCACTATGATTTTCAAGAAATCATCTTTCCTGTTCACTATAAATGCACTGTCACTTCAGTGCATGCGAGCGCACTGACAGATGCGGAGTGACAGCAGAGGTCGTTCCCACCATAACAGCGATGTTGACCCGTGGCTGAACACAGCCAGGGTCTCCTTTTAATCCTCTTAAGACATGATCACATTCACTTCCAGGAATCCCTGAGGAGCCGCAGCTCAAACACTACCGAACACTTAAGGGACTATGTCAATGTCAGGCAACAGGAAGACAGCCTGTTCGAGGGCCTTTCACCTCATGGGGACAGTCAGAGGGGATTTTTCAGCAGAGGAATGTCCCTTGAAAACACAATAAAAGACAAACATACAGAGAGCAAACATGTCTGACAGTGGAGTGGAGAGTTAGCTGTTGTTATTTAGGTTGACATTTTGCACATTGCCTGGGAAAACCTCCAACTTTACTCCTTGAAATTGTCACTTTATCGTGAAATATGTGCATGGCCTCAGCTGCCTTTTTTTGCATTTCTTTACAGTGAACTGCGAAGCAGAGTTCGTGGGTTCATCTGTCAGGAGCTGCGAAGATACATTGCGTAAACAGAGCTCGACATTAGGATGGATGGTTGGACGGTGATGAGAGACGGAGAGATCACGGCCAAACTCCCACAGGGTCACAATGCAGACTGGTCTTTCCTGTTTGACGCTGCAGAGCGAACAAAAGGTGGCCGCTCAAAAGGCTCTTTAGCGGCAAAAATAGCCTTACAAGGTTAACAAGGAATGCAGTCATTTGCAAAGCCTTTCCTGCCAAACAGTTTATCAGCTGTCCTAAGGGAAAACTCCAGGCCCTGTTCTCCTGATGCAACTCACTACTCAGCAGTCCTCTCCTTTCTTACATGCATGTGCACATGAACAGGAACAATCCCTGCAACTTATGGTTTCCACTTCTTGCACTGGATTGCACTATTTCGTGCTGCATGCATTAATGTGCATGTCCACACAAGCCTACACATGAAGTATTTTCTTTTACAGCTGCCAACTTGAAAGTGGGACCATTCCAAGATTAGAACAAACAATATGTAGGGAATAAACGGTAGAGGTTTCAGAGTTTAAACAATGAAATTAAACAGAGGTTTTTCTGTCAACACAGTGAATGATGCAGTGACTAACCAGTCTGCTATGCACAAAGTTGCCTGAAATGTAGAATTGGGAATCACAAAGTTTATTTTGGACAGAGAAGCAGCCAGCGTCTGCCCTCCACTATTTCAAATTGCTGTACGTTTTTTCTATTCCAAATAAAGGGGGAAAGGGGGGAACTGTGTGCGGCCATATAAGGGATGTTTTTGCTCCTGACATCACCAAAATGAATCAGTGCATTTTTCTGGCCAATTGGACCGTGGATACAAGCGAAGGGAAGGTGTGGAAGGATGAATGAGGGATGCTGTGATTGAATGTTTTGAGCTCTGTGTTCACATTTGATTTCTACAAAGACTATGAAAATGAAGAGAAACTTTTAATTGATTAATTTCTCAAACCAAATAGAGCAAAAAATCCATCCATCCTTCGCGGCCCATCGTATCCCAAGATGCATTGCTCGCTAACTCAAACGAAATGGCGGACTTTTAAACGGCCAAAGGAATACACTTTAAAATGTAAAAGTTTTTGGTTTCAACTCAATGGAATAGCAAGTGTTGCACATGTTTAAGAAAACGAAAGGGCCCTTGAAACAAATTCTTTAAAACAATTAGTTAGTAATGCTAGCTAGTTAGCCCACTAGCTACCTGTTGCTAGGCTACAGGAGCGGCGTCTGGTGACGCAAGGGTAGACCAGACTGTCTCATTTCAGTTCGGCTTTAACGGTCTATGCAGGCTATGATTGGAGCATCCTCCGTGGACCGCCTCCTTCGAAGGCTGCAGCCCGTGGATTGGGACACAGCTACAGTCTGTTTTTGGGGGTATCGCATTAGGTTTTCTACAGCTATTTATTAATAAAAACGTGTACACAAGATATTTCAACACCGGCCTATATGAATTTATTTTCATTTAAAACACATTTAAACACACATTCAAACAAACTACGGCCCATGTGTAGTTTGCAATCCTGCTAGCAACCAGTGCGGTAGCTGACAGCCTACGGTAACATTAATTGTTCTCAGGGTGGCGGCTGCAATGGCGATCGTGAAATGTGCACATCCATTGAAAATTATTGGAAAATTTAACATAAAAATATTAAAATAAAATATTAGCAGGAATTAAATCTAATGTAATGAGGTGTGTCTTATTGGTCTAGGTGAGTGTTGACATCTGACATTGATTTGAGGACACTGGGTCACATGACGTGGAAGCTACTGAAAAAAAGAAATTTGTATTAATAGAAAATCATCTTACACATAGAATTTTACAGTATTTGTTTTGTGTTCAGATGCATTAGATTATGCAAGAAGCATGTTTCATACGCCACCAGGACTATCAGATCAATTGACAATATATAAAACACTTTCATATTGCTGAATAACATGATACATAATCTTGGAAATAAGTCAATTTACTATCATCTATGATTAATTGAGCCACACTTTGGGTTGATTATGTAAAATGCTGCAAGAAGTCAATAAACAAAACTTGCCTGACATTGATGATACATATCAAATCAAGGAGTTCAACACATGAATATAAGCTGAAAGGAAGCAGACGGATTTCCAGAGTCTTCCCTGCTTCCTGTTTACAGCAGGACCGAGTGTCAGGGCCTCACAAGAGTGTTTACTTTAGTGAACCAAGTAAAGCACGTATCCCTGGTCTGCTCCAGCCTCAGAATCCATGTCCGTCACTCTGCGTATAAAGAATTAAAGAAGCTACATCTGGAGCGGAGCTTCACGGTCTGCTGGAATGCGTGTTGTGGTTGGAAACTCGCTCTTCGGGGAGGAAAATGATCAGTCAGACTACTCTAAACCTCTGTCTGCCCCTGGCTGCAAATATCTGAACGTATTTGAGTCTTTCTCTGCACAATAGCAGGCGGTGTGCTTTAGTTCCGGACTCTGGCATTTGCCTTTTAAGTGACTGTCAAAGTGAGGCCGTATTATGGGTAATTTCAGTGAGCTGAGTACAATGTGTGGCAGGAGACCTGCAGCATTAGACATCATATTAAAAAGGTGAGAGAGGCTTCTGTCACCCTAATGGTCGGAAGTAGCAAGTAGACAGAGACAGGAGGTGACTGTACTGCAGATGGAGCGGGTACATTTGACACAGACATGTGAAATAGTAAATGGAGGCATTAAGTAAGAGGTGATATTTTTCATTATAAGCTCTGACAGGGTCTGTAGGGTTCATCGAGTTCTTGATAACAATGAAAAGGTTCATGTGGCAATAATCTTCCCCATCATTTGACAAGCAGGGATCAACGTAACAGGTTACAGCGAGAGGTGATGACTAAAACCTTCTTGTATGTTTGTTCCTGCACATTATTTTTACCGTCTTTGATTTCAACATGAATAAAACTCAAGCGGAAAAGTGAGACCTGCTGCGCATTCTCCCCCTCATTGCATGCATGCTTAACAAAGACGGTCGTTAGATAATGATCCCAAATGACGTCAAGTCTCCACAACAGAAAACTCTTCAGTGGCACCGACACAATAAGGCGGTTATAGCTACAGTTGGATCCATGGCAACTGCTGTTGCGGCAATTCAAACATATAGAGTGAGATTATAATGAGGCATGTAACCAGCAATCAAAAGATGCAGGATATAAGAGTGCCTACTAAAGGCTTATTTTTTCTTTCCAGTCATAAGCATACCCTGGTTTGCAACTAAATATAGCTGGGCGATAAATCCATTTAAGTTGAATTGATTATTATTTTAAGTTGGATGAGTGACCCTCCAACGCTTCCTGGGCAGATGTAGCGTAAGAAGTGTCTTCAGACACAGGTAAAATGTCAACATGTCGGAGTTCTTCCCAAAAAAATGCCTCATCTGGAAGGGGCTCGGTTCTACAGTGTGTGTGGCATTTAAAAGAAATAGCAAACATTGGTGGTAGCCAGTAAAGATCTCCTAAAAAGCAGCTGACATTAGCGCTAATATATTAATTAATATAATGACGCTGACGTTAGCTTCTTACTTAAGTGCTAAACAGTTATCTGGATTCACTTTAGCCTAAGTAAAGATACTCATGGACTTAACATACACAAGCAGAAGAAGAAGAAATACTTCATTCATCTCCAAGGGGAAATTCAATTCTAAAATGTCATGGGCAATGGAGAAATATCAGAGTGAGGGGGCTGGTGGACATGTGCCCCGAGTGGTTTGAGGATTTGGTGCCTTGCTCAAGGACGCCCCGATGGTGCCCAGGAAAGAACCGGCCCCTCTCCAGCTACCAGCCTCAATTCCATACTTGGTCCGTTCCAGGACTTGAACCGCCCACCATCCGATTCCCAAGCCAAGTCCCTACAGACTGACCCGCTGTCTATCTACCCCCTTGAAAAAGTGTATTAATTAAAAAGGAATCTAAAAGAATCATGATATCAGTAACACCACTCCTCCTCTTCCTCTCAGAGAACCTGGTTAAGCTCCAACATGAACATCCATGCTGGCTTGTCACCCTGCCAGCACCCTGTCCACTTAGCCCTCAGATTTATCTCTAAACAAGCAAAGGGCAGCTACTGGAGGCACGCTCATATACAGCAGGCTTAACGACTTCTGTGTATTAATCACCTGCCACATGACGCAGCACAGTGACTTCATTAAGATGATCTATTAGAGAAGAGGGGACGCTGGTACGATGATGCTCGCTGTCTTTTAATCATGAGTGCAAGTCAGCGCAGACAATAGTACAGACGGGCACAGCGCTGCGCTGCACTCAGGTATGGCAGAGATCAAAGTGAGGACATCCAGCCTGGAGCTGCTGGCTTAATAATGCCACACTTCAGACTGCCGAGGTCAGCGTCAGGTCCAGGAGAGGTTCGCCAACTCTGAGCAGGAGTGAGACATCATTTGACAGCCTCAAAGAGGTGTGACTGGACCTTCACTGCAGAAAATATTACATTCAATACCGTAAGGAAAATGTTCTCTGTCCCCTGCTTGAACCTTTTTGAAGTAACTGGTACGTCTGAGCAAAGGTTTAGAGGTGGTACTGAATGCATTTCCCCTTTTTATTTCGAGAGTTTGCTCTGCTTTCCCCAAAACAAACTTGCTTGACTTATAGGATCTCTGGGGATCAAAATCTCAAGTTGCATCGTAAATGGCGCCATGATTTTGCAACACGCCATGGAGAACAAACATAAAAGGCATTCTCAGCTGTATATTTCCAAGATTTACCACCAATCCATTAAAGACGCATCACAATCGTTGACCCCGGTCTGGTTTCATTCACTTTTTCCAAAATCAGAAGCCGTTTTCCTTTGATTCAGGTCCCAAAAATTGCACAACAGGATGGTTTTATGTGGGAGGGTTGTTTGGGGACAGAGTCGAGTCAAACGGCGTACAAGACATTCTCAAGAATCAAAGCTTGTATTGGCCACAAAGCCCTCGGGTTGCTTTCTTAAAAATAGTCTGTTTATCAAGTAAAAGCCTTGTTCTTTTTGGCTTTGAACTTGAAATCAGCTTGACCCTCATTTTCACTCCAAGAAAGACTATAATATTTTAATCAGCACTGAGCCAGACCTCAAATTGAGTTGGCTTTACATGTGGGGTGCCGTAAAAACGAAGTATTGAGAAGAACTTTTGACAAACAAACAGGGGTCCGGCTGGGATTGTTGACCCAGAGATAGCAGCATCAGCATTCCTCTGGATGTGTCAGATGGAGCTGAGGCCTGAGGGCAGCATGGTCAGACTCAGCAGGGCTGGGCAGAGATCTCCGACTGTCTGAAAAAGCTCGAGCACATCTGTGGGAAACAGCCCTCGGCGCAGTTCAAGTTTGCCAAAGTTGTGCCCTGTTCAGTAACCTCCACAGCAGGTTGGGATGGTGCAGCAATTTCGACCAGGCTTGTAACGCGTCGGGCTGCCAGCGTGTTTGAGTGTGTGTGCAGGGTTGAGAGGACAGAGGAGTATTCACAGCTTCCATTCTGTGCAGAGTTGTCAGGCCGGGCCAGAAGTCTGAAAAACAGCTGACCGATATCATCTAATATACTGGAACATATGCTTTTGTTCTAATTATAAGCATCACTGCTCCTGCAGGGCCTGAAATATCCTGTATCGGTGTGGCTCTAAAACTGGGTTTGGACTAGGGATAGACCGATTATCGGCGCCGATATTCGGCATTTTGACGCATATCGGCATCAGCCTTTTTTTTTTCCTTTTTTTTTTAAATCCGACGGCCGGTAAGAGTGCAGAGTGCTCACACACACGGCGGAGAGGAGAAAAAGTTAATTTCTTTGCAAATTTTATTTAACTTTGTTTTATTTACTTAATAAAACTTCAGGAAGTTATTTATTTATTTAAATTTTCAGTTAACTTTATAAGAGGTGCTGCTGACCCTGGGAACTCCCTGCGCTTTTTGTTTGTTTGTTTAATAAACATATGCTTAAAGGCATTTAAACAAAGTTAAGTGTTGGAGTTCGTATTATTCAAAATTTTGACCCCAATATTTTCTCTTTTACTGCAAATGAATATCGGCTCCAAATATCGGTTATCGGCCTCCTTGACTACTAATAATCAGTATCGGTATCGGCCCTGAAAAAACCATATCGGTCTATCTCTAGTTTGGACATGACGCAGGGGGTTAACAGCACTTGACATGCTGCACAGTGTATTTTGACTTCTCTACTTTTTATAGCTTCCTATGAACTACAGATGTAAATAGCATTCTTGCTAACTTCAAATGACTTCAAACAGCCCCAGATGAGCAGTCACAGTTCCCATGGTCTCCACTTCTTATCTGCCTTGCCGCCACAGTGATGAACATCCACAAATGCAAGTTAAGGAAAATATAGCATAGAGAAGAATTATAAGTAACTGTCACTCATCTTTGAGAGTCAAACAGCTTGCCGGAGCTCTTGAACATGGATTACATCACAGTGAAGTGTATAAAAGGCCAGTGGCAGTCCTTGAATAACACTCTCTCCTTGTGTTAAACAGGCTCACTGCAGCCCCCATGCTGTGCTCTGACCCTCAGCAGACTTTAACAGTCTTGCGACTGTGACCCCTCTGCGTGCACCAACTGACAGGCTTTAAGAGTAACAGTACTTTACCAAGCTTAACAACACCACAAGCACTGAATCATAATCCTACAAATCATCATATCACTCTGAAAACAGCAGTATTTTGCCTGTCAACCTCGAGGAAAAAACAATCATTATCAATTCCAACCAGGATCCAGATCTGAAGTGCTTCTTGAAGGCATTTAAATCAAAATGCAGGTGAAATCAAGAGTTGCAGGTATGCAACACGTAATGAGCCAAACAGAAAAGATGCCATGACAGCAGAGTAAGACAGTAAAACACGCTAATGGATGACATTAAACAAATTTGTTTAATGCCGTGAAATTATTCAAGATCACGGAAAATTGTGTAATTACATGGTTTGGCCTTGGATCACTGACAAATATTCTGCTAGTGGTTGAATTTATGCACAACAGATTGGTTTTTCCATAACTGTGGAGAAAATGTCAAAGCTGTTGTGCTTTGCAAAATAACTTAAGATGCTGTTTCTGCTGTTTGAGATAAAAACCAAAACCTCAAATGTCTGTGTTTTGTGTTTTGCCTCCTCCAGGAATAATCGTCGTCATCCCAGGAAAATAAGAGCAGACTGAGCTCGCCAACCCTGTTGTGCTGGAGGTCTTTATCTTTCTGTATATTTACTCAAGCCTCCTTCTCATAAACACTGCTGACTCGCCTCTCGATGCAGGGGATGCAGCTTGTAGTTACAGCCTCATTAGCATGTCCTAAAATTTGTTTGCTCAAGTGTTAAACTGGGCACAAGAGCTAAATCTAGTCTTCAAAGCGATATCGATGCTTATAAATCAGGAGATGTTTAAAAAAGGAAAATCAATAGCTGTAGAGATCTAAACAAATGTATCATCTTAAGAGTAACACTAGCCATTCTGACAAAGCCAAATTGACAATCATCCTCTCAATACATGACATTGAATAATAACCGCTTTCTCCCTCAGTTAGGACACAAGCTTCAGGCCGTCTTCAGAGAGTGAAGATAGTTTAAACATCTGTGTGTCCAAACCACAGACCAGGATGGCTGTAACTCAAGACTGATAGAGACGGCGGGGGCAGGCTGGTGGTGCTGCTGCTAGAGCGTTTATCCCTGCAGCCTTCTCCTGAGTCCCATGTTGCAGTAATAAATCCAGTTCCTGCAAAGCAGCAGTAATAACGGGGTGCCTGCTGTGTGCCGTACAGAGGCCGCGGGGGGGAAGTGGTTCTGTGTTTTGTCTAAACCCTAATCTTGTTTTTGCCCCGGTGCTGGCATCCGCACTTCTTCTTCCTTCCTGTCCCGATGTTTTTGCACACTGGGCAAAAAACAGAAACTCGCCAATCCAACCAAGCTGCTGCACAAGTGTTGATTTTAAAACACTTTGATAATATAAACTGGAAGTTACAAGCAGAACTCAGTAAATTACTGACTAACCCTGCTGTTTTTAAGGCCCATCGTCCAAATGTAGGTAGGATTTAGGGTACCACATATGCAGCCAAAAGAGAGGACGACAAGCCAAGAGACAAAATGTGCACCAAGGCAGCATCCAACATCCTGCTGCTTCCACGTCAGGCTTTAGCCTCTACGCTCTGTTGCTCCTCCAAAGGCCAGTTATCGAGAATATTAAAAAGCCACAAAAGCTATTTTTATTTCTTTTCACTTTTTGGTTGCAGAACTTTTTCAGAAGAGAATATCTTGTACTGCCAACACAAGTTTTACATGTCCTTAAGTGTCTTCTTGAAAACAGGGATATACAGATGTAGATATCGGTCCAATACTAACTCAAATAACAGAGCAAGTATAGTGACGATGGGGCCTGTCCTAGACCTATAAACTAAGATTGTGATTACTTCTATTGCACGTGATTTGCAGCAGAGAAAAGAAGGAAGAAGCTATCTTGTCGACATAAAAGGAGGTGTTTTACATTTGCCATGCAAACAATTTTCTTACAATTTCTGTAAAGTGTTACGTTTTGTTCTAGAGAGTAAGGAAGGTTGTTGAAGTCAAGCCTCAGCCTGACGTTGACTAACACATAAAGAACGATTTTGTTATCAGCATCAATAATGTAAAAGTTTTACGTGTGCATCTCTACCTTCAAGAGGAAACTAAAATATCTGGTACACAGTCACATAGTACTAAAATAGATTTTAACTGACCTGCTTCCTTTAAAAACACTTGGATCTCAAGAAAATCAAGGCTGAGCCTGAGTCATAATTTTGAATTCTGCACAGGCTCCTTCTGGACAAGCACTCACATGTGAGCAGGTACTGCACATGTGACTGTATGCATGTTTGCACTTATGACAGATGGATAGAAAGGAGATGTTGCGCCTCAAATTTAATAAGTGCTTATCTCAAGGGCATTTTATCAGCAGACTGCACTCTGACCGCTGACCCGGAGCTGTGGCTGGCAGCCTCCGACTCTGCATAAACCTTCTCCCTGGAATGTCTGGTATCTCATCACGTGTACGGACGATCATCGCCCTGGTACACGGTGTGCCAAACTGGTTTTACAACATCTGTTATCCCAGATTATTCTTTTATTTTACCCACAATGCATTTGGAGTGTGTTGGATGGGCCTACCCTGCAACTTGGCATGCGCCAAACTCAACCGTTTGCTGGGGGAGAAGCAAACCCGGCTCTTAGACAGAGAGGAATTGTGTCAGCAGACCTTTCTCACCATGGACACCACACAAAAAGAAGACAAGTCTCGCGCCAATGTGAAGCTCTGTGGCTTTAAAAGCAGAAATCTGTCCCGCCTCTCTGTAGATTGGGTTTATCTAATGAGAATGAGACGAGTCAGAGAGCCAAGTGCCTTTCACTGCTCTCTGGCTTCGTCTGTTTTGGCGGCCGGCTCCGGGTTTTCTTGGCCGAGGTCTCGCGCTCATTCAGAGCTCCAACAACTCTGGGACTATTCAGGTTTCATAGACCTATCAAAAGAACCACAAACATGCTGAGCAGGAGGGAAGCCAGGTCCACAGCATCCAGGAAGCGGCACAAATGGCAGCACTAACCACAGTGCAAATGGCTTTCACACATTGTCAGAGTACTTCATGATACTGCTGCCCAACATGCTGCAGAATGTGACGGTACCGTAGAGAAGCAAAATAACATATCTATCCTATAAGCTGCTATACAATGCAATCCATCCTGTTCAGGTCTCATCAGGGTGTTTTAAAGCTGGTTACCAAGCTGGCAAGAAGGCACCAGCGTCTGGTTTTAATCCTGGAATGATAGCCTAATGGCTGTGTGTAATTTCGCTGCATATTCCAGTAATCAAAACATTTTTATCAAGAACATATTTGTGTTAGCTTTTTCCAAAAGCGAACACAATAAAGACATGGAAGGATCAATACCTCATCTACTACAACAAAAGAGTATTTGTGGCAACTGAAATATGTTTATGCTGAGGTTTTCTTTCTTTTTGACATCCTTCCCAGAGTTAAATACTGACAAGAATCTGAGCCATGTTTGAAAAGAACAACCAGAATCGATTAAACCTAATAACACTAGATATGTGATGTAGTGTCATACTGAGGCCTGTGTCGATTAATCCAGAAACTTCTGCACAGCACAAAAGACTTCATCTGAGACAGCATGTACCTGCTGAGTGAATGATGAAGACAGCTGTTTGGAAAACAAGAAGCGGTGAGTCATCCTCGTCCTCCTTGTGCGTGCCTGTGTGTGTGCGTTTGCTTGTTTGTTGTGTGACTTGCTGGGCAGCTGGAGAGCAGTAGCAGCCTGAGGGCACCTGATGGCAGTGCTTAACCATCCTGATTCCTGACCAGCACCTGAACAACACACCTGCCAATAAAAGGGTCTGCGGTTCTGTCACACGTCCGGGTAAACACAGGTGCAGCCATCGCTGAGTCTCACAGGAGAAGGATCAAACACTGTCCTGGTGAACACCTGTGTTGCTGTCTGGTCAGTTGGCTTGCACAGGTACGTTTGTATGACTTGAAACAAATTTGCCTGTATAAAAAATCTTATAAAAAGGAGGTAAGGGAGGGAGTTTTCATTCCACAAAACAATGCTGTGGTCCGCTCAAGATGCCAGAGTGCTTGGGTATTGTAGTTTGCTCAGAGCCCTGATCCAGTCATTAGTGAAGAATGGCTTGGGAAGCAGAGATCTCCTCCTGAGATTGTGTCCTCTTTGTTGTTTTAAAGCGTCTGGCCTGTTGGAGAGGAATTTCTTAGCCTAAATCACAGCTACATTAAGGAGATAAATGTAGCACTGGGACTAGGCTGCTTTATTGGAAATACATTATAAATTGTTTTCTTTGTCTTGTTAGCTCTGGCTCATTTTGTATTTCCAGCAACATGCTTTTCAATCTATTGTGAGAATAAAGGAGATGCTTTTAAAGTGTCTACAAAACCATCTGGATCATTCTAGACCTCTTTCATGACACAACAGCTTCTTCAAGTTCTTCTGTTCCAGCTCATATGTACCCCAAAACCAATTCTTCTGCTTCTCTAACGGTGCAGTAAGAGTGTATCAGACCACCAACCACCTTCAAGTTTTCATACCATGTTCTTAACTTTTGCAAATAGATGCATGCACACCCAAATCTATCACTGCACTGAAGAGCTAAATACACAGATGTTTTGGCTAGGGATGCACGATATTGGATTTTTTACCGATATCTGATATGCCGATATTTTCCGACCCTATTTGTCGATTGACGTTTTCGATACCGATATATTAGGCACATGTTTTTTTCCATCTAACTGCAGAGAACATCAAGTCTCCCCTGTAGTGGAATTGATATCATGCCCACTCTTATTGTAGTGGCCCACTGGCATATTAACTGGGCGATTACATTTGTAGTGTTGAATGAATGAGTTTTGGCCCCTCCATCGCACGACCGCTGCTGAGCAACCAATGCAAAAAGCAACCTTGCTGTCCATTTCAGGAAAGTTTGGAAACTGCCATACCGCAGATATCTTGCACCCTTCTTCACGCTTGATGGAAGAGGGGCGGTGCACGCAGTGCGCATGCACACTCGCACCGAGTTAATGCAGTAGCATTATGTCAAGCTTTTTAGGGAATCTTAGAGCATTTGGGAATAATTAAAGCATTGTTTTATCCGTGGAAAATATCGGCAGAAAGTGACAAATCTACCGATGCCAATATGTACATTTCAAGCCATTATCTGCAGATACCGATAACGTGCCGATAATATCGTGCATCCCTAGTTTTGGCTGGATTTGTAGAACCAAAGAACTAACAATTTCATGAGTGAATTGTTCAAGTTATTTTTCAAGTAATAACTGATTAACCCAGGCTGGTTCCAGATTCCTAAATGTACGAATTTGCTGCTTTCTTTTGTCATATATGAGAGTAAATACAAAGCACTGCACAGAGAACACAAAAAGGCATGCTGTCACCGAGTACAGGTGACAAGACAAAGAAACAACAACAATCAGGAAGTCACAGGGCTCATATGCCAACAACAACTTAATCCTGTGTAACCATAGCAGGAATTTGTTTGGCAATGCAGTATGAGGCTGCATGCAGGCCAGGTCGTGCCAGGTTAAATTATTTCGTCACATAAACCTGAGTTGTTACGCTGGCCCAGATATAAACTTACTCCACTACCTGCACGTGTATTTCTGGCAGCTTTGTGACTTAAAAATAGTCTTTCACTTCGAGAAGCGCACCAAACCAAAATTGTTGGATATTTAATGACATGGAAACGTGGATGAAAAATGAAGCCAGATTTTAAGTGCCTCTTATTATGAGCTCCCATTTGTGCCTCATATTGCATAACAACCTGTGTGGCTAAACCCATATGTGGAATTCACAGTTGAGCCCAGTAAGAAGGAGCTCTTCCAAACAAACTGAGTACCATCTACCTACAGCACAGCACAGCAGGAGAGGGGCCTCAGGGACGACTGCAGCTATGACTGACACAGCTGAGAAGGACAAACAATGAGTGGAAAACGCTGAGAATATTTCTATTTAAAGCTCACTTCTGCCTGACTATTCTCGATGCTACACCACTCACTTCTATTCATGATGACTCCTGTAAAAAGAGATGAAAGGGAGGGCAGCCGGATGATGGATACACCAACAAATGATCTACATTCAAAACAAAAGTGGGACGACACATTTAGAATTCCTTATTCATGAAGGCATGTGTGGTGAAATGGGACGCTAAAGATGGAAGCTTCTTCAGCGTCTGTGTTGGCCACAAACATGTTGTGAGACCACAAGACAGGCAGTCACGTCACTCCAACAACACATTCCCAAACCATTTGGTACCATTTAGGACCAAAAGTATGCATTGGGTACACTGCAGCATGCATGACTTCCTTTCATAAAACCAAGACAATAACAAAGGTTCCCAAAGACTTCGCTTATTCATGTGGTTGTAAAAGGTGAGGTGGCACAATGAGCTGGAGGCAGGTAGATAAAGTCTGTCCTGACCTAGTTTGACAAATGTGATGCAAAACTGTTGCAACAAAAGCGACACATAAGAAGGATGTTAACAGTGGAATAAACTAAAACCTAATCTATCTAAGTGGGTCCACGCAGACTCAAGAAGTTTACTGAGCATCACATCTCTCAGGAGCTTTTATCATTCAAATTTTTCATGAATTTATCAATTAATTGGTGTCTTATGATGCATATGAATGATTCCAGTTTCTGTTTTGGTTTGTGCTTTTTAAAGATACCAACTTAAGGTTCCAGGCGACCCAATTCTTCCTCTATGCATTTTCTTTCTGGATGTTTGCCGTGGCTCCTATTCTTATGTAATTCACGATTTTAGGAGGGAGAAGGGGCACTCTGCTACCCACAGAGCCACAGACACAGAGCCACCTACAGCGACTCAAACACTGACATGATACATCCATCCATCCGTTATCTATACCACTTATCCTGTTTAGGGTCGGGGGGAGGCTGGAGCCAATCCGGGGTACACCCTGGACTGATCACACAGAGACAACCTTTCACCCTCACACCTACAGGCAATTTAGAGTCACCAATGAACCTAACGAGAATGTCTTTGGTCTGTGGGAGGTAGCTACAGTACCCGGAGGAAACAAACACATGCACGGGGAGAACATGCAAAATCCACACGGTTAGGCCCACTATGTCCAGGGTTCGAGCTAGCTGTGAGGCGCTGGATACTTTCATCACTTATTCCTTGTTCTCTCTCTTTGTAACTCCATTGAGTTTGTATAAAAACCCTGCTACAAACCCAGTTATGCTTCTGCATGTCAAATGATTAGGTCTTTTCAGCAACAATCTGGCTTAACTAGGTTTATTCCTTAATCCTGTTCCCTGATTAAGGCAACTGGGTTTCTCCTTTACATGAAAAATAAAGCCGACTATAACCAGGTTGCTTGAGTTCATGACTAAGTGGAGCTGTAGAACAGGATTTAACAGCTCAATAATCTGAACTCGGAGCTACAGTACTTCTACGAGAGGGAAGTTTTGCAGGCGAAAAGCTACAAAGAGTAATAAGAACCACAAGGGAAGAGCAGGAGTTTATTTTTACATATCGATATGAGAATTAATAAGAGCCACATTAAGGATGGTGTGTGTGAATGCGTGTCAAGGTAATCAGTCTGAAAGAAGGCCCAAAGGTGAGCAGCGAGCCAGGTTCTAATATCAGAGGAATTTCAATGAACTGCGAGTTGATCCCCAGAGCCACGGCAGCAGGACACTCATCAGGTTTCTGTGGGTTTGTTTTGGCACGTTGCACCACATTCTCTCCGGAGTCGGCTCTTTTTCGCCAGCAGAGATGAGTAGCAGACACTTAGGAAAATATCCCGTCTTCCCCCCCGTGTGCAGCTGCCGAACATGAAAATTACATCTGGTGGAGTAATTAAACTTGTGTGGCCACGGACACCTCCGGCCAAACCAGACTCTCTATCGCAATGCAGATGTTCGTGTTTATACGTGGAGCACAATACAAAGTACTGCTTCCAGACTTTCACTGGCAATAATGCAAGATTAATATGATACGACAGGCCACCTCAGCAGAACCGGTGTTCAATAAGTGAAAAGATAGTATCTACGCCTATACAATAAACAGACTCCAGTCTCATTTCACTGGCAGGTACAGTCTTATCTTCCTTCAGCAGGCACGTATCAAACCACAAAGATACTGCACAGATGAAAGTCAGGTACTTCTCATGTGGGCTGTCTCTGCATGATGCAGTACCCACAGGCTGAGGACGCAGAAAGGATGTTTGGAAGAGATTGGCATTTAACCAACTCCAAATATAAGCACAAAAAACAAACGCGTTCGCTCCTCTGCGACTCATAAAGTCTGCTCACTGTGTTTGATGCTCTGTTGTTAGTCAGGGATGATAAAAGGACCAAAAAATGACCCCGAGATGAGACTGTGCATATGGGCTTCTTGTTGACATAAAGTTAAGTCTCCTCTCTTTGGATTACATTCCAAATATGTTGCTTTTTAAAGTGTACATTATGTGTTGTCTGCTTTTATGTTTTTCATCCTCTCGTCGCATCTCTTCATCTGTGGGCTTCTGACGTATCTGTGTAGTCTCTCTTCTCTCCACGTCTCTCCAGACGTTGTTTTGATGCCCGGGGTGGCATCTGGAGGTTGCTCTATCTTCTCCATGTTCTGCTCCTTTATTTAGCTAATATAGATTTAAAGAAGGATGTCTTATGTAAAACAAATAGACTTTGATGGAAATTTGTTGTTTATTATTTGAGGCTATATTACTAAAACGCACTTGAGTTTTGTTTCAGAGATCCATGTCCAAATGAATGAATTATCGTGATCCATTCAGGCTCTTTCATTCAAGATACTGATTGAAAGTAACAAATGAAAACTGATGAAAGCCTTTGCATTTGCAGTATTACAGACTTGGTGTCTGTGGCGCCCAGTTAGTGACGCGTTTTCCATCAGCCAGCAGTGGTTGGTCTGCCAGAGAGGGTAGGCGAAGCTAAGCGGCTGCTTTCCCGCTCTCTGCAAGTGTTGCGAGTAAACAGTAATCTACTATGGCTGAACAAACAAAGAAAAGATGGATGACTACAGATACAACTTCAACAAGAAGTGAAAATCCAAAGAAAAAGAAACAAACTCGACGCTCAGATGAAGCAAACAGTCTGAAAAGGAAAGCGACCGTCAGCCAGGAAAATCAAGAGTTACAACCGGAGCCAAGCGTGGACGTCACACATGCAGCACTGTCTGGATATCTGGGAAGTGTGCTCCTGCAATTACCGTTTATCACCACAGGTGCCGCCAAAGAGAATCTTCGAGATTACAACTTTAAGGCTCTTTCATTTATCTGGTCTTCACTAAAATACTGAGTCAAATAATCTTTGAGAA